>NC_057412.1:29662279-31081716 GCF_019320065.1 Cervus canadensis
TCGTTGGTATATACTAAGGTTTTCCTATTTATTTTGCTTAATCCTTAAACTCTATATAAATTATTTTCACAATAATGATGTATGACAAACACTCTCAAATAGTTAATGGCTTACAATGACAAATGTCTGTTTTTCTCACTCAGAAATATAGGTGTCAGATGGGATTTGGCTGCTATCAACAGGGCTTGACTGAACCTAGTCAGATTGGCTTCAGGCTATAGCTCAAGTCCAAATATGCTCCATGTTTCATATCAGAGCCTAAGGTAAAGAGACAGACATGAAGTGTGTTGTTCTCATGGTGATGTCAGGAACTCAACAAAACAGTCCAGGCATATATGCACATTCCAAGCCTCCACTTAGATTGAGTCTTCTAATCTCTAGTTGACAAAAATCAAAGCATGTAGCTAAGGCCAAGGTAAAGGGCAAGGGAGTCATTCTGCCTATCATGCATCTGTGGCGAGAATGTGAGGTAAAGACATGTAATCAACAATTCAGTCTACCACATCTACCACCTAGCCAAATGACGTGAAAACTTGGTTTGTAGATTGAATTTTGTCAATCTTACACTAAATTGAGAGCTTCCTGGAGTCAGGTCCAATACTAGGCACATAAGTGTTTAAAGAATAAATACATGAGCAAAATAATTAGTGTCATTATTTTACATTTAAAAAATCATAAATGAGTTTATAATATATTGAATAAACAGCATTATATAAAACATTACTATTATATTAAAAATATGTTGACTAGTTATTAATAATAAAAATTAAAATGACAGGTCATTTTGTAATTTGTGGAGAACCATGATACACATCAAATGTACTGGTAATACTTACTGCTACTCAGCATGATATTGATTTTACAAATTATCTTGCTGAGAAATTTGCATTCATGATTTTTCATTTAGCTTAATAACTAAAACCTCCTAGTATAGATATTATCAAATAAATAGAGAAAAAATAATCTTTATAAGTTTTCTATAAGTACTTTTGACTTTCGTGTGTTAGCTTGATGACTAATTATTACTCACCAAATCTAACTTCTCTTTTCTTACCTCTCCTTTATCTGCTTTTATTAATAATTATATAAATGTTCAACATTGTGAAAATCAAAAGCAGGTTTAGTAATGACACCACAGCATACTTTATGTAATGAGTAAACGTAGTATTCAATTACAATGTCATCCCCCTTTTAAAAGAGAACCTCAATTTGAAAAATTATGTAACAAATTGAAGTGGCAAAGACTTCTTACTCTATTTTACTTCATTAGATTAATCAAAAAAGTAACCAAGTCTGAACATTAAGTCAGTAAAATTTGTAACTGAAAGCCAACTAATAGATGTAGGTATTTGATCATTTGTTCTTTACCTGGGGTGATATTCAAGAATATATTTGATTCACAAACCTAAATATCCTGGGTATTTCATGTTTGCTTTATATAAATAAATGAATTTTATGTATATAATAGCAAGCCTAGACAGTGTATTAAAATCAGAGACATCACTCTGCCAACAAAAGTGTGTATAGTCAAAGTTATGCTCTTTCCAGTGGTCATGCATGGATGTGAGAGTTGGACCATAGAGAAGGTGGAGCACCAAAGAATTGATGCTTTTGAACTACTGGAGAGGACTTTTGAGAGTCCCTTGAACAGCAAGGAGATCAATCCTCAAGGACAGGGAAGCGTGGCATGCTGCGGTTCATGGGGTCACAAAGAGCAGCACACAACTTAGTGACTAAACAACAACAACAAAACAAATGTACATAATAGGAGCACAGGTTTATGGCCAGAGACAAAAATGACACTATATATTATAGATAAAGTCTTAAAACCATGTTAAATACTATTTCAAAGAGGTTCACATTCCTCCTGAAAAAAAAAAAACAAAAACAAAAAATGCTACTTGTTGCAGAGAACTTGAGAAAATTTCCACAATCAAAATATGAATATTAATATATGGTTAAATATGTAAATATGACAGGTGGAAAAAGAAAGGCAGAGAAACAGAGATATATCTTAGGCTACATATATTCATCACTGGGGTTTTCTAATATTAATATGGACTATGGATAAGAAAAATTTGTAATTTTGAGTCCTTATTATGTGCCAAGCATATTGTTCTTCTATAGACCAATAGTCTTTACTATAACTGTGAAGTAAATTTTATAATTGCTGGTTTGTGTGTTCAGTTTTATAAAGCAAATAAGACACAAAAAAGCAAAATGTCTTATTTCACAAGCTAATAAAAATGTAGCTCAAACTTTGGTATGTCTAGGTTAGTTTGCCTCCAAAGCACATAATTACTTTTCCTATACCATGATTTATTTCCTTACACTAATTCCTTTTCTATTTGGAACTGCTTTATATTCAACAGTCTCTGTCTGCCCTTTCCTCAGAGATCTGGTCCCACTTACCCCCTTCCAAATGCTCCATTGCCTGCCATTGATCTGATTCTTTGACTTGAGCCCCGAAGAGCACTCTTAAATCTATATTATTACTAGATCTCAAATCAAATCCAAACAGATATAAGGCACACATAAGTTCAGGCATCTTTTTCATGAATACTAGTACAAGCATCTTTTAACTGAGAAGCTTTATTAAAAACAAAAACCTATATCATTTTCTGAAAGGCATCCAGCATACAGAGATTTAATTTCTATCAACACAATTCCCTTCCCAACCACAACTCCTCTCATAGAGCCTCCTCTTTTTGTCCTATTACCTTCTCAGATATTAGATGTCCTGTCTTAGTTTGCCATACATTTTATTTTTACTAATATAACTAATAACTATATCATTAATAGTTACAGATTCAACAAAGGATCAATATACACACAAAATGATGTAACCAATTATTATAAGTAGAAAATATTTTTTCTCACTGTCACAAGCTTTAACTGGAGTTACCTGTCATTCCCAATCTAACTACTTAAATACATGTTCATATGCTTAGAAACCCTGCCACTCCCTTGATTATATCAATCTATATCTTTTCTCCTTGTCTCTGCAAATGACACTATTTTGTTTTTTATGGCTGAATAATATTCCATTGTATATATGTACCACAGCTTCTTTATCCATTCCTCTCTTGGACGTTTAGGTTGCTTCCATGTTCTAGCTATTGCAAACAGTGCTTCAGTGAACAATGGGTGCATGCATCTTTTTGAATTATGGTTTTCTCAGGGTATATAGCAGGAGTGGGATTGCTGGGTCATATGGTAGTACTATGTTTAGTTCAGTTTTTGTTTTTGTTTTTTTTTAAGGAACCTCCATATTGTTCACCATATTGGTTGTATCAATTCCCACCAACATGTAAGAGGATTCCCTTTTCTCCACATCCACTCCAGCATTTGTTGTTTGTGGATTTCTTGATAATGGCCATTCTGACAGGTGTGAGGTGATACTTCATTGTAGTTTTGAGTTACTTTTCTCTAAGACTTATAGGTGTTAAGCATTATTTCATGTGTCTGTTGGTCATCTGTATGTCTTCTTTGGAGAAAATGTCTCTTTAGGTTTTCTGTCTAGTTTTCTTTTTGTTTGTTTGTTTGAGTTTTTTTGTTGTTTTGATATTGAGCCTCATGAATTGTTTGTATATTTTGGAGATTAATCCTTTGTCACTTGTTTCATTTGCAAATATTTTCTTCTATTCTGAGGGTTGCTGTTTCATCTTGTTTATGATTTCCTTTTCTGTGCAGAAGCTTTCAAGTTTAAGTAAGTCCCATTTTTGTTTTTAATTTTACTTTTTATGTTCATTACTCTAGGAGGTAGGTCCAAAAAGATACTGCTTAGGTTTGTCATAGGGTGTTCTATGTTTTCCTCTAAGAGTGTACATTTAGGTCTTTAGTCCATTTTGAGTTTACTTTTTGTGTATAGTGTTAGGGAGTGTTCTAATTTCATTCTTTTACATGTAGATGTTCAATTTTCCCAGGACCACTTAGTGAAGACTGTCTTTTTTCCACTGTATATCCTTGACTCCTTTGACCATAACTTCACAGGTTTATTCCTGGGTTTCTATCCTCTAACATTGTTCTATATTTCTTTTTTGTGCCAGTACCATACGATCTTGATTACTGAAGCTTTCTAATATAGTGTGAAGTCAGGGAGCCTTATTCCTCCAGCTCCATTTTTTTTTTTTTTTCTCAAGGTTGCTTTTGCTATTCAGGGTCTTTTGTATTTCCATACAAATTGTAAAATGTTTTGTACTATTTCTGTGAGAAATGCCATTGGTGATTTGATAGGGATTGCATTGAATCTGCAAAATTGAATTCTAAAATTGATTTGGGTAGTATAGCCAATTTCCCAATATTAATTATTTCAATCCCAGAACATGGTATATTTCTCCATCTCTCTGTATCATCTTTGATTTCTTTCAAAGATGAAATCAGTATCATATAGTTTTCTATGGGATTCTTTCCTTAATTTCTCTTACTGATCTTTGTTGTTAGTATATAGGAATGCAAGAAATTTCTGTGTATTTATTTTGTATCCTGTGACTACTAAATTCATTGATTAGCTCTTCTACTTTTCTGGTTGCCTTCTTGGGTTTTCTATGGGCAGTATCATGTCCTCTGCAAACATGACAATTTTACTTCTTTTCCAGTGTGGGTTCCTTTTATTTCTCTTCTCTGATAGCTGTAGCTGGAACTTCCAAAACTATTTTAAATAATAGTTTTGAGAATGGACATACTTGTCTTGTTCTTGATCTCAGAGGAAATGCTTCCTGTTTTTGAGAAACATTTATGAAAATGTTTGCTGTGAGTTTGTCTTACATGGACTTTATTATGTTGAGGCAGGTTCCCTCTTTGCCCGGTTTTCAGTTACTTTTTATCATAAATTAGTGTTGAATTTTGTCAAAAGCTTTTCTGTATCTATCAAGATGATCATATGGAATTTTATTCCTCAGTTTGTTAATATAGTGTATCACATTGATTGATTTGCATATAATGAAGAATTCCTGCATCCCTGGAATAAATCCACCACATGATGGTGTATGATCACTTTAATGTTGTTGGATTTGATTTGCTTGTATTTTGCTGAGGATTTTTCCATCTGTGTTCATCAGTGATAATGGTCTGTAATTTTCTCTTTTTGTGTGTTATATCTTTGCCTAGTTTTGGTATCAGTGTGATGGTGACCTTGCTGAATGAACTTGGGAGTGTTCCTCTTTTTGCAGTTTTTTGGAAAACTTTGAAAACGATACGTGTTAGCTCTTTTCTGAAGGTTTGATAAAATTAGTCTGTGAAGCCATCTGCTCTTGGAGTGTTATTTGTTTGAAGATTTTTAATCACAGTTTCAATTGCATTACTTGTGATTGGTCTGCCCATATTTTATTTATTTATTCATTTTTTGTTGGTTTAGTCTTGGAAAGTTGTAATTTACTAAGAATTTGTCCGTTTCTTCCAAGTTTATTTGCATATTGTATTTTATTGGCGTATAGTAGCTTGTAGTAGTCTCTTAAGATTCTTTGTTTGCTGCAGTGTCAGTTGTAACTTCTTTTTCATTTCTAATTTTATTGATTTGAGTACTCTCACTTTTTTTCTGGATGAGTTTGGCTAAAGGTTTATCAATGTTGTTTTCCTTGTCAAAGAACCAGCTTTTAGTTTTATTAATATTTGCTATCATTGCTTCATTTCTTTTTCAGTTATTTCTGCTCTGGTCTTTATGATTTATTTTCTTTCTTTCTTTTTTTTGCTACTAACTTTGGGTTTTTGCTTCAGTTTAAGGCTAAGTTATCTGAGACTTCTTGTTTCTTGAAGTAAGGTTGTAGTCATCTTACTGCTGCTTTTGCTGCATCCCATTGGTTTGTGGTCATAGTGGTTTGGTTGTCTTTTTTTTTTCCTAAGTGTCTTTTGACTTTCTTTTTGACTTCTTCGGTGATTTCTTGGTTATGTAGTAGCAAGTTATTTAGCCTCCATATGTTTGTGTTTTTTTTCACTTTTTTTACCCTGTAATTCATTTCTAATCTCATAGTATTGTGGTCAAAAAAAGATGTTTAATACAACTATAGCTTTATTAAACTTACAAACGCTTGATTTGTGACCCAAAACGTGATCCATGCCAGAGAATGGTCCATGTGCACTTGAGAAGATAGTGTATTCTGCTGATTTCAGATGGAATGCCCTATAAATTTCAATTAAGCCTATATGGCATAATATGTCATTTATAGCTTGTGTTTACTTTTCGATTTCTATTTGGATGATCTATCCGTTGGTGTAAGTAAAGTATTATAGTCCCTCACTACTATTGTGTTACTGTTGATTTCCCCTATGTTGAGTGTCTAAACATTTACAGTTGGTATATCTTATTCTTGGGTTGATTTCGTGATCATTATGTAGTGTTCTTCCTTTTCTCTTGTAATGGTCTTTATTTTAAAGTGTAATTTTTTTCAGATATTAGTATTGCTACTCCAATTTTCTTTTGATATCTGTTTGCATGGAATAACTTTTTCCACCCCATCACTTTCAGTCTGTATGGGTCCCTAGGTCTGAACTGGGTCTCTTGTCAACAGGATATATATATATGGGTCCTGTTGTGCATTCGTTCAGCCAGTCTGTGTCTTTTGGTCAAACATGTAATCTATTATATTTAAGGTAATTATTGATATGTATGTTCCTATTACAATTTTGTTAATTGGCTTGTGTTTATTTTGCAGGCTTTTTTCCTCTGTTGTGTTTTCCACCTGGAGACGTTCCTGTAGCATTTATTGTAAAGTTGTTTTGGTGGTGCTGAATTCTCTTAGGTTTTGATTGTCTTTATGGATTTTGGTTTCTCCATCAAGTCTAAATGAGATTCTTGTTGGGTAGATCTTGGTTGTAGGTTTTTCCCTTAAGAAACTTAAGGTGTCTGAGTTTTTAATTGGTAAAAAATGTCCAGTGTGGTAAGATTTTAAATGTAACTAATAAAAAAGGAAATTAAGCAAGTAGGATTGAGAATAGTAGTATATTATTTTCAAATCAAAATTTAATAATTACAGAAAAACTAAAGCTATAAATTACTAAAAGTAAACAGTAAGCAAATGACGCAGAATAACCAAAACAATATCAAAGGAGAACGAGTTTGGAGGCTGACAAAGCCCAATTTCAAAACTTACTGTAAAGCTATAGTCATTAAGCCAATGTGGTATTCGTGAAAGTAGAGACAAACATATCAATGGAACAGACAGCCCAGAATAAAACAGCATAAATCTAGTCCACTAATCTTTGAGAAAGGAACAACAGCAATAAAAATGGAGAAAAAACAATTGTCTTTTCAAAAAATGATGATTGAAAAACTGCAATTTTTCATGTAAAAAACAAAACGAATTTAGATGTAAATCTTATACCTTTTACAAAAGTCAACTCAAAATGCATCTTAGATGTAAACATAAAGCTAAAGAACTCTTAGAAGATAGCATACAATCTATTTGACCTTGTGCACAAGGGGTAACTTTTTAGATATAACAGCAAAGGCACGGATTCATGAAAGAAAGAATTGATAAATTGTACATCATTAAAATTAAAAACTGCTATATGAAATATACTGACAGGATGAAAATGAGAAAAGTCACAGATTAGGGGTAAATATTTGCAAAAGACACATCTGATATGGACTATTATCTAAGATATATGAAGAAATCTTAAAACTGCATCACATGACATCAGGGAAGCATATATTTTTTTAAGTGATACCCCTTATATATCTATTAGACTAGTCCAAATCCAGAACTGACAACACCAAATGTTAGCAATAGGAATGCTCAGTCATAACTGGAAGGGATGCAAAGTGGGATATCCACTGTGATATCCCATATCCTCTGTGATTGGCAGGTACCTACAAAACTGACATACATTTTACTGTACAACACAGCATTTTCATTCCTTAGTATTTACACAAAGGAGCTGAAAACGTCCACAAAAAAACCCTGCAAACTGATGTTCAGAGCAGCTTTATCCAATGTAGCTAATACATATTGAAGCAATCAATATGCCTTCAGTCAGTGAATAGATAAGCAAACTGTGGTACATCCAGTCAATGGACTATTATTCAGGGCTAAAAAGAAGGGAGCTATTAAACTATGAAAAGACATGGAAGAAATTTAAATGCATATTAGTAATAAGAGAAGCCAGTCTGAAAAGCCTACAGACTGTGTGATTCCAACCATATAACATTCTGGAAAAATTAACTGTGGAGACAGTAAAAAGATCAGTGGTTATGGGGGAGCAAGGGACGGGCAGGCAGAACAAAGAGGACTTTTATGTCAGTGAAATTATTCTGTATGATACTACAATAGTAGATGCATACTACTCTACATTTATCCAAACTCATAGAATATGTAATGTCAAGAGTAAACCCTAATGTAAACTATGGATTATAGGTAACAATGAAATTTCAACATGGATTCATCAGTTATAACAAATGTAAGACTCTGGAGGGCAGGTTGTTAGTGGGGGAGATGGTTGGGGAACCTGAACTGAGGGGACAGGGGGGTATATGGAAACTCTGTATTTTCCACTCATTTTTCTTGGAACCTAAAACTGTTGTAAAAATCTATTAAAAATTAAAATAAATAAATAGCTAAAAAAGGAGAAAGCACAGAAAAAGCAGAATAAAGAGAAAGCTAAAGGTTGGATTATATTAAAAATCTAAATGGTTAAGACATCAAAATAAATATATAAAAACTGAGATTATCAGTTGACAATAATATAAGAATATAATAAAAATGGAAAATCAAATAATTTTTAAAAGAGATTCACTAACATTTAAGGATAATAATAATAAATGTTAAAGCATTGAAAACCTTATGGGATAAAGGCCAAATGTTAAATCATCAGGATGTGCTGAAAAGAAATAGCATCTGGCAGACAAGAGTGCCTGAAGAACCATGGACAGAGATTTGTAACATTGTGCAGGAGTTGGTGACCAAAACCATCCCCAAGGAAAAGAAATGCAAGAAGGCAAAATGGTTGTTTGAGGAGGCTTAGAAATAGCTGAGAAAAGAGAAGTGAAAGGTAAAGGAGAAAGGGAAAGATATACCCAACTGAATGCAGAGTTATAGAGTACAGCAAGGAGAAATAAGAAAGCCTTCTTATGTAATACTCATTTATTATTTCTCAGCTTTTCGATATAAGGAGTTTGGGTACTGCTTATCTGGGTACTGTTTCAGATCTAATAAGCCTGCAGGCTGGGTGTCATCTGGGGCAGTGGTCTCACCTGAATACTGTGGGATTCTTCTGAACTTACATAGTTCATACAGTTTCTTTGTAGCTATAGAATTTATTGCAGGTAGTTTCCTCAAAGATAAAAATGAAGAGCGAGGGTTTATTATTTCAAGTCTTCCACCTCTGGCCCCTCTGTTAAAGGACTTAACTGATTAGGTCAAGCTTACTCAGGGAAATCTTCCTTTTAACTCAGAATAAACTGATTAGAGGCAGAGTCTGGTGGCTCAGATGGTAAAGAATCTGCCTGCAATGCAGGAGACCTGGGTTCCATCACTGGATCAGGAAGACCCCTGGAGAAGGGAATGGAAATCCATTCCAGTATTCTTGCCTGGAAAATTCCATAGATTTCTCTGAGCTTGCTGTACTGCAGTCCACAGGGTCACAAAGAGTCAATCATGACTGAGCAACTAAGTTTAACTTTCAACTGATAAGGGACCTTAATTACATCTTCAAAATAATCTCATCTTTGCCACAGTATATCATATGTTTCATGGAAGAATTTTACAAAAGTTTTAAGGAACAAATAATTTCCATTTTATGAAAATATTTGTATAATTATAACAGTAGTTTAGAAAATCTATTGATGTATCTCAGTAGGTTAGTCAATTAAAGGAGAAAAACATGATCGATCACCTCAAAAAATACAATAAAATGTCAGTTAATAGATAATATCCATTTGAATCAATGCAGGTCCAGTTTATTCAAGACTTTAAAAAATTGATTCTACATTTTCATCTAGAGGTGGAAAAATTCAAGAATTTCTAAGTCAATCTTGAAGAAAATAAGTTAAGTATATGTGTTGGGATAATAGAGAGAGTTGATCTACCTGATATCAAAACTAAATATACTATAAAGCTATAGGGATTAAAATGAATAAACAGTCCAGATACAAATTCAAGTATATATGGAAAGTTGAAATATGACCAAAGTAGCATTTCAATGCACTGGGTAAAGACTGGATAATTCATTAAGTAGAATTAAGATACTTTATTATTGACATGAATACAGTAGACTGACTAACTCAACACCTGTCCTTATTTCCTCATAGTGTACCTCTTGGTACCATAGCAACTAGAAAACCAAAATACCAAATCTCATGAACTATTGCAGCTAGCATATTGATACGGCTCATCTTTATCAAACAGTTGGTTTATATTTTAAATTCAGAGATTTAAATTCAGAACCAAATGAAGTACAGAGGAAAAAAAAAAATTGCATTCAAGTCACTGAATGTGCTAATATATTTGTGGATATACAGGCCGCTGATGGTCAGCGGCCTAATTCCTAAAGTACAGCTAAGGTGGTACTGTCCTGGAACCACCAGTTATCACAGAAGCTTCTTATTCTATTACTTCTTGATTGTAACAGAGATGGCTATTTCCTCAGTTAGCCATTTGTATATTTGTGTGTTGATTTGTTGAGAGTGTACCCCAGCTTACAGCCTACTCCTCCAACCCAATCAGGATTTTGGATGCACATAATTTTATTAAATCTCTTTTCTCTTAACATAGTGTACTGACAAAGAAATCACGATTTATGCAATTTTGTAAATATAACCATATACAAGGAGATTCCTACCTCATGACATACTAACGAAATTCCATAGAAATGAATAACTTAAATATTAAAGGTAAAAATTGTATACACCTTGGAAAGAAGTGTAGGATAGAGCCTTTATATCCTCAAGGTGCAGTCTTTTTTTAAAAAACACAAGTATTAACCATAAGAGAAAAAATTGTTGAATTTAACTACATTTAACTAAGCAATTTCAGTTCTTTAAAACATACAGCAACAGATGCATTTTTAGAGTAAAATGTAAAACAAAAACTAGGAGAAATATTTGAAAAATATATAAATAAAAAGGAAAAAGTTATCTAGATTCCACTTTAAAAAGCCTTTTGAAGTATGAGTAAAAGACATTTCATAGAAAACCCAAATGGGCAGTGTACATATGAAAATAAGTCAAACTCACTTAACAATTAATGAAATGTTAATTGAAATCACAGTAAGGTACCATTTTACACACAGTATAAGGTCCAAACCTGATAACATTATTTGTTGGCAAGGATATAAAACAAAGGAAGCACTTAAATACTATTAGTAGCATAAAATGTTGGAAGGAAAGATTAGAAAGACTAAATGAAAGAAAAAATGTATTGAGAACCAAGTGTATATGCATTGGGGATTGTGAAAATGGTTTGTTGGAAGAGGGCTTATTAACAAGGGAAAATTGCATCAATAGATGGCTTCCAAACTGTAGACCATCAGCACGCCTTCAGGTACTGGATGAAACCAGTTGATATATTTTGTAAGATTAATTAAAATTCAGGGATTCGGGATGAGAAAAGAAAAAGGAAAGTGAAGCTGAGAACAGATGATTTTATAATGTTGCATTCTGGAAAATGAAGGAAGCTAAAGTGAAAGAGATAATCATGCTTCCCAATCACATTGCCACACAACAGGGTTGGAGAGAATTGACCTTTTAGCAGGAGTTGGAGTCATGGGCATTCTGAACTATTCTGATGAGAGGTCATGTTAAATGGACGAGCTATTGTCAGAATATGAGGGTTTTGACCCATTTATGTATAACTTGGGGAGAGGTGTCAAGTAGAGCAACAAAGTTGGCTAAGGCTATTTCTCACTGGAAAAGACCCTGATGCTGGGAAAGTTTGAAGGCTGGAGGAGAAGGGGATGACAGAGGATGAGATGGTCAGATGGCATCACCAACTCGATGGATGAGTTTGAGCAAGCTCCAGGAGTTGGTGATAGACAGGGATGCCTGGTGTGCTGCAGTCCATGGGGTCATAAAGAGTTGGACATGATTGCGGGACTAAACTGAACTGAAAGCTATTTCTATCTTCTATGTCCTATTCTACATCTTTACGCATGTATGAGTTATGAAATTTAAATTGGGTAATTTTGGTGATTCTACTAATGATCCAGTACCATCACTTCATGGCAAATAGATGAGGAAACAATGAAAACAGTGATAGATTTTATTTTCTTGGGCTCCAAAATCACTGCAGATGGTGACTGCTGCCATGGAATTAAAAGACACTTGCTCCTTGGAAGAAAAGCTTTGACAGACCTAGACAATTAAAAAGCAGACCACATTACTTTGTCAACAAAGGTCCATCTAGTCAAAGCTATGGTTTTTCCAGTAGTCATGTATGGATGTGAAAGTTGGACCATAAGGAAAGCTGAGCTCCAAGAAATGATGCTTTTGAACTGTGGTGTTTAAGAAGACTCTTGAGAGTCCCTTTGACATTAAAGAGATCAAATTAGTCAATCCTCAAGGAAATCAGTCAATCCTCAAGGAAATCAGTCCTGAATATTCATTGGAAGAACTGATGCTGAAGCTGAAGCTCCAATACTTTGGCCACCTGATGCAAAGTACTGACTCATTGGAAAAGACCCTGATGCTGGGAAAGACTGAAGGTAGGAGGAGAAGGGGACAACAGATGACGAGACAGTTGGATGGCACCACTGACTCGATGGACATGGGTTTTAACAGACTCCAGGATTTGGTGATGGACAGTGAGGCCTGGCATGCTGCAGTCCATGGGGTCACAAAGAGACATAACTGAGCCACTGAACTGAACTGAATATTTGCACTCAAAATTGGCAATGTATAGTATAAAGATGAATCATAAATTCATACAAATTATTTAAATAGCAAATAAAAAACTTGAGAACAAGAGAAAGATCATGAAAAAGCTTTCATGAGAAAGCTTTATAGGTTATTTCCTTTAATGACACTTTTTCATGCCTTTTGAACAAAGGGTCCTACTTTTATCTTTTCACTGGACTGTGTAAATTATATGGCCAAAGCCAGTTTTTTTAAGAAAAGCCTCAAGGTATACACCATTAACTGCAGCATGCCTCAGAACTCACAGCAGCAAGGTAGAAAATGTATGACAATTGATAAATGGCAACGGCCTCTACTGAAGTCAGCTCCTTGTTTTACACTGATGAATCTGCTTACTTCTCAAATTAAGTTCACTTCAAGAAGACAGCATCTCAAGGATGATGGTGGTTTAGTCGCTAAGTCATGTCTGACTCTTGTGACCCCATGGACTATAGCCTGCCGAGTTCCTTTGTTCATGGGATTTTCCAGGCAAGAATACTGGAGTAGATCGTCATTTCCTTCTCCAGGGGATCTTCTCGACCCAGGAATTGAACCCAGATCTCCTGCATGGCAGGCAGATTCTTTATTGACTGAGTTGTGAGGGATGGTTGATCACAATTTCTGGGAAAACTTATCAGAAAATGAATGGTGGGTCAAGCTATACCTCTTGATGCTGCAGTTTGCTGAGAGGCTTTAACTGATTCTTATTATCTTCCTCTCTACCTCTCACTTCTGAGTGCCCTCTCTTTCAGGTAGTATTTCTTGTCTAAGAGGGCAGGCTAAGTTGACCCACATCTCTACTTTGAGGCATCAGAACAAAAATTTAAATAACATATAAACACTTTGTAGGATACAGTAAAAATGGCCCTTGAAGGCAACTCAGAATTGGCCAGAGATGATCATGTAGACTCAGTGTATCTGCTCAAAGACAGACCTGGCTCAGGACTCATTCATTAGCCCATTCTCGTGCATTGATACTCTAAGAGGTATGCCATGATGATATTATGATTCTGTCTTTGATATAAATTCAAAGCCTGCATTTGAAAGCCTTTGAAAAATCTAGGCTTTCTCTTTTCAGTGGAGAATGATTACCTGAATAAAAGCACATAGATCCCTTTGGAAAGCAGTTGGGTGATTCCTTACCATACAAACTACTCCACCCTCAAGGCAACCTCAGTCATTCCATTAACTAATGACTCCCACAGTGAAAACTTGCTTAATGCTGGAATCTGGGAAAAAGATAATGATGCTTCCACAGGGGCTGGCTGACCTAAGTCTTCTATTCATCCATTCTTGAAGACTTTAATTATATAGATTGGACAGTACCCTTGTGGACTGTCCATTTTTTCACTAAGGTCAGTGTGCCTGATACAGCAAATAAAAACATAGGACACTAGTTAAATTTGAATTTCAGATAAATAGTGAAGATGCTTTTAGTATAAATATGTTCCTTGTAATATTTGGGACATACTTATACTAAAAATTTGTTTTTTTTTTTAAATCTGAAATTTAAATTTTACCACAATTTCTGTATTGTATCTGGCAGTTCTCTAGGAAAATCATACTTTGTTGGCAATTGTTATGTATCCCCACCTGTTATATAACCCTGGCTAATATTTAGAAATTAATGGCCATTAGGATGATTATGCCTTATCTTGCTTCTAATTGTTAAGTATTGCCACCTGGCCTTTCTTATTTGGGGCATCAGTGATTGCAGTTATTAGCCAGAATCTCCTACCATAAAACCCAGCCTCCACAGCCTCTCATTGTCATTGTTGTCTCCCTTGACTTGAATATCCCTTCCTGCCTTGACAAATGGATGGTCTTTCCAAGAAACCTATGCAGAAGACATAGCTCTTCTGGTCTTACATGATTAATTCACTTTAATATGCCTACATTTCTGAGTAGTTTTACCTCTTTCTCCATTGTCTTTCAGGTAGATCTGGAATTTCTACTTCATATAATGTTGGGTATTGAAGGAAAAGGAAGATGGGGAGGGAGCTGCTACCTTCTAACATGAAATAGTGGGTCACATCTAGAAGCCCAGAGTGTCAAGGGAATCAGGGTGTTCTCAAGGGAATTTATTCAGGTAATCCCCATATTTTCACTCTCAGTCCTACTTCTTCCCTATCAGCCATAGGAGGTGTATATTCAACACTTTGTGGAATTTTACTGTTCTTAAGTGCAGTTGCTAAGACTACTCTGCAGTATGATCCATCCCCCAGCTATAGAAGATTAACTTTTCTTTAAATGCTGCCATCGAGGCTCTCTGATTTTCATATTTTTTTTATTAAATTGGTGAATATTGAGCATCTTCTCTCTTGAAATCATCGCTGGTGCTCAGCAATACCTATGTAGTTTGGCTGTCATTATTAATATCTTCCCTGTTCTTTTCCAGTGCCACAGTAATTACTGTTACATGAACTAGTACATCTTCTTCCCCAGTCCTTTCCCAATTCACCAAGGGTAAAAGTCTTAATGATCAGCTGCTATAGAATGCTAAGAACAATTAATATTCCACATATATTCAGTGACAGTTTGCTCATTGTTAGGTAGCTAGCTGATAAGCCATTTTTAGAATCAACTCCTTAGTGTTCTTCCCAGGACCACTGCTGCTACCAAAGGCACCACAGAAGCAGAGCCAGAGCCAGGGATTCAGGTGCATGAGATAAATTAAGGCAGCTTCTTTCAGGAAAGCATATGAATGAGGCAAGTAAAATAGAGAAAGGGAAGGAGCTGAGAAAGAGAGTAGTCCAACACAAATTCTAGCCTTCTGCTTTGTAAGCATGCTTTGCAACATAAATCACGTTGTAGAGTCATCTTCTTGCGGCAGGGAAAATAGACCACAGTGCCCCAAATCTGTGAGTCACTTGACTTCCCTGTGGTAAGCAGTGGATCATCTGTCCCAAGTGGAAGCTTTTAATGCAGACTCACTTGATGAGTATACCAGCCGATAAAATGGGTACAGACAGGACATCAGCAGCAGCTACTATGGTTGCTTTATACAGTAAATTATAACTACATTTATACTTTATATTTTGAATGATTATCCTTATATCTTTATTATCCTTATATCCTTGGTATAGCACTATATCAAATATGCTTACTATAACTACTTTTGTATAATGTTTTTTCTCTCTGCAAATATTTTTTAATCTAAGCACCAATTCTGCTTATCTTGCGCCCTGCTGCTGCTGCTGCTGCTGCCAAGTCGCTTCAGTCGTGTCTGACTCTGTGCGACCCCATAGAGGGCAGCCCACCAGGCTCCGCCTTCCCTGGGATTCTTCAGGCAAGAATACTGGAGTGGGTTGCCATTTCCTTCTCCAATGCATGAAAGTGAAAAGTGAAAGTGAACTTGCTCAGTCATGTCCGACTGCAACCTACCAGGCTCCTCTGTCCATGGGATTTTCCAGGCAAGAGTACTGGAGTGGGGTGCCATTGCCTTCTCTGATCTTGCTCTCTAGATTGCACAAAATATTTTTATTTCACCTACTAGTGGAGGGCAAGCTGATGCACTGGTTCATGCAACAGCAATAACTCAGCAATATCTTAGTTTGATAACATATAGCTGCTTACCTTCCAGCTGCTTCCTTTGCTCAAGAGGACAGAGTCTGGCTCCGATTAAGCTCTATCTCATCTAATATTTTTCCTGAGGTGTATTTAAACTTTCGTTTTCTGTGTTATGCTTTAGACCAGTTGTTTATTCATTTTTATTTTTCTGCTGTCAGTGGCATATTTTCTGTTGACTACGTTCCTGATCCTTGATTACTAGTCCTTATCTATAGGTTATTTGTATGAATCTAATCTAATTGCTTTCTCCAACTCTAAGATAAATAATAAACACTCTCTGCCAACTCTTTTTAACCAAGAAGAGAACATAGGCTGTAGAATAAGTGAAACATTCTTTATACCTTGTTCTTCATGAATCATTATTCTTCTGGGAAGTAGCCTATTGTATGTCAGAACTATCTTCACTGTAGAAGCACAATATGCATATGTTTTGTTAGAACACCCTGGGTTTTTAGGAACCAGAGTAAATGCTAAGATTTACATAATAAATTCAGACTGAGAGACAACATCCATGAAGGAAATCTTTTACATTGCAAATGATAATAGTAATCAGTAAAGGAAATGTTAAGATAACTGATTTACTTCTGTTTGGGTTTAATTTTGGCTCAATTATGACAATTGTTTTCACTGATATATGTCTTCGTAATGTGTTTTTAAAGTCAGTAATATCACTTAGCATAGTTGACTATAATAAAAAAGAAATCCAGTGTTATTCGGAGATGGAAATGGCAACCCACTCCATATTCTTGCCTGGAAAAATCCTATGAACAGAGGAGCATGGAGAGCTACAGTCCATGGGGTTGCAATTGTTGAACACGACTTGATGACTAAACAATAACCACCAGTTATTTAAAGTTACATAAATAGTGTAATAGCACACATTGTAGTTTAATATTATAATTATATTGTATATTCAACTGGGTAGCCATTTTTATCCAAATAATTTGCCTTTTTATGCTGAAAATGCAAAGCTACCTTAAAAATGTCGATCTTTTCATCTATTTTTCATTGTCAATTCTCTTTTTATCTTTCTAGTTGTGAATTTAATGCTATATCATAGTTATGAAAATAGTCATTAGAAAATAAACTATGTAGAATAAATGTCTTTTGTGCCCCAACCATCTGGGATATATTTATAAGCATTTATCAAAGCCATACCTGTGCATTCTAAGTGTAAGTACATCCTTAAGATGCTAAATATCTCAAATAATATAAAAAGGTTTATTGACCCAAATGAACAGACAAAATTAAGAGTTTATTTTCTCACAGATTGTGTTATGTTGCTAAATGAAAAATTCTAAGTTTTAATAAGGTTAAGTCAGAACAAATTCTGTTGATACATCAAATGAAAATATCTCCATAATAATGAGAACTTTTAAATAAAAAAAAAATAATTCAGATTAGCTGTACAATTTTAAGAATTAATATCTCCAGGTCAACTAGGTAGTTTATCCAAGGGAACCTATGATATGTGCTTCAATACTATTGCACAATTCCCTGCAAATTCACTGAGAGTTATTAAAGATCTGAGGTCATATTGAAAATGTCTTACTTAGACTAGTAGTTATATTACCCACTGGAGAGGATATGTGTGGCACAAGAACCAACAGGTAGAAGATAAATCATAAGTATAATTACTTAGATTTTAAAAAAAAGTTTAGATAAAAACAACCATTATTAGTTTTATTTTCCTTGGGTAAAAGCCACAATAAAAGTCATCAAGAACTGGTTACAAGGGGGTTACTGGCCAAGGGAATAGGAACAACAAGAGATTAAAAATGAAAAGAATTTCTTGAATAACCATCATTCATTGTCACTAACAGGGAACCATAGAGATTTTAAGTCAGTGCTTAGTTATCATCCATTGAGGCTATCAGTTAAATGAAGCCAGCATATGTTCAGTTAGGTGACCAGCAAGAACAGAGATGAATCTGTTTTTGTGGATCTTTATGTTTCTATTGTGTTGTTGTCCACTTGCATCCCTTCTTTAAAAAAACAACAACAACAAAAAAAAAAAAAACAAAGAAAAGAAAAATAGCATATGGATGTTACCAAGGCCTCTCTCAGAAACTTGAAGGGTCTTTGTTAGTGAGCCTACCTAATAGTTAAGTCCATTAATATTATGGTAAAATCTCATCTGAGTGATGAATAACTCTTTACCCAGATTGTGCCCAGATCCCACCACATCATGAAACTCCAAATAAGGATCTAGGACACACATAAAATTTTATTTTCACTAATAAATAAAAAGGGAGCAATGGAACCAAAGAACAGCGATGGTGGTAAGAAGGTAGCTATACCCATTCAAGAGAAAAACAGCTAGACACCTCTCACTTTGACCCTAAGTCAGAAGTGATGAAATAAACAACCTTTTTTTTTTTTTTTTGAGTAAAGTGTCTTCTGGGTCCATAGAAGGAAAAACAGAACAAAATCAGAAAGATGGGGGAAGTGAGCCATTCAACTATATGTGTGAACAGTAATGGTATTTGTTGTTTTATTAGCTAAACAAGAAATGTAAAATGGCTTTTCTCATTTAAATATGTGTGATTATATTGAAATTTTCTTATGTAACTGCATTCTATGCAATCAGTAAACCAAAGGAATCATTAATTGGTCAAATTAATAAGAATTGCAAAGAATGTTCATTGGAAGGACTGATGATGAAGCCCCAATACTTTGGCCACCTGATGTGAAGTACTAACTCATTAGAAAAGACCCTGATGCTGGGAAAGATTGAAGGCAGGAGGAGAAGGGAATGAGAGAGGAGGAGATGTTTAGATGGCATCATTGACTGTGGACATGAGTTTGAGCAAGCTCTGGGAGTTGGTGATGGACAAGGAAGCCTGGCATGCTGCAGTCCATGGGATTACAAAGAGTCAGACACGACTGAACAGCTGAACTGAACTGAGAATTTCAGAGCTGGGTATTATCCTAGAGATTTTCAAAATCAACTCATGTGTTTCCTAGTTGAGGAAACTGGCATTTAGAGCTGTTTAGTGACTGAATAACAGTTTCACAGCCAGTGAGAAGCAAAATTAGGATTAGAGCTCAGGTCTTCACTTCAAAACAAGTTACCTGTATAGATTACAAAATGTAAATTCTAACTGAAGACACCTTTTCTGAGATTCCTAAGCTCTCTCCCTTCTCAACTTCTAATAAAATTTAAATATATGAACAGAAATTGATCACAGGAAAAAACAGACTAAATTGAAAGACAGGCTAAATTAGAGTCAGCTCTGCCAAGTGACAATGAAGAGGACAGACATGCAATTACTAAATTTTAATTATCTTACCTATACACTCAAAGCAAATATTTTTCCTTGTAGGTATCCCAAAGCTCTTGTAAAAGTTATTAAATACTATTTAATAGCTATTAAATACTTTGTAAACTTTGTTTACATATATATATGTATCTCATGTTCTCATGAATGATGTTGATAATGGGGAAACTACATATGTGCTTGAGCAAATGATATATGGAAACATCTGTACCTCTCTCTCAATTTTGTTGTAAACCTATTCTGCTCTGAAAAAGTAAAATCTTAAACAATTCAAAACATACTATTCAAAACATACTATTTTCTTTCAATTAACTATTGAATGCAATCCAAAGTAAAATTTAGATGAGTTTGCCACAGCAATATATATAATTCTTGCTCTAATTCTCCTTGGTAGCTCTTTCAAATCTTATTTCCTTTTCTCCTTCCAATCTCTCTCAGGGAATGACCTCAACATGTAATACATTAAATAAAGATAATCTATAAAATCAATGTTCCAGTTTGTGTCACCATGTGAATTTCTTTACATTTTTATCTACCCTTTGCTCTTTCTGTTTGTTTATAGATGGCTAAAAGAATTCTTCCTCCTTTCTAAGGTCCATCCCTCTACTTGTACAGAAAATTATATATCTCTCCTGTTGTACAAAGTCATCTTTCTGAAAAAAAGATTCTGTATACTCACTGTCTCCATTTCGCTACTGCCCATTTGTACCTCAACTACTTTAATCTGTCTACAATCCCCATAACTTTACTAAGTAACTCCCTCCATTGTGACCAATCCTTGTGGTAACCTGTGGACTATCTTCAGTCCTTATTGTATCTGACCTCTCCAATAATTGCTTCCTTTTCTTAGAACATTTTCTTCCTTTATGACCACTCCTCCACAGTAATTTTTAATCTACCTCTCCCATGATTTCATTTTAAACTTTTTTTTTTCTCATTTTAGTCATGCTTTCTAGATTTTCTCACCCTCCTCCAGTTTTTCCAGTGCCTGAATGTCTCTCAAACCTGGATCTTCCTCCTAGAAATGATTGAATGTTAAAACATGATCCATATCTCAATTATCTTTTGAAATATATTTTGACTCTGCTACTAACATCTCAGACTCAGAATTTTCAAAAATGAAGGCTTCATTCAGTTTCATACCTATTCTTCACTCTGTTCCTTGCCTTGAATAATAACAGATTTCCACCAAATTACCAAAGACAAAAATTTTCATATCATCCCTTCTTCATTCCTCTCCCATTTTCCCCTTATCCACTCAATCACAAACACCTTGAATTTTACATACAAATACATTTTATTTATTATTGTTTCTCTATCTATACTACAAACAATAATTGACACCAAATTATTTCTCACCCGAAAAATTTAAGCTACTTCCTAACTTATTACTTCCCTCTCCCGACTTAACCTTCCTCTAGTCAATTCTAAATGTACCAGACTGAATTATATTTGTTCCCTAAAAATGAAAGAATTTATTACTTGTAAATATGTAAGGGGAACACTTGCTTTCCCAAAGCCAAACCTCCATGAATTATATTTCAAATATGGAAACCTAATATTATTTTTTCTCTAAGTCCAAATTTATCAATAAATTTCCATGCCTTTTTGTGTAATCTTAAACTTCTTAATTGGCCCTCAAGATTCCTCATCAACTGGCTTCTGAGACTTCCTCCAACAGAAACAATCTTTCCCTTATATAAGAGTACACATTCTACTTGTCTCTAAAGTTATAATTTTCCCAAAAAAAACTCTTCATAAATCCCCTTGGTCCATTCCTTATTTCCTGCTGACTAATTGTAATTCTTCATTCAATTTAGACATCTTTCTTAGAGGACGGCTTTTTTAATTTTTTAAATGTTTTCCAAAGTGCCACCTGGACCAAATTATACATTCTCCAATAAAGCATCTCACATTGTGCCTTTTGTTTGCCCTACATGATTGTCTAATTCATTATTAGAATATTAGTAGGATGCATTAATGTCTCTTCAGCATTAGTGGTTGGGACATAGATTTGGACTGTTGTGATAATGAATGGTTTGCCTTGGAAACGAACAGAGATCATTCTGTCATTTTTTGAGATTGCACCCAAGTACTTTTGCATTCAAGTTTTGTATGATGAAAAATACATCTTTTTTTGGTTAGTTCTAGAAGGTCTTGTAGGTCCTTTTCATCATAGGAAACTGAAATACAAAAGTAGGAAGTCAAGAGATATCTAGAGTAACAAGAAAGTTTGGCCTTGGAGTACAAAATGAAGCAGGGAAAGGCTAAGAGAGTTTTTCCATGAGAACCCACTGCTCATAGCAAAAACCTTACTCCAGCAACACAAGAGACAACTCTAAACATGGACATCGCCACAGGTCAATATCAAAATCAGATTGTATTATTTGCAGCCGAAGATGGAGAAGCTCTAAAGAGCCAGCAAAAACAAGACTAGAAGTCGACTGGGGCTCGGATCATGAACTCCTTATTGCAAAATTCAGAATTAAATTAAAGAAAGTAAGGAAAACCACTACATCATTCAGGTATGGCCTAAACCAAATCGCTTATGATTATACAGTGAAAGTGACAAATATATTCATGGGATTAGATCTGATAGATGGAGTGCCGGAAGAACTATGGATGGAACTTCATACCACTGTACAGGAGATGGTAAACAAAACCATCCCCTAAAATAAGAAATGCAAAAAAGCAAAATGGTTATCTGAGGAGGCCTTACAAATAGCTGAGTAAAGAGAAGCTAAAGGCAAAGGAGAAAAGGAGTGATATATTCATCTGAATGCAGAATTCCAAAGAATAGCAAAGAGAGATAGGAAAGCCTTCCTAGTGGTCAATGCAAAGAAATAAAGGAAAACAACAGAATGGGAAAGACCAGAGATCTCTTCAAGAAACTTAGAGATACCAAGGGAATATTTCATACAAGATGGGCACAATAAATGACAGAAATGGTATAGATCTAACAAAAGCAGAAGATATTAAGAGGTGGCAAGAGTACACATAAGAACTATACAAAAAAGACCTTAATGACCCAGATAACCACAATGGTGTGATCACTTACCTAGAGCCAGGACTTCACACAACCTGGAGCGTGAAGTCAAGTGGGCTTAAGAAGCATACCCTATGATCAAACCTAGTGGAGGTGATGGAATTCCTGTTGAGCTATTTCAAATCCTAAAAGATGATGGTGTGAAAGTGTTGTGGTCAATATGCCAGCAAATTTGGAAAACTCAGCAGTGGCCACAGGACTTGAAAAGGTCAGCTTTCATTCCAATCCCAAAGAAAGACAATGCCAAAGAATGTTCAAACTACCAAACAATTGCATTCGTTTCACACTCTAGGAAAGTAATGCTCAAAATTCTCCAAGTTAGGCTTCAACAGTACATAAACTGAGAACTTCCAAATGTTCAAGCTGGATTTAGAAAAGGCAGAGAAACCAGATATCAAATTGCCAGCATATGTTGAATCATAGAAAAAGCAAGAGAATTCCAGAAAAACAGCTTCTTCTCCTCCATTGAAAATGCTAACCTTTGACTGTGTGGTTCACAACAAACTGGAAAATTCTAAATTATATGGGAATAACAGTCCATCTCACCTGCCTCCTGAGTAACCAGTATGCAGGTCAAGAAACAACAGTTAGAATAGGACATGAAACAACAGACTGGTGCCAAATTGGGAAAGGAGTATGTCAGGGGTATATATTGTCACCCTGCTTGTTTAATTATATGCGGAGTACACAATGAGAAATGCCAGGGTAGATGAAGCAGAATTTGGAATCAAGATTGCTGGGAAAAATATCAATAACCTCAGATAGACAGATAACATCACCCATATGGCAGAAAGTGAAGAAATAAAGAGCGTGAAGTGAAAAAGGAGAGTGAAAAAGCTGGCTTAAAACTCAACATTCAGAAAGCTAAGATCATGGAATCTGGTCCCATCACTTCGTGGCAATTATATGGGAAAACAATGGAACAGTGACAGTCTTTATTTTCTTGGGCTCCAAAATTACTGCATATGGTGACTGCAGTCATGAAATTCAAAGACACTTGCTCCTTGGAAGAAAAGCAATGACAAACCTAGACAATGTTTTAAAAAGCAGAGACATTAATTTGCAGACAAAGGTCTGTATAGTCAAAGCTATGGTTTTTCCAGTAGTCATGTATGGATGTGAGAGTTGGACCATAAAGAAAGTTGAGCTCTGAAGAACTGATGCTTTTGAACTGTACTTAGAGAAGATTCTTGAGACTCCTCTGGACAGCAAGGAGATCAAGCCAGTCAATCCTAAAGGAAATCAGTCCTGAATATTCATTGAAAGAACTGATGCTGAAGCTGAAGCTCTAGTACTTTGGCCACCTGATGCAAAGTATTGAGTCATTGGAAAAGACCCTGATGCTGGGAAATATTGAAGGCAGAAGGAGAAGGGGATGACAGAGGATGAAATGGTTGGGTGGCATCACCAAATCAATAGACACGATTTTGAACAAGGACCAGGACCAGGAGTTGGTGATGGATTCAGAAACCTTGCATGCTGCAATCCATGGGTTGCAAAGAGTCAGATGTGATTGAATAAATGAACTGAACTTGTATCTGTGTCATTTACCATTATCTTGGAACCAATTCTAGCAAGTACAAGGTAATCAATAAACATTTGTAGGATATACATGTATCTATGAAGACAAAGTAGTACCATCACATTTTCAAGGTTTAGTAAACAAAGGGGAAGTAAAAGAGAAACATTATCATAGACACACAGGTAGAGATATGTGTAAGATTTAAACTAAAACATTAATTTTCCATTGAAATACATGTAGAACCAACCTAAATTAAATTTAATGTTGATCATGAACATTTGAAATTATAGATAAAATAGTAACATGAACACTGGTGTCTATCTACTCCTTCTCATAACCCCATGACAATGGCCATTAGGAAATAGAAGAAATTCTCTATCGATGTTAGAAGTGAGCTAAAATTATACAGTACACATTGCAGTAATAACTGTAGAAAGTGCTGCTATATTGGCACTTTTATAACTGGGAAAAATGGATATTAGTACAAATGTCAAAGCAATAAAATATTTACACTTTTTGACACAGCCATTCTAAATCTAAGAAGATATATTAAGAATATTATGAAAGTTATGTGCAAAAATATACAGATAAAGATATTCTGTCTTATATACAGTTTTCTCAAAGCCAACCCTAAATCTGAGAATTTATCTGTAAATGGTTAATTGAGAAAGTGCTCCCAGGAGAAGCCAGTAAGGAAATAAATTCATAGGACAGGGAAGGGGAAGTAAATTGAGCAAGACAATATTTCAGGCATCACACAAGCTTTAAATTAATCCTGAAATGCTGTTCTAGACTAGAATCTAGACTATGAATAAAGGTTGTTTCAATCTGATCAAACTGGGCTTTTATACTTAAGCACCCTACACTATATGAGGATATAATCTACAAGACCAAGTCTCCTTTCTTCTTGCAGACAGTATCTTCTAAATCCTATGGAAAATTTTTCAACATTTTATGGTAATAAGTCATTAGAAGCAAAAGAAAATAATGTTTTGTAAGGGGATTATAGGCAGATGAAAATAAATAACATATGAAGGGATCCCTAGGTAGAATATGAACAATGACTGAATATAAACATTGAAGTATTTTTCAGTTGTAGTGAAATAAAGAAATGTGAATTGATGGTTGCATAAAACGCTCATGTGATGAATACCTGAGAAGTCTTTTAAATCATGTTTCTGCTTTTAATAACATTTAATGATATGGAATGCTTATTTAATTTTATGAAATAGGAAGAGAAAGTTAAACAAAGATGTTATAAATAGTAAAGTATCCAAATGTGCAAACTGTGACATATATGTGTATGTATGTGACTCTGTATTATGTTCATGGGTATCTTACACATATTATAATGGATGGTATGCAGTAGATATAATAAACACACATAGTTTTTATCTTATAAAAGCCTACATTTTAAAGTAAAAAAAATTAAATTTCTAAAATCAGAAAATAACCCAAGATAATTATGGGTGCTCATAATAAAATAAAAGACTATAAACCTATCCAAAAGAAGGCCTTGTTTGACCCAAGTATATATAGCAAATGGAAGACCATATAGCAAGTGCTGAAGCAGATAGACTCTAGACCAGACTGTATTGACTTAAATCTCTGCTCTGTCATTTAATACCTGTATGACCTTGAGCAAGTAACTTCATCTTTGTGAATCTCTGCTTTCTTATTGTAAAATAGTGGAAATAGCAGTACTTATTTTAGAGTATTGATGTGAGAAATAAAGGAGCTCCACAGAAATAATTTCTTGGAGTGATTGACAGAAAATTGTAAACAGATGATAGAAATTATTATTACTACATAAGTGATATCTAAGTTTTTTACCATATATTTATTTAATCATAAGTAAAGAAACACTTCTTTCACAGCCAGACAAGCAGTCAAAAAAGCAGATATAAATGTCTGTATAAAATTTAACTACTTTTAGGTAATAATTAGAAAAGTACAGAATTCTTGCCTCTGGTCAGTGCTAATATGGAAAGGCTTCTCCAAAGTAATGAGTTTTGTGGGAATAGAGGTTTTTAAAAGAAATATGAAAGAAGAACATTCGTGTGGGTGGGAGTGTGGTAATTCAATGTTCTGTGGTGAAATGTCAAGTGTTTGACTGGGAACAGTAGTTGTAAAAATCTATAGCCAGAAAGATAGAAAAAATGCTTATAGAAAAAACAGATAATCCTGAAAAATTGCCTAATAAGTTATTCTGACCCTTATGGCAAAGGTTCACCATTAGATAAAGGTGTTCATTAGGAAATCAATGGGCCACTCATTGAGGAAAAAGAAAAATTTCAATTTGCATCTGTCCCCACGTGTTTGAATACCTATTAATTAATAACTTGTAGAGATGGTTTCTTAATTCCTTAATGCTTTCTCTTCCCTGTTCTAGTTTATGCCTGTAGCACTGACTAGATCTCCAATCAAATATTTGTTTTCTCCTTTGAAACTTTATACATATTTACACTTTTATTATCTTACTCAAGTTTATTAGAATACATCAAGCAGACTTAAGTGGGCCTACTATCTCTGTAGCACTCAAATGAACATACTTCTTTAGCAGTTTATATTTTTAAACCTCATGCAAGTGTTTTCTTCAGAGAATTTGTAAGGAACTCTTAAAGAACTTAAACCTATAATCGGGGTGCAACAGAATACTTCTCTTAGAAACAATGGCAAACTACAAGTAAATCAACATGTTGAAGTAAATCAACATGGTAGAGTGAAAAAACCTTGATCTGGGATTGAGTTTTGAGTTTGCAATTTAAAACTTGTATAATCAACCCCTCACAGTCTCTTGAATGAGGATATTAATCTAGATGATCTCAAGGTTCCTTTACATTCTTTATTTTATAACATTTGCCTAGTTTATATTTTTTCTTGTTTATGTGTTTTTGCTATAGAAATACAAGTGGCAAGTGGTCAAAACTTTGTCTTATTCACACTGAAATTTCAGAAATGTAAATCTTCAAAAAAAAAATGTTTTAAATTAATTATTCCAGGAATGTGACAGGTTAATTATTCAGGCATACCTTCCTGCTGAAAGTAACCAAAAAACTAAAAAATAACAAATGGAACCTTCTTCTTAAACTAACTGAAGAAAGATGAGAAAGAAATATCAGGCTAAATACTGAATGAAGGCTGGAATTCAGGTATAAAGTTGATCTCACTCTTGCCCAAAGTACATCTGCCAAACTGTGAAACTTTGAACTGTGGCTTTCAAAAGATGTTTAAGTTTTACAGAGAAAAGGGAAAAGCCCAAGACTTGTGCAAGTTGCAGAGTCATGTATCAAACATTCCTTTGATAAAATGCAGAACCCAAATTCAGCACCTTCACTTTAATTGTGGATCAGAAATAAATAAATAAACATAACATAACTGTGTCCTGTTATCATACATGACACAGTATCATAAAATAATTTCTTAGACACTAAATATAAAATGGGACTAAATTTATGTTACATAATTTTATATTATTAAATACATGTAAGATAATTTTCCATTATTTGCAGATTTGAAAACTCACATCATCATGGTCAAAAAAAAAAATGTAACAGAAAATTCAAGGTGCAAATTTAATTTAAAATTATTCTGGTTTACATTGCCACCAAGTGGATAGCAGAAGTAACCCCTTCTTCCAAGCAACCAAGAACTTCAACCAAGAAAAGTTTCTTGAGAAAAATAATCAAATTACATTGAAAAGTCAACTATGTAAAGATGGAATCACGAGAAAGAATCAAAAGAAAGAACAGACAATAGAAATAGACCTATAGTTTTCAATATTAGAATTTACAGAGGGTATTATAAATAATTGTACTTACTATGTTACAAGGAACAGTTGTAAACCTTTATTAGAATGCTGAAGATTCAAATGAAGTCAAATCAAAATTCTAGGAAAAAAAGCAATATTAACAATAAACAATACCATTGTGAATACCATTGTGAATAGACATAGCTAAAAATAAAATTGGTGAACTAACTACTAAATCAGAGGAAATTGTTCCCAATCCCAATTCAGCAAGTGAAGATAATGATTACAAAAAAAAGAAAGAAAATTGCTCTTAGCATACATACTAGTTTTCTTTCCTGCCATAGCAAATTACTGCAATTAATCAGCCTACATAGCACTGGTTTTAACTTCTAGTTCTATAGGTTGAAAGTCCAGTAAAAGTGTTATTGGAGTAAATTCAAGGTATCAGAAGGCTGCATTTATTTCTGGGTGTTATAAAGAATCTGTTTCTTGCTCATCTGAGTGTTTTGCATACATTCAGTTGTTTGCTTTTACAGGACTAAGGTCCCTGTTTTCTTGCTGTTTGCAAAATTGATTTTTTTTTTTTTTGGTTTATTTATTTATTTTTTTTGACATCTGCTGTATGCTACCATATTCCTTGGTTTGTGATCCCCTCCCTACATCTTCAAACCTAGTAACTGTGAGTTGAGACTTCTCAAGTTGCATTTCTCTGACACTCTTTATTTTGTTGTCTTTCAATTTCAAGTACTCATGAAATAAAATTAAGACATAATAATTAAATTATTTGGTTAATCCAGGATGGTCTTCCCATCTCAAGACCTTAACCTTAACTGTATCTGCCAGGTCTCTTGCTATGAAGGATAATATATTCACAGGTTCTGGTGATTGAGATATGGACATTTTTGAATGACCATTATTCTATTTTTTTGCAACATGTAACAAATATAGAATTAGAAGTTCAATATCACCAGAATCCATAAAATGGAGAAATGAAACAAGACATCCCTTATTATTATACAGTAAAGGTGACAAATGATTCAAGGAATTAGAACTGGTAGACAGAGGGCCTGAATAATTATGGACAGAAGTCTAATATTGTAAAGGAGGTGGTGACCAAAACCATCCCCAAGAAATATAAATGCAAGAAGACAAAGTGGCTGTCTGATGAGGCCTTACAAATAGCTGAGAAAAGAGAAGTGAAAGGCAAGTGACAAAGGGAAAGATATACCCAGCTGAATGCAGAGTTCCAAAGAATAGCAAGGAGAGGTAAGAAAGCTTTTTAAAGTGAACAACGCAAAGAAATAGAGGGAAACAATAGAATGGGAAAGACTAGAGACCTCTTCAGTAAAACAGGAGATACCAAGGGAGCATTTCATGTGAAGATGGACACAATAAAGAACAGAAATTGCAAGGACTTAACAGAAGCAGAAGACATTAAGACAAGGTGGCAAGAATACATAAAAGAACTGTACAGAAAAGGCTTTAATGACCTGGAAAATCATGATGTTGTGGTCACTCACCTAGAGCCAGACATTCTGGAGTGTGAACAAGTGGGCCTTAGGAAGCATTACTACAAACAAAGCTAGTGGAAGTGATGGAATTCCAGCTGAGCTATTTCAAATCCTAAAAGATGATGCTGTTAAAGTGCTGCACTCAGTATGCCAGCAAATTTGGAAAACTCAGCAGTAGCCACAAGACTGGAAAAGATCAGTTTTCATTCCAACTCCAAAGAAAGGCAATGACAAAAAATGGTCAGACTACCAGACAATTGCACTTATTTCACATGCTAACAGGGTAATGCTCAAAATACTTCAAACTAGGTTTCAACAGTAGGTGAACCGAGAACTTCCAGATGTACAAGCTGAATTTGGAAAAGGCAGAGAAACCAGAGATCAAATTGCCAATATCTGTTGGATCATAGGAAAAGTGAGACAATTCCAAAAACATCTATTTCTGCCTTATTGACTACACTAAAGCCTTTGATAGTGTAGATCATAACAAACCAGAAAATTCTTAGAGACAGAAATACCAGACCACCTTACCTGTCTCCTGAGAAACTTGTATGCAGGACTGGAAGCAACAGTCAGAAATGGATATGGAACAGGCTTCCTCCAGCTTGGGAAAGGAATATATCAAGGCTGTATATTGTCACCTGCTTATTTAACTTGTATGCAGAGTACATCATGCAAAATCCTGGGCTGAATGACTTACAAGCTAGAATCAAGATTACCAGAAGAAATATCAACAATCTCATATATGAAGATGATACCTCTCTAATGGCAGAAAGCAAAGAGGAACAAAAGAGCCTCTTGATAAGGGTGAAAGAGGAGCATGAAAAAGCTGGCTTAAAACTCACATATTCACAAAACTAAGAGCATGGCATCCAGTTCCATCGTTTCATGGTGAATAAATGGGTATAAGTGGAAACAGTAGCAGATTTTATTTTCTCGGGCTCCAAAATAGCTGTGGATGGTGAATGCAGCCACAGAATTAAAAGACACTTGATCCTTGGAAGAAAAGCTATGACAAACCTGGCAGCATATTCAAAAGCAGAGACATCACTTTGTCGGCAAAGGTCTATATGGTCAAAGCTATAGTTTTTCCAGTAGTTGTGTATGAATGTGAGAATTTGGCCATAAAGAAAGCTGACTGCCAAAGAACTGATGTTTTCGAATTGTGGTGCTAGAGAAAACTTTTGAGAGTCCATCAGACATCAAGGAGATCAAGCCAATCAATCCTAAAGAAAATCAATCCTGAATATTCACTGGAAGGTCTGATGCTGAAGTTGAAGCTCCAGTACTTTGGCCCCATGATGTGAAGAACTGACTCACTGGAAAAGACCCTGATGCTGGGAAAGATTGAGCACAGGAGGAGAAGAGGGTGACAGAGGATTAGATGGTAGTATGGTATCACTAATTCAAAGGACATATGTTTAAGCAAACTCTGGGTGATAGTGAAGGACAGGGAAGCCTGGCATGCTACAGTCCATGGGTCTCAAAGGGTTGGACTCGATTTAGCAACTAAACAACAACAATATAAAGCAAAACATATGTGAAGATACAGTGTCTTAAAATTTGTCCAAAATGATGGAAGCCACTAATCCACAAATAGCTCTAGGAATCTCAAACAGGAAAAAATAAACATAAATGATCATTTCATTCTATGTAGAATTCCAAATTATTCAGAAAAATTTTTTGCTTGGCTGGCACAAAGGAGCCAGATAAAATTATTTTTAACATCAAATTAGTAACTGTTACACTGATAGTTAACTTAAAACAAATAAAAGTGAAGAGTTCGTGGACCTGTAGTTTCAATACACAGAGAGATAATTACTGCTGACATAGGTATATATGCTAAAGCATTGAAGTAGTTTTATGTGTACAACAATTTTAGATACAGAATGTTTGTATCATGCAAAAAAGTAACTCATATATTTCCACAAAGAAATCTTCAGAACAGATTATTTAGCTGGTGACTTATATCCAATACTTAAGGAATAATATCAGTAGTATGAGGCTTACATACAATCTTTGAGAAAATACAGGAAAAGGGAATAATTGTCAACTTGGCTTTGAGGGCTTAAATAGCTCTGATACTAAAATCTGGCAAGTATACCAAAAACAAAACAAAACAAGAAAATAAAAGCAAAAATCCATATCACCCATGTACAGGATGATGCAGAGATTCTTTAATAAATATCAGCAAACTGAACTCACCAATAAGAAAAATACATCATTGCCAATTGATTATATCACAAGAATACACTTAAAATGTTACCAACGATATAGGTCATTGTAAAAACGTAAGCGATATATCTGGCTTCCCTCGTAGCTCAGTAGACAAAGAATCTGCCTGCAATGCAGAAGACCTGGGTTCGATTCCTGGGTCGGGAAGATCCCCTGGAGAAGGAAATGGCAATCCACTCCTTCTTGCCTGGAAAATCCCATGGACAGAGGAGCCTGGCAGGCTACATTCCATGGGATCGCAAGAGTCGGACACGACTTAGAGACCAAATCACCACCACCAACAACAACAACAACTAATATATCATGTTAATATGTACTGAAAAACTTGACACCATTTAGCATATATAGATATGATTAAAACTCTCTGCAAACTATGAATGGAAGGGAACTTCCTCTTTCTTAAATCTTATAAAGGACATCTATCAAAAAACAATTGCTAATACCAAAATTAATAGTAAAAGAAGATCATTAAGATGTCTTATTAAGTTATTTGTATTTGACAATGTATTGGAGAGTCTAGCTGGAGTACTAGAGGAAGAAAAGGAAAAAAGAATCATAAATATTGTAAAAGATGAGGTAAAATAATTGTATCTAGAGGTGACAAGATTGTGAATAAACAAATCCAAAGTAGTCCTCAAGCAACTACTAGAACTAATAAGTGCAATATTGTAAGATAAAAAAATAGAAAAATAATTACATTCCTATATAATAACAACCAGAAAATAGAAAATATAGTCATAAAAGTTATTATTTACAATTGTACAAAAATCCTTAGGAATAAGTTTAAGAAAAGATATGCAAGCAGTATATGAAAGATAAAAATATCTTAATATAAATTAAATAAATAAATCAATAAATATTACATGTTCATGGATTGGAAGATTCAGTATTGCCAAAAGCTCAGTTCTCTCTAAAATGAGACAAAATATCCTACTCAATATTTTATCAAGCTTTTATGAGGAAATTGACAAAGTGGTTTTAAAATTTATGTGGAAATACAAAGGACTTCTTGTGCTCATATTCTTTATTCAATGACTCAGATAGTCCAGAAAGCAATGATCTTTTGACCTCGACTTCAAAACAAAAGTGTTTTTCCATAATAGTGACAGAAGAGAAGGTATTCTTTGCCTATGATTATGTGCTTTTGTCTGAATGTCGTATTGATTATACTTACAGCCCCTTGGCCTGAAGTGTCATATGGTCCAACTTATTTTCAGAGTCAGCAAATGTAGCACTCTTCTATAGCACTCTTGTGACTGAAAGAAAGGGAAATAGAAATTGATGAACCCTCAAATCTACCAGGAAAATCTCAGATACACAGATGACACCACCCTTATGACAGAAAGTGAAGAAAGACTAAAGAGACCCTTGGTGATGGTAAAAGAAGAGAGTGGCAAAACCTGGCTTAAAATGCAACATTCAGAAAACTAAGATCATGGCATCCAGTCCCATCCCTTCATTGCAAATAGATGGGGAAACGATGGGAACAGTGAGAGACTTTCTTTTCTTGGGCTCCAAAATCACTACAGATGCTGATTGCAGCCATGAAATTAAGACTCTTGCTCCTTGGAAGAGAAGTTATGACAAAATTAGATAGCATATTAAGAAGCAGAAACATTACTTTGTCAACAAAGGTCCATCTAGTCAAACCGATGGTTTTTCCAGTAGTCATGTATGGATGTGAGAGTTGGACCATAAAGAAGGCTGAGTGCCAGAGAACTGATGCCTTCAAACTGTGGTGTTGGAGAAGACTTTTGAGACTTTTTGAAGACTTTTGTCCCTTGGATAGCAAAGGAGATCAAACCAGTCATTCCTAAAGGAAATCAGTCTTGAGTAATCATTGGAAGAACTGTTGCTAAAGCTGAAGCTCAAATACTTTGGCCCCCTGATGCAAAGAGCTGACTCATTGGAAAAGACCCTGATGCTGGGAATTTGAAGGCAGGAGGAGAAGAAGATGGAGGAAGACAAGACGGTTGGTTGAAATCACTGACTCAATAAACACGAGTTCAAGCAAACTCCAGGAGACGGTGAAGGACAGAGAAACTTGGCATGCTGCAGTCCATAGAGTCACAAAGAGCTGGACATGACTGAATGGCTGAACAACAAGTTTACCATGTTCTTGGTCACGCAGTTGTGTCTGACTCTTTGCAGCCCGATGGACTATAAACCCCAGGCTTCTCTGGCCATGGATTTTTCCAGGTAAGCATACTGGAGTGGGATACCGTTTCCTACTCCAGGGGTTCTTCCTGACCCAGGAATCAAACTCACTTGTGTCTCCCGCATTGGCCTGCAGCTTCTTTACCACTAGTGCCACCTGGTAAGCCCAAAAATCTACCACTGTGACCTTAAAAAATCATGAGTGTATGTACATAAAGACATGAACATAAACATCCATAAACATATTCTTTATAACCTAAAACTGTAAATTACTTGAATACCATCATTATTAAAATATAAAAATAAATTGAGGAGTGTCAATGGAAATAGAGAAGCAATAACTTACAAAAATCTACTGCTCCATAAAATCAACAAGAATACTGACCAAAAAAAACCTGTAAATATCAACCTTTTCAGTACTCTTGTTATTACCTCAAAACTAGCAACAATCTAATGTACTATTCAGGAATAAAAGCTGAATCTTAAACACAGTAATCTTTGTGGTGTATTAATTTGTTCTATTCCTATTACCTAACTCTTAACTTCATGTAAAAACTAGCATCCCTACAATGAAAGGCAACACCCTAGCAGCCACTGGCAGGGACATACTGATGTTAGAGCTCTCAAAAGAAGAATTTTCAGAAAACTGTCATTATTGAATCTCTCTGGAAGTTTTAGGAAGACCCCAATTTGCATATCTTGCCCTTTTTTGATTGACTCAAAGCTTACTTAGGGCACATAGTTTATTGCTGAGGAGGGTTTGTCAAAAATATTCAGCAACAACTGTTTAAATCACAGCTGTCAGAGGCAGCAGTAATAGTTGGGGCAAACAAGCTGTCCAAAATCACTTGCAGGGAAAACTAGAGTATTTCCCTGGTAGTCCAGTGGCTAGGAGGCATTTCCTAAGTGACCATCATCAAGCATACAAATATATGCATAATGAGAGTCCCAAAAGAGGAGAGAAAGATACAGAAATAATATTTTAAGAACTAATGGACAAAATATTTTCAATTTTGATGAGAAATAGCCAAGAATTTCAATGAATTCCAATAATTTAAACATTGAAAGAGAGGCACACTTAGATATCATATTCAAATTATTGAAGGGCAAGGTGAAACTACATAGCAAAAGACAAATGACTTATCAAACATGCAAAGTCCTCAATAAGATGAACAGTTGGTTTTGAATCAGAATCCAAAGGATGTCAGAAAACAATAATGTGATATAATCAGAGTAGTGAGGAAAAATACTGCTAACCAAGAGTTCTATTTTCAGCAAAACTATCCCTCAAAAAATAAAAGAAAAAAACTGAGAAATTCTCAGATAAACAAATATGCTCCTAGCATACATGCTTTAAAAGAAATACTATATAAGTTTTGTACTGAAATGAAAAGATACAAAAAAGTAACTCAAATTCACATAAAGAACTAAAGAATATGGGTAAAAGTCACTACTTAGCTAAACAATAAAAGATAATAGAAAATAATTTTTATTTGCAATTATTTTTCTCATCTTATTTAAAAGGCAATAAATATAAGTATGTATTGATAGGTATGCAGGCTGACGGATCAATAAACTGTGGAAAATTCTGAAAGAGATGGGAATGCCAGACCACCTGACCTGCCTCTTGAGAAACCTGTATGCAGGTCAGGAAGCACAAGTTAGAACTGGACATGGGAAAACAGACTGGTTCCAAATAGGAAAAGGAGTACGTCAAGGCTGTATATTGTCACCTTGCTTATTTAACTTATATGCAGAGTACATCATGAGAAACACTGGGCTGGAAGAAGCACAAGCTGGGATCAAGATTGCCAGGAGAAATATCAATCACCTCAGATATGCAGATGACACCACCCTTATGGCAGAGAGTGAAGAGGAACTAAAAAGCCTCTTGATGAAAGTGAAAATGGAGAGTGAAAAAATTGGCTTAAAGCTTAACATTCAGAAAACTAAGATCATGGCATCTGGTCCCATCACTTCACGGGAAATAGATAGGGAAACAGTGGAAACAGTGTCAGACTTTATTTTTTCTGGGCTCCAAAATCACTGCGGATGGTGACTGCAGCCATGAAATTAAAAGACGCTTACTCCTTGGAAGGATAGTTATGACCAACCTAGACAGCATATTAAAAAGCAGAGACATTACTTTGCCAACAAAGGTCCATCTGGTCAAGGCTATGGTTTTTCCAGTGGTCATGTATGGATGTGAGAGTTGGACTGTGAAGAAAGCTGAGAGCTGAAAAATTGATGCTTTTGTGAACTGTGGTGTTGGAGAAGACTCTTGAGAGTCCCTTGGGCTGCAAGGAGATCCAACCAGTCCATCCTAAAGGAGATCAGTTCTGGGTGTTCATTGGAAGGACTGATGCTGAAGCTGAAACTCCAATACTTTGACCACCTCATGCGAAGAGTTGACTCATTGGAAAAGACCCTGATGCTGGGAGGGATTGAGGGCAGGAGAAGAGGATGACAGAGGATGAGATGGCTGGATGGCATCACCGACTTCATGGGCATGAGTTTGAGTAAACTCCGGGAGTTGGTGATGGACAGGGAGGCCTGGCGTGCTGCGATTCATGGGGTCACAAAGAGTTGGACATGACTGAGCAACTGAACTGAACTGAACTGATTGATAGGTATATAATATATAAATAGTAATTTTATGATCATAGCACAGAGTAGGGGAACCTGCAATGTGGGAGACCTGGGTTGGGTCCCTGAGTTGGGAAGATTCCCTGAAAAAAGGAAAGACTACCCACTCCAGTATTCTGGCCTGGAGAATTCCATGGACTGAATAGTCAGACTGTATAGTCCATGGGGTTGCAAAGAGTTGGACATGACTGAGCAACTTTCACTTTCACGGGAGGGAGTAGAACTATATAGGAGCAGAATTTTTGGATTCTATTGAAATTAAGTTGGTATTAATCCAAAACAGATTGTTTTATTTAAATTGTTGAGTAGACCACTTGGAAAATTCCAGGGCAAGCACTGAGAAAATCACTCAAATACATATAGTAAGATATGACAAATAACATAAAATAATACACAGGAAAATATATTTTTAACACAAAATAAAGCAGTATTGGAGTAATTGGGAAATTAAAAAAAATTAAAACATATAGCAAAATGGCATATGTATTCAGTCTAGCCCTCCTGGTAATTATAAGTGTAAATGGATTTTAACACACCAGGAAAGAGACAGATATTTGAAAAATGGCTAAAGATGTCTTATCCAATTACATATTGTCTGCAAGAGCCATACTTTATATTCTATGATATAAGTATAAATTGAAAGTAAGAGATACAAATAGTTTGTAAGTAAAAGAACAGTAAAATATGCAATGTACATAGTAACCAGAGCACTGAGGCAATACTAATATGAGAAAAAATAGACTTCAAGATAAAATTGTTGCTAGAAACTGTTGTTTTGCTACTATATCCAAATAGAAGCTCCAGAATAAACTAACTACAGAACAATATCCCTACTGAATATAGACAGAAAAATCCTAAACAAAATGATAGCAAATTGAATCCAGCTACATATAAAACTTATCATAGCCACAATCAAGTGATATTTATTCCTTGAATATAAGGTTAGTTCAACAAAAACTTATCACTGTAGCACAATGTATAGATATAATAAACATATACATAAATATAAATATTAAGAATAAATATAATAAATGTCCCCAAACACTGTTATCTCACTAGAAACAGAAAACAATGACAAAAATCCAAATCCTTTTATTAAAAAAAAAAAAACAACTCAACACTAACAGTACAGTGAACCTTCTTCAACTTTATAAAGAAAGGTACAAAAAATCTAGCACTGACATACTTAATGGTAAAAGACTGAACATTTTTCTCATAGGATCAGGAAATAAGGCAAAAGTAGCAACTGTCAATAGATCTATTAAACACTGTACTGGAGGTTCTAGTCATGATAGCTATCCAAAAAAAAAAAAAAAGAATTAAAAGTTTTCCAGGTAGAAAGGAAAAGTAAAACTGTAACTATTTGTAGATGATATGATCTTGGCATAAAGAACATCCTTAAAGAAACTGCAAGAAATTATATCTAACAACCTTTTCATCAATTGTTATAAACTTCAAAGTTATTGTAAAAAATCAATTGCATTTCTACACACTAACAATGAACAGTCTGAAAATTTATGAAAGAAATCTGCTTACAATTGTATCAAAAAGAAGTCAAATACTTAAGATTAAATTTAACAAATGAAGTAGAAAACATACACTGAAAATTACAAAATATTGTTGAAAGAAATTAAAGAAAACCAAATCAATGGAAAGTTATCCTATGTTAATAGATTTAAAATTTTGATGTTGATCTACATATTCAACACAATTCATATTAAAACTCCAAGTGCATTTTGGGGGGCACTAATTGACAAGCTGATCCCTCAGTTCAGATAGAAATACAAGGGGCCCAAAAGTCAAAATACTTAAAGAAAAAAAAAGAGGATTTTCAATTTTAAACAGAAATGTAGTAATCTAGACGATGTAGTACTGGTTTCAGAAAGGCGTACAGATTGATGAATAGAGCTGAGAATTACCCTTATGGTCTGTGATTTTTCAGTAAAGGAGCCCAGATAATTAGTGGGAAATTGTCTTTTCAACAAATGTTCCAGGACAGCTGTGTATCCACCTTCAAAAACAAAACAAACAAACAAACAAAAACCTTTAAAAAACTTCCAGAAAATGAATATGAGTCCCTACCTCATACCCCATACAAAAATTAACACAAAGTTGATCACTTTTCCAAATATAGGTTTTAAAAATATAAAGCCCTTGGGAAAAAACATAGACAAACCTGCATGACCATGGATAAGTGAGTGGTTTCTTAGATACAACACTACAAACAAAAAAGAAAAAAATAAAGCTGTACTTTATGAAAATGATAAAATTTTGTGCTTTGAAAGGTGCTGTCAAAAAGTGAAAAACATTCACAGAATGGGAGAATATATTTTCAGATTATATATCTGATAATAAACTAGTATTCAGAATATACAAAGAACCCTTGCAACTTAATGAAATGACAACCCAATTGAAAATGGGCAGTATATTTGAATAGAAATTGCTGCAGAATAGGCATACACATGGCCATTAAGCACATGAAAAGATATGTAAATACCACTTTCATTAAATGTTAAGAAAATGCAAATCAAAAGCACAATGAGATATCACTTCACCCCCCAGATATGGCTGTAGTAAAATTGCATACTATAACAATGCTGGCAAGAATGTGGAGAAATTGGAATCATCAAACATTATTGGTGGGAATGGAAAATGATACAATTTATTTGGAAAACTTTGGCATTTCTCAATAAAAGTGGAAAAAATATTACAGATAATGTCAGAAATAGATGGTAATTTTCCAAAAGAAAAAAGTCCAAAAAAAGTGAACATAGAAAAAGAAGAAAAGGTAAAACTTCATCAATTCCTACTGAAGTTAAATGCAGTTTCATCACATGACCCAGCAAGCAATTCCACAAGTAGAGGAATATCTGAGAAAAATGAAATATATGTCTCAACAAAAATTATACACAAATTTCATAGAGCATTATTCATAGTGACAAAAAGGGGAAATGATCCAAATTTCCATCAAATGATGAAGGGAAAGTAAAAATGGCAATTCACTGAATCAAATATTATTTAGGAGTGGAAAGAAATGAAGTACTGATACATGCTATAGCATCAGTAAACTTTGAGATATTATGCTAAGTGAAAGAAGCCAAACACAAAAAGTCACATAATCTCATGATTCCATTTATAGTAAAGGTTCAGAATAGGCAAATCCATAGAGACAAGAGTAGATTTAGCAACTGTCAGGGTCTGGAGTGGAGTGACTTGGGAAGGCAATGAATTGTGACTACTAAAGTATAAGGGAATTATTTTGAATCATATTTAATTTTTCAAAGACTAGAATGATGAACTGAAGTAAATCCTTATTACATGTTAGTGTAAATGAATGAAACATGGTTACATGCAGCAACAAGGAAGAATAGCCAGACTTAATGTTAATTAAAAGAAAAAAGTCACAAAAGAATATACTGTAAAAGTGAGTTATTTAAGAATGGGATTTAGTAGGAAGAAGTGTGATACAATGGGAGGGTCTCTAACCAGATGCAGGACTTTAAAACCCCAAATGATTTCCTAAAGTCCTTTCAGTTCAGTTCAGTCGCTCAATCGTGTCTGACTCTTTGCGACCTCATGAATCGCAGCACGCCAGGCCTCCCTGTCCATCACCAACTCCCGGAGTCCACACAAACCCACGTACATCGAGTCAGTGATGCCATCCAACCATCTCATCTTCTGTCGTCCCCTTCTCCTTCTCTCAATCTTTCCCAGCATCAGGGTCTTTTCCAATGAGTTAGCTCTTCTCATCAGGTGGCCAAAGTATTAGCGTTTCAGCTTCAACATCAGTCCTTCCAATGAACACCCAGGACTGATCTCCTTTAGGATGGACTGGTTGGATCTCCTTGAAGTCCAAGGGACTCTCAAGAGCCTTCCCAACACCACAGTTCAAAAGCATCAATTCTTCTGAACTCAGCTTTCTTCACAGTCCAACTCTCACATCCATACATGACCAATGGAAAAATCATAGCCTTGACCAGATGGACCTTTGTTGACAAAGTAGTGTCTCTGCTTTTTAATATACTGTCGAGGTTGGTCATAACTTTCCTTTCAAAGGGCAAGTGTTTTTTAATTTCATGGCTGCAATCACCATCTGCAGTGATTTTGGAGCCCAGAAAAATAAAGTCAGCCACCATTTCCACTGTTTCCCCATCTATTTCTCATGAAGTGATGGGACCAGATGCCATGACTTAGTTTTCTGAATGTTGAGCTTTAAGCCAACTTTTTCACTCTCCTCTTTCACTTTCATCAGGAGGCTCTTTAGTTCTTCTTCACTTTCTTCCATAAAGGTGGTGTCATCTGCATATCTGAGGTTATTGATATTTCTCCCGGCAATCTTGATTCCAGTTTGTGCTTCCTCCAGCCCAGCATTTCTCATGATGTACTCTGCATATAAGTTAAATAAGCAGGGTGACAATATACAGTCTTGACGTACTCCTTTTCCTATATGGAACCAGTCTGTTTTCCCATGTCCTATTCTAACTTGTGTTTCCTGACCAGCATACAGGTTCCTCAAGAGGCAGGTCAGGTGGTCTGTATTCTTATCCCTTTCAGAATTTTCCACAGTTTATTGTGATCCACACAGTCAAAGGCTATGGCATAGTCAATAAAGCAGAAATAGATGCTTTTCCGGAACTCTCTTGCTTTTTTGATGATCCAGCAGATGTTGGCAATTTGATCTCTGGTTCCTCTGCCTTTTCTAAACCAGCTTGAACATCTGGAAGTTCATGGTTTACATATCGCTGAAGCCTGGCTTGGAGAATTTTAAGCATTACTTTACTAGCGTGTGAGATGAGTGCAATTGTGCAGTAGTTTGAGCATTCTTTGGCATTGCCTTTCTTTGAAAATGGAATGAAAACCACATTTTCCAGTCTTATGGCCACTGCTGAGTTTTCCAAATTTGCTGGTACATTGAATGCAGCACTTTCACAGCGTCATATTTCAGGATTTGAAATAGCTCAACTGGAAGTCCATCACCTCCACTAGCTTTGTTCGTAGTGATGCTTCCTAAGGTCCACTTGACTTCACATTCCAGGACGTCTGGCTCTAGGTGAGTGATCACACCATTGTGATTATCTGGGTTATGAAGATCTTTTTTGTACAGTTCTTCTGTGTATCCTTGCCACCTCTTTTTAATATCTTCTGCTTCTGTTAGGTCCCTACCATTTCTGTCCTTTATTGAGCCCATCTTTACATGAAATGTTCCCTTGGTATCTCTAATTTTCTTAAGCAGATCTCTACTGTGGGCAGGAATCCCTTAGAAGAAACGGAGTAGTCATTATAGTCAACAAAAGAGTTCAAAATTCAGTACTTAGACGCAATCTGAAAAATGACAGAATGATCTTTGTTCGTTTCCAAGGCAAGACATTTAGTATCATGGTATTCCAAGGCTATGACCCAACCAGTAATGCTGAAGAAGCTGAACAGTTCTATGAAGACCTACAAGACCTTTTAGAGCTAACACTCAAAAAAGATGTCTTTTTCATTATAGAGGACTGGAATGCAAAAGTAGGAAGTCAAGAAACACCTGGAATAACAGGCAAATTTGGCCTTGGAGTACAGAATGAAGCAGGGCAAAGGCTAGTAGAGTTCTGCCAAGAGAACACACTGGTCATAGCAAACACCCTCTTCCAACAACACAAGGGAAGACTCTACACACGGACATCACCAGATGGTCGACACCGAAATCAGATTGATTCTATTCTTTGCAGCCAAAGATGGAGAAGCTCTATACAGTCAGCAAAAACAAGACCAGGAGCTGACTGTGGCTAGGATCATGAACTCCTTATTGCCAAATTCAGAGTAAAATTGAAGAAAGTGAGAAAACCACTAGACCATTCAGGTATGACCTAAATCAAATCCCTTGTGACTATACAGTGGAAGTGAGAACTAGATTTAAGGGACTAGATCTGATAGACAGAGTGCCCAATGAACTATGGGTGGAGGTTCATGACATTGTACAGGAGACAGGAATCAAGACTATCCTCAAGAAAAAGAAATGCAAAATAGCAAAATGGCTATCTGAGGAGGCCATACAAATAGCTGTGAAAAAGAAGGGAAGTGAAAAGCAAAGGAGAAAAGAAAAGATATACCCATTTGAATGCAGCCTTCCAAAGAATAGCATGGAGAGATAAAAAAGCCTTCCTCAGCTATCTAAAGTCCTTTAGGGTCTTTTCAATGGTACACTTACAGAAGAAATTCAGAGGTTCTTGGAAGATTTCTGAGATAATGACTGTTTTCTTTCTACATTCTGTAATGTTTACACAGTTCTTCATATATAACTTAAAAATTTGTCCATAGTTTTATAAAGCCATATGTGATATATTTTAAAATAAAATTTCATAAAATTAAACTAATGACAGAATGACTAAATGAATGTATAAACATATAATAATAATTGTGTGATATCCTAGTCAAATATATGCATTTCATATGCTTTTCTAGATTAAAATCTCAACAGTAAGAGCCAAATCACAAGCTTTCTTGTACTCCAACTTAGATTCTGGTTTAATTTTGAATACATATAGAGTAATGACGCACTGGTAAATGCTTAATAATGGACTCCCTCTCTGCCAGAGGGCTTCCCTGGTGGCTAAGACAGTAAAGAACCCATCTGCAATGCAGAAGGTCTGGGTTCAATCCCTGGGTTGAGAAGATCCTCTGGAGAAGGGAATGGCTACCCACTCCAGTATTCTGGCCTGGAGAATCCCATGGACAGAGGAGCCTGGCAAGCTACAGTCCATCGGGTCACAAAGAGTCAGACACAACTGAGAGAATTTCACTTTCACTTTCTGCACCAGAGGAAAAAACCTAATCTGTAACCTTTTCCAATTTCATTTCTGTAAGTGTTACCACCATCTACGGAATATTTGTGATATATAGAAAATATTCAGTAAATATTATTTCCATATTTTCATACTTCAAGTGGGTTAATCATACTTCAAGTGTGTTTATCAACAATTTTCAAACAATTGTGAGTTAGCGGTATTCTTTGGCATAACTTAGGAAGATTTTATCTCCTGCTTCTGAAGGTCATGTGTGCCTAAAGATCAGGCATAGAACTTAATTTTCAGGGTGCCAAAATGTCAGAGAAGGCCGGATTTGCACCTTGAACAAATCATCTATCCAAAATCAGGATACACAGAGGAAAGGAGTGAAACTTAGAGTCTTGAGATGGGGTTACACAAGATGTACCTTAGACATTTAACCTGAGATGCTAATTTGCCATTTATAGTAAATACTAATTTGGTAATTACTAACTTGATAAATAATCTGGGTTTAAATGACAGGGCAGGGGGCCTGACCCTTTGGGAAGGCCCTATGGAGAAGACACAGAACATTGTATTTTTAAAGGCACGTTAAATGGACAGACAGCTAAGGAAGATATTGTTTAATGTATGCCATCAAAGAGATCAAAGTGTGGAGCAAGAGCAAACTGAGGTAAGACACAATGGAAAGTTGCAGTCAATCACCAGGTTTCCAGCCCTATGCTAGTTCTCAAACCCAGAACTCATGTACTTAAGGCAAAGTTGGATCTTCATGAGAAAGGACTTTGCAATACCATAGCAGGGGGAGAAGCAATTATCCAAGTGTGCAGGAAAACTTATGATTGTTTATTCAGAAGCTGTATATAGAATAAAGAAAAATATCTAGAAATTTCAAAGGGTTTTGGAAACAGGGTCCAAATTCATCTTCAAACCCAGCAATCATGCTATCATGACATCCCTGTTTGAGCAGGAAGTAGGTTGGTATAACGGCATCCAAACTGTGTTTACATCTTAATGCTCAGAACCTGTTAAGGTTACCTGTTATATCTCTTAATTCACATGTTATTAAGGGTTTTGAAATAAGGATTATCCAGGTGGGCCCAATGTAATCACAATGGTCCTTACAAAGAGTAGTTAGAGGAGGAGGGGATGTGAAAGTGGAAGCAGAGATTGGAGTGATTTGCATTGAAGATGTAGGATGGGACCACAAGCCAAGGTGGCCACTGGAACCTAAAAAATGCAAGGATGCAGAGGGCCTTCAGAAGGAACCAGCCTCACTGACACTTTGACTTTAGCATAGTGAAACTTATGGACTGCTGATCTCTAAAGCAGTAATGCAATAAATTTGTATTTTAAGCTACCAAACTCATAGTAAGATGTTATAGCAGTGATAGGAAACTAATACAGGTAAGAAATGGAATCCTGGACTAAATTCATCTTACTTGGAGTACACAGGACCCATTGCCTCACCTAATAGTCATTTATATTTGTTCCAAATTTTTGTCGTTGTTGTTCAGTCACTCAGTTGTGTCTGACTCTTTGCAACCAAATTGTTATTTCCAAATGAATATTTGGAATGGAGGTAATATATGTCCCAGAGAGATATTAAGTTTCTTATCTGTTATAATAAAGTCATAGGGGAGTTGGACAATTAAGATATTCTGAATAGATCAGTTTGGTGAATTTTACTGATGATATTGCCTGCCCAGGTGGCACAGTGGTAAAGAATTTGCCTGCCAATATTGGGGACGTAGGAAACGCACATTCTATCCCTGGATTGGGAAAATTCCGTGAAGTAGAAAATGGCAACCTATTCCAGTATTCTTGCCTGGGAAATCCTGTGAACAAAGGAACCTGGTCTAGAGTCCATGGGGTTGCAAAGAGCCAGACACAACTGAGCACTGAACACTATTGATGATATTATGCATATCAGTACTGTGAACAAAAAGTAACACATTTTCTGGGTTCTTTGGTAAGAAACATCATCTCTGTCCAATAGGAAATAAATTGACACGGTTTTAAGGCCTATCATATTAGGTTTTGGGGATCTAGTGGTTTGAAATATACCAGACAAGTAAAGGACACCATATTATCCCTTCTAACTTCTACCTAAGTTAACTAAGGTAGTTAGTTTCTTGTAACTACTTTTTCCTAACTTAGAAAGTCCTTTGGGTATTGGAGGCAGTATTATATCTTCTGCTTGAAACTACCACTCCAGTGCATTTATTTTTATGTGTATTTCTATCACTTTTCAATAACACCCCAAAACAAAACAAAATAAAAGAATACTAAAGAATGTTCAGACTATTATACAAACAGATCTGATTAGAACATATGATTTGGTGACTAGAGAAAGAGAGGATGCCTCTGCCAACCCTTAAGTAAGAAAGCCAGAACTCAAGCTCTGAAGCTTGGTAATGCTGTCTTTATCATAAAACTATAGACTTTGGAAAAAGCAAAAAACAAAAACAGTGTTATACTGAGCTCTGATATGTATGGAATATTTTACAGTGGGATACCAAGTAACTGTGAAGCCAAAACTGTCCTAAATGATCTGAATACATAAGTCAAGCAGTACTCTATCCTGAATTCAGAGTAAAAATCTTAAATGAAACCAAACAGATCATGCTCAGTTGCTCAATGATGTCTGACAATTTGCCACCTCATATACCTCACAGTAGCCCTCCAGTTTCCTCTGTCCATGGAATTTTCCAGGCAAGACTGTTGGAAGGGGTTGCCATTTCCTCCTCTAGGAGATTTTTCTGACCCAGGGATCAAACCCATGTCTCCTGCATCTCCTGAATTGCCACTGGACCGCCTGGGAAGTTGAACCGATCTAGAAGGCATGATGAGCAGCATAAATGTGGAATCTCACAGATCTCCATCATCCCTTCTCCTAGTGTATGAATATCTCCCCCTAAGCTCAGACCAATGGCCTCTGGAGGAGTTCCTTAAGATTAGCTAACAGAGGAGGAAAAACAAATACATGTTTAGTTCAGAGACTTTCTGGTATGTGAATTCAAGATTAAAATGGATTGTCTGATTGACCTACAGCCACAGTGAGCAATAGCACAGAGAAACAGTGGTAAGAAAGAATCCTCACAGTGAGCTTTGACAAACAGGGACTCTGCTCGTCTTATGGAAGTAACCCATGGAATGGGAGTAGACCTCACTTCTTAGATGGCTCTGTGCTTCCTGTTCTCCATGCCTCACCTCTCAGTTACTGACGTGGGGGTTTCTATGTGAAGTAAGTCTCTTCAAAGTCTTGTCTATTCTTACCCACAATATAGGATTTTAAATTTGTTAAAAGTTAATGCATTTGCTAGAGTCTTCCCAAATTATTAGTTTAGAAATGAGACAGAGGATACAAGTTAGCTAGACCCTACAAGTAGATGCAGGCAGCTGATTCTTTCTTTTTCTTTTCTTTTTTTTTTTTTTTTTCATTTTTTAAAATTGCCAGTGAATTTTTTGAAGAAGTCTTTGAAAACATCTCAAACATTACATATCAAATTGAACCTATGATTTTACCTATAATCTCCATTTTTCTATGTTTTTAACCAAATTTCAGTTTGGGAAAAAAAAAATTGTAAAGATAGTCACACATTTGTGAAATCAGGAAATCATTCTATTATTATTTCTTCTCTATTTTCCTTCAGTAATGCACATCTGTTTTCTAAAAGATATTTGAGGTAAGTAGAATTGAATGACGTCTGCCCCTCCCCCCAGATCCCTACTTTCTGAGGTAAATGCACTGTATAATTTCTTTTTCTTGACTATGAGCAGTAGTTATGAATGTAATAGAAAACAACCCTTATGATTATGTTATCATGAAGGATACAGTTGACCTTAAGAGAATAAAATTATTCAGTGGGCCTCTCCTTGTCGGATAAGCCCATAAAAGGGACTCAGATCCAGAAGAAATAGAGAGGAATACCTGAGAGGAACCCAGTGTGAGGGAGATTCTCTGTGTTGGTCTTTCAAATTGGAGGAGACCATAACAACCAGGAACTGGTACAGAAAACATTCAAAATAGATTTTAATGACCCAGATAACCACGATGGTGTGATCACTCACCTAGAGCCTGACACCTTGGAGTGCAAAGGAAAGTGGGTCTTAGGAAGGAACACTACGAATGAAGCAAGTGGAGGTGATGGAATTCCAGCTGAGCTGTTTCAAATCCTGAAAGATGATGCTGTGAACATGCTGCACTCAACTTGCCAGCAAATTTGGAAAACTCAGCAGTGGCCACAGGAATGGAAAAGGTCAGTTTTCATTCCATTCCCAAAGAAAGGCAATGCCAAAGAATGTTCAAACCACTGCAAAATTGCATTCATCTCACACATTAGCAAAGTAATGCTCAAAATTTGCCAAGTTAGCCTTCAACAGTATGTGAAACGAGAACTTCCAGATGTTCAAGCCGTATTTAGAAAAGGCAGTGGAACCAGAGATCAAATCGCCAACATCCATTCGATCATAGAAAAAGCAAGAGAATTCCAGAGAAACATCTAATTCTACTTTATTGACTACACCAAAGCCTTTGACTGTGTGGATCACAAACTATGGAAAATTCTTAAGGAGATGGGAATACCAGATCATCTCACCTACCTCCTGAGAAACCTGTATGCAGGTCAAGAAGCAACAGTTAGAACTGGACATGGAACAATGGACTGATTCCAAATTGGGAAAGGAGTATGTCAAGGCTGTATATTTTCACCCTGCTTATTTAGCTTAAATGTGGAGTACATCATGCGAAATGCCAGGCTGGATGAAGCTCAAGCTGGAATCAAGATTGCAGGAATAAATATCAATAACCTCAGCTATGCAGATGACACCATCCTTACGGCAGAAAGTGAAGAAGAACTAAAAAGCCTCATGATGAAAGTGAAAGAGGAGAGTGAAAAAGCTGGCTTTAAATTCAGAATTCATAAAACAAAGATCATAACATCCAGTCACATCACTTCATAGCAAATAGATGGGGAAACAATTGAAACAGTGATAGATTTTATTTTCTGGGGCTCCAAAATCACTGCAGATGGTGACTCCAGCCCTGAAATTAAAAGACGCTTGCTCTTTGGAAGAAAAGCTATGTCCAACCTAGACAGTATATTAAAAAGCAGAGACATTATTTTGCCAACAAAGGTCCATCTAACCAAGGTTATGGTTTTTCCAGTAGTCATGTATGGATATGAGAGTTGGACCATAAAGAAAGCTGAGCACCAAAGAATTGATGCTTTTGAACTGTGCTTGAAGAAGACTCTTGAGAGTCCTTTGGACAACAAGGAGATAAAGCCAGTCAATCCTCAAGGAAATCAGTCCTGAATATTCATTGGAAGGACTGATGCTGAAGCTGAAGCTCCAATATTGACTCATTGGAAAAGACCCTGATGCTGGGAAAGTTTGAAGGTGGGAGGAGAAGGGGATGACAGAGGAGGAAATGGTTGGATGGCATCACTGACTTGATGGACATGAGTTTGAGCAAGCTCTGGGAGTTGATGATAGACAGGGAAGCCTGGCGTGTTGCATTCCATGGGGTTTTAAAGAGTTGGACCTGATTGAGCAACTGAACTGAACTGACTCGGAGCTGAGAGTAGTCCCCAGCTGATAGCAGGGGAATAAGAATTTCCGTCCTACAAACATAAGAAAGTAAATTCTGCTGAACTCAGTGAGCTTGAAAGAGGGTTCTGTGATCCAGAGAACACAATCTGCCAAAACTTCATTATCACCCCTTTGAGAACTGAGCAGAGATCCCAGTCATGCCTATCCAGACTTATGATCTTTAGAAACTATGGCATAATAAATGGCTATTGCTTTAAACCACTAAATCTGTGCTAATTTGTTACACGGTAATATAAACTAATGCAGTATTTCTCCAATCTCTCCTCTATTATCAATTTTCTCCCCTCTTCCCTCCAACTTACTCAGTCTATCTCTAGTTCCAGAGAGGATGGCCCTACTTTCCTAAACCAGTTACGGTGAAATCATTTATTTGGGTAGAAAAGTCTGCCAGGACCAATAATTCCCCTGCCATTTGTTATTGGTCAAAAGCTGGGCATATGATCTGAGTTGAGCTGGTAATATGGAGAGAATGGCTTTTATTCTTCATTTGAAGGAGAAACACACATACCCAGTATATAAATGAGGAAAACTGTTGCCCTAAATATTGCTATAATCAGACCATGAAGAAAGCAACTTTGAAGTGAAAGTTTACAAGCAAAGAAGATGTAGCCTAGAAAATGGCGGAGAATGGCTCCAGATTCCTGATCCTACTGTGTATCAATTCAGTTCAGTTCAGTCGCTCAATCGTGTCTGACTCTTTGTGACCCCAAGGACTGCAGCATGCAAGGCCTCCCTGTCCATCACCAACTCCCAGAGTTTACTCAAACTCATGCCCATTGAGTCAGTGATTTCATCCAACTATCTCATCCTCTGTCATCCCCTTCTCCTCCTGCCTTCAATCTTTCCCAGAATCAGGGTCTTTTCAAATGAGTCAGCTCTTCGCATCAGGTGGCCAAAGTATTGGAGTTTCAGCTTCAACATCAGTCCTTCCAATGAACACCCAGGACTGATCTCCTCTAGGATGGACTGGTTGGATCTCCTTGCAGTCCAAGGGACTCTCAAGAGTCTTCTTCAATACCACAATTCAAAAGCATCAATTCTTCAGCACTCAGCTTTCTTTATAGTCCAACTCTCACATCCATACGTGACTACTGGAAAAACCATAGCTTTGACTAGATGGACCGTTGTTCACAAAGCAGTGTCTCTGTTTTTTAATACGCTGTCTAGGTTGGTCATAACTTTCCTTCCAAGGAGTAAGCATCTTTTAATTTCATGGCTCTAGTCACCATCTGCAGTGGTTTTGGAGCCCCCAAAAATAAAGTCATCCACTGTTTCCCTATCTATTTGCCATGAAGTGATGGGACCAGATGCCATTTACTTAGTTTTCTGAATGTTGAGCTTTAAGACAACATTTTCACTCTTCTCTTTCACTTTCATCAAGAGGCTCTTTACTTCTTCTTCACTTTCTGCTATAAGAGTGGTCTATCTTGTCTCTTCACTTTCTGATTATGTGAAATAATGAATTTTTTTTATTGATTAAGCCAAATTGAGCCAAATTTTTTTTACAAATAAAACTATCCCTGTATACAGATTACCCAGTCAGAAAGAAATGACAGGGAGTAACTACTAAATTTGAATTCTAAAAATGTTTATTGTTGTGTAGGAAATACAGAGGAGTATAAGGATTAAATTATACCTAAATGTGCAACTTTATTTATGCAAAAATAATAATGATGAATAAATTACTATTGCTGTCAACTCAAGAAAGCATTAAAATGAAATTTGATTCCTCATTTAACAATCATCAACAAATAAATACTTCACTATATTGTAGATGTTGTAGAAACCTTGAGAAAATGTGTGCATGTCATCCTAGGATATATAATATTTGACTAAAGGAGTACCTTTAAGTATATTCCAGCCTTTAGTAAATAAGATGAAAAATAACTTCAAGAGTAAGGATCTTAATGTAATTGTGATTCAAGAATGAGGTATTAATCTAAAGAATTAAATTCTGACTATAAGACCAGAAACATTCTTATAAAAATTAAGTGGAATATATTAAATAAATATAATTAATCTAATTGATAAGTTTTTTATTTACTTGAGATACACTAGAAGATTTGTAAAAATTACCTCCATTTGCTCAGTAAGTAGAGATATTCTGATTCCTGTATTTAAATCCAGGCTAAACATTTGCAATCCACTCTACTGACATGCCTATGAGAACAAGGTATTTAATGGATTTTGATTACTGCTGTGCACAAGGTGGGTATTAAATATTTGTTGAAAATACTTAGTTTCCATTCATTCAGTCGATTAGTTGATTGTGATTTTATGTTTGGCTTTTATTCTCTCCAATGCTCAGGTTAAAACAATAACAGCAACAAAACTGAAACAAAAATACAAAAAGGCATACACTTACAGCAGAGAAGTGATTAGAGGGGACTTTTAAGAAGAAATAAATCAGTAAGAATGAGCAACTACACCAAATACAGCAGCGGGGTTGCAAAAAGAAGGGCTCCAAGTGAATTTAATGAAACATCTGGTGGGATTCAAAAATTCCACCTTGCTTTTCACATTTCATAAACACACTCTCCTCATAATGGCATTTGTTGGGTGTTATATAAATGAGCCAAAGATGTCCTCTGTATATTGCTTCTAGGTTGTTTATTTCGTCACAGCATGCTAAGGCTTGTTAGCTCAGAAGCCTGGTGAATGCAGATTTTTACACACTCAATTATTTTAAACACAGCCCAAATAACTACATTTAGCCATGTAGAGCCTGTTTGTTTTGTATAACCCATGAAACTATGCCTAACACTCATTAACTATAGTCAAATTAACTGCAGAGTCATAAAGAGATCAAGTCACTGCTTCCCTTTTGGAATTCTCAGACCAGGAAGCTCCGCACAACACTTCTAGTGACATTATCTAGACATGCACGTTCCCACTCTAACTTCCCTTTCTTAGGTAGTTCCCTTGGCTTTCTCCTCTTCTGAATAGTGATGCCCCTACCATAGCCTCAGCACGCATGTGTGCTGAGTGACTTCAGCTGTGTCCTACTTTTTGGACCCTATGGACTGTAACCCACAAGGATCCTCCATCCGTGGGATTCTCCAGGCAGGAATACTGGAATGGGTTTCCATGCCCTCCTTGATGATCTCATTCTGAGTGAAACTTGTTAAAGCACTCACATACAGTCTGTGTGAACTACTGCCATCTTGTGGTCATGCTTTTATCCTTAATCAGCCCCAAATCCCTCAAACTCCCTACAGTGGAGGGTGTGGGAATGTGAATTGTTGGCTGCCAGTGAACTCATCTTAAAATGCCTTCTGTCAGTTCTTAAGCCTATCTCTGCGTACAGTATTTCTCGCAGGATCAGACACAGAGAGTAGGAGAAACAGACCCAAAGAATAGGAGAATGTTTTAAAAGCTCTCTCTCCACTCTTTTTCTTCTAAAATATAATCTAAATTACATACACACCAAAAGTTTGTAACACAATCAGAATTTAAACTTAAGGCATCACCACATACATTTTCCTTTGGCAAACTATTTCTTCCCACGTTTTAATATATGTTGTTTCAGCGGGACTTTCCCCCAATCTATTGCTCCATCTGTGCACTTGTATCTAAAACCCGTTTAATGCAGATAGTTCAAATTCCTGGCTAGAGTAACTGATTATAAACACAGTGGAACCAGTCACCATCTAACTCAGTCAAGAATAAATCACAGTTAGGAGAAAGTCCAATGAAGAAAGCTGGAAAACTGTTAGAGATGAACAAGAGAAAGTCATAATATCATTTTAACTCTTGATACCCATTTATGACTTTTGGTTGTTGTTCAGTTGCTAAGTTGTATCCAACTCTTTGTGATCCCATGAATCAGTTCTGTTATTATGAACTTTCATAAGACATGATTATAATTCCCTCTTTTTGCTTAAAACAGTTTAACTTTCTATGTTAATGAATCTAAAGTCATGACAAATACAGTAAATGAGTTTAAAAAATTAGGAAGACATGGTATTTAGAATTGTTCATTAAGCTAAGTTGGAATGAGAGAAAACAAAATATCTGTTTATACTGTAGGATAAGTTTCTAAGTTTCTATAGGATCCAGTGATAAACTAGCATATGAAGTTATTGCTTGTGATTACTTAGAACCATGTCCTCATTGAGGATATAGCAGTAATAATCTTTATTCTCTTATGCCATAGAGACCCCAATTCCAATTGGCTTAATAAGATGTCTCTTTTAGGGTGGGGATTAGGAAGTATGGGGTATAACTGTAAAGATCAAAAGTGATAGAGCAATCTTCACACATTCTCTCATTGGGCTCCAGATGCCACTTGTCTGAGCATTTCTCCTCTTGCTTCTGTCTTATGTGTAGCTTGTTTTCTTACTCTGCTTCTCTAGTTGTGCACACACAAAAAATGACCAAGCAACTCTAACCTTCATATGAGTGTATCATTTTCCCAGTATTCCAATATTAATATTTGTATTCAACCTAAAGGACAATGTTACATATCCACCCATGACTAAGTTGGAATGTTGTTAGGGGGATGAAAGGTACTGATTGTGTAAGGAAAATCAGAGCTCTTCTCCAGAACTGGAATGAAGTCAGCTTCTGTATAATGCAAGGACTTAATGGGAAATTAAACTGTTGGTGCATCTAGGAAATGAAGTACAGGGGAATGGGTGCTGTGAAAGCAAACAACTGTCTATGAGTTAGGATAAAACTAGTGGGCTTAGATTCCCTCTACTATGGAGAAGTTAAACTGATTTCATACAGTATTGGTAAATGAAACTAAATAAATGACAAATGAAATTCCTAAAGTATACCCTAATGAGAGAGATAACATAACAGTTGGTTGTGACCTATTGAAGACTAGGGCACTGCTGAGAATAGAAATCACTGAAGACCAGATCTAGATACAGGTCTTAAATTTGCAGAATTACAGTACCAGCTGAATTACAGCTTTACCATACCCCTATGTAAAAGTTAAGGCCTTGGTCAGAAAGGATTAGACTTTTGCTAACTGTTATGAGGATACTGCAGAATAATTGAAAGAAAGGAAATAGGCTGATCCCCAAATTTCCAATGAAACAGATCTCACTATGCACCTCTTTTAGAAATAGCATCATCCTTGACTGAAGGCATTCCTAAGTGGAGAAATGCTTCCTCAGTGATTGAATATAGAATAGTAAATAAATAGAATACAGTTAACATGACCTTGAGCTGAGTGGGAGATTCTGGTAAAATTTATAAAAAGAGCAAGAAATAAAAATGTTACATTCATAAAGAATTTAAGGATTTTTGCCAATTTTCTTTTTTAAAACATATGTGGCAAATTTATAGGAATAGGATTTGGAAGATGCTCAACAAAGATGGGCTTCCCTGATGGCTCAGACAGTTAAGTTTGCCTGCAATTAGGGAGACATGGGTTCAATCCCTGGGTTGGAAAGTTCACCTGGAGGAGGAAATGTCAACCCACTCCAGTATTCTTGCCTGGAGAATTCCATGGACAGAGGAGTCTGGTGAGTTACATTCTATTGGGTTGCAAAGAGTCGGACACAACTGAGCGACTAACACACACATGACAAAGATGAGTCAGACATAATTTTGTCGCATCTGGAATTTGTTGATATGTAGAGTTTATGAGTCAGTTTGCTAATTTTGGATAAGGGTCCAAACAGTTTGATGGGCCCATTTCTGATCTATACTAAATGACATTGAGAAATCAGAACTTTTCAGAACTTTTAAACTAAAGTTCATGAACTCAGCTCAGTTGCTCAGTCATGTCCGACTCTTTGTGACCCCATGGACTGCAGCACACCAGGCCTCCCTGTCCATCACCAATTCCCAGAGTTTACTCAAACTCATAACCATTGAGTCTGTGATGCCATCCAAACATCTCATCCTCTGTCATCCTCTTCTCCTCCTGCCCTCAATCTTTCCCAGCATCAAGGTCTTTTCAAATGAGTCAGCTCTTCTCATCATGTGGCCAAAGTATTGGAGTTTCAGCTTCAACATCAGTCCTTCCAATGAACAACCAGGACTGATTTCCTTTAGGATGGACTGGTTGGATCTCCTTGCAGTCCAAGGACTCTCAAGAGTCTTCTCCAACACCACAGTTCAAAAGCATCAACTCTTCAGCACTCAGCTTTCTTTATAGTCCAACTCTCACATCCATATATGACTACTGGAAAAACCGTAGCCTTGACTAGACAGACCTTTGTTGGCAAAGTAATATCTCTGCTTTTTAATATGCTATTTAGGTTGGTCATAATTTTTCTTCCAAGGAGCAAGTGTCTTTTTATTTCATGGCTGCAGCAGTTATTTCATGAACTACACCAGTTTATGTAGTTGCTAATAGTCTGGCCAGATGATGCAGAGCCTGGAAGGAAGAAGCAAATTGGCAAATGTTAGCAAGTGGGAAGGATTGAAGGCAGGAGGAGAAGGGGACGGCAGAGGATGAGATGATTGGATGGCATCACCGACTCAGTGGACATGAGTATGAGCAAGTTCCAGGAGATGGGGAAGGACAGAGAAGCCTGACGTGTTGTAGTCTATGGGGTCACAAAGAGTCGCACATGACTGAGCGACTGAACAACAACAAAGTATGTGGTCGGAGTATATGCCAAGGTTGGATATTTTAGAATGACCAAAGAGCTTGAGAAAATCATATCTCCCATAAATGTCCATCAAAATAAGTCCATTGTAGAAGTATGCAGTTTAGATCAATTGTACTGAGGGTATCAGTTCACCTTTCATATGAGGTACTCTGAATTTCTTCCTTGGTTTCATAAACAGATTTCCTGTGATTCTAGGGATAAAATCTACACAAGCGTTTAACAATATGGACTACAGCCAAAAATGTATTTTTTGAGAAACCCACAATCAAAAAAACATGTGGATACCTGACACACAAATGGGAACTAGTAATTGGTTAGCAACAGGTTAATAATTTTTGAACAAAAATGACTGGTGTTCTTGAAAGGTTGTGATTTGGCATAGTTCAGAAAGTTCAAGTTTTATGTGGTGCAAAAATATGTCTCAGACGAGATCCTCAAAGGCCACCCATCTCTGTTGTGTTTGCCTGAACTAGGATTACTCCATTATGATTTCAAAATATCATCATAAGTAATTATTTTTTCCTATTTGTTTTCCTCCCTGTATAATCTTAAAGGTATTTTGCTGCTGCTGACACCTTGCATTATTCTCTCTGAGTCTGGAGGAAATGACACTAATGCCTGATACCCAACAATCTCACTTCCTAACCTAAGCTGAATAAGAGCTGTGCTTTGGGGAGAGAGCAGCTTAATCAGATAGAAGATTTCTTTGAACAAGCCTAGTAGACCTTTTGGACTTCCCTGGTGGCTCAGCAGTAAAGAATTCGACTGCAGTGCCGGAGCCATAGGAGACACGTGTTTGATCCCTGGATGGGGAAGATCCCCTGGAAGAGGGCATGGCAACCCACTCCAGTATTCTTGCCTGGAGAAAACCAGGGACAGAGGAGCCTAGCAGGCTATAGTCCATAGCGTTGCAAACAGTCAGACATGACTGAACTGTCTTAGCAGCAGCAGTAGACTTGTAAAAACCTACAGCCAACCAGAAAACAGTGAAATTCACACAGGGTTGTATACAGGAAGAGGAAAGAATTCTTTAAAACACAACTTACAGCCTCATTCTTCAAAGTATGATCCACACAACAGCAGCAGCTGACATGGGAATTTGTGGTTTCCCAGGTGGCTCAGTGATAAAGAATCTGCCTGGCAATCCAGAGATGCAGAAAATATGGTTTGATCCCTGGTTCAGGAAGATCCCCTGGAGAAGGAAATGGCAACTCACTCTAGTATTCTTGCTTGGGAAATCCCATGTACAGATGAGCCTGGTGGGCTACAGTCCATGAGATCACAAAGAGTCAGACATAACTCAACGATTAAACCAAACTCAGAGAATCTCAGGGCCTATCCAGTACTCCTTGAATTATAATTTTCATTTTAACAAACTCCCCAGGTTGTGCACATTAAAGTGCACTGGTTTATAGGACAACAGAGAGAAAGAGTGGAGTTGATTTTTTCATGCAAACTTTCTGTTTTAGTTAATTAATAATGTGCGCCATGTGTTTCAAACAATTGGCATGTCTGTTATAGAACAGAGGGAAAGAGGGAAAAAAAGTCTTCAGACATCGTTGGGATGAATCAGCAAACAAGTCTTTTTTTTTTTTTTAATTATAAGTCAGACTGCCCGTTATGACCAAATTTTTCAAAGTATAAAACACATTAGCCTAGTGAAGAATCAAGTCTAATATATATATATATATATATATACATCCCATGTAAATAGCATTCAAACAAAGCTAGTGGAGGTGATGGAATTCAAGTAGAGCTATTTCAAATCCTAACGGATGATGCTTTGAAAGTGCTGCATTCAGTATACCAGCAAATTCAGAAAACTCAGCAGTGGACAAATGGAAAAGGTCAGTTTTCATTCCAATCCCAAAGAAAGGCAATGCCAAGGGATGCTCAAACTACCACACAATTGCACTCATCTCACACGTTACTAAAGAAATGCCCAAAATTCTCCAAGTGAGATTTCAGCAATACATGAACCATGAACTTCCAGATGTTCAAGCTGGTTTAGAAAAGGCAGAGGAACCAGAGATCAAATTGCCAACATTTGCTGGATCAGTGAAAAAGCAAGAGAGTTCCAGAAAAACAGCTATTTCTGCTTGATTGACTATGTCAAAGCTTTTGACTGTGTGGATCACAATAAACTGTGGAAAATTCTGGAAGAGATGGGAATGCCAGATCACCTGACCTGCCTCTTGAGAAACCTGTATGCAGGTCAGAAAGCAACAGTTAGAACTGGACATGGAACAACAGACTGGTTCCAAGTAGGAAATGGAGTATGTCAAGGCTGCATACTGTCACACTCCTTATTTAACTTATATGCAGAGTACATCATGAGAAATGCTGGGCTGGATGAAGCACAAGCTGGAATCAAGATTGTTGGGAGAAATAACAATAACCTCAGATATGCAGATGACACCACCCTTATGGCAGAAAATGAAGAAGAACTAAAGAGCCTCTTGATGAAAGTGAGAGAGGAAAGTGAAAAAGTTGGCTTAAAGCTCAACATTCAGAAAACTAAGATCATGGCATCTGGTCCCATCATTTCATGGCAAATAGCTGGGTAAACAGTGGAAACAGTGGCTGACTTTATTTTTACGGGCTCCAAAAATCACTGCAGATGGTGATTGCAGCCATGAAATTAAAAGGCTCTCTTTGGAAGGAAAGTTACGACTAACTTAGACAGTGTATTAAAAAACAGAGATATTTCTTTGTCAACAAAGGTCCATCTAATCAAGGCTATGGTTTTTCCAGTAGTCATGTATGGATGTGAGAGTTGGACTGTAAAGGAAGCTGAGTGCTGAAGAATTGATGCTTTTGAACTGTGGTGTTGGAGAAGACTCTTGAGAGTCCCTTGGACTGCCAGGAGACCAACCAGTCCATCCTAAAGGAGATCAGTCCTGGGTGTTCATTGGAAGGACTGATGTTGAAGCTGAAACTCCAATACTTTGGCCACCTGATGAGAAGAGCTGACTCATTTGAAAAGACCCCGATGCTGGGGAAGATTGAAGGCAGGAGTAAAAGGGGCAACAGAGTATGAGATGGCTGGATGGCATCACCAACTCAATGGACATGAGTTTGTGTAAACTCCAGGAGTTGGTGATGGACAGGCAGGCCTGGTGTGCTGCAATCCATGGCATTGCAAAGAGTCAGACACTACTGAGTGACTGAATTGAACTGGACTGAAATAGCATTCAAGGCCTGCCTGGTGGTGGTGGTGGTGGTTTACTCGCTAAGTCGTGTCCAGTTCTTGCGACCCCATGGACTATAGCCTGCCAGGCTCTTCCTTTCATGGCATTCTCCAGGCAGGAATACTGGAGTGGGTTGCCATTTCCTTCTCAATTAAGGCCTGCCTAGCATGCTATTAATTCTCTGTATATATATATGTATCTATATGTTTGCACATACAGACATCTATGTCACATGAATTATATATATATATATATATATATATATGAGATTACTATCTTTTATATTGTATAAACTACTTTATGAATCAATATTAAAATGTTTTGTGTATATGTGTTTCTCTTCTGAAACATCTAGATACAGAAAATATACTCTTGTTGGATCAATTCAGTGGTCATATTTCTTTTCCTCATTCTCTATATAGTTAACACATAAGAGTTTTATAAGTAAAGGTTTGATAAGGGAGGTGGGAGGGGGGATCGGGATGGGGAATACGTGTAAATCTATGGCTGATTCATATCAATGTATGACAAAACCCACTGAAATGTTGTGAAGTAATTAGCCTCCAACTAATAAAAATAAAAATAAAAAAATAAAAAAAAGATAAATAAGTATAATAGGGGAAAAATAACTGACTTTCTTTGGGGAAAACAAAACCATAAACTACGCAACTGAAGATCAGGAGGAGGTGTCTACCCAGCCAAAAGAATGAAAGAAACTCAGGCAGTTCTTGGCTGATCCAGAAAAATGAGAGTAGACATGCTTGCCTGATTAAGGCAGGCAATTTAATGGTTTGGGATTTTGAGCTTTGACATTTCAGTACCAATCATAACCAAGGAGTATGTACCCTAACAGCTGGGATCCTTATAATACCTTAAGGGAACAAACTTTTTTTTTTTCCCCCTGCAAGAACTTAATCCCTACTCAACTTTCTGGGCCAAAGGTTTTTCTAAGCCTTTACAGAAAAACTCATACCCAAAAAAAAAAAAAGAAAAAGAAAAGAAAGGCATTTAACCATCTTACCGAACCACCCCCTTTCAATTCTCTGTGACCTTTAAAGAGTTGGTTGTACATTCAGTTATTTTATAAGTCACAGTAGGTTCAAATTCATCTTAGGGATAGGCTATTTTATAACAAGTTAAAGGCTAGCAAATAATTTTAGTCTGTGTCATCATCTCTTTAATAGGAAATGTTATTTTTTGGAGCTTATTACATTTATTATATTTCTATCAATTCATCTTATAATTTATAGAAATATGATAAACAAACAAATGGAAAATGCTTTTGCTTTTATAACATGGGTATATAAGCTAAGTATAAATTAATAAAAATGACCAAAAAAAGTAGGTTTTACTGACTATCATTTCACTTAAATAAAAAGAATTTAGAACATTTTATATGTCCAGTATATTAATTATTATGGACTTTTTGCATCATAGATAATGAATTCTCATTTACAAAAAGGTAGAATGTAGTCCCACTTCAAATTCCTTCTTAATGGTGACTTGGACTTTTGTATTAGAATTTTTTGACACTTGAAAATGTACTTCCTGTACATCCACCTTCCAAGGAAGTATTGGTTGTTTGTTTTGTTTTTGGAAAGGATACCAAATACCCAGAGTGTATAAAAGAAATCCTTCCCCACCAACTATTTTCAACATTTTATTATTTGCACCTGCAGAAGTTCCACTTGAACACATGACACTCAAGTTTGTCAGTCAGTCCCTTACAGTCACTACGTCATGTCCGACTCTCTGCAACCACATGAACCACAGCGCGCCAGGCCTCCCTGTCCATCACCAGTTCCCGGAATTTACCCAAACACGCCCATTGAGTCAGTGATGCCATCTAACCATCTCATCCTCTGTTGTCGCCTTTTCCTCCTGCCTTCAACCTTTGCCAACATCAGGGTATTTTCAAAAGAGTCAGCTCTTCGCATCAGGTGGCCAAAGTATTGGAGTTTCAGCTTCAACATCCGTCCTTCCAGTGAACAACCAGGACTGATCTCCTTTAGGATGGACCGGTTGGGTCTCCTGGCAGTCCAAGGGACTCTCAAGAGTCTTCTCCAACACCACAGTTCAAAAGCATCAATTCTTCAGCACTCAGCTTTCTTCACAGTCCAACTCTCACATCCATACATGACCACTGGAAAAACCACAGCCTTGACTAGATGGACCTTTATTGACAAAGTAATGTCTCGGCTTTTTAATATGCTGTCTAGGTTGGTCATAACTTTCCTTCCAAGGAGTAAGAGCCTTTTAATTTCATGGCTGCAATCACCATCTGCAATGATTTTGGAGCCCCCCAAAATTTTCAGCCACTGTTTCCACTGTTTCCCCATCCATTTGCCACGAAGTGATGGGACGGGATGCCATGATCTTAGTTTTCTGAATGTTGAGTTTTAAGCCAACTTTTTCATTCTTCTCTTTCACTTTCATCAAGAGGCTCTTTAGTTCTTCACTTTCTGCCATAAGGGTGGCGTCATCTGCATATCTGAGGTTATTGTTATTTCTCCCAACAATCTTGATTCCAGCTTGTGCTTCATCCAGTCCAGCGTTTCTCATGATGTACTCTGCATATAAGTTAAATAAGCAGGGTGACAATATACAGCCTTGACATACTCCATTTCCTACTTGGAACCAGTCTGTTGTTCCATGTCCAGTTCTAACTGTTGCTTTCTGACCTGCATACAGGTTTCTCAAGAGGCAGGTCAGGTGATCTGGCATTCCCATCTCTTCCAGAATTTTCCACAGTTTATTGTGATCCACACAGTCAAAAGCCATGGCATAGTCAATCAAGCAGAAATAGCTGTTTTTCTGGAACTCTCTTGCTTTTTTCCTGATCCAGTGGATGTTGGCAATTTGATCTCTTGTTCCTCTGCCTTTTTCAAACCAACTTGAACATCTGGAAGTTCATGTTTCACGTATTACTGAAGCCTGGCTTGAAGAATTTTGAGCACTACTTTACTAGCATTTGAGATGAGTGCAATTGTGTGGTAGTTTGAGCAACCCTTGGCATTGCCTTTCTTTGGGATTGGAATGAAAACAGCCCTTTTTCTGTCTTATGGCCACTGATGAGTTTTCCAAATTTGCTGACATATTGAGTTCAGCACTTTCACAGCATCATCTTTTAGCATTTGGAATAGCTCTACTGTAGTTGCATCACCTCCATTAGCTTTGTTTGTAAGTATGCTTTCTAAGGCCCACCTGACTTCACATTCCAGGATATCTGGCTCTAGGTGAGTGATCACACCATTGTGATTATCTGGGTCATGAAGATCTTTTTTGTACAGTTCTTCTGTGTGTTCTTGCCACCTCTTCTTAATACCTTCTGCCTCTGTTAGGTCCATACATTTTATGTCCTTCATTGAGCCCATCTTTGCAGGAAATGTTCCCTTGGTATCTCTAATTTTCTTGAAGATATCTCTAGTCTTTCCTACTCTATTGTTTTCCTCTATTTCTTTGCACTGATCGCTGAGGAAGGCTTTCTTATCTCCCTTTGCTATTCTTTGGAACTCTGCATTCAAATGGGTATATATCTCTGCGTTTCTCCTTTGCTTTTCACTTCCCTTTTTTTCACAGCTATTTGTAAGGCCTCCTCAGACAGCCATTTTGCTTTTTTGCATTTCTTTTTCTTGGGGATGGTCTTGATCCCTTCTCCTGTACAATGTCATGAACCTCCATCCATAGCTCATCAGGCACTCTTTCTATCAGATCTAGTCTCTTAAATCTATTTCTCACTTCCACCATATAATTCAAGGTCAAATGACATATAATTCCATGCATAGGTTTTCCTGGATAAATGATCCAATGACTAAATAATTTATCTGTTTAAAAAGTTTCTTAAAAAACAGATTGCTTTTAGAACCACTTTGTTTTGTCAGTTTAAAGAAATAAGATAAGCTAAAATAATTGATGATACTCTTCAGCTGTCTACTTTGGCCCACAGTGATGGAACAAGCCATTAAACTCTTCACTCTAGTCTTTAATATACTCTCCAATTTACTTTTTTGTTTTCTGTTAATACATATGTTTCTTGATTCACATTTTGGATTCCTAAACAGAATGATAAAGGGGGAGACTAGACCTCCTACTTCACAGGATTGTAGTGTATTAAATGGCAAATAAACAGGGTAGATATCTTAGCTCCTATCTTTATAAAGTGCACACACACATCACTAGAATCTCACAAATATATTTTCTTTACCAGGAAAATAGATAGCAACAGCAGGAAATGAAAGGAAACATTCTTTCCAAGCAAAGTTAAATTTCTTTTGATGATTTCTAAAACTGCTCAGTCAAGCCACTGGCCACTTAAAGTGACCAGGCATACATAGCAGGAATGTTCAAATCTAAAAATGAAGATAAAAGTCTGCTTTTTAAAAATTATTTATTTTTGGATTGAAATATAGTTGACACACCATACATAGGTATTATAATAGTATTGACAGTATTCTGGACTGTACATTTTACCCAGGTGACTCATATCTTTTATTAAACTATTCATCTGTCAGTGAACACTACTTAGATGGTTTCCATGTCTTGACTTTTGTAAATAATGATATAATAAGGGTGTATATATATATTAATAGGGGTTTTAATAATTAATAATTATTAATATTATTAATAGGGGTGCATAACATAGGGTGCATATATTCTTTGACTTAATGTTTTTGTTTTCTTCAAATAGACACTCAAGATTTCCTAGATCTTTAATTTTTCGAGAGAAACCTCTACTCTTTACCATAGTGGCTGTACCAATTTACCTTCCCACCAACAGTGCACTAGGGTTCCTTTTTCTCTGTATCCATCAACTTTCCAGAATTCATTTACTACTTCTAGTTCTTTGGTAGAGATTTTAGGATTTTCTACACATAGTACATGCCATCTGAAAATAGTGACAGTTTTACTTTTTCCTTTACAATTTGAATAGCTTTTATTTCCTTTTCTTGTCTTCTTGCTGTGATTAGAGCTTCTGATACTATGTTAAATTGTTAAATAAAAGTTGGGAATATGTACCTCTTGTTGCTGATACTGGAGCAAAAGCTTTCAGTTTTCATCATTGAATATGATGTTAGCTGAGGGTTTGTCATAAATGACATTTTTATACTGCCATATGTTCCTCCTATATGCATCTTACTGAGGATTTTCAGTCATAAATTGATGTTGAATTTTATCAATATTTTTTGCATCTATTGATATGACCATGTGTCTTATCCTTCTTTCATTAATCAGTTCAGTTCAGTTCAGTCACTCAGTTGTGTCCAGCTCTTCTTGACCCCATGGACTGCAGCACACAAGGCTTCCCTGTCCATCACCAACTCTGGGAGTTTACTTAAACTCATGTCCATTGAGTCGGTGATGCCATCCAATATGGTATGTCATTTTGATTTCTTATGGATATTGAACCATCCTTGTATCCCTGAACTAAATCCCACTTTGTCATGATGTGTAATCCTTTTAATTTATTATTGAATTTGGTTGATTAATATTTTGTTGAAATTGTTGCATCTAAACTCATCAGGGATATTAACCTGTAACTTTCTTACATTTTAGTGTCTATTTTCTGCTTATGGTTTCAGAGTAATGCAGGAATTTCATAATGAGTTTTAAAGTGTTTCCTCCTCTTCCATTTTCTGGAATAGTTTGAGAAGAACAGGTATTAATTGTTACTTTACTGTTTAATCGAATTTCCTTATGAGGAAGCTGTCCAGTCCTGGACTTCGTTTCTTGAGAGCTTTTAAATTAATGATTAAATTCATTAGTAGTGTTGGTCGTTCAGGTTTCCTATTTCTTCCTGATTTGGAATATTTGGAATATTCTGATTTGGAATATTCAGATTTCTCAGGTTGTCCAATTTTTTGGCCTTTAATTATAGCTTTCTCTTATGACTGTTTGATAGTTTCATTGATCTTTTTTCATTTTCTTTTGGTTTCTATTTTATTTAATTCTGCTCCGATCTATACTATCCCCTTCTAGTAACTTTGGACTTTGTTGATTCTTTTTATATTTCACTTAGGTGTAAAGTCAGGTGGTTTATTTGAGATTTTTCTTGTTTCTTGAGGTAAGCTGGTACACTATAGGTTTTCCTCTTAGAAATGATTTTTCTGTGTCTCATACATTTTGGAAAGTTGTATTTATATTTTCACATATCACAAAGTACTTTTTAGAAAATTTCTTCTTTGATTTCTTCATTGACTTGATGATTTTAGTAGCATGCTGTTTAGTCTCTGCATGCTTCTGTTTTTCACTTTTTCTTTCTAGAATTGATTTCTAGTTTCATGTCTTTATAGTAAAAGGTGCTTGATATGATTTCAGTCTTCTTAATTATACTGAGATGTGTTTTGTGGCTAGCTGTGATTTACCCTGGAGAATTTTCCATGTGCACTTGAAAAAAAAATATATGTATTTTGCTGTTTATGGATGTGTTATTTTTTGTAGGTCTCTACTAAGTCCATCTGGTCCACTTTGTTGTTCAAGGATACTTTTTTCTTATTGATGTTTGGTCTGGATGACTTTTGGGGGGGGGGGGGATGTAAATATGATATTAGCATCTTGTATTACTGTCAGTTTCTCTATTAATGTCTGTTAATACTTGCTTTACATATTTAGGTACTCCTATGTTAGATGCATAAATGTTATATCCTCTTTCAGACAGACTCATTCATAATGTGTAGTGTCATTCTTTGTCTTTTGTTGTAGTCTTTGCTTTGGAAATCTACTTTGTCTGATATGAGTGTTACTACCCCAGGTTTCTTTCTTTCTTTTTTTTTTTTAACAACAACAAAAACATATTTATTTATTTATTTATTTGGCTGTATTGGGTTTTTGTTGCTGCATGTGGGCTTTCTCTAGTAGCAATACATGGGCCTCTTATTGTGATAGCTTCTCTTAATGCAGAGCCTGGGCTCTAGGTGTGTGGACTTCATTAGGTTGGGTGCGTGGAATCTACAGTTGTGGTTTGTGTGCTCTGAAGCACCGGCTCAGTAGTTGTGGCACACGGCAAACTGGTGGTAAGCGTGGGCTGATGCTTCTCCCAGGGTGCGTCAGAAACTACTGCCTTGATGGGCGGTAGAGATGGGGCTGAATCTAGAGCCTGCCAGGATTCCTTTCAGGTACATTGTAGCTCACTGCCTTGGTGGAGGGTGGTGTTAGAAATCGGTTCAGTTCAGTTACGTCACTCACTCATGTCCAATTCTTTGCTACCCTATGGACTGCAGCACCCCAGGCTTCCCTGACCATCACCAACTCCTTGAAGTTGATCAAACTCATGTGCATAGAGTCAGTGATGCCATCCAACCTTCTGATCCTCTATCATCCCCTTCTCCTCCTGCTTTTAATCTTTCCTAACATCAGGGTCTTTTCCATTGAGTCAGTTCTTTGCATCTGGTGGCCAAAGTATTGGAGCTTCAGATTCAGCATCAGTCCTTCCAATGAATATTCAATATTCCTTGAGGACTGACTGGTTTGATCTCCTTGCAGTCCAAGGGACTCTCAAGAGTATTCTCCAACACCACAGTTCAAAATCAAAAGTCTTCAGTGCTCTGCTTTCTTTATAGTCCATCTGTCACATCCATACATGACTACTGGACAAACCATAGCTTCGACTAGATGGCAAAGAATCTTTGACTGGACCTCTGTCAGCAAAGTTATGTCTCTGCTTTTTAATATCCTGTCTAGGTTGGTCATAGCTTTATTTCCAAGGAGCAAGCATCTTTTAGTTTCATGGCTGAGGTCACCATCTGCAGTGATTTTGGAGACCAAGAAAATAAAATCTGTCACTGTTTCCATTGTTTCCCCATCTATTTGCCATAAAGTGTTGGAACTGGTTGCCAATATCTTAGTTTTTTGAATGTTGAGTTTTAAGCCAGCTTTTTCACTCTCTTCATTTACTTTCATCAATAGGCTCTTTAGTTCATCTTCACTTTCTGCCATAAGGGTGGTATCATTTGCATATCTGAGGTTATTGATACTTTCCCCAGAAATCTTCTTTCTAGCTTGGCTTCATCCAGCCTGGCATTTCACATGATATACTCTGCATATACATTAAATAAACAGGGTGACAATATACAGCCTTGACATACTTATTTCCCAATTTGGAACCAGTTCATTGTTCCATGTCCGATTCTAACTGTTGCTTCTTGAACTCCATACTAGTTTCTCAGGAGGGAGGTAAGGTGGTCTGGTATTCCCATCTTTTTCAGAACTTTCCACAGTTTGTTGTGATGCACACAGTCAAAGGCTTTGGTGTAGTCAATAAAGCAGAAGTAGATGCTTCTCTGAAATTCCCTTGCTTTTTCTATGATTCAATGGATGTTGGCAATTTGTTCTCTGGTTCCTCTGCCTTTTCTAAATCTGGCTTGAACATCTGGAAGTTCTCAGTGCACATACTGTTGGAGCCTAGCTTGGAGAATTTTGAGCATTACTTTACTAGCATGTGAAATGAGTGCAGTTGTGCAGTAGTTTGAACATTCTTTGGCATTGCCTTTCTTTGGGATTGGAATGAAAACTTTTTCCAGTCCTGTGACCACTATTGAGTTTTCCACGTTTGCTGGCATATTGAGTGCAGCACTTTAACAGCATTATCTTTTAGGATATTTTTACTAGGAATTTATTATTCAGTTGTTTTCATAGTCGAGGAGTAAGGATATTCTAAAATAATATGAGGCCATACAAGTAAATATTAGTAAAACTTTATATTTTATAATTATATATAGCATAAAAGTAATATGTAAAAGTATATATATAAAGTCACAGGTATATGAAAACTAAGAGCAAAAATATTTATAACAAATATAATAAAATAATATTTCTTCAATATGAAAATATATTATGAATACATAAGTAATAAAATAGGCCAATAGAAAAATTGATAAAGAACATAATGAAAGATTGAATTATGTGTTCACAATATTTTTCTCCATATTCTCTTCATGTGCCCAAACCCCAACGAAATTGTTTTTAACTTGTGACCCAATTTGGCACTGGAATTTTAAGGGGATATTTTGTCACATATTAGATGCTCCCACATCTTTCCAGTTTTAGATGTTATAGTGTATCTTGACATGAGCCACTTGCTCAGCTTCTCATCTATGAGAATTCCAGATTCTAGATATTGACCTTGCCTGCAACCTGTGTTTCAAAATTATTTTACTCACAGAGCTGATCCCAGAACAATCAATATAAACCCATATCCTTTTATAATATAAGCAAGAAATAAATGAATTTTGTCAGAAAACACTGAGAAGTAAGACTGCTTACCACAGTAAAAGATGACTTATAAAACTCAAACTTCTGGTTCAAAGAAAACAGATATAAATAGTTAACACAAGAAAATATTCTCAACCTCACTCACGGTTACAAAATGCAAATTAAAACAGCAATAATAAGACATACATTTTTAGTTTATAATATTAGCTAAGATTTATAATCAATATTGACTGTCTTTTGAGAAAATTAAGCATTCTTGAACATTATTAGTTAAAGTTAAAATTCATTCAACCTCTTTCTCCTATGAAAACTCCATAAGAGCTAGCAGTTCAACTTTGGGAAATTTATTCTACTTTTAAATTCAAACATGGGCACAAAGACATAAGTGAATTGATGCTTACTGCATTTTCCTTTAAATAGTAAAAACAAAAACACAAAACCCCTGAAAACTCTAAAAAACAAACAAAAGTATAAGCAAAATAATAAAGGAAAAATGGCAAAAAAAATAAAATTAAAAGAATATGTAATTAATTAAATATATTAATGGACTACTATGGAATAAGCACTTCCCTGGTGGCTTAGAAAGCATCTGCCTGCAATGTGGGAGTCCTGGGTTCGATCCCTGGGTCGGGAAGATCCCCTGGAGAAGGAAATGGCAACCCACTCCAGTATTCTTGCCTGGAGAATCCCATGGATGGAGGAGGCTGGTGGGCTACAGTTCATGGGGTCACAAAGAGTCAGACACGACTGAGCAACTTCACTTTCACTTTCATGGAATAAGAAGTAGCCATTTTACAGCATAAGTGAAAGAATATTAATTTTAAAAATCAAGTTGCTCAGCAGTATCTAAATATATATATTTTTTGTATTTTTGAAATACTCAGATGGTGGATAGAAATTATCTATACTTAAGAAAATAGTTTAAATGTTATATCCTGTGAATTGTCCTGTGAAGTTGCTAGTGCCACAGTGAAACAACTTCCAATTATCACTATCTGCTACTCGGTGTACAAATTTACACCATATTGTATATTATTTTCATGTTTAGAAAACCTAGTTTAAGAGTAAAATTAAAAAGAATAAACATATGTTTTAAAAATGTTTGAGCTGAGGTGATCAATTTGGATCTCACATCAGCATGCTCACTACCCTGGACCCATGAGACTCTGCCGCCACCTGTGGCAGAAAACATAAATTGAACATGAAGGCATTAAAAGCCCAAAGAAAACACACAATGTTTAACGCTGAAAATACATAATTGTTCTTTGGGCAAATCTCCTGGAATCATGTGATCCCCTAATTTTCTACTGAATGCACAATAGATGTGTAGATTTATTTATTAATTCATATAGCATTAGGGAAACAGGTTAAATAACATCTCCAAGATATCCCTTCTCTAAGTTCAAAAAAGAAAAAAAAGCAGCTCAACAATTGGCCTTTCTTTAAGGCATCTCATTTTTTTTTTTTTTCCCCTAGCCCACAGGGCTTACCTGTATTATTGATTTAGAATCAAATAAACTCTCAGGACTTTCTGTTCTTCCCTTCTTAGGTTGTGGTTTCACATGCAAATGAATTTCATTGTTTTAACTGACAAAAAGTCAGTTAAGAAAAGACATTCAAACAGGTGTTTGCCTTATAGGCATATGATATCTCAGGCCTTATCCCTTTTATCCCTTGTGGCTAGATTCCCCAGACCCTGCTGAGTCAAGTTAAGTTAGCTTAGAAAAATTTCAACTCTGTGTACCATTCACTGACAGAAGCATTGAGTAATGAATAAAAGAAACCACAGGGAGTAGTTTCAGTCTTCAGTTTCTGTCATGGGGAAAAATTCATCACAAATTGTTAGATACAGGACCATCACTTTTAAAACTATGAATTAAAAGGCCGCAATCAGCTAATTGAAATCAGAAGAGAAATGCTTAAATAATGTATAAAGTGAAAATCTTGGTGGAAACTATTTTTAAAAAACTTTATGTTTTTTTTCTTTTTCTTCTATAGCTTGAGACATCCCCAGAAAGTAACGACACAGAAAAATAACCAGGATAAAGCTAGTATACAAAAATAAAAGCAAAAATTTCCCAAATACCACAGAACAGAAATGGACTAGTCAAGTAGAATAGCTAAACAAAACTTGTTTATTATATTACCCATATTATGAATTTTTTGAGATGAAACATTATATCATATGTATTCATTTTTTTTTTTTTTGCTTCTAATTGATAGCAATGATATATACACATAGAACCTAGACAGATTTGTGTATCGCTCCTTTCCCAAACAGAAAATGGAACTGAATTCAAATCAAAACTCCACTAGATTTAGGGACACGCTTTTAGAATATTGATCTTTGCCCTCCAGAATTTCAACTTGAATGTTCTGGGGAAATAATATAATATGACAAAGGCTCTATTAGCAGTCTGAATAAAGAGACTGAGAAAGGAAAGGAAACAATGTAATGCTTCAGTTAAAAATCATGGAAGTCCTGTTCAGTATATACTGATATGTAACAAATTACCCAAAAACTCAGTAGCTAAAAACAACAACATTTTATCATCTCATAGTTTCTGTGTATCAAAAATCTGGGTACAGCTCAGCAAGGTCTTCTAATTCAGGATCTCTCAAAAGGCTGCAGTGAAATGTTGGCCAAGGCTTGGGAGGTAGCTCATGTCTCCAATGAGAATAGAGCCACCCCTAACCTTGCTTTGACTGTTGGTAGGACTTAGTTCTTCAAGGGATGTTGTCAAATGGAGGACCTCAGTTCCTTCCTAGCTGTTAGATGAAGACCTCCCTCAGTACATTACCACAGGATCCTCTCCAATACAGCAACTTTCTTAATGAAAGTCAGCAAGAAAGTTGGCTAACAAGACAGACATCATCTATCTCTTGTAACAATCATGAAAGTGACATTTCACCAACTTTGCTGTATTATATTGGTTAGAAGTGAGTCACTATATCCATGTCACATTCAAGGAGATGAGATTTACAAAGTGCCTGGAAAACTAGGAGTTGAAGATCAGTTTAGTCCATTTTATAAGCCTGTCTACCACAGATTGTGGGCAGGAGGAGAAGCGGACGACAGAGGATGAGATGGTTGGATGGCATCACCGACTCAACGGACATGGGTTTGGGTGGACTCCGGGAGTTGGTGATGGACAGGGAAGCCTGGCGTCCTGCGGTTCATGGGGTCGCAAAGAGTCAGACCTGACTGACTGAGTGACTGAACTGAACTAAATTACCACAGAAGACTTCAAACTAAAAGTGATTTTCTTCTCTGAAGATATGTAGCAAGCCACAAATACATTTCTGAATGCTATTAGAAAAGTTAATGACAATGCTGATTTCATTAGTAAAAGAGTCATGATGGTAACAATAAAAGTTTGTTTCTTTGCTTTTTTCTGATGAGATGGTGAGATTTAACTTGGCTAATCTCATTTTTCTGAAGATTTCTTTAAAATATCTCTCTTTTTTTTTTTTTTAACTCTCAATAGTTGTAATGAAATGCCTTTCCTCAGTAAAACCAAATTGACAATCGCAAAATTTATGGAACTTACTGAGCACCAAAATCCTCCTCTAAAAACATACAGCCCTTTGGAATTTTGTAGAAATGATAACTAGTCAAAAACGAATTTGGCTCACTGAATTGTGTGGAATTTCTTTTAAAAGAAAGAGTAAACATGTATGATTTAATTGGTGTTCATGAAGCTAGAATAACAATGCAGAAGTAAAACCAAAAAGAAATATAAAAAGGAGAAAATGAATCAAAAGGCATCAAAAGAAAGAAAAATAAAACTAAAAGGTTATTATTTGAAGTCTAAGAAGATAAACTTTTCAAGTCAAGCTCAGTTAAAAATGTTATTAATACATCAGTGTTTCAAAAAGATAAGTAAATAATGAACCCCTTTATGCTAATAAAGTTTTAAACTACAGACATAGTAAATAATTTTCTATAATAGCAGTTTTCATATGCTTGGTCATAAGACCAAGCACATTGGTCTTATGAATTCTGCACTAAAAATTATTGAGGACTCCAAAGAGCTTTTATTTATGCAAGCAATTTCTATCAACATTTACAGTTTAAAAATAAAATAGAATTGTTAAAGCACATGTATTAATTACTTTTATAATATAAAAAAACACATTGCCTATTTATAAATATAAATAATGTATTTTGCAAAATAGTAGTTGTAATTTTCTAAAACAAAAAATAGTAGTGAGAATACTGTCTATGTATCTTTAAAATTTGGATTAATATCACATTAGATCTGCTAAAATATCACAGTTCTTTCTCTGAAACCTTGAAATATTCTACTGTAAACTTATGAGATAAAAAGAATGAAAAAAGATAAATAATATTTAGTATAGCATAATTGTGAAAATATTTTTTTTACCTCACAGATCTTCTGAAAATTTCTGCAGAAGCTCCAGGGGTTCTTAGAACACATTTTGAGACAAGCTGTTCTACAGAAAAAAATATACAAACAAATTTGAGTAAAAAAAAAAAAAAACAAAACAAAACAGAAATGACTAAATCTGTCACCTTTAAAATATTAGCAATCAAAATCTTCTGACAATTTCATTCCTACCCAAAGGGGACAGGGCAGGTAAGATGCTAGATCTAGACAACCTTTACTAATTTGTCTACAACAGATAACCCTGAATTTGTAGAAAATAAAAGATAATCACTCTATGTGGTCAGCATAACTCTAATAAAAAACACAAGCAAGGTTATTGCAAGGAAATAAAATTTCAGCTATCTCACTACTAGAATTAATGAGAGTTCACTGGGGTTTATGAATATGAGATCAGCATACAAAAATGAGTAACATATATTCTACCAATTTATCTATTTAGGTATTACAATGAAAGTGAAAGTAGTAGTTGCTCAGTTGTGTCCGACTCTTTGTGATCCCATGAACTGCACACTGCCAGGCTCCTTTGTCCATGGAATTATCCAGGCAAGAATATTGGAGTGGGTAGCCATGCACTTTTCCAAGGGATATTCCCAATCCAGGGATCAAATCTGTGTCTCCCACATTGTAGGCAGATTTTTTACTACCCAAGCCACAAGGGCTTTTTTGTGGCTCAGATGGTATTACAATAGGGGAAAATAACATAATTTTCAAAAGCAATATAAAACACTTGGTATCTGGATAGAGCTCTAATAATGGGTGTCCCTTTATGAAGAAAATTAAAACACAGTGTTGATGGATAACAAAAATGTCTAAAAAATGTACCCCATACCTTTATGAAAGGAATCAATATTTAAAAGCAAAATGATTTTGCACCAAATTATTTTATGGATTAATGTAATTCACATCAATATTTCAACTTTTTCAACTACTTAAAAAATGAAATTTGACAGACTATTTCTGATATGGTCTTGCTCACTATCAAAATCTAGGAGCTGGAGAGAAAATGCAGAGTCTCAGGCCCTATTCCAGATCTACTGGAATCATCCAGACCACAGATGCTTTACATGGACACTAAAGCTTGAGGAGCAGCAATTTTTCAGAAATCTAAAAATAACCAAACTAGTCAAAGAACAGAAATAACAAGAATTGTAGGTTCTTTCCCTATAAGATATCAAGACTTAATATTACTAGGATAACATTTAAGGCAAAGGAGCATTAATACATGAATAGATCATCCCATGCAACAAAATATATAGTAGAAATAAATCCTAGTTTATATAAATATCATGATATTATTATACAAAATAGATGAAACTTTACAATCAGTGATGATGTCATTTAGTAATAGTCAGTAATTATCTTTGAGATAACTATATGCATATGTGTGTATGCACATATATGTCACATATATGTGTGTCAATAGTAAAAGTAATTAAAGCAAATATTTTTCTGAGTTTTGTGAAAGGAAGGATCCACTATATGCATTAGTCAGCTTAGGCTACTATAACAAAATACTGGTTTAAACAATAGAATATTATTTTCTCACAGTTCTAGAGTCTAGAAATCCAAGATCAACTTTTAGCAGATTTGGTTTCTGTTGAGAGCTGTCTTTCTGGATTGCAAATGGCCACTTTGTCCTCACATGGCTTTTCCTCAGTTTGAGGAGGACACAGGAGAGATCTTTCATCTTTTTATAAGGCTACCAGTCATGTCAGATTAGGGCTCCCCCTGTTATGAACTGAATGTTTGTGTCCCCCAAAATTCATATGTTGAAGCTCCAACTTCCATTTTGACTGTTTTGGGGGAGAGGACCTTTAAGGAGGTAATAGATTGAGTCATAAGAGTAAGACCCTGATCTGATAGATTAGTGTCCTTATAATAAGAGACACTGGAGAGCCGGATCTCTTTCTTTGTGCACACATCGAACCAAGATAGCATATGTCAAGATGGAGGTCACGGTTACACAATAGAAGAGGCCTCAGGATGAAACCTAACTTACCAGCACCTTGAATTTGGACTCCCAAGCCTTTATAACTCTAAGAAGTAAAGTTTTGTTGTTTAAGCCACCCAGTCTGTGGCTTGTTATGACAGCCTGAGCAGACTATTCTTTTGAGCCATTCTTTCGAGCTATTAAACTTTACCTCCTAAAGGCCCTATCTCTAAATATATCACATTGAGGATGAGGGCTTCAACATATAAATTTTGTGGGGATGCAATTCATTCTCTAATACTATACAGGATACAAGAACACAAAGTAAAACTTAGAATATTTATTAATATAATTGTGTCACATAAAGTAATCCATAAAACCAATAAGTATACCTTAAACAAAGTACCATCCATAGATAATAAGAAGATACTTTCAAAATTTATAACAAATAAAAAGTATTGAGAAGATATAAATAACTGCTACAAATCAATAATAAAAGACAAATAGCTGAAAAGGAAATATGTGCAAAGGATATAAAGAGGAATTAGCAAACAAGAAAACACAATGGCCAATAAACATGAAAAGACTCAACCATTTTGCATTTCTGTAGGGAAATGCAAATTTTGAAAAATGAGATTCTTTTAATGCTCAGGTGGTTAGCAAAATAAAAATGAGTCTGGCAACATCAAATATTTGTGGGATGTCAGAGAAAGAAAACTCTCATACATTTCTGTTGAAGAGTATAGTGGTAGCACCACTTAGGTTAGAAGTTTCAGTCACCCTAGGATAATTGAACACAGGCATAATCTGTGACATAGCCATTACACTTTCATTATATACCTTACTGAAATTCTCTCCCCTATTGAGAAGAAAACATGCACAGGAATGAGCCCTGAAATATTGTTTGTGGAGGTGAAAAATTTGAAATAATCCAAATGTCTCCATCAGTAGTGAAATCAATATATAAATTGCAGTTTATTTATGCAGTGGAACACCACAGAGGACTTAAAAGGAGTGAACTAGACTCTATATAACCAACATACATAGCCTTTTAAGCAGAATGTTAAATGGGAAAAAAAGCAAGTAACAGAATGTTTTCCTGAGTAACATGAATTTTATGCAACTTCTGTGAAGGTAGGTGCAAGAATCACAAAATCTAGCAGAATGAGTCATTTACTTAATTCCTGCTTTCAGGGACAACCTTGAAGTTCTGTTTCTTATTTTTTTAGGAGAAAAGCTTTCTTTTCTTCTAAAAGAAAATGGGGGTGGGGGTGTGGGGGGAAGCAGGGTAGAGAGCAAGGGTAATATCTATGCTGGTCTCAGATTAGCTGTCCTTGACTGTCTTGGGTTTAACCATAGCACAGAAACATAATAGTGGTGTCCAGATATGTAGCTGCTAAACCCAGAACTAATGAAATTCAGAAAACAAAGGTCCATGGGTATGCTGATCTCTATGCTTCCAGATAAATGTCCATTATTGCACTTAGGGCATGCTCAGATAGGTGTTACCTATGAATCCCATTCCTGGTTATGTCTATAATGGTTTTATCTTTTCAAATGGATTTTCTCATGATTATGCTTGACCCTCATGATTTAATGAGGTATTTCCTCAATACAGAGCATTTTCAGAGAGGTATTAATCCTTCAAGTCCTAGAAAAGCCTTGTGTACTTAAAATGGAGGCTAGGGTTAATTAGTTTGTGACTGGCCAAGTAGGTGAGCAAGAGAGAGACTCCCACAAAGGTCAAGTATATAGCCCAGGTTTGTTCTCAGCAGTTGCAGAAACTGGGGAAGTGGCTATACAACAGTTTCCTAAACCAGCTGCTCTGACTCTCTGCCAGCTTCAGGAAACTAGAGCAAATTGCTAAAAATGGGAACCTCCAAGTTTCTTGGAGAGACTTAGCTACCTTTTAAAGGGTTTACCCCATTCCTCCTAACCTGTGAATGAGAGGGGCTGAAACCAGTGACAAAGGAGCATTTTCACTGAGATGTCTTTATTTCAAGATGCAGGCCTAATTCATTCTGTCTGCCCTCTGATGGATAAAGATAAGAGGCTTATGGAAGCTTCCTGATGGGAGAGACTGACTGTGGGGGAAATTGGGTCTTGTTCTGATGGACAGGGCCATGCTCAGTAAATCTTTAATCCAGTTTCTGTTGATGGGTGGGGCTGTGTTCCCTCCCTGTTATTTGTCCTGAGGCCAAACTATGGTAGCAGTAATGAAGATAATGGCAACCTCCTTCAAAAGGATGGTGCAACCACTGTTGTATTTAGTATCCCTAACCCTGCAGCAGGTCATTGGCAACCCAGGTCTCCACAGAAGACTCCTGGACACTAACAGGCAAGTCTGACTCAGTCTCTTGTGCAGACACTGTTCCTTTCTCCTGGCTCCTGGTGTGCAAAAGGTTCTGTGTCCTCCAAGAGTTTATTTACCCAGTTCTGTGGAAGTTCTGTAATCAAATACCACTGGCTTCCAAAGTCAAATTCCCTGGGGGTTCTCTGTCCCTTTGCCAGATCTCCAGGTTGGGAAATATGCTGTGGGCCCTAGAACTTTCTTAACAGTGTAAGAATTTCTTTGATATAATCGTTCTTCAGTTTGTGGGTCCTCTGCTTGGCAGCTCTATGGTTGGGCTAATGGAAACCTCTTCCAAGAGGGCTTATGCCACATGCTGTGTGACCCAGGTCAGCTTCAGTCAGAGCCCCTGCCCCCGCAGCAGGCCACTGATGACCCATGCCTCTGCAGGAGACACTCAAACACTCCAGTGCAAGTGTTGAAGAAAGTAGGGAAAACCACTAGGCCATTCAGGTATGACCTAAATGAAATCTCGTATGATTATACAGTGGAAGTGACAAATATATTCAAGGGATTAGATTTGATAGACCTCGAAGAACTATGGAGTGAGGTCTGTGACAGTGCACAGGAAATAGTTGTCTGAGGAGGCCTTACAAATAGCAGGGAAAAGAATAGAAGCAAAAGGCAAAGGAGAAAAGGAAGGATATATCTATCTAAATGCAGAGATCCAAAGAAAGTAAGGAGAGATAAGAAAGCCTTCCTCAGCAATCAATGCAAAGAAATAGAGGAAAACAATAGAATGGGAAAGACTAGAGATCTCTTCAAGAAAATTAGAGATACCAAGGGAACATTTCATGCAAAGATGGGCTCAATAAAGGACAGAAATTTTATACATTTGACAGAAGTAGGAGGTATTAAGAAGTGACAAGGATACACAGAAGAGTTATACAAAAGAGATCTTCATGACCCAGATAACCACAATGGTATGATCACTCACCTAGAGCCAGAAATCTTGGACTGCAAAGTAAAGTGAACCTTGGGAAGCCATCACTACAAATAAAGCTAGTGGAGGTGATGGAATTTCAGCTGAGCTATTCCAAATCCTAAAAGATGATGCTGTTAAAGGGCTGCACTCTATATGCCAGCAAATTTGGAAAACTCAGCAGTGGCCACAGGAATGGAAAAGGTCAGTGTTCATTCCATTGCCAAAGAAAGGCAATGCCAAAGAATGTTCAAACTACTGCACAATTCCACTCATTGCACATGCTAGCAAAGTACTGCTCAAAATTCTCCAGGCTAGGCTTCAACAGTATGTGAACCGAGAACTTCCAGATGTTCAAGCTGGATTTAGAAAAGGCAGAGGAACCAGAGATCAAATTGCCAACATCTGTTGGATCATAGAAAAAGCAAGAGAATTCCAGATAAACATCTACTACTTCTTCATTGACTACACTAAAGCCTTTGATTGTGTGGATAACAACAAACTGTGGAAACGTCTTCAAGAGATGGGAATACCAGACCACCTGACCTGCCTCCTGAGAAATTTGCATGCAAGTCAAGAAGCAAAGGTTAGGACTGGACATAGAAAAGTGGACTGGTTCCAAATTGGGAAGCAAGTATGTCAAGACTGTATATTTTCACCCTGATTATTTAGCTTATATGTAGAATACATCATGTGAAATATCAGGCTGCATGAGGCACAAGAAGGAATCAAGATTGCTGGGAGAAATATCAATAAGCTCAGGTATGCAGATGACACCACCCTTATGGCAGAAATCAAAGAGAAACTAAAGAGCCTCTTGATGCAACTGAAAGAGGAGAATGAAGAAGCTGACTTAAAACTCAACATTCAAAAGACCAAGATCATGGATCTGGTCCCATCACTTCATGGCAAATAGATGGGGAAACAATTAAAACAGTGACAGATTTTATTTTCTTGGACTCCAAAGTCACTAAGGATGGTGACTGCAGCCATGAAATTAAAAGACGCTTGCTCCTTGGAAGGAAACTATGAAAAACTAGACAGCATATTTAAAAGACATTACTTAGCCAACAAAGGTCCATCTAGTCAAAGCTATGGTTTTTCCAGTACTCATGTATGGATGTGAGAGTTGGACCATAAAGAAAGCTGAGCACAGAAGAATTGAAACTTTTGAACTATTTTGTTATAGAAGACTCTTGAGAGTCCCTTGGACTGCAAGGAAATCTAATCAGTCAATCCTAAAAGAAATCAGTCCTGAATATTCATTGGAAGGACTGATGCTGAAGCTGAAATTCCAGTATTTTGACCACCTGATGGGAAGAGGTGACTCATTGGAAAAGACCCTGATGCTGGGAAAGATTGAAGGCAGGAGAAGAAAGGGATGGCAGAGAATGAGATAGTTGGATGGCATCACTGACTCAATGGACATGAGTTTGAGCAAGCTCTGAGAGTTGGTGATGGTCAGAAAAGCCTGGCATGGTGCAGTCTATGGGGTCACAAAGGATATGACTGAGCACTGAACTGAACTGACAGGCCTAATTCAGACCATTCTATGGCAAGTTACTGTTTTAATGCCAAAGTTTTATAATACTCACCTGTGTAACAAAGCATTCCTGGAATTTCCCAATTTAAGCCCAGCATTCTGCATGCTACCTGGTAGCATACTCATTTTTAACCTGCCACTCTGTTCCTGAATCTGTTTATCAACCTTGATTCCTCTCTCAGCACTGATAAGAACACATTATGCAGATGTCTTGAATTAGTTTTAAGTTGTAATTGACAGAACTCTTGAATTTGAGAAGATAAACACTAAATAAATTGTATTTTTACCCTTTTTAAATGTTGTTGGCATTTCTGTAAATGTCTAGAGGAGAAAAATCACAACCATTGAGTAGTTTTTTTTTTTTATTTAAATCATGGAGGCTAGTTATTTGTTTAATTCTAAATATTAATTTGAAAAGTTTTACACCAAAAAGTTCAAACTTTCATAATAAACCAACTTTAATTATTTTATTTTCTACTTGAATGTGAAATGCTTGTAATTTTTTAACAATATATTAAATATTGAAAAAATTAACAGACCTTATATTTATCTATAATTATGAATAATTTATTATTGCTTGGTTGTCATATGCACTGCTTATCCTTATTTTTACACTCTTTTATCAAAGTTTACTACAATTGCTCTAACAAATTAATTTGAAGAAATTTAAGGAAGAAATCATAGGCTAATTATATTTTCTAGTTACCAAGGACTATTTTGAAGAAAGAAACACTGTTTTGCTATGATGCCATTGATAGGAAATATGTAACTTTATATTAATTTTATATTGTATATACAAAAAAAAATTCTCCAAACACTTGAAAGTACTTTTTTTTTGTTATTCAGTTCTTATGTTTACCAGCAAAATATTTTTATTTAACATTGTTGTTGCCATTAGCATAACATTTAAGCATAATAATGTTTGATTTTTGCCTTAATTTATTTACAGATCACCTGACTTGCTTTCTAAAATACATAAACCAACCAACCAGTCAATCAATCAGATAAGTATTACCCTGGTACCATAATTTTTCTCTGCTCTGACTTCTCTTTTAATAATTTTGTACTCAATTGAACCAAAATAAAGGGAATGCATTTTCTACATTGTGACACTTTAATGGAATTTTTTGACAAATATTATCTCTAAATATAAACTTCAAATGTTTTCTTTTTACAGCGCTGATGAGCAGAAAGCACAGAGTGTCTAAAATATCATACCCCACTACTGCCAGGCTGGTTTTTTCTTGATCAGTGTTTCAGGCACACTAGATGTATTTGAATATTTGAAATCTTGGGTTTACTTTTTTTCTTGTTTTTAGATATTGAGGACTTTGAAAAAATAGTGACCATTTTTAATTTTTTTTTTAAAAAATCTCAGTTTAACACTATTATAGAAACCCCTTTTTTAATAAAATAATATTATAACATAGTTGAACTATTACCTGAACCATTATATATACATAAGAAAGACATTTCAATAGAATTAAATGGTATAAGCTTACAAGTGTAGATGAGCCAATGGATCTCAATTTTCATGCTGTTCTAATTGATGGTTTCAGCTTGAACCCCTCTTTTGTATTCAGAATCTGTTTTTATAATATCAATTGGAAAGATTGTCATAATGATAGAAACAGGATTAAGTTCAAGATGGTAGAATAAAAATGAAGCATTTTTCATTCCTGCCATAAAATAATAGGAACCAAAGTATAAATAGATCAAATCAACATTAATTAGAATGTACTTTGGAGTCTTCAAAGAAAATATGTTACTGTATAGATCTTAAAACACTGGTAGCACAGATGAAAAGAATTTCAGTGGAAGGAATGGTAAAGCTTCATGGGGTGAATAATCATAGCTGATTTTAAGAGGTGTGGGTGAAAGAGCTGTTTGAAGTTGAAGATTTACATTGCAGAGTACTAGAAGATGAATTCTAGATAGCTATGTTTGGAAAAGACTGAAAGTCAATCTTAAGCATTTCTGTCTATCCTATTTAAAAGGATCAATACATGATTGAAAAATAACTATGAAATACTATTGGTGAAGATATTTTGAAGGATGAAAATAGTTGAATAAAGAAGACCATTAGAAACTATATGGCCGTTAAAGTTTAGCTAATTAGGACTGGAATTAGGGCTGTAGTACTGAAAACTGAAAATAATTGCTACATTGCTACTTTATTTTGTTTTATGCTTGAGAAATTATGTTTAAGGTTAAAAAATTACTAATTTGATATGAGGTATAGAAAATAGTGTTTATATAATATTCAAGTTATTACTAGCTGTCATAGCTCAGTAGGTAAAGAATCTGCCTGCAAGGCAGGAGACCTGGGTTCGATTCCTGGGTCGGGAAGATCCCCTGGAGAAGGAGGTGGCAATCCACTCCAGTATTCTTGCCTGGAAAATCCCATGGACAGAAGAGCCTAGCGAGCTACAATCCATTGGGTCGCAAGAGTCAGACACAATTTAGCGACTAAACCACCATAATAAATAAAATCAAATGGAATGTTATTTTACACTCAAACAATTGTTCAGGAGTTACTGGTGAGTGAGTGACTTTCTTCAACATGATAACTTAGGTTTACATATTTTTTCTTTCATTAAGGCCCTGGAGATCTCTAAATTCATCCTGTAGAAAGGTAAACGAAATGTGGAAAAGATGCAATGCTTCTTTAAACCTCAGTTCAGAGCGATATATATATATATCAGTCATATACCAATGGAATGTGTCCTAGATGCAAGGAGAATGGGAGATAAATTCTGTGGCTGGGCAGTTAGTTTTCAGCACAAGCCCCCTCAGTGTATGGAAAGGGGAAGTATGAATTTTGGTGGCTAGCAAGCCATCAAACAGAAACATTAGCCAAATATCTCAGTTTACATAACCATTGACAAGAATCCAGATGACATAACTCCAGTCATTGATTTATTCATTCATTTTGTTATTGTTTGCATAGCTTTCATTTTAGGCAAGGCACTGTGGTAGGTGCTATGGATAAATTGTTGAGACAACACAAAAATCACATTCAAACTGAATGGCTACTCTGCTTTACCATATTAAGTTATATGTATTACAATGAATTTGTTCAGAAGCTACAACTCCTAATCCATTGTTTTTTAGTTGGTAGCTAAGCTTGCAGATTTGAAGTCAGGCAGAGATCATATAAATTAATAGATAACTCTGTCACTTAATGACTCTATGGCTCTAAGTACTTTGTTTATAAAGTTTATACCTCATTTTACTTATTTAGAAAACCAAAATAATGCTAATAATTTCCATATTAATTCATTTATTCAATAAGAATTTATTGAGCCATGCACACCTGTGGCATGCTAAGTTCTGAGGATATGTGAGAAAATAATATAACCTAAGTATCTTGTTTCTTAAGCACTTCCCAAGTGTGACAGTGGTAAAGAATTTGCCTAACAATGCAAAAAACAGGAGACAGTGGGTTTAATCCCTAGGTCAGGAAGATACTCTGGAGGAGAAAGCAATGGCAACAGGCTCCAGTATTCTTGCTTGCAGAATGCCATTGACAGAGGATCCTGGTGGGCTATAATCCATGGTGTTGCAAAGAGTCAGACATGACTTAACATGCATGCAGGCAGGCAGGCATCTAGGTTCTTAGTGCTTAAATTACAGATTAAGTTGGAGAAGGAAATGGCAACCCACTCTAGTATTCTTGCCTGGAGAATTCCATGGACAGATGAGCCTGGCCAGCTATATTCCATAGAATCACAAAGAGTTTTACACAGCTGAGTGACTAACACTATAGATGAAGAATCAGCTGTTGTTATGTAGAGGAATGTGAATCACAGCAAAGGATACAGAGAATGCCAGCCTCTCGAAAGCTTGATGTTTTAAATAGGGTAGTCAGAAAAGGCCTCTCTGGTTAGTTGACATGTGAGCATAAATCAGAAGGAAATAAGAGAATAATTCATGCAGTAAATTGGCAAAAAAAAAAAAAAAAAATTCAGACAAAGCATGAAGCAGGTACAAATATTGGAAAACAAAGATGTTCTTAATATATTTAAAGAACAGGGAGGAAGCTGTAGTTTTGACACTGAAGATAGGAGAAGAATAGGTACTGACCAAGAAGGACTCATCATTTCCCTCAGCTTGACTAAACTTTGGACAGGCTTCTTTCTGACCCTAGATCATCAGGGTTTTTTCCAGTGAGTCGGCTCTTCGCATCAGGTGGCCAAAGTATTGAAGCTTCAGCAGCCGTCCTTCCAATGAATACTTAGTACTGATTTCCTTTAGGATTGACTGGTTTGATCTCTTTGCTATCCAAGGGACTCTCAAGAGCCTTCTCCAGCACCCTAATTCAAAAGCATTAATTCTTCCATTCTCAGCCTTTACTCTGAAGTAATTGAGCACAAACACATTTTCTGGATACAGCAATAATTAGTCAGTTTATTGTAAAGAGACACTTTAGTTTTTCTCCTTTTTCTTTCATTTGGTTAGTTTCTGTTGTGTTGAAGAAATTGTCCTTAATGTTTTATTTGGGTCTCCCCAGTTATAATGGCTTCCCTGGAGGCTCAGATGGTAAGGAATCTGCCTGCAATGCCGGAGACCTGAGTTCAATCCCTGGACTGGGAGGATCCCCTAGAGAAGAGAACGGCTGCCCAATCCAGTGTTCTTGCATGGAGAATTCCATGAATAGAGAAGCCAGGTGGGCTACAGTCCATGTGGTTGCAAAGAGTTGGACACGACTGAGTGACTAAGTACCCAAGTTATAGAATCAAGAGGCCTGGGACAAATGATCTCCTTTTCTCTGTACCAAATGTTTATTTGTCTTTAGATCTTTTAGTGATTGAATAAGAAGTGAGCATACGCCAGTCCACCTTAACTATACAAGTTTCTGGATAGGTCCCATCAGCTATATAATATTGTTCAGAAAAGCAGTTCTCATAAAGATTTCTTCTGTGTCACTTTCCAAACAGTGTCTATCTTGAGTAATGAAAGAACTGCCACAGAGGTACATGGCAATACATGAGCTGAAGCTCTGCAGTAGCTATTGAGGTATGGAGGAAAAATGTGAATTCAGCTTCTATGTTACAATTCCCTCATTTGTGAAATTGGAATAATAATACTTATCTGTCTCTCTTGGGTGCTGTAAAATTAATTAGAATGTTATAGTTCTTTGAGAAACATGAATGAGAGTGACTCTACAAGAGCAAATTTTGATTGCCATTCTTAATGTTAATGCTAACAATAAAAAATAACATTTCTACACTTTTTCCTGTTCTAGTTAGTGATTGGTAATTCATAATTATTAAATACCATGAGATGCTGCATATTTAAGGAAAAAAAACACAGCTTTAAAAAAATTTGTGAAATAGAATTAAAATCCTAAGAGAGAAGTAATTTCTTTGTTTTGTTCACGGCTATATTCTAGACATATAAAAGCATGTCTAAGACCATTTAGTATATATCTGTTTAATAATTATATGTAAAATATATTTTGTTAATACATGTTCCTTCATAGTTATATCAAAAAACTCACCACCAAAGTATCATTCTGAATTTTTATCTACATCAAAAACTATACCCCTGCCACACACTCCTTTTCCAGGTAAATAATCAATTATAATATGTAATTGTTACATAAGCAACCATTTAAACAGAAGATTAAAATATAGTCTTGCAAGCAACAAAGACTAGATAACATAAACATTAAGCTATAATCATGGTTATTTTGATATTATATTATAAATAAGAGCTATTAAAAATGCTACTCCAACTCTTATTTCCAGTATTTGAATGATGATTATAAATTATTTCATGTAATTGTTTTAATATGTTTCTTGGATTTTAATACATCAATATAGGCCCTTCCTGTGCAGTGTATTCTTTCCTTGTATTTGCACAAATATTTAATTTGATGAAATACAGCCCACCCTTCATATTCACAGATTATTCCTCCATGAATATGGAGGGCTGACAGCACTAGGCCATTTTATGAAAGGGTCTTGAGCATGCACCCAAATTCCTTTATCCCTCCAGTCTGATAGTAATCTGAAATTCAGAATAGATATTCTTACCATGGAATTATATTAACAAACTGGCTAGTAAAAACAATATTTTAGTGACTTGCTTAACTCCATTCATTCTGTCAAGTACCTAATTTTAGAGTCTACAAAATATGAAGATAACCTTGTTTGACTATATAAGAAATTATTCCACTTGGACTTCTTCAAAACAGAACAGATAAGCAAAAACAAACAAAAAAATATAAATAAAACCTATCACAATGTTGTTATCTCTCAGAATTACTACCTGGTATTATTGTTATTATTACCATTGTTGCTTGGCATTCATGGTTGGATGCTGCCTTAGCTTTGTGGGCTTGATTTCCTCATTCTAAAATCCAGGCATCTTCTTTCATTGAATATTCCTTCATCTCATCTGGGGAAGGGAAACTTGCATCATTCTTTCTTTTCCTCTCTCTTTCTAGGTAAGTGTCTTGTCCCCCTTTTCAGCGGTTTGTGATCTTCTATTCTCTAGAAGGGGCCCCATTCATTCAGCATACTGCTTTCCTTTTGCAGGCTCCTAAAATACACTACTGTTTCAAAAATTTCCTATTTAATGTTTCTCAACACAGTATACCTTCTATAAATGTCCATGTTCTTATGTAGACATATCCCAATATATAAATATGGTTTATTTCAAATGTCCACTCTAAGTTCCTTGTTTAACACCTAAATATATTATCACTGGAAAATAATATTGAAAATTGAATTTACAGAATCAACATAATACCGAAAAATCTCTTAATGTTTTTGACTAAGTGGTGTCACACAGTTACCACACTGTTTATGAAGAGAAATACATTTATGTTTGCAAAATGACTGAACCCATATTTCCAAGACTACAGAGATTTGGATGTAAGAAATTGATAGGTATGACAAAATAAATATGTTTTAAAATAAATATCTGTTTTGATAGCAACCTTCCCAAAGCTGGAGCCATTGTATTCCATTTGTTGTTGTTTTTTTTCTAACAAGACAATTTGAAATTCCTTAAGTTTTTCTGAAATTGTGCTGGGAGGTCTCCAGTGACTCCATGTACACTTTGAGAACCTAACCTAGAAGGTAGTATGAGATATCTTGCTTTAGTCTAACTGCTATTTTCCTCCTTTTCTCTTTTAGTTCAATACTCCTTGATTCAGTATCTGATTATTATGCATTTTTAATTATCCATTTTTAAAGTGTCAGCCCTGCCAATGGTGACCACCAGCAGTATTGCTTCTTTTGTTGTGTTCAGTCACTCAGTCATGTCCGACTCTTTGCCAACCATGGATTGCAGCACACCAGGCTTCCCAGTCCTTCACCATCTCCCAGAGGTTGCTCAAAATCAGTCCATTGAGTCAGTGATGCCGTTAAACCATTTTATCCTCTGTCATCCGCTTTTCCTGCCTTTAATATTTCCCAGCAATGGGGTCTTTTCTAACAAGTCAGCAGTTCGCAACAGGTGGCCAAAGTATTGGAGCTTCAGCTTCAGCATCAGCCCTTCAAATCAATATTCAGGATTGATTTCCTTTAGAATTGACTGGTTTTATCTCCTTGCAGTCCAAGGGACTCTCAGGAGTCTTCTATAATATCACAGTTCAAAAGCATCTATTCTTAGGTATTCAACCTTATTTATGGTCCAGCTCTCACACCCATATGTGACCACTGGAAAACTATAAGCTTGATTAGGCGATCTTTGTCAGCAAAGTAATGTCTCTGGTTTTTAACATGCTGTCTAGTTTGGACATAACTTTTCTTCCAAGGAGCAAGCACCTTTTAATTTCATGGCTGCAGGCACCAACTGCAGTGAGTTTGGAGCCCAAGAAAATAAAATCTGTCACTGTTTCCACTGTTTCCTCATCTATTTGCCATGAAATGAATGGACCAGATGCCAAGATCTTCATTTTTTTAATGTTTTTAAGCCAGCTTTTTCACTCTCTTCTTTCACCTTCATCAAGAGGCCCTTTAGTTTCTCTTTGCTTTCTTCCATAAGGGTGGTGTCGTTATTGATATTTCTCCCAGAAATCTTGATTCCAGCTTGTGCATCATTCAGCCTGGAATTTCTCACGATGTACTCTGCATAGAAGTTAAATAAGCAGGATGACAATATACAGCTTTGATGTACTCCCTTCCCAATTTGGAACCAGTACATTGTTCCATGTCCAGTTCTAACTGTTGCTTCTTGTCCTGCATACAGGTTTCTCAGGAGGCAGGTAAGGTGCTCTGGAATTCCCATCTCTTTCAGAATTTTCCACAGTTTGTTGTAATCCACATAGTCAAGGGCTTTAGCATGGACGATGATGCAGAAGTAGATGATTTTTTGGAATTCTCTTGCTTTTTCTATGATCCAACGGATGTTGGCAATTTGATCTCTGGTTCCTCTGCCTTTTCTAAATCCAGCTTGAATGCCTGGAAATTCTTGGTTCACATACTGTTGAAGCATAGCTTGAAAAATTTTGATCATTACTTTGCAAGCATGTGAAATTGCTTCTTTAGTTAGTTTCAATTATCTTCAAGGTTTAACTCAATGCTGCACCACCACTGGCTTCTCCGCCAATGCCAATGCTGTTGACCTTGCCGATGTCTTCTTCCTAACAGTTCATCCACCAATACCAATGTCAATAACATGACATGTGAAACTCAGCCTTCCAAGGAGATTGTAGAAAACTAGCTCTTTTGCTTTTACTGCTTCTTTTATCAAAATCTCTTTAGCTTATGTGAAAAAAAAAAAAAGAGAGAGAGAGAGATCTGAGATGAGGGTCATTGTTATTATTTAGTTGCTAAGTCATGTCTGACTTTTTGCGACGCCACGAACTACAGCAAGCTAGGCTTCCCTGTCCTTCACACTCTCCCTGAGTTTGCTCAAACTCATGTTCATTGGGTTGGTGATGCCATTCAGCCAATCTCTGTCATCCCCTTCTCCTCTTGCCCTCAATCTTTCCAACTCACAGTCTTTTCCAATGAGTTGACTCTTTGCATCAGGTGGCCAAAGTATTGGAGCTTCAGCTTCAGCATCAGTCCTTCCTATGAGTATTCAGAGCTAATTGAAAAAGGTAGAAACTTTGGAAATAAATAAAAAATATAAGGTTCTGAAAGAGAGTTGAGTCAATTGCATGAGAAAAGTCCTCCAAATTCTTTTCCTCCTAGTGTGCTCTCTTCCTTCACCAACCATGCCTTTTTATACACTGATTTTTCAAATCTAAAATACAGCATACATTAGAATTGGACATAGAAACAAACATGTCATTTAAAGATTAAAAAAAAATAAACTATAATGGGTAGTTATCCAGGTCAACTTATCAAATACTGTCTTAAGGAAGTACAATGCTACTGTATATCCTTTCACGAGATGCTCCTTGAGCTCAAAAATTTAGCTTTAACTTCATCTACTTTGATATGTATGGCTCTAGATATATCATTTCATTGCTGTATTATAATTATTGCAAGAATATACTGCAAATTATTATTCCACCTGTGGGTAATGCTGGGAGATTGTACAATTTGTTGTCACAGACAACACCGGTATAAGGCATTTTTACAGATGTCTTGACACATGTGTCCAAGAGCTTTACTAGCGTAGATAATGAGAAGGAGGTAGCTTTAGGATATGTATGTACATGTCACGATTTACTAGGTTGTGCTAACCTGATTTCCAGCATGGTGGTAACCATTAAAATTTCCATCAACAAACTTCTGTATCAAAACATGGTATTATGTGACTTTATCTACCTACTGAATGTGAAATCATGGTTTTAATTTTCATTTCCCTGACTGTTAATTAATTTAACATCTTTTCATAAGTTTTATGGGCCATTTGTGTTTCTTAAGTGAAATTTCAGGTTATTTCTGTAGCTCAAATTTTATTGATTTATAGGAATCATTTAGTATATATTCTGGATATATGCTATGCTAGTTTTATGTATTATGAAGTCCTTCTGGTTTGTTGACAGACTTTCACATTTATAAGTGTATTCTGATGAACATATATTCCACCTTAATTTGTGTGTGTGTGTGTTTCGTTAGATAAGCAACCCATTGTAACAGGACCATTTATTGCCCACATTACCTGAATGTTAGGCAAACATTTGTGTTGTCTAAGTCTTTACAACTGCACTCATTTCACATGCCTGCAAGATTTTGCTCAAAATCCCTCAATCTAGGCTTCAGGAATACATGAACCAAGAATTTCCAGATGTACAGCTGGATTTAGAAAAGGTGTAGGAACCAGAAATCAGATGGCCAGCATCTGCTGGATCATAGACAAAGCAAGGGGATTCCAAAAAACATCTACTTCTGCTTCACTGACTGTGCTAAAGCTTTTGACTATGTGGATTACAACAAACCATGTAATATTCTTAAAGAGGTGGAAATACAAGACCACTTTACCCACCTCCTGAAAATCCTGTGTGCAGGACAAGAAGCAGCAGTTAGAACTGGACATGGAACAATGGACTGGTTCCAGATTGTGAAAGGAGTACATCAAGGCTGTATAGTGTCACCCTACTCATTTAACTTATATGAAGAGTACATCATGTGAAATGCCAGGCTGGATGAAGCACAAGTTGGAATCAAGATTTCTGGGAGAAATATCAATAACCTCATATATGCAGATGATACCACTTTAATGGCAGAAAGTGAAGGAAACTAAGGAGCCTCTTAATGAAGGTGAAATGGGAGAGTGAAAATGCTGGCCTAAAACTCAATATTCAAAAAAACAAAAATTATGGCATCTGGTCCTATGGGCTCCAAAATCACTGCAGATAGTGACTCCAGCCATGAAATTAAGACACTTGCTCCTTGGAAGGATAGCTACGTCAAACCTAGGGAGCATATTAAAAAGCAGAGATAGCCCTTTGCCAACAAAGGTCTGTATAGTTAAAGCTGTGGTTTTTCTAGTAGTCATGTATGAATGTGAGAGTTGGACCATAAAGAAGGTCCAAAGGTCCAAAGAATTTGAGCACCAAAAAACTAACACTTTCAAACTGTGGTGCTGGAGAAGACTCTTGAGAGTCCCTTGAACAGCAAGGAGATCAAATCAGTCAATTCTAAAGGAACTCAATCCTGAATATTCATTGGAAGGACTGATGCTGAAGCTAGAGCTCCAATCCTTTGGTCCCCTGATGCAAAGAGCCGACTCATAGAAAAGACCCTGCTGTTGGGAAAAATTGAGGGCAAGTGAAGAAGGGAGTCTGTTCATTATCAAAGCTCTTAAATTGATATATCTGACTAGATTTTATCAGATTCAGACTCTGATTAAAAAAATAAATAAATAAAAAGATTCAACGATGGGAGTTCAGTGACCTGGACTGTAATCTTGATTATATGTTATTTCAGTTTGTGTTCTTGAAGAAGTAAGGAAAACAGTGTGAGTCTCTTTAGTATTATCTGTAGTAATATCAAGACAAAAGTATATGTCTTTTGTCCCTGTCCTCACTTATTAGTTTAATTACTTATCCAAGGAGCATTGTTTATTGGTTATGATAATCTGCCACATTAATTTTTCATTGTATTTGAGTCATTATACTGAAGTGCTCTTTATAGTCTTGATGTTAATTTTCAAGTAGATAAATTATCAAATAATGTCTTTTTACTATAGTTCTTGTCACTCTGGTGTCTGTTACTCATATTAGAATGTTTTGCATAGATAAAATATACTAAGACTCCAGAATAATTCTTTACAAATTCAATGGGTCTAGCTTTTATCAATAAGGTATTTATTCTTCTCATTGATAATTAATTATCAAAATGCAAACAGTTTTTATTTTGCTTTTCTTTCACTCCTTAATAGAGGAAAGTTATGGTAACCAAAGCTGTTCATAGTCTTAATCCATAATCATACACTTGTCCATATATTCAGTCTATGTTTTATGAGTTTACAGTGTCTCTGTGAGACATTAAATCTAAAATTTTTAAAGGCATTTCAGGAAGAAAAAAGGGGCATAAGCAACTTCTTTAGTAATAAAACATTTTTAAAATCAAAGCATTTTTCTAAAGACATAGCATAATGATAATTTATGGATTGCAATCTACCTATATTCTTTATTTGATACAATTTATTAATACCTAAAGTTATCCAGCTTATTGCTATTAAACGGAGCACTGGAAATGTTAAATAACAGAAAGTAATAGAAGTCTTATCACATATGAAAAACAAATTGATCAGTTGCTATAAATATGTACAAAATAGAAAAGAAAAGGAAAGGCTGCATTTGCAATTTAAAGCTTTCGGGCAGGTGTGTAATGTCACATGTCTGCAGAAGCCTATTTATAAATGCACATTTTAATACCAACTCGTTGGCCCTATTCATTAAGGGGAAAAGTGCTGATTACAAACAATTTTCATTTTTTCAGTACACCCCAAGAGTTAGTTCTTTCCAAAAAATAAATAAATAAATCTATCTAATTAGATAGTTTAGATTCATTTTTAATGAGTTCATAAATTTTTATGAATTCATAAATATTTTTCTATAAAAATATATAAATACATATGTAAATATATAATATATAAATTATATATATGCATATATATATATATACATATACACATATGTGTGTTCATATGTGTGAAGGTGACCAAGAAATAATTTTGTTTAAGGAAAAAATATAATACAAACAATAAATATAAAAAAATTATATTACATTCCTCAATATTTTAAAAGAAAAAGTGTAAGATTTAGAAAGAACTATAGAATTCAACATGGCATTAAAAGTTAATAAAAATGCTTCTTATACATTTTCTATGTTTTTGTTTGGGAAGAGCCACTTTTTCTCTGATGTTTCCTGTTCCAAGAAAATATTAGAATCCCTGTTCTATAGCACACAATATCCATAAGTCAACCATAGGAGACCGGGAATTTAGTAACCCAGCATTGCAAACCATAAAAGGATGATGAGCCTGCAAACAAGAGATGTAACTGTGGGAATAAAAACTAGAAGATAGATCCCAAAGATATTCAGGAGATGGAATTGGCATGATGTGCTGACTGACTGAATGTGAGAGATGAGATAAATGGATGAGTTGAGCATCATAATGAGCTTTCCTAGCTTGGGTGACTCATGGAATAGTGATTGTATTAACTGAAAGGTAATAAAGAGGAAAGAGCAGCTTTGGAGAAGAAGATAATCTGGAATGTGTTGAAACTCAAGTCTTTGGGGGGACATCCACATGAAATATATCTACAAAGTCATTCTAGAATACATGTCAATATCCCATTATAAGGGGGCATTATAAACAACAATTTGGAAATCATTGAAATAAAGTATCACTCATCACTCTCATGAATCTATTAAGTTAGCCCACTAAAATGTCAAATGAGCAGAGAAATGAGCCTATAATTGAATCTCATGAATAATGTTTTAGAGGTAGATAGTGAAAAGGAAATCAGGATAGAGAGTGAAAAAGGAGTGGCCAGAAAGGAAAGAATCAAATTAAGGGACTAGATATTGTATCACTGAGTTTACAAAGAGAAGGAATGGTCTACACTATCACTTGATGCATATATATAGATAAGACTTAGAATTACAGGTTCACTATTGACTTTTACAATAGTTATCAAAGGAGTGTTTGAGGATGATGCCAATTTGAAATGGGTAGGGGAGTAAACTAGAGGATAAAGAACTGGTAATCACATGAAAATGTCCTCAGTTGTTAACTTGTATATCAGTTCTGGCTTCCCAGGTGGCACAGTGATAAAGGCTCTGCCTGCCAATGCAGGAGATGCAAGAGACACATGTTCAATCCCTGGGTCAGGAAGATCCCCTGCAGTAGGAAATGGCAGCCCACTGCAACATTCTTGCCTGAAAAATTCTACTGACAGAGGAGCCTGGTGGGCTCTGTACACTCTATGGAGTTGCAGAGTAGTGCTATCATAAAAGTTTGTTAAACTTCAACTTGAGTTAGCTCCAGGTTGGTACTGCTGTTAGGTCTATTTGTTTTTTTGTTTTTTCATAACTATGAGAACTAAGATCATGGTATCTGGTCCCATCACTTCATGGCAAATAGATGGGGAAACAGTGGAAACAGTGGCTGACTTTATTTTTACAGGCTCCAAAATCACTGCAGATCATGATTGCAGCCATGAAATTAAAAGATGCTTACTCCTTGGAAGGAAAGTTATGACCAACCAGACAGCATATTAAAAAGTAGAGACAGTACTTTGCCAACAAAGATCCGTCAAGCCAAGGCTATACTTTTTCTAGTAGTCATGTATAGATGTGAGAGTTGGGCTGTAAAGAGAACTGAGCAACAAAGAATTGGTGCTTTTGAACTGTGGTGTTGGAGAAGACTCTTGAGAATCCCTTCAACTGCAAGGAGATCCAACCAGTCCATCCTAAAGGAAATCCTGGGTGTTCATTGGAAGAACTGATGTTGAAGCTGAAACTCCAATATTTTGACCACCTGATGCAAAGAGCTGACTCATTTGAAAAGACCCTGATGCTGGGAAAGATTGAGGGCAGGAGGAGAAGAAGATGGCAGAGGATGAGATGGTTGGATGGCATCACCGACTCAATGGATATGAGTTTGTGTAAACTCCAGGAGTTGGTGATGGACAGGGAGGCCTGGCGTGCTGCAGTCCATGGGGTCACAAAGAGTCGGACATGACTGAGTGACTGAACTGAACTGAACTGAACTGATGAGTCCCCTCCTTAACTAATACTTAAAAGAGAATAGGCCCCAGGCTCAAATATTTAAAACTGAAAGTGCAATCATCACTCTCACTCTTCCTGTATATTTATAAATTTTCAGTTCCTGTAAGTCCTCCTTTCTCTCTGAATGATTTGGTTTATATGCAGCTATGAAGGCTATTTGACTCCTCAAAGAAAGGTATTTAGTTGAATCAGGTTTGAATGTAATAATTGAGACAAAATTTAAAAGTATGTGAGAACACATGAGGAATACCATCATTTCAGAAGACAGTACTTTTAATTGTTAGATGCCTTACCTTAGGACTAGCGTGTAGACAATGATTAGAACTTATGACACTCTAGTAAAATCCTTAGGCAAATCTGGTATACACAACTTTGAGCCCTTTGAGATCATAATGCATGTATTAATGCAAATTTTGTTGCTATAAAACATAGTTTAAATTATTCTAAAAGCAACTACAACATGTCTAAGGACTCAACCTTAGATGTCAGTATAATAGCATGTTTTATAATAGTGTATTTGCTTAAACATGAGTTCTACCCTGGTGATAAGTATATTTGGCTCAGATGGTTAAAAAAACAAACAAAAAACATAAAACAAACAAAAAAAACAAAACCTGCCTGCAATGCCAGAGACCTGGGATTGATCTCTGAGTCAGGAAGATCTCCTGAATTGGGGAATGACTACCCAGTCCAATATTGATGCCTGGAGAATTCCATGGACAGAGAATCCTAGTGGGCTAAAGTCCATGGGGTCTCAGAGTCAAACATGACTGAGCAACGAACATTTTCACTTTCTTTCAAACATTTATGACTTAAGATCTTGGTGGGGGTCTACCCTAAAACACTGTAACTTTTACTTTGCATGCTTAAATCACTTCAGTTGTGTCCAACTCTTTGCAACCCTATGGACCATAGCCCTCCAGGCTTCTCTATCCATGGGTTCTCTGGGAAAGAATACTAGAGAGGGTTGCCATGTCATCCTCCAGGGGATCTTCCCAATCCAGGGATCAAACCCTCATCTCTTAGGTCTCCCGCATTGGCAAGTGGGTTCTTTACCACTAGGGCCACCTGGAGAACCCTTCTACTTAATATCTTTTACTTAATTTGCAATTTTCAAATTTCCACCATGCCTACACTATCATCCCCCACATGGTCCGTATGATTTAGAAATAGCAATGCCTATTGTTTTTATTTTTAGCAGGAAATAGCACATTCAAATTTGGATATATACAGGGTTTAAAAGAACTATATACATAGTTGTGGAAAAGACAGAAAAATCACAAGAGAAAGTAAAATATGAAAAAGCTAGCAAGGTTCTCATAACACTCTTTTTGGGTGGGATAAGGATTTGTTAGTAGAAAATTGGAATGCAAAAGTAGGAAGTCAAGAGATACTGGAGTAACAGGCAAGTTCGGCCTTGGAGTACAAAATGAAGCAGGGCAGAGGCTAACAGAGTTTTTCCAAGAGAACACACTGGTCATAGCAAACCCCTATTCCAGCAACACAGAGATGACTCTACACATGGACATCACCAGGTCAATATAAAAATCAGACTGATTCTATTCTTTGCAGCCGAAGATGGAGATGCTCTATACAGTCAGCAAAAACAAGACCAGGAACTGACTGTGGCTCAGATCATGACTTCTTATTGCAAAATTCAGACTTAAATTGGAAGTAGGGAAAACCGCTAGACCATTCAGGTATGACTTAAATCAAATGCCTTACTATTATACAGTGCAAGTGACAAATAGATTCAAGGGATTCGATCTGATAGACAGAGTGCCTGAAGGACCAGGAGGTGGTGATCAAAACCATCCCCAATAAGAAGAAATGCAAAAAGGCAAAATGGTTGTCTGAAGAGGTCTTACAAACAGCAAAGAAAAGAACAGAAGCAAAAAAAAAAAAAAAAAAAAAGGCTGCAAAGAATATAATCAATCTGATTTTGGTATTGACCTGGTGATGTCCATGTGTAAAGTCATCTCTTGTGTTGTTGGAAGAGGGGTTTGCTATGACCAGTGCATTCTTTTGGCAAAACTCTGTTAGGAAAAAGAAAGATATATCCATCTAAATGCTGAGTAACAAACAATAGTAAGGAGAGATAAGAAAGCCTTCCTCAGTGATCAATGCAAAGAAATAGATGAAAACAATAGAATGGGAGAGACCAGAGATCTCTTCAAGAAAATTAGAGATATCAAGGGAAAATTTCACACAAAGATGGACACAATAAAGGACAGACATGGTATAGAACTAACAAGAGCAGAAGACATTATGAAAAGGTGGCAAGAATACACAGAAGAACTATACAAAAAAATTTTAATGAGCCAGATAACCACAATGGTATGATTACTCACCTAGAGCCAGACATCTTGGAGTGTGGCATCAAGTGAACCTTGGGAAGCATCACTATGAATAAAGCTAGTGGAGGTGATGGAATTCCAGCTGAACTATTTCAAGTCCTAAAAGATGAAATTGTGAAAGTGCTGCATTCAATATGCCAGCAAATTTGGATAACTCAGCAGTGGCCACGGGACTGGAAAAGGTCAGTTTTCATTCCAATCCCAAAGAAAGGCGATGCCAAAGAATGTTCAAACTACTGAACAATTGCACTCATCTCACACGCTAGCAAAGTAATGCTCAATATTCTCCAAACCAGGCTTCAACAGTACATGAACTGAGAACTTCCAGATGTTCAAGCTGGATTTAGAAAAGGCAGAGAAAGCAGAGATCAAATTGCCAACATCAATTGGACGGGAATACCAGACCACCTTATCTGCCTCCTGAGAAACCTGCTGCAAGACAAGAAGCAACAGTTAGAACTGGACATGGAACAACCAACTGGCTCCAAATTGGGAAAGGAGTACTTCCAGGCTGTATATTTATTTAACTTATATGCAGAATACATCATGTGAAATGCTAGGCTGGATGAATCACAAGCTGGAATTAAGACCGCCAGGAGAAATATCCATAACCTCAGATATTCAGATGACACCACCCTTATAGCAGAAAGCAAAGAGGAACTAAAGAGCCTCTTGATGAAACTGAAAGAGGAGAGTGAAAAAACTGGCTTAAAACTCAATTTCAAAAATTAAGATTATTGCATCTGGTACCATTACTTCATGCCAAATAGATGGGGAAACAATGGAAACAGTGACAAACCTTATTTTCTTGGGCTCCAAAATCACTGCAGATGGTGACTGCAGCCATGAAGTTAAAAGACACTTGCTCCTTGGAACAAAAGCTATGATAAACCTAGACATTATATTAAAATACAGAGATGTTAGTTTGCCACCAAAGGTCTGAATGGTCAAAGCTATGGTTTTTCCAATAGTGAAATGGATGTGAAGGCTGGACCATAAAGAAGGCTTAATGCCAAAGAGCTGATGTTTTTGGGCTGGGTAGATGAAGAATACTCTTGAGAGTCCCTTGGACTGCAAGGAGATCAAGCCAGTCAATCCTAAAGGGAATAAATGCTGAATATTCCTTAGATGGACTGATGCTGAAGCTAAAGCTCCAGTACTCTGACCACCTGATGTGAAGAGTCGACTCATTGGAAAAGACCCTGATGCTGGGAAAGATTGAGGCAGAAGGAGAAGGGAAAAGCAGATGGAGTTGGATGGCATCACTGACTCAGTGGACATGAGTTTGAGCAAGCTCTGGGAGATGGTAAAGGACAGGGAAGCCTGGCATCCTGCAGTCCATGGAGTCCCAAAGGGTTGGACATGACTGAGCGATGGAACAACAACAAGAGTAGGAAACTGACCATCAACATATAAAGGATGTAATCTGTAGAAGCTGAAGCCTTTCTGTGGAAGATCATAGTCTGTACATAACCAAAGGAAGAGAATAGAGAATAAATGTCTAATTCCATTCCCTCCTTGCCTGCCTTCTGTCCACTAGCAGTAATCCACAGTGATGGAACCCAGAAGGGAAGGGAACCTCTAGGTGTAGTCAATACAAGTTAGCCTCTAAGGACAGAGAGCTGGAGAGGGAGGTATGAAGAATAGATCTGAATGGAGTCAAAAATATCTCTAATGAACAAAACGGTATTTAGCATGATTTGTCCTTAAGGAAATGAAATCTAAAGCAAAATAACATTCTGTGACCTATTAGGCTATTTAAAAAACAAAATCACAGAATAAAAAACTGATATGGCCAGAGATTGGTAAGGACATAGAGCAATCCAAACTGTAATATATCACTCTCCAGGCTGTAAATTGATATAACTTTGACATATTTTGCCAAATCTGAGTACAATCTATGACCAGACTATTCCATTTCTGAATATCTAGAAGTGTATTATTTTGTGTACCAAAAGACTGTACAAGGATATTAATAACAACACTATAATAGTCAAAAGTATAAGTAATCTAAATGCTCACCAATAGTGGAAAAAAATGTATAAATTATGGTATATTCATATGATCCGTACAGTATAACAATGAAATAAAACATTCAACAACATGGATGGAATTCACAAATCGTGATTAGTGAAAGAAGCCAAACCCTAAAAGAAATAAAGTATCTTTTCATTTACATAATATTCACAAAGAGGTAAATTAATATGAAAGTGTTATGGCTCAGTTGAGTCCAACTCTTAGTGACCTCACGGACTATATGTATCCTGCCATGTCTTCTGTGTCCATGGATTCTCCAGTCAAGAATACTGGAGTGGGTTGGCATCCTCTTCAGGGGATCTTCTCTACCCGGGGATGGAACCCAGGACTCTGTCATTGCAGGCAGATATTTTACCATCTGAGCCACCAATCTGGCATGATAGAAATCAGAATCATGGTTACTGTTATGTTACTGTGAAGAGCTAAAAGAAAGGCTTCTGGGGTAATGGTAATATTTCATATCTTAAGATATGCATATACAATATATTTGCAAATATTCATCAGACTGAATATGTATCATGTGTTTCCTTTAGTATATGCATCTTATAATTGAATTTTTGAAAGATGATTTCATTTTGTTTAGCATTTATTTATTTATTTATTTATTTTAATTGGAGGCTAATTACTTTACAGTATTGTGGTGGTTTTTGCCATACATTCACATTAATCAGCCATGGGTGTACATGTGTTCCCCAATCTGAAACCCCCTCCCACCTCCCTCCCCATCCTATCCCTCAGGGTCATCCCAGTTCACCAGCCCTGAGCACCCTGTCTCATGCATCAAACCTGGACTGGCGATTTATTTCACATATAATAATATACATGTTTTAATGCTATTCTCTCAAATCACTGAACCCTCACCTTCTCCCAGAGTCCAAAAGTCTGTTCTTTACATCTGTGTCTCTTTTGCTATCTCGCATATAGGGTCATCGTTACTATCTTTCTAAATTCCATATATATGTGTTAATATACTGTATTGGTGTTTTTCTTTCTGACTTACTTTGCTCTATATAATAGGCTCTAGTTTCATCCACCTCATTAGAACTGATTCAAATGCGTTCTTTTTAATAGCTGAGTAATATCTCATTGTGTATTTGTACCACAGCTTTCTTATCCATTCTTCTGCCTATGGACATCTAGGTTGCTTCCATGTCCTGGCTATTGTAAACAGTGCTGCAATGAACATTGGGGTGCACATGTCTCTTTCAATTCTGGTTTCCTCAATGTCTGTGCCCAGCAGTGGGACTGCTGGGTCATATGGAAGTTCTATTTCCAGTTTTTTAAGGAATCTCCACACTGTTTTCCATAGGGGCTGTACTAGTTTGCATTCCCACCAAAAGTGTAAGAGGGTTCCTTTTGAAAGATGATTTTCTTAAAAGAAAAAAAAACGGAAACTATATCTGAAAGATCAAATGAATATATATTACACAGTAGAGGGTAAGGTATTTTCCCAGACTTTAGCTTTGTCCAGTAATTTTTGGAGAGGGATGTCCCCACTACGGTAAGAGCTTTCTGGTCTGGGCATGAGAGGTCATCATGTGGTGAATAAAATGTAATAGTTTTATATCTTTAGAATCTGGCATATTGCATTGAGCTGTAGTTACATCACAAACCACCTGTGTGTTGACCTCTTCTTGCCTCATTTTGATCAACTGTCAACTGACGGATTGAAAGAAATGATTATTAATATTTCCCTTTGGCCAAATCTGTGATTTCTTGACCAATTAGATGTGTGGGTAGATAAATCAGTAATATGAGAAAGACAAAGTCTTCGTAGATGTACTCAAGTATGTCTTTGTAGATGTACTCAAGACATCAACATGAAATTGTGAGCAATAAAAATCTAGCAGTTGCAGTTTAAAAAAAAAAAAACACACATAGAGCATAGACTAAAATGAAGTTCTAACTCTACCAAGGTTATGAGAGTCAGAAGAAGCCGACACATGAGTGTGTGTGACTCAAAGTAGTATATATCTTTATACTACATTTTTGTATTTGATGGTCTAAATTTATCCCATCTGTAAGACTGTCTTATCCCTAAAGGAAAGTAATCAACCAAAAAATTGAAGTACTTGCCTGCTTAGCAGAGCCCATATTTTAAAATACAAATAAGATTTTTCTTTAAGAGAAAGTATATTTTTATGATAGAGGATAAATACTTTTTTTTTTTTTAATACTGCATCTGATGGCAATTAAACCTCTGTTAGGCTTTTTGTTTATTTTTTTTTTCTATTTTATTTTATTTATTTATTTATTTTTATTATTATTTTTTTTTCCAGTGGGTTTTGTCATACATTGATATGAATCAGCCATGGATTTACATGTATTCCCAATCCCGATCCCCCCTCCCACCTCCCTCTCCACCCGATTCCTCTGGGTCTTCCCAGTGCACCAGGCCGGAGCACTTGTCTCATGCATCCCACCTGGGCTGGTGATCTGTTTCACCATAGATAGTATACATGCTGTTCTTTTGAAACATCCCACCCTCACCTTCTCCCACAGAGTTCAAAAGTCTGTTCTGTATTTCTGTGTCTCTTTATCTGTTTTGCATATAGGGTTATCGTTACCATCTTTCTAAATTCCATATATATGTGTTAGTATGCTGTAATGTTCTTTATCTTTCTGGCTTACTTCACTCTGTATAAGGGGCTCCAGTTTCATTCATCTCATTAGGACTGGTTCAAATGAATTCTTTTTGACTGCTGAGTAAAATTCCATGGTGTATATGTACCACAGCTTCCTTATCCATTCATCTGCTGATGGGCATCTAGGTTGCTTCCATGTCCTGGCTATTATAAACAGTGCTGCGATGAACATTGGGGTGCACGTGTCTCTTTCAGATCTGGTTTCCTCAGTGTGTATGCCCAGAAGTGGGATTGCTGGGTCATATGGCAGTTCTATTTCCAGTTTTTTAAGAAATCTCCACACTGTTTTCCATAGCGGCTGTACTAGTTTGCATTTTTGTTTATTTTTAAGTTCACATATACTTACCAGCCATTGAAATCTCAGCTCTTGCATTTGCCTGTAGTGAGATTCTTCTGTGTGCTTCAAGGTGGTTCACAGCGGGCGCTCAAGTCTAATAATAATGACAAGTTAATATTAGAAGAGTCTCCAAGTCAGCAGAGAAATTGAGATATGAAATGGTATTTAAACACTAATCTTTACTTTAAATATATGATTTAAAAATTATTTTAGTTGTATGAACAGGTAAATTTTAATTGATTGTATATTCTTAAAGATGTTTCATTTTTTCTTTTGAGTTAGCTGGAATAAACTCATCCACAGCTTAACAACAAATGAATAGGGCCTTGAATGCAAACTAGAATGCAGAATGTGAGAACCTGGTCTAGGGAATCTAATAGGTCTGTGTTCAGATGCTAGTTAAATAATAAAATGACATAACTTTTTGAAAAAAAAAATTATTTTCAAATTATCTCCGCAGTGCTCTAAATCACAGTGTGCCTGAAAAATTGAAATTAAGAAAACCTAAACAGAATTTTGTAATACTGTAAAAAAAAAAGAGAGAGAGAGTGTATATTCCTTGTTTTATGTATATGGCAACAGGAGCTTTTCAAACAGGATATTTTAAATGAAAATCCAGCAAATAAATTGAGATGATGCTTTTAGAGTATACCAATAATATCGCCCCTTATCTCTGCCCAGACACTTGAACACGTTGAGAAATAAGACAAAAGTATTTGGCTTATAGAGATCTGATAGGGTTGCTACTAAAAAATATGTATGTGGGTATACCTGCTCCCCAAAACAGAAGAACGGAATTAGACAAGCTTACCACACAACAGCCCTGGAACCAAACAGGTCTATTTCCAGCAGCAGGAAATAGAACTCAGACTTCTGCCTGCAGTTTTCTTAGAGGGAGAGAGAGAAGGAGGATTATGGGCAAAGACATTTCAAACTGAAAGACAAGTTAGGAGTAGGGAGTAAATGCCATGCTATCTTTTTAAAATTGTCATTTTTAAAAATTGTAATTGTTTAGCATTTACAAAATGTGGAAGAAGCATTTTACAAAAAAGAAATGTGAAACCTGGGCCCTGATAGAAAAAAAAAAGCAGCATCAAAGGATCCCTGTTTCTCCACTTAAGAGAAAAATCATCAGCGCTTAGATGAAAAGCATAGAATCCAACGTGAGCTGAGCAGACACCACAGGCTTTTAATGAGGAAAGATTTGGAATATAATGTAGTCTCTATCATTTATTTGATATAATCCTAACTGATACATAAAATTTTATATTTGATGTGTAGATTTCTCTACTAGGAAGATTTTTGTTATTATTTTATTTTTCTTTTCTTTTTTAAAATTGAAACATTTCTCCATGAGTGCCTTTACTGAAGCTATTTCACTAAATAAGCATCATTTGATCACTTTAGTCAATATCTACAGCTGGAGTAGGTCAAACAACACCTGTAGCATCTTGAATGGAAATGATTAAAACACCTTTAAAAAAAAAATCAGGGAGAGCTTTGAAACAATAATTTAATAATCTTATTATTTCAAGTGTCTCCTCTAATACAGATAATGCCATATCCACATTTTTAAATAGCAAATGAGTCGTTAGCATCTTAGAACTTTGTAGTACATTCTTGTCTTTTGAATTTTTCCTACTCAGTTGAAACCAAATAGTTTTTTCCTTTGTCTAGAATGGAGAAGATTAACGTTTTAGTGAGTATTGACTGTTATCTCTTATGGAAAAGCTGGATATTGGTGTGTTGCTATAAATACTACCAGCGGTTTGCAGAAAGTGTATTTAAAATAAAGAGGTGAGAAGTTAAAATTGTGCTATTTATCCATTGCATTTGCTATAGATTGAAAGGGATTTGTAAATCAGAAGGAGCGAAATGAAAGCAAGAAAAGGTCAAAGAAAGTTACCGAGATCGAATGCAGAATAGGTAAATGTGCCCCACGGGAAAAACACAACAGGAAAGGCATAAAGATAATGGCACACATCACAGTCTAGATATATAGGAGTCAGTGCCAGATTTGGTTTTTAAGCTGTGTGTTAAGTAATTTGAATAGAGAATTTTCCACTGTGAATATGTATTTAAGTGCCTCTATTTTAGGTGAGTGCTTTGTTTCATTGATTGTTGAGCCTAACAATGGTAGTATCTAAATGGTGTTTGCCTGGCACAATGCTCATATTACAAGTGAATGAGGTGCTGCCAGAGCTACGATGCCTATATCACTGAAGACAGTTTTCTTTAAAGATAGCTTAAGAGTGACAGAATGAAGAAAGTCAGTTCAACAAAAGAAATAATGTATTATGTCACAATTGGGCTTCAGCAAGGATGTTAAAAAGAATGGAAGAAGAGAAACCTTTCAGAGTTATGGAATTCATAATTTTCTACTTGCCCTATTTAAAGTGAGTGCAGTCCTTCAACTAAGATCTATTATGTGATATGTTATATCAATGTTATGTTTCCCCACCTTATGTCTATTTGCTCTTCCCAGATATATTTATATCGTACAAACGTAGAGATGAATGTTATAATTATCATTACCAAGTAGCTCATTTATTAATTCATACAAAGCTCTTTTACTGCTTAAAATCCCTTCTATTTCTCCCTGCATTTCTCTGCTACTAAGGACTCAATGTTTCTCCTCATCTAGTCACGCAAATTCCATTCATGTTAAATTGAAGGGCTAAAAAGTGCTTTTCTGGACCATGCAGTGAACATAATTTGCCAAATTTATTTATGGCATATAAATCTTTCCAATATATTTTATGCCTTTCTAAGCATTTGATAATAAAAAATCATAAATGTCTCCAAAGTGATGCTTTCAACTAGTGTTGATAAAAGTAAAAATTAATAAACTTATACACACATAGTGCTTTATATATTCAAAGTTATATTCTTTTCAAACTTCATTTAGCCTCTTCTTACCACACAATGATACAGATGAACAAATGAGTGAAGTTATGTCCATTTGAAGACAAGAAAGCTGAGTACCTTGACAAGTGAAAAAAATTAAGATAGTGGTGAATTAACACCAAAGTACCTGTCTGTTGCAACTGTTGTAAAATATATATATAATTAAATATCGAGTCCTCAACCCAGAAATCCTATCCATAATGGTAATATGGTAAATGGTAAATTCCGATAATGTTATTATCGGAATAAACATTAAACCAGAATGTAATGGGCATTAAAGGGAATTCACTAAGAATTTGCAAATGCAGAAAGAAACCTCACCCCTTTGTATATCCAAGCAGATACATACCATCATATACGTTTGTTTTCAAGATAACATATGTTTTCAAGATGTTTTATACATATGTTTTCAAGATAAATAATAACTACTCCTCAAGTAAGAGGATTGGACAACACTATTTGTCACATATAGTTCCTTCTAGGGTCTTCTCAGATTGCGCAATGAAAAAGAATCCATCTGCCAGTGCAGGAGACACAAGAGATGGAGGTTTCATCCCTAGGTGGGGGAATATCCCCTGGAGGAGGACATGGCAACCCACTCCAGTATTCTTGCCTGAGAAATCCCATGAACAGAGAAGACTGGTGGGCTACCGTCTATGGGGTCGCAAACAGTCGGACAAGACTGAGCACAGAACAGCACAGTCAGGGCAGTTCATCTAAATTCACCTGGTAATTAGGATGACCATCTGTGTTAGCTCATTGGTTTTATCCTGAGGAAAAATAAACTTCTCATCTCTTTATGACAGGAAGTAGTTTTGTAACTTGGAGCAAGGTGCTTAAGTAGCCTAAAATAGGCTGCTACCCTCCCACAGAAACTGGGAGAACTGGATGCTGTCCCCCATGATCTTTACATTTCAAAGAAATACTCTCCTGTTGTTGAAAAATTCATTCCTAGATCATAAATCTGACAAAAGTTCTATCTAGTCTTCAAAAGGATTTACATACATTTCAAAGACTTGAGAAAATACTTATAATTAAAAATATTTAAGGTAAATGTTCTAAAAGAAAAAGGAGAGGGAGGAAAAGCTCTCCCCTAATTTTCAACAAGGAGAGAGAATTCAGCCTCTTGATTTTACTTTGTATTTGTTTTTACACAATGAGCAAACTTCCAACAAGGGAGTCGGTTGACCTAGGGTCCTAAACTACTGTTTTTTGGCCTCCCCTTTCTGTCATCTGTCAGTGACTGAGACCAAACAAGGATTCTAAAGCAGATCCATCCCGTCAAGAAAGAGCCCTTTGTTGGCTGGCTTTAGATCTACCTTTCTTAAACAGCATGACTGACTAGGATGGTTCCACCCAATCTTTCCCTCTCTCTCTTCTTCACTGAGACAAGACTTGCATTACTATCTAAAGACTTTTTCAGGCTTACCTAACTCTGTCTCTATCACCTTCCAGACATTTACTTAAATAAAATCCTTTCGTGTTTAATTTCATTGTTGACAAAAAGACTAATCAATTGTTGATCAAAAAAAGAAAAAAGAAACAGAATTTTGAGCCAAACCGGGAGACTGTCTTTCACAAAGCTCTAAGGACTGTTCTGCCCATTAGAGGTCAAAGCACAGTCATATACTTTTTGAGACAAAGAGTTATATGTCAATTGACAGTTTATGCAGTGCACATCTGTGCATACAGAGTGAGTAGTGGGTCATCATGATCCTTTACAAGAGTTAAGAAAGCAGGTTATCTTCTAAGGAGATCTGGTTAATGCAGATGTACAATACATATTAAAGGGAAGGGAGGAGGTATAAATGGGCAGAAAAATGTTTGTTATAATTTTTCTTGTCTTGCCATAAAATACAAACATTATGGTGTCTCCATCTTGGTATTTGTTTCTTGGAAGACCTAGTTTAAGACACTATGGGCATACTGAATAGCACAATCACTGTGGAGTGGCATTGTTGAAATTTACTAACGTACTTACTCTTTTTTCTGGAAATTCCGGCTCTGAAAATTTATCCTCTGGATGTACCTGCAAGAATCCAAAAGGATATATGTGCAAAAGTTATAAAGTCACCATAGCATTGTTAACAGCACAAGATCGGAAACAACACAAGGGAATGATTTCAGTGAAATATTGCACATTCATAAAATGGAATGCCATGTACCTATACAAAAGATCAAGGCATTTGGCAGTGTGCCAATATAGAAAGATCTCCAGAACATATTTCTAAGAGATAAAAGTAAACAATAAGAGTGTTTATAGCATATATAGCCATTATGTAATAAAAAGGGGAGAAAGGTAATACAATTTTTTTGTACCTGCTTATATTTGCATAATGAAACACTAAAAGATTCCCTAATATATTAAAAGTATAATTACTTTAGGAAATAAAAAATATATTTAAAAAAAAAAAAAAAAAAAGAAGTGCTTCCCTGGTGGCTCAGACAGTAAAGTGTCTGCCTGCAGTGTGAGAGACCTGGGTTTGATCCCTAGGTTGGGAAGATCCCCTGGAAAAGGAAATGGCAACCCACTCCAGTCCTCTTGCCTGGAAAATCCCATGGACGGAGGAGCCTGGTAGGCTATAGACCATGGGGTCACAAAGAGTTGGACATGACTGAGTGACTTCACTATTTTAGGAAGTAGAAGGGGAGAAATTTGGTAGAAAAAATAAGTGCAATAAAGTTTCCTCAATGTATATAGTTTACTTAAATTTGATCCAGGTGAATATATTGCCAAATATATATTAAAATTTTATTTAATAAAAATAAAATGAATCTTCTTGGAACCATGTGGCTACTTAAGCCTATAGTAGGAGAAATAATGAATACTTTTTATTACTTTTAAAATATTGTCTCTTGTCTTTATCTCACCTTTGTTCACTGGCATTGAGATGATATACATTTGTTGATTTAATAAACATTTGTTAAGCAACTACCACTTATGAGACACTATAATAGACCTAGGATAGGTGAATAGGACAGATAGGATTCCTATTCTCATGGAGCTTATAACCTAGTTTCTAAAAAGAGAGGGAAAAAATAGCAATTTCCAAGTGAGGTTAATTCACTGAAAGAGATATTTTGGGGAAAATTACGTCTACAAGTGGGATTTCATTCAACTCTGGGGTTTAGTTTGGAAAGGAATCAGTTTTTATAGAAGTGATATTTCAAATGATAGCTCTGTTATTGGTTATTTGAAAATTCTAAGCATGAGCAATATATTAAATTGTATATAAATTACTGAGAATATCTGTATTAAGAAAGTTTACATGGAAACTTTGAAATCTACTTTATGTCTTTGAAATCTACTTTAATCGGATTCCAACTAAGCACAAGCCAAATTTTTTTATTTCTTAAGCTAAAGTCTAAAGAAACTGACACTTCCTTTTTAGATATAATAAAAAATGCATCTTCAGAACTTACATAAATTTGTTTTCAAGTAAATATATGAATTCTCATAGCTATGTATAATTTTATTAACCAGTGTAATTAAACTGATATTTTGTATCAGTTAAATGTGTAGTTATTTTATGTGCATTATATCATAATTTACATATAACTTCTTAAATATTGATTGCTATAGATTTTCATTTTAGACCACTTTAAAAATTATATTTTCACTTGAAAACAGCCAATTAAAAAAGTAATTTTGTTATTTAAAGCATATATACACTAAAAAGAAGCATAGGGGGAGAACAAGATGGCAGAGGAGCAGGTGGACATAGAGTACATCTCTCTCCACAGAGACATCAGGATTAAACCTTCAGATACAGAAGTACATGCAGAACACCAGCTGAGAGTGGACAGGAGTACCTGACAAGTGGAAAAGAATGTATAGACCTGTTTGGGAGTTTGTAATTTCCTCGGTTCTGTCTCATGCAACAAAAATTTGAAGCAACAGACAGACCAGCGTTACAGTCCTTAGATGGACCAGTGTTACAGCTCCATGTTACAGCACAGTTTTATTTAGAAAGGAAAGGAAAATAAATCCTCAAAGCATGAGGGAATGCCAACCCAAAACATGCTAAGAGAAGACAGGCCCCCAACCCAATTTTGGCTCCTCTTTTTATATGTTTTTTCCCTCATCCCCTTGGGCCTGCACTGTGTAAACTGGGCTAGCCAAGAGTGCTGTTTGTTTTACCTGAGATCCTCACTCTGGTCCTCACACCTTCCTTCGTTCTATTTTCATGGGCTTTTCCCTTCCTTGTCTTTTAGCCACTGCCATTCTGGACTCATTTTTCCTATTCAAACTACCTAACAGACCCACACAAAACTCAGTAGGATGAAGGAATGAGGGGGGAAACAGGAGTATTAGAAGGACTGGACCTGCCCTCAGCAGGTGGAGGACCTGAACCAGGGTTCCAATCCCCACATCAGGGCAAATGTCTGAGTCAGAGAAGAAACATTTAAGGCTGAGAGTGAAACAGCTAATCTGTGGCCGCCTAAATGTTTGGAATGAGAATCAGACAGTCCTTGCCTTAGCCATACGTACCCCAGACAGGGACACAGATCTCCTGGAAGTTGCAGCAGTTGGAGCTGGAGTTTAGGGATTGTGGAGCAATCCCCAGACAAGGGCTGCTGTTGACTGTGGAGAGATGGATCGAGGGGATGTGAGAGAGGAGACTGCGGTGGCAAATGACTGTGGAGGAAAGCAGGGCAGACATGAAAGCAAGGCAATACTTCTGAGTCATGTGTAGGGGGTGGAGCCATCACTATAGCCTCTCTTCCCCCACATGCCAGCATTGGCAGCTGAACAATAGAGAGGCTGGACGATCAAATGTCTGACCACTGAATACAGAGTGGGACCCTACCCAGGGTGCTTCTTTAAGTGAGTGATGCACCGAAATACAGAGAAGGACCCCAGGCAAGGAAGCACTCTAAGTGCCTGAACTAAGTGCTATGGAGAAAGACTGGCCAAAGAGGCCTTCTGATTGGCAGCTACAACAGGCTCAAAAAAGGACTCTGATAGGGCCATAACTCCTTCAGCGGAGGCAGTGTCCCTGCACATTTGGCTCTGCCAGGGCCCCCACAAACCAAGCAGCTACACCAGCTTCACACTCAACTCTCACTGGGGCAGAGCTGTCACAGACAAAAAAAATATATATATATATATATTGCTCCTATGCGCACAGGGTCACTTTGGCAGTGTCTGATCTTTGCGGCCTGTGGACTATAGCCTGTCAGGCTTCTCTGTCAGGGAGAAGCATTCTCCAGGCAAGAATACTGAAGTGTATTGGCCAATACTGGTTGCCATACCTTTCTAGAGCACTATATTTCCTGTTGCCCTAGCCGCCAACTCCCCTGAGTACCTGGTGCTTCCAGAACCCCTGCAACCCAAGCAACTGCACCATCTCCACACCTGGACCTCACAGGGGCAAACCAAATTCCTCCAGGGCAGCCTCAGGAACAAACCCCAGTGGACGACCCACTTGCAGAGGTGGAACTAAAACCACAATTGAAATCCAGGGGCAGTGTGACTAAGGAAGAAGACCCCAAATCCTCCCATCAGCTGTACAAGCTGCAGATTAAACCCACATGATCAATGAGACAGACTCTGTGTCTATGAAATATATAAAAGGTCATTGAGAGCTCCCACAAAAGGAACCGCACTAGTTCTGAAAGTGGAGGCAAGAACACAGAGTAGAATCTGCGCTGCCCCCACAACAGGTCCAGAGATCAGCACAGTGTTAGAGGGCATCCTAGGAAGATGAGGTGGACTGTGACTGCCAGAGAGGGAAATGACTCTGACCGACGTGACTCAAGAAAAGCATTTATTATTATTATATTTTGACTTGTTCTGTAGATTATTTTGGATTTCCTTTTTCTTTTCTTTTTCGCCCCTCTCTGTTTTAGTTGTCGATTTTATTGGCACTATGAAATCTAATTAAGTTTTTGAGCTATTTTTTTCCCCAGTCACATTTTGTATTATTTTTGTAAACCTCTGCGTCTACGTTGGACTTTTGCAGTTCTGTGGAGTTTGCATTTTTTTCTCTCTCTCTCTTTTTTCTTAAATTTTAATTCTTAATTTTTTGAACCTATTATTTTTTCTACATTTATCCCTTTGTTTGCTTTTCCTACTGTTCTTTTCCCTGTGAAGTTAATCTTCAATGTATATAAATCTTCTTTATCTACCTCTATTTAACTTTGCGTATCTATTCCTTCTTTCTTTTCTTTCCTTCTTTTCCTCTCAACATATCTGTTAGAGTTATTTTCATTGCTTTATTCCCCAATTGACACCTTGTTTTAGTTTTGTTTTCCAGTTTGTGCTTTAGTTAGCTTTGTTCTGGTAGACATAATTTTTGGTTTCCTTTGTTCGCTAGGTCAATCTATTGTACTTAATTTTTGTTGGACTGTTTTGATTTTGCTTATGGGTATATACGTATATGTGTATATTGAGTCACACTTTTTATTGTTGTTATAAACCTCTGCCTCTACATTGGGCTTTTGCAGTTTTGTGGAGCTTTTCCTTTTTTCTTCTGTCCCCCCCTTTTTTACAATTTTAATTTTTAATATTTTTAAACCTATTATATTTTTCTACATTTATTCCTTTGTTTGCCTCTTCTATTGTTCTTTTCCCCTTGCAGTTAGTCTTTAATGTATATAAATCTTCTTCATCTACTTCTGTTTAATTTTGTATATCTATTCTTTCTTTCTTTCCTTTCCTCTCAACATATTTGTTAGTTTGGTTTTCCTTACTTTCTTCCCTACTTGGGACCTTGCTTTAGTTTTGTTTTCCAGTTTGTGCTTTAGTTAGCTTTGTTCTTAACTGGTAAATATAATTTTTTTATTTCCTTTGTTCACTGAGTCAATCTATTGCACTTTATTTTTGTTAGTTTGCTTTGACTTGGCTCACAGGCATATATATGTATATGTGTATATTCCATTATTTTAATTATTATTTGCTTGAATTTGTAACTATCATTTGTATGGGGTTCATCTTTGGTTTCTCATCTGGATATTTGTTTTAATCTCACTTAATGCCATAACATACCACTTGTGGAATCTTCATTCCTGACCAGAGATCAAGCCCTGAGAGTCTTTTGTCGTGGGAACACTGACTCCAAGATCCTAGTCTATGAGAGAAGTAACCCTAGGGGGTATCAAATAGTGAGAATGCACACAAAAGAAACTACTGGAATACAAGACCCAGCATCACCCAACCACCAGTAGCACCCTGTGCAGGACACCTCATCTAAACAACAAACAAAACAAAAATGCAAACCCAATCATCAGCAGACATGATTAAGATCTCACTCAACCTCACTCACTCATCATAGGAAAAACAAACAAACAAACAAAAACTCAGCACAAATTTCACCCTATACAAAGCTTACACAAACCACTGGACCAACCTTAGGAGGGCAGAAACCAAAAGGAAGAAAGAATTTCAACCTTGAAGCCTAGGAAAAGGAGACCTCAATCACAATAAGTTAAAAATATTTATTTAATAATGAAAAGGCCAAAAAATACTACACAAATGAAGGAACAAACTAGAAACACAGAAGCCCAAACAAATGAGGAGGAAATAGGCAAAGTACCTGAAAAAAATTCAGAATAATGATAATAAAGATGATCCAAAACCTTGAAAACAAAATGGAGAAAATGCAAAAATCAATTAACAAAGACCTAGAAGAAATAAGGAATAATAAGGCAGAGACAAACAACACAATTACTAAAATTAAAAATACTCTAGAAGGAATCAATAGCAGAATATCTGAGGCAGAAGAATGAATCAGTGAGCTGAAAGATCGAATGGTGGAAATAACTTCTGAAGAGCAGAATAAAGTAGAAAGAATGAAAAGAACTGGGGATAGTCTCAGAGACCTCTGTGACAATATCAAACACACAAACATTCAAATTATTGGGATCACTGAAGAAGAGAAAAAGAAAGGGTATGAGAAAAATTTTGAAGAGATTATAGTTGAAAATTTCCCCAACATGGAAAAGGAAATAGTCAATCAAGTCCAAGAGGCACAAAGAGCCCCATACAGGATAAACCTAAAGAGAAACATGCCAAGACATGTACTAATCAAACTAACAAAGACTAAACATAAAGAAAGAATATTAAAAGCATCAAAGGACAAGCAACAAGTAATATACAAGGGAAAACCCATACGCTTAACAGCTGATCTTTCAGCAGGAACTATGCAGGCCACAAGAGAATGGCATACTATATTTAAAGTTCTGAAGGGGACATATCTACAACCAAGATTACTGTATTGATGGAGAAATAAAAAGGTTTTCAGACAAGCAAAAGTTAAAGAGAATTCGGTACCACCTTACCAGCTTTAAAACAAATATTAAATGGACTTACATGGTCAAGAAATGCAAAAGAAGAAAAAAGAACAACAAAATCAACCACAAACAATTAAGAAAATGGCAATAGGAACAAATATATCAACAATTACTTTAAATGTATATAGATTACATGCCCCAAACAAAATACATAGACTGGCTGAATGGAAACAAAAACAAGGCCCATATATATGCTGTCTAAAAGAAACCCACTTCAGACCTCAAGACACATATAGACTGAAAGTGAGAGAATGGAAAAATATATTCCATGCAAATGGGAAGCAAAAGAAAGCTGGAGTAGCAATCCTCATGTCAGACAAAATAGACCTTAAAATATAGAAAATTACAAGAGATAAGGAAGGATACTACATAATGATCAAGGGATCAGTCCAAGAGGAAGACATAACAATTTTAAATATCTATGTACTAAACATAGGCGTACCTCAGTACATAAGACAAGCACTAACAGACATAAAAGGAGAAATTGACAGTAACACAATAATAGTAGGAGAGTTTATCACCCTACTCACATCAATGGACAGATCATCAAAACAAAAAATTAGTAAGGAAACACAAGTCTTAAATGATACATTAGATGAGATGGATCTCATTGGTATATTGAGGATATTCCATCCAAATGCAGAAGAATACACCTTCTTCTCAAGTGCACAAGCAACATTCTCCAGGATAGACCACATCTTGGGTCACAAATCAAACCTCTGTAAATTTAAGAAAATTGAAATTGTATCAAGCATCTTCTCTGACCACAATGCTATGAGACTAGATATCAGTTAAAAGGAAAAAAAAAATCTATAAAAAACACACACAGAGATTAAACAACACAATTCTAAATAACCAACATGTTACTGAAGAAATCAAAAGGGAAATCAAAAAATTTCTAGAAACAAATGGCAATGAAAACACAACTCAAAACCTATGGGTTGCAGCAAAAGCAGTCCTAAGAGGGAAGTTAATACCAATAAAATCCTACCTTAAGAAACAAGAAAAAAAAGAAAGAAAAGAAAAGAAAAATTTAAAAAGGAAAAAAGAAAAAAAAAAGAAAATGAAAGAAAAAAAAAAAAAAAAAAAAAAAGAAAAACAAGGAAAGCATCAAATAGACAGCTTTACTTTACACCTAAAACAACTGAAAAAAGAACAACAACAATAACCCAAAATTAGTAGAAGAAAAGAAATCATAAAGATCCAAGCAAAAAGAAATTAAAAAAAAAGTAAAAATTAATAAAAACTAAAAGCTTGTTTATGTTCTTAAAGAAGATAAACAAAATTGAAAAACATTCATCCAGATTCATCAAGTAAAAAGAAGGAAGAACCAAATCAACAAAATTAAAAATGAAAAAGGAGAGGTTACAACAGACAATGCAGAAATACAAAGGATTAGAGACTATTCAGTTCAGTTCAGTCAATTCAGTCACTCAGTTCTGTCGGACTCTGCAACCCCATGCACGCTAGGCCTCCCTGTCCATCACCAACTCCCGGAGTCCACTCAAACTCATCTCCAATGAGTCGGTGATGCCATCCAAACGTCTCATCCTCTGTCATCCCCTTCCCGTCCCACCCTCAATCTTTCCCAAGCATCAGGGTCTTTTCCAATGAAAAGACCTTTGGTCACCTTTGCATCAGGTGGCCAAAGTATTGGAGTTTCAGCTTCAACATCAGTCCTTCCAATGAACACTCAGGACTGATCTCCTTTAGGATGGACTGGTTGGGTCTCCTTGCAGTCCAAGGGACTCTCAAGAGTCTTCTCCAACTCCACAGTTCCAAAGCATCAATTCTTCAGTGCTCAGTTTTTTTACAGTCCAACTCTCACATCCATACATGACTACTGGAAAAAACCATAGCCTTGATTAGACGGACCTTTGTTGGCAAAGTAATGTCTCTGCTTTTTAATATGCTGTCTAGGTTGGTCATAACTTTCCTTCCAAGGAGTAAGTGTCTTTTAATTTCATGGCTGCAATCATCATCTGCAGTGATTTTGGAGCCAAGAAAAATAAAGTCAGCCACTGTTTCCACTGTTTCCCCATCTATTTGTGATGAAGTGATGGGACCAAATGCCATGTTCTTAGTTTTCTGAATGTTTAGCTTTAAGCCAACTTTTTCACTTTCCTCTCTCACTTTCATCAAGAGACTCTTTGTTCTTCCACACATTCTGCCATAAAGGTGGTGTAATCTGCATATCTGAGGTTACTGATATTTCTCCCGGCAATCTTGATTTCAGCTTGTGCTTCCTGCAGCCCAGAGTTTCTCATGATGTACTCTGCATATAAGTTAAATAAGCAAGGTGACAATATACAGCCTTGATATACTCCTTTTCCTATTTGGAACCAGTCTATTGTTCCATGTCCACTTCTAACTTGTGCTTCCTGACCTGCATACAGGTTTCTCAAGAGGCAGGTCAGGTGGTCTGGTATTCCCATCTCCTTCAGAATTTTCCGCAGTTTATTGTGATCCACACAGTTAAAGGCTTTGGCATAGTCAATCAAGCAGAAATAGATGTTTTTTTCTGGAACTCTCTTGCTTTTTCGATGATCCAGCAGATGTTGGCAATTTGATCTCTGGTTCCTCTACCTTTTCTAAAACCAGCTTGAACATCTGGAAGTTCATGGTTCATGTATTGCTGAAGTCTGGCTTGGAGAATATTAAGCATCACTTTACTAGAGTGTGAGATGAGTGCAATTGTGTGGTAGTTTGAACATTCTGTGGTATTGCCTTTCTTTGGGATTGGAATGAAAACTGACCTTTTCGAGTCCTATGTCCACTGCTGAGTTTTCCAAATTTGCTGGCATATTGAGTGTGGCACTTTCACAGCATCATCTTTCAGGATTTGAAATAGCTCAACTAGAATTCCATCACCTCCACTAGCTTTGTTCAGTGATACTTCCTAAGGCCCACCTGACTTCACATTCCAGGATGTCTGGCTCTATGTGAGTGATCACACCATCATCATTATCTGGGCCATGAAGATCTTTTTTGTACAGTTCTTCTGTGTATTCTTGCTACCTCTTTTTAATATGTTCTGCTTCTGTTAGGTCCATACCATTTATGTCCTTTATTGAGCCCATCTTTGCATAAAATTTTCCCTTGGTATCTCTAATTTTCTTGAAGAGATCTCTAGTCTTTCCCATTCTATTGTTTTCCTCTATTTCTTTGCATTGATCGCTAGGAAGCCTTTCTTATCTCTCTCTCCTTGCTATTCTTTGGAACTCTGCATTCAAATGGCCATATCTTTCCTTTTCTCCTTTGCTTTTCGCTTCCTTTCTTTTTACAGCTATTTGTAAGGCCTCCTCAGACAGCCATTTTACTTTTTTTGCATTTCTTTTTCTTGTGGATGGTCTTTTTCATGTCTCCTATACAATGTCACAAACCTCCATCCATAGTTCATCAGACACTCTATCAAATCTAGTCCCTTAAGTCTATTTCTCACTTCCATTGTATACTCATAAGGGATTTGATTTAGGTCATACCTATTATGAGCAACTATATGTCAATAAAATGGATAACCTAGAAAAAATGTACAGATTCTTAGAAAAGTTCAATCTTACAAGACTGAACTAGGAAGAAATAGAAATTATGAATAACCCAATTACAAGCACTGGAATTGAAGCTGTGATCAAAAATCTCCCAAAAAAAAAAAAATCTCCCCAAAAAACAAAAGCCCAGCAACAGATGACTTCACAGGAGATTTCTAGCAAACTTTTATAAATCAGCTAATGCTTATCCTTTTATTTTATTTTTAATTAATTAATTATTTATTTATTTTAATTGGAGGCTAATTACCATACAATATTGTAGTGGTTTTTGCCATACATTGTCATGAATCAGCCATGGGTTTACATGTGTTAGAACTGTTTCAAAAAATTGCAGAGAAAGGAACACTTTCTAATTTATTCTACAAGGCCACCATCACCCTGATGCCAAAGCCCAAGAAAGACAACACAAGAAAAGAAAACTACAGGCCAATATCACTGATGAACATAGATGAGGAAACCCTTAATAAAATTTTAGCAAACAGAATGAAGCAAAGCTTCAAATAGCTCATATGACATGATCAAGTTGGGTTTTATTCCAGGAATGCAAGGATTCTTTAATACGTGCAAATCAGTCAATGTGATATACAGTATTAACAAACTGAAAGATAAAACCATATGATAATCTCAATGGAGTCAGAAAAAGCCTTGACAAAATTCAACACCTATTTAAGATTCAGTTCAGTTTAGTTTAGTCGCTCAGTCATGTCTGACTCTTTGTGACCCATGAATCGCAGCACGCCAGGCCTCCCTGTCCATCACAAACTCCCGGAGTTTACTCAAAGACATGCCCATAGAGTCGGTGATGCCATCCAGCCATCCCATCCTCTGTCGTCCCCTTTTCCTCCTGCCCCCAATACCTCCCAGCATCAGGGTCTTTTCCAATGAGTCAACTCTTTGTATCAGGTGGCCAAAGTACTAACTATTCAAAAAACGGGCATAGACGGAACTTACCTCAACCGAGCAAAGGCCATATATGAGAAGCCTACAGCAAACATTATTCTCAATGGTGAAAAACTGAAAGCATTCCCCCTAAGATCAGGAACAAGACAGGGTGTCCACTATTATTCAACATAGTTCTGGAAGTCCTAGCTATAGCAATCAGAGAAGGAAAAGAAATAAAAGGAATCCAGATAGGAAAAGAAGAAGTAAAGCTCTCTCTGTTTGCAGATGACATGACACTGTACATAGAAAACCCTCAAGATAGTATGAGAAAATTACTAGAGCTAATCAGTGAATTTAGCAAAGTTGTAGGATACAAAAACAATACATAAAAATCACTTGCATGTCTATAACTAACCAAAAAAAAAAAAAAATCCAGAAAGAGAAATTAAGGAATCAATCCCATTCACCATTGCAACAAAAAGAATTAAATATCTAGGAATAAACTTACCTAAGGAGACAAAAGAACTGTACACAGAAAATTATAAGACACTGATGAAAGAAATCAAAGATGACATAAACAGATGGAGAGATAGTCCATGTTCCTGGGTAGAAAGAATTGTGAAAATGACTATACTACCAAAGTCAGCATATAGATTCAATGTGATCTCTACCAAATTACCAAGGGCATTTTTCATGGAACTAGAACAAAAATTTTCACGATTCATATGGAAACACAAAAGACCCGGAATAGCTAAAGCAGTCTTGAGAGAGAAGAATGGAGCTGGAGCAATCAATCTTTCTGAATTCAGATCATACTACAAAGCTACAGTCATCAAGACAGTATGTTACTGTGGTACTGTGACTATATGGTACACAGAAACAGAAATATAGAGCAATGGAGCAAGATAAAAAGTCCAGAAATAAACCCACAAACCTTATTTTTGACAAAGGAGGATACACAATGGGGCAAAGACAGTGTCTTCAATAAATGGTGCTGGGAAAACTGGACAGCTACATGTAATAGAATGAAATTAGAACACTTCCTTACACCATACACAAAGATAAGCTCAAAATGTATTAAAGGCCTAAATATAAGACCAGAAACTATAAAACTCCTAGAGGAAAACATAGGCAGAACTCTCAATGACATAAATCACAGGAAGATCCTCTATGACCCATCTCCTAGAGTAACAGAAATAAAAACAGAGGTAAACAAGAGGGACCTGATTAAACTTAAAAGCTTTTGCACAGCAAAGGAAACTATAGGCAAGGTGAAAAGACAGCCTTCAGAATGGGAGAAAATAATAGCAACTGGAACAACTGACACAGGATTAATTTCCAAAATATACAAGCAGCTTATACAACTCAATGCCAGTAAAACAAACAACCCAATCAAAAACTGGGGAAAAGACCTAAACAGACATTTTTTTCCAAAGACATACAGATGACTAACAAACACATGAAAATATGCTCAACATTGCTCATCGTTAGAGAAATGCAAATCAAAACCACAATGAGATATCACCTCACACTGGTCAGAATGGCCATCATCAAAAAGTGTATAAACAATAAATCCTGGAGAAGGTGTGGAGAAAAAGCAATGCTCTTCCACTGCTGGTGTTGTGTAAATTGATACAGCCACTATGGAAGACGGTATGGAGATCCCTTAAAAAACTAGGAATAAAACCACCATATGACCCAGCGAGCCCACTCCTAAGCAAATACCCTGAGGAAGCCAAAATTGAAAAAGGCACATGTATCCCATTATTCATTGCAGCACTTTTTACAATAGCTAGAACATGGAAGCAACCTAGATGTCCATCAACAGATGAATGGATAAAGAAGTTGTGGGACATATACAGAATGGAATATTACTCAGCTATAAAAAGGAACACATTTGAGTCAGTTCTGATGAGGTGGTTGAACCTAGAACCTATTATACAGAGTGAAGTAAGTCAGAAAGAGAAAGATAAAAATCATATTCTAACGCATATATATGGAATCTAGAAAAATGGTGCCAAAGAATTTATTTACAGGACAGCAGTGGAGAAACAGACATAGAGAATAGACTTATGGACATGGGGAGAGGGAAGGAGAGGGTGAGATGTATGGAAAGAGTAACACAGAAACTTACATCACCATATATAAAATAGATAGCCAATGGGAATTTGCTGTATGGCTCAGGAAACTCAAACAAGGGCTCTGTATCAACCTAGAGGGGTGGGATGGGGAAGGAGATGGGAGGGAGATTCAAAAGGCAGGGAATATATGTATACCTATAGCTGATTCATGTTGAGGTTTGACAGAAAACAACAAAGTTCTGTAAAGCAATTATGCTTTAATAAAAAATGAATTGAAAATAAAAAAAGAAAAAAGTATATACTAATCAAAATCACACACACACACACACACACACACAGAAGCATAAAGCACAAAAAACCATGATAAATTCTTACATACACATTACCCTGCTTAAGGGAGAAAATAGTCTCATTGCCTTCAAAATCTACTTTGCACCCCTTTTCCCCTACCTCAACTTCTTTAATTCAGAAATTATCTCTATCATGACTTTTACATTTATTTTTCATATGCTTTAGAAAAATGTTGTGACTCCTTTTGAGTTTCTAAGCAGTTGTTTATTTCACATACTTCTAAAATTTATTAAAATATAATTAAATTGCATATATTTATCAAAAACTTGCTTTTTTAGCTCAACTTGAGGTCCCTGAACTTCAGGTTTTCATCTCTGTGTTATTTCAGACAGCTGAAGCTCATTCATCTGTATTGCTGTATAGTGTTACATTGTATAAATGTGACATTGTTTTTCCATTCTGTGACCCTTGGAGTAGTTATAATATAAGAGACTCTTTCAGATAAATATTGAGAATTATAATTTCTAGTCATTGGGCATATATGTCAACAATTTATTTTGATAATGCCAAAGAGTTTTCTTAAGTGCTTATACTAATTTATATTCCTTACTGCCAGCAACATATGAAAGCTCTGTCATTTCAAATCATCACCAAGATTTGTTATTAAAGACTGAACTTTTACTACTATGTGGTTATATGGAAAATGGTACCACATTATGATTTTTTCTTGTATTTCATATTGCTAATAGATTTGTGGATATTTTTAAAGTATTTTAATTATGATTCAGATTTCCACTTTTGTCAAGTATAGCTTGAATCTTCAGTTTGTTTTATAATTTTTTTCTTTTATGTTTTTTGTTTGTGATTTGTTTATTACACATTCTGAGTTTTCTAAATTTGTCATTTTTAATGTATTAAAATTATTATTCTTAATATGAGATTATTTTCAATTCTTGTGGTCTTTTGATAAGTCATTTATATAGTCATATTTCATTTTCAATGTTTTCTTTTGTTTGTTTTTGTTTTGTGCTGTGTGCCAATTTTTCTTTTTGCTATCTTCAGTTCATAAATATATTCCTGAAGTGACTTCTGAAAGTTTTATTATTTAATCTTTTACATTTATCATTATTCCACTTGGAGGTGATTTTAGTTTATAGAGTAATGTGGAGAATCAGGGTCCGACTTAATTTACTTTCTTTCTCATTTGATAAAAGTTTTATTCACCAATTTATTTTTTTTAGTGGTTACCCTAGAAATTTTAATATGCACACTTAATACAATCTCTCTTAATGTTATCTGTACCCCACTTCTGAGTATTAGTAGAATTTAAGAAAACTTAAATCCCAATCACTCTCCCTCAATTTATATGCTATTATCACCTACTTAGTTCAAGCTTTCTTTTAATATCATAATTCACTATCATTTTCTCCTAGACACAGTGTTTTATTTGTACACTAATTAACTAATTTCTTGGCTCTTTATTTCTTCAGGCATATTAGACCATATATTGTGGGATTATTTTTCTTCTGTCTGAAGTTTAGGATCATGTGCATCCAGATTTTTGGTGAGTCTTATTCTATTTGTTGATTCTTGGACTGGTCACTCTTCTGTACTTTGTTTCTTTGCAGATTTTATGATTTGTGTGTGTGTGTGTGTGTGTGTGTTTGTGCATGGGCCCAGTCGTGTCTGACTCTGAGACTCCATGGACTGTAGCCTGCCAGGCTCCTCTGTCCATGGAACTTTCCAGACAAGAATACTGGAGCAGGTTGCCATTTCCTTCTCCAGGTGATCATCTTGACCCAGTGATCAAATCTTTGTGTCTCTTGCATCTCCTACATTGGCAGGCAGGTTCTTTACCAGCTGAGCCACCAGGGAAGTCCCTTATGATTGTGCATTTCCTCATTTTTCTCCTTGGAATTTTTTTTTATCCTTGGAAAATAATTATTTCAAACACTATTTTGTTTTGTTTTTAATCAAGAAACTAGGTGCAATAAAAGTCCTGACCACTTTAACATAGTTACATTTTCTGTTTGTATTAATTGTCAGATAGTTTTGTTTTGTTTTGTTTTGTTTTAATTCCTTTCAACTGTAAGAGCTAGGGTATGGTTATGAACTGTTGAGGAAGAAGGCAGACTAAGTCCCACACCAACATTACTATTCACAACCTACTAAGAAATACAGAGACTGAAAATAATGGGTAGCATATTTAAATGTAGTTATTTATTAAATGCATTCATGATATCATAGACAGTACACAGTAGTTATTTCAAAAACTAAGTGAAAATGAGAAGCCAATGCTGTAGGTGATCTCTGATTTTTTTTTTCTCCCCAGTTGAGAGACCTTCCACTTTAGTTTCCAGACATCATGTTTCTTATGGGATAGAACATAAATGCAAGGCCTGCTGTCAGTTAGCAACTTCTCGGAAACACATGAAGATAACACAATCAACTGTGAGAGATAAATAGGGGATGGATTAGGAATAGGAGACAGAGTCTTTAGACAGCAGCACAGGCCCAATGATGTGAAAGTCTCTGCCTGTCCTAAGAGGAGCTGCAAGCTCCTTCCTGTTAGAAGGGTCCTGCATCAGCAAAGGTGACTCTCCTGTTTCCCTGTCTGTGCTCCATCACTGGCAGAGATGAGCCCATGAAGAGCAGTCTCATGAATCAGTGACTGATCTGAAGCTGTGGTTGTGTTTGTGCTCAGTCACTCAGTTGTGTCCGACTCTTTGTGACCCCATTGACTGCAGCACACCAGGCTTCCCTGTCCTTCACTATCTCCCAGATCTTGCTCAAACTCATGTCCATTGAGTCAGTGATGCCATCCAACCATCTCATCCTCCATCGCCCCTTCTCCTCCTGCCCTCAATCTTTCCCAGCAACAGAGATTTTTCTAATGAGTTAGCTTTTTGCGTCAGGTGGCCAAAGTATTGGAGCTTCAATTTTAGAATCAGCCCTTCCAATGAATATTCAGGATTGATTTCCTTTAGAATTGACTTGTCTGATCTCCTTTCAGTCCGAGGGACTCTCAAGAGTCTTCTCCAAAACCACAGTTCAGAAACATCAGTTCTTTGATGCTCAGTCTTCTTTGTGGTTCAACTCTCACATCCATACATGACTTCTGGGAAAACCATAGGTTTGACTATATGGCCCTTTGTCAGCAAAGTAATGTCTCTGCTTTTTAATATGCTGTCTAGGTTTGTCATAGATTTTGTTCCAAGGAGCAAGCATCTTTTCAGTTCATGGCTGCAGTCACCATCTCTGATAGCTGGAGGCTATCAGTACATACAGTCATTGCGGCAAGTTCTCTTGAAGCATTATCTAAGCAGGAAGCCTTCATGACTACCACAACTAACCAAGGTGTAATGACTATGACAAAATAATAGATATATGTTTAGCCTGTCTACCTAGTTCCTGACATAGACCTCCTAAAACCCTTGTAATTTTCTGAGTAATGAAGTAATAACAATGTCTTAACACAAACTCCCAAATTCCTTGGAATTTTCAGGGCAATAGGAACATCTCTTGTTGGCAACCCTTGGTGGACTCCTGGGATAGTTTCAGTAGTCATCAAAAAGACTAAGTCATCAACAGAAGCTTTGAAATATCAGTACCATTTCTGCATCCCCTGGGAAGGGGAGAGAGGCTGCAGTTAGTTATTATCGTGCCTATGTGATGAAGTCCCCATAAAAATCCCTGAACTATGGCATTTGGAGAACTTCCTTTAATGAACACATCTACATGTCTGGAGGGTCATGTACACTGATTCTGTGAGGATAGAAGCTCCTGTTCTTGAGACCCGTTTGAACCTACTATTTTGAGTATACTCTTCATCTGGCTATTTGTTTATATCCTTTGTCATATCCTTCATAATTAACTGGAAATAGTAAAAGGTGTTTCCCTGAGTTCTGTTAGCCACTAAAGCATATTATCAAACCTGAGGAGGGAGTCATGAGAACTACTGATTTGTAGCCAATTCAGACAGAAGTGTACGTAACCAGGACCCACTGCTTGTGATTGGCATCTGAAATAAGGCACGCTGAGCTCTTAACCTAAAGGATCTGCATTTACTCAAGGTAATTAGTATCAGAATTCAACTAAAATGTAAGACACTCAGTTGGTGTCTGCAAAAAAATGGAAAATTGCTTAGTGTGTGTGGAAAAACCCACAAATCCAGTAGCAGAAGTGTTGAGAACAAATATAGAATCAGTTGAGAAAACAGTGTAGTCAGGTGAGAAAAAAAATTAGTCAAAACATACCCTCATAAAACTGGGATTCCCCAGAAAATGCCTAATCTCTTCAAGGATGAAATAGAAATTATATTCCATTCCCATTCATGAAAATGAATAATGACCAGATTCTTGTCATTTATTTAATGGAGGGTAGGGAATAATTCTCGGAGAAGGCAATGGCACCCCACTCCAGTACTCTTACCTGGAAAATCCTATGGATGGAGAAGCCTGGTAGGCTGCAGTCCACGGGGTCGCTAAGAGTCGGGCACAACTGAGCGACTTCATTTTCACTTTTCACTTTCACACATTGGAGAAGGAAATGGCAACCCACTCCAGTGTTCTTGCCTGGAGAATCCCAGGGCCAGAGGAACGTAGTGGGCTGCTGTCTATGGGGTCACAAAGAGTTGGACACGACTGAAGTGACTTAGCAGCAGCAGCAGCAGGAAATAATTCTAAAGGAGACATGAGGTGAAGTGAAAGTCTCTCAGTTGTGTCTGACTCTTTGCGACCCCATGGACTATACAGTCCATGGTATTCTCCACGTCAGAATACTGGAGTAGGTAGCCTTCCCTTCTCCAGGGGATCCTCCTAACTCAGAGATTGAACCCAGGTCTCCCACATTGCAGGTGGATTCTTATCAGCAGAGCTACCAGGAAAGCCATAGTTCTTCAGTATACTTATGATCAAATGTTTTGTATGTGTGTATGTGTAAATATATATATATATATAAAATCATGAATAAAACACAATGTGATACATATGCATATATATATTTATATATACCACTCTGGTATTCTTGCCTGGGAAATCTTATGGATGAAAGAGGAACCTGGCAGGCTACACAACTTAGCAATTATATATATATATATATATATATGTTTTGGAGACAGACATTATTCTTCTTCCAAGATTCCATAATAAGGTCATACATTATAGTTGCATATTTGTTTTAATAGGTTGTAAGGATTCAGAAAGTAGGGATAGAAGCATTGAATTTCTCTTATTATCTTGCCTTGTCCTGGGCCCAGAGTGGATATGCAGTAAATGACTTAGATGGAGAACATTGATCATTTGTGCCAGAAGCAGTGGTACTGTTTAAGGATAAGGTCATAGCTGAATGACCTTGAGAGTTTTGCCTGTCCCAGGCAAGGGAGGCTGGAATAATTATACAATGTGAAGAAACACCTTAACACACTGGAAATTTGGGAGATTTTGTGAACAGAGATAGGTTTCCTGGAAGCTGAGGTAAAACTAGAGGAAAAGTATTTAATGTGGTTGAGGACAGTCATTCTACTTTCTATAAAAGGAAGTTGCATTTACCTGAGATTCATAGACAGGGTTTTCCAGGTGGCACAGTGGTAAAGAATCTGCCTGCCAATGCAGGAGACACAAAAGATGTTCAATTCCTACGTAGGGGAAGATCCCCTGGAGAAGAAAATGAAAATCCTCTCCAGTATTCTTGTCTTGGAAATCCCATGGACAGAGGAGCCTGGTGGGCTACAGTCTATGGAGTCACAAAATAATCAGACATGACTTAGCAACTGAGTGTGTGTGTGTGCCCACACACACACGCGCTCGCGCACACACACACACAGGCATTTCATAGCCAGGAAGTGAGTACTGAGAGAAAGACGCTGAAGTATCTTAGATATTCCTAGGTATTGTTCCTATCCAAAAATTCAAGGATTTATAAGAAGTATATACAATTATCAACTATTTTGCAAAAAGGCAAAATGGTTTTCTGAGGAGGCCTTAAAAATAGCCATAAATAGAAGAGAAGTAAAAGGCAAAGGAAAAAAGGAAAGATATAGCATTTGAATGCAGAGTTCCAAAGAATAGCAAGGAGAGATGAAAAAGCCTTCCTCAGTGATCAGTGCAAAGAAATAGAGGAAAACAGTAGAATGGGAAAGACTAGAGTTCTCTACAGGAAAATCAGAGATAACAAGGGAATATTTCATGCAAAGGTGGGCTCAGTAAACAACAGAAATGGTATGCACCTAACAGAAGCAGAATATATTAATAAGAGGTGGCAAGAATACACAGAAGAACTATACAAAAAAGATCTTCATGACACAGATGATCATAATGGTGTGATCACCAACCTAGAACCAGACATCCTGGAATGTGAAATCAAGTGGGCCTTAGGAAGCATCACTATGAACAAAACTAGTGGAGGTGACGAGATTCCAGTTTGAACTATTTCAAATCCTGAAAGATGATGCTGTGGATGTGCTGCACTCAATATGCCAGCAAGTTTGGATAACTCAGCAGTGGCCACAGGAATGGAAAAGGTCAGTTTGCCTTCCAATCCCAAAGAAAGGCAATGCCAAAGAATGTTCAAACTACCGAACAATTCCACTCATCTCACACGCTAGTAATGCTCAAAATTCTCGAAACCAGGCTTCAACAGTATGTGAACTGTGAACTTAAAGATGTTCAAGCTGGATTTTAAAAAGGCAGGGGAACAAGAGATCAAATTGCTAACATCTGCTGGATCATCAAAAAAGCAAGAAATTTCCAGAAAAAATATCTACTTCTGCCTTATTGACTATGCCAAAACCTTTGACTGTGTGAATCACAATAAACTGTGGAAAATTCTGAAAGAGATGGGAATACCAGACCACCTGACCTGCCCCTTGAGAAACCTGTATGCAGGTCAGGAAGCAACAGTTATAACTGGACATGGAACAACAGACTGGTTCCAAATAGGGAAAGGAGTACATCAAGGCTGTATATTGCCACCCTGCTTATTTAACTTATATGCCGTGTACATCATGAGAAATGCTGGGCTGGAAGAAGCACAAGCTGGAATCAAGATTGCAGGGAGAAATATCAATAACCTCACATATGCAGATGGCACCACTGTTATGGCAGAAAATGAAGAAGAAGCAAAGAGCCTCTTGATGAAAGTGAAAGAGAAGAGTGAAAAAGTTGGCTTAAAGCTCAATATTCAGTAAACTAATATCATGGCATCTGGTGCCATCACTTCATGGCAAATATATGGGGAAACAATGGAAGTAGTGACAGACTTTAATTTTGGAGGTTCCAAAATCACTGCAGATCGTGACTGCAGCCATAAAATTAAAAGACGCTTGCTCCTTGGAAAAAAAGTTTTGACCAACCTAGACAGCCTATTAAAAAGCAGAGACATTACTTAGCCAACAAAGGTCCATTTAGTCAAAGCTATGGTTTTTCCAGTAGTCATGTATGGATGTGAGGTTTGGACTATAAAGAAAGCTGAGTACAGAAGAATGGATGCTTTTGAACTGGGGTGCTCGAGAAGACTCTTGAGAGTCCTTCAGACTGCAAGGAAACCCAACCAGTCCATCCTAAAGGATATCAATCTTGAATGTCCATTGGAAGGACTGATGCTGAAGCTGAAACATCAATACTCTGGCCACCTGATGCAAAGAACTGACTCATTGGAGACAGGGAAAGATTGAAAGCAGGAGGACAAAGGGGTGACAGAGGATGAGATGGTTGGATGGCATCACTGACTTAATGGACATGAATTTGAGTAAACTCTGGGAGTTGGTGATGGACAGGGAGACCTGATGTGCTGCACCTCATGGGGTAGCAAAGAGTTGGACACGACTGGGTGACTGAACTGAACTGATAAAATTATTGGGCTTCCCTGATGACTCAGATGTAAAGAATCTGCTTGCAATGCAGGAGACACACATTCCATCCCCAGGTTGGGAAAAAGCCCTGGAGAGAGAATGACTACCCACTTCAGTATTCTTGCCTGGAGAATTCCATAGACAGAGATACCTGGTGGGCTACAGTCCTTGCGTCACAAAGAGTTGGGCATGACTGAGTGACTGACAGTCACACATTTGCAGTTATAATGCTCTAGAGAAAACAAATAAACCAAAAAATATGATGACTCTAGATCTAGGCTTTCTGGGTTCATTTTTAAACTTAACTCTAATAAGCAGTATAATTTATAGCAACACCTTATCATATTATGCCCCTATTTCTTTAGTTGTACAATGAGAGTACCACAATCTTATTTAATACAGCCATTGACAAGGTAAATGAGTAAATATAAATAAAGTGTTTACATCAGATATTGGCACAATATTAACATACTAATATTATTTCTGCTCTCTCACCTGGACACCGGTAAATTGAAGGAATTGTATTATGATCTCTTAATGTACCATAGCCCTAAAAACTGTGACATAATAATAGTAACAATAACTATGAGACAAAATTTATTAACATATCACTATGTATCAGTCACCATGATTTTATATTTATTATCTCATTCCGTCATGACAGTGGGAATAATATTACTAATATGTCCACCTTACAGATGAAGAGTGATGATTAAAGGTTTGATTACTTTGCTTAAAACGTAATAAGTGATCAAGTTAAAATTCCAGCTCAGTCTAATTTCTGAGTACTCCTTAGAAACCACTTTGTTATGCTACTTTAAAAAGAGTATAATTTGATAAAATATGCATTGAATAGATGAAGGACCAAATGAAGTTTCATCTATTTTCATAACAAATATACTTTATGGATAGGTTTAGTGATTATAATGATTTTACATTCATTTTAGCATTGAGAAATGTGTTTTTTTCAATGTCTTGCACAGGTGCTACAGAATAATGGTCTCCATAAGGCAAAAATAAAATGTGGTGCCCTGGTATCTGTTTTTTTTAATTGACCTTTTAAAATACATATCATTTGAAAGAAATTATAATGATTCCATTAACCTATTTTGCCCTTTTTCAAATATGATGAGTATAAATGTGATAGGAAATTAAAATTGTCCATTTCTGGAGGAAAGCAATCAAGCTAGAATGACCAATATGCTTACATGCTTATCTGGCAACTTTTCTCCCCTAGATAGCAAGGCTGAGAGTAGGGGATCATTATAAATATCTATTTGTCTATCAATGAAGAAATTAAGTCAGGAAAACTCAGGCTCAGAAATTCAACAAATCAATTTTACAGAAGGAAATCTCAGATTTTTAATTTCTTTGGGATTTTCAGTTTAGTAGTAACAATAAAACATTCTGGCTTATTTTATTATATGAAAGGTAATAGATATAAACTCAGTGACCTTTGGTGGCAAATTTAAAATGCATTCCCAAATACCAAATATTTTATTATGAAATGATTTTAAAATCTAGGTGAAGAAGAGACTATTAAGCACGCACAGGTGTGCACGTTAGTTCGCCACTGGATGCCTTACAAGCCAGCTGCTGTGCAGGCTATGAAGACTTGCAGATTTAGTTATATCGTCATATTTTAAAATGAAGAGGTGTTAATAGATATCCTGGCGTATAGATGCCACAGGGAGAAAAGAAATAAGTTAGGTGATACTAGAAAGAAATAACACAAAATAACAATCAAATAAAGGTCAACCATGCAATGCATTGTTTACGGGAGTACAACAGAATAGTCTCCTCTCCCCCTCCTTCTCTCCCATTCTCTCTCTCTCTCACATACACAATCACACAGACACACACACACACACACACACACACACACAGGATGGTGACCTGGTGACCTGTGGCTCTGGAAACAACTCTGACCTAGCTTGAAGCTGGCATACATGCCCCGTTTATAGACAGACTCTATAGAAATGAGCATTATACCTCGCAAAATGAAAAATTCTTTCCAAAAGAACGTTGAGAATTTTATTTACTCTATATAGTATATGATTCTGTGTGTGTGTGCTCAGTCACTCAGTTATATCCAACTCTTTGTGACCCCTTGAACTGCAGCTGGCCAGGCTCCGCTATCCATGGAATTTTCCAGGCAAGAGTAATGGAGCAAGTTGCCACTTCCTGCTCCAAGGCGATCTACTGGGCCCATGGATCGAACCCACGTCTCTTCGTCTCCTGCACTGACAGGCAGATTCTTTACCACTGCGCCTCCTGGGAAGTGTGTGTGTGTGTGTGTGTGTGTGTGTGTGTGTGTGTGTGTGCCCACACTAGCGGGTGCTCTAAGCCGCTTCAGTCATGTCCAACTGTTTGTGACCCTACTGACCGTAGCCCAACAAGGTCCTCTGTCCAGGGAATTCTCTAGGCAAGAATACTGGAGTGGGTTGCCATGCCCTTCTCCAGACGATCTTGTGGACCCAGAGATGGAACAGGTAGGCTTATATCTCCTGCTGGGTTGTTTACCACTAGTACCACCTGGGAAGCCCGTATGACTAACTCAATCTGAAAACACTTTTTCAAGTAATTATTCACCTTTTTCCTTTTTTACAGTATCATTCACGCATGTTTATCCCATATTAGAAAAGTACTCACCAAAAAATAAATTTTCAAAACAACTGGAGAAAATGCCAAAGAAAGCAGTTAGAAAATTGAAATTGTTTTTTTTTAAGTCAATTTATTTTTTATTGAAGTATAATTGCTTTACAGAATTTTGCTGTTTTCTGTCAAACCTCAACATGAATCAGCCATAGGTATACATATTTTTTGTGTTGAAATAATTTTAGGTTTGTTTGCAAATAGATGATCTTTGCACATTTGTGTGAAAATGATACTAACATGATCCTGAATTGTACCTCTTATTTAAATGAGTCATGAGTTTGTTAAAGCTGAAAAAAGAAATTACCTGTTTACTTTCAGTAGAAATAATTATACCCTGAATTAGTATGACATCTATGTTTTCAAACCACACATAAATACTGGGAGACACAAGTTTTTGGTGACGAGATATCCTGATAACGGATGTATAAATGAGTAGTTCACCCTCTTTTTTGGTCTTTCCTGGCACTAAGAATTTCCACTATATTTAAGTATGCATTGTACTCTAGTTAACAGTCTACCACAAAGCCAGACTGAATATTTTGTGTTTATAGGAAGGGACTTAACTTTTATTTTTCTCTCTGTAGCATCATTAATAATTAGAACTGCTGTTTGAAAATAGCAGGAAGAGACAAAAATGTATCTGATGATGTGATATTGGAAGGCATCTTTCCATTGAATGCTTATTATGTACGGTAGTTAGAAACACAGGTCTCACCAAGAACTGCATGTAAATGACCTTGTAGTCAAATGAATGCTATAATTATAATAACCTGTATTGTGAGTGTTAGAAGCAGCTGTCTAGAACTTCAGGGAAGGTGCTGTTTTCTCTTCATTTACTCCTCTAGAAACAACCTTAGGCACAGTTTTGAAATAATACCTGACTCTGGCAATGATAGTCCCAGTATCAAATTCTCGCAAATGTTTGATTCTCTACATTCTCTATATTTCTTTAGGTCCCTACTTTGAGAATAAGGGGAAGTTCTGACTTACCTATGTGACTATAATCCACATCCAAAAGAACTGCAAACTCAGATTGAATCATAATTTCACTTTGTGATGAGTAACTTACTTTATGTTTGTCAGGGAAAAGCTTATTTGCATTAGCACATGATTAATTAATGACTTCAAATTCTTTCTGTTTATTTATATTGGAAAGTAGGGTACATGCTAACCATAATAAATGTTCTCTTGGTGAAATTCCAGACACAGTTCTGTGTCATAAACAGTGTCACACAAGCAGATGTAGAAATGCTTTTTCCTTCCCTTAGTTACCTTTAAGTTCAGGGAGTTGTGCTCAGAAATACATTTTCGATTAATGCTTCCTTCACAGCCACTTCAATGCATTGACTTATTCTCTAAATAACTCCTTTCCCTAGCAGCCACAAACCCTAATTTGCTTTCAAATTTGTCACCTTCTTGGACTTTTCCTAAAGCCTCTTCCTATTTTAGCCAGGATCATGCATTGTCTTCATCCCCAGCTATTCTTCCCATAAATACATTCCACTCAATTCACCAGTCAACTATAGGAAATTTGGTGACCTGAAGTCACTGAAATCCCAGAGCTCATCACATGGCATATAGTAGCTTAGAGCTAGATCTCAATCTAGATATATACAGATATAGGTACAGGTGTAGATATAGGTATAACTTCAAAGTTAAGAGCTAAGGGCTTAGATGGTTCATCAATGAGGAATGGCTGAGGTAAAGCTATGATTTTTCACTAGTCATATATGGATGTGAGAATTAGACCATATAGAAGGCTGAGTGCCAAAGAATTGATGCTTTTGAATTGTGATGCTGGAAAAGACTCTTGAGAGTCCCTTGGACAGTAAGGAGATCAAACCAGTCCATCTTAAAGGAAACCAGCCCTCAATATTCATTGGAAGGATTGATCTGAAGTGGAAGCACCAATACTTTGGCCTCCTGATGCGAATAGCCAATTCGTTGATAAAGCTCCCATGCTGGGAAAGATAGAAGGCAAGAGGAGAAGGGGACGACAGAGGATGTGATGGCTGGATTGCATCACCAGCTCAATGGACATGAGTTTGAGCAAACTCAGGGAGATAGTAAAGGACAGGGAAGCCTGGTGTGGTACAGTTCATGGGGAATCGAAGAGTCGCACAAGACTTAGTGAAAGAACAACAGCAATGTGTGTGTGTGTACACACACACACATATATATGGTAAAAATTTGTAGAGGTGGAGATAAACATACAGAATAGAGATATATTATGTTGAGAGAAAAAGATGATTGTGCAAGTAGAAATGTATTTCAAAGAAAAACAGTCATTCCTCTTTTTATTTATATACATATATTTTTCATTTTTAACAAAGACTTTATTTAACAGCATATTCAATATTCTGTCCCACTACTTTTTGCCACTATTCAATTGTTGTTGTCGACTAGTCAGTAAGTTGTGTCCGACTCTTTTGTGACTCCATGGACTGTAGCCCACTAGACTCCTCTGTCCATGGGATTTCCCAGGCAAGAATATCAGAGTGGATTGCCATTTCCCTCTCCTCCTTTTATTTTTTATATTTTATTTTGGTCTTTTAAAAACAATTTAATAATGCCCATTTTTCACCAAAGTGTGGAAAAATGTGTACTCATTTCTAACTCATTTCAGAAAAAAAATTGTTCAAACTTATCTATGGTGTAATTTAGCAGTATGAGTTCAGTCAGTCAGTTCACTCATTCAGTCATGTCTGTCTCTTTGCAACCCAGTGGACTGCAGCATGCCAGGCTTCCATATACATCACCAACTCACTGAGCTTTCTCAACTCATTTCCATTGAGTCAGTGATGCCATCCAGCCATCTCATCCTCTGTCATCCCCTTCTCCTGCTTTCAATCGTTCCCAGCATCAGGATCTTTTCCAGTGAGTCAGTTCTTCGTATCAGGTACCCAAAGTATTGGAGCTTCAGCTTCAGCATCTATCCTTCCAGTGAATATTAAGGATTGATTTCCTTTAGGATTGATGGGTTTGATCTCCTTGCAATCCAAGGAACTCTCAAGAATCTTCTCCAACACCACAGTTCAAAAGAACCAATTTTTCTGTGCTCAGCCCTCTTTATGGTCCAACTTTCACATCCATACATGGCCACTGGAAAAACCATAGCTTTGACTACACAGACCAGTTGGTAAAGTAATGTCTCTGTATTTTAACATGCTGTCTAGGTTTGCAATAACTTTTCTTCCAAGGAGCAAGAGTCTTTTAATTTAATGGCTGCAGTCCCCATCTGCAGTGATTTTGGACCCAGGCAAATTAAGTCTGTTTCCATTGTTTCCCCATCTTTTCACCATGAAGTGATGCCACCAGATGCCATGATCTTTGTTTTTTGAGTGTTGAGTTTTAGGCCAACTTTTTCACTCTCCTCTTTCACTTTCATCAAGAGGGTTTTTAGTTCCTCTTCACTTTCTTCCATAAGGGTGGTGTCATCTGCATATGTGAGGTTATTGATATTTCTCCCTGCAATCTTGATTCCAGCTTGTGCTTCATCCAGTCCAGCGTTTTACATGATGTACTCTGCATGTAAGTTAATAAGCAAGGTGACAATATGCAACCTTCACGTACTCCTTTCTCAATTTGGAACCAGTGTGTGGTTCCATGTCCAGTTCTAACTGTTGCTTCTTGATCTTCATACAGATTTCTCAGGAGGCTGCTGCTGCTGCTGCTAAGTCGCTTCAGTCATGTCTGACTCTGTGTGACCCCATAGAGAGCAGCCCACCAGGCTTCGCCATCCGTGGGATTCTCCAAGCAAGAACACTGGAGTGGGTTGCCATTTCCTTCTCCAATGCATGAAAGTGAAAAGTGAAAGTGAAGTCACTCAGTCATGTCTGACTCTTCCTGACCCCATGGGCTGCAGCCTACCAGGCTCCTCCATCCATGGGATTTTCCAGGCAAGAGTACTGGAGTGGGTTGCCATCGCCTTCTCTGATCTCAGGAGGCAGGTTAGATGGTATCCTATTCCCATCTCTTTAAGAATTTTCCACAGTTCAAACCCTTATGACTGTACAGTGGACGTGACAAATAGATTCAAAGGATTAGATCTGATAGACAGGGTGCCTGAAGAACTATGGAGGGAGGTTTGGTGGTGAATAAAAGCATCCTCAAGAAAAAGAAGTGCAAAAAGGCTAAATGATTGTCTGAGGAGACCTTACAAATATCTGAGGAAAGAAAAAAAAGCTAAAGCCAAAGGAGAAAAGGAACATATACCCATCTGAATGCAGAGTTCCAAAGAACAGCAAGGAGAGATAAGAAAGCCTTCCTCAGTGATCAGTGCAAAGAAACAGAGGAAAACAATAGAATGGGAAAGTCTAGAGATCTCTACAAGAAAATTAGAAATACCAATGGAAGATTTCATGCAAAGATGGGTACAATAAAGGACAGAAATGGTATGGACCTAACAGAAGCAGAAGATACTAAGAGGTGGCAAGAATACACAGAAGAACTGTACAGAAAAGATCTTCATGACCCAGATAACCACAATTTTGTGATCACTCACCTAGAGCCAGACAACCTGGAGTGTGAAGTCAAGTAGCCCTTAGGAAGGATCATTAGGAGCAAAGCTAGTGGAGGTGATGGAATTCCAGCTGAGCTATTTCAAATCCTAAAATATGATGTTGTGGAAGTGCTGCACTCAATATGTCAGCAAATTTGGAAAATTCAGCAGTGCCCACAGGATTGGAAAAGGTCAATTTTCATGCCAATCCCAAAAAAGTCAATGCCAAAGACGGTTCAAACTACCACACGATTACACTCATCTCACATGCTAGCAAAATAATGCTTAAAATCCTCCAAGCTAGGCTTCAACAGTACATGAACTGAGAACTTCCAGATGACCAAGCTGGATAGAAAAAGCAGAGGAACCAGAGATCAAATTGCCAACATCCATTGGATCACAGAAAAAGCAAGAGAATTCCAGAAAAACATCTACCTCCTCTTCATTGACTGTGCTAAAACTTTTGACTGTGTGGATCACAACAAGCTGTGGAAAATTCTTTAAAAGCAGTATAAGTTAGCAGTCCCCAATCTGTGCAAAGCATTAAATCTAACAATTAGAAGGCTAGGAATTCATCAGAAGAAATATTGACAGATATATTCATGTTTATCTCAAGTACCCCTAATACAACATTTTCATAATGGTGAAATGCAGACACTGAAATAAATACCCAACAAAGATAATGATTAAATTAATTACACAGGAATATATAGACATATATCTACTGGAAAAATATCCAGGCATTAAAATGATATCATAGAGGACTATTGAATGATTAGAAAAGTGCCCATAATGTATAAAATGATGCTTAAATTATATATACAAGATATATTTGTGTGTGCACTCTTTGGTTGCTTAGTCATATCTGACTCTACAGCTCCATGGACTGCAGCACATCAGGCTCCCCTGTCCTTCACTATCTCCCAGAGTTTGCTCAAATTCATGTCCATTGAGTCAATGATGCTATCTAACCATCTCAGTCTCTGCCAACCCTGTCTCCTTTTGCCTTCAATCTTTTCCAACATCAGGGTCTTTTCCAATGATTTAGTTATTTTTTCATGGACATGTTGATAGATTTCTTTGAACCTAGCTGTTTTCACCTGCAAAATGGAAATTATGATAACTGTTCTTCTAGACTGAAGGATTATTTTAAACATTATTTTGAACACACATACACATATATATATATATATATTCATGTGTATGTGTATGTCTGTGATATTATTATTAAATCTGAGTTATCTGATTCTTAAGTACTTCACAGTTATTTAGAATGTGTTCCTTGAACTCATCTTCTCCTGGTTCTTTTCGGTGGAACATTATATGTATTTTATCCAGAAGTTTGTCTCATTTACAAAAGATCTCTTTGACCCAGTACTTCCCTGCTGGCTCAGACAGTAAACAATTTGCCTATAATTCAAGAGACCCAGGTTTGATCTCTAGGCCAAGAAGCTTCCTGGAGAAGAAAATGCAACCCACTCTAATATTCTTGCCTGGAGAATTCCATGGACAGAGGAGCGTGGCAAGCTACATACAGTCCACGGGGTTGCAAATAGTTGGACATGACTGAGCAACTAACACTTTCACTTTCACTACTTCCCTTAAATGTTTAAAACCTTTTTTTCTAATATCTTTATCCCCAGGATCATCTATTTATGCTTATACATGTACATCTCCTTTGATGTTCCTAAGTGTGATACTTTCCTGGTTTTCTTAAGTCTTAAGCTTTACATTCTACACTGTCATCTATTAATACTTCACCGTAACCTTTTCATACTTTCTCCTTTTCTTCCTTCATTTTTATTTATTTATTTATTCATTTTTTAGCTTGAATAATGCACTGCCATTCCCTTGATTCTTCCCAGGAGCTAGTGGAATTTGACCTTTGTTCCTTAAAGTGTTGTTGCAGTTTCCTTTGAAATATGGAAACATGATAATAAATTGTAGATTCCTCCTTTCAACAGGTACCTAATCCTCCTTTAAGTTATACCTGTGTTTCCAGTGGAACCTGAAAAAGCCTCTGCCAGAAGAGACACATTGCTGTTGAGGGACCACATAAAACTATGGCTCACACAAAAATACCATCACTGAAAATTGTTTACTCAGCTTTGTTTTCTAATAGTGGATTTCCTCTTGATTTCTTCCTCTTTCCTCTTCCAAGTCTTGAACTTTCCAGGTGGCGCTAGTGGTAAAGAATCCATCTGCTGGTTCAGGAGACACAAAAGACTTGGGATCGACCCCTTGGTTCTGGAAGACCTCCTGGAGTAGGAAATGGCAACCCCTGGAACAGGAAATTGCACCCTATTTCAATATTCCAAGTCTAATTTTATTTTGCATGATAGTCCTCTTTTTTTTTTTTTTAATAAAGTGTAGGCCAGTAATCCTCCTGAGTCAGTCTCTGTATTGCCACATTTCACAGAGCCATTTTTGCATATAGTACCACATTTATGGTTTTACTACATTGATCTGTCTAATTGTACTTCCTACAACACTCTGGAGAACACTACTGGTATTTGTCTACATCCTATGATCCTCTTTTAACTCAAAGACCAATGTCATCTGCATGAAATAATATTCATTTCAGACTACATAGTAGCATCTCACTTTCATGTGTGTGTTTTACTTCCTTGAAAATGCCTAAGAAGTTCCTTGCAAAATAATCTTCAGACCATACACACAGAGAGAAACCAGAAAAGTAGTCTTGTCTCTCTTTTCTGGCACCTTGAATTATGCACCCTTCACAAACATCCCCCCACCATTGCGTATGGGCTGCTGATGGTGTTGGAGGGATATGTCTTCACATATTTCTGCAATGTTTAGACAGATGGTCTTAAAGAGAAACTATTTGTGTTGTTGTTGTTTGCATGATCAAACACTTGCTTCACGGAAATAAAATTAATGTTATTAAAGCACGACATCTCTTCAGAGTCCTCAATCCAACAGCTTTTTCCTCTCCTAAGATGGTTCCAGTTGCTTCAAAAAACCTAAAAGTCAATGTTTAGTTTCATAGTCTCTGACTTTTAACAAATATCTATCAAGTTTTTAAAGAAAATGTCTAACAAAATCTAGTCATGGTGATCATCAAATATTTAGTGATTTCTAATCATTGGAACGGAGAAGGCAATGGCACCCCACTCCAGTTCTCTTGCCTGGAAAATTCCATGGATGGAGGAGCCTGGTAGGCTGCTGTCCATGGGGTCGCTAAGAGTTGGATACGACTGAGTGACTTCACTTTCAGTTTTCACTTTCACACATTGGAGAAGGAAATGGCAACCCACTTCAGTGTTCTTGCCTAGAGAATCCCAGGGACGGGGGAGCCTGGTGGGCTGCCGTCTATGGGGTCGCACAGAGTTGGACACAGCTGAAGTGACTTAGCAGCAGCAGCAGCAGCAGCAATCATTGGAAGGACTGATGCTGAAGCTGAAACTCCAATACTTTGGCCACCTCATGTGAAGAGTTGACTCGTTGGAAAAGACCCTGAGGGTGGGAAGGATTGGGGGCAGGAGGAGAAGGGGACGACAGAGGATGAGATGGCTGGATGGCATTACCGACTCGATGGACATGAGTTTGAGTAAAGTCCGGGAGTTGGTGATGGACAGGGAGGCCTGGCGTGCTGTGATTCACGAGGTCGCAGAGTCGGACACGACTGAGCGACGGAACTGAAATGAACTGAACTGAACTGAAAAAGTACTTAATTTAACTACAGCATTTCATTTGAGTACTTTCTACCTTGAATTCACTTCTTGAACTGTGAGTTTCCAATAAGTCACTTATTCTTTGTTGGCACTTTACATCAGCTGAGATTCTTTTTTCTTTCTTGTTTCTGAAATTTTTACAGATCACGCCCGTTATCAAGAGAATGGGAGAATCACCATTGTTTTTCTTTAGTACCAACTTAACCTGTCTGTGACTGTTTTACTCTCCACTGCTGTCTTATTTCCTGCACAACCTTAGACATCTGTGGGAAGTGTCTTTATTCTTGTCTGGCCTTCTCTTTCTTTCCTCATCACCCTGCCTATCTTTACAGATTTGTTATTTCTTTATGGGTTTCTGCTACTGAGTCCTCACCCTGGTTTTCTCAGTCTGTGTATTCCTTTAAACATTTCTGCAGCCAATTTGCTCTTTAAAGCTGTTGGTTTGATTTCTTCCCTGGGGAATTTTCTTCATATCATTTTTCAAATATGAGCCACCACTTTGTCACATCTGGAAAGGTGAGCAGGGATTATCTATCCTTGATCATCTCTCTTATATTTTTTAATTTCTTCTTGTTCTCCTAGGGATATTCTCAACCTCCAAATACCTCTGCCAAATTCCTCAGCTTCTGAGAAATTAATTTCAGCTATTACCATAGCAGAATCTGAAAACCTAATATCTTTCACATTGCATTATTCAACCTCTATTTTTCCTTCTATAAAAATACCATCAGTTTCACTGACCCACTTTTCCAGAGATTTTGGGATAAATATTCACAACTATAAGCATGTGTATGTAAATTAGCATCCTTCAATCTGGTATTACAGATTGGCTTACACTTTTGATTTATTGCCAAGAATTTTGGAGTTAGGAAGGCCTCAAACTCTAACTACTTATGAACTACATGATTGCATATCTCAATTTTCTCTTGGAGAAATAGAGATATTATTAACTGTTGTTTTTGTTTACTTTTGTTAACTGTGTTGTTCTTGTCACATGTCAGATGTGTTTATTACCTGTGAGACTTTTAGCAAGATATTTAAATCTCTGACCTTTAATTTCCTTACCTTTAAAATTAAAATAATAATAGTTCCTTTGCAAAGATGCTGTATATATCAACAATAATGATTGTAAAGTACCTGATACTCAGTAATAGGCAGTATTGGTGATCACGATGATTGCTACCATCATAATTTACCTTTTAAAGTTTATTCTTTCACTATAACATTTTTATCTGAGAGAAACCTAAAATATCACCTAATATCAGCTATTTTTTAACATTGTGAGAAGATATTATGTGCTTAAAACATTTATATTTTTTTAAGTGGGTGGTAAAGTCACTTAATTTACAATGTTTATTTTTCTCTATCCATTTCTCATCTCCAACCATATATTGTACAGTTTGAATGTCTTGCTCTGCACATCTATAATATACACTCTAACATGATAGGTGCACAGAGTACTGAGTACAGAACCTTAACCTCAGTACACCCTTTGGACGAATTTGATGTTGAGTTTTCAAACGAATACATACAGTATTTTAAATTCCAATTTATACAAACTTTTGTTCTTCCTATTTTGCTACGTTTACTGAATACCTAAAACACACCAGCCAATAAGCTAGACACTGGCAATAAAAAGGTGAAGATAATGTCCTTGCTGAAATGATTTCACAAACTAGTGGGAGGCACACCCACATAAAACATATAATTACAGTACAAAGTGATTTTATCATTATCTTTGAGGTTCTTTTTAATCTCAAAATTTTCATTCTCTTTAATTCTTCTTAAATCTATCTTTTAACTCCTTTTCAAGTCTTATGTTAATTCTACCTTTCTTCTAGGATTAGATTAAAATTACAAGACACCATAGTCCTTTGCTCCTCTGCCCTAACTTAAGTTATAACAAATCTTTACTTTTTCTCCCTGTGGGTCATCTTTAAAAGCTATTATAAAACTTTTCTAATTAAAAAAAAAAAGTGTAATGCAATAAGCTCTTAGACACGTGATAAAGAGTCGATGATTGCAATTATTTAGTCATATATGCTTCATCCCATCCAAATCCCAGATATTAACATAGAAAGTGTTAGTTACTCAGTCGTGTCTAACTATTTGCCACCCCATGGACTGTAGTCTACCAGCCTCCTCTATACATAGAATTCTCCAGGCAAGAATACTGGTATGGGTAGGCATTTCCTTCTCCAGGAGATCATCCTGACACAGGGCTCAAACCCGAGTCTTCTGCACTGCAAGCAGATTCTTCACCAACTGAGTCACCAGAGAAACCTCGATATTAATGGAGAGAAATATCAATAACCTTGATATGCAGATGGCATCACCCTATGGCAGGAAGTGAAGAGGAATTAGAGTCTCTTGATGAAGGTGAAAGAAGAGAGTGAAAAATCTGGCTAAAAATTCAACATTCAAAAAACAAAGATCATGGCATCTAGTCCCATCACTTCATGGCAAATAGATGGGGAAACATTGGAAACAGTGACAGACCTTTTATTTAATTGGGCTCCAAAATCACTGTGGACAGTGACTGCAGCCATGAAATTAAAAGACGCTTGCTTCTTGGGAAAAAACTATGACCAACATAGACAGCCTATTAAAAAGCAGAGACATTACTTTGCCTACAAAGATCCATCTAGTCCAAGCTGATTTTTCCAGTGGTCATGTATGAATGTGAGAGCTGGCCAATAAAAAAGGTTGAGTGCTAAAGAGTTGATAGCTTCAAACTGTGGTACTGGAGAAGACTCTTGAGAGTCCCTTGGACAACCGCCCCAAGGAGATCAAGCCCGTCAATCCTAAAGGAAATCAACCCTGAATATTCATTGGAAGGACTGCTGTTGAAGCTGAAACTCCAATATTTTGGCCACCTGATGCAAAGAGCTGACTCATTGGAAAAGATCTTTAGGCTGGGAAAGTTTGAAGGCAGGAGGAGAAGGGGATGACAGAGGATAAGATGGTTAGATGGCATCACCAACTCAACGGACATGAGTTTGAGCAAACTCCAGTAGTTGGTGAACGACAAGGAAGCCTGGCCTGCTCCAGTCCATGGGGTTGCAACTGAGTGACTGAACATAAACACCCCTGTGTCCCAGAGTCACAAGAACCATGCCGTCAAATGGTCTCCTTGCTTTTGAAAAAATTGCACTTCCAAGTTAATTAGCTTCACCTGAGTATATGGTCTGTGAACTCAGTCACAATAATCCCTTGAGGATGCCTCCCCTGGGCCATATGCTACTCTTGCTTCACTTTCTGCTGTAAATGTGCCTCTCTGCCAAGCATGGACCTGCATTCTCATAAGGTTCCTCATCTCCATCACTTACCACTTTGCTGTCAGAGATACTGGATTCTTCAGGGTCATGGGGTTCTTGCTCTAATGCCAATATGCATTGCTCTAGTCCGTCCAAGCTTCTCTGCATATTATGCACCAGTGCAACATTGCATTGGGGATGGTCCATATTCACCTTCAAGGCAGCCAGGAAAATCCACCCCACAGTGCCAGTGGCAGTACATGAAGCCTTGTTTGGCAAACAGGAACTAGCTACTTCTAACACCTTTTCAGCGCTATTTGGTGACCTGTCCACTGCCTCTCAATCTTCCACTGGAGCCCATGCCAAGAGGGTCACAGACACACACTACCACTTGCTATCTGCTGGCCACTGGCTTCCTCCATCCAGTGGAGCCTCAGGCTTCCCTACCTGCTGGGTATCCTGCTGACTATGCCTGTTGTATTGATGATCATCCTGTTCACAGCACCAACTATCTTGCGGTTCACACTGTTTACACTGTTTGCTGAATCCAGGGTAGGCAAGGCTCAAGCTAAGAGGCTGGAAGAAGATGCAAGGAGCCATAGGAACTGCAAGCATGTTTCTTTTCTCCTGGCTGGCATGGCAGCCATAGGTCATCTACTCTGCTGGATGACATAGCAGTCATAGCAACAGCCACAACATAACCATAAAGGAGCCATTATAACCTCATATAGCAAAACGATGATGTCTCTACAGTGTAGCCCCAATGCAGCAGCAGCCAGGGCTTTCATGCTGAATCCCATACAGGCATACGGCACCAAGTAGCCTGTGACCAATCTGGTACCTCACTCCCAAGGAGTGCAGTGCTATAATCATTCAGCCATTCCATAATCATTATTCACAAAACGTGGGGCAAGAGCCAGAGGCTATGGGGTGAGAGAGCCTGACCATGCCATCTTGGCTAATTTGCCCTTTTCCTACATCAGAGATGACCTGGATTGAGGAAAGAAATGATTACATGTATATTTTCCAGCATGGCAGTCATCAAGTAGCTGGACTTCCTACTTAGAGGTTTGTTTTCGCTTGAGTGGCTCACCCAGTATTACCAGACAGAAAGCACATGGCTTTTTTAATTACCTAACTCCTGAAATCACATAGAGTTACTTTTGATGCACTCTATTGTTCAAACCGGCAATAAGCCTGTCCAGATTCAGGCTTATTGAATCTCTCAATGATAGGAGGGTCAAACAAGTTTGAGGCTATATTTTGAGAACACAAAAGTCCTTAATATAATATAATATAGTACCAATTCTGTATTTCAGTTGTCTCAAAACTGTCTTTTAATGCTTGGTGTTCAAATCAGGCTCCATATACAAGGTTTAAATATTGCATTTTTTTTTCCCCCTAAGAGACAAAAATGCCTCTTTTTAATGGTATTCACTCGCAGATAAAACCTGATCAATTATCTTATAAAATGAGCCACATTACTTCTTTGTAGTGCCATTTAATTTTATTGCTCTAACTCCCTGTAAACCAGAAATGATATATAAGGACTGATTAGATTTACACTCAGCATTTTGGCAGAAATATTTTCTAGGTGGTGCTCTGTATGTTATACTGCATCCTGTCAGGAGACACATTGCATCTAGTTGTCCCATTATTAATGGTTGATCAGTTACTTCAGGAAGTGATAACTTGTTCCCTCTATTCCAAAGTCATGATTTTTTGTTAGTTTTTCATCTTGAAATCAGTAAATAATACTTGGGGTAATGTTTTTGCTCTTTAGAATAATGAAACCCTGTCAACTCCTCATGAAATATTTTAAAAAATACTTTAAATATTCCCTTTTTTCTTCCAGTTTTACTGAGATACAACTGACATACAGTACTCTGTATGTTTAAAGTGCTGCTCTGTTGCTGCTGCTAAGTCACTTCACTCGTGTCAGACTCTGTGCGACCCCATAGACAGGAGCCACCAGGCTCCCCTGTTCCTGGGATTCTCCAGGCAAGAACACTGGAGTGGGTTGCCATTTCCGTCTCCAATGCATGAAAGGGAAAAGTGAAAGTGAAAGTGAAATCGCTCAGTCCTATCCAACTCCTAGCGACCCCATGGACTGCAGCATACCTGGCTTATCCGTCCATGGAATTCTCCAGGCAAGAGTACTGGAGTGGGTTGCCAGTGCCCAGCATAATAATTTTCCTTACTTCATCATGAAATAATTATCACAGTAAGTTTAGTGAACTAGCATCATCTCACATAGACACAAATTTATATAATAGAAAAAAAATTTATGATGAAAACTCAGAATTTATGCTCTTACCTTTGAAGCATAACATAAAGGAATGTTAATTATACTTACCATGTTCTACATTACATTCCTAGTAATTATTTATCTATAATTAAAAGTTTGTAATGTTTGACCACCTTCGTCCAATTTTCCCTCCCCCCACCCTTACATGTGAAAGCCACAAATATGATCTCTTTTTCTATGAGTTTGTTTTTGAAGTATAACAACTTATCTACAACACTATGTTAATTTCTGTTACACAATGTAGTTATTTGATATTTCTATACATTGCAAAATGATTACCATGGTGTTTAGTTATGATATGTTGCCACAAAAAAGTATTACAAGTTATTGACTATATTCCCTACCCTGTATATTTCATACTGGTGACTCTTTTCTTTTGCAACTACAAGTTTATACCTTTTAATCTCCCTTACCTATTTTTTCCTTCCCACACACCCTTTCCCTCAAATGGGCAACCACCTATTTGTTCTCTGTATCTAAGAATCTATTTCTGTTTTATTATGTTTGTTCATATGTTTTGTTTTTTGGTTCCACATTTAAATAGAATTATACAACGTTTTCTTTCTCTGTGTGCCTTTTATCACTTAACATAATGCTCTCTAAGTCCATTTCAGTTCAGTTCAGTTCAGTTGCTCAGTCATGTCTGACTTTTTGCGACCCCATGAACCACAGCACGCCAGGCCTCCCTGTCCATCACCAACTCCTGGAGTCCACTCAAACCCATGTCCATTGTGTCGATGATGCCATCTAACTATCTCATCCTCTGTCATCCCCTTCTCCTCCCACCCCCAATCCCACCCAGCATCAGGGTCTTTTCAAATAAGTCAGCTCTTTGCATCCGGTGGCCAAAGTATTGGAGTTTCAGCTTCAGCATCAGTCCTTCCAATGAACACCAGGACTGATCTCCTTTAGGATGGACTGGTTGGATCTCCCTGCAGTCCAAGGGACTCTCAAGGGTCTTCTCCAACACCACAGTTCAAAAACATCAATTCTTCCATGTCAGCTTTCTTTACAGTCCAACTCTCACATACATACATGACTACTGGAAAAACCATAGCCTTAATTAGACGGGCCTTTGTTGACAAAGTAATGTCTCTGCTTTTAAATATGCTGTCTGGGTTGGTCATAACTTTCCTTCCAAGGAGTAAGCATCTTTTAATTTCATGGTGGCAGTCACCATCTGCAGTGATTTTGGAACCCCAAAACATAAAGTCAGCCACTGTTTCCACTGTTTCCCCATCTATTTGCCATGAAGTGATGGAACCAGATGCCATGATCTTAGTTTTTGAATGTTGAGCTTTAACCCAACTTTTTAGCTTTCCTCTTTCACTTTCATCAAGAGGCTCTTTAGTTCTTCTTCACTTTTTGCCATAAAGATGGTGTCATCTGCATATCTGAGGTTATTGATATTTCTCCCGGCAATCTTGATTCCAGCTTGTGCTTCTTCCAGCCCAGAATTTCTCATGATGTACTCTACATATAAGTTAAATAAGCTGGGTGACAATATACAGCTGTGACGTACTCCTTTTCCTATTTGGGACCAGTCTGTTGTTCCATGTCCAGTTGTAACTGTTGCTTCCTGACCTGCAGGAGAAATACAGATTTCTCCTGTATTTCTTGAGAAATACAGATTTCTCAAGAGGCAGGTCAGGTGGTAAGTCCATTTACGTTGTTGCAAAGAGCAAGACTTATTCGTTTTTGCGTGTAAATATTATTCTGCTGTGTATGTGTATGTATATATGCCATATATTATCCATATTTCTATTGATGAACCCTTAGGTTGTTTTCATATCTTGGTTATTGTAAATAATATCATAATGAACATAGGGGCTCATGTATATTTTTTAATGAGTATCTTCAGATAAATATACCAGAGTGGAATTACTAGATCATATGGCAGTTCTATTTTTAAGTTTCCAAGGAATCTTCATACTCTTCTCCATAGGGGCTACACCATTTTACATTCCTATCAACCGTGCATGAGGCTTTCTTTTTCTCCACATCATCATCAAAACTTGTTATCTGTTGTATTTTTTATAATAACTATTCTGACAGTTGTCAAATGATATCTCATTATGACTTTAATAACCATTTCCATGATGATTAATTATATTGAGCTTCTTTTCATGTACCTGTTGGCCATCTGTATTCATTTTTTGGAAAAATGTCCAGAACCTCTGCCCATATTTTAATCAAACTGTTTTTTGGATCTTGAGTTCTATGAGTTCTTTATATATTTTATATATATAAAATATATATATATATATATATATATAATATATTTTATATAACCCTTATTGGTTATATTATTTGTAAATATATTCTCTCACTCAGTAAGTGACTTTCATTTTATTGATGGTTTCCTTAGATGTGCAAAAGTTTTTTTAGTTTGATATAGTCCTCAGTTTGGTTCAGTCACTCAGTCATGTCTGACTCTTTGCGACCCCATGGACTGCAGCATGCCAGGCTTCTCTATCCTTCACCAACTCCATAAGCCTCTTATCCTCATCCATCAGAGGGCAGACAGAATGAAAACCACAATCACAGAAAACTAATCAAACTGATCACATGGACCACAGCCTTGTCTAACTGAATGAAGCTATGAGCCATGCTATGTAGTGCCACCCAAGATGGTCAGGTTATGGTGGAGAGTTCTGATAAAATGTGGCCCACTGGAGAAGGGAATGACAAACCACTTCAGTATCCTTGCCTTGAGAACCCCATGACATAGTCCTACTTATTTACATTTTGCTTCCCTTGCCTGAGGCAACATATCCCCCCAGAAAAACCCTGATTAATGTCAAAGATCTTACTGCCTGTGTTTCTTTCTAGAATTTTTATGGTTTCAGGTCTTACATTTAAATCTTTAGTCAATTTTGAATTTAATTTTGTGCACAGTATGAGAGTGTAGTTCAGTTTTATTCTTTCACATGTAGTTGTCCAGTCTTTCCAATGTTGTTTATTGAAGGGACTATTTTCCCTCTACTGTACATTAATGCTTCTTTTGTCATAGAGTAATTGCTTATGTAAGTGTGGGCTCATTTCTGGCCTCTCTCTTCTGTCCCATTAATTTACATGTTTGATTTTTCTGCCAGTGCCATACTGTTTTGATTACTATAGCTTTAAATGGTAATTTTTAAACCAGGGATTATGATAACTCTAGTTTTGTTCTTTCTCAAGACTATTTTGTCTATCCAAGCTCTTCTACATTCCAAGCGAGAACATGCCTCAGTATAATAAGGGCAATAAAATGACAAGTCCACAGCTACCATCATACTCAAGGATTAAAAGCTGAAAGTATTTCCTCTAAGATCAGGCACAAAACAAAAATGCCTAGTCTTGCCACTTTTATTTAACACCGTTAAATAAATATTTTATTATGCAAATCTTAGCCATTGCAGACAAGGAAAAAAAAAAAATCCAGATTGGAAAGAAAGATGTGAACCATCTCTGTTTGCAGATAGTATAAGACTAAACATAGAAAAATACTAAAGACATCATCAAAAAACAATTAGATCTTGCCAATGAATTTGGTAAAATTGCAGGATATCAAATTAACATACAATAATCTGTTGTGTTTTTATGTATTAACAATAAACTATCCAAAAGAGAAATAAGTAATAACAGTTGCAATTACATCAAAAAATAAAGAAATAAAAACACCTAGAAACAAATCTAGTTAAGGAGGTAAAGGACTTATTCCCAGAAAACTGCGAGATACTCATGAAAAATTTTGAAGAGGAAAGATAGATCATGTTCATGGATTGGAGGAATTAATTGCTAAAATGACAATAATACCCAAGAAGTCTGCATATTCAGTGCAATCCATGTCAAAATACTAATGACACTTTTCACAGAACTAAGCAAATAAGGATATTACTTGATATAATCATTATAGTAGTGGCTGTAAAATGGTGAATTTCTAATTCTATTTTTCCGTTAAACATATCTACTGGAACTCACATATAAATAATTTTTTTTCTTATTAGTAAATTTACTAGAAAAATGAAAGAAAATGAATATTTTTTCTTTTATTACTGATTTTCTGAGTAAAATTATTTGTATGTTTGATGTATATTATAATACTAAGAAAAGTTTGCCTTGTTTTGATTTCCAATCTGTTTCTGAACAACTTTTAACACCACAAATATAAAATGTGTATTTAGTATTTTGAATTAGATTCAGTTGTTATTTTTTATGGCTTTTAAATAATCCCTTCATTAACAGTGTGATCACCTTAAGATTGTTATCTGTGACTTTTTTTGGCATGACCCCACATTAGTCTTTGATTCCTTCTTTTATTTCTAGCATAGCAAACTCTTCTCTGTTATTTTTGTACATTTCCTACCTAGACCTGAACAAGCTATTTTTTTAAGAACCCTAATAATTTTCAGTGAGAATAATATTTAGACATCATGACATATGCATGTGGGAATTTAGAGATATTGAGTTGATATAGCTTCTTGGCCTTTCTTAGTGGACAGAGGGGAAGTATATTTAAACAAAACAAACTATGAATTTATACTTAATATAAAATTCAGTATTGCAGAATTTTTAACATTTGGAAATTTTATACTTTATATATTTCCTCTTTTACATTGAAAATTCTAAAATTACTACCTTTTTATAATGTCATTCCATAACATATGTAAGCAAAGTTTAAAGCTAGAGCAATAAAACAAAATAAAATTAATGTTTGTAATGTTAGATTTTCTTTGTTTGCAATTGTTACTCTTAAGGATGTATAGATAAAATATATATTCAGAAACTTGTCAAATGGTTTTTTGTCTTTGTAGTTATATCACCAACATGTTATGTTTATTTGTTTGAGTTCATCTCAGTGTTTAAGAATTATATTTTATGTAAATTTATTTGTAATATATTAACATTTCTATGTTTTAAATCAAAATTGACAGCAGTATATTCTCAGAAACATTTTACTCTCATTACATTTCTCTCCATATAGTCTCTGCCTCCCTGTATAAAATAAATATTTTTGTTAGTTTTTGTTTTGGACTTCTAATGTTTTTGTCTATTTGTGACATTCTTTTATAAATATAAATGTATGTGTGCATGCTAATTACTTCAGTCTTGCCTGACTTTGTGACCCCGTGGACTGTGGTACACTAGGCTTCCCTGTCCTCTACTACCTTCTAGAGTTTATTCAAATACATGTCCATTGAGTCGGTGATGCCATCCAACCATCTCATCCTCTGTTACCTCCTTCTCCTGCCTTCAGTCTTTCCCAGAATCAGGGTCTTTTCCAATGAGTCAGCTCTTCCCATCGAGTATTGGATGCTTCAGCTTCAGCAGCAGTCCTTCTAATGAATATTCAGGGTTGATTTCCTTTAAGATTGGCTGGTTTGATCTCTTTAAAGCCCAAGGGACTCTCAAGAGCCTTTTCCAGCACCACAGTTCAAAAGCATCAATTCTTTGGTGTTCAGCCTTCTTTATGGTTGCAGTTTCTATGGCTCCTCATGTTTTCTTCTTCTGTTCAAGATTGATTTAATTTAATTATAAGCTTTAAAATATTGAAAATAAAGACACTTTTGAAACAGATCTATCATTTACTTAATTCTTAATGAAGACTAATAATAACAGAGTGGAAGAAAAATAATACAAAATTACCTGAAAACTGCAGAGTGTCTCCATTGTTTGTGCTTTGTTTTTAATTGCAAATAGAGCAGGAGCAAACAAATGCAAATTTGTGCACTAGAACAATGTCCAACCATAGAAACATGAAATAAATAAATGACCTCTCTCCACAAAAAACAGACTGGAAACTACTTTTGTAATAAATTACATGCTTCAAAAATGATAAAAATCATTCTGTCATGGGGTAATATTAAGAATGAATTCCCTGTGTATAAGATTAGAGCAAGATAATAGTGGGTCTTCAAATTAAAATTCCCTTTTTATTACCTCCTCAAGTCATCTTAGCTACTTAGATAATCTGTACATATGATACTTTTGTCAAATGTTGTGCTTTTCTCATCCATATAGAAAAATTAAAAGAGAACCCTTTAGTCTGACACTTCTACTACTAGGTACTGCTCCCTCCTGTGGTTACACTAAAGTTATTGTTGGTCTGTTGCTAAGTAGTGTCCAGCTCATTGCAACCCCACGGACTTTGCACATCAGGTTCCTTTGTCCTCCACTACCTCCCAGAGTTTGCTCAAATACGTGTGCATTGAGTCAGTGATGCTATCTAACCATCTCATCCTCTGCCACCCCTTTCTCCTTTTGCCTTCAGTCTTTCCCAGCATCGGGGTCTTTTTCAATGAATCTGCTCTTTCATCAGGTGGCCAAAGTATCGGAGCTTCAGCTTCAGCATCACTCCTTTCAATGACTATTCATAGTTGGTTTACTTTAGGAATGATCGATTTGATCTTCTGGCAATCCAAGGGACTCAAACACACTTGTTTATACCCTTTGTTGTTGTTGTTTCTACAAGAATAATATATATTTAATGCATTCACAGACATGATAGATGAGCTTATTTTTAGGCTACTAATCATTCCTTTCCTCACCTACATAAAAGTGGGGGTATACTTCTCCTCTCCACTGATGCTGGTTTTGAGCATGAAACTGTATTTGACTTCATGGTTAGTGAACTGTTTCTCTCCCCAATATTTTAGGCTTGATAATATCAAGTGCTTTAGCCCATGGAATATCAATTGTCGTAACAGAAGCAAAGGTTTAAAATATGCCTGCATGGTGAAATATTTATTCTTGTGCTTCTGGCATCATTCTGGACAGAAAATATGTTAGATACTCACCCAAAAAGGATAAGAGATATGTGGAGTATATCTGGACCCAGTGTGCAGCTTAGACTCAAGCTCAATTCAGCCAAGCATAGATCAGCTGAAGTTCAGCCAACCCACAGGTACCTGAAAACAGAACAGATGATAACTGTTTAAAGCTGTTAGGTTAGGGTGCAGCTAACTGACATGTAGCTAACTGTTACAAAAATGTACAAAATTCAAAAACTCCAGTGAAAATTAATACTGCTTGTTCTCAAAGGCCTTGCACTGACAATAAACATTAGTATCAATTACTTACATATTCTTCAAGCTCTCCTACGCGTAAATGAGAAATAATATATTTATAGAGAGACAGATGAATATTTTAAAAAAGACAATTTTATACATGCTCTTTTATATCTTGACTTTTTTCACTTAATATACTTACAGGATCCTTCCATATTTGTTCATAGATATTTTCATCATTCTTTTTAATGCCCCAATTATATTTCATTGATAAAAAGCTATAACATATTGAAGTATCCTTCATTTCTAGATGATATAAATTATTTGGAAACTTTCTATTCTGCCCAATTTTGAAAAATCAGCATCCTAGCATGGTTCTTTTATTTGAAAGTTTTGTCTCCTTTTACTGTTATAACAATTATACAAATTATATTTTTTGGCCCCTTAGCAAGTGTTGCATACCTACACTATCTTATTTAATCTTCATAATAACCTTGTGAAGTAAGTATGATGATTATTTTTCAATTTCACTGAAGCAGAAAAAGTTGAGTTCAAACTTATTAGTAGATAATATGACTACAACTCAAATTCAATCTCTTTTATCTAAAATATTGCCTGACCCAGTGTGAACTTGTTGAAAATATAGAGTCCAATGCTTGCTAAACCAAATTTCAAATCAAATTTATGAGACTACTCTTTCTAAATGATAAGACAGATATGAAAGTTAAATTAAAAAAGCAAATAGCAAAATACATACTCAATCATTTGCTGAATATGTGTTCATTGCATATTTATTTGTGGCTCAGCTGGACGTGGAACAACAGATTGGTTCCAAATAGGAAAATGAATACATCAAGGCTGTATATTGTCACCCTGCTTATTTAACATATATGCAGAGTACATCATGAGAAATGCAGGGCTGGAGGAAACACAAGCTGAAATCAAGGTTGCCAGGAGAAATATCAGTAACTTCAGAAATGCAGATGACACCACCATTATGGCAGAAAGTGAAGAACTAAAGAGCTTCTTGATGAAAGTGAAAGAGGAGAGTGAAAAAGTTGGCTTAAAGTTCATTCAGAAAACTAAGATCATGGCATCCGGTCCCATCACCTCATGGGAAATAGATGAGGAAACAGTGGAAACAGTGGCTGACTTTATTTTTTGGGGCTCCAAAATCACTGCAGATGGTGACTGCCGCCATGAAATTAAAAGACAGTTACTCCTTGGAAGGAAAGTTATGACCAACCTAGACAGCATATTAAAAAGCAGAGACATTACTTTGTCAACAAAGCACCATCTAGTCAAGGCTATGGTTTTTCCAATGGTCATGTATGAATGTGAGAGAAAGCTGAGTGCTGAAGAATTGATGTTTTTGAACTGTGGTGTTGGAGAAGACTCTTGAGAGTCCCTTGGACTGCAAGGAGACCCAACCAGTCCATCCTAAAGGAGATCAGTCCTGGGTTCATTAGAAGGACTTATGTTGAAGCTGAAACTCCAATACTTTGGCCACCTGATGCAAAGAGCTGACTCATTTGAAAAAACTCTGATGTTGGGACAGGTTTAAGGCAGAAGGAGAAGGGGATGACAGAGGATGAAATGGTTAGATGGCATCACCGATACAATGGACATGGGTTTGGGTGTACTCCAGGAGTTGGTGATGGACAGGGAGGCCTGGGGTTCTGCAGTTAATGGGGTCACAAAGCGTGGGACACGATTGAGCAACTGAACTGAACTGAAAAGCTGGTAAAGAATCCACCTGCAATGCAGGAGACATGGGTTCAATCCCTGGGTTGGGAAGATTCCCTGGCAAAGGGAAAGGCTACCTACTTCAATATTCTGGCCTAGAGAATTCCATGGACTGTATAGTCCATGGGGTCACAAAGAGTTGGACACGACTGAGTGACTTTAGCTTTCTCTATTACCTACAAGACACTGCAGTTGTCCTTGAGTATACATTCCAAAATGCAGAGTTTCTTTTGTATTGTGTATCCCCCCAACTTTTCTGTGGCTTGTTCATGTAGTAGTGTTCAACATATTCAATATTTAGTTGAAAAAGAAAGCAATTAAACTGTGTTTCTAATGGGTTTCAAATCTTCAGTTGAGTGAAACTCAGGACATAGTTTCCAACAATAATAAAAATTCATAAGACAATCCTAACTTCTACAGAGAGAAAGGAGAAATTTAAAGGAAACTATTAAATGAAACATCAAAAAATAATAACGGGTTACCATTTATAGAGTGCTTATGATGTACCAATAGATTTTCAGAGATTATGAGTTTAATATGAATAATAATTTTATGAGATTTGCTTTAATATCCTTACTTTGCAGTTAATAAAATAAGGTTTAGAAGCATTTTTATATTTTTCAAATTTATTTAATAAATAAAAAAACTAAGAATTGAACCCAAGTATGACATATCTCAAAACCTTTTATTTAATCAATTAAGCACTCCATTTCAGTTCAGTTCAGTTGCTCAAAAGTCGTGTCCGATTCTTTGTGACCCCATGGACTGCAGCATTCCAGGCCTCCCTGTCAATCACCAACTCCTGGAGTTCACCCAACCCATGAGTTGGGTTCACCCAACTCAATGTCCATTGAGTCGGTGATGCCATCCAACCATCTCATCCTCTGTCATCCCCTTCTCCTTCTTCCCTCAATCTTTCCCATCATCAGGGTCTTTTCAAATGAGTCAGCTCTTCGCATCAGGTGGCCAAAGTATTGGAGTTTCAACTTCAACATAAGTCCCTCCAATGAACACCCAGGACTGATCGCCTTTAGGATGAACTGGCTGGATCTCTTTGCAGTCCAAGGGACTCTCAAGAGTCTTCTCCAACACCAAGGTTCAAAAGCATCAATTCTTCAATTAAACACTAGTTCTAGAGTTAAGTAACTCAGCTGATAAACAATCTGCCTGCAGTATAGGAGACCTGGGTTCGATCCCTGGATTGGAAAGATCTCCTGGAGAAGGGAATAGCTACCCACTTCAGTATTCTGGCCTGGAGAATTCCAAAGACTGTATTGTCCATGGGGTCACAAATAGTTGGACAAAACTGAACCACTTTCACTTTCACAGAGCTAAGTATAAAATGGGAAAATAAAAATTCTTGAATGAAGTATAAAGATTCCTTCTCTGTTTGTTTCTTTAGATTGAAAGTAGGTTATTTTGGTGTCCTGCTTTTAAGTATATGAAGTAACCTGATTTTAGGTCTCAGTTCAGTTCAGTGCAATTCAGTCGCTCAGTCGTGTCCGACTCTTTGCGACCCCATGAATCGCAGCACGCCAGGCCTTCCTGTCCATCACCAACTTCTGGAGTTTACTTAAACTCATGCCCACCGAGTCGGTGATGCCATCCAGCCATCTCATCCTCTGTCGTCCTCTTCTCCTCCTGCCCCCAATCCCTCCCAGCATCAGGGTCTTTTCCAATGAGTCAATTCTTCGTATGAGGTGGCCAAAGTATTGGAGTTTCAGCTTCAGCATCAGTCCTTCCAGTGAACACCCAGGACTTATCTCCTTTAGGATGGACTGGTTGGATCTCCTTGCAGTCCAGGGGACTCTCAAGAGTCTTCTCCAACACCACAGTTCAAAAGCATCAATTTTTCGGTGCTCAGCTTTCTTCACAGTTCAACTCTCACATCCATACATGACCACTGGAAAAACCATAGCCTTGACAAAATGGACCTTTGTTGGCAAAGTCATGTCTCTGCTTTTTAATATGCTATCTAGGTTGGTCATAACTTTCCTTCCAAGGTGTAAGCGTCTTTTAATTTCATGGCTGTAGCCACCATCCATAGTGATTTTTGAGCCCCCAGAAGATGAAGTCTGACACTGTCTCTACTGTCTCCCCATCTATTTCCCATGAGGTGATGGGACCAGATGCCATGTTCTTAGTTTCCTGAATGTTAAGCTTTAAGCCAACTTTTTCGCTCTCCTCTTTCACTTTCATCAAGAGGCTTTTCAGTTCCTCTTCACTCTCTGCCATAAGGGTGGTGTCACCTGCATATCTGAGGTTATTGATATTTCTCCCAGCAATCTTGATTCCAGCTTGTGCTTCTTCCAGCCCAGCGTTTCTCATGATGTACTATGCATATGTTAAATAATCAGGGTGACAATATACAGTCTTGACGTACTCCTTTTCCTATTTGGAACCAGTCTGTTGTTCCATGTCCAGTTCTAACTGTTGCCTCCTGACCTGCATACAGGTTTCTTAAGAGGCAGGTCAGGTGGTCTGGTATTCCCATCTCTTTCAGAATTTTCCACAGTTTATTGTGATCCACACAGTCAAAGGCTTTGGAGTAGTCAATAAAGAAGAAGTAGATGTTTTTCTGGAGCTCTCTTGCTTTTTCGATGAAAAAGTAAGACACCTAGTAAGATGGTAGGTGTTGCGAGAGGTCATCAGAGGGCAGACACACTAAAACCGTAATCACAGAAAACTAGCCAACCTGATCACAGGACCACAGTCATGTCTAACTCAATGAAACTAAGCCATGCCATGTGGGGCCACCCAAGACGATTTTAAGTCTAGGTATGGCAATATGATGGGATAAGATGTGTCTACAGTAAATGACTCTTTTCCCTGAATATGTAATATTATTTTTTATAGAGTTGAAGGAAGAACACCTTTTTTTTTTTTTTTGTCCCTCCTCTTTTTTTTTTTGTCCCTGCACTTGTACAGATATTTGGTCAAATATCATTTTGTAAAACATTGATTTAGTGATACACATATTTGTGGTCAATACATATACACAAATAATTTTACAGCATTCAGATGTCTCAGCATCTAAAATTGCTTCTGAGTTAGACATGATAAAAATATGTGCACCCAAAACTTTAGCAACAGAAAAATCTAAAAACAAACAAACAAACAAACAAAAAAACAATTACGAGTCAAGAAATTTAGGAGTTTTGATATTTTATAATGCAAACCTTTACAAATTTTTCAAACTCCTTATTTTACAAATAAACAACTCCTCCTTGCTTTCAAATGTTAAATGTTGCCAAGTCACATCAACTGGGAGAAGGAGTTTAGATCCAAGCATGCTTACATGATCTTTGCATGAATGATTAACAAAACAGAAGACAAGTTAACAAAACACAAAGACTAGATATAATGTGGCAATACTATGGGATAAACTGATACTTAAAAACAACATTTTGAAGATATTCTAAAATACATGCAAACATATTAGGTTAAGTAAACTTAAAACAATTAAAAATCTGTCTAAATCTACTTTCCCAAGAGTGAAGATTTTATAATTGCTTAATTACATACACACTTATAACTTTTAAATATTTCTAAAATATTTTAAAAGCATATGTTTTTAACATGTAAAATGTTTTAAAAAATCATGAAAAAATGGGTAGAAAAATTTTGCTAAGAAATAGTATTTAATAATTAGGTATTAAATTCATTAGAGCTTCACATAATTATGGGAATAAAATGCATAAATATGCATTTAAAACTAATGCCAGCATTTCTTTCTTGGGAAAGCAATATGAAGTTTCCTCAAAAAATTAAAAATATATGTTATAGCAATTTCACTTCTGGATACATATCCAAAGGAAATGAAATCACCACCTTGAAGAGATATCTGCACCCCTATGTTCCCTTTAGCTTTAGTAACAATAGCCAAGACATGGAAAAAAGAAATCTTGCCATTTGGAGCAACTTGGATAAAACTTGAAGGCATTAGGCAAAGTGAGATATATCAGAGAAAGACAGATATGTGGAATCTTAAAAAAAAAAAAAAAAAGCCTCATAGAAACTAAGGACAAATTGTTAGTTGTCAGAGTCAAGGGATGGGGGATGGGAAAATGGCTGAAGGTGGTCAAAGGGTACACATTGCCAGTTATAAAGTGAATAAGTTCTGAAGATATAATGTACTGCATGATGACAATAGTTAACAATACCATATTATATATTTGAAGATTGCTAAAGTAGATTTATTTAAAGTTTCCAACATACAAAGACACTTAAATTATAACTATGTGAGGTTATGGATGTGGTAACTAAACCTATTATGGAAATGATTTTGCAGTTTATACATATATAAAATCAATATGTAAACTAGAAACTTATACGATGTCATATGCCAATTATTTGGGCTTCCTTGGTAGCTCAGTGGTAAAGAATCAGTCTGACAATTCAGGAGATGCAGATTTGATCCCCGGGTGGAGAAGATTCCCTGGAAAAATAAGTGGCAACCTAGTCCAGTATTCTTGCCTGGGAAATTTATATGGATAGATGAACCTGGTGGGTACAGTTCATGAAATCACAAAAGAGTTGGATATGATTTAGAGACTAAACAACAATAAGTGTCAGTTAAATCTCAATGCTGGATACATTTTTATTGCTTAAGAAATAAAATTTTATTTTATTTATTTACAAAATGCATGCATTTTGATACATTTTATCCTGAGACTTAGAAAAATCAAATTTTGTTCAAACCAACAAACCATAACTGAGTATATACACTGTAATAGATTCAGGGAAATTTAAATGTTAAAAAGATTTAAATGATACAAAGTAAGTAACTTTTAAAAAATGACTCTAATGTGTATGGATGTGTAAATTGGACCATAAAGAAAGCTGAGCAATAAAGCTGAGTGCCAAAGAATGTGGTATTGGAGAAGACTCTTGAGAGTCCCTTAGACTGCAAGGAGATCAAACCAGTCAATCCTCAAAGAAATCTGTCTTGAATATTCATTTGAAGGACCAATGCTAAAGCTGAAGCTCCAACACTTTGGCCACCAGATGAAAAGAAGTAACTCATTGGAAAAGACCCTGATGCTGGGAAGTATTGAAGGCAGTAGGAGAAGGGGTTGACAGAGGATGAGATGGTTGGATGTCACACCAAGTCAATGGACATGAGTTTGAGCAAGTTTTGGAGTGTGTGATGGACAGGAAAGCCTGGCGTGCTGCAGTCCATGGGGTCACAAAGAGTTGGACATGGCTGAGTGACTAAGCTGAACTGAACTGATATGTAATCCAAATATAGGCTGAAGCAATCCTACTCTTTAAGATCTGTAAAATGTCTGAAATATCTATACCACACTTTATGGTATAAATGCTTTCATCAGTTGAATTCAGTTCAGTTCCTCAGTCGTGACCGATTTTGAGACCCCATGGATCATCACCAACTCCTGGAGATTATCCAAACTCATGTTCGTTGAGTTGGTGATGCATCCAACCATATCCTCTGTCGTCCCCTTCTCCTCCCACCTTCAATATTCCCCAGCATCAGGGTCTTTCCAAATGAGTCAGTTATTTGCATCAGGTGGCCAAAGTATTGGAGTTTCAGCTTCAACATCAGTCCTTCCAATGAACACCCAGGACTGATCTCCTTTAAGATGGACTGGTTAAATCTCCTCGTAGTCCAAGGGACACTCAAGAGTCTTCTTCAACACCACAATTCAAAGGAAGCATCAATTCTTCAGTGCTCAGCTTTCTTTGTATTCCAACTCTCACATCCATACATGACTACTGGAAAAACCATAGCCTTGACTAGACAGACCTTTGTTGACAAGGTAATGTCTGCTTTTAAACATTCTGTCTAGGCTGGTCATAGCTTTCCTTCTAGGAGTAAGCGTCTTTTAATTTCATGGCTGCAGTTACCATCAGCAGTGATTTTGGAACCCCCCCAAAAAAATAAATAAAATAAAGTCAGCCACTGTTTCCCCATCTATTTGCCATGAAGTGATGGCACCAGATGCCATGATCTTAGTTTTTTGAATGCTGAGCTTTAAGCCAACTTTTTCATTCTCCTCTTTCACTTTCGTCAAGAGGCTCCTAAGTTCCTTTTCACTTTCTGCCACAAGGCTGGTGTAATCTGCATATCTGAGGTTATTGATATTTCTCCCTGAAATCTTGATTCCAGCTTGTGCTTCTTCCAGCCCAGAGTTTCTCAAGATGTACTCTGCATATAAGTTAATAAGCAGGGTGACAATAAACAGCCTTGATGTACTTCTTTCCCTATTTGGAACCAGTCTGTTGTTCCATGTCCAGTTCTAGCTATTGCTTCCTGACCTGCATACAGGTTTCTCAAGAGGCAGGTCAGGTGGTCTGGTATTCTCATCTCCTTCAGAATTTTCCACAGTTTGTTGTTATACACACAGTCAAAGGCTTTGGCATAGTCAATCAAGCAGAAATAGATGTTTCTCTGGAACTCTCTTGCTTTTCGATGATCCAGCAGATGTTGGTTATTCGATCTCTGGTTCCTCTGCCTTTTATAAAACCAGCTTGAACATCTGGAAGTTCATGGTTCACATATTGCTGAAGCCTAGCTTGGAGAATTTTGAGCATTACTTTGCTATTGTATGAAGTGAGTAAAATTGTACAGTAGTTTGAGCATTCTTTGGCATTGCCTTTCTTTGGAATTGGAATGAAAAAAGACCTTTTCCAGTCCTGTGGCCACTGCTGAGTTTTCCAAATTTGCTGGCATACTGAGAGTGCTCTTTCACAGTATCATCTTTTAGGATTTGAAATAGTTCAACTGGAATTCTGTCACCTCCAGTAGCTTTGTTGGTAGTGATGCTTTCTAAGGCCCACTTGACTTCACATTCCAGGATGTCAGGCTCTAGGTGAGTGATCACACCATTGTGATTATGTGGGTCGTAAAGACCTTTTTGTACAGTTCTTCTGTGTATTCTTGCCACCTCTTCTTAATATCTTCTGCTTCTGTTAGGTCCATACAATTTCAGTCCTTTATCAAACCCATCTTTACATGAAATGTTCCCTTGATATCTCTAATTTTCTTGAAGCAATCTCAAGTCTTTCCCATTCTATTGTTTTCCTCTATTTCTTTGCATTGATCGCTGAGGAAGGCTTTCTTATCTCTTCTTGCTATTCTTTGGAAATCTGCATTCAAATGGGAATATCTTTCCTTTTCTCCTTTGCTTTTTGCTACTCTTCTTTTCACAGCTGTTTGTAAGGCCTCCTCAGAAAATCATTTTGGTTTTTTGCATTTCTTTTTCTTGGAGATGGTCTTGACCCTTGTCTCCTGTACAATGTCATGAACCTCCATCCATAGTTCATCAGGCACTCTGTCTATCAGATCTAGTCCATTAAGTCTATTTCTCACTTCCACTGTATAATCATAAGGGATTTGATTTAGGTCATACCTGAATGGTCTAGTGGTTTTCCCTACTTTCTTCAGTTTAAGTCTGAATTTAGCAGTAAGGAGTTCATTATCTGAGCCACAGTTAGCTCCCAGGCTTGTTTTTGCTGACTGTATAGAGCTTCTCCATCTTTGGCTGCAAAGAATATAATCAATCTGATTTCGGTGTTGACCATCTGGTGATATCCATGTGTAGAGTCTTCTCTTGTGTTGTTGGAAGAGGGTGACCAGTGCGTTCTCTTGGCAAAACTCTATTAGCCTTTGTCCTGTTTCATTCCGTACTCCAAGGCCAAATTTGCCTGTTACTCCAGGTGTTTCTTGACTTCCTACTTTTGCATTCCTGTCCCCTACAATGAAAAGGACAGCTTTTTGGGGTGTTAGTTGTAAAAGCTCTTGTAGGTCTTCATAGAACCATTCAACTCCAGCTTCTTCAGCATTACTGGTCGAGGCATAGGCTTGGATTACCGTGATATTGAATGGTTTGCCTTGTAAATGAGCAGAGATCATTCTGTCATTTTTGAGATTGCATCCAAGTACTACATTTCAGACTCTCGTTGAGTAAGATGGCAAATCCATTTCTTCTAATGGATTCTTGCCAACAGTAGATATAATGGTCATCTGAGTTAAATTCACCAATTCCAGCAGCGGCTGGTGGCTGCACGGCCCTGGAGCAGTGGCTGGCCGAGAGGGGGTACCCCACGTCCAAGGTCAGAGAAACCCCAGTAAGATGGTAGGCTCTTTAACGTCTGTGAGGAGATATCGCATGTTCAAGGGCAAAGGAGAAGCCCCAGCAAGATGGTAGGAGGGACGAATTCATGTTTAGAATCAAACCCCATTCCCACTATAAACACTCAGAGGGCTCAAACAAACCGTGTGCACACCAGGACCCAGGGACCCCAGAGAGACTGAGACAGAACTGTGTTTGAGCATCTCCTGCGGAGGTACGGGTCAGCAGTGGACTGCCGCAGGGGTAGGGGCTCTGGGTGCAGCAGACTTGGGTATGGCTTAAGCCCTCTTGCAGGGGTTCACCATTAACCCCACCATAGAGCTGCCAGAATTTACACAGGACTGGGAAATAGACTCTTGAGGGCACAAACAGAACCTTGTGCACCAGGACCCAAGACAAAGGGGCAATGACCCCACAAGAGACTGACCCAGACTCGCCTGTGAGTGTCCAGGAGTCTCCAGCAGAGGCGTGAGTCAGTGGTGGTATGCTGCAAGGTGTGGGGGCACCGAGAGTAGCAGTCCATGCATGGGATCTTGGAAGGAGGTCACCATTCTCTTCATTACCTCCACCATGGTTTAAGTGTAAGTGTTAGTTGCCCAGTCGTGCCCGACTCTTTGAGACACCATGGACTGCAGCCCACCAAGCTCTTCTGTCCATGAGATTCTCCAGGCAAGGATACTGGCAGATTCTTTATGGACTGAGCTACAGAGGAAGCCCACACCATGGTTTGGCCCCAGGTAAATAGTAGGGAGGGAACACAGCTCCACCCATCAACAGAAAATTGGATTAAAGATTTACTGAGCATGGCCCTGCCCATCAGAACAAGACCCAGAATCCCCCTCAGTCAGTCTATCCCATCAGGAAGCTTTCACAAGCCTCTTATACTTCTCTGTCAGAGGACAGACAGATTGAAACCCACAATCACAGAAGACTAATCAATCTAATCACATGGACTGCAGTCTTGTCTAACTTAATGAAACTATGAACCATGCCATGTAGGGCCACACAAGAGGGATGGGACATTGTGGAGACTTCTGACAGAACATGGTCCACTGGAGAAGGGAATGGCAAACCACTTCGGTATTCTTGCCTTGAGAACCCCATGAACAGTATGAAAAGGCAAAACGATAGGACACTGAAAGAGGAACTCCTCAGGTCGGTAGATGCCCCATATGCTACTGGAGATCAGTGGAGAAACAACTCCAGAAAGAATGAAGAGATGGAGCCAGAGCAAAAACAACACCCAGTTGTGATGTGACTGGTGATGGAAGCAAGGTCCAATGTTGTAAAGAATAATATTGCATAGGAATCTGGAATGTTAGGTCCTTGAATCAAGGCAAATTGGAACTGGTCAAACAGGAGATGACAAGAGTGAACATGGACATTTTAGGAATCAGCAAACTAAAATGGAATTTAACTCAGATGACTATTATATCTACTACTGTGGGCAAGTAACCTGTTACTCATAGCTTATTTTTTCCCAAATATTTTGATGTCTTAATAAGTTTCAATACTCTTTGTAATGGAAATAAACTTAATATTAAGTGAAAAATATCATGTAGAATATTGTCCTATGTCTATTGAAGCTATTATTTAAAATAGTCAACCATAAATCAATAAAACCAGTATGTTCCACTACAAAGCACGTTAGATAAATTAACTAATTTAATCATTAAATATATCCATTAAGTAGCTTTATAGCATCCACTTTACAAATCGTGAAAACTGTAAGAAACAAATTGATTCAAATTTCCAAATCATAAAGGTAATCTGAACCAAACATAGGACTTTATGAATCAATAAATTACAGCTCTAAAGGATCATGGACTTAAATGTAAAATGTAATTCCAAACATTAATTGTTCTATATAGTTCTTCTATGGCTAGATTTGTTGCCATCTTTTGTATACACAATATTTAATATTTGTAATAAAATCATATATATGTAATATCTGAGTATGTATCTTCATATATATGGTGTGTATATATTTTGACCCAAAATTTCACTTTTATAAATAAAACCAGAATGAAAATATTTAGAGATAATGGATTGTATGCAGTTATTAAATTATTTACTGCACTGCAATCATAATAAAGCAAATTAGAAACCAACAAAATGTTCCTCTCCAAGAGATTATAGAGCACATTATGGTATGTCCATATGTGTCTTTGGGAATTAAATTGTGCAAGAATTTTTAATAACTGGAAAATGTTAATTATGCAAAATTAAGCATACTAGATTTAAATATTTTATAATCATATATTCATTCAGATGTTAATTATTCTGATGATCACTATTCATCAGGCACTATTTTAATAAAGATGGAAATATAATGATAACTCAAATAAATGAAATCCCTGCCCTTACAAATATTGCTCTATTATCCACATACTTACTATCTACATGCTTACTATCTGCATGCTTACTTAACTACCTATTCAGTTGTATGAGTCGTCTGTTACTCTGTAACAAACTACTCTAAAACTCAGTGACGTATAACAACTATTTGCCATGAAATTATTGCTTATGCATCTGGTGGTCACCTAGAAGTTAGTTAATCTAGGCAGGGCTCTCCTGGACAGCTACAGATCCAGTTATAGACGAGATCAGAGGTGAGTCAAAGTGTGGAGGAGGAAAGAGAAACTACTCTCCCCATGAATGTCCCCAGTGTTCTTCATTAACTTTGCAGTAATAGTTGATTGCAAATTGCAGTTCTCTGAAATTTGCAAACCAGCGTCTCATCTCTGTGCCTGTTCAGGGCCACCAGGATCAGCTAATCAAAGTCCCATCCTCAAATGTCTATATTCCACTTACAGTGGAGTCCTTCTTTTGGACTCCTAAGGCATCGGTATTAGGCAAGTATTGTCCCTTAAGGTTTGTATCCATGTTATTTCTCTGGAGTCCATTATCAGAGGTTCTAAGGTACCGGAACCAACCTTTATAGCAGTGTGGACTCCACATCCATGAGGTTTTTCTTTTAAACTTTTATTTTAGCAATTTCAACATCTTCCCTTTTCATCCTCAGCTTTAGGGATGGTAATTGCTTTCACACAGTTATTATTAATATCTCCATGATAAAGAAGGATTTCTTTTTGCTTTTTAACCAATTTCCCTCCAATAGCTAGTTATTAAGATTAATTGACATTAAATTATCTGTTAAAATAAATTGTGTGGTTTATATTTCTAACTAGATTCTGATTCACATCCCATTGGCCAGAGTAAAATCACATCAAAGCAAAGCTCAGTATCTGTGGAATGGATATTTTTCTTCTTCTAAGGAATTCAAACTATCACATTATAATCTAGCTACCAATCTATTTTCTTCTAGTCTCATTTTTTTTTCATCTTTGTGTATCCTGAGAAGAAAATAATTGAAATTATGTTTTGTATTATCAAAGAAAATAATTCATCATATCCACAGGTTTTTACCAAGTTTTTATATTGTCTCTGCTTTCCATTTGTGTGAACTTATTATGATAGTAACAATAGCTTACATTCATTAAAAGTGCAGGCACTGATATCGAATCCTTATAATAATCCTATGAAGTAGGTACTCATTACTCTTATTTTAAAAATAAGAAAACTGAACTTATGAGATATTAATTAGCCCAAGGTCCCACATTTTTTATTTGGTATAGCCTGTATTTAGAAACAACGATCTATTGGCAAAGCCCATACTGCAAAACACTGTTTCAGAATGAAACTCTACTGGAAGTAGCAGTCACTTGGTTTTAAACATCCATCTAATTCTTTAATAATTACATGTTTATGCATATTTTAAAATGTTATTTTTCACATAAAAATCATTTGTGTTGAGATTTGATTTCCTGTGTATCAGAGAGTACAGTGGAACACGCATTGACTTATTAACTGAATGCTCATAGTGAGTGATATATACCTGTGTGTGTGTGTCTGTGGCTAATCACCTTATGATGGAATATTCCAAGCATGAACTTTTAAAAAAGATCTTTGAAAGTCACAGGAAGTTTCTCATCATTATGATTTTAGGCAAATTTTGGGAAGTTTCAGCTTAGGCAATATTCAAGATATAATGTTGCAAATTTCCATGTGCTAATAAAATAATCATGATATGTACACAATTCAAGAAAAATTTTGTAGGGAGGGAGAGGGAATTAAATGAATTATAAGCTTTATTAAGTATCTCTTCTTCTGTAAACTTCATTAAGTTTTTATTTTATTTTTCTTTTCTAACTAAGGCCAATTATTATTTGTGTATGTATGCATGTTTGTTGCATGCATGCATGTGTGTGTGTGTATGTGTGTATGATTACCAGTGGTTTCTTTTTGTCATTTTGCAATGTCAGGTGAAAGGAAAATGACAGTAGCAGACAAACTATTATATGTGTACCAGAGAGCACACAGAAACTGGCATCAGCTCATTCTCTGAATCCTCACATTGAGCGACATAAATCAAAACTCCCCATGACAGTAGAGAAAAGCCAGTAAGTTTGGACAGAAAATGATACAGGCACGGCTTTCAGAAAACAAGAAGAGCTTCTTTTCATGGTGCCATCTACAGCAATAGCAAGGAGCTTACAAGTCTGATGTTCCATAATGAGAATTTCTTGCAAGTTGTAGGGACTTCTTACAATGGTAATAGAGTTGGTGATGAGAATTGAATATTTAAGATGGACTGATGAACAGATTGGCCTATGTAAACCTTTTATGGATAGGAATAAAGAGATGTGAAATATTTTTTACTGTAATTAATGGTTACTGTTCCCAAGTATGCATGGCAATCTTTCTTAAAGGAAAAAGATAATAAAGTTGGTCCTTTCTTCAAAATATAGTATTTTCTTATTAATTAGTGTAAATGAAACTTGTATTGTGGACCTATTATGCACAGAGTATTGTGCATAAAGTATTTTGGAAGATACTACAGTAAATAAGACATAATTTTTCACTCATGGTAAAAACAAAAATAAAAGTTTTAAAAAAGGTCTAAAAAAAAACTGTATAGAGTAGATCAGAGTCCTAAACAAGCATAAAGTGCTATAAAGATTCAAAACACAGGGAAATTACAGGTATTTGATTGTAATTCTGGATAAAGATTTTGTATCTATATTGAGCACATAAAAGCAAATAGAAATAATGTAGTGTGTCTAATAGGGTATCACAGCATCACTGGTCTGAGCAACTTTATACATGGGTAACTGCAGTATTACGGATTCCAGTGCACATTTCAGCAGCATGCACTTATAACATTATCAGGTAACTCACACTTGTTTGAAGTCATTCTTATAATATCTGATAATAAATAACACTAAGTATTAAATTTTGACATAAATTGAATGGATAATTTCTAGGAATTTTTTAAAAGCTTTAATGGATTATGATGTGTTCTCTTTTTTCCTGAGATTCCTATTGAAATCACCTGGAAATCTTACAGGAATTTTGGAATCACTCTAATTACTCAGAAAAGACTCTAGTCCTCAAAGGTAATTTAAGCTTCAAATTCACTTCGGAGCTTAAGTTCTTTTAGCTGGGGCCACATCTTCCCAAAACCACACTGCTGAATCAGTCTGGTTCTGGTAGTTTTCAAGCATAGCATTCTATACCATGATAATTTTCTCCCACAGCAAACTAGCTAAACAAAGTAGCTACTAAAAAATAAATAAATATTAAATGAAGAGAAAATGTATAAAATAGATATTTTGGCTGCTTCAGTCTGTGTTATATTATTCTGGAAGTGAACATTACGTGTACCTGATTGAAAGAGTGGGTCTGAGAGCACTGTCGTACGTCATGACCCTTTCTCTGTAGGCATAGCTATTGTTTCAAATGTGACCATATGATCCAAGGGAAATTCTTTGCTAATCAGCAACCAAAACAGTTACCTTCCTTGAGAAGCTGAACTAAATAGTACTAACACACCAGAGAGTAAATTGTAAGGAAGATCTCATTAGTAACAAAATTTCACAATGAAAGTCTAATAATTTATTTTGCCAAAAGTTCCACAAATGCCCTGTATCACACTTTTCCTGAGGCTTGTTTTATATTTTTATTTATAATAAAATTTCCCTCTTTTGAATTAGCTTGGCACCATTTTCCTGAAAAAAAAAATCAAAGTATAAATAATCAATAATGGAAGAAAATAGCTTCAGCTGTAAAATTAGTTCTAACTTATTATTTCCCTGATCCTTAGCATCTGTATATGTTAAATTTGTTGAATTAGTTTTTAAATATCAAAAGCTGTTATAAACACAGGTATATCTTGGAATCAAGAATTAAGAAATATGTAAGTTTAAATATACATATAATTTTATATGTGTGTATCTAGTTTTTATGGTATCTGAACTTCTGGATGCTAAGGTAATAGTAATCTCTCATCTTTAGTGGAATATGGGATACTTTTAGTCCCTGGAATGTCACAGAAAACATTTCATTAGCTGGTAGCAGCCTGGAATAATGTGCCTATGGAAGACAATGGATTAAGTCACCAAATAACTGCTGTGTGATATTTCTGTAGTAGGAATGATGATTATATATATACTAAGCTTTTATTCTGAATGCAGTAGAGAATTAACAAAAATAATAAACTGGTAATTTTAAACCCTCAAATACTCAGTTCATGACACAAAGAACATGCTTGTGTGCTTTATCTGAAAGCATGTTTTATATCTTATAACAAAAGAGCCAATGTTTCTCAAACCATATCTGAAATTTCATTCTGCAAGACAGAACTATAAACAAGTTTAACTCAAAACTCTCAAGATTTTTTGTTGACTAGGAAATAGTAATATCCCAAAGATCATACTGAGGACATTTGGAAAGATTTGGATGAATCCAAGTACACTGAATACCCAAATCTTACCAATCCTTCCTTACCAGTTCCTTTTCTTCTAAGACAGGGGCTTCTCTAAGGGCTCAGATGGAGAGGTAAAGAATCCACCTGTGATGCAGGAGACCTGGGTTTGACTGCTGGGTTGAGAAGATCCCATGGAGAAGGGAAGGGTTACCTTCTCCAGTATTCTTGCCTGGAGAATCCATGTGAGAAGGAGCCTGGTGTGCTACAGTCCATGGGGGGTGCAAAGAGTCAGACATGTCGAGCAACTAACACTTTCATTTTTTTTTTTCACTTTCAAGGAGACTATACTTCTTTTATTTGAAGATCCTGTATTATCTTCACCTGAAACAATTATTGACCTTCACAATATCCATTTCATCAATTATCATCACTTCCAAAACGAATTAACTTACATTCAAGAATTTCTGATAGGAATGAGTCCAAAGTATGAACTTAGAGGATAGAGCAGGTACACAAAGAACAAAGTTTTGATAATTTATATCAGCCAAACTATGGGCCAATATGTATAGAAATTTGTTCCAAATATACAAAAACATTCGAGGAGAAAAAAATAATTTAAAGTGGGCTGAATTTAACAGTATTTTCCACTTACTAGAAATGCTGGATTAAATGTGTTACTTGGCTAATTGTGCTTGGATGGATAATCAAAACCTAATTTAAATTGTATCCTATTTTAAATGAATTTGAAGGGCTATAACTTTTTTTATATAATGTCTATGAATAAATCTCATATCTAAAAGATATAAGGATGTTATAATGGATTTATCTTTTGTGATATCTCTTTGGAGGTCTTCAGGGGACATTTATATATTTACATCACCATAGTATAGAAAACTTATTTATGAAGGCAGCACCAATGTTCTTAAAGCTTCTGGATTAGATGTCTTCTTCAGGCAGGAGTTAACCAGGGGAGAATAGACTCTTTGTTGTTAATGATCATGTCAGTATTCCAGATTAGAAGAAGCCAAACCATAACCCTTAATTGTCAGTGATTTAACAAGCAGTGTGTTTACTGATGTGTACAGTGGAGCTTGTGCAGTAATAATAATTTTTACTTTAGGTACTTCTGGTAGAACATATTGATCATGGAGATTCTAGCACTGAAATAAATGAGCACCATACTGAAATGCTATGTCACATTTTAAAAATGGAGATAAAAGAAAATCTCTACCCAGAGACCTTATTTGAATAACCGTTTTGGAAGGAGAAGTTCTTTGGGTCATAGCCACAGATCCCTTAAATATAAAGTAGGCTGAACCCCTTGATAAAATACCCTGCAACATTGTTGCCAGTCTATATTATAACTTACCTTCCTAGTTGTTAGCAAAAAGTATATTGTTCTCTATTGGGGTTTTTTTGTTGTTGTTAAGAAGTATATTGTTATGACCTGTATGTTAGGCAAGGTTACTAATTTGATGTGAGTGCAGAACAAAATAAGGTTGAATGAGTAGCTGCTCCTCCACTAGGGGTATGATTCAGTTAATCTAAGAATACATAAAATGTCTGTACAATTAGAGATAACCAGTGAGAACCCTCTAATAATTCACAAGAAGAGAACAACAGATTTCTAAAGCAAACACACGCCTTTTCTTCTGCAAATAATTACTCTCATATTTAAAAAGACTCCCTTGTAAAGCAGAGACTACACAGTATTGTAAAGCAATTATCCTCCAATTAAAAAATAAGAAAAAGAAAATAATAAAATAAAAAGATCTCCAACTTTACTAAGGAAACAGTACAGACTGCATAGACGTTTGACCTAATAACCATATAATTTCAGCTACGCAACATGATTAGCTTTTATCTGATACACAGATCCCTAGAGTCAGGCCTTTACAGTTTCTGGAACCATGAATAAGTTACATGATCAAGTAGCTCAGACTCTCATGAGACATAATTCTGCTGAACTGCAATCTCTCCTCCAATTCGCACATGTATCCTGATATGAAATTTTACAGAAACAACTGACAGGGAGAAGAAATTTACATGTATATATATATACATATACAAACACACACATAAAGTTATTTATTCATTTTTATAAGGAATTGTCTTGTATGACTATGGAGGCCAACAGGACCCAAGATCTATAGTTCGCAAAGTGGAGATGTAGAAGCTCCAATGGTGTAGTTGCAGTCTGAGGACTGGTAAGCTTGAAACCCAAGAAGAACTGAAGTTTCAGTTTGAGCCTGAAGGCAAGAAAATATTGATGTTCCTATTCAATCAGGCAGGCAGGAGGAGTTTTGCTTATTCATGAGAGGAACAGCTTTTTTGTTCCATTCCAGCCTTTAACAGATTGAATGAGGCCCACCCACAGTAGGAAGGGCAATCTACTTTACTCAGTCTAGTGATTCAAATGTTAATCTCATCCATAAACATACCCTTACAGAAACACTCAGAATAATGTTTGACCAAATATTTGGATACCCCTCAGACCAGTAAAGTTAACACATAAAATTAATCATCATAGTCCTAAAGGATAATAATGAAGGGAAATCCTCTTAGGGGCAGGATGTTGAGCATGGCATCTGGTTGTTCATTTTGCTTGGAAAAATAATTTGCTGGAGGTCAGATATACATCAGTTCTTGGAGATTAGCAATCAGGTGCATGACTAATGACTTATTCAGTAGTAAGCACCTTAGAAGCAGTGCAATTAAAACATTAGGGAAAGATTTAGTTGAAAAGCTTAAGGGTGAACTTCTAAGAATTGGCAAAGGAAGTAAAGATATTTGTTGCCTAAGTAAATGTTTTCAAAAGAATGCTTTTGTGGAGAAGACTTGCAATAATCAAGTAAAATAAGATTTCTCATATTGTAGCTGTCAATCTGCCTCTTTACCTATCACCTAGTGCTTACTCAGTAAGCTCATTAACAAACTGAAAACATTCTCATCACCATCGTAAATCTGGCTACTTCCACTGCTTAATGACCAAATTCCTACAGTGAAGATCAAATAGGCACCCTACATATACCATATGTTCCTGGAGGGAAGAGTAGCAGTAAGTTCTGGGGAAGTTTAATGAATTTTTACCCTTTGAATCACAGAAGGGGCAGAAATCCCTCCCCCCAACTCTTGGTATTGCCATTTACTCTAGATAAGCATTTCCCTTCTCTGCCTAATTTTTCTTCTCTCATGATCATCCATGGATCTACAGAATGCATTATTTGCTGCCATGATGCTGCATACTGTGTTCCTCCTGGTCAAGGCTTTCATTTTATAGGAAAGGAGTGAAACGATAGACACATACCCAAGAGGATCGTTTACCTTACCCTACCTCATCACCCAGAAGCAATTGGTCCAGTAATACAATAGAGTGGCTTAGATAAGATTTATTTATGCTGTTTTATACATAACACTTAGTTAGGTTGGAGAAAAGTTCTAAAAATTTTACCTTATGCTCTGACAACCATAAATGATGCTTTTAATATCTTAGTGAGAAACCAGATTGAAGAATCAATGGTAGAAAATGAGAGTGACCTCTTTCATTATAATCTGTGAAGTGCAGGTTAATTGCTCAGTGGTGTCTGACTGTTTGTGACCCCAAGGACTGTAGCCCACTAGTTCCTGTGCCCATGGAATTCTCCAGGCAAGAATACTGGAGTGAGTTGCTATGTCCTCCTCCAGGGAATCTCCCCAACCCAAAGAAAGAACCTGAGTTTTCCCTCAAGAATTTTTTGTTTCCCCTGCATATTATTTACTGCTTTTGATAGTTTAGAAGTCTTAGATCCCAATGGAGAAATACTTTTACAAGGACACAATGATGATTTCAATGAATTAGTAATGAGAGAAAACTATCTTTTGAATTTATAGTGGAACAGAACTAACAGGTAAAGGACAACTGTCTGCTGTTTTAATCCTAATTGAAAGAGTAATAGAATTTATCTTACTCAAGTGGGGCAGAGAGGATTTTGTCAACCAGTAGATTCTCTGAAAGCTTCTTAGTATTTCCACAACTAATGATAACAAAAAGAAAAGACTACAACAATCAAATACAAGCAAGAGCAGACACTTTTGGAATAAAAATTTGAGTCACCATACAAAACAAAATATAGTGAACTTTCGAGGTGCTGTGGACAAATGGAACATAGAGTATAAAGTGAAAGCTGAAAGTTTTTTTCTTTTACTATGTTTTAATTTATTAATTGAAGGATAATTGCTTTACAGAATGTTGTTGTCTTCTGTCAAACCTCAGCATGAATCAGCCATAGGTAAAGAAGTTTTAAATAGCAACTAAATACCACTTGTTAAGTGACGACTAAAGAAATACTCTTATTTTCTTCACTGTTTTGTATCATATCAATCGCCTTTTTAAAAGCCTTTCTCTTTTCCAAGCAACTTTATATAAAGTATGTTGATGAAGGTGACTTTTATTTTTCTGTCTTTAGTTTGCAAGACATTGAAGAGTATCTCTGAATGAATTAGAAAAAGTATAAACATCATCTAATGCTGCATATAGGGCTTGATGGGAATTTGAGGAAAGACCAAACATGTCTAATCACTTCATGATAGGTAGTCATGGGATCTTATTTCCATTGTTGTTTGGGAGATACAGTTGAGTAGGAGGATATGTACTGGTTGGCGCTGAGCAATGATTGTGCCAGACTGTTTGTTGGTAGTCAGGACCATTTTCACCACCTTCTGTGCTCTCTACTATAGCTTCAAAGTTGATGTCTGGGAAACAAATTTCCTAGAATCCTTTGTTGTGGGGCTTTGGTTTAGATTATAATAACATGAATTCCTTCTTGTTAGATCTGGAAGGCAGAAATGAAACACAGCTCTTTTCTTCCTCTTGCAACAGCAAGGGAAAGCATGGATATAGAGGACATGAGATTTTAGTGTGCACTGGCCATTGTCCCTAAGCATCATTTTCTTGGTGCTACAGCCAGCACTACAGTAACCATCAGTCATGATTTCCTGTATCTTTTGAGCTGTGTTAGAAATAGCAACTTCATAATTCCTCCAAAGATAGTAGCAAACCTGAGACCCATCGGTGGCTTTTCTTAACCTTTACTCCTCCGTCTTTCCAACACATTTGTAAGCAGTTAATTTTCTGTGCTGAACTTCTTACTGCTTTCAAGGTTTAAAGAGGTTTATGGTATTCTGATAGAACTGTCAATGATAAAAGGCTTTAATTTCAGTAAATGGGGATTTATAAAGGTGTATAACTTATTACTATATGGGGTTCTACACTTACTTAAGTATGACATGACTGCATATGAAAAAATAGTTGCTAATGTATATACTTAAGTGTGTGTGCTCAGTGGCTGAGTTATATCTCACTCTTTGCAACCCCAGGGACTGTAGCCTGCCAGGTCATTCTGTCCATGGCATTTTCCAGGAAAGAATATGGAAAGGGTTTGTCATTTCCTACTTCAGGAGATCTTCCTGATCCAGGGATCAAGCCCACGCCTCTTGCATTTCCTACGTTGGCAGGCAGATTTTTTACTGCTGTACCACCTGGGAAGCCCCATATTTATGCTATATATATAGGCTCTTTTTTTTTCCCCCTATTTATTTTTATTAGTTGGAGGCTAATTACTTTACAATATTGTAGTGGTTTTTGCCATACACTGACATGAATCAGCCATGTATTTACATGTGTTCCCCATCCCGATCCCCCCTCCCACCTCCCTCTCCATCCCATTCCTCTGGGTCTTCCCAGTGCACCAGCCCTGAGCACTTGTCTCATGCATCCAACCTGGGCTGGTGATCTGTTTCACTCTTGATAATATACTTGTTTCAATGCTGTTCTCTCTGAACATCCCACCCTCACCTTCTCCCACAGTGTCTAAAAGTCTGTTCTGTACATCTGTGTCTCTTTTTCTGTTTTGCATATAGGGTTATCATTACCATCTTTCTAAATTCCATATATATGCGTTAGTATACTGTATTGGTCTTTATCTTTCTGGCTTACTTCACTCTGTATAATAGGCTCCAGTTTCATCCATCTCATTAGAACTTATTCAAATGAATTCTTCTTAATGGCTGAGTAATATTCCATAGTGTATATGTACGACAGCTTCCTTATCCATTCGTCTGCTGATGGGCATCTAGGTTGCTTCCATGTCCTGGCTATTATAAACAGTGCTGTGATGAACATTGGGGTGCATGGGTCTCTTTCAGATCTGGTTTCCTCGGTGTGCATGCCCAGGAGTGGGATTGCTGGGTCATATGGCAGTTCTATTTCCAGGTTTTAAGGAATCTCCACATTGTTCTCCATAGTGGCTGTACTAGTTTGCATTCCCACCAACAGTGTAAGAGGGTTCCCTTTTCCCCACACCCTCTCCAGCATTTATTGCTTGTAGACTTTTGGATAGCAGCCATCCTGACTGGCGTGTAATGGTACCTCATTGAGGTTTTGATTTGCATTTCTCTGATAATGAGCGATGTTGAGCATCTTTTCATGTATTTGCTAGCCATCTGTATGTCTTCTTTGGAGAAATGTCTGTTGAGATCTTTGGCCCATTTTTTGATTGGACCATTTATTTTTCTGGAATTGAGCTGCAGGAGTCACTTGTATATTTTTGAGATTAATCCTTTGTCTGTTTCTTCATTTGCTATTATTTTCTCCCATTCTGAAGGCTGTCTTTTCACCATGCTTATAGTTTCCTTTGTTGTGCAAAAGCTTTTAAGTTTAATTAGGTCCCATTTGTTTATTTTTGCTTTTATTTCCAATATTCTGGGAGGTGGGTCATAGAGGATCCCGCTGTGATTTATATCGGGGAGTGTTTTGCCTATGTTCTCCTCTAGGAGTTTTATAGTTTCTGGTCTGACATTTAGATCTTTAATCCATTTTGAGTTTACTTTTGTGTATGGTGTTAGAAAGTGTTCTAGTTTCATACTTTTACAAGTGTTTGACCAGTTTTCCCAGCACCACTTGTTAAAGAGGTTGTCTTTTTTCCATTGTATATTCTTGCCTCTTTTGTCCGTAGGTACTTGGATTTATCTCTGGGCTTTCTATTCTGTTCCGTTGATCTATATTTCTGTCTTTGTGCCAGTACCATACTGTCTTGATGACTGTGGCTTTGTAGTAGAGCCTGAAGTCAGGCAGGTTTATTCCTCCAGTTCCATTCTTCTTTCTCAAGATTGCTTTGGCTACTTGAGGTTTTTTGTGTTTCCATACAAATTGTGAAATTATTTGTTCTAGTTCTGTGAAGAAAACCGTTGGTAGCTTGATAGGGATTGCATTGAATCTATAGATTCCTTTGGGTAGTATACTCATTTTCACAATATTGATTCTTCCAATCCACGAACACAGTATATTTCTCCATCTATTATGTTATATATATAGGCTGTTAATATAAATAAAACAAATAAACAAACAAAATAACAATAAACAAATAAACAAAAAACAAATAAAATGGCAAACATCTAAAAAGAAAACAGGCAAAAGATATTAAGAAACACTACTTAGGAATTACATATGGCCATTGTTATCCCCTGGAGAAGGAAATGGCAACCCACTCTAGTATTCTTGCCTGGAAAATCCCATGGACAGAGAAACCTGGAGGGCTATATAGTCCAGGGGGTCACAAAAGAGACAGATGTGACTTAGCCACTAAACAACAATTGCTGTCCCCTGCTATTTTCTTCTCATACAACCCAACTCAAAGAAAAATATGCCCAAGAAATGAGAAATAGGTAAATTAGTGTACACATTACTATAAGAAAGCATGTTTGGGGAGGGGGGAAAGTAAACTTATCTACAGAAAAATAATGCACAGAATAAAACTGAGACTTTGAAGCAGATAAAAACTTTAACCCAACATTTCAACATTAATACAAAACTAATATGATTTGATCACAACTTTAAGGAAAATCAGTTAAGAACTGAGGGAAAAAAACAGAAAATGAAGAAGAGGATACAAAGAAAGGAAACTGAAGAGTAGAGTTCACAGAGGAGTGACATAGAAATTATCAAAAGGAAACCAAGTTAAAATAATTAGAGAATAACTAATGATAAAGATGATCAAAGATACAATATTTGAAAAGTTGAAATTATCAAGGAGAATATCAAAGTAAAGGAACACAGATACACTAAAACATATCTTAGTATATTTATTGGATTTACAATGAAAGAATCTGTCTTCTAGGTGAAAAAGTTTGTCACTTGGAATGGAAATCAGATAGACAGATTAAACATGAAGACTCAGATAATCAGTTTGGCTACAATATTCTTTGCCAGAAAACAATAGATCAACACTACAAAAAGACTCAGGAGAAAAATGTGATATTAGGAACTTATATCCAGCAAAGTTGTCTCCAAACTACAAAGGATATAGACAAAATTATATTGGCTGTAAAAAACAACATATATTTTTCATATTAACGCTTCTTGAAGAAAAGCTACAGTAAGCTAGAGTGTTTTGGAAAACCCTAGCAAAGGACTAGTAGTGAGAAATTAATATATTCAATTAAAAATCAAATTGATAAAAAACAAGGCAGGATAAGACTAAGAGAATAGGCTATAGATATTATAATAAAAACAATTTCAAAATAATTTTAAAATGAATAATTTATAAATTATTTCAAAATAATTTTAAAGTGATAATTTCAAAATGAGTAAGTGAACAAATAAAAAGAGAAATTAATTGGAAATAAACCTCTTTATTGTCTTATATTCAATAGCTTTAAGTCAAAGGGTATACTTTATGAGAAATTCAGTGATTAAAGTATATAGAGTTTATATAAAATAAAAACTGTTAAAACTGAGTTGTGGATAAAAGGGAAGAAATGAGAAAGAGGATGCAAGTTTCCTTTTTTTTTTTTTTTTTTTTGCTAATAACAAGTAGTTAAAGAGAGGGGTCTAATTGCTTTATACAATTCACACTGTTCACGGGGTTCTCAAGGCAAGAATACTGAAGTGGTTTGCCATTCCCTTTACCAGTGGACCACTTTACCAGTCGAGCTACCAGGGAAGCCCTACATATGTGGGAGGATACACACACACACACACACACACACACAGAGAAACACAAACATAAGCACAAATAAATACAAAATATAACATAGCATACATATCACACTAGAATCAAGAAAAAAGATGGAGAATACTTGAGTGTTGATAATTAGTAGGAAACCTTCTGAAACCGCTTTCACATTCCAAGTCTTACAATGCAGATTTTCTTTATTGTAAATACTGTTAACTGTATCTCTAGGCAAGTACAGTGTTTGATACAGGATTATAGATATAATACAAGTAAATATAGTGAAGTATATGTGTCAATGATGAACTTGAGGGCTTGAACATGTTTTAACTTAATATAGAGCTTCTCAGTTCAGTTTAGTTCCGTTGCTCTGTTGTGTTGACTATGCGACACCATGAACTGTAGCACGCTAGGCTTCCCTGTCCATCACCAACTCCTGGAGCTTGCTCAAACTGATGTACATAAGTCCCTAAAATTAAAGTCTGTCACTGTTTTCACTGTTTCCCCATCTATTTGCCATGAAGCGGTGGAACCGGATGCCATGATCTTAGGTTTTTGAATGTTGAGTTTTAAGCCAACTTTTTCCCTCTCCTTTTCATCTTCATCAAGAGGCTCTTTAGTTCCTCTTCACTTTCTGCCATAAGGGTGGTATCATCTGAATATCTGAGGTTATTTATATTTTTCCTGGCAATCTTGATTCCAGCTTGTGCTTCATCCAGTCCAGCATTTTGCATGATGTACTTTGCATATAAGTTAAATAAACAGGATGACAATGTACAGTCTTGGCATACTCTTTTCCCAATATGGAACCAGCCTGTTGTTCCATGTCTGGTTCTAACTGTTGCTTCTTGACCTGCATGTAGATTTCTCAGGAGGCAGGTCAGGTGATCTGGTATTCCCATCTCTAAGAATTTTCCACAGTTTGTTGTGATGCACACAGTCAAAGGTTTTAGCATAGCAATGAAGAAGTAAATTTTTTTTTCTGGAATTCTCTTGTTTTTTTCTATGATCCAACGGATGTTGGCAATCTGATTTCTGGCTCCTCTACCTTTTCTAAACCCAGGATGAACATCTGAAGTTCTCAGTTCACATACTGTTGAAGCCTAGCTTGGAGAATTTTCAGCGTTTCATTGCTAGCTTGTGACAGGAGTGCAATTGTGCGGTAGCTTGAACATTCTTTGGCATTGCCTTTCTTTGGGAATGGGCTTCCCTGTAGTTCAGCTGGTAAAGAATCCACCTGCAATGTGGGATACCTGGGTTTAATCCCTGGGTTGGGAAGATCCCCCTGGAGAAGGGAAAGACTGCACACTCCTGTATTCTGACCAGGAGCATTCCATGGACTGTATAGTCTGGGGTCGCAATGGGTCGGACATGACTGAGCAACTTTCCCTTTCACTTTCTTTGGGATTAGTGCTCTATAAAGGCAGGGGTTTTGCTTGTTTTTGTAGTTCACTGCCTTATCCCTAGCACCTAACACTGTACCTGATACAAGGTACAACACTGTACCTTATCAGTAGTTGCTGAATGAAAAGTTCATCTTGAGGAAGCACATGGACAGTCAAGTATTGTTCTTTTTCTCAAAGCAAAAGGGAAAGCAAAAGCAAAAGGGAAAGAAAATATCAAGTTAAAAATTATTTTTTTACTGATAATTTTTACCATCGAATGAAAATATGGGGCTGTTGTGATATCAGCATTAGCAAATACTTCACAAAGAATTATACAGTCAAAAAATATGGAAAAATATTATTTATGCACATGTTAAAAATTAACACTAGATGAATGATATATGCATAATAGGTTGGAGAAAACTGCTGGACCTTGGATACAACAAATCGTTGCTTACCATAGTCAAAAATTGGGAGCAATATCTATATTTTCTTATATTCTTAAGGCTTTTCATATGTGTCATCAAGTTGCCTATTTATTTATATGCCTACAGCAGTGAGAAGGCTGCCATAGTACCTGCAGTCCCTGGGCAACTGTCAGTATTGCAAGTTAAAAAGTCATTTTCAGGGGATATAGTTAAGAAAATGGCAATTGGTAATCAATTGATTACAATTAATGTTAGACTTCTTAAATGTAATTATTAGTTATTTATATTACTCCTTTGGAAGTTTCTAGGCATAACCTTTTTTTTCTGTTTCTCCACTAACATCTTCTGCCAAAGACATTTAATCTCTTTGCATTTTAAGGATATTAACACTTGCCTGTCACCAATATTTGAAAAATTAAATTTTCTTACATTTTTTTGCCTTAGTCTTTTGCTTATAAATTTTATGATTTTTTGACATACAGAGATCTTGTATTTTCATTTTCTTTAAGCTAGTCTATCTGTTTATATGTGGGCTTTCTCACATATCCCTCAAAAAATGAAATGTATTTTCTAGTTATTACAATTCTTCTTTAAAAATTAAATTTTCAATTTTTTTAATATATGTCATGAGATAAACATAGTTGCATGCTTTCAATAGTCAATCCCTCCATCATTATAATTGAAGCAAATTGATCCTTTACCCACAGATGTCAGAAGCTGAATATTTCCTTTAATTTGGATATTTGGGGGAGAATTATTTAGTATTCCAAGATCCATTTTGTTAGGAACATATAGTCCAATGTTTCATTCTTATTTCATATTTTTTTCTGATTTAAAAATAAGAATATTCAATATTAGTTTGTTAGATAAACGATTATTACATTCAGTGGTTCAAAATTAAAATGATTTAAAAAATGTGCATTTAGAATGCTTATTTCCATTCTATCATCTTCCACCTTGTGACAATCATACTTTAATTATTTCAATGCTTCTTCATCAAAGAAGGGAATAAGAATATACACATATTTATCCCCTTCTTACAAAAAAAGGGGGGTATAGTAGAAAGAGTGTTCTTCAGGTAACTTATCAGTATTCAGTTCAGTTCCGTTCAGTCGCTCAGTTGTGTCTGACTTTTTGTGACCCTATGGACTGCAGCACACCAGGCCTCCCTGTCCATCACCACCTCCCGGAGTTTACCCAAACTCATGTCCATTGAGCCAGTGATGCCATCTAACCATCTCAACCTCTGCCGTCGCCTTCTCCTCCTGAACTCAATCTTTCCCAGCATCAGGGTCTTTTCAAATGAGTCAGTTCTTTGTATCAGGTGACCAAAGTACTGGAGTTTAAGCTTCAACTTCCAATGAACACCCAGAACTGATCTCCTTTAGGATGGACTGGTTGGATCTCCTTGCAGGCCAAGGGACTCTCAAGAGTCTTCTCCAAAACCACAGTTCAAAAGCAGAAATTCTTCCTTGCTCAGCTTTACTTATAGTCCAACTTTCACATCCACACATGACTACTGGAAAAACCATAACTTTGACTAGATGGATCTTTGTTGGCAAAGTAATGTCTCTGCTTTTTAACGTGTTGTCTAGGTTAGTTATCTTTCCTTCCAAGGAGTAAGTGTTTTTTAATTTCATGGCTGCAGTCATCATCTGCCATGATGTTGAAGACCAAAAATAAATAAATAAATAAATAATGTCTGCTACTGTTTCTACTGTTTCCCCATCTATTTGCCATGAAGTGATGGGACTGGAACTTATTTGTCTTAACATAACTGAATATTTACCCATTAGACAGCAACTACCCATTTTACTCTGCCTCTAGTCGCTGGAAATAATCACTTTTCTCTCTGTTTCAATGAGTTTGACTGTGTTCAATATCTAATATAAGTGGAACCATGCAGTATTTGTCTTTCTGTGATTGGCTTCTTTCACTTAGCATAATGTCTGCCATGTTGTTCAATGTGGCAAGCTTTTCTTCTTTTTTTAAGTCTAAATAATATTAGTGTATGTATTCAATATATACTAAAATTTTACTTATCTGCCCATTCATCAGTGGATATTTATATTATTTTCCTCTTTATCCTCTTATGAATAATATTTCTAAGAACATGGAGGCATAAGTATCTCTTCATGATTCTATTTTCAGTTCTTTGAGATGTAGATCCAAAAGTAGGATTGCTGGATCATATGATAATTCTGTTTTTTAGTTTTGAGAAGCCTCCATACTGTTCTTCATATCACAGGCACCAGCTGACCTTCCCACCATATACAAGGGTTCCAGTGTTTCCATACTGAAGACACTGAAATGTGTAAGGTTTGCATCGAGGTTTATGTTTTTGCATATGGATATCCAGTTTTCCGCACCATTTGTTGAATCAATTATCTTTGTTCCCTTTGTCAAAGATCAGTTGATTCTACATATGATTGTCTGTCTATTTCTAGGATCTCTGTTCTGTTTCATTGATCAATTTATCTGTTCTTTTGCAATCTACTGTCTGGATTATTATAGTTTTTCAGTGAGTCAGTTAGCATCATTCCTCCAAATGTGTTCTTCTTCAATATTGTGTTGGATATTCTGGGTTTTTTCCCTCTCCAGGTAAATTTCAGAAGCAGTTTTTCAACATTCATAAAATAAACTGCTGGTACTTTGACAGAGATTGCACTGAATATAGATACGAAATTGGGAAGAACTGATAGCTTGACAATATTGAGTATTCCTTCTCATGAGTACAGAATACCTCTAAATTTATTTAGTTCTTTTTATTGTTGTTCACCAGAGTTTTGTTGATTTCCTCATATAGATCTCATCAGTTCAGTCACTTAGTCATGTCTGACTTTTTCCAACCCCATGGACTGCAGCACACCAGGCCTCCCTGTCCATCACCAACCCCTGGAGTTTACTCAAAGTCATGTCCATTGAGTTAGTGATGCCATCTAACCATCTTATTTGTTAAACTTATACCTATTTTATCTCATTCAGTGTTAATGTAAATGATATCATGCTTTTAATTTCAAGTTCCACTTGTTTTTTGCTGATATATAGGAAAGGAATTGACTTTTGTATATTAATTTTGCATCCTGTAGCCTTATTATAGTCACTTATTAGTTCCAGAAATTTTGTTGTTGATTCTTTTAGATTTTCTATGTAGATCACATCATCTGCAAACAAGACTTTTATATCTTCCTTCCTAATAAAGGTACTTTCATTTCCTTTTCTTACCATATTGCACTAACAAGAATTTCCTGTATAATGTTGAAAAGGAATGTTAAGAGATGACTTGCTTGACTTGTACCTGATCTTACTGGGAAAACTTCAAGTTTCTCACCATTAAGTATGATGTTAAATGTAGGCTTTTGTAGAGACTCTTTTTCAAGTTGAAAAAGTTATTCTCTAGTCCTTGTTAACTGAGAGTTTATTTTTATTTATTTTTATTTTTTACCATAAATGCATGTTGGATTTTGTCAAATGCTTTTTCAACATCTTTTGTTATGATCATGCGACTTTTTTTTTTTTTTTTTTTAAGTCTGTTGATGTTCTGGATTACATTAATTGATTTTCAAATGCTGAATTATCCTTGCATATCTAACATAAATCTCAGTTGGTCATGATGTATAATTATTTTTCTACATTGTTGGACTCAATTTGTTAATATTTTATAGAAAATTTTTATAACTGTTTTTGTGAGATACATTGGCCTGTAGTTTACTTTTCTTGTAGTGTCTTTGTCTGTTTTTGCTATCAAGTTGATGTTGAATTCTAGACTAAGTTAAGAAGTATTCCTTTAGCTTGTATCATCTAAAAGAGATTTTACAGTATTGTTATAATTTTTCATTAGAAGTTTGGGATAATTCACCAGTGAACCCTTTTGGATCTGATGCTTTCTGTTTTGGAAGGTTTATTTTATTTATTTTTAAAATTTTTATTGGAAAATGATTGTTTCCGGAAGGTTTAAAATTATTTTATTTATTAATATGCATAAGCTTATTCTTTGTGTCTGTTTCTTCTTATGTGAGTTTTGACAGATTGTGTCTTTCAAGAAATTAGTTCATTTTCTCTACTTTATACAATTTGTGGGTATAGAATTTTCCAAGGTATAATTTTATCCTTTAAATTTCACAGGATCTATAGCAATGTCTCCCTCTTTTGTTTCTGATATTAGTAATTTGTGTCCTTTTTTTTTTTTTTTTAATTTACCCACATAACTAACTTAGTTATCCCTAGGTATTAACAAACAGGAAGAAATTGACAGTAAGACAATAGTAGTCAAAGAATTTAACACCCCACTTACATCAATTGACAGATCATCCAGATATAAAATCAGCAAGGAAGCAGTGTCTTGAATGATCCATAGGCCAGTTAGACTTAATAGATATCAACAAAATAGTCCATCCAAAAGCAGCAGAATACACATTTTTTTGAAGTGCACATGCAATGTTTTCCAGATAGATCACATACTAGCCTATAAAACAATTCTCAATAAACTTAAAAGAATAGAAATTATATCAAGCATCTTTTTCAAACAAAGCAATGAAACTAGAAATCAATTACAAGGCAAAAGATGAGAAAACACACATATATGTGGGGAGGGAATATAATGCTACTAAAAAATTGGTCAGTGAAGAAATCAAAGAGGAAATCAGAAAATACCTTGAGATAAGTGAAAATTAAAATATGACTTTTCCAAATCTAGATGACACAGCTAAAGCAGTTATAAGATGAAAGTTTATAGTGTAACATGCTGACCTCAAGACACTAGAAAAATCTCAAAGAACCTAACCTATTCTGTGAAGGAATTAGAAAAGAAAGAATAAATAAAACACAAGTCAGCCAAACCCAAACCCAGTCAACACAAGCAGAACCTTGTGCACCAGGACTGGAGAAAGGAACAGTGACCACGCAGGAGACTTGCCTGTGGGTGTCCGGGAGTCTCCGGCAAAGGTGTGGGTCATGGTGGCCTGCTGCAGGCTTGGGGGCACTGACTGTAGCAATACATGCCTGGACTCTTGAGGGAGGTCATCATTATCTTCATTACCTCCACCATAGTTTGGCCCCAGGTAAATAGCAGGGAGGGGACACAACTCCACCCATCAATAGAAAATTGGATTAAAGATTTACTGAGCATGGCCCTGCCCATCAGAACAAGACCCAGAATCCCCCTCAGTCAGTCTATCGCATCAGAAACCTTTCATAAGCCTCTTACACTTCTCTGTCAGAGGACAGACAGATTGAAACCCACAATCACAGAAGACTAACCAATCCAATCACATGGACCATGGCCTTGTCTAACTCAATGAAACTATGAGCCATGCCGTGTAGGGCCACACAAGAGGGATGGGACATTGTGGAGAGTTCTGACAGAATGTGGTTCACTGGAGAAGGGAACGGCAAACCACTTTGGTATTCTTGCCTTGAGAACCCCATGAACAGTATGAAAAGGCAAAACGATAAGACACTGAAAGAGGAACTCCTCAGGTCGGTAGATGCCCAATATGCTACTGGAGATCAGTGGAGAAATAACTCCAGAAAGAATGAAGAGATGGAGCCAGAGCAAAAACAACACCCAGTTGTGATGTGACTGGTGATGGAAGCAAGGTCCAATGCTGTAAAGAGTAATATTGCATAGGAATCTGGAATGTTAGGTCCTTGAGTCAAGGCAAATTGGAAGTGGTCAAACAGGAGATGGCAAGAGTGAACGTCGACAATTTAGGAATCAGAGAACTAAAATGGACTGGAATGGGTGAATTTAACTCGGATGACCATTATATCTTGGAGAAGGCAATGGCCACCCACTCCACTACTCTTACCTGGAAACTCCCAAGGATGGAGGAGCCTGGTAGGCTGCAGTCCATGGGGTCGCAAACAGTTAGACACAACTGAAGCAGTAGTAGCAGCAGCAGCAGCAGTAGTAGACCATTATATCTACTACTGTGGGCAAGAATCCCTTAGAAGAAATGGAGTAGCCTTCATAGTCAACAAGAGTCTGAAATGCAGTGCTTGGGTGCAGTCTCAAAAACAACAGAATGATCTCTGTTCCTTTCTAAGGCAAACCATTCAATATCACGGTAATTCAATTCTATGCCCCTACCAGTAATGCTGAAGAAGCTAAAGTTGAATGGTTCTATAAAGACCTAAAAGACCTTTTAGAACTAACACCCAGAAAAGATGTCCTTTTCATTGTAGGGGACTGGAATGCAAAAGTAGGAAGTCAAGAAACACATAGAGTAACAGGCAAATTTGGCCTTAGAGTACAGAATGAAGCAGGGCAAAGACTAAAGTAATTTTGCCAAGAAAACACACTGGTCACAGCAAACACCCTCTTCCAACAACATAAGAGAAGACTCTACACATGGACATCACCAGATGGTCAACACTGAAATCAGATTGATTATATTCTTTGCCTGATATTTTCCAGTCCTGTGGCCACTGCTGAGTTTTCCAAATTTGCTGGCATACTGAGTGCAGCACCTTCACAATATCATCTTTTATGATTTGAAATAGCTCAACTGGAATCCCATCACCTTTACTAGCTTTGTTGGTAGTGATGCTTCCTAAGGCCCACTTGACTTCACATTCCAGGATGTCTAACTCTAGATGAGTGATCACACCATTGTAATTATCTGGGTCGTGAAGATCTTTTTAGTACAGTTCTTCTGTGTATTCTTGCCATCTCATCTTAATATCTTCTGCTTCTGTTAGGTCCATACAACTTCTGTCTTTAATTGAGCCTATCTTTGCCTGAAATGTTCCCTTGGTATCTCTAATGTTCTTGAAGAGATCTCTAGTCTTTCCCATTCTATTGTTTTCTTCTATATATTTGTACTGATCACTTATCTCTCTTTGCTATTATTTGGAACTCTGCATTCAGATGCTTATATCTTTCCTTTTATCTTTTGTTTTTCACTTCTCCTTTTTCCATAGCTATTTGTAAGGCTTCCTCAGACAGCTATTTTGCCTTTTTAGCATTTCTTTTTCTTGGAGATGGTTTAGCTTCCTGTCTCCTGTACAATGTTATGAATCTCCATCCATAGTTAATCAGGCACTCTGTCTATCAGATCTAGTCCCTTAAATCTATTTCTCACTTCCACTGTATAATCATAAGGGATTTGATTTAGGTCATACCTGAATGGTCTAGTGGTTTTCCCCACTTTCTTCAGTTTAAGTCTCAAGTAGTCCTTAGGAAGCATCACTACAAACAAAACTAGTGCAGGTGATGGAATTCCAGTTTAGCTATTTGAAATGCTAAAGATGATGTCGTGAAAATGCTGCACTGAATATGTCAGCAAATTTGGAAAACTCAGCTGTGGCCACAGGATTGGAAAAGGTCAGTTTTCATTACAATCCCAAAGAAAGGCAAAGCCAAAGAATGTTCAAACTACTGCATAATTGTACTCATCTTATACGTTAGTAAAGTAATGCCCAAAATTCTCCAAGCCAGGCTTAAGCAATACATGAACCATGAACTTCCGGATGTTAAAGCTGGCTTTAGAAAACACAGAGGAACCAGAGATCAAATTGGCAACATCTTCTGGATCATCAAAAAAAGAAGAGAGTTCCAGAGAAACATCTATTTCTGCTTTATTGACTATACCAAAGTCTTTGACTGTGTGGATCACAATAAACTGTGGAAAATTCTGAAGGAGATGGGAATACCAGATCACCTGACCTGCCTCTTGAGAAACCTGTATGCAGGTCAGGAAACAACAGTTAGAACTGGACATGGAACAACAGACTGGTTCCAAATAAGGAAAGGAGTTTGTCAAAACTGTATATTGTCACTGTGCTTATTTAACTTATATGCAGAGTACATCATGAGAAACCTTGGGCTGGATAAGCACAAGCTGGAATCAAGATTGCCGGGAGAAATATCATTAACCTCAGATATACAGATGACACCACCCTTATGGCAGAAAGTAAAGAACTAAAGTGTCTCATGACGAAAGTGAAAGAGGAGAATGAAAAAGTTGGCTTAAAGCTCAACATTCAGAAAACTAAGATCATGGCATCCAATCCCATCACTTCATGTCAAATAGATGGAGAAATAGTGGAAACAGTAGCAGACTTTATTTTGGGGGGCTCCAAAATCATGGCAGATGGTGATTGCAGCCATGAAAGAAAAAGACATTTACTCCTTGGAAGAAAATTTATGACCAACCTAGACAGCATATTAAAAAGCAGAGACATAACTTTGCCAACAATCGTCTGTACAGTCAAGGCTGTGGTTTTTCCAGTACTCATGTGTGGATGTGAGTGTTGGACTGTAAAGAAAGCTGATTGCCAAAGAATTGTTGCTTTTGAACTGTAGTGTTGGAGAAGACTCTTGAGAGTCTCTTGGACTGCAAGGAGATCCAACCAGTCCATCCTAACGGAAATCAATCCTGAATGTCCTTTGGTAGGATTGATGTTGAAGCTGAAACTCCAGTACTTTGGCCATCTGATGCGATGAGCTTTCCCATTTGAAAAGACCCTGATGCTGGGAAAAATTGAAGGCAGGAGGAGAAGGGGACCACAGAGGATGAGATGGTTGGATTGGCATCACCGACTCAATGGACATGAGTTTCGGTAAACTCCGGGAGTTGGTGATGGACAGGGAGGCCTGGTGTGTTGCAGTCCATGGGGTCACAAAGAGTCGGACACAACTGAGCAACTGAACTGAACTGAACTGAAAGTCAACCAAATAAACTGAATAATAAAGACCAGAGAAAAAATTGACAATAGTTAAATAGGAATAAATTTTATTTAAATAATAAAATAGAGACCAATGAAAAGAAAATATCAATCAAAATACCTTCTTTTTTAAAGGCAAGATTGATAAACTTTTATCCAGGCTCATGAAGAAGAAAAGAGAGAATACTCAAATAAAAAAAATATAAAATGGGAGGTACTACAATATCATGGTGATCCGGTCCCATCCCTTCATGGCAAATAGATGGAGAAACAGTGGAACAATGGCAGACTTTATTTTTTTGGCTCCAAAATCACTGCAGATGTTCATGATAATCATGTAGAATGCTACAAACATTTATATGCCAACGAATTGAACAACCTAAAAGAAATGAACAAATTTCTAGAAATACACAATTTTCTACAACTGAATCAGGAAAAAATAGATTATCTGCAGAGACTAATGACTAGTATTAAAACTGAATGAATAATCCAAAATTCTGAAAATGTTAAAAATACAAAGGTACAGCACCAGACAAATTCACAGGGAAACTCTATCATGCATATGAAAAAGACATAATACTAATCCTTCTCAAACTCTTCTAAAAATATAAAGAGGAGTAAATACTCCTACATTTATTCTATTAGATCGTTATCTGATATTAAAAATATACAGACACTGCAAATAAAAGAAAATTATAGAGAATGAGATACATCACATTAGCAAATGAATTTTAAAATCATATGAACATCTCAATATAGACAGAAAAAGCATTTGACATTTTGTTGACATACATGCATTTTGACATGACAAAAATGTCATGTTTGACATGTTTGACATGACAAAAATGCATTTTGTTGACATACAAAGTGCATTTATGATTAAAAACAAAAACCCTTCATTCAAGTTGGTAATACAGGAAACAGCTCAGCATAATAAATTCCATCTATGGCAAACCCACAGATAACTTCATACTGAATGATGAAAAGTTGAAAGCTTTTCTTAAAAGGTTAAGAACAAGACTAGTTTGCCCACTCTCACCACTTGTATTTAACTTAGTATTGGCAGTCCTAGCAATAGCAATCAGACAAGAAAAAGAGATGAAAAATATTCAAATTGGAAGACAAGAAGTAAAATTGTCATTGTTTGCAGATGACATGATATATATTTTTTATACATAGAAAACCTTAAATGTGCCACCAAAAAATAAAACAACAACAACAAAAAAATAAAAAACCAAAAACACTAGAGCTATTAAATGACTACACTAGACTTGCAAAGGAATTCCCAGGTGGCCCTAATAATGAACTCACCTGCCAATTCAGAAAATGAAAGAGACTCAGGTTCCATCCCTGGGTAGGTTAGATCCTCTGAAGTTGGAAATGGCAACTCACTCCAGTGTTCTTGCCTAGAAAATTCCATACACAGAGGGATCCTAGCGGGCTACACTCCATGGGGCCACAAAAAGTCAGACATAATTGAGCACAAAAGGTACTCTAAAGTCAGAGCTGCCGGATACAAGATTTAATGTACATAAACGTATTGCTTTTCCACACACTAATAATGAACTATCACAAAGAGAAAGCAAGAATATAATCCCACTTAAAATCACATCAAAAAGATAAAATACCTAGGAATAACTTTAACCAAGAAGGTGAAAAGGCTATACTCTGAAAACTATAAGACACTGATGAATGAAACTGAAGATGATACAAATAAGTGGGACGATATCCCATGTTCATGGATTAGAATATTTAATATGTTTAAAAAGTCCATACTACCTGAAGCAATCTACAGATTTAATGCAATTTCTATCTATCAAACACCCATGATAGTTATTACCAAACTAGAACAAATAATCATAAAATTTATATCAAACTACTGAAGACCCCCAAATAGCCAAAAGAATCTTGAGAAAAAAGAACAAATCTAGAGGTATCACACCCCCGACTTCAGAATACATAAAGCTACATTAATCAAAAGAGTATAGTACAAAAACAGGCACATAGATCAATGGAACAGAATAGAAAGCCCAGAAATAAACCATGTTCATATGGTCAGTGGATCTATGACAAAGGAGTCAATAATATATAATGGAGACAGTCGCTTTAGTATGCGGTGCTGAAAAACTGGACAGCTGCATAAAGAAGGATGATTTAGAACATTTTCTCAAACAGTATATAAAAATAAACTCAAAACACATTAAAGATCTAAATGTAATATCAGAAACCCTAAAACTCCTAGAATAAAAGATAGGCAGTATACTTTTTGACATGTCTTAGCAATATATTTTTGGATCTGTTTCCTCAGTCAAGGAGCAAAAGCAAAGATAAACAAATGGGACCTAATTTAACTTAAAAGTCTTTTCACAGCAAAGGAAACCATGACAAAATGAAAAGACAAACTACTGAATTGGAAGACACATTTGTGAATGATGTGTTTGACGAAAGGCTAGTATCCAACATATATTATCAATTCATCCAACTCAGTACCACACAAACCTAACAACCCATTGAAATAATGGGCAGAAGACCTGAATATATTTTTCCCCCAATATAAGACATATAGATGGCCTGAGGCACACGAAAAGGTGCTCAGCATCACTAATCATCATCAAAATATGAATCAAAACCACAATGATATACCAATTCACACTGTCAAGATGGCTATTGTCAAAAAGACAGCAGATAGCAAATGTTGGCAATAAAGTGTTGGAAACAGTATGGAACAGTACACCATTGTTTGGAATGTAAATTGGTGCAGCCACAATGGAAAACATTATAGAGGTTCCTCAAAAAACTAAAAATAGAACTACCACATGATCCAGGAATTCCAACCCTGGGTGGATAGCAGAAGAAAATGAAAACATTAATTAGAAAAGATCCATGCACCCGAACATTCATAGCAGCATTATTTACAACAGCCAAGACATGAAAGCAACCCAAATGTCCATCAAGAGATGAATGGGTAAAGAAGAAATAATATGCATATACACACACAAGAATATTACTCAGCTATAAAAAAAAGAATGAAAAGTTGCTATCTGTCTTCTCCAGCAGATCTTCCCAACCCAGGAATCAAACCAGGGTCTCCTGCATTGTAGGTGGATTCTTTACCAGCTGAGTTACCAGGGAAACCCTATGAAAAAAGAATGAAAATTTGCCATTTGTAACAATATGGATGGGCCTGGAGAGTATTATTCTCAATGAAAGAAGACAGAGAAATACAAAAACTGTATGTTATCTCATATCTGAAAAATAAAACAAACAAATACAACAAAATAGAAACAAACACATGATACAGAGGACAAACTAATGGTTACCAGTGGGGAGATGGGAGGGGGTAAGGTCTAGATAGGGGATTAGGAGATACAAACTACTAGGTATAAAATATTTAAAATATAAAAATGTAATGTACAGTGCAAGGAATATAGTCAATATTTTATGATAACTTTAAATGAAGCATAATCTATAAAAATATTGAATCATTATGTTGTACACCTGAAAATGATACAATACTGTAAATCAACATAATTCAAAGGAAAAAGAATAAGAAAAGTGAAAAGTTTTATCTTCACTTATTCCTTTTCCAGTCCTCTTCCTTTCTCTTTGTAGATCTGACTTTCAAAGCTGTATTATTTTTCTTTACATAATTTTCTTTAAACAGGTCTTGCAAAGCAAGTCTAGTGTCAATAAATTCCCTTAAATTTGTTTGTCTGAGAAAACGTTTCTCCATTTTTAAAAGATAATTTCACAGAATGCAGAATTTCTAAGTCTCTTTTTTTTTCTCAATGATTTAAATAATTCATTCCAATTTTTCTGCTTGCACTTTTCTCAGAAGTCAAATGTAATTCTTATCTCTGTTCTATTATGGGTAAGGTGTATATTTTCCCTCTGGTTTCTTTCAGAAATTTTTGCTTATTTTTGTTTTCTATAATCTGAATGCCAAGTATTGATTTTTTTTGGGGGGTGGGGGGTTTGTTTCTCTGTTTGTTACATTTACCTGGTTTGGTATTATTCCTGAGTCTATGACTTGATGTCTGACATAGATTTAGGGAAATTCTCATCATTATTATTTCAAATATTTATTTTCTTCCTTTCTCTCTTTCCTGTTCTTCAGAAATTCTCATTATGCTTACGTTACATCTTTTGTAGTTGTTCCACAGTCCTTGAACACTCTTTTTTTTTCTTTGTTTTTTGTATTGGTTTTTCAGTCTGTTTCCTTTACTTTACAGATTCAGTGGTTGTTCTTGAGAGATTCTCAAGCTCAGAAATTCTTTCCTCAACAGTGTCCAGCCTACTAATAAGCCCATCAAAGGTATTCTTCATTTCTGTTAGAGTGTTTTTGTTTTTTCCCCAAGTGTTTCTTTATTTTTCCCTAACATTTTCATTCTGTGATTACACTGCCCATTCATTACTGTTTGATGTCTACTTTAGCCATTGGAACACTTAGAATATTAATCATAGTTGTTTTAAATTTCTATCTGAAAAATAAAATTTCCATCTGATAAGTCAATATCCCTGCCAACTTGGTTTCTGATATTCTGATACTTGCTCTTAAAATTATATTTGTTGTCTTCTGATGTATCTTGCAACTTTTTCTTGATAGCTAGGTGTGGTATACTGGTTTTTAAAAAATGCTGGAAATAGGTCTTTAGTAATAATGTGAGTTGTAAGGGGGAGGAGAAGCTCTCCATTGTTCTATGTTTAGGTCTAAGTCTTTTAGTGAGCTTATGCGTCTATGCAATGAACCTCACAGGGTTTTCTCTGAGGCATAGGATGGCTCATGTGAGCTGGAGTCCATTATTTCTCTTCTTCAATTGAGTTTGGCTCTGATAATACCAGCAGGTTAGGCTTTGTTTAATTTCTCCTGAGGACAGGCCTGTTAAGAAGAACAGAGTGTTCTGTTGTGACATGCTTCAAAATGCCTTCTTTTCCCCTGTCCCTGCTAGAAGCCCCAAGAGTTTTTTTGTTTTTTTGTTTTTTTTTTTTTTCCCCTGATATTCACTGTGGGAATCTAACGGAGCTCCTGGAGGTAAAACTAACAATATCATGGGAGCCACCCTTTGACTCGCAAGAGTCGTCTACATTCAGTCTCCAGGAACTTAATCATTTCAGTTCAAATTTTCCTATCAGCACTGGTTTCCACAAGGGTTTGCACTCGTGATTGTCTGCTCCAGTAAGGCACGGCTCCCTACGTTCATCTGCCCATCTCTCTAGTCTTGGAGGCAGTGGTTCGCGTTGTGTCCTCCTCTCTCTGTGGATTTGAGAAGAGTTGTTGATTTTTTAGTCTGTCCAGTTTTTTATTGTTAGGACAGAGTATTGACTTTTAAGCTCCATACATGTACAACTAGAAACCAAAAAATCCAGGATTTCATTTTGAAATGATGAAAATATCATAAAACTTTGATGATGTTTACATATTTCTGTGAATAGAATAAAGCCATAGGAATTATACATTTAAATGGGTGACTTGTATGTCATATGAGGTATATTTCAATAAAGTTGTTTGAAAATATATGAATTATCACCAATAAATTGTTTTGCATGCCTTTGTCCTTAAACCTGTCTGTCTAGAGAAGCAATGCGATTTATGTTGAGCACTCACCTTTCTTCTGGCTATCTGCAGCCTCAATAATTGAGCAGGCAGGCTGGTGATCACTGTATACCTATTTGATGGACCCCCCCCCAATAAAAACCCTAGAATCTTAGGCTCAGATGACTTCTCTGGTAGATAATACTTCATATATATTTCCTTGTTTTTTTTTGTTTTTTGTTTTTGCTGGAGCTATTAACTATGTCCTATACTACTACACTAATAGAGAACTTTTGGAAGCTTAATATCTACTTTCCTCCAGACTTTGCCCCATGCACAACAGTTTTCTCTTCGGTGATTTTGTTTCTTATCCATTTGCTGTAATTAACCATAATTATGGGTCCAGTGACCTCTGAGCCTTATGTTTCTTCCAGCAAATCATTAAATCTGGTGCTGGTCTTGGGAACTCTTAACACAGTTGCCTAGTAACGCTTTATGTCACAATCAGCAGCCCTCTTCCTTTTAATCTGAAATATGTGAGCCCCCAAACTGTAAAAGTATAGAAAAGGAGTATGTAGAAAATTCAAACTCCTCACTGAAAGTGATGAAGACATTGAAAATGTTGTATGGTCTCTAAATGTTGGATGGAGTATCTGGGCAATGCAGGTAGAAATGTGGACTTTTTGGTGAACCATGCTGTCAAAAAGAGTAAGTCATTTTGTTTAAAAAAATGAATGTGTATCTTCTGAAATAACTAACATGTAAAACATGGATACATATAAAAGAATCTTAGAGGAAAAACTGCTTGTAATAATCAGAAAGCTAGTAGACAAGTGAAACAAGTTTTAAGTAGAACTTTATCATAAGAGATTAAATAGACCTAATCCATTTTTCAATTTTTAACACAACTGGATTCTGGTGCAAGGGTCCATGCAAAATATCTTCTATATAAACTTTTTTAGAAATCCAAATGCTGCATATAGTTGAAAATTAATTAGGAAGATAGACTGAAAAAAGATAAAGAGACATGTTTGAGTTTTGTAAATTCACAAAAAGAAACAATGGGAATATTTTAAAATATAGATTAATCAGTTGTTTTAATAACTAGAACTAAAATTATTATGTGGAAAACATGCAGTATGTTATTTCTAGTATGCATTTACAAGTAGGAATTTCAAAAGTTCTCTAGTCTTCCAAGTCAACATGACATTTTTAATAAAAATAATTAGCATATATAAATTTTTTTGCTTTCCTTTCAGATAATATATGTAAAATTCTGGATTTTACGGGACTTCAATTTTCCAATTCTCATTCACTAACTCAATCACAATTATTCCAGTTAACAGACATATAATACATTTTAGCAGAGTCTATGTTTACTTAGTTTTTGCTTCTCTAGCCCAGAATTTTTAAGTGTATTGTCTCTGACGAAAGCACTAACTAACCAATGTTTGAGACAGAATCTATCTATACACCTATCTATCTGTTTATCTATATATAGAGAGAGAGCTGTCAATAAACAATGTTGGAGGCAGAACCTATTAAAATGTGTATTATAGAGAGAGAGAGATAAAGGGAGAGAGAGAGACAGAGAGAGATGACGTTTCTCTAAAGAGACCTAGCAAGAAATTAGGCATGTGGTATTAATAGAGATACTTTCTCATAGAAGCATACTGAAGCGAAGCAATTTTGCAAGAGAAGTAAACTAATAAAGAAGGAGCATGGTCAGAAGTCAGGACTTCCCTGGTGGCTTAGTGGTAAAGAAACTGCCTGCAATGCAGGAGACACAGAGACACAGGTTGGATCCCTGGGTCAGGAAGATACCTTGGAGGAGGAAATGACAGCCCTTTTAAGTATTCTTGTCTGGGAAGTTCCATGGACAGCAGAGTCTGGTGGGCTACATACAGTCCATGGGGTTGCAGAGAGTCAGACACCACTTAGCAACTGCTGCAACTAGGCAACAACAAAACAATAGAAAGTGAAAGTGAAGTCACTCAGTCATCAACTCTGCGACCCGCCATGGACTGTAGCCTACCAGGCTTCTCTGTCCATGGGATTTTCCAGGCAAGAATACTGGATTGGGTTGCCATTTCCTTCTCCAGGAGATCTTCCCGACCCAGGGATTGAACCCCAGTCTCCTGCATTGCAGGCAGATTCTTAACACCTGAGCCACCAGGGAAGCCCTTGAACAAAACAATAGACGGAAGTTAATGATGAAGCAAGGGAAATGTACACTACATAATATTATGAAAGGAAGGAGAGAGAAAGGACTTTAAAATGTTAAAATGCATACAATAAGGGGTGTACAGGCAATGTAGCACTAGGAAAGATTAAATAAATATTATTTATTTATTTATAATTTACATATTATTTTTATATAATAAATTTATATAGTTATTTATTTATATATGTGTATATATACATATATACATATGCACATACATATGTGTTAGTCACTCAGTCATGTCCAACTCTTTTACAACCCCATGGACTGTAACCTGTCTGGTTCCTCTGTCCATGGAATTCTCTAGGCAAGAATAATGGAGTGGGTTGTCATTCCTTTCTCCAGACACATACTTTTATCCAGGTATAAAATTACATACTATTATATAATTTTATATACAGTTTTATATATGTAATATGTTATGTGTTACATACACACACAAATATGTTAGAGTTATGGTTAACACCAAAACAAAAGGAATTTGAGAAAAAAAGCATGCATCAATTTTGAGAGTTGGTTCTTATCACAGTTAAAGGAAAAAGAAAGTAAATTAATGATTTAAGCCTAGGTAACTTTAATAAAATGCTGAGTAAGAATGTAGGAAATGGTTGAAAATTGTTACAAATGTCTTAACTGCTATTTTAAAGAAATGAAGATACGATTATACAGTTCTTTAATTTCAAAGAGAATAATTGGGAAAATAAAAGTTGAAGAAATGTCTGATAAAACAAATTGCAAATAGGCAAAGCACTCTAAAAAGCCATTTGCTATAAAATGTTACAACTTTGAAATGAGCATAATGATCATTGAAGATTAACAATTAAAAAAAAACACATTTTTCCCTTAATCCAGAGCTTATAACAAAAAGTAAAAGCTTAATGGAAACTATATAAAAATAAATGTCAACTCAAATTTAGGAACTTATTTAAGAATAAAATGTAAAACAAACTCAAATACAAGATTCAACAAAGCAGTTCATATTATTTTTAAAAATTACTACCATTTTAATGAATTTTTTTTTTCATTCAGGATATGGTATGTGTGTAGGGTGGGAGCAGATAAGGTGTTTGAACATATGTGCAATATAAGTTCTGATATATTATTTCAAGTAAGCATAATTATAATTAAGGTTCATTTTATTTGTACATAAACAACATATATTTTAAGTCCCAAAATACAGGTGGAGGGTGTTCCTGTTCATTGCAATAAACTTCAAATTAAAAAAAAAAAAAAAAACAGAAATCATTCTGTTGTAATTTCTGAAAAATATACCACCTATCTATCTATTCTAAGATATTTCATTCTGTATAAATACATTTATCTATTAATCATTAACTATGTATTTTTCTATGTCCTGCCATTAGTGGAGATTGTCAGTTAGGTACTCAGTGTTAAACTATCCATTCAATAACAAAATTGAAAATTAGTTAGCATATATTTTTCAAGTTTTATTTAGTGTTCTATAAATTTTATTTAAGGTGTTAATAATAAATTGTACATAACAGAAATTTCCTTAAGATGGGATTGAAATATTCCCATTTAAAGAAGTTTAAACAACATAATCATGAAAGGTGAACTGGACTTCCATTCATGGAAATTGCATGTAATTAAAGATGCTGAGGTGAATGAATTAAAAGATGCACTTTTAACTAAGATACCAAAGTTGTGGTTAAGTAGAGATTTAGAAAACTCAGAATCTGAATGGTAGGATGCATGGGTTGCTGTTTTTTTTTTTTAAAGCATGTCAAGCACTAATCTAATTTGCAAAAACACCTAGTAATACCACACAAATTTTAAAATCTGTTGCAGTGTTGCCATCTGATATGATTGTTATAATGACTGCTATAAAATTATCTTTTATAAATGGTCTGAAAGAATATTCTTTCTTTTATACATGTATTTTATTATATCACCCTGTACAAATTTTAATATTATAGAATGAATGATATTTAATAAAACATATTTTGGTGCAGTCCTAACATCCCCATATCTGTTAAGTATGTGAATTGCCCAGCAAAATAGCCCAAGAACCTCTTTCCTTTTCAGCTAGAAATTCCTCCACCTCGAATCCCCTCCATACTGAAAATATTGTTGACTGTACTTTTCCAAAGTGGTGACTAATTCAGGAGACAGTGATAGATTAAGATGATGATGGAAATACTGGAAGAGTGCTTTCATGCATTCTTTTCTTTGAAACCATCATCCAGATACTCAAAAACTCTAGTAACTCCACAATCCATTAGCTCTCCACAGTCCACCCTATTTATTCCCCTCTATGAACACCCTCGGAGAAGGCAATGGCACCCCACCCCATTACTCTTGCCTGGAAAATCCCATGGACGGAGGAGCCTGGTAGGCCGCAGTCCATGGGGTCGCGAAGAGTCGGACACGACTGACGACTTCACTTTCACTTTTCACTTTCATGCATTGGAGAAGGAAATGGCAACCCACTCCAGTGCTCTTGCCTGGAGAATCCCAGGGACGGGGGAGCCTGGTGGGCTGCCGTCTATGGGGTCGCACAGAGTCGGACACGACTGACGTGATTTAGCAGCAGCAGCAGCAGCATGAACACGCTTGTACCTTCTCTGCCTAATTTATTCCCTTTCCTATAAACTCATCATTCCCCCAGAATTACCACCTGGGTCTCAACACCTATCCTCAGAGCCATTGCTTCCCCTACCGCCTCACATCCTATTTACAAGAGAACCAGCCCTCAGGCATAGGGTTCTGAACAGTTGCTGGAAGCTTGGGGCAACCCCACCAGCGTGTTAGAGCCATAATAAGGAAAAATGGATTTTGTGGTATCCAAGTCATTGTACAATGCGGTAGTTCTAAATACAACTGTAAATGATAGTTTCTGTAGGTCTTCCAATTACTCTACTTTGCTTCAGGTACTTTTTTTTTTTTTTTTTAAACTTAAAATAGTTGAAATGGACCAACCTACGGGATTAAACATGAATTATGTATGACACTTTAGTAGAAAAAATGTCTACATTTCAGAAAAAAAATATTTTAAAAATTCTGTTTTTTAGGATGATATGCTTCTACTGCATTCCAGATGTTTCCTTGCTCTCAATTACTGTATCATTCTTGGCATTTTCCACCCCTTTTCTTCCTCCATTTCAGCAGACTCGGGAAGAACAAGTTGGACATGTTCGACTTCTCAAATCACATTTTAAAAATTTTGCATACAGCATGCCTTCAGGATGCTGCTTCTCCAGGTGCTAAGTAGTAGCTGGTCATATTCTCCTCTATACCCCCATCCCCCTCACACACACCCCTAATCAAGCTATGTTTTCAACTTATGTATTATTAGTATTCAGGTTACTATTTTTGCTTCTGACACTTTATGTCTCAATAAGTAGTTTAAAGTAAATAGAATGAATAAATAATAATAAATAGAATACACAGAAATATGCAGAATAAATAAATAGTTTAGATTCAAGTCAAAAAAGAACTATGATAATTATTGAGTCCTTCATTGACCCAAGAAAGAGTTTCAGAGTTAAGGAACTCTAAGATACAAAACAAAAGATAAAAATTTTGGGGAAAAGACACAGACAGGGGGATTTGATAGAGCTAGGATATATGTCTTTGAGTCTTGTGCACTACGGCATTTGACCTTAGTGTGAGGGGCTAATCTGGGGCCAGAGGGCATTTATTGTGGCACTACTGGCTTTTAACTCCTGTGGAGTGGGCAAGAGGCTTCAGAGTGCAGGCATCTTGGCAGATGATAGTGGCAAGGGAGGATTAGCAAGCAAAAGCTTGAGCCCACATGGGCCTCAGCAGAAGCATGGCTGGCCTTGGCCAAATTCTGGGGACTTGAGAACACAGGCTGTTGCAGCTTCATCTTAAACTACATTTATAGTATATATGCTGGCAGCCAGGGCTCTGCCAGATGCTTCGGCAGATGCTCGCAAATCACAGAGGCCTCTGTAATCAGGCACAGCTGAGGCAAATACACAATTATAGGAAAAGAGTGTCTTCATAGGCCATTCAGTCACTGGTTGGCAACACAATATTTGCTACCTTAAAACTCTGCAGCAGCTGTGTTCCACATGTGTTAGTAGCACTAGGGAGGTTCTAGCTTTAAATTGTGAGTTCCAGACCTGAGAAAATGGCACTGGATTGGGCTCTCCTATTTCATTTAACTCTTCTAGAATGAAGTGAAGTGAAGTGAAGTGAAAGTCACTCAGTCTTGTCTGACTCTTTGCGACCCCATGGACTGTAGCCCACCAGGTGCCTCTGTCCTTGGGATTTCTTCTAGAATAGATGAAAAGAATGAAATAATGGGCAAAAACACACGCACACAAAAACTAACACAGAAGAGCCAAAATACTAGACATTTAGCCTGCTATTGCAGAAAATGCAGCAACAAGGAAATGCTATTCAAAGTTAGTAATATTAAAGTAAAAGGAAGACATGTTGATTTTTATTAATCCCCTTGGGGCTTTGCCTCAAAAACATCAACAGCAGTTTCAGCTGTAGAGTACATCATTTTAGCTGAAACCAAAGTGGGAAAGTAAGCATTTTCTAGGAAGTAGGTATCTTAGGCTTAGGAGAATGCACTGAAAGTAGAAATGATTCAGAAACGAAAATGCATGTTTCTGTGAGAGCATGGTCTCTACATCACCAGATGGAATCTATACTCAAATCAGTATTTGCACAAAAACATAAGGCTTGAAGGGGAAATTACAATGTGGTAACAATAGCTCCATGATTAATCACTTGATAGAAATGAATTTTAGTTCAGAAGAGTTTGGAGACATGATACAGAATGAGTTTTCTCCAGGTCATTCCAGGAAGACCATTGTCAAGATTTATGACATCCCTGATAGCTCAGCTGGTAAAGAATTCACCTGCAATGTGGGAGACCTGGGTTGGATCCCTGGGTTGGGAAGAGTTCTGGCCTGGAGAATTCCATGGACTGTAAGTCCAAGGACTCAAAGAGTCAGACAGGACTGAGTGACTTTCACTTTCACTTCCCTCTTTACTCACTGAATGCCAAGCCTCCATTATGGTTTCTGCAGCATGAAAAAATGAGTTATTTGAACAAAATTTTGCCAGGCCTAACATGTTCTTGAGAGACTTCTGTTCTACATTTGGTGATGTTAGATCCTGTGTTTTGAAGTATTATTTTTTTTTTGTACTCGATAAAAGTAAGGTATGTTAAGAAAGTACAACTCCAAAGGCTCTAAGACCTATATCCATTTCCAAGAGAGATAGTTCTAGTTATAATTACTGAAGGAACAAAACTCAGGTAATAACGTCCATCTATATGAGACTGAATAAAATATAAGGTTGGGAGGGTGAGATTTTACATTAATGTATTTGAAATATAGTATTGCAAGGACAAAGAGAATTTTATTTTGGACTTTAATTTCTCTGAGTTTTAGGATTTTAAGCTTTTAATTTGTGACAACATTTAATCTTCTTCAAGATTTTAATTTTCCTTTGGAAATTCATAGCAAAAATTATATTCAAATTTGGGTCATCTCTTGGTTACTGGCATTTTATTGCAGTAGCTATGCATTTGGTTCTTGGCGTATGCTGTCTTCAATTTCATGGTAGGGCTCAGATGGCTTATATTGGACTAAGTGAATACACAAAATTTGCAGTGAGAAACAGAATAAAGAATGTCTATTTAGCCTTAGTAAAGTGAAGGCTTGCAGTTGATCCAATTAATGTATCTTTATCTACTTGCCTCCTTTGGTGAAGCCAGACAGGTAACAAAAGTGTAATGGTTTTGATTAGAACTCAGCATCATAAATGTGGGAGCAGAACTGTCCTAAAGTACTGTCCATCTTTTCCCCAAAGGAAAAATAATTAGAACCCTGCTTGGCTATGGACTTAATGGTGATGCTCAGCTATTTAAAAGAACAACAGAAATAAAAGCAAAGAAAACTTTGCCATATTAGGGTGATGACATCAGTGGACCTCTTAATGAAAGTGAAAGAGGAGAGTGAAAATTTTGGCTTAAAGCTCAACATTCAGAAAACTAAGATTATGGCATCTGGCCCCATCACTTCATGGCAAATAGATGGGTAAACAATGGAAACATTGGCTGACTTTATTTTGGGGGGCTCCAAAATCACTGCAGATGGTGACTGCAGCCATGAAATTAAAAGATGCTTACTCCTTGGAGGGAAAGTTATGACCAACCTAGACAGCATGTTAAAAAGCAGAGACATTACTTTGCCAACAAATGTCCATCTAGCCAAAAACTACTGGTTTTTCCAGTAGTCACATATGGATGTGAGAGTTGGACTGTAAAGAAAGCTGAGCACAGAAGAACTGATGCTTTTGAACTGTGGTGTTGGAGAAGACTCTTGAGAGTCCCTTGGACTGCAAGGAGATCCAACCAGTCCATCCTAAAGGAGATCAGTCCTGGGTGTTCATTGGAAGGGCTGATGTTGAAGCTGAAACTCCAATACTTTGGCCACCTGATGCAAAGAGCTGAGTCACTGGAAAAGACCCTGATGCTGGGAAAGATTGAAGGGAGGAGAAGGGGACGACAGAGGATGAAATGGTTGGATGGCATCACCGACTCAATGGACATGAGTTTGAGTAAACTCTGGGAGGTGGTGATAAACAGGGAGGCCTGGCGTGTTGCAGTCCATGGGGTCGCAAAGAGTCAGACACAACTGAGCAATTGAACTGAACTGCACTGAATCAGTGGGAACATATCTTCTCTTTCCCAAGGTTTTCTTCCTGTGTAGAAACATCAATAACCATGAAACTCTTGGCCTTTGTCTATATCAATGGAGAAGCCATAATTATTGATGAATAATTTTTGAAATAATAATTCTGACATAATCAGCTTGTCCCATTTTCATTTTAGAAGTGAAATTCTCACAAGGAAAAGACATTCCATTTTGCTGAGGATTTTGATTTCAGTGTCATAAATCTAATTTGGGCTGATCACTATTTTTCCCCCTCATCTAAACTTCCTTCCAGGTTTCGTTTTGGAAGGACTAGCCTCTGATACCAGAGAACATTTGATGGCAGGAGTAAGTAAGTAAGTCTATGTACTTCTGGGGTTCAGCCCCTCCTTGACTGTGAGACTAACATAAATGCCCCAATTTATAATTTACCAACTATAAAGCTAATATTTTGAGCTCTAATGCCGTATTCTTTGTCTTTTTCTCAACATTTTGAAAACCCAAGTTGTGATTAAAACTGTAATTTTTTAGTTGCCTTTAAAAACACAAATATTTTTTATAATTCAAAACATAAGTTTAGGTTGCTAAAAACCAGATCTAATTCTACAATTCTTTCTATGTGGAAAGCCAGCAGAAAAGGCAACTTTAGCCGCAGGCTGTTTCTTCAAAAACACATGGTAGCTGTGAGCAAAATTCACTCTCATTTAAATCAGTGTATCTCAGAATCTAGGGAATGATGTGATCAGAATTATGCAGACATGGATAAAATATTAGTCCATATTTAAATAGACATGAGTAATTCTGATTTTAGATATAACTTATGCTGATACTGTTTTTATTCATGGTGAACAAAGAATTCAACATGAATAAAATTTATTCATGGAGGAAGAATTGGTTAGAACTATCATATTGGAAATTTTGGTTGAATATATTATCTGTGAATTGTTTATATTTTTCAAGACATAAGATTTTTTGTTGTTGTTATTGAGTGATATTTTGGAAGGTCCAGAGAAGGAGTGTGAAACTTTTTTTTTTTCTTTTTAAATGATGCAAAGTGGAATATGTGGTAAGGATAAAATCCCTCTAGGGTTTTTGGAATGCAGACCGATAATGAAAGCATGGAGTCTAGTTTATGAGTTAAAAGGATAATATGTACTATGGAAATAATAGGAGCACAAGTGGGAAAATGAAAAATATAGAAGCCTTGTGTGCCTAAGGAAAGGCATTGACATTTTCAAATGATATTTGATAATGCCATTTCTGTAAATATGTTTTAAGTACAGAAACCTTTTGCATGAGAAACCTGTGGAAAGTTTTTCTTGGGAAGTCTTTAGAGACAACTACGAAGTCTTTTAAAAAATAATGTTGGTTTTCACTTTATAGAATGGATATCCTGATATTCTAATGTATACTGAGGCAAAATATCACTTTGGGTTCCAGTAACTTTTACACTTTTCCATATTTGTCTTATTTTCGAACAGGACTGAAGTTTTTATTTTGTGGTTATGAATTTGACCACAGTGTTGAACTCTTTCCAAGCAGGTCTTGCGCGTTGTGGACTCTGTACATGGAACAAGGTATATTTTGTAGTAATAATTTAGTATCTCTCTTTTCTTGTGCTTCATTGAGGACAAAGAAAAAAGTAATGGAAATATTCATGGTTTAAAGTTGAAGTGGTCTGGCATTTACTACCTTTGTAACTTGATTAAGTTACTTAAGCTTCCTAAATTCAGATTTACCATTTATGAAATGACAGTCATACTGATACATTTTATAGGGTTGTTAAGGATTATGTCTGGCATCTCACATTAAAAAAAGTATACCAATAAATACTAGCTCTCTTTCTCCTCTCCGATAATCCATTACTGAAAGAACAGTGTCTAATTCATTTCCAACTTGTCGCATTCTAGATGACTTCATTCTTATAATGCCACTTACTAAGATAGTCATATAAACATGTGATTATTAAGTGGGGCATTTTTAGATAATAATTTTTGAAACTATCTAAATGTGTTGTTGTAGAATACCAGTGTGGTCTCTCAATTTCCAGGTGGATTTCACATAATGGAGACATTTTTCTGTCCATCATATGTTTCTTTGTGCTTCTTTGAACTGTGATTTGCCAGTCTCCTCTGTCCATGGGATTTTTAAGGCAAGAATATTGGAATGGGCTGCATTTCCTCCTCCAAGAGATCTTCCCAACCCAGAGATCTAATCTGCATCACCTGTGTCTCCTGCACTGGAATCATGCATTACCTGCTAAGCCACCTGGGAAGCCAAGGGACATTTTCAGAGGTAAGTAATTTGCCATTTTTGCCAAAACTATCCAGTGAGTATCAAAATACCTAAACACACAGTGAGAAAACTTTGTGAAAATATGCTATCTTTAACTTTTGGCTGTACATCAAAAAACATTTTGAACTATGATTCTCTTTTGATTTGAAAAGTTCTATGACCTTAGACAAGTCATTAACCTCTTTATGTATCACTTGTAATGTATCTTCTTATTCTATAGAAGTGGTTGGTTAAAAATAATCTGCATATATTCATTTAGCTCAAACACAGAACAAAATGGAATAGACACAATAAATATTTAAGCATGGATCTGGAATTTCCTAAATCTCAAACCCCGCTCCCCACATTCTAGGCAGTGGTATCTAATGCCTCCACCAGAGCACTCAGGATCACCCAAATTCTGAATTTTTTTTTTATTCTGATCAAGAAGCTAATTAGGAATCCATACGTAAAATTTATTTAGTTCATAATCAAGTTCTCATGCCTTTGTCTTGAACTTGTGATCTAAGCATTGTATTCTCAAATTTCTGTTTTCATGCTGCTAAGAATTTCTTTTGGGTCTTAAAGTTTGCATTTCATTTTCTCTGATCCTAGGTTTCAGAATCCTGGCCACCTTACACTTTTGCCCATATAACAACATAGACATATATCTGTCTACCTTCCTAAACTGATTTTTTTTTTTTTCCTGCAAGAAGTACCACACATTGTAGAGAACTTGCAAGTTATTTCCATTCACCTAACTGTTGAGTCTAAATTGCTGTTCAAATGCCTAAAAATAATAATCTCTTTCTGTAGTACCAAATAGTATAGTAGAATAGTTCATGATTAGGATTCACATAGTGTGTGTGTGTGTGTGTGTGTGTGTGTGTGTTGTAAAGACAGATAATGGAATTAAGAGCACATCCAATGTGATATTGAGTTGGGTCAAGCTGATCTCATCTTAGAAGCCTAAACTAGAATTTAGAATAACCTTGACAAATTAGAGAAGTCATCCATCAAAAACAGTATGAAATTTAATAGTGACAAGTGCAGGGTGGTACATAGGGGAAATGGACTAAGGATACATACAAGAGTCACAGAAATGACTCTGAGCAATTGTGAAAAAAAAAAAAAAAACTGTGCAAACTATAGGGGAGAGAAGCTAGAAATTAATCAGCATTTAACTGTTTTTAATTTTCAAGAGCTGATATGACACTTAGATACACAGTATTATGAGCTATCATAGCAAAGCAGCGAAGTAATCTTTTTGCTCTGTAAAATCTGAGGATAATCCTCTTCTAAATTTTGCCAGTAGTGAGAACTTTATTCCTGAATTATGTTTGTTTGTTTTCATAATTATTTACTGAGACCTACTGTTTAGAGTATGAATTGCTATAGACTAACATTTGATACTTCTTTCTAATTACCATGCATGCTAAAAGTCACTTCAGTTGTGTCCGACTCTACAACTCTATGGACTATAGCTGGCCAGGATCCTCTGTCCATGGGATTCTTTAGGCAGTAATACTGGAGTGGGTTGCCATGCCCTTCTTCAGGGATTCTTTCCAACCCAGGGATTGAACCCACCATGTCTCTTATGTCTCCTGCTCTGGCAGGTGGGCTCTTTACTGCTAGCACCACTTAGGAAGCACGTACTTGTAAATGTCTCCTGTATCACATTCTATAATTTTATTGGATTCTGTATTGGACATATATCACATTTTGTCTGTTTTGCATCTCTTTATTTTATGAATTGTTCTTTCTGTTTTAATGAGATTGTTTAATTAGTCACACATTCACACCTTGACTGTCACTACACAATCAGGAAGAGTGAGTGACTGAAGGATGGGCATGTAATGAAAGATGAGCTGTTTCCAAGACATACCAGGGCTCTTTTCAGGGTTATGAAGAAACAGCTCTTCCCTTTTCTCTGAAACTCCTCAATAAAATTGTAGAGTAAGCCTAAAAATGTGTTGACCCTCTTGGCTTTTCTGTACAGAAAACTAGCTTAAGCGTTAACTCATATTAAGAAAATAAAGAGTTCAGTCTTGGATAAAATGAAACACAATTTTGATGATATCACTTAAGCCTTTGGATCATGTGGTTGTTGTTGTTCCATCACTGAATCATGTCTGACTCTTTGTGACCCCATGGACTGCAGTACACTGGGCCTCCCTGTCCCTCACTATCTCCTGGAGTTTGCCCAAACTCATGCCCATTGAATCAGCAAACTTTGGATCATAATGGACTGAAACAACTCCCAACCATGGACTTTTAAGCTAAATTAACTAAAAATTTTGTGTTGTTATTTTGGTTTTTGTTTAAGCTAATTTGATTTGAATTTATGTCATTTGCAACCAATGAGTTTAGACTAACACATTCATTGGTGATTATTCTAGTCTATTATTATTCTAATAGAGACAAAGTATAAGATCTGGTTATGAGGTTCTCCTCATTTCCTCAACACCAAAAGAACGAGTTTTTACACATAATGTTATAAGAGGCAGATCTATAGCAAAATGAACAAAATGTATTAGGTAGGACCTTGGCATATAATTTGCCTGCAATGTGGAAGATTGGGCTCGATCCTCAGGTCGGGAAGATTCCCTGGAGACGGGAATGGCTACCCACTACAATATTCTGGCCTGGAGAATTCCACAAGGGAGCCTGGTGGGCTACAGTCCTTGGGGATTGTAGAGTCAGACATGACTAAGCAACTAACACTTTCCTCTCATATCTTAAATGTTAATCTTGCTTACTTTGAATTTTAATGTCTGAGCTTTCAAGGTGACACAGCAGTAAAAGAATCTGCCTACCAATGTAGGAGATGGAAGACCCTTGGGTCAGGAAGATTCCCTGGAGTGGGAAATGTCAACCCACTCCAGTATTCTTGCCTGTAAAATTACATGGATGGAGGAGCCAGGGGCCTTCACTTCATTGGGTCACAGAGTCGGACACGACTGAGCACATCAGTGTTAATGTCTGGGATCTAGACTAGAGTTGTGAAAATATCACAGTGGTGATATTGAGTGCCAACATGATATTTATCAAATGAAAAGTGTGATGGTTAATTTTATGCATCAATTTACCTCGGACACAGGGTGCTGAGGCATTTGTGTAAATATTATTTCTGGGTGTAACTGGAAGTGTGTTTCTGGATGATTTTAACATTTTAATCAGCAGATTGAGTAGATTCCCCTCTGTGATGGTTAATTTTGTATGTCAACTTGACAAGCCTGTGGTGACCAGATTAAATATTATGTCTGGTGTTTCCAGATGAGATTAGCATTTGAATCAGTGAATTCTGTAAAATAGATAGTCTTCCCCAATGTGGGCAGGCATCATCAAATCCCTTGAGGGGCCAAAGAGAACTAAAAACAGAAAGGAAAATATTTCCTCTTTCTGCCTGCCTGATTGAGCTGAGACATCTGTCTTTTCTTGTCTTGGACTGAGATTAATACTATCAGCTCCTCAATTCCCAGACCTTCAAACTTGAACTGGAATTATACCATTGATTTTCCTTAGTCTCCATCTTGCAGAGAACAAGCATACTATGGAACTTCTTGAACTCCATAATTGCATAAATGCATAATAAATCACTCTCTTTCTCGCTGTCTCAGTTCTTTTTAATACACTCTCCTCCATTTCAGTGGACATCATCAATTCTGTTGAAGGTCTGAGTAAAATGTAAGTTTCATTAAGAAAGAATTTTCTTTCTCCATTTGACTGTTTTCAATCTAGACTTTAGCCTTCTCCTGCCTCCTGGGCTTGATTTGGAACTTACATCATGGGCTCTCCTGATTTAGGCCTTTGGTCTCAAACTGGAACTCCACCCTCAGATCTCCTGGGTCTCCAACTTGTTGACTGCAGATCTTGGGACTTCTTATTTACCATAACTGCATAAGTTAGTTACTTACAATAAATCATTTCTATCTATCTGTCTAATCTATTGATTCTATTTCTCTAGAGAACCTAGAATAATACAAATTTTCCTAGCACTGTCTAGTAGAACTTCCTGTGATGATGGGAATGTTGTCGACCTGTGTTGTCCAGTAGAGTAGTCAATAATCACATGTGCCTACTGAATACTTAAAATATGAGTAATATGACTAAGATGCATAGCTTAAAATTTTATCTTGAGTTACTTAATTTGAATTTAAATAGTCACACAGTGTTAGTGTCTACAGCTCTAGGAACAAGCCATCGTGTGTTGTATTCTCTGTATTCTTGTATTTCACTTTCCGCACTTATTTCTTTCTATTCTCCCCTGTCCTTTTAGTATTTGTTTGTTTCTTCAAGATGTCTTATTATTCTTTTTTTTTTTTTTAATTTTATGAAGGATGTCCCTTAGAGATGTAGGTTAATGATTTGTTGTTTAGCCATTGAAATTATAAAGTAGCTTAAAATCCCACTAGGAATCAAGAAGTATCATAGAGTTCTTCACAATTCCTTATTACAGCTATTTAGCATCCAAGATAGCTCCTTTTGCATCTTCCCTGGTAGCTCAGCTGGTGAAGAATCTGCCTACAATGCAGGAGACCCGGTTCGATTCCTGAGTGAGAAAGATCCACTGGAGAAGGGATAGGCTACCCACTCAAGTATTTTGGGCTTCCCTGGTGGCTCAGCTGGTAAAGAATCTGCCTTCAATGTAGGAGACCTGGGTTCAATCCCTGGGTTGGGAAGATTCTCTGGAGAAGGGAACAGCTATCCACTCCAGTATTTTGGCCTGGAGAATTCCACAGACTGAAGAGTCTGTGGGGTTGCAAAGAGTTACCTACTCCAGTATGCTAGCCTAGAGAATTCCATGGGGTTGCAAATAGTCAGATACAACTGAGCTAATTTCAGTTTCCATAGCTCCTTTCATGTGGTCAATCTGAATCAAAAATCGGGTCCTCACTTGGTTCAGCATTGTTAGCTTGACCTAGCTCATTTCATGGAACTATGTAATATCCCTAACATAAATTATATTAAATACTAGTATAAATACTAAGAACTGTGCCTGACTCTTGTGAGCCCATGAACTGTAGCCTGCCAGGCTCCCCAGTCCATGGGATTCTCCAGGCAAGAAGAGTGGAGTGGGTTACCATATCCTTCTCCAGGGGATCTTCCCAACCCAGGGATCAAACCCAGGTCTCCTGAATTGCAGGTGGATTCTTTTCCAGCTAAAACAGGGGACTACAAAGATGACTAAAAAATAGTTGTGTATGTTTTAATAGATAGACTGTAATCATTTCTATCTATTTATTCCAAAACTTTGTACTGTTTAAAAACATCAGGGATAGTTAGCAATGGTCAACAGTGGTTATGTATGTGGGTTAAAATCACTAAAATAACTTTCATTGGGTGTCTGTTTTATTTATTTTATCTATTCCCATGTAGTTTGTATTTTACCAACTCATATGTAGATAAAATCTAAATCTAATTTTTTATAAGTGTTGAATTTTTAGTTTCAATGGTTCCATTTAATAATACTTAGAATTATTTATTAAATAAAATAATGCTTAAAAAAAAGATATAAGGAGGGAAGATAAGTGAATCCATATTTATATACGCTAAGCCAGAAGGTAGTCACCTTGGCATGGATATACTCATTCCTTCAGCAAATATATGTTGAATGATTAATATATTTCAACTCTTTTCTAGTTGCTGAAAATTCAGTCAATAAGTTAAAGTGCCTGTATTTTTTCAGGCTACATTCCAGTTGGGGAAAAAAACAACAACAAGCACACAAGTAAACAACTGATTTAAATAACACATACATTCAAGTTTACAAAGGGCACGAAAAATTTAAAACAGGTAGATGTTTAAGGAGTAAGTAGATGGATTAGGGGTGGAGAAGCAGAGGAGTGTCAGTAAATGACTCCTGGGAATGGCACATTTGAGCAGAAGCCTTGGTAGAGTAAGTAAATTACTTACATGCTGATCATAGAAAGGAGTGTTCCAAGTATAAAACACTCCACATACAAAATCCATGTGGCAGGTATGAAATTGTCTTGAATGAATAGAGTCAATGTCTTTTATTTTATTTATTTATTTATTTAAAATAAAGCCCATTTTCAATATCAGTGTCTAAAAGTTGGAAGGTTATCTCCAGAATATTTCCACTTAACTTTGGTCATTCAAAAAGCTACTGCTTTGCATACTAGCTGCTATTAAACTCTAGGATTATATAATCTTATATGAAGTGTAAGACTCCCTGCTGATCCAATGGTTAGGACTCTGTGCTCCCACTGTAAGGGGCATAGGTTCAATCCCTGGTCCTGGAGCTAAGATCTGCATGCTGTGCAGCCAAAAACAATAAATAAATAAGGTAGGATGAATGTTTGCTTATTTGGGGGGAAATGCAAGAAAAAGGAATCATCCCTTTCATGAGTTTAAGAAAGTGTGATGGCCACATACCTTAGATCATTTAGATCCAATCATTGTAGAGGTAGAAATTATACTACCTAACATCACAAAGTCATTTTTACTCTATATATTGCAATTTCATATTTTAAAATGAGAGGATGCTTGGCACATTGCCACTTGGTTTATTCATATAAAAAATGCAGAAACAGCTCATCTTGAGATTGTAAATTTCTGGATATTTGTGAATTTCTTTTCAACATTTATATACTTTCATCAGTATAAGTTAAAATTCTAGCGATAAGGTATTTGAGATGTAGTGGGATAAAATAATGGATCATAACTCGAAAGAATAGTGAGTGTTTTGAAATCGGTAGCAAAATGCCAAGTTAAAAATGCATTTAAAGGCAGCAAATATTGTTATATATCACATATGTGCTCTATATATACACACATATATATTTATAAATAATACTATATACTGTGCATTATACTAAATATATACCAAACCCAAGAATTCTTAACATCTCTGCAACACAGGCAGCTGACCTCATATTTAAAATGCTGGTGAGCATGGAGAATGACAATCAATGCTTCCAGAACTCAATAAGCCAATTTTCTTTCACAATGGTCTACATTTTCACCAGGCCATGAAATTTCTTTTTCTAGGTCGATTTACTGCAAGAGTCAATTTGCTATGAGAGTCAATTTAGCATAGATTTTTAAATTTTTAGTCCTGAGTATCTATAATGACTATTTATTTCAAATGTTTAGATATTTTACTTAAATTTAATATTTTAAAAGAGAAATATAAATATTTCTACTAACTGTGTGAAATCCCAGTAAATTTATCCATGGTTGGAAAAATTTGACACAATAATTTTCCTACTCTTATTTTAAAATCTTTTGCCACAATTAAAATTTGTTTGCTTTTTTTTTCAGCTTTGAGGGATAATTGACAATTTTGTAATATTTAAAGTGTACATTGTGATGATTTAATATATGTATATTTTGTGAAAAGATTGGCCCATCTAATTATCACATCCATCACCTTAAAACTACTGACAAGCTTCTTTTTTCCTAGTGGAATAAAAAAGTCATAAGCATCACATTCATAATAATAACATTTATTTAAAATTGGTGAAAAAATTCCTAAAGTACAAGCTAACTGTGATTTCCTCTGTGAAACATATGTGAAAAAAACTATAATGTCTAGGGTACTATTGCAGAAGGATGATACTGTAATCAAAGAGAACCTTCCTTCCCAAGGTGAGGAAAAAACACATGTGCTATCTTTGTATAATTTTTAAAATGAGTATTGAGTGAATGACTTAAATTTAAAAATGAAGTTAAATTAAACTTCATTTAAGAATTTACTTCAAAACACAAAATACTGAAAAATATTTTTGCTATGAAGACAAGGAGAATACAAGGTTTGAAAAATTTAAAAAAATACAGAAAATTTTCAAATAGGTTTAATATTTTAGACTATTTCATATAGGGAGGCATGGATAGATGCCATCTTTTGGCAATTTATAAAACTAATTCATTGTCTGATGATTCATAAGAGGTCATTAATCTGTACATTTATTTGAGACACTGATAATATATGTAGACAATAATAGCCTTAAAACTATGAAATGAAGATATTCAAAGATATTTAACTGCATTCTAAGAAATGTTTTAAGTTTTAGAAATGAATTTACTCATACACTGACAACTCTATAACGTATAGACTCGTCTCATTTTAAAACATTGAAAGATCCTACAACCATTGAGCATTTGATTTTTCTTTAACTGATTAATAGAATCTAAGAATAGACTATTTAGAAAATAGAGAATTATCGTTCTTTTGTATATGAAGATGTGTTATTTATCCAAATGACCAGAGCTCATGCTTTGATTTTTTTTTTTTTTTTTTGCCCCCCTCGGAACTGAAATAAACACATGCTGTCTTCCAATCCCCTAGGTGTGTGGGCTAAGAGAACTCTGAATCACATTGAAATTTATGGCTCTCATCACAATCAAGCTTGCAGCCATTTTTAAACTTATCTAATTAAAGTAATCTGTTCCTTCTATACTTTACAAGACGAGTTACTTTTGTGTTATGGTGACAAGGAGACTCCCAGGGTTCCTGAAAATAACAATTTAACAAAAATAATCTGGACTTTTTAGTCTCCTCCATTTCACACAACACCCATGAAATTCTCCCTGGGGTCCAGTGTGCAGTAAAACCCTGTTAAAGACTAGAATGTCTAAAACTTGGTGGACATATAAATCACCCTGGAATCTTGTTATAATGAAGAATCTGACTCTGTGGGTAGGGTAGAAGTTGGGACTCTGTAGTTCTAACAAATTCCCAAGTGATGGTGGTGATGTTGGTCTGACATCACATACTGCATAGCAAACCTGTAGACTATTTCACTATAGAATCTTAATTTCTCTTGTAGTTACCAACAAGAACAAAAACATGATTTGCTTCTGAGTACTGATCACAAGTGTTGAGCTACTTATGTTCAATTGGGACATTTTCTTGAATATAGCAATCTTAGAATAATGATTTTTTTTTTTTTAACTCAGTGAGACTTTAGAAGTCATCAAATACAGCTCTGTCACACTATCATTGAGGAAATTGAGGGTCAGGGAAGTTGAGTACATGCCCACAGTCATATAGCTAGCAGCAGGTGTGCACCAGAACAGAGGGCCCCTAACTACTGTGTCAATAAAGAAACCCTAACTTCTTTGGCCATTCCATTTTTATTTATACTCCCTGACACAAAACAAAGCATGAGTCAATAATGATTAGAATTTCACCTTTTGATGCTCACAATAGTTTAAATGATAGCAGTATCCTTGGACTTGCTGACTTTCCTAACAGCTAAAACTCACAGTAGGCAACTGTCTCTTACAATAATAAGAGTATTCACATATCCTCTTTCTTCTAGAGTCCACTTGCAGTTTTATTATGGACATTTTGCTCCTTAGTTTTGAGAACCTGGGGAGAAAGGTGGACATAGAAATGAATGGGTCATTAGTTAAAAGGCAAGGGTGAAGTCCTAAAAGGTTGTGGCAAAGTAAGCAACAAATGAGAAAGAGCTAAGAGTCTCAGTATTGATCCTGCCTCTCATCTTTCCCTCTGTCTCCTTGCTTACAGGTTTCTATTGTGTAGTCTCTTGAACAAAGCAGACTATTTATGATGTGACTGATTTAAAACTACTGAACTAGTCTATCATCTGCTAATTTGGTCCAATTAAAAACTGGTCATAGGGAAAAGCCTGGAATTAAGCTCATTTGGAAACACAACTTCTGATTAATTTCTGTCCTGTTCATTTATATCTCCTCCTCTCAAGGGCACATCCAGGGTGCTGATTTATAGAGATGATTCTTTCCAGATTCCTGAATTTTCTTTCCATGACCACCTTTGGTTAGGTCCTTGAAAAAAGCACAGTTATGCTTTTTCTCCCTTCCTTAAGGCTACAATTAAGGCATATATGAAGGATTGCCTAAGATTTTGTGCTATCCTGAATTACAGAAATCCCACTGAACCGCGCTAAAGTCTCCTTTTATAAAGCATTTACAGATGCTTGGCCCGGTAGCAATTCAGGGCCGTATAACTTCAATATGTATAACTTCAAGAGTTAAGTCCTATTATTACCCCTGTTTTACAGATGAGGCTTCAGATTTAAATGTTCAAGTAAAATCATCAAACATTGTGAAGCAAGAAGTGACAGCTATGGGATTTGAACCTAGATCTACCTGATCTCAGTACTAACAGAAAGGATACTGCCACCCGCTAGCCTCTCTTGAGATTTTATGTCTAGATTAAGTCAAATTCTCAGGAACAACAATAAAAAAAAATAATTTCTTCCACCCCTAACTCGTTTTTTTTCCTTGTCACACAAGTTCTTGTAGGCAGGTAGGTGTTCTGTTCCCTATACTTAGCCTCTCCCACGTCCTCTTAAATCTTTCCCTTTTGCTGCTGGGAGCTTCAGAGAGCTACTGCAGCTGGTGAGTGGGTAGGTGCAGCCACCATCTGCTCTAGGAGTCCAAATACGCCCAAGAACTTCGCACCCAAGACCTGTCCCAGGCACCACCACGGGTTCCAGAACCTGCTGGGGACATGGCAAACCCCGCCCCCTCGCGGTGGCGATTGGCTGAACCCTTCCCGAATGCTAGGCACTTATTAATGAAGGCGCTGTCTCAGAAAGTTAGGCTGAGACTCTCCAAGGAGGTGAGACCCGCCGGGGTGTGTGAATGGGGGATTCAGTTCTTCCTGCCCGAAGGGTCCTTGAGAAGCCTGTTTGTTTTTCCCGGCGCCTGTCTCCACCCTTCCCTTTCTCTCATTGGCTGGGCCTGGTGGGCGGGTGTGTCCCCATTGGCCGGGGGGCGGTGTCTGTCCCTGGCCATGGTGGGGGCGGGGCCTCCACCGTGCTGAGCTTGCCCTTGTGTCTGCTGCTCTGTAGAGCTGCCGCCGCCGCTGCCGCCGCCGCCGCTGCCGCCGCCGCTGCTGCAGCCCGAGCATCCGGGAGCAGCCGCCGCCGCCGCTGTCGCCTCTAGCGCCGATTCCACCGCTGCCACCTCCCCTCCCAGGACCCCGAGACACCTCAAGCGCGAGCGGCGGCTGCTGCTTGCTTGCTCCCCTTCTTCCCCGCCTTTCCCTTGCGTGACCTACCCACTCCTTACAGCCCTCGTCTGCACCTTCTCCGACACCCCGGCATCCCTGCACCACCTGCTCGGACAGCCCCGGGTGAGCGCCGGGAGGAAGGCAAGCTCCGAACCCGTGCTTGGCAGAAGGACTGTCGCGGCTGCACCACCAGCAAGAGGAGGAGGAAAAGAAACTATTTTGCCCAGCGAAACCTCATTCTGCGGGTGCTTCGCCGTTGCCGCTTCTGCTGCTGCCATCTGATCCGCGTCCGCAGGTTCGAACACCGCAGCGGCGAGGACCCTGGGTCCGGTGGGCTCCGCGAAGGAGACACCGGCGGAGCCCCGCACTCTGGTGCCCTGCTCACCAGCATCTCTTTGCCCCTCTCGTTCATTCTCAACCCTTTAGAAAAGGGACCATGATTTGGAAACGCAGTGCCGTTCTCCGCTTCTACAGTGTCTGCGGGCTCCTGCTACAAGGTAATCCCCGCCCCGCCGCGGGGAGCATCAACTTCACGCCCATTCCCCATCATCCTCACTCCACCCCAGATTTCCACTCTCCCCCTTACAGTCCCCCAGTCCCCGGCGATTTCCACCCCCTCCCCCTACTTCCCGGTGCGGCAGGGGGCAGTGGCAGTTTGCTCCAGCCCCTCGAATCTCTAGCGCCGGCTCAACCCTGCTGTCTCGGCAGTCAGTCCCTTACGGGCACCTTTCGCCTTTTCATTCACCTGAGCTGCCTACATCTCTCACTCTTCCTGCTCGCCAGCACTACCCTCACCCTTCGCATACACACTCCCACGCCTTTTGGCTGGCAACTTGTGCCTTCTCTGAACATTCCACCCTCCCAGCCACCCCCACCCGCCGCCTCCCACATCACGCTCCCTACCGACCCTCTCCATCTCTTGTCATCTCTTTAACCTCCCCCTCTTCGTGTCGCCTGTCTTTTGCCCCTTCTTCCCACCATCAGCATATCCGTGTGCCTTTAAAAAGTGTGAGCGAGCCTGGGAGCGAGCTGCCGAGACGGCGAGAAAAGCAGCAGCGGCGGCACCGGGTGCATTGCAATAACATCCCCGGGGGCGGGGGGCGGGGGGATGTGTTGTGAGACGTGTCGTTCACCTAGGGAGAGGGAGAAGACTGTCTGGGGTTTAAAAAAAGAAGAAGAAAAAAAGAGAGAGAGAGAGAGAGAGAGATAAGAAAGGAGGAAGAAGAAAGAACGAAAAAGAGTAAAAGGAAAAAAGAAGAATGAATAAATAAAGCAGGAAATAAAAAGAGAGGGCCAGGGGAAGGAAAGAATTAAAAGACCCAAAGCCACTTTATCAACAAACTGACTTTTTATTATTCAGCCCGTGTGGTTTTCTTTTTCATTTTTTTCGAAGCCAAGAAATATATGCACCCTGGCAGTTACTTTAGTGCTAAGGGATTTTAGCTTAAATTCCCTACCTTTCCATCCCGCTCTCTGACGCTTCTTTTCCGTAATTAATATCATCCTTTCAGGTGAAATGTAAGAACCCCTGTGACCGCAGCGGAGGGAAACCGCACAAAACACTGTTATTATGCAAATCACTGGGCTTGGATGCAGACTGGCTAGCGAACTGGGGTGCACTTTTCGCCAGATCCTTGCTTTTGAAGGAGGGAGGAGGGGGCTGTGTGCAGTGGGAGGACGATGATGATTATGAAATACATGGCAATGTATAGAGTAAAAGTGCCTGGGAAGAGCACACTTTGGGTGGTTGTGGAGGCAGAGGCGGCATGCCAGGACTGAGTGGGCAGGGGCTGTAAGGCAGAAGATTGTTGCTTTGAAGAGAGTGGTGTAGGGATGTGGCTTGAGTGTGAGATACAGGGAGGATGGATGTGAAATTATGGTCCATATGATTTTTTTTTTTTTTTTTAAAGCTAGATGACTCTTGATTTCTTCATAGATCTTTGCCCACCTTTAACCTCTCTGTCATCGTTTGTGTATTTGTAGGAGAAATAAGTTGATCAAATGTATTTGTCCCTGGGTAAAAGAAATCTGAAAGTAAGACATATAGAACCACAGGCGTGCAAAACCCAATCGGCCTTTGGAGGATTTAAATGAGGTCAATGAACCATCTTTCAGCAAGTTCTTGGAATGCATCCTGTTTCCTAGCCTCCTCCGGGATATAGACCAGGACCGTATTTTATTTATGCATATTTATGAATGTGAAAGACGAGATAGTGGGCAGAATTTTCCTGAATTAGCTAACCAAACTTACAGAGGTATTTCTTGGAATATTTCGGGGTAATTTTGTGTATTTTATGTTTGATGTAAATTTTCGATCTGTCGTGTGCCAGAATCCCCGAGAAGGCAGATAGCCTGTTCTTCCTGCTTAACGCCGCCTGGTCCCATTCCCCAGCGCCTACACCCCCACCCTCTGGTCCCATTCCCCAGCGCTTACACCCCCACCCTCGCGCAAGTAATCCGGTGGCTGACACATTACTTGGGTTTCTAATCCGTCCTGAAACGTCCTCCTAGAGACCCCACTTCACCTCTCAGTAACTTGCATTTCTCAGCTCTGCTGTATGTGTGTGTGTGTGTGTGAGTGTGTGTGTGTGTGTGCGCGCGCGCGCATGAGCGCACCACGCCGGGTAAGGGGAGTGTGATGTGGGGAAATCAGTTAATTTGGTGATTGTGATGAACATTCGACACCGCTGGATGTGTTTTCCCTGCCAATCTGTGTATGCTGGCCCCGGCACGTCACTGCAGACACTACTGGGCTGGTGCAAGATTATTTATTATAGAGCATGTGGGCAATGGACTGCACTTGGGGGTCGCCTCCTCTCTGCCTTCAACATTTCCCTGTGAATTGTCTATTCAGTGCACTGCAAAATAACTGTCTGCTGGTGCCTCCCTCTCCCTGTCTCTCTCTCTCTCCCTTAGCCTGAAGGAGGATTTACTCTTTCTCTACTCAGAGAGATTCCTTCAGCTGCATTCATTTTTATTAAGGGCATGGGTGTCTTTTATTAAGTATGTACACCAAGTGTTAAGACAGTGCTGCTTTTCACAGCAGACTGGGGGAGAAGGGTGGAAGGGGTGTGGGTATACCAGAGCAAACGCGCCACTGCAGCCAGCAGCCAGCGGCAGGCCCAAATAAATAAATAAGTGTCCTATCACAGCAACCAGGCAAAGACAACCAGCTCAAGGATATATGTGTACTTCTGAGCATCTTAGATGACTGTATTAACACACCAAAGGAGAGAGAGAATAGGATTTAAGAGGGGGAAAAATAACTGGAAGTGGGAGGAGGCCCAGAGCCCCCCTGGATTGTCTTATGTTTATGGCTGCCTCACATTTATCAAACACTGCTCCACAGACACATCACACTTTGTTGATATTGTCAGTCCCTGCTCGAACAAATTGCTTGTGCCTTCCTTGTCATGGTCTTGGCTGAAAATGTCGCTTCAGGGTCCAGGTTTATGTTTCTCCCACCACTCTACTGTTTTATTAGGACTTGGTGAGGTTGTAGAATGAAAGCTTGATTTCCTGGACATAGATTAAATATTTAGCAGGTCTCAAGGAGAGGTAGCGGGGCAACTAGTAAGCAACTGATTTTGGCCCGGGGTAGTCTGCTCTGCCTGTTGGTAGTTATGACTTGGCAAATACTATAGGCAGTCTGTCTACAGCTTCTTATTTTTAGCATTATCTGCACTATAGTGGTATTGTCACTTAAGTCATACTAATCAATGTATTTATCCTTTGTATCATTATCCCCTTTCTTGCAGTATGCATGATTTTAGACAGGAAGACTCAATTTAACACATCTTCCCTGTAGATTCACTGTTTTACATTGTCACCATCATTTTTTTTTTTTTTTTTACTTTTCCTGGGAAGCAAACTCAGTCTTTTGGCTTAATATGTAGAGTGGTAAGTCAGTGGTAAGATTCAAGATGATAAAATGAGTTATTGTAAAAAAAAGGCTTAAATAGTTCTATTCTACAATATCTACTAGTTCATCCTCAACAAGTCTGTAGGCAATGAATAGTTAGATAGAAAATAAACATGTTTCTGACCAAAGTATAACTTGGAATGTGGACTACTTAGATAACAAAATTTGATTCAGTGTTAAGCTATACAGCACCTTTTTTTAAATTTTCTTCTATCCGATACAGAGGAAGACGCTGGGCAAGGGCAGGGGACACATTAGAGAGAAAAATGTCTTTAGAATGACGAGTGTAAAAACTTGCCACCTGTAACTAAGACCTCTTCTTGTCTACAGAGTAGATTCAGTTCAATTGCTGACCCTCTTTGTAGCTGTGCTCGTTTCTATGCCTGAAGAGACATTGGAAAGATGGAGACTCTCTTGTTTAGCACAGGAAACAATCTGAGAAGGGACAAAAAGGAAAGAAGGGCAAAATAGACATGCATAGAGAGATTCTGATTTTGTTGAGAACTTTATTTCCTTTTTCAGTGTTGGTCGTATACAAAAAACACATCCAGTACTATTACTGGGGTTTTAGGGGTTGTTGATGTGTATGTTTCACTGTGGGACATTGTAGTAAGTAATTTGTTGTGTGTAAAAAGAAAACATCTTCAAGTTAAAGGTCTGTTCGACATGCATATTACTTGCCTCAGTATGTATTATGCACCTCCCCTTACATTTTTAGAAAACATGTTGTAATGCAGAATATACATACAAACCAAATAAAATACTGATAACTTAATATTTCCTAAAAGCGTGTATCTCTCGCTTCTTTACTTCTACCTTAGTCATGATGAGCTCATCTTTTATGCTGAATGCAGTTCCTGAGATGCAGCTCACTCCTCCCTTTTTTGATTAACTCCTCCTTTTTTTTGGAAACTTTGAAAAGTAGGTTTTATACATGAGTCAATAACTATGACTTAAACAAACACCAGACACTTAGTAATTAAGAAAATCTCTTTGCAAATATGAGGAGTTCCTAGACTAATTTAGTATCAAGATATGGAAGCTTATTTCGTTGTCTTTTCCCTTGTGTCTACAACTAGTAGAACTCTGGTAACACAGGTAACAAAAGTAAGCATCAGCTGAGATAGTCTCTTCCTGCATTTTCCACAAGAAGATCAGTTACGTGAAAAATATTTTCCCCAGATTTAACTAGTGAGATAGTCATTTTTCTTAAAGAAAAACTTATTTAAATCACTTAAACAGAAAATAGTCGTGCAATAATTTTGGAAGACGTCCTAAGCATGCATTTTAAAATGGCCTGAAATCAACATCGAACTATAATCAATTTTCTTTTAAAAATAAAGTGTCTATGGGGTATAAAATGATTGAGAGAAGTAAAATTTACCTGTTGTGAAGGATTTGGGGTATATTTGTAATATAACATAGACACATCATATTATTGTTTTATTTGATCATGTTGACATGCATTCTATGAGATTTTTTGATAGAAAGTCCTTGTTTTCATAGACTTCATTAAACCTCCTTGGCAAAATCGCCCATTGTGTAGCAACTGGCTGAGTAGGTGAGGAAGCAGCGAAAAGGGAAATTACAAATCAAGGAAGTGGAACTCAGAAACTGAAGTCAGAAGTCCTTTGTGGGATTGTCAGTAACAGGTTTGTTTACCCTCCTAAAAACAACTCTACTGTCTTGTTTATATTAAGCTTCTTGAGGGCAAGCCCTGAGCTTTACTTATTCTCAATTTAGTAAATGCATAATAAATAGTTTTGGATTGATGATAGGTATATCTTAGTTAGGTATGATGTAGTTAAGTGGTATCTTTTCATAAAACATCAGCACTCATACTTTGTTAAATTTTATATATATTTATACATATATATAAGTTAATTTTAACATTTTGTAGGTCTTATTGGTTTAGGAAACAGTTTTCCTATAGAAAATTATCATAGTGATAGCTCGTGATATAAATCTTTAAATGAATGCAATTTGATCAGTTGTTCTTTGACATGAGGTTTCCCTACCCATTTTTTTCTTTTCCAAAATTAAAAAAATCCAGATATTTGCATTATATCACAAACTCAGTTCATGGGGGGGAAAAAAGAGAAGACATGATTTACATTGACTGATTTAACCTAAAATATTTAAAAGGACAAGTTCACTGCCAACATTTTATTTGAAAATGTCAAACGTTTTTGGAGTGTAGTTCTGTAGTATCAAAAAACGACATCTTCTGCAAATTCCTTGTGTGAAGAGGTGGGTGAGGATTAACCTGGAGCTGTGGCAGCTGAAGCCCCCTGCTGTGTGATGATGCAAATGGCATCTCAGGCCTAATGTGTTCTGCAGCGGCAGGCGGAACACATGCAGGAAAGCAATCATGTGGCGTGCCTGAAATAGGAAGTCTTTTCATATTTCCTAGCTTGTAGTGGACCTGGACCATCCTTCAACCCTTCATGACCAGAAATAATCTAAAGAGTATTTCTAATCACATGAGCTCATGGCAAAGCTAAAGAGAGAATATACAATTTGTTTAGAGATTAACGTAATAAATAAATCCTAACAAAATTATCAACATTTTCATCAAATGAATTGTGCAAACTTGCAACTATCTTGCAAACTATCAGGACCGCAGTTCAGTTTAATGAAAATAAGTAGCAAAGTTAAAACAGAATTCTTATGCATTCTAAGGCTTCTAAGAATTCTAATTCTTATGCAGTTATTAACATGTGTTGGACCTAATGAATGTTGAGCTGACAAATGCTGTTATCTTTCTCTTCCTTTAGCGAGTAAGGAGTTAGTCACTTTTTTTTTTTTCTTTTCCTTATTAGAGCATTTCCTGTTAGGGGAGAATACAGTAGTCTTAAAAGAAATAGGGATTAATTGTTCAATGTATGTTTTTACCATTTATTTAGTGCCATAAATTGGAATTTTTGTTAACATTAAGCCAGTAGAGAATATATCCTTTCTAAAAAAATTTATATATCACACAGGCAAAAGCATCAAATATGTTCTTTAATAAAAGCAAGAGTCATGGGACAATTATTATGGGCAGACTATGAGAGATGCCTATCAGATGACAATAACTAGTGTAGCATTGTTTATCTTGATTCCATTTGCTATCAAACAAAATAATTGAGCATATTATGCATATTGATTTTTATCCTAGAAATGAGTCCAGTTGGTCCAGTTTATGTGTTCAGTGAGTTTCTTTAGATGATATGAAATAGTTTTATCTTAGTAATATGTAATATCTATATATATATGTTAGGAAACTATTCTGTTTAATTAGGTATGAGTTAAATATTAATGCCAAAATCAGAGATGTAATTATTGAGAAAGGAAATATTCCTTAATCATTTATCTCTATATATGCACATATGTACAAGCCTAAAATGTACAGTTATTTTTAGGTCTGAAGAACATCTTTATAATTTTGCGTGTAATTAGAGTTTGGAGCACTCAGGGATGAAGTGTGAGGAAAAAGGAAAAGTTTATTTTGTTTTTGCTTATTTCTTTTATCCTTTTCTGAAGGTTAAAAAAGGAAGGTATTTTTTGAATTCATTTTTTTGGGCTGCAGCAGTGATTAGCTTTTCCACTTAAAAACACACACGCAAGGTTTACAGTTTCTGAATTTGCAATAGAGCCGAGCATTTATCCTGGATCTTCTTTGTGCTTACGAAACTGAGTGATGAGAACCTATTGCTACCTGAATAGAGAGGCAGGGCTGAGGTTGTAAGGAGATCTGCCTTGGAAAGAGCCGGCCATTAATTATTCACATTCTATTTCAGAAGTCTTTGAAGTAAATATTAAGACAGTTATTATTCAACATTGGTGATAACTCTTTCTGAGTCAGCAAATCGTTTTCATTTGAATATTGAAATTATCTTTCAGCCATTTGAATGCTGAGGGGGATGCCCCTGTTTAGCCACAGGTAAGGAGTTATTCTAGGGGTTAGATACTGACTGTCACTAGGGATTGTTTAGAAAACAAGAATAGGCATTTATTTGCTTTGAGGGGAAAAAACCTTAAAGCTAAGTGTAATCATATAGTGTAAATAACTTGGCATACAGATATAAAAGTCTTTTTATAGGTTAAATAACCCCCCTAGTTTTATAGATTTGATGATGGTTTATTAATGGTAACGGTGCATTGTTTATCTAAAGTCATCTTTGAGAACCGAGTAAGAAAGCACCTTTGCTGAGAACGATGTGCTGCCAACTGCTAAGTGTATAACTGTTATATTGATTCAGTGTAATTTATAAAGCCAATTAATTTGTTCTTGTAAAGGAATATTTTTAGCTTCTTTGCTAAAATTGTTTGCATTTAAAGATGCAAGTGCCTCCCTTAATGCTTACTCAAACATCAAAGCCTGAAATTTATGGTGCGTAAAATATGTTTCTACTTTTGTAATAAATTCATATTTTACTTTAGCTTGTCCTATATAGCCCCAGGAGAAAATGTCCTGATACCTTTACTTCCGTTCCTTCTTATACTTTATATGTCTTCTGCTATTAATTTTAAGTAGTAGACAGGCTGAAATGAGGGATGATTAGAATATTTGTATTTAAAAGCAAATAAAATGCACTGTAAGCTTCTGATTTGTCATTCCCTTATTGCAATCTATATTTTATGGACCAAAGTCTGAATAGTAACTCAGCTTCCTTTACACTCTCTAGGAATATAATATACCCCACTCCGCACTGTTCTATCAACCTGAAAGACCCATTAAAATAAATTCACAGGGAGTGAAGAACAGTTAAAAGGAATCTTACCAAACCTATGTACTGAATACGTCCAGATTGGGTGTTTTCTCTTTCAACCTCCAAGGCTTGTATCCCAGTGTTTTAGCAAGGATAAAACACATACAGTGTGCTTCTAGTTGTTCTTGTTATTGTTATTATTGCATTTTGTGAGCATTCAGCCTCCTTAGTCTCATAATAAAAATGGCAAAAATAGGAGGGAAGGAATGTGAGTCAGCCAGCCAAACACACAGAAACGCCTGGCAAAGCCGACTAAATTAGCATATGCTAGGCTGAGTATTTCCCTCTGTTGTTACATAACCCTTTTCTAATAGGAAATCACTTCTCCTGCTTAACCCTTTCAGGAGGTTTGGGATTCTCCCACTGTAATATATTTATTTTGCTTCATTTATTTTCTCAAGAATTATGTAAATCATCTATTGAAGGGCTTTTATGCCAAATTCTTCTCCCCCCCCCTTCAGTCTTTCTGTATACAAATGTTCCATTCTGTGCCCAACTTCAGGATTCAAGAATCAACTTTTCTATAGCCTTCACTGAGAGGATCTAATTAGCATTTTAGGCTCTCTTTACTCATGTGCAGCTTTCTTTAGAAAATGTATTAGTTCTATGAGGTTTCCCTAAGGATTCATAATACTCTGGTTTGTTACATGTACTGTGATATTCACTGTGCCTTCATTATGCATGTGTCCTCATTTCAAAGCCTTTTCAGGGATCATGTGGATAGAACAGGGGTCTGGCTGTAAGTTCACTGTCATGTATTAATGTGTAGGTGGTATTCAGAGAAGGATGTTTCTGAAGGCAATCTTATATCTGTGACTCTAGTATAGCAAGCAGTTACATTCTACACTTAAACTAGTTTCCCTGCCTGGGCAGAATGAGATTCACCATTGTAATACAGAATACAGTATCTGTTATTTTTAAATAGTTCTTTGCTTTGGGATTGAAAAATAAATAAATAATGAGTGAAAATGTGTATCCCTTATCCTGAATAGGAATTGTTCCTTTCACTCTCCCAAACAAAAAGAAGAATCAGAAATTGTTCCTAAATCAATACTCTATTCCCTAACTAGCCCATTAACACATCTTGCTATGGTGGGATCTCGAAGTTACACTGGTTATTATTTGAGGCTATAGATTTTTAGATAGTATTAATAGTCTGCAGTCTTCATGGGCTGCTAAATGTCAGCACATTGCCAAATTTGAGACATATTTTCACTTTTGATTTAGATGCAGTGTGGAGAACTGTTAAAATATATAGGAATGTTGAACGAAAGAGAGAGAAGGAGAAAGAGGAAGATATGTGTATATTGAGACTACATTTGTGGAGGGATAGCTGCAATAATTTGCTCATTTTAGTACATGTCACCATTTATAAGGAGGACATTTTCCTACGTTGCATGAATTTGAAAGTTTACTTATATTAATTGTACCCCTTGACTTGCTTGTATTTGTGTGTTAACTTGTAAATGCAACTATTCTTTCTTTTTTCTGATCATCACAGTATAGAAGCATTTTATGAGTTAATATACTAACAATTTTAACCAATTTTTGTTTCATTATTTTACACAACTGAATTATTTTCTATACCATATTATTATTAATGGTAGCTAAAAATGCTAATATTCAGGAACACATAGGAGTTTTTTTAATGGAAATTTTGGACTGGAATCTGATGTGTTTTAATAGACAAAAGAGTACAATCTGCCCTTTATTGAATATTTTAAGCATTTATGTTTTCTTAGTTTATGAGAGAACTAAGCATTTTATTTTGTATATGTTATGATCTATGTAACCCCTACATGGATTTTTCTTATAGCATTTTGAATGTCTCCTTTAGTGGACTATAAGCCCCTGGAGTACTAGGTCTTAGACTTCATTTTATTTCAGGTGCCAAATCGAATGTCTGGCCTGTGTCTTTTTTTAATGTTTTCATTTCGCTGATTGATTAGTTCTCTTCCAATCTATTTAATCTTGACTCATCTTTTTAATTGGCTCCAAATAATATTTAAGTACTTATAATTGCCAAAATGCCAATACAGTATTCTGAATAGAATAAATATTTGCAATCAATTTTCATTTTAAACTACAGGAAGAAGATAAAAAAGGATACCAAGAAATATAATTCTTAATAATGACATACTTCACAAAAAATGTAGAATCATTCCTTTCAGATAAGGTGGTCAGTTCAAATTTGCCCTGAAAACGTTTATCTCATGGCTTTGAATCTCCCTGATTTCTCTGGGCATTGTAACCTCTTGTCTTTTTTTACAATTCTTGGCCCCTAAAATATTCCTGATGGTGACTTTGTGTAAACATGAAGTCAGATCATCTTATTGTTCTATTTAGAGTAGCTAGTATTTCTGGATAAATATATAAACAAAGAGGAATTACAGACTGACCTTGATCTGCCAGATTATCAGTGAGGACTGACCTGCTTTTGTTATTGCCAAGCTGTAGAATAAAGGTGCTCTGAGTAGTCCTACAGATTCAGGGTATATTTTTCTCAGTTTATTCGGGGAGATTCTATTCATTTTATTTAAAAGGGCTTTTAAATAAATTATATATATGTGTGTATATATATTTACACACACACACATATATATAATGCTTAGTCATACTTCTACAGTTGAGGACACATGTTTGCTGTGGTTGAATTTGATTTAGTTTTCTTTTTGCATTTTGAAGACAGTGGGAGGTAGAATGGAAATATTTACTACTTTTTAAAGAAAATTTAAATATTGTTACTAGTGCTGAACTCCAGGGGTGAAAAGACTTTCTACAATTTGTAGTGACTCTATTTCCACATAAAGCATTTTAAGAATGCTTTTTTGAAAATGTCCCAGAGAAATGTAGTTTTTCTTAAAAGTTACATATTTCTTTCAAATTTAAAAAATCAATTTTGCCATTGTCTTTTGGATTTTTGACTATTTCCTAACTCTTGGCATTTGAAAGAAAATTAAGCAGGCTGTGCTAAGATTCATTTGAAGCCAAATCAATTCATGTAAAAATAAACATTCAGTTAACAGATATTCAAAGTGGATTAAACTATCTCAATTTATTGAGGGCTGCTGCCACTTTATGAAGTTAATATTAAGAATTATATTATTGCATAGCTTCTGTTAGTATCTAAAATCTTGCTTTATATAGAGATGTGTCAGTATGATGCAATAGTCAGGCAAGGATAACCTCATCTTTAATGTGGCTTTTATTCAGCCCCTGATAATCCACTTTTCAGAGCCTAGTGACAAAAAAGGAAGATAGTTTGGGAATCAACTTTGTTGACTCTGTCACTGTTTTTATGAAAAATTATTTTAATATGTTACTGAATTTTATTCATTATATTGAGATATTCCTATAAATCTATGATTAGAAGTCACATATTTTAACTATTTTAACTATATAGTATCTGAAACACTGGAAATGTATGGAATTATCATACCTTTATATATCTCAGAATTTTTGTCATAATGACCCACTCAGAAATTGAATTTTCAATTTGATAAAAGGGAAGTACCTTTGTCACTTTAAATGCTAAAGCATTTCAGATCAACATTCTTGTCTAGGGTCACCAAATTTGGAACAACTTCCATAATATTCACCAAAATGATATTGTACTAAAGTGCATTGTCTTCATATAAAAAGATTTTATGATAACTGGCATGAAAAATAAGTTGTGTGTTCAATAATATTTACGAGTGCATCTTTAAAGGTCAAGAAATACTTATAAAGGATAGTTTCTTATCCACTGGCTTGTTTTATATAAATATATAAATATATATATGTATATATTTATATATTATATATGTAATATAGAAATGCTGTGAGTGAGGTAAGACTAATGGTATTGTGAATTTCAATTCTCCATATCCTTTCACTTCTGTGTAATAGCTAAGGTAAAGATATTGGTAGAGAGATAAGTTCATAATTTTTTAGAGGTCTGACAAAGGATATTAAAGTCAAATTTACTTTAAATTTTTGTTTTGCTTTACCTAATTTTATTGACTGTTCAGATACAGACTACCAACAAGGCAAAACAGATTATCTTTGAAGGATGTGATAGTGTTTTATAATACGTCAACCATGTTTGACAGTTGGATACAGATAGATTGGAAAGACTGATAATTTTTTTTTATCATTTGAGCATGCTCTTACTATAAAATAGAGTAAACATGATCTGGCATTAGGAATCTTTCCTTCTGAGAGCTTCTCATCATCTTGGTGTACAGAGATGGAGAATGGGAGTGATTTGGTGATAGAGGAAGAGGCAATAATGGATACCCATAATCCTTGAGTGGAATACCATCAACTGCCATATCAAAATACATTCAGTGTGGAAGTGGGAGTGATGTTAGCCTGGTGAATGTCTTTTACTTTGTAGTGAAAGTCCAGAGATACCCCTGGACTAATTTTAGACTTTGATTTTTGCAAGTGCCCTGCAGCTTCAAAATGTAATGGTAAGAATCAAGGGACCCAAGTTCTTATCATAAGCCATGACACCGTTTTGGAGATGAGTAAGATACTTCTCTGGCAAGCTTAGTTCTTTCATCTGTGGATTGAGAGATTGGAACCAAATCTGTTCTTTGGCACTGTGTTGTATTGGATCTTATGGATGATGTCACACTGAAAAAATGGTGTTTTCTTTTTGCCTTTCCACCTAAAGATCTTTTAAAATGCAGTCAGTATAACATTAAATGTGTGCTCTTAAAATACCTTTTACTAAAATTTATTTTTTATAGCTACAAGCATTATTCAGTATTTAATTTTTTACACGTTAAGAGATTGTTATTCTGATGCATGTGTCTGTATAAATTTCAGAACTTTTTTTTTTCCCCTAGGTCAGTGAGTTTTATAAATTAATTTTGTGGCCATCAGCCTGAATTTGGGCCATACATTTATTTTTTAATGAAATTCTATCCATAAATCAGTTTTGAAAATTAATAAAGTGTTGATATGTTAGTCATTTTTATTGGGGAGTGGATTGAATTAAGTTTTAATTTTGAGTTTAGTTTTGTTTTTCTGTGCATTTAATTTATATGTATGTAAAAATTTCTACAATCAGTTTTCATAGCCACTGATTTTTTTAAGCATAATATGCATTTATTGATTCGTTTTTCAACAAATATGTACTTGAAGGCAGTGTTGAAAATGTTGGATATACAAGTAGACAAGATAGGAATAGTTTCTAACTTTAAGGAGCTATACTCTAGTGACTGAGACACAGAATAAACAAATCAAAATATTATAATGCCTTCTTTTTTTCTGAAATAAAAAAAATATTTTTATGCTAATATCTTTTCCACAGCAACAAAATGCAGATGTATCAATGAGGATATGAAATCACTGGTTTATCAACAATATTATAAACCTCCCTGGGCTTTTAACATTTTTACTTAAGGTTGGATTAAAGAGCTCTCATTTCCTTCAGTCATTTATCCTGAAAACATTCTCAGTATGATGCCCTCTCTTTCTTTATTTTATTAATACAAGTTGAAAGAAGCTGACAAGTGAAAAAGAAATATTTAAGCACACTCTATTCTAACTGATTTGTTCAAGAGGATGATTCATTTAATTTCATAAAGGATCAGTGGGCCAGAACTGTAGATGACCAGGTCAGCGGAGGGAATGTAGGGGAGAAGAGGTCTGCGGGAAGGATCTATGTAACAAGCAACAATATTTAGTTTTTTAGAGCTGAAGTTCTGCTTGAGCAATTCTGATGTTACCAGCAACAGTCATTTAAAGAGCTGCTGATGCCTCAGGGAAAACATTTTTAAAGTGTCCTATCTAGAAACAGTGTTCCTTGTACTGTGTCATATGTATTAAAACTCCGTCCCTTGCTTATATTACAGTACATCGTGCCTGATTAAAACCTGTACTACTGTAATGTGACTTCTTGAGAGTGCCGATTAAATGTCGCTCCTGAAATATTTCCTCCTGCTGAATCTCTCTGAATATGATTGAAATGTTAATCACCTGGTAAACAAAGCTGGCGAATGGATAGGATACAATTAAATGTTTTTAATAAAGTGAATTTTATGCAATTATTTTTAGTGTTATAGAGAAAATGCAAAATCATGCAAACAGGCTGCACATATTCTTGACGTCTTCATATTGCTTTCTTTAATATTTAACTTCGACCGATGGCTTCACTATGCAAATGATGTCATATTTATAAGAGATTGTATGGTATTTATGAATAGTGTCACTCACTGTCCAGTAGGATCCCTGGAGTAGGTGATATGTATCTTGTAATAGATAAGATAAAAAAATTGATATAAACTCTGGAAATCATAATGGTGGTGGTTTAGCCTGTATAGTACTGTATTTAGTGATTTATTTTTTTGGATTTCACTCAACTATATATTGCCCAGACAGAAAAACCTCAGCTTAACTCTTATCTTTAATTTTGTTTTCTTTATATTTTAAAGGAAACTTTAAAATTAAAGCAATTCAAGTAAATGCTTTGTTGCAGGTAATGATTTGCAAGAGTGTAGTTTCATAGAAAATGATTTATTTTGAAAGTATATTCAATTTTCCAGAGTAAATCAGAGAGGCATACATATTTGGAACTTTTCTAGAGGGAACTAGGTGGTGCTGTTCTGTCATCTTTGTGTCTTAGTGACTTCTTTGATTCTTTTCTCAGTTCATTAAACACTTTTGTACAATAGGTGAGGTATAGTTTTGGTCTATAGTGGCCTTATTTTTATTAACCAACCAAGTTTATGTTGATCTTGAATCTTTTCTTTTCAGCAGTATTTTTGTACAGCAGATAAAAACTTTCTTCCTAAGAAGTAAGCTATATCACAGTTTGAAATGTCTTTTTTATTTCTTCATCATTTAAGTTATTATATATAATTCTGAGATCTTCAAATATTTATATTATTATGTGTTTTTAAATTCTTTGGCTATTTTACTTGCCAAAATACTTATGATTGGTTTAATCAAAATTTAAAGTGGTGAAGTTTTTATGCAGAGTTGATTTAATATAAAAATGTCACAAAATGCATAAGCTCAAGGAAAACTTCATTGTATTTTTGAAATAATAAAAAAAAATTCAACTAAAACTTTAAACAAAGAAAAGTAAAACTTTCCCTTGAAAATAAATTGATTGCTTACTTTACTTACATAAAAGTAACCTCAATTAGGCCATCAGTTAATCTTTTCATGTTTCTAGATATTAAGTTAATTTTGTCTTATGCTCTTGGTGGTACTTGATAGTCCAAATAAGTCTCTTATTTCAGGCTAAATAACAACAAATAAAGTTACTCCACTGTCCATGTATTTATGGCATACTGGTATTTTGGGGGTATATTTTCTTAATAAGAATTTTGACTTCTGGATACCCTTAGGCTTAGAGAATCAGATATGAGAAAACTTTAAAAGAGTCACAGTTTTTTCCCAGAAAGATCATCTTGTAAGTTGTGTTTCTTAATTTTCTAATACGTTTGGGGAAGAGTTTACCATGTAATTTATTTTCTAATATAAATCTGGATATAAAATAAGGATGAAGCACTTCAAGAGTTCTACCCATGTGTTTTCTTGTAGACTCGTAGTTCTATTCATTTTGAATGGGGACAAAAATAATTTATATCCTTTTTTTCCTGACAATAATAAACCCTCCTTGCTATTTACATCACAAGATGTTTAAGATTTATCTTTAATAGAAAAGTGAATGTTATATGCACAACTCTTTGTGTTTTCTCTTATCTCCAATATCTTTTATCTTTACAAGACAAAATCAATGTGGAATTTCAGAATGGGTCCATGGAATGTCATTTTACAGTGCAGAAAGATAATCTCTGAGATGAACATCTTCTAGGCTAATAAACCTAAGTGAAAGTGCTGCTATACTTCTGTGCTCATGTCTGGTCTCCTGGAATAAAATGGAAGTCACAAGTTTTAGGATGGATGCCAGTGGTTAATTACTTGTCAAATAAGAGTTCAGATTGGGAAAGCTGCATAAGGGAATTGAGATTGTTCATTCACAAGAATGCCTTCATTTTGTATCAAATGAAAAATTTCCTCAGAAGGATTAGGTAACTCCCATTATATACTGCCATAACCTTAAATTGTAAAGAAAACTAATAGTAAATAAACACTTTGGGATTAGATAAAAAATCAGTATTTTTGTTTTGGGTGTTAATTTTTTATATTGCAAAAATACTTTCTAACTTTTAGATGATGTCATTATGAGAGTAAATCTTGGATTAGATAAATTATAAGTTATTCATAGATTTGCCATATCTGCTTGCTCAAGAATACATAGTTTATGATTTCCACTTTTTGAAAGTTGACATTTTGACAGCAATACTAATAATAAAATACTTAACTTTAATATATTAAATGCCAGATTTATCTTATGAAAAGCTAAATAGCACTGTCATTTGACCAATCCTTTGTAGATAGCCTATTTTAAAAATACACCATACGTTAAATAAAGTATGGTATTTGGTGAAACATATTTAAATCATAAAGTGAGTATATTTTAAGCTTATTTTTCCTCCAAGAATACAGAAAGTATACAGATTATATCATTTCTTAATGTCAAAAGTACAAAACCCTATATTGTAACTCTGTAATCGCTTACTGCTTTAGAGGTAAATTGGAAGGAAGAGACTAAAACACATCTCTTGCAATATACTATTTTCTTGGACTTAGGCTCCAGAATTAACACCAAAAATATTGTACACATTTTTCATAATTTATTCTGGTTATTTATTTGAGATCTAGTATTAGAATAAGAGGCTTTCTTCACAATTATTTTTGAGGAAGATTAATCTCAGGCAATGTAGCATAAGCCATTGACTGTTAGTAATCAGTGGCAGCAAGTAGATTACTTGGCATGTCATTTTATCTTTCCAAATGCTCCTTTGGAAACTTCTGACAAAGATCCTTTTCATCTTGCCGTGTTTTATCAATGATGAAAGATTTATATCTCATGGATCTAGAGATTTTTTCACTTTAAAAAGTAAAGTGAAGTAAAGAAAGAAAGAAAACAGCAATAAGTAAGGGATTTCTGGATTTCTTTTAAAATCCAAGTCAGAAAGCAGAATAGCTGAAAAAGTCAGAAAAGAGAGTGGTGATAATTAAGAGAGTAAAAGCAACAGTATCATGGAGTGGATGGAGGTATATGTTTGTACCTTTAAGTATGTTTTTCCTTATTGGGGAGATAGAAAATAGAGTCTTCAAATGAATCTTAATGTAAAATTATAGTTGATGTTAGCAAATCAAATTTTGATGGACCTAACAGGGACATTGTACATGGTGAAGGAGATTAGCATATAACTAAATAAGAATTTTGAATGACCTTTACTGCAGTATGTCCAAAACCTAATTGTAGTGAGACAGCCCAAGTAATGAAGAATTCTAACACTATTACAGATAGGTATAATTAATATTAGTCACATATGACCAAGAATAACACAATGAATGACCTTTGGAGAAAATGTTTTATCATAAGCTTAGTATACCTTCATATACAACTTAATAATAGGAAGCTTTCTTAAAGTATCTCCTCTATTTGGCTTTGATTGTGTCAAGATCTGACTTGTCTTAAAATTTGAACCCTCATCTTCCTATGTTGGCATTAACATGAGTGAAAGAAATGAAATACTTAGCAAATACTTGTTTTGGAAGGTCAGTCTCAGGAGAAGATTTTCTTATTTTGGCTTTGTAAGTTTACAAATTGTCAACTTTTTAGAAAGTGTCTTTACCTGAAAATCCGGACTTGCCTCTTGGTAGGTGTTTAGCCAAAAGACCCAACCAAGATAAGGATCAGGAAGGATTTCTTATTGATACTTGCAGCAAATAAGGGAAACACTGGAGATCATACCCAAAGCAGTGTTTCCCTAAGAACAAAATTGCTGAAGTTTTAAGCTAAAGAAATATGCATATTCATGAATAGGCTTGCATCAAGGAGAATTCAGCATACAATTGGGGCTAAAGTCTACAGAGTCTAAGCTTTAGTATAGCTGAAGTTAGGAGGTTCAGAAAAAGTCAGCATCATCATCCTTTAGTTGTTCTTTAGTCGCTAAGTCATGTCCAACTCTGTTTATGACCCCATGGACTGCAGCACACCAGGCTTCCCTGTCCTTTACTATCTCTGTGAGTTTGCTGAAACGCATGTCCATTATCCTTTAGGTTCTGGTTGATCCAGTAACTGAGTGCTTCAGGCTAATCTTACCAAACAAAACTAGGAGTCGTTACAACTAGCATATGATCTTTGCTGCTGTTACTTTTCTTCCTGGTAACAGTCATTTGTTCCCACATTCTTTTGTTACCTTAAGATCATTAATTACTGAGATCTGTTCAAGGATAAACTTTGTGACCAGGCTTAGATTACAAAATGGCTTAGGCCGAAAATGGCTTCTCCTGTGTCCCGGAAGCTATGCCTGCTTCTTTTTCTTTGGGAACTCCATAACCCTAGCTACTTACTGTCTTATTATTGGCCATATACATTCAGTTGTAAAACTGGAAAAAACACCCCAGCAGAGCAGCTATTAAATACAGGCCAATGGTTTAATCATTGATTTGTTTCATGAGAGATTGACTTTGAAACAAAATAAAACAAAGCAAAACTTACAAAAGCATTCTCTACATTTAATCCCTAATGTGTCAATCTGCAGGTGCTTCAAAGGGAACACTACTTGTTTGAAATTAAACTTTTAAAAATTAGTGAGAACTTGACGTTTTAAGGATCCATCTTTATCCAAAAGTCTAAAAATAAAAACTTTTGAGAGAGTATTAACACACTTACAAAAAAATTGTTTTATTTCACTTAAACAAAAATATTTGTATTAATATTCTCTAATATCATAAATTAGAGAAATGTGACAAGCATTTAGAAATCAAAATGGTATATTGGCTAATCTAAACAACAAGAAATTAATGTAAATGTACTAATAAGCAAAACTAGTTCCCCTGACATTATCAAAGACATTAACATCATTATCAGAAATTATCTTGTTGTCTTGCTAACTTGTTTATATTTTCTGCTTTTTCTCTGTAGACACTAAACTCTGTGAGTACAATGATTTTGTTTACTATTTTTATCTTCCACATTTGGAGTATATCTGGCACACACTTGTTCAATAAAATTTTTATATGGATCAATATGATGCTTTTGATTTATTTTTTAAGTAAAAGACTTTTTTTTAGCAACTTTCTATAGTGAACAGAAAATAGATTACCACATATTTAAAACATACTTACTTAAAATTAGTTAATATGTAAGAAAATTCAAGTTCTTTTTTTAGACACATCATGTCCCACATTTGATTCTAGACCATTTGTGATTTGAGAACATTTATAATTGTGTTTGTGGCATTAGACTTGTAATAAAGCACAATACTGCTATTACTCACTTAAAACAATAAATTAACATAGAGCAGGGGAATTTACGTGTTGAAATGCCGTAAGAACATTTTTCAAAGTATTAATATAGTCTTCATATTAGCTCTTTATCATTGCTAATATATAGTTCAGAGTGTGTGTTTGTGTGTCCATTATTTATGTCAGAAATTTTTCTGAAGTCATAAAACCGTGATTGCATTATGTGAAAAAATAAAACCAAAGATAGTAGGCCATAGGGGAAATCCCAGATAAGAAACATATTATAGTAAAATTGGATGAAAATTTAAAATAAGCTCTGCTGTTCTTTAGATTTAAACATGATCTCATTTCAACCCAATTTAAATCTTATTTAAGAGACAGCATAGTGTAAATGGAAAGTACAAGAGATAGGGCATCAAGAATTAAAGTTTTGATGATGACTATGCCATCGGATCTATCACTAGGGAAACAGCTCATCTCTAGGGGTCAGTTACTCAGATGATGTTAGACTTGGATCATCTCCCAGGTGTCTTTCAACTTGAAGGCTGACCCTGAGTCCACAGTTAAGATAAACAGATATACCTCCTTGCAAAGGTCAGGATATGATTGTGTCTTCATCATTAAGTTAAAAGTTTTCATTAGATAAAAGTGTTTTAAAATGATGAAGTCAATTACAAGCTGTGCTTGTAAAATTCTACTGATACACAAGTAATGTGTTTTAAAAGTGCATGTTTATTATGTGTATATATATATTCATATATGTATTGTTATATTGGCATTCTATAGATATATCAGTATATAAACCAATAAACCCTATTTTTATTTCATTTGTTTTAAAATTATGTGTGCTTAATAAGTTATTGCATTTCTGACTTTTCACTCTGTTTGCAGTTAAGAGAGACATGAATAACTGAAGGGGTATCATTGACGATTCATTCATCTTGTAAAATACTTACAAGAAAAATCTTAAGCTATTAGATATTATTAGCCTGAAAATGATACAAAAAAAAGAACAAGCTTGGTGATTCCAGGAATAGGCTTCAGTAAATGAAGATTATTTTGCACTAAGTGCCATAAACAACTGTTTTTTATATTCATTAAGGGTCAAAACAAAGATAATGTTTTTAAACTACTCCGAGTACTTTATACTTTAGTTAAGAAATAATTTCCAGAATAGGAAGTGGTGAAATGTTTTCTTGGTGTCTAAAAGAATAAATATATATATATTTTTTCATCTTTATTGAATGATTTAAAAGTATGCCCACTTAGAGATAAAGAGAGCTGAAAGGCCTCAAATCATGAGATAGCTCATCATGAAACCAGTTTGCACAAGTTCTAACAAACTCCAAATTTCACTTTTTTCAAACAGAATTTGTCTTTTAGACAGCTAAATCCATATTACCTTTGTAAGTATGTCTTTAAAGAAGGGTTACATTGATTAATTTAAAGAGGGTTTTATAATAACCTCTAATCATAATTTACAAAGAGTTAAATTCCTTTCATTGGAGCAAGGCAAATGCAGAGTGTTTATAGGCGATCTAGAAGGTCAGTACTCAGACTAATTCACCAACAGCCCCAGATGCTTGGTTAAGCCGCCAGCACAGTGCTTTCCGAGTCTGCCAGACAGTCAGCTGCAGCTGCAGGGAACATTCTTTTTTCCCACCCAGTGCTAAGCCTGTGGATTTTACAATTGCCAGGAAAGAACAGAATTAGGAAGTGTAATTCAGGGTGATGATCACCTCACTTACCCTATTAATGGGTTTCAAATTAATTTATTATGAACAGCAAAATATAAACATAAGACGAGCTTATGACATGGGCATGTTCTCAAATACTCTGGTCACATTTTGGAAAGTAATTTGCTGAGACTATCTTCTCAGGCTCAGTTCTATTTTATTCATTTTTAATTTTTTTTGATATCTGGTAATAACAATCAGAATAATAAAAGTAACCATTTTATGTTGTACTGTTATCTTACTGTTGTCTGCAGTTAGAGAATCATAACCACAGGTGCAGAGGGTGGTAGTATGTTGTTCTTTTGAAATTACACAGGACTGACCTTTGATCTTGCTCTAGTGTATAACTTTGAGCAAGTAATGTTACCTCTCTGAGGCTAAGGTATTTCATCTGAAAAATGAGAATTGTGATAGCCATCTTACAGGTAATTGTGAGGGTTATTTAATAAACAGAGTAAAATGCCTGATAATCATGTTCAGAAAATTATGGCACTCAATATATTGTGAGAGAAAATTTTAAAAATCAGAAGTTTGCATTAGGTCCTCAGAATTTTGAATGTGCATTGCTCAATGATATTTCATAAAATATTTTAAAGAGAATATTAAAGAAATTAAAAATAATCAAATGAGAAATGCTGAAGAATCCTGAAAATCACACAAAATTTTAAAGGATATAACAGTATATTCTTTAATTTCATAGTGTACAGTAGTTTGGGCAGGAGTACTAGAGAAGGGAGGAGTATAGAAAAAAGTAAAAAACAGGGTGTAATGTAGTATATTGCTCTTTATAAATCTATGTGTAAGTATTGGGAGAAAAGTGGCCATAAAATATTTTAACAACAGTATGCTTTAAATAGGTAATTTGCATATTAGATATTCTATAACTATCAAAACAACTTGAATATTTCTTCTGTATTTGAGTGTAGACAGCTTCTACTTGCCTATCTTCTTTCCCTCCTTCCCCCCACCCTCCCTCCCTTCCTTCCTTCCTTTCTACCTTCCTTTCTTCCTATAAATCTGAATGTATTGGGGAGAGTCCATTTCTTTTTTCAAAGTATTAAATACATTCCTAGAAAGAGTCATCTTACTTTTGTATGGATGGATTTCAGAAACTAAATGAAGTCAAATATCAACAACATAGCCAAAAACTATACTACCCAAATGGGAGCTGTTGCCAAGGTCTATTGGGCGATCACATTCCTTACTTTTCTGATTTCAAGTACCATTATATTTCAGTAGAAGGCATTATTTTAAACCACAAAAGAAATCTTGCTCACATTTCTTTGAGCTTCTCTTTAAACAGTTTCATTTAAATAATCTAATCAAATTTTAAATAACCATCCTGGAACCTTGTAATTCACCTGCTCTGCACACATTTGGGATGACGAAATCTGATATCTTCCCTCACTCACTGACTTTTAGGTTGAATTAAGACTAGTGTGGATTTCTTTGTCTTTCTGTTGTTGCACTAGAAGGACACTTTCTCAGTGAGAAAATATCTTTTTAGTATTCATCATTTTCAAAATTGTAGAATATGCACATAGGCCAGTTTTTTACTAAATGAAATATTAATTTCTGTTTCTAGATGTAGATGTACCTGTATAATATAATCCACTTTTAGAATTTCAAAATTAATATAAAATATAAATTTTAGAATAGTGTTTTAAATACATATAACATTTTTATGATAGTCTATATCAACATGAACTAAATATCTGGATATAAAGCTAAAATCCAAGATTAGTAATTTTTACCAAGCATATAAATGAACTGAGTTTTTATAATACAAACTCACACATCATTTTTTTTTTTTTTTGGACACATCATTTTTAATTGAGTAAATATTATGGAAAAAAGGTATGAGTTTATATGGAGAAAAGGATTAGGATTGGAATTTCTCCGGTTATATGTGTGAATACTATATGTACAATAGGAATATCATCTTTTTCTTTCAAACAGTTCTTTAGAATTTGAGCTGGGATTTAAAAAAATAATAATAGTGTGAATCTATGAAACTAATTAGTAAACAATACAAAATCACTTTTATCTGATAAAATAGACTAATTATTCAGCACAAGTGTACAAAATATGAAATGTTAATATATTGTACTGAAATACAGATAAAAATTAAAAGGCCTACAGTTTTTAAAAATGTTACTTTAGTTGAGGTGGCTCTATATGGTACCCCTTTTGAAATAGAAGTTTCAGTTCTATATATTCTGTTTGAATATTAAAGTCTTGATATTTTATTTTTGCATGTATTATTTTTGTTCTATAACTTTGAGACCACTAAAATGGATATTCCATTGTTTTTCATCAGTTTCTTATTTTGTACAAATATTTAGAGATCACATCTTCTTTTACTCTGTGTGATGCTAAAATCAAATACTTATAAAACCAGTTTGTTTCTTCTCTCGGAGAGTCCCTGTCTACATCTATTTTTTTTTTGTCCCTTGAATATGCATACAGATTTTCTCATTCCTGTGGAATTTTACTTTATACCTGAAATTCCACAGATGTCAATTTATAGTAAAACAAATTTTACAAGAAATAATTTTACAGAGAATGTTGATGACATGATATTTGTGCATTGCAAGGAAAGCTTTTCTCTGTGCAGAGTATTTTAGAAGTGTCAGAAATCATCATCTACCTCTCTTTCTTTCTGCAGAGAGCCAAGCAGGGAATTAGGAAATGAAGAGAAGTGCTCTGCACACAATGGCCTTCAGTGAATATTATTGATGACTAGACACCTGCTAGGATGTAAAGGCATTTAATCCATATTATTTTGCCTTTTAACTTGTTAACTCAGACATGGCAGTCAGAAGCATTTTCTGTCAATCATTAGCCTTTGCATTGCATTATGGTTTTTATTTTTCATTCTTAAAGCTTCAATATACAACATAATTGGGTCTTTAAATAATATAAATATTTTAGCTGTATGAATGCAAACTGGAAAAAAAAAATGTGTTCTCTGAATATCAAAACATCCAAAGAGTGTGATAGACTTAGATGCAATTATCAACTTCTAAAAATTATTTTTTATAGAGAAAATTGACCAGGATTTTAAATCATCTTTGAATTTTCTGTCTTTACAAATGCTTTCTTCATTGTGGTTAATCATCACATGCTGTTAATGCAACACTAAGGATTTGTTTTTTTAATTTATTTGGAAAGATATTTTAGAAGGGGGGTAATGCAGTATTTTTTCTGGAGATTAGGCTGAATGAAGAATTCCAGGAGATGGAGACAGTGGATTCCTACAATGAGGAAATCTTTGTGTGTCCTCTGCCTAGGTCAGTGTTCTAACACATGGGCTCCCAAACATACAACCTTAAGAAATCAGTTCACTTAGATATGTTTCACTTTTCATCTGATTTTTCTACTTATAACAGGAATATAAATGTTATATTTAAACTTTTGACCTCGGAGTTACCATAATGTAACTGGCATCTTGGGAGAATGTTTTTTGACACATAAAAGCTTTATAGGCACCTGGAAAATTCTGTTTACCAAGTTTAATGGAAACCTTTCTCTACTATACTATTGCTTCTTTTCTGGAAAATGTGTAAAATAATTTAGCCTTTTCTCACTGTCTCAGGGACATATCATCTGGTACTCTGCTGTACTGGACAACAGAGTTCTACAGATGTTTTTAAGCTTTTCATGCCTCTCTGTTAATCATGAATTATACTTGCCTTTTACAGTCATGCCCTTGACTTCTCTTCACAATTTGATGTCAAGAATGCAGATCAAAAAGAAAAAAAAAAAAAGTGTTAAAATCCACTTAAATATTACATTGATTGGCTTATTTAATAAGGCATAAATAAGAGCCTGAGGCCTAGTGCTGACTAATCCAACAAATCTAGTTATCCAGGCCTGAACAGTTTTCAAATTACCAACCCCTTACTTTTAACTGCCTCCTGGATATCCTTACCAAAAGATGTGTAGGCACATAAAAACATAGCAGATCCACCAAAGACTTAACTCATTATCTTTTCTGTTTAGCCACCCCCTCTCAGCCCTTGCATGTCTGGAATACTCTATTTCAGTTAATGCCATGATAGCTACCCTAACAAATATGCTAACACACACACACACACACACACACACACACACACACAAAACAAACTTGGTGTTGTACTTGACATATCTATCTCTCTGATTTTCCATGTGGCCTCTATTTTTCACTTCCATCGACAGTTCAGTTCAGTCACTCAGATGTGTCCCACTCTTTCCAACCCCATGGACTGTAGCACTCCAGGCCACCCTGTCCATCACCAACTCCCTAATTTTATTCAAGTTCATGTCCATTGAGTTGTGATGCCATCCAACCATCTCATCCTCTGTCGTCACTTTCTCCCCCCTTCAATCTTTCCCAGCATCAGGGTCTTTTCAGATGAGTCAGTTCTTCACATCAGGTGGTCAAAGTATTGGAGTTTCAGCTTCAGCATCAGTCCTTCCAATGAATATTCAGGACTTATTTCCTTTAGGATGAACTGGTTGAATCTCCTTGCAGTCCAAGGGACTGTCAAGAGTCTTCTCCAACACCACAGTTCAAAAGCATCAATTCTTTGGCACTCAGCTTTCTTTATATTCCAACTATCACATCCATACATGACTACTGGAAAAACCATAGCTTTGACTAGACGGACCTTTGTTGGCAAAGTAATGTCTCTGCTTTTTAATATGCTGTCTAGGTTGGTCATAATTTTTCTTCCAAGGAGCAAGCACCTTTAATTTCATGGCTGCAGTCACCATCTGCAGTGATTTTGAAGCCCAAGAATGTAAAGTCTGTCACTGTTTCCCCATCTATTTACCATGAACTGATGGTACCAGGTGCCACAATCTTAGTTTTCTGAATGTTGAGTTTTAAGCAAACATTTTCACTCTCCTCTTTCACTTTCATCAAGAGGCTCTTTAGTTCTTCACTTTCTGCTGTAAGGGTGGTGTCATCTGCGTATCTGAGGTTATTGGTATTTCTCCTAGAAATCTTGATTCCAGTTTGTGATTTTTACAGCCCAGCATTTTTCATGATGTATTTTGCAAATAAGTTAAATAAGCAAGGTGACAATATACACCCTTGACGTACTCCTTTCCCGATTTGGAATCAATCTATTGTTCCATGTTCACTTCTAACTGTTGCTTCCTGCATACAGATTTCTCAGGAAGTAGGTCAGGTGGTCTGTTATTCCCATCTCTTGAAGAATTTTCCACAGTTCGTTGTGATCCAGTCAAAGGCTTTTAGGCACAGTCAATAAAGCAGACAGAGATGTTTTTCTGGAACTCTCTTGCTTTTTCGATGATCCAACGGATGTTGGCAATTTGATCTCTGATTCCTCTGCCTTTTCTAAATCCAGCTTGAACACCTGGAATTTCACAGTTCACGTACTGTTGAAGCCTGGCTGGGAGAATTTGAGCATTACTTTGCTACCGTGTGAGATGAGTGCAATGGTGTTGTAGTTTGAGCATTCTTTGGCATTGCCTTTGTTTGGGATAGGAATGAAAACTGAGCTTTTCCAGTCCTGTGGCCACTGCTGAGTTTTCCAAATTTGCTGGCATATTGAGTGCAGCACTCACAACATCATCTTTTAGGATTTGCAGTAGCTCAACTGGAATTCCATCACCTCCACTAGCTTTGTTCATAGTGGTGCTTCCTAATGCCCACTTGACTTCGTATTCCAGGATGTCTGGCTCTAGATGAATGATCACACCATCATGGTTATCTGGGTCATGAAGATGTTTTTTGTATAGTTCTTCTGTGTATTCTTGCCACCTCTTCTTAATATCTTCTGCTTCTGTTAGGGCCTTGCATTTCTGTCCTTTATTGTGCCCATCTTTGCATGAAATATTCCCTTGGTATCTCTAATTTTCTTGAGGAGATCTCTAGTCTTTCCCATTCTTTTGTTTTCCTCTATTTTTTTGCAATGATCATTAAGGAAGACTTTCTTATCTCTCTGTGCTATTCTTTGGAACTCTGAATTCAAATGGATATATCTTTCCTTTTCTCCTTTGCCTTTCACTTCTTTTCTTTTCACAGCTATTTGTAAGGCCTCTTTAGACAACCATTTTGCCTTTTTGTATTTCTTTTTCTTGGGGATGGTCTTGATCACTGCTTCCTGTACAATGTCATGAACCTCCGTCAATAGATCATCAGGCACTCTCTGTTCGATCTAGTCCCTTAAATCTATTTGTCACCTCCACTGTATAATCATAAGGGATATGATTTAGGTCATACCTGAATGGTCTAGTGTTTTTTCCTACTTTCTTCAATTCAAGTCTGAATTTGACAATAAGAAGTTCATGATCTGAACCACAATCACCTCCCGATCTTGTTTTTTTTTTTTGCTGACTGTATAGTGTTTCTCCATCTTTGGCTGCAAAGAATATAATCAATCTGATTACAATATTGACTGTCATGTGATGTCAATTTGTAGAGTCTTCTCTTGTGTTATTGAAAGAGGGTGTTTGCTATGACCAGTGTGTTCTCTTGGCAAAACTCTATTAGCCTTTTCCCTGCTTCATTCTGTGCTCCAAGGCCAAATTTGCCTGTTACTCCAGGTATTTCTTCATGTCCTACTTTTGAAAAGGACATTCCTATAATGAAGGACATCTTTTTTGGGTGTTATTTCTCGAAGGTCTTGTTAAGTCTTCATAGAAATGTTCAACTTCAGCATTAATGGTTCGAGCATAGACTTGGATTAGTGTGGTATTGAATGATTTGCCTTGGAAATGAATCATTCTGTCATTCTTGAGATTGCATCCAAGTGCTGCATTTCAGACTATTTTGTGGACTATCTTGGCTACTCCATTTCTTCGAAGGGATTCTTGCCCACAGTAGTAGATATAATGGTCATCTGAATTAAATTCACCCATTCCAGTTCATTTTAGTTTGCTGATTCCTAAAATATCGACATTCACTCTTGCCATCTTCTGTTCGACCACTTTCAATTTGCCTTGATTCATGGACCTAACATTCCAGGTTCCTATGCAATATTGCTTTTTACATTATCAGATTTTACTTCCATCACCGGTCACATCCACAACTGGGTGTTGTTTTTGCTTTGGCTCCATCTCTTCATTCTTTCTGGAGTTATTTCCCCACTGATCTCCAGTAGCATATTGGTCCATTATCAGGACCATGTTTGAATTCTTGTATTGTTTCATCTGTACTATTGTACATTCTCTTATCAATCTGTCCTCACACCCTGTATCCTACACAGTGTCTGCATGGTTATATTCTTGGGATGGCAGTGGTGGGGGAGGTCTGGATGCTTTTTCTCTTCTATGTAAAACTCACTGTAGAGTTTCTTTCCTCAACACTAATTGTAAAACTAAGTACAAATTATTAAGTATGACAGAAAAAGATGTCCCTACTCTGCCCCCAAATTCTAGTCACTTACTACTAACCACCCCACCCAGTCTTTGAATCTTATTTTCCACTGAACTTGAAGCATTTCCCAAAGTATACACATTTTAATATGTTTTTATGCCTTTCACATGCCAAACATTAACAGGTAAGAATACATACTAGTCAATTCACGTGGAACTTGAAGTAATCTTGAAAATAAGCTGTATTTGATGCCCAGAACTTTAGGAGAAAGCATTTCTAGCAAAATTTAATAGGTAATGGATTTGTGAACCTAGTTCTCTATAGCTATCAAAAGAAAGAAACAAAATTAAAGGAAGCAGATTTGGGGGTAGGGATTTGTCCTTGTGGGTCCATGCTTTGGTTTCATAAATTATTGTTCTATGTGATGAGTTTTTTATTTAATTATGTAACTCCAATACTTAAAGTCAAAGTTGTAAACTTTTATAGGTCTGAGTATATCCATATATTTTTCATATAGTAGTATTTAGCTAATAGTATTCTTTTTATAGCCTTGTGAACTATATTGTGATTATAACTCAGTATTTGAAGTTAACATATCTAAAAAGACAAGGCATTTCTAGTCAGCAGATATCTTAAATTTTAATTAGACTTACAAAATATGAGTCAAAATAAGGTTTGTTAAAACTATTTGGGAATATGATAAAGTTTTAAAGGTATAATTTTTATTAAGTTAATAGAATGGCTAAAAGTATTATTTTATACTGTATCACAGAGATTTGAATAACTCAAAATTAATTTTTAATCATGGTTCATTAATAATAATTAAGATGAATGGAAAAGAAAAATACATGTTCATTGATGTTTGCTTCTGCAATATAAAATGATTACACACATTTCATTTAGGATATTTTGATATATTCTTCACTTTTCCAGATGTATGGGAAGTAAGCCATAATGTCACTAAAAGCAAACTATTCTATAACATTTTTTTGCTCTTTAATAAAAGCAGCTATTTTAACAGCAGTGCTGACCTGATAATTGCTAGTGGTCTAAATTGGATGTACTTCAGTTAATGCATCAGTAAGTGATGTACCTTCAATGCAATTAAAAGATTCTAATCTAACCTAAGGAAAGATCTTGTTCATATTGACCGCTTTAAATTCAGAGTATGATTTCATATTTTTAAAGTGGTCCATGTCTTAGCTGACCCCATTAGTGAGATACAACCTTTCTTTGGTGTAGCCAGTTGCTGCTGAATAAGCTTTTCTGAAAGCCTTTGAATGAACTTCATCAGACAACTTCTATTGCTTAATTTCAGAAAAGGAGAACTGAATAAAAACAATCAAGATATTTAACATGGAGATTGAGGAAGTACTAGACTGAAGAGAGGGATAATAATTTATCAAGTAACAATAATTATTCCATTTGAAATAAACTTGATCTTAACTTGTTTTGTTGTTCAGTCACTCAGTCGAGTCTAGCTCTTTGTGACCCCATGGACTACAAAATGCCAGGCTTCCCTGTCCTTCACTATCTAACTTTTTTTTATTGGATATTAACTTTTTTTCTAGCAAGGTATTCATTCAGATTTTGCCAGATATTAGTGATGTGACTTGCAGAGTTATAAGAATGTTTCAGTTTCCCTCTAATTATTTTAGTGACTGGTACCTTTGTGTGTCTAATTTGTGGGCAGGGTAGTGGCCCCACTCCATCTGCACCACCATTACTAATGTTAGAATCAGTTCTCAATTGACAGTAGAAAGGAAAGTATTAGCAGTTTGCCACGTTAACACACCTATGAATTATTATTGCAAAATTGTCATTACTATTATATTATTATTATTATCCTTATTGCAAAATCCAGGCTTAAATTGAAGAAAGTAGGGAAAATCTAAAGACCATTCACATTTAGCTATGACCTAAATTGAATCCCTTATGATCATACAATGGAGATGACAAACAGAGTTATGGCATTAGAGCTGGTAGACAGAGTACCTAAAGAACTATGTATGGAGGTTCATAACATTATACAAGAGGTGATGACCAAAACCATCCAAAAGAAAAAGTAATGCAGGAAGAGAAAGTGAATGTTCAAGGAGGCCTTACAGATAGCTGAGAAAAGAGAGAAGCAAAAGTCAAAGGAGAAAGGGAAAGATACATCCAACTTAATGCAGGATTTCAAAGAATAGCAAAGAGAGATAAGAAAGCCTTCTTAAGTGGAGAATGCAAAAAAAAAAAAAAACAAAAACAGAGGAAAACAGTAGAATGGGAAAGACTAGAGATCTCTTCAAGAAAATTGGAGATACCAAGGGAACATTTCATGCAAAGATGGGCACAATAAAGGACAGAAATGGCAAAGACCTAACAGAAGCAGAAGAGGATAAGAAGTGGCAAGAATACACAGAAGAAATATACAAAAAAAGGTCTTAGTGACACAGGTAACAATGATTGCATGGACACTCACCTAGAACCAGACATCCTGGAATGTGAATTCAAGTGGTCCTTTTTAAGCATTACTATAAACCAAGCTAGTGCAGGTGATGGAATTTCAGTTGAGCTTTTTCAAATTCTTAATGATGGTGCTGTTAAAGTGCTGCACTCAGAAGGTCAGAAAATTTGGAAAACTCATCAGTAGTCACAGAACTGGAAAATGTCAGTTTTGCTTGCAATCCAATGAAATGCAATGACAAAGAATGTTCAAACTGCTGTACATTTGTGCTCATTTCACATGCTAGCAAGCTAATGCTCAAAATCCTTCAAGCTAGGCTTCAGCAGTATGTGAACTGAGAATTACCAGATGTGAAGGCTGAATTTAGAAAAGTTTTAGGTACCAGAGATCAAATTGCCAACGTCTCTTGAATCATAGAAAAAGCAAGGGGGTTCTAGAAAAACATCTACTCCGCTTCATTGACTATGCTAAACCCTTTGACACTATGGATCATGACAAACTGGAAAATTCTTAAAGAGATGGGAATACTAGACCATATTACCTGTCTTCTGAGAAACCTGTTTTAGGGTCAAGAAGCAACAGTTACAACTGGACATGGAACAATGGACCGGTTCAAATTGGGAAAGGAGTATGTCAAGGCTATATATCATCACCCTGCTTATTTAACTCTTATATACAGGGTACATCATACAAAATGCTGGGCTGCATGAATCACAAGCTGGAATCAAGTTTGCTGAAAGAAATCTCAACAGCCTCAGATATGCAGATGATACCATTCTAATTGCAAAAAAAAAAAAAAATGAAGAGGAACTAAGGAGCCTTTTGGCTGAAGGTAAAAGAGGAGAATGAAAAAGCTGATTTAAAACTCAACATTCAAAAAACTAAGATCATGGCATCTGTTCCCATCACTTACTGACAAATAGATGAGCAAAATATGGAAACAGTGACATATTTTTTTTTTCTTGGGCTCCAAAATCACTGTAGATGGTGACTGCAGCCACAAAGTTAAAATACACTTGCTCCTTGGAAGAAAAGCTATGACAATCAGAGAGCATATTAAAAAACAGAGACATCACATTACTGACTGCTTCTGCTGCTGCTAAGTCGCTTCAGTTGTGCCTGACTCTGTGCGACTGCATGGACGGCAACCCACCAGGCTCCCCTGTCCCTGGGATTCTCCAGGCAAGAATACTGGAGTGGGTTGCCATTTCCTTCTCCAAAACTACTGACAAAGGTCCATAATTGCGAAGCTATAGTTTTTCCAATAGTCATGTATTAATGTAAGAGTTGGACCATAAAAAAAGCTGAACGTCAAAGAATCAATGCTTTCAAACTTTGGTCCTGGAGATGACTCTTGAGAGTCCTTTGGACAGCAAGGAGATCAAACCAGTCCATTTCAAAGGAAATAAATTCTGAATATTCACAGGAAGTACTGATGCTGAAGCTGAAGCCCCAATATTTTGGCCACCTAAGGCAAAGAGCTGACTTATTAGTAACAACCCTGATGCTGGTGAAATGGGAATCTGAGTTCTTGTTCACTGAGCCGAAGAATGAACTTCACAAACATGCAAATACTCATGGTAGCAAGTGAATAGGATATATTAAAGAGAAAGAAAGTACAAAGTTCTCAACATAGGCACTGAGAGGGGGTAAAGAGTCTCTCAGGGGCAGGACTTACAAAAGTTTATATCCTTACCATTATTAATTTGTACATTTTTGGTTGGCTCCTGTCCTTAAAAATCATTATCTTTAACCAATTAGTTTAAAGGTCAAGATGTTTAGCTTAACATCTTTATGGCTTCTCTTGATCCTCAGATTAAGTCACCACCCTTTTTCATGCACCCTGACCATTTTGCAATGGACCAGATATATGGGCTACAGATTAATGATCACCAGTCTCTCCCCCCAACCCACCCCAGGCATATGGAACAGAAGTTAGTTACTGTCCTTCCCTGGATCTGAATGTTGATAATTTATTAGACCAAGGATACATTCCAGAAATATGGGATAAAGGGTATAACTTTAGGTTAATGGAGTGAGATATTTATTGAAAACAAGACCTAGGTCTCAGAGCCCTACACTGGCTGCCTAGCAATTTCTACCTCACTGGGGAAGATTGAGGATAGGAGAGAACGGGGCAACCGAGGATAATGTGGTTGGGTGGTATCATCAACTCAACGGGCATGCATTTAAGCAAATTCTGGGAGTTAGTGAAAGACAGGGAAGCCTGGCTGCTGCAGTCCATGGGGTCACAAAGTCTAGGGCACGACTTAGCAACTGAACAACAAACTGCATTAGAAAGTTATTTCTGTTCTTCTGTTTGGAATTGACCTTGTATTTCTAAATCAGAGACCAGATATTTGAAGAAGGATGATAGACTTTCTACCTACCTGAAGATAGGTATGGTTGGGTCACTAAGTACATTTGGATTCCAGATCCATTGGTTTTGTATGGAATAGAACAATTTTTCTTGTTTCTAGAAATGGGTATTTGTGTCATAGCCAGACTCACTAGATGACCTCAGTGAGGTGGTGTCTTTTGATGTTTGTCCTGGGAAGTTGGGAAACTGAACAAGGAACGCTGCCAACCAGATGCCATTTTAAACTGCTAGTCTTTGCTTTTTTGTGCAATGCAAGATAATTTGCTGAGTATAAAGGGTTTTCTCTACTAACTGTGAAGGAAAACTAAAGTTCAGCTCCAATTCTCTTAGGAAATTTTCTCTGACACTCTGAATTTCTCTTCTAGAGGACTCTGAGTAGACTTAATCATAGTCTTCTTCATATTAATGTGAATGTCTTGCCCACCAGCTGACATGCCTGCTAAAGGCTAGCTTGCCAGTTTTACTCCTTTCTTCTGTTTTGTAATCTGCTTGAACTTGGTAGGCCTTCAGGAGATGGTGTGATTTGAATTAAAATTAGATAATCTGGCCTGATTGTGTTGATGATGTAGCCACAATAGTGTTAACTGCGGTTATTAATGTGTGTTTGTTAAAAGTTATGGTGTCTATAGAACTTTTCAAGCAGTCAGCAACTCATATTTGTTTATGCCTAGCCCAGCTGTCTCCCCAACTCCCTAGACCATGCAGTGCCTTGCCATCTACTAATGTACCACAACTGTTCTGTGATGCATCTGTTTTCCTAATTGCTGGAACTGATAAGGATAAATGAGCCCCATTCCCCCCTGTGGGTGTGTGTGTGTGCTTCATAAACTCATTGAATGTAGCCCTTATCTGGGGGTAGAATGATGAAAATTATCTCTCGGGAGGATTCTGATTTGGAGATGTGGACATGAAAAAAAACAGAACACATGCTCCCCACCCAGTTACTGACCACCACATAACCAGAGCTAGGATGGAGGGAGAGATGCTACTTTTGGATCTTCTGCCTACCTGTTTCAGTTTCTGAGAAACATTTCAGAAACTGAGAAACATTCAGTTTCCTAGAGGAGCATTTCCTTCTCTTCTAGAACATTTTAGTTAGATGCCAGATCTTAGTGTCCTTTGATTTGGTACCAACCTCCACGGTATACATTTTATCTACTACCTCCGTTTCCTTTTCCTTTGCAGCATCCTTGGTAGATTGACCGTAGGCCAAATTCTAGCCATTGCTCACCAGTATTATTTTTGTAACTTAATAGTTATAGAATTCTTGTCTCTTTATAATCTCATTAAGGGCCAGGGTTTTTAGCTATTTTATGCATTGCTCTGTCCTAACACCTTGCACAGTCCCAACATATAGTACATTTTCAGTAAAAACTGGTCACCATGATATAAATTTAACTTTTTTCAACCTAGATTACATTTTTAGGATCACACAACATTATTGTACAGTTTACTTTAGGTTCTTTTGTTTTAATATTCTCATTTGCTATTTTGAACACCTACATTTCTTTAGCTTTTGCCTTATTTATCTCTCTACTACTCTCAGTCAAATTATATTTAACTGAATTAATTTGCTCACATAGCTCCTTTTATTCAAACTTTTAGTAAGCTTTGAAATCTTGGTTATTATATTTTTGACTCAGTAACCCTTTCCCATAAAACTTTTTATTTAGTCTTAAAATCCTGTATTATCTATATATTGCTCCCTTACTTAAATAAGGGATGTGGTTAATTTCTCCATCTGCTTAGATTGTTGTCATTAAAAAAAATAATAATTTGGGAAATGTGTTTTGAACATCTCCCAGGTTCTAGATATAGTTCTAGGCTTGGGGAAATAAATAGGAACAAAAGACAAAGTAGAGGCAGTACAGTGTCTTGGTTAAGGTGCCATTCCTGGCTATTGTAGAATTCTTGTTTACACAAGCTTGGAGCACAAATGTAGTTATTTTTTATGTGAAAAGCAAGTAGATGTGTTGTACCATATCTGAAGTCTCTTATGGCTTTAAAACTTAGTTATCTCTATGTTACATGGCATCAGATTTAAAAAAAAATAATTATTAATCATGTGAAGCAAAATTGATGAAAATATTTCATAGAGCTTTCAACTAGGTTTTAAATCCCTTCAATCATTTTGCCCTTCAGGACAGGTTTCATTGTAGTTGGCTTTAAGCCTGAATTGGTTTTCTAATGGATTATCAGGTGAACATTTTAAAATATATAATTGTTTAAAGTCAATTTAAGTCACTAGCAATGACAATTAAAATTACTATATTCTGCAAAAAAATGTTAGCTGCTTTGGTGTGTTTTCAGTTCAGTCCAGTCGCTTAGTCGTGTCCAACTCTTTGCGAGCCCATGAACTGCAGCATGCCAGACTTCCCTGTCCATCACCAATTCCCCAGCTTACTCAAACTCATGTCCACCGAGTCAGTGATGCCATCCAACCATCTCTTCCTCTGTTGTCCCTTTCTCCTCCCACCTTCAATCTTTCCCAGCATCAGGGTCTCTTCCAATGAGTCAGTTCTTTGCATCAGGTGGCCAAAGTATTGGAGTTTCAGCTTCAGTGTCAGTCCTTGCAAAGAATATTCAGGATTGATCTCCTTTAGGATGGACTGGTTGGATCCCCTTGCAGTCCAAGGGACTCTCAAGAGTCTTCTCCAATGCCACAGTTCAAAAGCATCAATTCTTCTCTGCTCAAATTTCTTTATAGTCCAACTCTCAAATCCACACATGACTACTGAAAAAAACATAGCTTTGACTAGACAGACCTTTGTTGACAAAGTAATAACTGCTTTATAATGGGCAAACCCCGTTTTTGGTAATGGATAGATGACTTAAAGTTTCATCTTATCCATTCATCTGCTGATGGGCATCTAGGTTGCTTCCATGTCCTGGCTATTATAAACAGTGCTGCGATGAACATTGGGGTGCACGTGTCTCTTTCAGATCTGGTTTCCTCAGTGTGTATGCCCAGAAGTGGGATTGCTGGGTCATATGGCAGTTCTATTTCCAGTTTTTTAAGAAATCTCCACACTGTTTTCCATAGCGGCTGTACTAGTTTGCATTCCCACCAACAGTGTAAGAGGGTTCCCTTTTCTCCACACCCTCTCCAGCATTTATTGCTTGTAGATTTTTGCATAGCAGCCATCCTGACTGGCATGTAATGGTACCTCATTGTGGTTTTGATTTGCATTTCTCTAATAATGAGTGATGTTGAGCATCTTTTCATGTGTTTGTTAGCCATCTGTATGTCTTCTTTAGAGAAATGTCTGTTTAGTTCTTTGGCCCATTTTTTGATTGGGTCATTTATTTTTCTGGAATTGAGCTGGATAAGGAAGCTGTGGTACATATACACCATGGAATATTACACAGCCGTTAAAAAGAATTCATTTGAATCAGTCCTAATGAGATGGATGAAACTGGAGCCCCTTATACAGAGTGAAGTAAGCCAGAAAGATAAAGAACATTACAGCATACTAACACATATATATGGAATTTAGAAAGATGGTAACGATAACCCTATATGCAAAACAGAAAAAAGAGACACAGAAATACAGAACAGACTTTTGAACTCTGTGGGAGAATGTGAGGGTGGGATATTTCAAAAGAACAGCATGTATACTATCTATGGTGAAACAGATCACCAGCCCAGGTGGGATGCATGAGACAAGTGCTCGGGCCTGGTGCACTGGGAAGACCCAGAGGAATCCGGTGGAGAGGGAGGTGGGAGGGGGGATCAGGATGGGGAATACGTGTAAATCTATGGCTGATTCATATCAACGTATGAGAAAACCCACTGAAATGTTGTGAAGTAACTAGCCTCCAACTAAAAAAAAAAAAATAAAGTTTCATCTTGTGTTCTAGGAAAATGTTTCATTTTATGCTTTTCTGTGGTATTTATTTTCACGTATGTGCAAATAAATGCTTTTTTATATAATGTCAATTTCCATATTTTTGTCAATATTAAAACTCTTAATAACCTGGCTCTTTCCCACTAAATTTCATGAGCCTTTATGTATATATCTTAGTTTCTTCATCTTTAATGCTGTAAGGTTGAGTTTAATGGGGCTATCTACTGCATATCATAAACATGAAAATTAACTGAAATAAAATTTTTAACTTAACACCATGCCTGTCATATGGTAAGACTTCTATAAATTTTAAGTGTTATGATTATTTTCTTCACTAACTCATTCATTATTTCTGCACATACCTGTTTTTAAAGAACCATTATAAAAGGGCAATAAAAGAAGAAAACTTAGCTATGTGAAAACAGAAAAAATGAACTAAGGACAAAATTTAATAGGGTTACAGATTCTTGAAAAGACAATTGATGAATACTTAAGTGCAGAACTTAATTCACTGAATATTGTATATTCTTACAATATTCTACTGAAGGAAGTATTCAATATTTAATGATCTCATTATATTTAATAAAATATGAGAGGGTATGGATTTCAAGAATATAATTTTATCCATTAACAGAAAGTTTTCATGTAAATGAGTGTAATTGTCCATAAAGACTAAGCACATTTATAACATATTAAAATGACCTCCAAAAGTCTTGTCTGAATTTCTTGGTGCTTTAGGTAATTAAACAAAACATTTTACTGAAATTATTTATATATTATTTTTATTTGAGCAATTGATCCAATACAGTTTTATAGAATTGCATTTTGTTTTATTTTATTTTGGTTTGGAAGTGCTGTTTTAGTTCTAAAGTATCTAGCTATAATAACTATAATATAACAAAATTTATAATATTTTAATATTAAAGTATAAAGCACTGATTTTAAAATAAGTTTGGAATTTCTTTCCTGTATTAAAAAAAATCAATTTATGACTTAACTGGCTTATTCCTATAGCATTATGTGAAAAAACAGTGTTTTCATTTTGCCCCTAAGTGACAAAGAAGCTAATGCTCGGTTCATTTACTAAAATGTGTTTTGCAATACTAAACTAAATATAAATTTAATACTTTTTAATTATATGTTTAATGAAAGTGACTCAGAGGAGATATCTCTATAGGAATCAAATTGGTTTATAATTTACTCTTAGTCTAATATACTTTATACAGTTGTTTTTCCAAATCCATGCTCTGTTCAAAGAAAAAAAATGCAGAAAAATTTCACTTATTTATTTATAAGCTTACCGATTCTTAACTCTGTCTTATGAGATGACTAATCACAAAGGGAAAAGCATCTGACACTGTATTGATTAGGTATTTTATTTTATTTATTTATTTTTTTTTTCTTATGGGATCTTAATTCCCTGACCAGGGATTGAACCCAGGTTCATGGCAGTGAAAGTGCAGAGTCCTAAACACTGGATGACCAAAGACTTCCCTGATTAGATATTTTACAAATGCTGTTTGATTTTTTTCTTATTGTTTTATTTGAGAAATAAGGTAAAATAATATATAGATGTGTAATGGGTTGAAAAAAAAAGTGAAAGTGTTAGTCACTCAGTTGAGTCTGACTGTTTGCAATCCCATAGACTGTATCCGTCAGGCTCCTCTATCCATGGGATCCTCCAGGCAAGAACACTGGAGTTTGTAGCCATTTCTTTCTCCAGGGGATCTTCCCCACACAGGAATCTAACCCAGTCTCCTGCATTGCAGGGAGATTCTTTACTACCTGAGACACCAGGGAAGCCCCATGTAATCGTTACTACTCTTTAAATTTTATTTTGGTATATGTCGAAAGGAACACATTAAATCTCTTTTTTACCAACTTTCACCCTGTTGGATGAGCCAAGATGAAATATTTCAAGATAATTCCTGGCCCACCAGGTTTATTTATCTCATTTCTAAACTGTTTTGTAGTTCTGCATCTATGTTAGCATCGTGGCCTAGCATCTCCAGTATTTCAGATCTCTATAGAGACCCTTTAGGGTCTGTTTTATACTTAAGAAGTTCCAAATCTATGTAGGGCTCTGAACTGTAGTGAAATATTCACTGGACCACAGGGTCATTCTTGAACTTGACCCATATTCTAGATCCAATACTTCCTAGCTTGCAACCTACATATTAAGCTTATCCTGCAAATGAGCTGGGAGCAAAATTGTGAAATGGCAGAGAGCATTTCTGGTATTTTTAAAATTTCTGGATGGCTGCTTTTCTCTTCAAAGTTTTCATGATCTCTCTTAATATCACAAAGCAATTTGATAAACAAAATAAATCACAAATGTTAGGAAAAAATAATAGTCAATGTTTTAGATTCATTTATAGAATTTACATTGAAAATGAAGTCTTTAGAAAATGCTGCTTAACATACAGAAATGGATCTTTAGTAAAATTATTAGTCTCTTTGATTTCTGGATCAAGTCACATTGCTAGGGACTTTTTGTACCTCAAATCATATTATAAAGGCAGCTGCTGATCAATAAGACTAACTCTGCTATCAGAGATCCACATTTCCCATACAGTGAACACTAATATTTCAAAAGTGGCAAAAAAACAAACAAACAAACTTGTTTTGTCTTAATAACAGATGTGGTGAATGTGAGAATTTGTGCAAGAGTTGTATATAGAGAGAAGCAGCCTTTTCAGGTAGTGAATCTCATGTCACAACAGTAAGATTGATTCTCATGTTTAGATTGGATGTTGAATGTTGTCAACCCTGGATGTATGGTTTAGTAATCTAAGCAACTCTAGTAGTTTCAACTCTTACAAACTAGCTTCAGAGACAAAATATGAACCAGTTTATCATTAGCTGAGGCTGGTTCAATATTCTACTTCTATTTCTAGCTTCAGTAGGAATGCAGAGTTGGAGAAGAGATTCCCAAAAGAAAGCAGAGGTGGGAAGGCAATTGTTTCCAAAAGAGAGATAGGACTGTGCCTGGGAGAGATAGTCCACTGAGCTTCCCAGGTGGTGCTCATGCTAAAGAACCCACTTGCTAATGCAGGAGACATAAGAGATGTAAGTTTGATCCCTGGGTTGGGAAGATCCTCTGGAGGAGGGCATGGCAACCCACTCCATTATTCTTGCCCAGAGAATCCATGGACAGAGGAGTCTGGCGGGCTACAGTTCATGGGGCCACAAAGAGTTGGACATGACTGAGTGACTTAGCATGCATGCACCATAGTCCACTACAGTAATCTTCAGTATCTCCGGTAGTAACTAATATTTTGACACTTGGTATGATCAGGTATCAGGAGCCACCTTAATGGTTAAAGCATTGCTCCTAGATCATTTGGAGTAGTTTCTGGACAAGGAAAAAGGAACACTGGGAGGAAAGAGATAGTACTGACTGTGGGGGGGGCGGGGGGCGGGGGAAGTGGCGGTAATAAAGATCAACTTATTGCAAGTCCTAGTTGTGAGTGTTACAGGGTCACTTTAAAGCATAGGTTGTGAACTATTAGTGGTCAGTGGTGGGCCATTTAGGGGAAGGAGAGCGGAAAGTCATAAAGGTGTGGGTTTTCCATGGAAAAACACCTTGATTCCAACTTCCTGAAGTGAACCTATGAAAGTCATTAACCAAAGCACACTGGCTGACGTAAACTCCTTTTTTTCCTTCAGAAATGTTCTAAAAGGAATTAGATTGTTTTATTTGCTCATTCCATGCTTGGTAGCCTTAGGGACCAGAACAAAGAATGAACTATGACCCTTGTTTCCTGATATTATCTCTAAATGCACCTTAATACGACACTATATATTAATGTTATATTAAGAATTGTAACACAAAAGTAACAAAATTAAGGCTAAAGTTCTTTTTCTTCTGTTAAAATCATATTTCACTAGTGATACATCCACCAAATGGAACCTATTCTTTGAAATTGTTATACTTGTTCAAAACCTTGCAAATTTAGTGTAAACTCGGGACCGGCTGAACATACTTTCAGCATTATGAGATTCCAGAAAATGTGAATAGGATGTTTCAGTTGTTAGGTAATTTTCCAGATTCCTTTTTTTGTGTGTTCAGATAATTCAAATGGCTTCATTTCAACACTTCAGGCTTGTCATGTACACTGTATTAGAGTGTATAACATTTCTGAAGGAATTTGGCACAGACATCACATTTCCACTTTAACTCTCTAAGTTTGAAGAGTGCCTGCCAAGATCAGTATAAATACATCCTAATAAATATATTTTCACCAATTTTCAAAGTTCCCTTATTTCAAGTGTCAATATTGTATGTGTTATGACAAGAGTAGTTTAATTAGTTACGGTTTTTACTGATATTTTGAATAAATACATTTAGACTGTATTTACAGCAAACCTCAACGTTTGCAAATGATAAAGACAGCATTGATTACTACTTGATCACTCATTAAGAGACACATGTAAAAGCCTGATTTTAGTTGATTTCTTTGTATTTAGGTAAGTGGGAAGGTAGTGAAAATTCCCCTAAAGCCTATAACTTAAGACATTTAAAATTTAGAACATTTCTTTTCAGTCTTTTTTAAACTGCTTCTTTGGTTTTAGTTGAAATCATATAAATATTACATGCAATATTATATCCTGTTTTCTTCCCTTAGTATTAACATAACATCAAAATGTGTAGAGAATGATTTGCTGTTTTAAAATAAATTTTATTATTGCTGGATATATCAAAAACTTTTAAACTAATTTAGAATATATAAAGATTTGTTCATCCAGAAATATTCATTCCCTGGAGATGTTTTAAAAAATCTTTCTGCATAAGAGCAAACAACTGTCAGGAGCTAATTTTATCTAAAATAATTGAGGCAACATGATATATAGGTTGGTGACATTCTATAAGAGTGTGCTCCTGCTGAAGACTGGCTTTGATTTAAGACTAATATAATTTGAAACTGATCCCTATGGAGGATGGCAAATATTAGGTTGGCCAAAAAGTTCATTTGAGTTTTCGCAAGAGCTTCTGGAACAAACTTTTTAGCCAACCCTGTATATTTGTTAGCCAGCTAAAAGAGCAAACACAGTTTATTAATTTATTCTACACCTTTGAGACTATTTGATTCTTAGCAAATGTTATAATTTCTGAGATTAATATAATTTTAAAATATGTGAACTAAGAGAATTTCCAGCAGTTGAGATTTGGTTAATTCAAATGTGACTGCTCTGTAGTACAAAGAAAGTTAAATTTGGTTTTGAGGTCACCTGGGTGTGAATTCTAGCTGTAGGTAAATTTATGGAAGTTGCTTAATCTTTCCAAGTCTCAGTTTCTTCATCTATAAAACAGGATAATAATGCATGCTGAAAGCAATTGTTGGGGATTATACCTAACACTTGTCCATAATAAAGATTAATATATTATTTCCTTCCATGATTGAGAATTTTGACCATTCCTCTGGCTTCTTGTTCTCACCACTGGCTTTTAAGCATGTGTGGGAATTCATTTCTCCATAGAAGAACCTAGATTATTTGTTGTTCAGTCACCAAGTCGTGTCTGACTATTTGAGACTCCATGGATTGCAGCACACCAGACTTCTCTGTCCAACATCATCTCCCAGAGTTTGCCCAAGTTCATGTGCAGTGAATTGATGATCCCATCCAACCATCTCATCCTCTGTCATCCCCTTCTCCTTCTTCCTTCAATCTTTCCCAGCATTAGGGTCTTTTTCAATGAGACAGCTTTTTGCATCAGGTGGCCAAAGTATTGAAACTTCAGCTTCAGCATCAGTCCTTCCAAAGAGTATTCAGGGTTGAGTTCCTTTAGGCTTGACTAATTTGATGCCCTTGCTTTCCAAGGGACTCTCAAGAGTCTTTTCCAGGACCACAATCTGAAAGCATCAATTCTTCAGAGCTCTGCCTTCTTTATTGTCCAACTCTCACATCTGTAGATGCCTACTGGAAAGACCATAGCCTTGACTATACGGACCTTTGTTGGCAAAGTGATGTCTTTGCTTTTTAACACACTGTCTAGGCTTGTCATAGCTTTCCTGCAAAGAAAGAGCCGTCTTCTAATTTCATGGCTGCAGTCACCATCCACAGTGATTTTAGAGCCCAAGAAGAGGAAATCTGTCACTGTTTCCACTTTTCCCCTTTCTATTTTCCATAAAGTGATGGGACTGGATTCCATAATCTTAGTTTCTTTGATATTGAGTTTTTAAGCCAGCTCTTTCAATCTCCTCCTTCATCCTCATCAAGAGACTTTTTAGTTCCTTTTTGCTTTCTGCCATCTGGATTATTTAAAGTTAGTCAAAGATTGCTGAAATTTCAGAGGTGTAGAAAACAAATGTCTAATTAATAATCCTTGTTTATTCTGTGATGAGTTTTCTGATTTTTTGTTATTTGTCCTTGGACTGATCAAATGGTAGGTTTTTAATCGCTTGAAGGGAATTGAGAAAAATGATGAAAGCTCCAGTGATGTAAGAGACTATAACCATTGTTTTAGTTAATTATTAGCAGATACATGTACAAGGTCTTTCAGCTCAAACATGATCTGGTGTGTCTACCTTCCTAGACCTGCTCCTTGGTGGTATTGTTCACTTTATATGTCCAAAGTTTCAGAGCAATTGTGGATAATACCAAATTTGCTTAAATTGAAAAGTAATACAGATTTGAAAAAAAAAAGTGAATCATCTTTATGTTTAAAATATGAATTGGATATAAAACTTGTCTTCTTTAGAGGAGTAGCAAATGACAGGTTTTTAAAATTAAGTTAAATTACCTTATTAATGCTTGAAGTATGATTATGAGGAAATAATGATGCAACTCAAAAATGTTAGTGTGCTTAATTTCCCTAATCTGTGTTTCACCTTATAGTTAGTTTACCTGTATTAAAAGGACATTATTATAGTACATACATACTCTCTCTTCAACTGTTATTTCTGGACTGGTCTTAATTAAACTAACTGAAAAAAAACAGGTTTTGGCAGTTTTTTTTATACTGCTTTAATTTTTTTTTTTTTTTAAGCTAGGTCATTCATTCAATGACTTTAATGGTAAAAAGTGTTATGCATTTCTCCTATTAAGTAAAGCCACACTTTGTATATTTTATCCATGTGTTGTGTCCTCTGTCAGCCCCTTCTCTTACTGCCTTCAATCTTTCCCAGCATCAGGGTCTTTTCCAATGAGTCAGTTCTTTGCATCAGGTGGCTAAGGTATTGAAGCTTCAGCTTCAGCATCAGTCCTTCCAAGGAATATTCAGGACTGATTTCCTTTAGGATGGACTGGTTTGGTGTCCCTGTAGTCCAAGGGATTCTCAAAAGTCTTCTCTTACACCAAACCCCAAAGTGTTAATCCTTCAATGCTCAGCCTTCTTTATGGTCCAACTCTCACATCCAGACATGACTACTGGAAAAACCATAGCTTTGACTATGCAGACCTTTGTCGGGAAAGTAATATCTCTGCTCTTTAATATGCTGTGTAGGTTTATATATATATGTCCAAAATGATGTATAGAAATTTCAAAAAACCTAAACCAACAACATGGTTCTGATATATTATAATGAAATGGGTGGTGCTGGGTTCATTTTTATTAGATAATTCAAGAAAAGGTTAAAGACAGTGGCACTCAATATCAGAAAGTGTTGCTGACTACTGAGGAAAGAACATTCTGAAACCTATTTCTTAGTTTGTCTTCATGATGAACTTCATTTTAATTGACTGTGAAGTTAATTTTTCCATATGTAAAGTTGCAAGGGACCTTTTAACTTGATTTTCAGTGGAGGGGTTCTGTCTTTTGCAAGTGGGCTGTATCTTCTTAATTTGTTCTTCATAGAAAAAAGAAATATGTAGATTTCACAATAAAATGGAATCTAACTAAGCCTTCCATATCTGTTGTTTTTCATAAAGGTTTACTTTCAATCTAGTTGAAGTACAGTATGATATTTTTATGAGACTCAGATAATCAAGTGAAGGATATTATCTTTTGTAACCCTGTCACCTATCATGATCTTCCAAAAGGTATCTTTCTATTAGAATAAGTTTATAAATGTAAAGATAATCTTTTGTTCACATTTTAAGCCCCTAGTGTAAATTGATAAAAGATTTTGCTGTCAGTTTTAATATAGCAAATATGTTTACTGGAACCACAATTTTATGCTCATAATGTTCCCTTTTAAATACTTGAAGTACAGGACTAAAGGAAAAAGTTTAACAGGTGAAGATACTGAGGAGCAAATCTCAGAAGCTATACAGCTATCGGTGCAATTGCAAACTGGAATTTTATTTTTTAATGTTTATAATTGAGCAAGAGTGTGGGTTTGACTAGCTTGTTGCTCTGTAAGTATTTACAGTAAGTTTTGAGTATTGCAAGTAGTGCTAACAATTGTTTAACAATGCTTTGGATTTCTCAGCCTTCATAACAGCCATATGAAAAGTTTGGCTTGGAGGTTTCCAAGAACATACACTGAACAGTGCATGTTTTCCTCTGTGATCAAGGGCAGGCAGCCAGAGGCTCAGATTTACTGATCTCAATTTGGCACTAATAAATGGCCACCTGGTTGAATGATGGTTATAGCTTTCACTATAAAGATATAAATGCTAAAAGAAAATATTTTGTATGCTACAACATTATCTCTAGTTCCCTAGATATTTTGATCTCATACTGTGGGAATAAGGGTGTGACATAGAAAGTTACTTATATATCTGGAGTATGGCAAGATTTTCCATCACAGAGCTAGGAACCAGTTCACAAAGCATGCACTAGGAATACCAGGCCATAACGTATTTATTTGTGAAGCTAATTTTAACCTAGATCATTTCCACTTCCTAACTGCACGCACCTTTGGAAATATTTATATCATTGCTCTTAGCTTTATGTAGGGAAATGCAGTCCATTCTCATTATTTGCCCTAGTTATGAAATGTGAAGTTTCTGAACACTGATGTAGTGATCCCCTGGTTAGGGCTTCCCTGGTGCCTCAGCAGCAAAGAATCTGCCTGCAATGGAGGAGACACAGATTTGATCCCAGGGTTGAGAAGATCCCCTGGAGAAGGAACCCACTCCAGTATTCTTTCCTGGGAAATCCCATGGACAGAGGAGCCTTTTGGACTACAGTCCATGGGGTCGCAAAAGAGTTGGACATGATCAAGCAACTAAATAACAATGAACCCATGCTTCTTGGAAAAATACAGAGGAGATCCCTGTGAGTCTCTTGTCACAACATTTTTGTCAATGAATGGATCAGTATATAACCTTGTTTATGTATGTTTCTATTTGAAGAAACTACATTTAATATATATTGTCGATTCATTAATATCAAACTCAAGGCCAAAAGCATTGTAACACACTTCTCAACAAAGGTTATCTTATACATGTATTTTCTTCCTAAGGTAGATTTCCCACCTTCCTATGCTTAGTAGACCCTACACAGTACTTTATTGTGATGCTTGGGCCCATTTTAAAGAATGAGATCATCGACATAAAGCACAGGAATGCAAAAATGTGGCACTAATAGACCTTAAGAACATTTTTTAGAGTATGAAAGCTAAAACCGGCAGGCAGAGTGATTCCTTTTTCTACCTAAGTTGGGAATGTGTACATGAGGCAACTTAATTTTTTTGTTGTTCTGCACATGTCCACAAATGACTCTGAAAGCATCACAAGTATCAATTTTAGGGTTACATACAAGTTTTAGCAAGTGGATGAACTGCAAACTATGAAATCTGGAAATAATGAGGCTCTGCTGTACCATATGTTGTCAATCAGAATGGCTTTTTAACTGTATTTGTGTCTATAATGACTGTTATGGAGCTTCCTCTTAGTTCTGGAGCACAATTATAACATTTTTAAATTGGAAGTGATCTTTGCAGTCAACTAGTTTAAACTGCCATAACAGGTAGACATTTCCTGTAAACTATCTTAAATCTAATTTAAGCTTTAACCTTTATCACGATTGGGACTCTATAAATTACAGACACTGATTATGCGTTTTGGTTGTTTTCACATAACCTGTACGGTTGATTCTACTTCTCATCTTTTCAAGCTATAGAGCGTAAGTCCTTTTTTTGTTCACATAAAAAATACTTTAGAAATTCAAGTTTGCTAATGTGCTGAAGTTTTCCTAAGTGAACTGTCTCCTTAAGATTTCTTTTTTTTTTTTAATGTGTGTGTGTGTGTTTTGTTTTTTTTTTTTTTTCTTTCAGTGGTGCCTACTCTAGAGCTACTATCATTTATTTATTTATTTACTTTTAATTTTATTTATATATTTTTGGCTGTGCTGGATCTTGGTTGCTGGGTGCAGGCTTTCTCTAGTTGTGGAGAGTGGAATTGACTCTCTAGTTGTGATGTATGTGCTTCTCTTGCTGTGTGACACAAGCTCTAGGGTACTTGGGCTTCAGTAGTTGCAGAGCATGGGCTCACTAGTTGTGGTGAATGGGTGTAGTTGCCTCTCAGCAAGTGGAATTTTCCTAGACAAGGGATCAAACCCAGCTCCCCTGCATTGGCAGGAAGATTCTTAACCACTGGACCACCAGGGAAGTCATTAAGATTTTTCAGTACTTGTGTTCTTTTCTGTGCATTCAACTTGTTGAATATGGTAATAAAAGCTAAGCAGGAGAGTCTTAAGCACAGACTTTTAAAGCTTTGTATCATGGTTGAGTGTGACTTTTAGTTCAATATTCTACAAATCAGTTGACTGATAGAAATTCACATTTTGTTTCTGTCCTCAGTTGCTTTTTCCATATGCTTTTTTGAAAACACACACATGCAATGATTACACATCAAAAGGTGTGTGTAGTTGTGTGTGTTCATACTGCATACGTACATATTTATACAAATGCATATGTGTATATACATTGTGCCATAGTTGGCAATTCATATATTACCAACAGGGAAAGAAAGTAAGTGGCTTCATTAATTAAATTCGATCTTACAAGGGATAAACTTCATACCATTGTGCAGTTTTTCATGGTCAATGCACTTTTCTCTGCCTTCTGCCCACAGAATAAGATTTTGTGTATATTTGTATTATCATAATTATATTAACATAGAGAACTCAATCTGTCCTTGGACTTTTAAAATTTAATTACCAAATTGAAGTGGATAAAAAAAAAATAACTCTTTAGAATCTATTTGGATTTATATGTCTTATAATTGGTCATTTGGCATTTTCTCACTCTGTGTTTCTTTTCTTACCTTCTTTCTCTATCCACTTAAGTCTTTAATTTCTTTAGAGTTACTCAGATTTTAAGCTCTCTGTTTTTGAGTTCATACCAAAATTTATGCTATCTGTGACCCTATTCAATATTCTTTTTTTTTTCCACAATAGTGAAAGATGCTTATCAATTTTCACAATCAATAGCCAGACTGAAAATAAAAGTAATTACAATTGCAAACCATAATGGGAACATGATTAACCTAACAATATAAAATGATTACATGCAATTTGTGTGGTCAAGCAGAGTGATGTCGTAAGTGGAAGTGCATAAATACACATATTCCCTGCCAGTCTATGTCTTTTGATTGGTGCATTTAACCCACTTACAGTTAAGGTAATTATTGTTATGTATGATCCTATTACCATTTTCTTAGTTGTCTTGGGTTTATTTTTTGTAGGTCTTTTCCTCGTCTTGAGTTTCCTGCCTAGAGAAGTTTGTTTAGCATCTGTTATAAAGCTAGTTTGGCCGTGTTGAATTCTCTTAACTTTTGCTTGTCTGGAAAGCTTTTAATTTCTCCATCAAATCGGAATGAGAGTCTTGCTTCATAGAGTACTCTTTGTTATAGCTTCTTCCCTTTCATCACTTTAAGCATATCATGCCATTCCCTTCTTGTTTGTAGAGTTTCTGTTAGGAAATCTGCTGGTAACCTGATGGGAGTTCCCTTGTATGCTATTTGTCATTTTTCCCTTGTTGCTTTCAATTTTTTATTTTTGTCTTTAATTTTTGTCAGTTTGATTACTATATGTCTTGGTGTGTCCCTTCTTGAGTTATCCTGCCTGGGCCTCCCTGTGCTTCCTGGACTTGGTTAACTATGTCCTTTTCTATGTTGGGGAAGTTTTCAGCTATTATCTCTTCAAATATTTTCTCAGGTCTGTTCTCTCTCTCTTCTCCTTCTCAGTTCAGTTCAGTTCAGTCGTTCAGTCGTGTCTGACTCTTTGAGACCCCGTGAATCGCAGCACGCCAGGCCTCCCTGTCCATCACCAGCTCCCGGACTTTACTCAAACTCATGTCCATCGAGTCAGTGATGCCATCCAGCCATCTCATCCTCTGTTGTCCCCTTCTCCTCCTGCCCCCAATCCCTCCCAGCATCAGGGTCTTTTCCAATGAATCAACTCTTTGCATGAGGTGGACAAAGTACTGGAGTTTCAGCTTCAGCGTCAGTCCTTCCAATGAACACCCAGGACTGATCTCCTTTAGGATGGACTGGTTGGATCTCCTTGCAGTCCAAGGGACTCTCAAGAGTCTTCTCCAACATCACAGTTCAAAAGCATCAATTTTTCGGCACTCAGCTTTCTTCACAGTCCATACATGACCACTGGAGAAACCATAGCCTTGACCAGATGGACCTTTGTAGTAATGTCTCTGCTTTTTAATGTTATCCAGGTTGGTCATAACTTTCCTTCCAAGAAGTAAGCATCTTTTAATTTTATGGCTGCAATCACCATCTGCAGTGATTTTGGAGCCCCAAAAAATAAAATCTGACACTGTTTCCACTGTCTCCCCATCTATTTCCCATGAGGTGATGGGACCAGATGCCATGATCTTAGTTTTTGAAATGTTGAGCTTTAAGCCAACTTTTTCACTCTCCTCTTTCACTTTCATCAAGAGGCTTTTTAGTTCCTCTTCACTTTCTGCCATAAGGGTGGTGTCATCTGCATATCTGAGGTTGTTGATATTTCTTCCAGCAATCTTGATTCCAGCTTGTGCTTCTTCCAGCCCAGCGTTTCTCATAATGTACTCTGCATATAAGTTAAATAAGCAGGGATCCACACAGTCGAAGGCTTTCGTGTAGTCAATAAAGCAGAAATAGAAATAATGTGAATGTTGGTATATTTAATATTGTCCCAGATGTCTCTTAGGCTATCTTCATTTTTTTTTTTTTTTCATTCTGTTTTATATATTCTGTTCTGCATCAGTGATTTCCACCATTCTGTCCTCCAGGTCATTTATCTTTTCTTCTGCCTCAGTTGTTCTGCTATGAGTTCCTTCTAGGGTATCTCTGTTCTTTAGTTTTTCTAGGTCGTTGGAAAGCAATTCTTGCATCTTCTCCATTTTTTTCCAGAGATCCTGGATTATCTCCACTATCATTATTCTGAATTCTTTTTCTTGAAGGTTGCCTATCTCCACTTCATTTAGTTGTTTTTCTGGGGCTTTATCTTGTCCCTTCATCTGGGACATAACTTTCTGCTTTTTCATCCTAATTAACTTTCTGTAATGTGGTTTTTGTTCTAGCTACTATGGGACTGTGGTTCTTCTGTCTGCCCTCTGATAAGAGGCTTGTGTAAGCTTCCTGATATGGGAGGGGCTGGTGATGGAAAGAACTGGGTCTTGCTCTGCTGGGTAGGGCCTTGCTCAGTAAAGCTTTAATCCAATGATCTGTTGATGGGTGGGGTTGTATTGCCTCCCTGTTAGTTTTTTGGCCCAAGGCCACCCAGCCCTGGGTTCTATGGGCTGTATGGTAGGGTTAATGGCAACCTCCAAGAGGGACCTTCCAGGGCTGCTGCTGCCAGTGCCCTCATCCCCCTGGTGAGCCCACACCTTCACAGGAGACCCTCCAGCTCTAACAAGCAGCTTTGGTTCTGTCTCCTGTGGGGTCACTACTCCTTTCCTCTGGGTCTTGGTGCATGCAAGATTTTGTTTGTGCCCTCTAAAACTGGCACAAACCCCACCTGGTCCTGTTGAGGTCATATAATCAAATCCCACTTGCCTTCAAGGTCAGATTCCCTGGGGATTCACAGTCCTTTTGTTAGATCCCTAGGCTGAGAAGCCTGACATGGGGTTCAGAACCTTCACAAAAGTGAGAAAACTTCTTTGGTGTTATTGTTTTCCAGTTTGTGGGTCATCCACCAGGCAGATATGAGATTTGATTTTACCATGATTGTGCCATTCTTAACATTTTGCTGTGGTTTCTTCTTTGTCTTTGGAGGTGTGGTGTATTTTTTGGTGGGTTCTAGCATTCTCCTCTTGATGGCTGTTCAACAGTTAGTTGTGATTTTGGTGCTCTCACAGGAGGAGATGAATGCAAGTCCTTCTACTTTGCCATCTTGAACCGAAAGCCTATTTAATATTCTTAACACTTTCTCTTTACCCATTTCAATCTGTCTGTCTGTCTATCTATCCACCTACCTACCTACCCACCTACCTACCTATCTAGCTACTTCCCTCTTGGGGACATTACTTTAACAGCTTATGATGCCCTAAATCCGCAAACTTATTCTTTGTCAAGTTTATTTGATTTAACATAAGAAACACTGAGACCAAAGATCAGAAAGGTGAGTTCTCTTCTTTGTTCTCCTGGAGATGGTCATTTGTTAATTGACTGTTTCACAACTCTACAGCTATGAATGACTGTTTATCTTACAGAGGTTTATTAAAGATATGTGAAATCAGAATCATTGCAACAGAGGATTACAAACATCACAGTACCTTCTAGAAGGATGCTGATAGCTTGATAGAGGAAAGTAATGTTAAATAACTTTAGAGCATTATTATTTTTGAAACCTTTTAATTATTTTTCCTTTTGAACACAGTTTGTTTTATGTCAGATATTAAAAATTACATAAATATCCTGCATCTCATTTTATTAATCTAGTCAGGCTATCATAAGAAAAATGGGTGGCTTATAAACAACAGAAATTCATTTCTCAGTTCTGGAGGCTGAGAAGTCCAAGATCATGGCGTCCTAATTCTGTGTCTCCTACATAAGGAATTTCTTCCTGGTTCATGGATAACCTTCTCATTGTAACCTCACATTGTGGATAGTGAAAAGTGAAAGTGAAGTCTCTCAGTCGTGTCCGACTCTTTGCAACCCCATGGTCTGTAGCCCACCAGGCTCCTCCGTCCATGGATTTTCCAGGCAAGAATACTGGAGTGGGTTGCCATTTCCTTCTCCAGGGGACCTTTCCAAACCAGGGATTGAACCCGGATCTCCCGCATTGTAGGCAGAGGCTTTACAGTCTGAGCCACCAGGTGGAAGAGGCAGGGAATTAATCTAGAGTCTCTTTTATAAAGTCACAACCCCATTCACGAGGTCTGTACCCTGATGACCAAATCACCCTAATCCCCAAAACTCAAACTGCAAGTACCATTACTTTATGTTTCAACACATGCATTTTAGGAGCATACTCTTTCAGTCTGTAGCACCCTCCCTTAGAGACATGTACCCCAATTTGATACAAGTACTTTCCAATATATTGTTCATATCACCAGACACACTCAGCTGAATTGAAACTGCTAAATATTTTGTTGGCAATATTAATATAATCAAGAAGAACTGAGGTGACCTTTATTTATTTATTTATTTATTTTTTAATGAATAGCTGTATCAGGTCCTGTTGGCTAGTTGCTGCAGGGCATGTAGGATCTTAATTCCCTGACCAGGGATTGAAACTGCATTCACTGCATTGCATGCCAGATTCTTTACCACTGGACCATGAAGGAAGATCCGAGGTACTTCTTTGATTAATAGGTATTGGTTAGGTAAAATGATACTTTAAAATTTTCATTCTGCATTAGCAGTATGCATTCATTGTTTTTTTTTTTTTTTTAGGATCATAAATTCTTCATCCTTAACATGCTTTGCTCAATCTGAAGTTTATATAAATCTAATTTCATTTATAAATATTTTTTCTGAACTTCTACCCTAATATTTGTATCTGTCAATGTTATCTTTTCTGGCCATGTTCTTTGTCCGGTTTTCCTATCTCTGCTCTACGTGCATTCTGTTCTTTCCCCAGGAATACTTGTCCTTTACTTCCGTGGTGCTTTACTGTGATGCCCCTTGGTGTTTTTCAAGGTTGCACCTCCTGCTGGGTACTATTGTCAGTGAATGACAGCAAAGAGGAATTTCCTAGACTTTTGATCTTGTTAAAGTTAGTGTTATAAGGATCAGAAGTAGAGTCTGTTTCACTTTTCTGCCCCTCATACCCAGAAGCAAACATGTTGTGAAAGCATATAGATTCATTCTAAAGAAGCAGAAACTGACCAATTTTCAGATATCGTTAAAAAAAAGTTCTGTGTGTTTAGAACTACAAGTTATTTAGAGAATAATTTTCTGGAGTATGTATTACTTCCCATTTTTTGCTTTTGATTTTTCTTCGCTTACAACTTTGGCGTTCTAACAATGAACACATTGATCCAGTGAACATATTGAAGTTGAAAGTTTCTGTTTGCAGAGTCATTTAGCAGAATTTCTACCAAGTGTCTTTTACCTGGCTTTCCTTGGAGGACCTTCATCATAAGAAAGATGTACCTGTTACAACTTTTGGTAGCTAGAAATTAAAGCATCAAATATTTAAAAGGCTATCCTAATTTTTCATTAAAATAATTTCTACCCAGTCTCAATTCACCTTTCTTCTCATTTTATTTGGTACTTAATTATATGATTTCTGAGTTAAGAAAAACTTGTTTCAGATTGTTCCTTGTTAAGAAATGAGTAATGTGTTTTGCCACAATGATCTATTGTTGTTTGTTTTCAAAGGTGGGATGCTTTTTTCAAAGATATTACAACTTACATGGCTAGAAATTCTTTGGGAAAGCTAGAAAAGTAACTGGAAGCATTGAAATTATTAGATAGCTAAGATAAAAAATTCACCATATTTGGTGAAAGATATAGATCAGACAGCAAAATGGAATCTATTTTTGGAAGCAGAGCCTTTTGTTGTAATCTGTTAGGCTGTTAGAGTTAGCAAGCTTTATTATTATAGTCTGTTACAAATGTGACTATTTAGGCTAAAAAATGGTTTTTGTGATTTTTCTAAGATATACACATTTCTTACAGGCTCTTGTGCAATAATAAAGGACTCCCAGGGAATTCTTTGGTGTATTACACAAATAGCTCTTACCTTACTGTTGAAAACTTTATAAAGAAAAACTATGATAACTAAAATCCTAATTTTAAGCATTAGTCCTGGTAAGGAGATGAGAATTTATGCACTTATACTTACCTTATAGCCTTGAAATAGATGGCTTAACTTACCTGTGTATTTATGTTTCCTCATCTGTAAAATGTTGGTAATAGCTATTTTGAATGTGCAAACTGTAATTATAGCTTCTGGGTTATAAAAGTAGAGCTATCTAGTAACTATGTTAATAATATTTGCAGGTAGGATAAAATTTTGTTTCTCAGTTCATAAACTTTTTAAGGAGTAGATGTAAATTTCCTTTTTCCACAAAATAGTGTTGTGGTAACACAATATCTTATATAATTTAAATATTGATTGCTGATAAGATGAAAAGTTCTAGAACTTATTTTGTTCAGTTGGTCATTGTTTTATTCACTTTTTCTCAAAAATTACCCACATTATTTACAGTTAATGGTTTTAGAAGAGAAAAGTCAAAGAAGCTATTGTTAATCGGTACATGTATCACAAAAATAGCTTTTTCTCATTCTGAAACTTCCGTGCAAGAATTATTTTCCACTAGGCGCTTGTGTCTCACCAAAGCAGATTCAGTACTCTCTGCTCATTCAGTATTCAAAAAGTACTTTCTTTTTTTTAAGCATTGAGAAACTGGAAATTAAAATAAAAATAAAATAAGACACTACCCTTAAGAAGCTTACCTTTTAAATACATCATTGAGAAAAGTAAATAAAACTATTTCAGTATAAGGTTATGCTGTCATGACAGTATATGATTATAAGATGTGGGATGCCTTACCTACATCAGGATCAGGGTAAATTTAGTATATTTTCTTGGTAGGTGATACTTTGAGTCTTTGGTCAGGCAGAGATTGAGATAATGGGCTACTATGTTAAGTCCTTGAAGCAAGAGATGACTTTCAAATAGTGAGTTTGTTAATCAGTTGGATCTAAGGTTTGATCCATCTCATGAAGCTTATTTCAAGCCATGCTAAGTAGTTTGTGGTGCTTGCAGATTTTAATCAGTTCTAAGACATCCATGCCAATTTTATCTCCTCAAAGCTTTCTGTGGCAGCAATTTGAAGGAATGACCAGAAGACAGTTAAGATTAATATCTGGGAAAAGGAAGAGAAGTTGATGACTTGGTATGTCCAAGCTGAAATGACAAGTGGTCAGTTAAGGGCTGTGGTCTTAAAGGTGTCAGTCTAATGTCATAAGAAACAATGGTCCATGTCACTGTTTCATTTATAGCTCCAGGAATAAGTATCTGGTCCAATTTAACTTCCAGTGCCCTTGGCAATCAGAGAGCAGAACTGATCTGAGACCACTGTCTCAGGTTCCAATAGTCCAGAGAAGCTCTTGGCAAACTTTTCTTTAAGGGATCTTTAGGCGGCCTTTAGGTCTCTGGTGAAACTGTTAAAACCTAACATTGCTCTTATAGCCAGAAAGTAGCCATAGAGAAATGTATGACTGATGTAATTACAGCCAGAATACTTAAGCTTCACTACATTCAGTGGACAGGGCAGACCTTTGACTTCACTAAGTACACTGTTTGGGGGGGGGGTGCGTAGGAAACATATATATATATGTATATATATATATATTTCCTCTAGTTCTTTTTTAAATGCCATTCATTTACACCATGGTCACAGACAGAAAGACAAAACTACGAGGAGATAAATCAGGGCGAATCCACTTAGACAATTAGAATAACAGCATTTTATGCATTTATCATGATGAGATAGCAGCAGTATCTGGGAATACGAAGTCCAGAGATAGTGTAACATGTGTTACCAAGAACCAGAGGTTCTAAGTTATCATAAGCAATTTTCTGGTATATCTATATATTTGTCTATCTGCTCTTCATTGATCTGGTTTGTATTAGGACCTGGATGTGGGTGCTATTGTTATGTCTTTTTTAATAGAATTATGTTGTCTTTTTCAGTTGACAACTCTGAGTGGTTTAGCAACAGATTTTTAATTTCTTAACTTAAAATGGGATGCAATTATAACTTTACCATTAAATTTTTTCTTATGGCATTTTAATTAAATAGGAGTCTAATATTAATTCTAATTGCTACCTTATTAATAAATACCAAAGAAAATGCTCTCCTTCTAGTATGAATAGATGTATGATTAGCCAAAGTAATTGCAAAGAGTCACAGGAATAAAAATGCTTTTAAGACTTACTAAAACACAGATGCAAACAATGTGGCATAGCTGGATAGCTGTGAAATCAAAGCAGCCAGCAGATAACCTTGCATGCAGCTTTAAGGAATTCTCTTAGCTTAAAACAAACTTGGACTTGACTCTGAGCCCAAAAGAGTTATGAGCAGAAACAGGTCTTAAAGAAGGAGGCTAAAGATTGTAATCCAAGAATATATTTTGTGTGTGCCCAATGAGGAAAGCACTTTGCGAAATATTGGGTTGGCCCAAAATTTTGTTTAGGTTTTTCCATAACATGTTGCAGAAAAACCCAAATGAAGTTTTTGACCAGATTAACACATTGGTTGTTGGAACCACACAATTTTAGAAAACATTTGCTGTCAGAGAGATTGATTGTACACCTGGAGGGAAGCATCAAAAAAGTCCCTTTTCTTCCCCTAGTGATATATGAAAAGAAAAAGAAACAAAACAAAACAAAAGCAACGATATGGTTGGAAATGTTCTGTATTTTTAATCACAATTAAATTTATGAGTTATTCTAGCTTAAAAAAATGAAATTGTTGGAAGTACAGCTTTTTGAAATGCAATTCCTATATTTCTATATCTGAATGTTTCTTCATGATAAATGCCAGGGACGTAGTCAAGGACAGAAAAGCATGCCAGATTTGGTTATCCTCACTTTGACTAACCTTTGTGTAGGATACTATATTTCCTGAATGAATGCAAAGCTAATATATATACATTGAGATACATAATGTCATCTTTACCACTACATTTTGAGTCAGTATTTAAGGATTATTAATACTTCTAGAGAACCCATTATAATAATGTTTTGAAAAATAGAAGATAAAATATAAGAAAGAAATCACGATGCCATTATTTTTGTCTGCTTCATTTGAATATGTATGTCCTCTAGTGTTTCTTAATTGACATCCTGATCTCTCTTTCTTCATCTTAACCATCATATATTCCTGCATTGAATACCCTTCAGGTATTTTTCATCTGTCAGTTAATGTTTAAAAATATATCACTTAGATTTGAAAACTTATTCAAATTTATTTTTATACATATTTATTGTGTATATAACTAGCAACGAATATACTAGAGTTATAGGAATCATTCAGTTTCTTCAATAAAATTACTTCTTCTGTAGATGAAAGGGCATAAATAAATACTAAGAAATGTGGAAAAATTAAGAAAAATCCACCCATTCATTCAGCAACTATTTTTATCCGTTACTCAGATAGTATACAAACTTGTGAATATACAAAGATAAATGTGGCACAGGATATCATATTTAAGAATTTCCAGTCAATGCACAGGTCAACAAACTTTTTCTGTCCAGGGACAGACAGTGATTATTTTAGGATTGTATTATATCCTTGTGATAACTACTTAATTTTGCACTCTTACACAAAATAGTTTATAGACAATAGATAGACACATTAGTATGACTGTAATAATACAAAGCTCTATTCACAAACTAAGATCATATATATGGGGTCCAATGTCTAAAGTTTCTAAACCAACCCTTGGTCTAGTGGGTGATAACGGACATATAAAGAAATCATTAAATTTAATGTGAGAGTACTAGAAGGGAGGTGATCAAAGGGTGCAAAGTTTGAATTTATCTGAGGGAATGCTTTACACAGAATTTGGCATTTCATTTTATTTTTGTTTACTTATTTTATTGAAGTGTAGTTGATTTATAATATATTACTTTTGAGTGTACAAAGTAGTGATTCAATATTTTTTATAGATTCTACTCCATTTAAAGTTATTATAAAATAATGACTGCATTTCTCTGTGCTGCACAAGGTATCCTTGTCACTTATTTGTTTTATACATAGTGATTTGTACCTCTTAATCCCCTACCCCTAACTTGTCCCTCCCTTCCTCTCTCTCTCCACTCTTCTCTGTATATGTAAGTCTGTTTCTGTTTTGTTTGACTCATTCATTTGTTTTATTTTTTTAGATCGCACATATAAGTGATAACTGAGTATGTGTCTTTGACCATAATATATAATATTATATATATTATAATATATATATTTATATAATCTTTATAATTATATATATTTATATATTATGTATATATAAATTTCTAACATAATTTTTAACCATTTCACTAACCATAATAACTTCCAGGTACATCCATGTTGTTACAAGTGGCAGAATTTTATTATTTTTTTTTTATGACTGAGTAAAACTCCATGTATACATGTATAATATTCCACTGCAAGCATCATCTTATGATGGACACTTAGGTTGTTTTCATACCTTGGCTATTGTGAATAACGATGCTATGAAAATTAAAGTGCAGTGTTATTGTTTTCTTTGTATATATACCCAGGAGTGGAATTACTAGATTACATGGTAGCTCTATTTTGCGTTTTTTGAGGAACTTTCATAGTTTTCCATAGTGGCTGCACCAATTTACCTTCCCACTAACATTGTACAAGTGTTCTTTTTCTCCACAACCGTGGCAATGCTAGTTATTTCTAGACTTTTTGATGCTAGCCATTCTGACAGGTGTGAGGTAATACCTCATTGTGGTTTTTTTTTTTGATTTGCATTTCACTGTTATTAGTGATGTTGATTTGATCATCTTTACAGGTGCTGGTTAACTGTTTACTTCTCTGGAAAAAGTTCCATTCAATTCTTCTGCCCATTTTTAAATTATTTTTTATATTGAGCTGCATAAGTTATTTATGTATAAAGCATTGTATATTCTTGCCTCCTTTGTTTTACATTAATTGACCAGAGGTTTGCAGATTTATTTCTGGGCTCTTTATTCTGTTCCATTGATGTATCTGTTTTTGTACTAGTACTATATATATATAATGACTGTAACTTTGTATCATAATCTGAAGTCAGGGAACCTGATACCTTCAGCTTTGTTCATTTTACTCAGATTGCTTTAGCAGAATTTGACATTTTAAATGGATATTTAAATAATTAGAAATTAACTATCTAGAAAAAAATAGAGAAGAGCAGTTGGAAAGTTCTGAACACAAGCACAAACAAATACCATAATGTATTTAAACAGCTCTTGTATCGGCATTGCAATACGGCATGTGTGCTTAAGGATGAGGTTGGAAATGTGGTTAGTACCTCATATAGAATTCTAAAGAATTTGGCATTTATTGAGAACCCATCAGTTAGCATCAAGGGAGTGAAATGACAGTTCTAGGTTACAAAAATATTTCTGGTGAGAAATAGAAAATAAATGGCCTGGAGACAGTCACTGGCCTGCCTGATTTTGCCAGAAGAGCTAATAGATATGCAGAATTTCTGGAATTTGGGAGTAGGGTTGGATATTCCAGGACATTTCACAGTGGATAAATCTTCATAAATAGAAAGGACTGAGTCTGGCAAGGATCAATGCCTCAGATCAGCTGGTTCAGCTACCTAAGCTGCTGCCATTGCCACATGCAAATTATGTTTGAAGATGGCACTAACTCCAGCGTTTACTTCCCTTAGTTTTCAAATGATGGAATGCAGTAGGGGACCCCTTAACTAATTCCTAGCTAAGTATGTGAATGTGAATTTTTCTATTCATGTATATATTATTACAAATTGCATTTGTTTTTATTTTACTTTGAAAATTTTCATATGAAAGAAGAGCATATGCACTTTTCTCCCCAGTTAGATATGTCCTCTTTTAATGGCAGTGCCCTATTAAAGTTTCAGTTCAGTGTTAAATTACCTTACATTTTGCATTTAACTTTCCATGACTTGGTACTAACTGTCAGGGTGCTTTTTGTTACGCTGCATACTGGGCACACTTATTCTCAGAATCTTATTGCCTGACTAGATTTTAAACTTCATTTGGAAGTCTTGAGGGTGTATTTTCATTATTATCAGTGAGAAGGAAAAAAAATTACAGGGGATTGCGATCAGAGAAGAGACATGTAAAAATCAAAGAGAGAAAAAAAGACATAAATAAAACTAGAGAGAATAATTACTTGACTACAAAGGTTGAAAAAGGAAGAAGGATTAGAAAAAATTAAAGCATATATATATTTTTATGTACAGAATGTGTCCTATGGCCTTACCCATACGTCCTTCTGTTTATTTTTTTTCTTAAAAATGTCAAAAAAAGTACATTTGGGGCTCATGTTTTCCATCTTTGTTCATTTCAGTTTCGATCTTTGTTCAGTTCAGTTCAGTTCAGTTCAGTTGCTCAGTCCTGTCCGACTCTGCGACCCCATGAACCTCAGCACACCAGGCCTCCCTGTCCATCACCAATTGCCAGAGTCTACCTAAACCCATGTCCATTTAGTCAGTGATGCCATTCAACCATCTCATCCTCTTTTGTCCCCTTCTCCTCCTGCCCTCAATCTTTCCCAGCATCAGGGTCTTCTCAAATGAGTCAGCTCTTCACATCAGGTGGCCAAAGTATTGGAGTTTCAGCTTCAACATCAGTCTTTCCAATGAACACCCAGGACTGATCTCCCTTAGGATGGACTGGTTGGATCTCCTTGCAGTCCAACAGACGCTCAAGAGTCTTCTCCAGCACCACAGTTCAAAAGCATCAATTCTTTGGTGCTCAGCTTTCTTTATAGTCCAACTCTCACATGCATACATGACTACTGGAAAAACCATAGTTTTGACTAGATGGACCTTTGTGGACAAAGTAACGTCTCTGCTTTTTAATATGCTGTCTAGGTTGGTCATAACTTTCCCTCCAAGGAGTAAGCATCTTTTAATTTCATGGCTGCAATCACCATCTGCAGTGATTTTGGAGCCCAGAAAAATAACGTCTGACACTGTTTACCCATCTATTTGCCATGAAGTTTTGGGACCAGATGCCATGATCTTAGTTTTCTGAATGTTGAGCTTTAAGCCAACTTTTTCACTCTCCTCTTTCACTTTTATCAAGAGGCTCTTTAGTTCTTCTTCACTTTCTGCCATAAGGGTGGTGTCATCTGTATATCTGAGGTAACTGATATTTCTCCTGGAAATCTTGATTCCAGCTTGTGCTTCCTCCAGCACAACATTTCTCATGATGTACTCTGCATATAAGTTAAATAAGCAGGGTGACAACATACAACCTTGACATACTCCTTTTCCTATTTGGAACCAGTCTGTTGTTCCATGTCCAGTTCTAACTGTTGCTTCCTGACCTGCATACAGGTTTCTCAAGAGGCAGGTCAGGTGGTCTGGTATTGCCATCTCTTTCAGAATTTTCCACAGTTTATTGTGATCCACACAGTCCATCTTTGTACATGTATAGAATAGAGATGTGCTTGAATGATATCCTGTAGTCAAAAAGAACATGTTATAAAATATGAAAATGTGTTTTGGCACAAAACCTGAGGTTAAAACAAATTGAATCTTCCCTTTTAGCTCAGTTGGTAAAGAATCTGCGTGCAAGGCAGGAGACCTGGGCTTGATTCCTGGGTCGGGAAGATCCCCTGGAGAAGGAAATGGCAACCCACTCCAGTTCTCTTGCCTTGAGAATCCCATGGGCAGAGGAGCCTGGGGGACTACAGTCCATGGGTCGCAAGAGTCAGACAAGACTTAGGGACTAAACCACCACAAACCAGTTTAAGAGAACAATAAAAAACAAACAAGCAAACAAAAAACTGAAATTTAACAGGATGGTTGATATAGAAACTAGAAAGTAAAGTCTTGTATTTTATTATATACAGAGGCTAGCACTACAAAACAAAGAGATTAAGCTGAGCCATCTCAGCACATCATATTAAGATCTAAAAGTACTTTTACATCTCATATTTTGTGATTCTATTACTGTCACTGAATGAAGTTGCTCAGAAGCACCAGCCAGGGTCCTCAGTCCATGGAATTTTCCAGACAAGATTACTGGAATGGGTTGCCATTTCCTTTACCAGGGGATCTTCCCCACCCAGGGTCGAACTCAGGTCTCCCTCACTGGGGGCAGACTCATTACCATCTGAGCCATCAGGGAATCCTGAAGGTGAAATAAAATAATCTAACTCCTGATTCCAAGCATTTAGGACTTTATCAATTCTTAGCATTAAATTCACCTTTAGGATAAAAAAAAATCTTTAATACATCTTTAAAATTCCTTCCCTGGGCTTGACTTTGATCTATCCTTGTTTTTCCATTTCTGTGGCAAGTATTTAAGGACTGTCGTATGCATCTCAGAACACATAAATACACTAATTCATATTGCAATGGACAGTGCAAAAATAATATAAGGATTTTCTTGTAAGTTTCCTGAAAGTCTTTTTTTTTTTTCCATGGTTTTCAAAAATCACTCTGTGTATGTAATATTTTGACCTTCAGTAAAGCTACCAATCCCCTTGGTTTGTCTACCTTGATAGTCCATAAGGTATATGCATTTACTTATCTGTTTGTTTCCTGTACCACATAACAGAGCTTTTTATTAAAGTAATATAGTTTTATTTAGTTAGGTAGGGTACTCATCTCTGATTTGCTTATATGCAGGATATTGATAGGAAATTTTTATCGTACAAACTTCAGAATTAATTATGGAATAAAATTAAGCTTCTTGAGTGTAAAATTATATATAGCACCATAGAAATAATTGTATAACTTAAAAAATGGGCGTATGAATTCCATGTAGCCTGTTTTAGAATATAGTAATTTGTTTTTAAAGTAAGTTATATAAAAAAACAAACAAAAGTAAGCATTATGCTTGTTTTCCCAAGATCAGTAGAGGCTATCCATTTTCTGCCTACCAGAAAAGGAGGACAGCAAATTTTTTAAAGTACAAAAGCCTGACACATGCTTCTTCTTTTAAGCAGAAATACTGTTTACATGTAGAATGCATTCAGCTATAAAAGATTAAGTTACCAACTCAACTTTTGATTTAAATTCTACAGAAGAAAAGAGTTTAATGATTGAGATATAATGGCAGAATCTGCTTTTCTTGATATTTTAAATGGAGAAACATAAAAATCATTTTTCATACATGAATTAACTAACAGTAGTTCAATGCAAAGCATTAAGACATTTTTATTTTTACCTTTGTTACAGTCAATTTTTAAAAATAATGGTGGTTGATTGATACTTTGCCTCTGACAACATTAATGGTGTATCTCCTGTAGTAAACATAAAGTCTTCCAGTGTTTTCATACTCTATTCAACTCTTTTCAAAAGTCTATTTTCTTCCAATATTGCCTGTTTATTTTCAAAATGATTTAAATAATCATTAATTCATATTTTAGCTTATTAAGGTTTTCATTTTTTATAATACAAAATAACATATATAAAGTTTAGCTATGTGTACATATTTATAATATATTCTTTATTTATAGCTTGCAAGAGATCCATGTTTAATTATTTAAAATAAACTAGGGGTAACCTGAAACATTCTGCTATAAAGAATTCACTTTCTTTTCACGTTTAGTAGTAAGAAAATATATAACTGTTTAAACATTTTATATGCATTCACATAAAGTATGAAAATAATAAAAAAGGGCCAACTTTCCTCTAATGAAGATATTCCATATTTATAGAAATGACATAATATTATATATAATGAATTCAGTTTAAATTTGTTTCTGAATTATGCAAATTATAAATCATCTGATAGTCACCTTATTAATAAAATCCCAGTATCACAGTATCATTTAGATTGATGGAGCCAATTAACCGCATGCTGTAGGACACAAAAAAGTACCAAGACTCATTTATTTGATATATAGTATACATTTATTCTGTTTTCCATTGGTGTTTTACTAGGAAGAATATAAAATTTTGGAGATATCAAAAAAATCAGTATTAGAATTAAATTTAAAGTGCTTTTAAATCTTTTAAGCAATATTTTTAAGATAAAGCCTTGACATAATGATGAATATACCATAGCATTAATTTACATACAAAATATTAATGAATTAATTTATTTCATTTTATGATCTGACCCACTCTGAGAATCTCTATAATAGCACTGGAAATACATACATACATACATATATATATACGTTTCACTGAATCATGGAGGAGAGAAATCTGTGGTCTGTCTTGCCTGTAGCAAATCTAAAAGCTGAGTTCAAGAAAATACAAGAAAGGGATCTGGGAAGCAGTCTATTTTATCTTTTTCATGTGATCTGTGGCTCTTTCCTGCTATGCCCAAACAGTTGTTGAAGATTCTGTATTTCTGATCCTCAAGTACACATTGACACTTACCTGGGATCCTTATTTTGAGAAATACTAAAGTAAACAAAAATCCTTAAGACACTTGATTTAAAAAAACAAAAAATAACCCACAGTTGTCATGGTTTTATGACACCCAAGAAGCCAGAACTTTAGTAAGTAATGGGTTGCAATTACTTATATTAAATAGAGTCTAAGTTCTTATAATATAAATGCTTATATTTAGTATACTTAATACAGTTAATAAAAATCATAGTCAACAAAATCTTAGGATACACATTATTGGTTATTAATTCCTTATCTGTATACCTATAGTTAGCACCTATTGTTTCATGGCAAAGTATCCCTTTAAGCAGCTTAAAATACACTTATTGACTTTTTCACAAAGTTTCTGAGGGTTTGCTGGTTTTGGCTCAGGGTTCCTCACAAGGTTGCAGTTTACCTCAAGGCTCAAGTGGTGCTTCCGAGTCTGCTCACATGGGTGATGGCAGTCTTCAGTTTGCCATATGCCTTAGTTGTCCAGTGATTTGACCAGAAGCTGCAATTCCTAGCTATGAAGACTTGGCCCCAGACTGCTTGCAACAGAACAACTAGCTCTCTCAGAGCGCGGGCGAGAGAGAGCAAGAGAGCAGGTGAGTGTCTAAATGGAAGCCGTTGTCTTTTGTAACAGTCTAGGAAATTACATACCATCACTTCTGCTATAAGCTTTTGGCCACACTTAACAACTCTGTTGGACTGTGAAGAAAGCTGAGTGCTGAAAAATTGATGCTTTTGAACTGTGGTGTTGGAGAAGACTCTTGAGAGCCCCTTAGACTGCAAGGAGATCCAACCAGTCAATCCTAAAGGAGATCAGTCCTGGGTGTTCATTGGAAGGACTGATGTTGAAGCTGAAACTCCAATACTTTGGCCACCTGATGCAAAGAGTTGACTCATTGGAAAAGACCCTGATCCTGGGAGGGGTTGGGGCAGGAGGAGAAGGGGACGACAGAGGGTGAGATGGCTGGATGGCATCACTGACTCAATGAACTTGAGTTTGAGTGAACTCCGGGAGTTGGTGATGGACAGGGAGGCCTGGTGTACTGCGATTCATGGGGCCGCAAAGAGTCAGACACGACTGAGTGACTGAACTGACTGACTAACAATGCTAGTACAGTTTGGAAAGAGTTTACATAAAGATGTAAATACCAGAAGGTAAGAGGCACTGGGAGATATTTTGGAGCCTGCCTAGGATCATCTGATTCTTTTTATATTTACTTCTTAGAAACACAAATCATCTGATAAATTTGATAAGGAAATTTTACCATTTGATAGTATAATACTTTATGTTTTAAAAGTTCAAATTGACAATATTTTTACATTTTAACAGAATATTTCATTTTTATATTATACCATATATATACATACATATATATGTAAATATATAGAGAGATGTATAAGAGATTTATATTTTTTTAGCTAAATCAGAAAAAATTCTGTTAGTTTTTATGGTGGAACTGTGCCTTGGAAATCCATGGCACTTTTGAAAAATAAGGTGACTTTTTGTGTTCCATACTTTTTTACTAGATAAAAACTTGTTAATCATCACATGATACTTACTCAGATTGAATTTGCTTCATAATTATCTAGCTTTATTCAAGTTGTACTGAATCCAATATCTGTTCTATGTACACTCTCAAGCATGTATATTTAGACAACTTGGTATTTCAGTTGTTTCTAAAACAATGCCTTGCACCTGATGCTCTTCCATTTAAATGAACCTCTTTTTAGGAAATACTATGTGTATAAAATAACATGCTAAATGCTTGAGAAATACAAAGATCATTAGTATATCATGACTGCACACAAGAAACTTTGACTCATCTTTGGGAAAAAGTCAATTCAGAGGAGATTCCTTTATTTGAGGTAAGATGAATATCATAAGTGAAATACAAAGAAGGTGCTTTGTGGGTTCAAGAAAGAGGGTTATCAAATGGCCTTTGGTAAAGGGAGATATAAAATTTTTGTGGATTTTTAGAGTTAGGCCTTAAATGATACTTAAAGTTTTCAAAGCTGATCTAGAATTTAATTTACTAGGTGGAAAGTGTAGAACTAGCAGAGCAAGGAGCCTTTTTGGGGAGTGCAAAAACCATCTTGCTTGGCTGAAACTTAAACAGTAAGTTTAAAGGCCCTTCTAAGGAGTATTGAGGAAGCTTCTGGTTCCAAGTGTTAATTCTTAATTTGGGAAGAAATGGAGATCCACTTTAAGCAAGAGAGAGACAGGAGCAGATACGTGCTAAGATTAATCTAGGAGTATATATCTGAATAAATTATTATAGGAAAAGATGGATGAAAATGTATTAGTCAAAGAGAGAAGTCCACAGGGATATAAAATAACTAAAACTGATTTGTTCCTATCTTATATGCATACCTCAGTGAGGATCTCTGCTGACATGTTCACAGTGAGAATAGGAAGAAGGAAGTGGAGTGAGAAGCATGCAGAAACACTAATTATATAGATAAATTTTGATAAGCAATTAAAAGTTTAAAATATTCTAAACAAGTTAAACCAATTGAAATGATCAAAATAAAGGGAAATAAGGAGAAATGATGGGTTGTGGGATATAACTAAGAGTTTGAATTTAGCCCAATGGATGTTGGACTCAGTACATCCTCCTTTGCATATTTTAACTCAAGTGGACATCTGTCAATTTGTATTTCAAGTAAAACTTGGATCTAGAGCCAAAGACCAGAGTTTTGAATAGAGGTAAACTGAAGGTGAATAGGAGTGGCTAGAGATAAATACTTGAATGAAAGAGCACCAAAGAGTGAAAAGCACCCTTCAGGGGCATCTATATGCTGAGGATGGTAGTAATAGAGAAACCCATCAAAAGCGGGAGCAAACATTTGGAGAGATACCTAATATCTTTATGCTGTACCTAAGATTCTAAGATGGAGAAGGAAATGGCAACCCACTGTAGTGTTCTTGCCTGGAGAATCCCACGGATAGAGGAGCCTGGTAGGCTACAGTCCGTGGGTTTGCAAGAGTCAAACACAACTTAGTGACTAAATCCACCACCACCAAGATCCTAAGCATTTAAAGGAATGGAGAGTCAGCAATTCCAGATGCCATAGATAATTTTAGAAGGTGGATAATTTATTATTTTTAAAGACACAGCCGTAGAGAAAAAGTGATGGCTGAAAACAGAGGGTTTAAAGAAGGAGCTACTAGTAAATGGAATTACTGGAAAAGTACCACTCATTGAGGATGTAAGGGTAAAAGGAACAAGGGATGTGATATATAGGGAGATATTAAAGATGAAATTACTTTGGAGATTGCAAACAAATCAAGTATTGGAGGGAGAATAGAATTTTTGAAAATAGTCTCAACTCTAAATACTTTGACATAAGGCTGAAACAGTGATCTAATCCAGCAATATATTGTAATGTTGCTTCTTTCTCACTTTTATATTCATGTGAAAATAAGTGTTTCCCCAGTTAAATTCTTATTTCAGCCATAAGAAAAAATTATTCTTGTCCTGAAGTAATTTTGCTAAGTATTAATTTTTTAACAATAGATTCAGTTCCATATTTTTGTTACTTCATTTCAACAAAATGCTGCCAATCAAGTTTTGGAATAGCTCTTCTCACCTTGTCTTGATTTTAAAACCCATTATTGTCACCTCTAATGCTAATTTTTTTTTTTTTTAAGTTAGAATGTAATAAGTTTCAACTCTTAATCTTAAACAGGATTATTGTGTTTAAATTTCAGATTTGTTTCCATGACATGGAGGAAGGGAGCATTAGTTTCTTTAACAATGCTTTCATTATGTTATGGCTATTTGAGTTAAAGGTCACTGAGAGAGAGAGAGAGAGGGATATCATAGGAACTGGAATAAATATGACTTAAGACAGGGAGCCATAAAACTTGAAAAAAACAAACAATAAAACCCAAACCTTATAACAGTGCTGCATAATGTGCAGTGGGTTTTCCCAGTGGCTCAGTGGTAAACAATCCACCTGCAATGCATGACATGCAGAAGACATGGGTTCGATCCCTGGGTCGGGAAGATTCCCTGGAAGAGAGAATGGCAACCCACTCTAGTATTCTTGTCTGGAGAATCCTATGGACAGAGGAGCAAAGAGTTGAACAGGACTGAAGCGACTGAGCATGCATACATAATGTGTGGTGAATGCATGTTCTCAGAATGGCTGTATTTATAACAAATTGTTAGAATATCAGTTTTTGCAACACCTGACAACATTCTAGTCCAACAGTAATAGATATCTTCACTTGAAATGAACATGTTTTCACAATAATTATTGCTGTACAGTATATATGTGAATATGTGTGTATGTATATATTATTATAGACTATGTAAAATAGCTTAATCAAAAACATCAGAATTTACAAGTTTATTCTTTGGACTGGTGTTTATCTGTGCAAATTAGGGGGAAATAAGTGACCATTCAGTCCTTTTTTCTAATCTTCTAAAATGAAGGAAATGATATACTTATCTATTCAGGGTATTGAAAACAATAAATAAATTTGTGAATGATTTGAAGTTGCTAGGGGATCTTTTTCTAGAGTTGATGCTAAGTCACTTCAGTCGTGTCCGACTCTGTGTGACCCCATAGACAGCAGCCCACCAGGCTCCCCTGTCCCTGGGATTCTCCAGGCAAGAACACTGGAGTGGGTTGCCATTTCCTTCTCCAGCGCATGAAAGTGAAAAGTGAAAGTGAAGTCGCTCAGTCATGTCCAACTCTTAGTGACCCCATGGACTGCAGCCTACCAGGCTCCTTTGTCCATGGGATATTCCAGGCAAGAGTACTGGAGTGGGGTGCCATTGCCTTCTCCGTTTTCTAGAGCAGTGTATTGTTAATGAAGACCAGCCCTTCCGTAGCTGCCACGTGTGCCATCTCTTATGGCAAGAAAAATTGACAAATGACATTCGCTTCCAATATTACTTAAAAATAAGTTCTGTGTTTTAATTAGGCACACCAGCTAATGTAGCAGACAACTCCAAAATCTCAGTTAGTTAACACAACAAAGTTTATTTCTCTCTCACTGCAATTTGATGAGGTTTGGGGGAAAAAAAAAAAAACAAAAAACTCCTCCAAGCAGTGATTCAGAACCCCAGGCTATCTCCATCTTGTGGGGTTCAGTGACCTTGTGGCTTTATGATCACCATACTTGCTGTCACCTGCCAGCAGATAAAAATCAAAGAGCATTGGGGAGGTACATTGGATACTTAACTATATGGCTCAGCAGTGCACACCTTATTTCATTGGCCAGAACTAGTCAGAGGGTCCAACTGAGATATTGAGGTGCTAGGAAATTTTCTGGCTAAAATATTGTTAAGAAAAAAAGAGGACAAAATTTGGGTCATCACTACTGAGTGACCAACCTTTGTAATATACTTGAAATTTCCCCAGTTTTAAGGACTCCCCTATAGCTCAAATAGTAAAGAATCTGCCTGCAATGCAGGACACCCAGGTTCAGTCCCTCGGTTGGGACTATCCTCTGGCGAGTTACAGTCTATTGGGTCACAAAGAATTGAATGGGATTGAACAAATAACTACTACTCCTCCTCCCCAGTTTTAGCATTGAGAGTTCTGAATTTGGGGAAGCTCATAACCCTGAGCAAACCAACATGGTAGACTAGTCCAGCATTGTCAACTATGCTCTCCATGGGATTGAAGGAAATGTGTTGTGGATATTGGCTTACATTTTATAAAGGAGAAACAAAAATAGCAACAAGAACTCCAAAATATCATCTAGACTTTACAGTTTAAACCTGAAACTAGCCCAGGGAACAAGCGGTAACAGAAGCCACTGTTTTAATAATCTTCATTAATTAAGAGCTCTCAGTGTGCCCAGCAAGTTATATGCTATCACTATGAGAATAGCCCAGTAAAGTATAAAAAATGCTGCATTTAAAATGATGGAGGTTCAGAAAGGTTAACTGAGCAGTCCAAAAATCATACTTTCATAAGTAGACAAGATTCTAAAACAGTTACAAATGTCAGATTCTTTCCTTCAGGTCACTGATCTTAGATGAGAACCCGTGCACATACATACACACAGAAATGTGCAGTTAAAATGACATGAACTCCCCATTTTAAGTATATACAAATGTAATCATCTCCCAAATTAGAGATATTTTGGTTGATTAACATTTGAGCTTTAAAATACAATTTCTGGGACAATTTTTCTATATTTTGTCTTAATAATGAACTTGGAATGGGATTTAATATAAAGTAAAAACTTTAATCTAGAACTAATCATAAAATAAGCAATCAAAGTTTTAAATACCAAGATTGTTATAATAATGTAGACCCCGCTTATGTTGCTTGGTATCTTCAATGGGAAACGTTTTGAATTCCTATTGAAAATATTAGAAGAAATACCACCTAAATAGAATTAAGTATCTTTACTGACATTTGCTGTAGGATTGGGTAAGAAAGGCTTTGGATGTTTGGATTAGAGTTTTCCTAATTCTCACTGATCATGTAACAATTTAAAAAGTAAAAGATAGGCACCCAAATATCAGCAATAAATCATGAAGTAAAATGAACATATTCATCAAATTTGAAGTAAAATAATGTGCATATGTTTATACTTGTAATGAACACTTTCATTTTATTTATGACATACTTTACAAGTGAGTGAAAAAGAAACATATCAAGTAACATCTAATTAAGAACAAAGAGTACAAAATGATGAAGAAAAAAAAACATCTTTCATTTAGCATTTTGGTATTAATACTCAGTTTAAAAAGTACCATATAAAAACTAGAACATATTTCTATGTCTGTATCACATATCAGCTTCATATTAGCCATGAAGTTGAGAAATCAGATAAAACATCATATGCATGTATACATAATATGTAATGCAAATGGTATACACATATAGTATATAATTTATATATATAGCACATTATACATGTATAGGAATACATTTCTTGCATTTTGTTATCAATGCAGCATAATGTAAAAATGCCATATACAGTTATTTTGTAGCAGGAGGGAAAATTAGAGCTGTACATTTTGGTTACTTCTTACATCATTCAGAGATTTATCTTATATAGCTTTATCTTTTTGTCTTTAGAAGCAAAGCTGCTTATATCATCTTTACAGTCAAAGAATTCAGTTTTGGTTTTTTTTGTTTTTGTTTTTTTTTTCTGATTTTATTACAATTTAAAAAGCCCAGTGTCTTTCTTTTAAGATTCAACATCCATTGCCCAGTGAATTGGTAAATGGATCTGATACATCAGTGAACAAAAGAACCAAGTTGGTGTATCAAGTGACTTTACAAGTTACCTCTTGGGATTCATCAGGAATGGCACCATTCTGAAAGGGATAAACATGGGATAAGCCAAACTATAGAAATATGATAGGGCTTTTTTCCTACTCATACTTGAAAATATTCTATAGAGAAAAATATTGCTAGCATCTACTTCTGTTATGTCTGAGAAGTACCTATATTTTGAGATCACAGAACTCAGTCTGGGAATTGCTAATGGAGTTATGTTGTTCTAATAGAAGCACAACAAGCTCATTTCTTAAACTGGATTTCCCTATGCAGGGGCTGACACATTCTTATATGCATACATTTCCTCTAATATCACTGTGCGTTTCTGTTCGTGTCACTAAACTACTAACAGAGGGAAGGAAATGACATAAGAACAAAATAGCTAAAGAACCAGAGACTTATAGATGTTATTGACAAAAAGAAGGAGCAGCTTTACATGAAATCAACTGGAACACTGCCAGAGTAACACTCTCTTCTAAATTTGTTCATAGGAATTCCCTTGAGAAGACCCAGCTTCCTAAAATTCACATATGCAGATGTTCTAAGCAGCTCTGATTTTTATCATATATTTTACCCTGGTTATGAAGTTTATGCTTGCAGCTTGGATTCATTTTAAGCTGGTAACTTCCGGGTATAGGACAAACTAGAATAGTCTTGATTTTCTGAGCAGCAACATGGAAATGATATTCTTTTGTTTTGTTTTGTTTTTTAATAAGTTTCCAAGTGGTCTTCATTCAACAGCAAAAGTAGATTTCTGATCTCCCAGAAAAGTGCCTCAATTGTTATTTATTTAGTTCCCAAACTTTTCCCATAAATTGTCTTCATGTGTTATCCTTATTAGATCCTCAGCCTTAATCACTTAATCATCTTAACATGAAATCATCATGTTATGATTTAAACTTCCTATTTTAAAAATGGTTGTTTTACTCTATATGAGATATCAAAGGCCATTTAGTTGTTAAAATGCTTCCAGATTAATTAATAGCATAAACAAAGTATTTCTAGTAAAAAAGTGAGTTAAGTTTGGAGTTAAGTGCCATTAACATGGATGAGAATTGTAGAACTGTTTGATATTAAAATGGATATAGATCAGACTCTTGAACGAGAGACACTGCAAAGATTTTCCTTAGTGTTTTGTCGTTGCTGTTGGTTTTTTCCTTGCCTTGTTTTGGGGGGTTTTGGTAATTTTATTTTTATCCTGCTTCAGCTAAGAAATCCTCTCTACCATTTGTACTTATTACCTCAGTAGGATTGGGTTGTAGGGTATTTTTTCCTTTTAATATGTCTTCTATCTTATCAAGCATGCTTTTTATTTGTGATTTCTCAGGCAATTTTTCTCTTTCCTCTCTTCCTGAAACAGGGTTGTATAGATTGCACCAATTTCATGTTTTTTTCCACCTGCCCTATCAGTGTTCCCAGTAGGTTTATTACTAGTTGTACAGATTGGATTCCTTTTTTCATGAGGCTGGAGGAAAAAGGTCTCAGCCTCCTCCATTTACTTGAATTGGATTTTTTTTTTTAATTTAAACCACCATTTTATTCAAGCCAAGAACATAAAGCATCTCTTACTATTTAGACAATAAGTATTATAGCTTTAAACATTCAGAATGGAAGTTGTGTAGATTAATGTTTTAACCTAGAATTTCTCTCCAATCTCTCCTAAACAAAATCCATTTATGAATATTCTGTATACTATGAATGAAATCAATTAATTTGTCTTTCTCATATTTTGTGTGGTCTGAATATGAAAGTATAAAATACATACAGTATTCATTTTTACAGCTGCAGGACTATTAGTGTTTAACAATTCAAAAATACAGAACTGGAGTGCTCGAGTGAGTGTTAAGTATTAGTAAAACCAAATAGAAGTCATTTTTGTCTACAGATATGAAAGCTGCAAATATTCTGCCTGCAAATTATATGTACTCAAATGAAAAATACAAATAACAATAATTGTTATTTAATGGTGAACTCTGGGAGCCCAACACTGTCCTGTACCTCCTCTCATTTTACCTTCAGGTAGATTATTTGAGGTGGGTCATGTTACTTTTCTGATTTCATAGACAGGAAAGGGAAGCATGGGAATTTTAAACTCAGTTGCTCAAGACAATGTAGCTATTTAATGGGGAGGTTATGATTAAAAATCCAGGTCTATCTGATTCAACAGCTTGTCTCTTAATCGTAATCCTATAATTACCATCCATGACTATGTAAATTATTAAAACTTCTTATAGTGCATAGAGTGATCTTAGCTTTTATATAAATACTCTACTACTTGACCAAAAATAAATAGTACACCCTTATCTATGTAACAAGTTATATGAACATTATAAGACCAATTATGAGCTATTAATATAGAGCTATAGTTGTTACAATAAGGGATACTATGGTACAGTATTATAGTGTTTTGTTTACTAATTTTTGGAATTACTGATGGAAAAACATAGCTAAAGCATTGTTTTACAAAACACTACAAACTTAAAGAGCTAAGTAAAGGAAGAAATTTCTTTTTTTTTTCTTTTGTTAATTTTAAAATTTTTAGTAGTCATATTTTAATTTTATTTTAAAAATATTTACATATTTATTATTGCACCATGCTAGCCTTAACCCTGGCTTGCACAATATGAATTCCTCTTTCTGTATCTTATCCACTAATTATTATAAACCTAAGCATACCATTTATATTAGCTGTATCAAACTAGCCATTTTTTTCCATCCTCTGATCTGGATGAGCTTCAGATTCAAAGTACTAATTGGAGGTCTACAGGCAATAGCATAGACAATCTCATAAGAAGTAACATTAGCAGTTATTCTCCTATGAGTCCTCTGATAAATTGATCATTTATACTTTCAGCAATAATTGCTACACAAGAACACCTCACCTATGACTAATTTTCCAGTCCTGATCTCCTACCCAGAATTTGATTATCTCTTTTCTAACAGAAATACAGTGGAGCTCCATTTGATTTAAGAGCAGTAGAATCAAATCTATATTTGAAGGAAGTAATTTCTGAATTTGTATGTACATATGTCTATTTGATTTAGAAGACAAATTTGGTTAATATGCCGTATACAATCGGTTTATTAAATATCATTTAGATATTCAAGGAAGTATGAGATCCAGTAGGTAGTTAAGGCAAGAATATGTTTTAGTTGAAGTTTTCTTTTACTTTTTTGTTCATTAAATATAAACCTAGATAAATGTTATTCAGCCTTGAAACAGTTTCATCAGCCAAGAAACAACTTAAGCCAGATATTTCTATGGTTAATTAAAACTAACTTAAGATTTGTCAATTGAAACTGAAAAAAGAATTATACTACTAAACATTCCTTATTCAGTTCATCTTTTCAAAGTACAGAAATTCGGTGATCTGTAAAACCAGGAGGTAATGTTAATTCAAGGGAAACGAGGCTCTTTCATATTTCAGTTGAGTCAGTTAAATTATTTTTGGCTTACACTAATTGGAATAGAATTTTTGACTGTGTTCTTAAGGCCACTGGCAAGTTAACTGAGGCCATGTGAAAATAGTTACAGTTAAGAAACTTGTTGATTCAAATGTCAAAATCATGGAAAGTTTGGAGATATAGTAAGCATAGTTTAGTCCAAGTTCAAAGATGCCATACTCTTTACTTTTTAGGATTATTTGTTCTCTTTCCATAAATAAACTTTAGAAAAAAAATTGTCCATATTAAAAATATAGCTGATATATACATTACTTTTACCCAGAGGTCCCCAACCTTTTTGGTACCAGGGACCAGTTTTGTGAAGACAACTTTTCCATAGTCTGAGAGGATGGGGAATGGTTTCAGGATGATTCAATCACACTACATTTACTGTGTACTTTATTTTTATCATTATTATATCAGCTCCATCTCAGAACATCAGGCCTTGGATCCTGGAAGTTGGGGACCCTGGTTTTAACCTGACAACTCGAGACTGTTAGCTTTTGCCCCAGTCATTGTCTACTTGTATGTCCTCTCCTGCTTGCCAATAAATATATGCAAACACTGAACAATGGAGTTAATAGATAAGTTTGTGTAGTATATATGAGTTTACAATACATCGTTACAAATGCTAGTTCCCTTGGTTCTCAAAAAATCCAATGCAATAATCATTATAGGTTGTTTCTCCTAAATTTTCTCAAATGGTAAGAGCTGGGATTAGTATTAAACAACATTATTGATTCTTACTGTGTTCACTGTATCATATTTCATAAACAACTACTTCTAGAATTTCAAAGATAGCAGAGAGCTTTTGGATCGTTGATCATAACTCACCTTTAATGGATACAAAAATTAGCTCCATGAAAGTGTAATGACTTGTTCAAAGATATAAAGGTTTTCTGGTTTCCAACTCATTTTACCTTCTCACCTTGACAACATATTTTCAAAGGTAGTACTCAAGGACTTCATGGTCAAGCTGCTGCTGCGGCTGCTGCTAAGTCGCTTCAGTCGTGTCCGACTCTGTGCGACCCCATAGATGGCAGCCCACCAGGCTCCCCCATCCCTGGGATTCTCCAGGCAAGAACACTGGAGTGGGTTGCCATTTCCTTCTCCATCATGGTCAAGCTAGTGAATGACAAAACCCTAAACAGTGGACCTAACTCATTGTATGTCGATCTCAGACTTGCAAAAATAGTAAGTTCAGAGTAAATATTTTCTTTCAGAAGAATTTACCTTATTTTCAAGAGCATTACATTATTTTCAAGTATTCATAGCAGTTTAAGATTTCTTTGTAAGTTTTCTATTGATTTCTAAGAATATTGTCTATTATTTTATATTAATATCCATTGTATGAAGGTCACATGTTGTTTCATTTATCTGGACAAATTGGCTACTTACACAAATTTAATTTTAAGCCAGTAGCTAAATGAAACATAGAATGATGATTGCTTATTTAAAAAATTAAAATATTTTGCAAGTATATATATATTCAAATGATTGCATAGCTTTTAATCATATTTAAAATATTTCTAAAACTGAATAAAATATTTTTAGTTATTTTATTTGCTATTTAACTTGATAGTTTATGAAATGTTGAGATTAATCCTATTTGTAGTTTGATATTTTCTTCAAATTATGATAATTTTCCTTTGTGCACATACTACCAATCCTCATGATTTATTATACAGAATTGAATTTTAAGAGAAACTAAAAACAAAATGCATTGGTGAAGTATTTCTTCTATGTGTACCCCAAAAAGGTTACGTACCAAAAATGGCAATAGGTCTTCAACACATCCTTAATTGAATAGCAAAATTGCCCATGGGGAAAGTGAACAACAAGTTATTTGTTCTCAGAGCTGGCAACACTTTTTAGAAAGCATTATTTTTTTATACTGGGTTGAAATTATGATAGGGAGATAACTACATGTTCTGGATTAATCTTTTTTTTTTTTTTAATTTTAAACATGCTAGTGTGGACATATTATAATAAATTTCCTGTAAGCAGCTATTTTACATACTGCTTTTACTTGACTTATGGCAATGAGAGACTAATGAAACTTAGGCATCAGCTTTTTGCAGGATCTCTTTCTCTTAGCACATTTTTTCTGCTTAGTGTTCTTAATATTTATTCATGTGATGCTTTTAGGGTTCTGTTCTTAGCTCCTTTAAAAATTCTTTCTATGTAAGTAGGTGGAGTGAGTGAGATGTTTCATTGGAATAATTTTTATTATGCTATAAATATAAAATTGTCTTAATAATCATGCTTTATACTTATGTTCTTTTATATTTAGTAGCATATTTTATTTTTAATGTTTCTACAATTAAAATGAGTAGAAGTATTCTTTACAAAGGCACTTATTTTGATTTAAAAATTGAAATGTCAGAATAATAAAGTCTAATATTTTCAAATAACTTACCCTTAGGATAGGTGTTTTATAAAAAGCTTTACGTAAAATATTTTATTTAATACTCTAATCAAACTTTTGAAGTAGTTATTCTATAGATGTTAGACATTATATTATAGACGTTAGAACAGTGAGGTTAATGATTTTGCCCGTGTTTGCATAGCATATTAGTGGCCAAGAGGTTTTGAATTCAGGTTTCTTGACATATTTGCTCAAGTCAGTCTTAACTTTAATATAAATCTCTATCTTAAAATCATTTAACATAAATCTATATCATAATATTAGTTTCATTTAAAAATCCTACTTATATAATCATACAGAATCGTATTTGCTTATTTTCTCCCTTTCAAATCATGTTGCTATTATGTTTTTAAAAAAATACATATTTTTAAAGGAGACAGAGGGAAAAAACATACTCCTTGAATTGCTAGTAAATGAGAGGCACTATGTTAGTTCTTTTCATAGATTTCCCATTTAATCCTCTGTAGGATAATCTGAGCTAGATATTATTGTTCCCACTTTACAAATGAGGAAACTTATCCTAGGAGAGTTTAAACATATCATAGCTTGACAAATGACACACAATAGAGGCAAGATTTAAACTCAATGCAGTAGAACATCAATAACTTTGTTCTTTACATGGAACCAGCCACCTGTGACTGTCACTTTCTCCCTAAACCACTTTTCTCAAAATGGGGAGAGAATCAATAATGTCTGATAAATACACAACATGTATCAGCCTTGTAGAAGATATTTTCATTAGTTTATCTCATTTAATTTCCACAAGAACATGTGTTATAGGAATCATTATTTTCATTTTACCCCTAAGAACACTGAGGATCAGAGAATTTGTATAATTTACTTAAAATCTTACAGTACTAATCAGTAGCTTAATGTCTGAAGACCTTGGTTTGGGGCTTCTATTTTAAAGCAGAGGAAAGCAAATATATTTCAGTACAGTCAAGAAATAATAGAAATCTGGTGATATTTGGCATCAGAGCACATAAGACTGGTATACTCTCCTATGTAAGAACTAAGAATTCTATCTCCTTATTAGAAAAGTCTGAAGTTTAAACAGCACAGGGAAAACTCATGAAATCAGGAAACAGTAAAATGATCCTCATATTACCAATTTCCATGCCAGGACTGTAATAAATTTGTCATCTCAACTTTAAAGAAAAATTCAACATTGTTATCCACATCTCTAGAGAATGTATAGCTTATTAATTGGATATTCAAATTTATTCACTTAGAATTTTGCTTAAGCATAGTAATTTAAATGTGTTTCAGTACTTTTTTATAGCATTTATTTTCTTACAAATTTTAGACCAAAGCTTGGCTACTTATCAGCTAGTTATTAAGTAGAATTATACTCCAGAATTCTATTTCTATTTGAAGAACAGAAACTATTTTAGAAGTGTTTTTCTTTAATATATGGAAGAATGAAATGTGCTTTTGCCTTTTTTTGTTGTTGTTGTTATAAAGTGGTATTAAAGTTTTTTTTTTTAATTTTACTGGTGTTCTGTGCATATAATAGCAATAAATTAAACATAGTTTATTTAAGTATTGCGGCCTTTTATTGACTGAACTATTCATCATGCTCGGCATTTCATCAATCCAAGTGAAATTTTAAGTCTAATGAAAACAATGACTCCTCTATGATAAGGTAGTAGTTATTTCTTAGATGGAGTGAGGATCTTTGTCTTGATACTCCTTCTCTTAAATGATGTCCACTTGATAAAACAGATGCCGATTGTTTTCTTTTAGTTGATTTACTTCACTAAATTTCACAAGGCAGAAAAAAAGTATATCTTGAGCAGTAGAAATCTTGAAAATAATAGATATCAGTGATGGTCACAGTCACTTGTGTATCCATTCTGTTTATGTAAGTGGGCAGTGGATTCCTTACCTTCATGATCTTGAAGTGAAGTATTCATGCAGTGCTAAGGTTTAGTGGACTTCTATGTTCAGATTTGTCTTTCTTTTTCACTTCAGGCCTCACTCTTTAGATGCAGTCTCAATCTGTTCATCTTGCTTCAAACTCTTGGTATTCTGTTCTCTGAAAACCTTCCACCATTTAACTGAATCTTTACCTTGAGTTTGACTATTGAGACTGGTTCTCATCAAAGATTGTTAACAGGTGATTTCCCATGTGCCTGCACCTAGCATTTTACACAGGGCTGATATCACTGGCACTTATTTATCATCTTATAGCTCATCTTTCTAACTTCAAAACTGGACCTTATGTTAAAGTATTTCCATCATCTGCAGATGTCAAGTTCTTAACTTTCACAGATTTGTTTTGTTCTCACTTCCTCTGCTCCAGTCTACTTCAGGAACCCGTGTTTCTGGTCCCAGGATATTATCATTCCCAAAACCACTTTACATTTAATGTTTCAAACTCGAAGACCCATTCTCTAACTAGCTCTCTCTGTCTTGATAACACTTTTCCCCTTGTTTCACCTTTTAAATCACTTAGATCACTAACTGCTTTCTACTATGCCAGCCATCCCACTTTATTTCCTTTTTTTTTTTTTAAATAACGTAACCAGAATAAAACAGTAAAATAATCTGGCTTATCTCTCACCAGAACTTTTCATCTCTTTTTTCTGTAGTTCTCATCCCTTATCTGCCCCTAGGGATGTATCCTAACATCAGTTGTAAGACCCCACTGGAGAAAATGATCAGGCCATACAGATGAATACATTTATCCATGGATAATTTTCACACAGAGATGATTATTAACATTTATCATTGTTGATAATTGGCCCCTTTCCCCACAACTAATCAAAATCATTCTTGTTTTCCTTAATTTTGGAGCCTATCTTCTGGTCCCTAGTTCAGTTGCTATGCCGTGTCTAACTCTTTGAGCCCTCATGGACTGCAGCAATCCAGACTGCTCTGTCCTCCTCTATCTCCTGAAGTTTGCTCAAATTAATGTCCATTGTGTTGGGGATGGTACTAATATCCAACCATCTCATCCTTTGCCTCCCCTTTCTCCTCTTGCCTTAAATATATCCCAGCATCAGGGTCTTTTCCAATGAGGCAGCTCTTCACATCAAGTGGCCAAAGTATTGGAGCTTCAAAATCAGTCCATCCAATGAGTATTCAGGGTCGATATCCTCTAGGACTGACTGATCTGATCTTGCAGTCCAAAGGACTCTCAAGAGTCTTCTACAGCACCACAATTGAAAACATCAGTTCTTTGGTACTCAGCCTTCTTTATGATCCAACTCTGATATCCATACATGACAACTGGAAAAACCATAGCTTTGACGTAGGCAGATCTTTGTTGGCAAAGTGGTGTCTCTGCTTTTTAATACACTGCCTAGGTTTGACATACATAGCTTGCCTTCCAAGGAACAAGCAACTTTTAAGTTTGTGGGCATAGTCACCATGCACAGTGATTTTTCAGCCAAATAAAAGAAAATTTGTCACTGCTTCCACTTTTCCCCCTTCTATTTGCTATGAAGTGATGGGAGTGGATGTAATAATCTTAATTTTTTTTTTTTAATGTTGAATTTCAAGCCAGCTTTTTCACTCTCCTAGTTCACCTGCAACAAGAGGCTCTTTAGTTCCTCTTCATTTCATGCCGTTAGAGTGGTATTGGCTGCATATCTGAGGTTGTTGCTATTTTTCCTGACAATCTTGATTCCAACTTGTAATTCACCCAGCCTGGCATTTCACACGATGTATCCTGCGTATAAGTTAAGAAAGCAGGGTGACAATATGCAGTCCTTTTGTACTCCTTTCTCAATTTTGACCATTTTTTTTTTCCTTCCATATTCACTTCTAACTGTTGCTTCTTGACCCACATATGAGTTTCTCAGGAGACAGGTAAGGTGGTCTGGTATCCCCATCTGTTTAAGAATTTTCCACAGTTTGCTGTGATTCGCACAGTCAAAGGCTTTAGCATAGTCAAAGAAGAAGAAGTAGATTTTTTTTTCTTTTTAAGTTCCTTGCTTTCTCCATGATCCAAGAAATGTTAAGAATTTGATCTCTGATTCCTCTGCCTTTTCTAAACCCAGCTTGTACATCTGGAAGTCCTCAGTTTATGTACTGCTGGAGCCTAGCTTGAAAGATTTTGAGCATAACCTTGCTAGCATGTGCTCCCTTAATGGTAAGAAATTACCATGCCGTCTACTTAAAAGAGTAAGTCATGAGTTTCCTTAACTGCTTGTGACCTTTTTATTCCTCCTTCCAGTGTCTGAGGAAGAGATCTCTGTTTACAGCCCACACATTTCCTTTCCAAATGTCAACCCACTGCAGTGTTCTTGCCTGGAGAATCGCAGTGATGGGGGAGCCTGGTGGGCTGCCGTCTATGGGGTTGCACAGAGTCGGACACGACTGAAGTGACTTAGTAGCAGCAGCAGCATTTCCTTTCCAGACAGCTCGTCAGTCCTGGATCACCTGACTTCATGATCTTGGTTTGTTGGTAATTTTTCTCCTCTGAAAACTCTTTCTATCATTCCCTAGGACACTCCCACCCTAACAGCCTATAATCTCTTTTTAGTCTACTTATCAGGCTGGGTTGCAGCAGATAACAGATGGTATGCTAAATTTAGTTTAATCTTAGTAGAACTTCCTAAAGGGAGTTTGTATAGAGAGGTAGGTAGGATGTAGGGAAAGCATAAGGGAGAGTGAAGTATCAGGGACTAGTGACAGAGGGGTACTTTACCATCTAGAGGCTGAGAATATAAGGGGAGGATGTGGGACCCAGTCTAAGAGGCAGAGAAAGGCTTTCCTGGCAGCAGCTGTGACTTTCGGTTAATGGATGCAGCCACTGTCCCACTCACAGATGTGGATCTAGAGTAATAAACACAATACTCAGGCTCAGAATCCAAATCTCTCTCCTATCTTTAGTGTCCTTACGAGTGCTTTCCATTGGCTTAACACAGGAAGACAGAGGGCAAGGGAGCTGACTGAACAGTATATCAGCTTTGCAGAGCATAGAACAGGTTAGAAAAAGATGGAAGTTGAATCTGAAGGAGGAAATGAAAGACATTCACCATGTCTTAATGTTATTTATTTATTTTTCACTTTCTTAGCTCTTCTAAATAACTTGCTGATCTCAGAACAAAGGGTCTAGGAGGCTCCCAACTCTTTTAGGATGCTCTCTGGACAGTTACACATGTTGCCCCAGCCTAGACTGATGCTTTTCTTTTCAAGTTCCTGAAATTCATCTCCATTAACGAATTCAAATGTCTGATTTCTAATATTATATTTAATTTTTTACCAGCTAGTTAATCACCCCTCTTCTATTTTCCATTAAGTCTTTGTACATCCCCAACATAGGAATTTTTTTTCATTTTATGATCCTGCAAGAACCTATTCAGTAAGGATTCCATCTCGTTTGTCTTTGCATGTTCTATACTTATTTGTTGCTTGGTTAATGTTAGGTAGTCAGTAATAATGTGTTTTGTTAATTTGCATGTCATTTGTCTTTCTCTCTGTACTGAGTTTCCTACTGATAACTGCTGTAACAGTGCCATTTATGGAATACAATTTGTTGTGGGTAATCTCCTTGAGAACTAAATGAATAAGGGGCTATTCATTTTTTCTAGAAATGAAAATCACTCTCTAGAAGGTTCAGTAGTCCCCTTAAAAGTTACTACATTTTATCTTGAGTTATATAAATTGGAAAGAATGACCTGGAAGCAAGGTTACAAAGATAACATGGGCATCAAAGACAATTCAAGGGAATCTGTGGGCAGAGGACTGCATTATGCTTTGGGAAATGCAGCCTTTCTTTTTTATTTCAATGCTGGAAAAACACATAGACAAGGGAAGTGATGTAGGGACACACAGAATCAAAAGAGACAAATTTACCACTAAAGACATGCAGAATTTACTAAAATTGTGGTGTTATTTTTACAGAAAAAAAAAATGTGAAGGAAATGATCTAACTCAGGATAATTATTTTGAATTAAAATATATAAATTTAGTTTTCTGTGTGCTTTTCTCTGTAATGTTATCTGTCAATCATGTATATGTTACAATGAAATATTTAGCTACCTCTCCTTTTAATCACCCAAGAAAGAGTCTGCATTGCTGTATTGAGACTTGCATTTGGGTAGCTTTTATCAAATTGATCATGTGGAATATCATACTTTGACTTTTAGGAGTATTTCTTTCCAACGATTCCATTGTTCACATGCTATATAGGCATTCCTGCATGACTTACCTTGACAGAAAGAGTGAAATAGACTAACTACATGTGCTGTGACTTCAGTTCCTTTCTTTGCTGCCCCGTTAAAGAAAGGTTACACATTAACTTGTCATAGCAATTGTGAGAAAAAAACATTTCTTTATCTTAATATTATAAAACTGTCTTACTTTTTTTCCCTGTCATGCTGAGAGATTTTCAGTATGTATTCTCTCTCACTGTCTCTCTCTCTATTTTTTTTTTTTTTCCAAAGCTTTCAGTGTTTTGTATTTGGGAAGGACAAGGAAAAATTCTGCTTTATTTATTTAAATTTGCAGATAAAGGCGCATGGCTGATATGTTTCACTTTTACTTTTATTTAAGCCATAGAGATATGTTATATTCCTATGTGCTATCATAAATGGTTTTTGAGGTGATAAAGTCATGTTGCTTTCACTGAAAAAAAAAAAAGAAAGTGAAATTAGCTAGTTGTGAGGACTGTATTCTCTAGCTGCCAGCAGTAATTAAAAGGTGGTTTTATTCCCTAACTACACATTACATTTCACACGTTCCTGGTTGGATTTTACTCCCAAGATGGTCATTGAATGGGAATTTAAAGTTTATTTTTAGGTAGCTCCTTTGTATATATATTGTTTGCTTTCAAATTCTTGGCAACGGTTATGACTAAATGCCAATGCAGAGAATTTTCATCACTCGAAATAAAGTTGTTATATGTTTGTTGAAATATACCCAAGACAAGTCTTATTCTCTTTCTCTACTCCTTCCTTAAAACTGTTGATACAGAATATTTACTTTATTTCATGATGGGGTTATAATGCTGGGCAATGGAATTGCCAGAGCAAATAAGAAAGGAATTGTTTAAAGAGGGAAATTTTGTGAAAGGAATGGGATACAGGAGCATGGGAAAGAATGACAGTTTGAAATTTTATAAAGCTGTTCGGACACAAATTAAACCTTTGTGAACATGTGTGGATTGTTCATGGAGAAAAGAGAATGCGTGAGCATAAAATAATTGCATCAAAAAGAGAAGTGGTCTAAGTGGTTGCGAATCAAAAGCACCTATAGGTTCACCACTCTCAGAATACCACAAGACAGTTTAGGAAATCTATTTCTGGATTTTCTTTTACTGTCTAACTTGAAAGCATTATTGGATATATCCACATCTGCATTTGTTTGCATCCATTTATAATATGCTGATATTGGTTCTCTAATGTCTCTGGTCATTATATTTAGGTATCTCATTTTTCAAATAGTAACTCTCTTCATAGCCTTCCAATGTTTTTCTTTTAAGGTGTTTTACAGGAAAACATCCATTCTTTTAATCAATCTGAAGTTATAAAATGATTGATCATAACTACCATTTTTGTCTGCCTACTACATTCAAAGAACAGTGCTGATCATTCTTCCTGATATATATTATCTGTTACATTAAATTTAAGTGCCAGATATAAAAATTCTTGGTTTTTCAGATTACACAAGAATGTAAATATATCTTCAAATATTAAGTGTATTAGAATGCTAAGAATGTTTCAAAATAAAAATGATAAATTTTAATTATGAACAATTGATTCAGAGGTAAGATGAAAAAAAAATTAAGGATCCTGGACTATTGGCAAATAATAGTTATAATTAACTTGTGTGCTCAATTGGGAGATGAAGCTAAGTACTAAAAGTCCATTAGATCCCCTCATCTAGTTCACATATCTTTCTTACATTACTTGAAAAAAAAAATTCTTCCAACTTAGGGACAAATATGGTGAGAACAGCTCCATCCACATTGTGGAATTTCTTATAATGTTTCTGGTAATTCTACAGTGTGGGACTTAATATTAACTCAGCATTCCATTTTCCTATCTTTGTAGGGTTGACTATAGCCAAGATTATTAAGGGCAATATGTACGAATGGTTTCTGTTAATAATTCTTGAATTTCACTACTATTGGTTTTCTGACCTACATTTTCCACTTTGCACAGTGGACATGCAGATTCACCAGATGAATGCTAATGTGTTAAATCTGCAAGGACATTCACTGTTTCTGTATGGAGATACCCAAAATTCATTCTTGAAAGTACAAGTGCTAGGCTTAGATTAGAGATCACCAACAGCATGTCTCTATTACCTTTTCTATTTCTGTTCATAGTAGCTTTGTACAGATACATTTTTTTATTCCTATTCAGGTACTGCAGGAGGTGCACTGATTTTTTTTGTTACCTCTTTCAAATGATCTCTGCAAATGCCTTCTACCTCTATAGTAGCATGGAGGGTGGGAGTCTACGTCCCTGTCTCTTTAAAAGACTACCATCCAGCATGACTGCCTGTTAGACCGTCTCCCTTACTAAGAAGACCTTTTCTTCACTTCTGCTCCCTTTATGTTATAACTTTATAAAGGCCCTGGGATAGAGCCTTGTCTAGTAATGTTGCTACTTAATGTAAAACACAAGTCAACTCGCAGTCTCTACGTATGAGAAGTTCTCCTATCTACAAACGCCTCCTGTTCACAGCCCCCTCTTTTTTCCTTTCCATCTCTTCCTTTACAATCTCACTTTCTTGTTTTAACCTTTTTCTTCTTCCATTTCATCTCATTTTTGATAACAAAGATAATTACTAGGGCTTATATTAGTCTCTCTGGTGGCCAGAAAATGAAAACATAAGAAACAAGCTATTGTGTTCTTAGGGGTCAAAGTAAAGACAAAAGAAAGCTTCTTAAAACAGGCAAAGTAAAAACATGAAGGTCTGTGATAGTTTTCAGTCTTGGTATTGATACTTAGTCTGTTAAATGATGATTCCATAAATTACTTAACTTCCCCTGAAATTCTGAAAATTCGTCTCAGTTTTTCATGCAAGTATTTAAGCACAAGTACAGAAGAGCAAAAAGACCAGTGTGATCACCATTTCTAATTCATGATGCCTTAGGCACACTGCTTTGGTGTGGTATTTTTCCAAGCAAAGTGAAGGATACTTGGGCATACAGGGCATTGTGTAAAAACTAAATAAGGAAGATATATGACATGTATGTAGTTTAATTCCTGCCCTGGGACATAATAGGTACTCAATACAAAAGTAGTTTGGCTAACTTTATTGTGTCTTATTCTTACTGTATGCTATATATCCCAGGGGATACTGAGACAATGCCATACTTAAGAATTATCAAACATGTTTGTTACAAAGTACACATTCCCTGGGTCTGATGTGGGGATCTACATACAGAAATGCACATTTTAAATCAGTCTCAACAGGTGGTTCTGATACTATTGAAAAACAGACCTCAATGATTAGGTGCTGGGATATGGGATTTGTACCTTTATGAGCCCAATCCAGTCTTTGATGCTTATAAACATATAAATTTTACCTAATTATTAAAATACTTTAAACTTATTTTAATGAGTAAAAATAAGCAGTCTATTTAGTATATAGCAAATAGTTCAGTTCAGTTCAGTTCAGTCGCTCAGTTGTGTCCAACTCTTTGTGACCCCGTGGACTGCAGCGCTCTAGGCTTCCCTGTCCATCACCAACTCCTGGAGCTTGCTCAAACTCGTGTCCATCTAGTTAATGATGCCATCCAACTATCTCATCCTCTGTTGTCCCCTTCTCCTCCTGCCTTCACTCAGCAATCATATAATTATAATATAGTGGGAATATTTCCACATAAATAATTTGATAACCTCCTGAAAGTTGGCTGTAATGTGAGAATTAAAGAAGACATACCATTTTGACCTAGGATTATCTCTACTATAAACGCAAATATAATAATTTTTCCAATCCCTTAGAATTATAAATCCATACTCAAGTGGAGGAATTTTTGTCAAAATGGATTTCCTAAAGTCTTTTTAAAACCCTTGCATCATTTTATATACATTTGCTGTTTTCTCATTTTCCATAAAAGAATAAAACAAAACACACATACACACAAAAATGACCTCAAATTAAGGAATGCTTTGGGTAAATCTGTGACATTATTACTGACACAAAGAATACTAGAAAAATGTTCGTCAAACTGTGGAGTTTTTTCTGTGATTGATTTCTAGAATAATGATATTCTTTTGATATAAATTGATTATCATTGAGGGGAAAGTCTAAATACATTAGTTCTATCTTACAATATACCCTTCTATCCTTGTAGTTCTAGTAATTAAGTTTCAACTTGTCACAAATAATTCATGTATTTTATAAGTTTTTTAAGTTTAGAGTGTACTCAGAAGAGAAAATGTACTTTAACTATATTTAAATGGCCTATAACTACACACATTTTATTTCTCCTTTCACCTGTCATCCTTTCAACCTGTAATTTTCTCTCTGAGTCCCATCAATACTACCTTTCTTGAAAGAAAAGTACAAAGGTGAATAGAGAATGAAGAGACCAGTTGGAGAGTCTGTTCCATCTTTAATGTTGCCAGTATCTAGTTAAGTTAAATATTGAAGGAAAAATCAATCACCTGCTCCTCCATTTCAACGTCCAGAATCTCAGTGTGGTCCAGTCACTTGCTGCTTCTTGTCTAAACTGAATGGCAATGATAGTGAAAACAAAAAAAAAAGAAATAGGCATTACCCAGCTATAGTCCTGGCAGCCAAAACTCAGTACCACTTTTAGACTTAATAAAAAGCAAAAGTTCCAAACCTTAGGTTAATTTCAATAATTACAAACCTTCAGGCAGTGTCATTGATTGTAGTTCCAAGATTCTCATTTTACTGAAGATACAGTTCCATGAATTTTCACATGATGAGAAATATGAGCACGCAAGTATTGAATATTTAGGAGCCTCATAGTGAGCCTGAAAACAAAGGAACATTTCACACAAAGATTTTGGACAAAATGACTTCTTTACAATTAAAGTTACATTTTGTGCTTTGTCTAAACTTTGCATAGAGCTATGAAAAACTAAAATTGCTGAACACATAAAGTACTTAAGCAGTACAGATAAGCTGATCAGAGAATTAAATGTTCATTATTGGAACATCCTTTAAATAATTTATTTGTTCCTTGCCTTTGTTAAATTGTTTGCTTGTTTGTTTGAGTCAAGTCTATCCTTGCGCCATTGCTGCTATTACCTGAAACTGAAGTGATAGAGACTCATTAATGCAGATTAGTGTCTGAAAGTGAGCAACACTTATAGATAGCAATTCTTGTTTTCTTTTTTCAAATATTCTCTTGAGTGAAGAAAAGCCAAGGGGCTAGTTGCTAGAGGAGAATTAAGCCATCTCAAACAAACAAACAATAGGCTTAATTCTTTTCTTCTCTGGTGTTTATAAAGGAGCAGATTACCCATCCTTGGAATAGATGTTCTGTTACTTTGCATTCTGATTATGGTAGCTGATGGCAACAACACAAGCACATTCCCATAGTTTAATAATAATGCATATTTTTATTCTTTCAGAAACAAAGTGATAAATGTTCACGATATTCAGCACTATAATCTCTGCAAAGGTGGCATACTTTAGATCCAGCAGGAAAATGCATAAATTGGAATCTATGTACAGGGAGATTTTTATTACATGAGCATTTTATTACATGATGTAAGAAATGATGCTACAGGAGTTTGGCAGGAAGTCAAAACTCATTGTACAAGATCAGATTTAAATATAGTATCATGTTTTAATCTATTTTTGCCTTTGTCAAATTGACAGTCATCTTTTGTCTTGTAATTAAATATCAGTTTGGACCCTCAGGCCTCTGAGACAAATTGGTTGTATTCTTATATGTTAAACACTGACTTAATTCAGTTCAATCTTTTAATTCTTCTTCCTTTAATTACTTAGTAGCTCAAACTAATAACTGGTTTTGTTTCTTTAAACTTATCGTGTAGTCTTGCCAAAGCAAATTGCTGTATCTGATTTCATGTGAACGCCAAGTTGCTTAGCAACTTAAATCTGCCTTATATTTCATCTTTTTGCATGCTCTTTAATCTCTAAATTTTTATCAGGGTGTAATTTTAGTCATATATCCATATTTATTCTTTTTTTTTTTTTTTTTTTAGTCACACAATTAGCACTTGGTGTTTCATTGAGTTTTTAGGTGAGGGTTGATGTGGGACAGGGACAATAGAGGGGAAGAAGAGAGAGGGAGAAAGGGGGAGGGAAGGTAAAAAAACAGATGGAGTGGAAGTAAGAGAGGAAAGAGAATAGAATAAGTGAATTTATTTGTAGTATTCTGTTCTTGAATTTTTTAGATTTGTAAAATCTTATTTCTTATTCACCTTTCATACGTGGCTCACATGTTCCTCATTGTCTTCCAGGTACCAAAGCTCTTGTTTCTAACCTCAAAGAGGGGATTTAGTCATCTATAGTAGTTCCCGCACTATTTCAAGCATAATTGGCATTCAGACTCTGAAGACTCTTAAAACAGACCCAATTCAGAGCCTTGTGTGGCTTTATCCCCAGAGAGAAATTATCCCTTTGGGAGGTTTGTCATCTTTGGCAGGAAGAAAATGGTGTTACTATTTTGTGCTTTCATTGTGTCGTGGCAGACAGGCAGTGACTTTTCAGCCAGGTCCATAGGCTAATTGTAGAAATGATGGAAAATGTCAGAATTTAAAGGGAAAAAAAATGTCTTAAAGTAAGTGACAGTTGTCACTTTGCTTATTTTCTGCTATTTGCTGTAATAGGCACCAAACTATAAAGGAGCATTTGAAGGAGAATAAAGATTTGTTTCACATATGCATAATATTGAAAGGAAATGAGCTTTAAATATTGGTGTACATTCCTTCAGAATGTAATTACCCTACATTACCCTATCACTCACTCTTCTTCATCAGAGGCCAAAAATAATTTCTCCAGCACCCTTCCATTCTTCCATACCCACTTTCATAAATGCACACTCAGAGGTGCATTGCTTACAAATCAGGAAAACAAATGTCGACAGGGAGAGTGAGAGCCCATTAATTTTGTGCATTCTTTTTGAGAACAACTGCTTCAACCCAGCTATTATTTGTCTCATGCTTGAAAGCAATCTTCAAGCTTAAAAGTGTGAACTGTTGGTTTCAACTTATTTATTTATTTATTAGTTTGCAGCTCATATTTAAATAAGGCAGTGACACTGCTTGTTTAATGAACACTAACTTAATTTTGGATTTTGTTTATGGAATTTTGAGTGACTTTTTGACATCTTTATATTTTTCCACTCTGCTTTTTTTTTCTTCTTCTTCTTTTTAAAAGTTCTGTAATACGTGAAAGTGAAAGTCTCTCAGTCGTGTCCGACTCTTTGCAGCCCTGTGGACTATAGAGTCCATGGAATTCTCCAGACCAGATACTGGAGTGGGTAGCTGTTCCTTTCTCCAGGGGAATCTTCCCAACCCAGGGATCCAACCCAGGTCTCCACAATGCAGAAAGATTCTTTACCAGCTGAGCCATTAGGGAAGCCCTTTGCAATTCATAACTAAACCTTTTTTGGTCAAGCGTCATTTCTTCGAGGTCTCTGTTATTTGCAAAATTTCTCTCATCTTTTTAAATGAATGGTACATGAAAGTGTCTCTTTCTATGTTCATTGCAAGCAGAATTATTTTGTCCACCCCCAATTCCACCCAGCTTGATAGTTATATATGAATAGCAGCAGTCTCAGTCATCTTCCAAACTGCCCTCGTGGTCATTTGAGTGAGTAACCTAGAGGGAAGTGTGTGGCCATGAATGCCTGTTACCAGGTCTGTCAACATCAGGCACTGGCTGGTTTCCCCCAACTGCCATCACCATCTTCCTTTCCTGGTTGTTTACTTTCATTTTTGTTCAGGGTGTCCAAAGCCACTTGAAAAACCATACTTCCACATTATCTGAGAAGTCAAATCTATTATCTATACACTGGAGCTATATTTGGAAGCTCTCAAGAGTTTAATTCTTTGAGCACCAAAAAAGAGCTCTGGTTCCAGAGCTCATAAATAGAAAGAGTATTTTCTTCCCTGCTTTAAGTCAAAGTGTGCCCTTGGAACTCTGAATCTCTTTATACCCATTGCTTGCAAGGTGATCACAATAGTTCATTGATGTTTTCCTCAAGTTTCTTGTGGCCTGGGTAAGGACAGTTACCATCATCTTACTGAACCTAGCTTGTCTATTACTGGAGCTTCCCTCTTGCCTCAGACAGTAAAGAATCCTCCTGCAAGGAGACCTGATTGATCCCTGGGTTGGGGAGCCCCCCTGGAGGAGGGAATGGCTACCCACTCCAGTATTCCGGCCTGGAGAATTCCATGGACAGAGAAGCCCGGCAGGCTACAGTCCATGGGATCACAAAAGGAGTCAGACACTACTGAGTGACTTTCTCTTTCACTCTCTATTACTGAGACTTCTTCCATTCTGGCCAGTACTACAAACGCTTCTGTGCCTATGCTATGAGATGAAGATTCTGGGACTTGTGCATTCAATAGGGGTGAGGGGAAGGCTGTTTCCTATTTGTAGCAGCCCGCAAAAACCATACTCAGTGCAGGAACATATCTATTTTTTGTAAATGGAATTAATCTCTAAAAAGACTTTGGGATTGTGAGAGATAAAATGTAATCCCCAAGGCAGTTTGGCTTTTCTGCTTGGTGATGATTTGTTATAACACTGAGTGATGAAACTTGCTTCTGGCAAAGGAATTCAGGTCAGTTGGAAGGGTCTGTCCTCTCTCCATCATAGAGGAATGAGTTCCAGAAGAAATTAGCTATGGTTGGTATATCAACTTTCTAAAATTGCTTCCTCTCAGCAGTGAGGATATTCTTTGATATAGGTTATATTTCTCTCTTATACTTTTTGCCAAGTCTTTTCTGGGCTAAGATATTACATGCTGTTTTTACCTTTTAGGAAAGACTTACCAATCAGACAGGGATGGTTCCAGGAAAATCAGTTGCCAAGAAAAATCAGTGAAATTCTTGGGTGGATATTTGGCACTGAAGCTAAGAATCTTGTTTTTTAAAAAGTTTTAGTGGCTTTCTTTTTTTTTTTTTTTTTTGAGAATCTCAACTGGTATCTAGTGAATGGATATGGGTTTGAAAAGAAAAATAATCCCTCAAACTGATATGTTCCCAACACTCTTCAAAAGTGGACTCATACAAAGAATATCCTTTGGTTCATTATAACTGTCACTGCATAGAGTGTCTGGCACTGTGAAATGTCATCCTGCCTCTACATGACCTGGTATGCAGGAGATATTCTTTTTAAAAAGATACCCCATCTTTTGACTGTTAGGCTTGACTTTTTACAATTGTTTCCCAGCAGCTTATTGCTTTATCACATCACTTGATGGTGCAGTACAGTTTATCTTTCAAATATTTATTTGGAACCTAGCTTCAATTACCCTACTTTAACTTACTGAATAAGGGCGGAAATCCTGAACCTACATATGCTATTAATGTGGTGCAAGAAAGATTTCCTTTGGCATTCTTGTTTCCTTCTAGAAACTCATGACCGAAAACTTGACATGTCAGTTTCATCGTAGATAATTTTTATTTAAGACACACATTTAGCAGTAGGAAATAAAATGTTCTATTCCCCTAACTTTTCAAAAGATGTCCAGATTTTGATCTAGTTCATTTGCATGTTCCCCTCCTTGTTTTCATGCTTCTTGATATGGGTATGTTGTAGTCTACATTGTGGGCTGTATACAAGATAATCTGCTCTAATACAGGGAAAATATTAGAAAATTTATTTCTGTTTATTTTCATCCCACTTCATTTTAAAATTGATTTTATGTATATTTCATACTATGTATAATGAATAAAAGGGTAGTATGTGTATACATTTTATAAATAAAAGTATGCATATGTGGGTAGAGTGTGCAGACTTTTTTTTTGCTATGAATGTGCAATTAAAAAAGGTAAGAAACATAATTAATGGCAATCTTTCAATACAGTTTTATTAAGTGATATATTGATAAATATCCAGCACTCCTCTGATGCAAGAAGGTATTTAGTATTAATATCATGAAGCATGATTTGTATTTTTTTCTTAAAAATTACATATTGGGAAAAGGTTCATATAATTTAACTAAAAAACACATTCCATAATCTCTTGTATATTTTCAGGTCTATTTAGCAGCATTTCCCAAATAACCATCTTAGGAACACTGATACCATCAGTGTTTTTTTCCAGTTGAAAGTGTCACAAAGATTGAAAAGTGGGAAGACAGAAGAAGCCAGAAAAGGTGCTTGTGTTAATTAAAACTATAATATCAGTGTCTTGATTATAAATAGCGGTTGATGCATTGAAACTAGCAAACAGTGTGCACAAATCCCATTCCTGAGGGGTCTAATTATTTCTAAGGAACTTTACAGTCAGTCAGAAGTCATACTCATTCGATTGGCCTCTGGTGGTGATTTATTTAAAATAACCAAAGGACCTTACCATATTGCATTATTCTAAAATATATACAAAGATTCAGTGAACCAAAGCTTTGCTTCTCTTTCAGCTGCTGTGTTCCCAAATCCTTCATGTATTTCTTTAATTTTTTTAAGAGATAAAGAGAGATCCATTAATTCATTGTGACCCGAGGCATGAAATTAAACTACCATTTTCACAACCAACAGGAAAAACCCACGGGGTCAATTATAGTTATTGGTCTTCTTTGTTGATTGTATCTTCTAAAGTGTAAAGTACAGTATATCAGTTGCCAATACTCAGTTATAATTAAATTTTTCAGCATGTAAGCATCTACTAATTAGTAGAAAAATGCAAATTTGCCTTATCTCTAACAGAATAAATCAAATTAAAGAAATAATTTATAAAGAAATGTAATTTTAGAATAGCATCTTAAAACCCTCATGTTATGTGACTACAAAAGTGACTAAATATAACAGAAAAATTATGAAATTAATATAAAACATTTTTTGCAATTGCATTTTAGCTGCAATAATACTTCTAGAGTTTTTGGAAAGATTGCCTAACACAAAGTTAAATAATGAAAATATAGCTTTAAAAATACTATTGATTACATGTAAAGAGTACTGTTACTTTAACTGGTAGTTAGGATATATATTTTCTTTCAATGATTAGCACATCACAAATCTAAGGGAGATTTTTTCCATGAGCCTGAAAATATCTTAACAATCATCTACCACAGTGAGCAATAGTTTAGCATACACCCCCAAAATAAGAAATTAGGGGTCCTGCAGGTTTATTTTTTAACATGGAGTCAATTAAATAGATATTAAATAAACTGTTACATGTTATGTAACATCCAAAAAAGATTTAGCAACATATTCCAGAAGATAGAGTTTCTTTTTATATCATATCCCCTCATGCAATAAATCCTATCCAATTTTCTGTCATCATATACCTTGGCTCCAGTTCTTTTTCATTATTTCTGTCACCAGAGACACTGCATTTGCTTCTGCCATAGAACACTGATGTCCTTGTTGGCCACTGTTTCACCATACTATTGTCCTTTGTGACCCACCAATTTTTCATACACAGAGCACACACACACACACACACACAAATCATTATTCTAATATGAAGATAATCAGTTTTCTACTCTTGCTTTATAAGCTACTATGGTCTCATATGTCTCCAAAGGGAAATTGTAATATGTATCCTTATGGTGGATTCTATGACTCTAGTCATAGTAATAAAGTCTCTCTGACAATGGAAACTATGTTAAAAGGTTCCCAAAGGTTATTTCAACTTACTAATTGTATTTTCAATAAATGCTAACTCTCATAGAAATTTATATATTTATCTTTAAAAAATTGAAACTAAATTAAGGAGCATAAGTTTGTAATGAGGGTACTGTGTTGGAAAAGAAAATTACAAAAGGAAGTAAAATGTACTGGATATATACTGTATGCTAGAAATAATGTTAATATTTTATATAAGTTATTAAATCTTCACAAGTGATTTTAAAATTAATATTTTTCTTTTACATACAATACAAAAGAAATTGAAGCTAAAGATCATAAAATGTTTTATTCAATGGTGTACTTGAACTCATATATCCAATTCTTATAAAACAGTTTACTTGTAATCACATAACTCATCTATGACCACCTTTGAATTATCTAGAACACTATGACATACAGAGTAAGCTTTGAGAAAAGTGAGAACATGCAAAGTGTATTACCATCTTTTGACTCATGTACATCCCCCACAACAATTTTTGGACATATATGATATGCTAAGCACTGTGAAGCATACTTACATGAAAAATAAAAATTCAAAATATTTTTTCAAGAACCTCTCAACTCATTGTAAGGATAGTTCAAAATCAGTATTCTGAGTGATAAAAGGATGCATGGAGGAGAGATTATTTGTTCACAAGTAAAGAAGGATATCATGTTAGAAACAATAGGAGAGGGATTTGATTTGGTTTATATAGTAAATAAATTTTGACATCTGTCTTGAAAGATGAGTATGAGTCTGTGGGCAAAAGGGATGGAGAAAGATATTCTAGATAGAAAAAAGCATATTCAGTTTCAAGAGATTGCATAAAGTACCTGAAACTGTAGATGCACATAGGGAACTTAAGTATGAAAAATGGATACACAAGATTTCCCAGAGCTTATCGTTCATGGTAAGGAGTTTGAACTACACAGGAATAAAATGATTATGCTGGCAACTGAGAAAGCCTGTCTAGGAAGAAGAAATAAAATGCTGTAGCAAGGATCAAACTTGAGAAAACAAGGCACTTGACTGTTGAAATAATCAAAATAAGGTGTCCTTTAGAATTCGAATTGGGACAACTGTCATAGGGATGGAGAAGAAGGACTCAGAAGTTCTCAAGATAAAATTAGGAGGTATAATTGAGAAGACTTAGTGATCAATTACATGGTATGAGGTAAAAACAACTGTCTATGGAACTCCCTAAGATTCCCAAGATGTATAAGAGAGGGTGATGAGTTCCATTCAGATGTAGCCAAGTCTGAGATTCTGTGAACCATGAAAGGAGATAGCTAGTAATAGCCACATACGTATCTAGGTTAGAAAGAGTAAATTCAGAATCTGTAATGATAGTTAAGTTTTAGGCATAAAGAAAGTCAGCAGGGAGAAATATTCCAAAGGAAACCTGGAAGAAAAAGATGGCCATGAAGTGAATGTGTGGAAACTTAACATTTAAGAGTCATTAGGGAAAAAATAGTAGATAGTAGGAAGAGAATCACATGGTCAAATAGAATGAAGTAAAGAATGGGGAAAATTACAGGGAGAAGGAAGTGCTTCATTGTGTTAAATAATACAGTGGTTCATTATGATGAAGATAATGGGTAAGTGGTTCATTGACTTTGGCATTTAGATCATTGAAGACCTTAGTGGGGACAGTTTCAGTGTAAGTAGTACCGATGGAAGTTATCTTTACTGGGCCTCGTGAATTGGAAGAGAAGCAATAGGGCAATAAGCATAATACTTTTTCAAGAACTTGAGTGTGAGAAGCAATAAAGATAATTTAATTTATATGTGTTTCATGTTTAATGTTTTATTTGTCTCCTTGAGATCTGAATGTATTATTAAAAATTATGCATTTAGTATCTATATTTAGATGGCAGGAATGACTTTTAAAAAGATAAATATTAACACCTAGATGATATGGTGTTCAGTTGTTCCTGAAAACAAATGATAAGATGAACATTAGGTAGATAATTAAATTCTCATACAACTCTTTCAATAACATAATTTCAGTGATATAATATTAACTTTTTTCCCTATAATACTCTTGCATTTTAAAAATGTCACTTAGACAGCAAGTTTCTATAATATGGTCTTGCTTTGCCACTTTAAACTATTATATATCTTCTAATGAAAAGCATTTTCTTTGGGGTGAAGAAAGAAATATATCATAAGCTTCTAATATGTATAAAATATATTCATATATTGTGACATATATATATAATGTTACTAGTATAAGACATCTTCAATAGCAGAGTATTGAAAATCACAGCCTTAGGGAAATTAATTTTTAGAATTTTCAATGCTTGGCAGAGTATACATTTCATAGTAAGAAAAATTTTCTTTTAAAATGACTCCCCTAAAATATTTTTATGCTAGTGAATATTTTATATGGTAAAACCCTTGATAACCTTAAAGCAGTGCTTCCCAGTATTTTTCACAAATATAGACAAACTTAGAAAATATTACTCTTTTTTAAAATTTTTATCAATACTGATTAATAGGGGCTTCCCAGGTGGCTCAGGGTAAAGAATCCGCATTCCAAATTCCAAGAGACGTGGGTCTGATTCCTAGGTGGGGAAGATCCCCTGGAGAAGGAAATGACAACCTACTCCAGTATTCTTGCTGGGAAAATCCCATGGACAGAGGAGCCTGACGGGCTACAGTCAATAGGGTCGCAAGTCAGACATTACTTAGCAATTAAGCAACAACATACTGGTTAATGCTAGAGTGAAATGGGCTACCTATGAGTATTGGTGAATATTTCTCATCTTCATGTCAAATATTGTGATAAAATTTTTTATAAAATGATAAAGGAAGATAATATATATTGAATTTGTTTAAAATTTCAAACAAAATGTTTGTTGTCAGATTTTACGTTTCTAATGCAATGAAAATCTAGTATCAGCTATTCAAAATATTGATGAATCTCTGACTTCCAGAATTGGAATTTCGGGTTAGGACTGTAACCCTGCAGTTTTCCCAGACACCACAAAAACAACAGATCAACAGAAAACGGAAAATGTTTTGTATGAAGACCAAGATTCAGAGCTGCCACATTTAATAGGAATCCCCAACTGCCCTCTCCATTACCCCAGTAACCACACACTAGGTTGGCCTCCCTCCTTATGACCACTAAAAGAGTGATATTCTTCAGTCACTCCACCAGTTCTCTTGGGGATCAGTGTATTCCATGAAGGGCTCCTGAGGCAGATGTTGAGAAAATAGGACATCTCCAGTGTGGAGAGAGAGCTGTGGATTACTGGACGTTGCTCATCATGCTCACTCATAGGAAACTATTAGCCTCTGATACCTCTCGTGGAATCTAACAGGCTGTTCAAGCTTGAATGCCCAGGTTGAAGGCTCAAACTGCTTTGGACCAATTTGGACCAATGAGTCAGGGGATTAGCATCTTCAAGGACACCTGCTCCTTATGTGCAGAACTTAGTTGAGCAAGTCTGACCTAGAGTAAATAGGAAATACAATGAAATAAATTAAAAAATACATATTCAGAGGGGGAAAAAAAACCTGGAAAATCAAAATCTGACATGGACTAAAATGGAATGCAATTTGAGGATTTCCCCGTGACTTATTATAATAAATCAATTGCAGAGAGTTCTATAGTTTTCAAAGCATATTTTATCTCATCATTAATAAATAACTAGAAACAAATTCCATTAAGTAGGAAAGGAAATATTATAAGCATTTGACAGTTGAAGAAGTGGGGATATGAGAGATCTAGAAATTAAATGGCTTGCCCAAGCATTGTAAAGGCCTGTAGGTAGCAGACCCATTGCTAGAATCCAGTTGATCTCAGTTATTCAAGCTAATTATAGGAAATTATGCAATGAATGACTTCTGCACACAACTTTATGTTCTTGAAAATTTAGTAATGAGGTAATCAAATTGTGGAAAGTATGTTAAATTGTCCCTTCTCACTCTTCTTTCATATGTGTTAAACTTATGATGGTTTTGCATAATTGTTGTCTAAAGAGAAAGGACAAGAAGCTTTGAATTCTTCAAATTACATATTCCAGGCACACATAACAAAGGGTGCAGGGATAAGCCCCTCTCTCTTGTCAGTTTAGACTTGGCATGAAGGAGCATACAAGGACTGTCAGAATTCACTCAACTGCTGCAGAGAGCCTGCCAGTCTGCTTCATGCTATTCTTAAAGGAATGAGCAGAAAAAGCTCCGGGCCTTTCCAAAGATTATATGGAGACTAGCCAGACTTCTGGGATTCAGAATGGCTTGATGACTTTCTCATCTGTCACTTAAGCTGCCCTGACATTCAGAAACTTTGTACAAGTCCTTCTAGGTGTAAATTTAAGGTCATTAAGTGACTCTAAATATAGTTTGAAAAAAATTAAGTCCTGCCTCATATTACTACCTCCAAAATAATGGCTGGGGGTGTTATGAAGGCTCTTCATCTGTGTCCATAGATCTTCACTATTTCAGTGTAGAATTTCCCCCCCCCTTACCATAAATACTTTGCAATTATATTAAATGCAAATGTCTTTGGATATATGTAGTAGATACTTTAGATAGAGTAGGGAACTGTTGGTGGTTTATGCTATGACTAGAGATATTTCAGAAATCTCTTTTTATCAAGGTCAAAGATGTTCCCACAATACAGCTAACTGAAATGAATATCCAAGATCTCATGTTTTTAAGGGCTGGGTTGTTTGTGGTTTGACAGCATCTTAAGAATACTGATGGAAGAAATGTTGGTATCTCTATCAACAATTTTTTTTTTTAAAGTGTCAGTATGCATCTGAAATACTCAAGAATAACACACAGCCTCCTATGAAAGCATGGTGGGTGGACATGCCCTCCACATTTCCATAAATAACCATAAGCATCAATCTGTCCTTGAGGCAAATATTAATCACTTTTCAATTTATTTCTCTTCTAGAGTGCCCATAATATTTACTTTAATTACATCTCATCATTAAATTAATAATGAAAACAGGTTGTCGGGACTAGGAAGTAAAGCTATTACAGTAAGGCCCTTGTTAATCCTCAGGCATTTGGTTTCAGGACCTCCACAAGTATCAAAATTCGCAGATGCCCATGTCCCTTGTATAGTGGCTTAGTGTGCATATCCGCGGATACGGAGGGCTGACTGTAAATTATTTCTGTGGGCTAGCTAGGAAATAAATTTCCCTTTGAGATACTACAGATGAAGGAAATTTTTCTTCTAGTTACACCATTTACTTCCCAGAGCCAAATTTGCCTGACTAGATAATGGTGAGGATAAATACACTTTTGAAGTTCAAGTTATGAGCTTCAAGAATTGAAGAAAATCTCTGACAAAATGAATGAATCTGTGGAAAGTATCCAACTCTATCCAATAACCATGACTTAAATCAGATATACCATTAACTTAAATTTTTACCCTGTCCCATAGAACAAAAGGGTTTTGTACAGGAGCTCCATAAATATTTAGATAATAAAATTTTCTTGAATTTCTAATTTATGTGACTTGTAACTTAGAAACCATTTTACTTTTAAAACATGTATTTCCATTAGTTTAGATTTTCAAAATGTTTATGCTATATATATACAGCAATGTCTTTTATATTACAAGAAACATATAATTATATTTTTCAGACATGAAAAATGAATTAGTCCTGCATTATAAGTGCTGATACATTTTCTTGTTTGTTGTAATTTCAATGAGTAGCTACAGTAAGCTTCCTTGGCATAACTCAGAATAGCTCATTTGGCTCTGAATGCAAGAACTTCAGTTAGTGTGAAGAGACCAGTACTGTAAGGAAATGAAATCATGATTTTAAGAATCTGGAAGAAAAATACTAGTATCAAGAATTTTCCAGTAGGATGCCAAATATGGTTCAAAATTACTTATAATAAGATGTTTTTGCCATGCTAGCAAAAATGTTTAATTTATATAATTAAAGCTATATTTTTTTAGAGCTAAATCAATAGCTTGGAGTTATTGCAAGGTAAAAGTAGTTAACTGTATCACGAGACTGTCAAAATATCAATAGTAAATTTGAGAGAATACAAGTATAATATCCTGTCATCAAATGGTGAAAATATTCTTCTCTTTCACCCATCCCTTTAGTCTGGAAACTGTATTAAGAATTATCTTGACAGAATTATATGCTAGCACATACAGGCAGTTTCCAAGAAGTTAAATTAAAAAAAAAAAACTGACAAATTCATTATAAGAATTTAGAATAAGTTAGGAAAAGACGAAATTTATGGTGACCAGTGTCATGGTTTTCAAATATTAAAGGGCTTTATTGGGAAACAGATGAGTGTTGTTCCAAAAGATGATTGTTGGGCAAATAAGGCAATACAACTTTATATAAAGAAAATTTAGAAATTAGATTTGCTTTTAAAGTGAAAAGACCATTTGAAGTGTAGTGGATTCCCAATGTGGGGAAAGGATTAAGAAGGGGAAAGGACTAGATGAACTTAAATGTCCCTTCTTACACTGAGGTTCTCTATGTAAAACTTTTTATAAATATGTCTTTACCATCTGGAATGGCTGCCACCCTCATGTTTAATTGGAACAGCCAATCAAATTCCAAGGTCTCTTTTCAGATGGAAATGTTTTTAGTTAATTGAATTTCTTATTTTAACAGAACAGATTCCTGTAGTCCTCATGATTGCAATAAACCTTCTGTGATATTTCTTCTGCTAAAAGAACTAAGTAATTTAAAAATGCTTATCTAATTACCATACTAATCATCTACTGTAAGAAGCATATAGTTTAACATGTTGTCATCAGTATTTGTTGCTTTTAGTCACTAAGTTGTGTCTGACTCTTTGCAACCTCATGGACTGTAGCCTGAAAGGCTCCTCTGTCCATGGGATTCTCCAGGCAAGAATACTGAAGTGGGTTGCCATTTCCTTCTCCAGGGGATCTTCCTGACCCAGGGATTGAACCCTTGTCTCCTGCATTGGCAGGTGGATTCTTTTCCCCTGAGCCACCAGGCAAGCCTATAGGAAGCGAGGAAAAAGTAAAGCAAAAGAAATGAAAGAAAAGAATAAAAGTTTATTTCATTGGAAAATGAGGAAAAGCTTCATGGGGGAATGACAAGGGAGATGATATTTAAAATAAGAGAGATGGAAATTATTTGACTTGGCAGAGACAGAGAAAAACATCCAAGTAAAGGATACAGCTGGCAGAAATGGAAATGAGGAAAAACATAAAACTTAGAGTAAGTTATGACCTCAATAAGCTGAGGAACAACTCTGGAGGTGTGATTAGGGTATCTCAGGTATAGCTTTGTTAAGGCTTAGACACTTTGTACTTAATTCTGTAGGCAACAATGAATGATTAAGGACTATGAGTAGGTGAGCAATAAGATTAGAAAAACTTGATTTTATGAATTATGTGGCATGGATTAAAAAGAGGGGAGGGAGTCTGGCTTCAGAATCACCAGTTGTGAGGTTATAAAATTGTCTTAATAATTTTGAAATGGTGGTTGGAAAAGTGAAATGTGTTCTTCGTTCTTAAGTCATATTTGGAAACTCTGGAAGGTTCTTGCTTAGAAAAGATGCTTCCAGAAGAGGTCTTAGAATCATTTTGGCCACCAGATGTACAGAAACAGACTTTATCTATTGAAGCATGTGCAAGTGCTCTTGATAAAATGACACTTGCTTGGAAACACTACTTAAAACATAAAACAATTGCTTCTCTTTGTGATGCTTGATGTACTTGAGTAAATAGCCTCAAGTCTATATGGATCTTGAGGAAGAAATATTTATTAAACATTTGAGAGGCTTCACTGGTGTGAAAAATGATTATGACTACCACATCACATAGTGGATGAGGGTTCATAAGTAGACTATTTAATGTACTTAATATCAAGTGTTGAAAGGGTTTTCATTTGTCCCTAATGTATTGAAAGTATTTTAAACTACAGCATTTGATGGGTCCTGTCACTCTACTCTTGCCATGACCCCACGGGACCATCATTCTGTTAATTTCTTTGAGTGCGTTCGTACTTGTAATAATGAACTAAAAGGCAAGAGGAGTCATACAAGGTTAGGATAAATAAGAGAGGACGATATAGTCTTAAAGCTGAGAGTTCAATTGACTGTTCCTAGAACTGTTTAAAAACCAGTATGACAACATGTTTTAGGGTTTAATCACAGCATATGGATCAAGGACACAAAACTATTCATGTGGTATACTTCTTGTTCTAAAGCAGTCCTTAGAAACTTTCTTTTGCAAGTCATGAAAAATCTGTTTTCAGACATATCATCAAGCTAATAAAATGAAATTGCATGCATGCCTTCCTTTACTCCCATCATCATCCACATTATTAGAAAGTGAGTGTCATCATCAAGTAGGATTTATTAAAAGCTTGCATGAACTAAGTGCTTTCATTTTAAATTCAAGTGAGGATTTGCTTACAAAATTTGTATCCATATTTTGGCAGTATGTCTATTCTTGAACTTTTATGACAGTTTTTAGAGTCTGTTGTAATTCCTGAATTATTTGCTCCTTATAATTGGGTGTCCATTGTAGCAGACTAGCTGAACTTCTTCCATTGCAGACCTGCTTGTCTTCCACTAGCTTTCTTTTTTTCTATGTAAGAAATAATTTTAATAAGTATCACAGTAATGATTCTATAGGATGATGTGATAGGTTTCTGTTAACTTGCTTGACCAAATGAGATGCATGGACTACATTTTGAGTAGCATTGGCATCACCTGAAAGCTTGTTAATATGTAGTACCTTAGGCCCTAGTCCAGAACTGCTGATTCTGAAGCTGCAAGGTAAGGAGATTCCCATTTGATTCATATGCCCTGTAAGGTTTGAGAAACACTTCTATATTTAGTTTGCATTGTAAACTGGCTTGGAATCAAGTTATTATAGTCATGTTTTATAACAAGAGATAAGTTGACTGTGCTTCACTTCTCTTTGAATATAAAATATAGCCATACAAATATGGTGAATATTATGCTTTTGTTCATGATTGCTGAACCACTCAGGTGAAAGTTATGGTACAAATTAATTATCCCTTCAGTGACAGTTCCTTAGTATAAATTTAGTACTTTTTCTCCTAGTATCCACTGGTGCTTTCACCTTTGTAAGGCAATTTTTAAAATGATGTCATCTGTTAAAGAAAGGCAGTACTCATTCATCACAAATGAGGGTGGACAGTGTCAGACAGCAGAAAGATGGAAGGTGAGAGGAAATGGTTTATAATCTAACTCTATTTTGTGTTCGTGACATTCTGTGAGGCAAATTAAACTCTTCAGAGTCTCAGTTCCTCTTACTTAAATGAGGAGGTAAATGTGAACTAGAATGTATCTAATGTTTTCAATAATACAATTTTAGGAATAGTATTCACAGTAAGAGTTTTTATTCATTTGTAATTATAAACACACTGAAGTCTTGATATTACCAGGGTTTCACGGATATAAATAGACAAGGGAGTTAAGTTTAAAGAGATGAATCTTGGATTCAGACCTGCTTGCCATTTACAGAAGTAGTTTGACTCTAAGCAATTTATTTTTTGTACTTAATATCTCTATCGCACTGTTGTGAGAATTAGAGAATATATTTACTGTATCCTGTATATAATGCCTTATACATGAAGTGTTAGTCACTCAGTCGTGTCCGACTCTTTGTGACCCCATGGAATATAGCCTGCCAGGCTTCTTGGTCCATGGGGTTCTCCAGGCAAGAATACTGGAGTAGGTTGCCATTTCCTTTTCCACTTATACATGAAAGTCATTAGTAATTGGCTCTTTTAGTTAGTTTTATCTTCTTTAACTAAAGTAGTAAAATAGCCCAAGTGTATTTATTGATAATGTTTTGAAGGATATTGCATTTAGATAATGAAGGCCTACAGTTCTTCATAACATTGGTGTCTATAATAACATTGGTTATATAAAGGGTTACTAATTTTAAAATGCTTTCACATTCTTGAGGATTATCTAACAGATTATTAAACATGCCTCTAATTACAAGACTTTTTAAACTGAATGTATTCATCTGATAATATCTTGATCCTAGAAGAGATGTTTATTGTTCTAAGTTCTTTTATATTATCAGCTGACTTCTGGTGGATGCTGATGGAAGGACGTAAGTAAAATGTATGGATCTGAGGTTATAGATAATGCCTGCTCAGTGTAATCACCTGTGAAGACTGTAAAAATACCCATGCCCAGGCCCTTTCCACAGACTTTCAGAATAAATTGGTCTGGGGTAATTTTCAGGCGTCAGGTTTTTAAAAGCTTTTATGTAATTCTAATGTGCAACTACAGTTGAGACTCTCTGTTGCAGATAAGCTCTTGAATTCATTGTTGGCAAATGCTATAAATGAACAGAATATATTGACAGATTTCTTAAACAGATGAAATTCAAGCCCTGTCAACAACTTGTATGTGAGTACACTTATTATTATATGTGAGGACATTTATTATGCACAAACGTGCTCACCCATCAAATTTAAGGCAATACTCAGTGAAATCCAAATAACATATTTTCAGTGGAAAAAGGGTTTCTAAACAACAGCAGCAAAAGTCATTTAAGGATAATTATTAATCAGAAACTCACCGCTTTCTGAATTGATTTGTTGTTATAAAATATTCCTGTCGGTTCATGTGTTATTGCAGTTCTTCATTTTTAAAAATATGTCATTTTCAGTCTTACACAAATTTAGGATATGCATCATGACAGTCATAAAATTATTAATTAAATGAGTATATTAGGATATTCTAATATTACAAATATTTGATTTAGTTACCATTTAAATATAGAATCATATTTGTGATTTGAAATTTTTTTCTTCATTGTTGGCACATCATACAATGATCATAACTTCTTATACTTAAGTATTAAAATTGAGCAGGATATAGATGCTTATTTACAAATAAGCAAGACAGAAAATGTTTCATAGTTTGAGCAAATGAAAAACTAGAATAAGGTGGCTTTAATATTGTATATTGTGGCCACTAGGGCCTTCTAATATGAAATAATAAAATCAGCTCCTTTTCTGTATAATCCCCATCTTGTTTCTACAAGATTCATGATTAGTAGGCGCCTTGAATGTGGATTTTTTTATTGCAGAAATATTTTTTTCTTTGTTTATTTGTTTGTTTTCCAGCACACTTGAAATTTCTTCAGAAGCTTTATATTTTTGTTGATAATATTTTTACTGGAGGGTTTTTCTTTCAAAGTAGGGATTAGACATTTTTCAAAGGGCTCTGACTCAAGATTTAGATAAACTCGTCTTAAAGTAGTGCAGCAAAGAATTCTCATAGACTCTTTGAATGTAATTATCATTCTATTTTTGTGTGTCTCTTTCTGTCTGTCTATCCTATATGTGTGTGTGCAATGCACATGTGTAAACTTGTTAAAGAGTAATTATTTGGTTGTAAATTTTATGAAGTACAAAATTGGTTTATTCAGGGAGTCAAACTATAAATTTATTATGGATTTAGCAGAAGAAGAAAATAAAAATAGTTGCATAAAAAGATAATATTTCTAGACCGATGTGAAGAAAAGAAAAGAAGAGGCATTAATATATATGTGTGCATGTGACTGTATGAAAGTATGGATATATGTGGATGTATGCATACACACACATATATGAATCCATTCCTGACTATTTATTCTCATTCACTTTTGAGGTCTTTTTGATGTGTCATAGTAATGAAGGTTTTTGTCATTGTTAAAATGGTTTTAGAATTAATATCAGTGCTTCCATTTATATGTATAGTTAGAATAGAATGTTATTACATTATAGTTTAAATTTTATTAACTTGTATTTTTATATAATTAATATTTAAAGATATCAGAAACAATTTTTAAAAACTGCATTTTTATAAATTCTTATGGATTAACTTTCAAAATAGAAGCGAAGATAAATGTGTTTAGGACATAGAGAACGATTTATTTTTTGTCATTTTTTCTTTAGATACTGTAATTTATTGATAAAGTATGATAACAGATATCAGGGAATGGATAAATAAATCACACAGGAGCTCTTTTTGATGATAAATAGAATCATGTGTTTCAGTTTTTGTTTTATGGATAGACTGATCATCATCTATAGAAAATAAATAGTGAACCCACAATTATATACTTAAACGGAGAGCCAGGCTTAAAAGTCAGTTCTTTGCCTTCATGTCTCACTATGATGCTTTAATTTCAGTGACTCTCTATTTCAGTCTTTCTGATTTCCTGTGTCACTCTCCCAGAGATCCAGATTCAATATACATGATACATTTTTGTACTCCTCAGGCTTTTGTTGGTGCCAAAAATAAATATTGGTTTTATTTCTGCTTAAAACATCCTGAAATATGCCCTAATCATAAAAATTAAGAATAAATCTACTTTGGAGTTATTTTGTGGTAATGAAAGTATATTTAAAAATATATATATATTTAAAACCTTGTATGTTTTCAGTCAACCATTAATCAGAAGTATCCATCATTTTCATAATTCTTCTTTTGCTGAAATTTTAAACCAGAAATACAAATCCAAGTCTTTATGTAATAGGCAATAATCTTCATGTTTATTTAATACTGGAATCTCTTTATAATGTAAGAATATTTTTAAGAAAAGTAATTCTAAAGTTGTAGTTTAAACAAAGGATTATTTTATTATATGTTTGATAAATATCTATTAAAATACCTCAGCAAAAATAATTTAATCATGAAGAATAATATTCTTGAGAGTGCAAGAAGACATAAAATTATATATGTAATACAATGGAAATCCCACCATATCCTGAAGAATATAAGTGTTCTATTGTTACTATCATTCAATGTTTTTTTGAGACTCTAGCTAACAAATGAATGTAATAAAAGATATAAACATTTTAACAATTGAAATGAAGAAAAAATGTTCATTATTTGCAGGTGATATAGCCTCAAAATTGCAAGTGAGTCAATGAACAAACTATTAGAACTAATAAGAGAATCTATCAAGGTAGACAGATATAAGATCAACATCCTCAAATCAACACTCTTTGTAGCAACAACCAGTTAAAACGTAATAGGAAAATCAGTTCTGTTCAATTCAGTCACTCAGTCATGTCCATCTCTTTGCGACCCCATGAATCGCAGCACACCAGGCCTCCCTGTCCATCACCAACTCTAGGAGTTTACCCAAACTCGTCCATTGAGTCGATGATGCCATCCAACCATCTCATCCTCTGTCATCCCCTTCTCGTCCTGCCTTCAGTCTTTCCCAACATCAGGGTCATTTCAAGTGAGTCAGCTCTTTGCATCAGGTGGCCAAAACATTGGAGTTTCAGCTTCAGCATCAGTCCTTCCAATGAAGACCCAGGACTGATCTCCTTTAGGATGGACTGGTTGGATCTCCTTGCAGTCCAAGGGACTCTCAAGAGTCTTCTCCAACACCACAGTTCAAAATCATCAATTCTTCGGCTCTCAGCTTTCTTTATAGTCCAATTCTCACATTCATACATGACTATTGGAAAAACCATAGCCTTGACTAGACAGACGAATAGTCCCATCAAAATACAACTGTATGAAAACACTTGTAACAATAAAAGCACAAAAAGAGTTACTGAGCCGAGAACAGTTACTGAAGGACTATTCATCTATAACAATGATAACAAAGAATCACTATCAAAAATGATAGATTCTTGTTCCCAAAATGTTGCTTTAAAAATGAGTATTTCTAAATTAACTTTTTCTTCCCCTCTGGATTTCCTAGCAATATTAGAGTATTTTCAACCCTTAAACAGGGTTTGAACTGAGCTGATCCAACTTATTTTCTTCATAGTAATTGACACAGTTCTGTATGATCCCATTCCAGGAATGTTTGAATCCACAGATGCCACTCAGGTAAGGAGGAATCACCCACATGGAGGGCTGACCATAAATTATAGGAGCATTTCAGACTGTGTAGATGGTTCCCCCAACCTGTGAGTTGCCATGGGTTACCTGTAATTTCTGCCAGAAACTATGTCCCTTTAGCAAAGTATTTCACATGCCTTTTTTAATGGAAAAAAAAGAAAGAAGAAGACTACTCCCAATAGCAGCTTAAAATGCTCATTTCTAGTTATGGACTTTAAAAGGGAGACCATGTTACAAGGAGTTACTTTCAGCATTACAATCCATATCAGGGATGCATATGAATGGCCTGCATATACCTCAAATAATATATATTATTACCAGAACCTTATAGTAATGATACTACTGGCAATAGAAGATACACAGCCAATTTCTGATTTTTTAAATTAAGATGGGATTTAGTTTATACATTGCTTAAATGATTGCTGCTGCTGCTGGTAGATCGCTTCAGTCCTGTCCGATTCTGTGCGATCCCATAGATGCCAGCCCATCAGACTCCTCTGTCCCTGGGATTCTCCAGGCAAGAATACTGGAGTGGGTTGCCATTTCCGTCTCCAGCTTAAATGATTAGCTTGTCATTAAAGATATCTCACCAACTTTAGATGATTCCTACCTGGTCTATTTCCTTTTAGTCTATTCAAAGATATATCTGGACAGCAGTAGCTTACAGTTTGTGAACAAGTCACAATTGATGGTCATGGACAATCTAAACAGGAAAGCAGATTTTAATTATTGTTTCTACGAAGTGCTTCATTTACTACTTTATTCTTTCAGGCCAAATGCAAGTAGTACCTCCTATACCTCAGGCACATTGATAAATATGTGAAAAATATAGGTAAAGCACAAATAAAATACAGGATACAATACCATTTATTTGTATTTGGTATTTCAGTGAAGTAGGAGTATCTTGTTTTATTTTTGATTGCTTGTTGATTTGCTTAGCTACGTATTTCCTTCACTTCAGAAGCAAACAGTACAAGTGAGAGCAATAGTGTTAAAAACACTCTGGTAGTTTTTATTTTTCCCCTTAAGAACACACTATGGGCTTCCCTGGTGGCTCAGACCGTAAAGAATATACGTTCATTGCAGGAGACCTGGGTTTGATTCCTGGGTTAGGAAGATGGGAATGGCAACCCACTCCAGTATTTTTGCCTGGAAAATCCCATGGAGAGAGGAGCCTGGCAGGCTACAGTACATGAAGTCACAAAGAGTTGGACAGGATTGAGTGACTAAGCATGTACATACAAGAACACGTTATAAAGAGAGAAAAAAAAAAGGAAACTTTTGAGGAGGAGTAGAAAATTCCAGTTCATTAATAAGAGCTTAAACACACTCACACATGCATGTAGGCAGATCCTGATCCCTACTCCCAACACACAACTTGTTTCCAAACTTATAGTCTACTGCTTTATTAACTAAATCCTAACTTTTTCAAAGTACTATAAAATAAATATTATTCGATCAACACTATGCTTTAATATTTTATCTTTAATATTTAGAGGCAAAAATGCTCAAAAACTTGCAGACAGACCTAAGCAAATGAAAAAATAAATAAATAAATGAAAAATAGGTTAACAAAAAGTTCCCATAATTTTCCTTCTTTATCATTATTTAATATCACCATCAATTAAACATATGTGTTTTTAAAATCATTTCTGTATATATTCTTATTCTAAGTGACTTTAAATAAATTGAAAATATTGCATTTAAAATAAAGGGAAAACACCTACAGGACAGAGTCAATAAAAATCAAATAATTTAGCTTTTAAATACTTTTTACTTATTTTCATTTAAAAGTTTTAATTAAAAGCTCATGAAAAGTGATTAATTGGATAATAAATTATGAATTATTATAAAGAATAAAATACAGTAATATAATACTTGAAGTTTTGAAAATGCATGAGTAAGACATTCTCTTATTTTTCTTTCAGTTATTGAATACTGTGCTCAGAACTTTAGGTTAAATATCACACTTCTATAACATAAAAATTCAGAAAATTCTAAATCCCCAATGACAATGATACTTATATTTATTATGGAATTATTTTAAAATTAAATCTCAACCTCCAAATAATATCAGAAATAGATTTTATTTGAGTATATATTCATTTTTTGCTCTCAATTGGTTTACTATTCAACTATTGGTTACTATGGACTTAATGGATTTAAATTGAAGCTTCACTTGGAATAAGTGAATAAATAAGAATTTGAATAGTACAATATTCAGGAATCTCATGGTAATCTGATTTTTAAACTACAAATATATTTACAAACATAAATTACAATTAACTTTAATATCATACAAGTAATAATGTTGTTTTCTAATATCACTTTGATATTAATCAAAATACAAACTTTGATAGTATTTCTCACATACTTTCTAAAGTTGAAGCTAACTTACTTCTGAGTGACAGAAAAATATTTCTATCAAGTTACAATAAGCTTTCAATGTAAATTTAATTTTCTTGACTAATAATTTAAATGATTTTATAAATGTCTTGATTTAAATGAAATTCACTCAACTGGGCATATATGTTTTCTGAATTTAATCTCTGATGATCCAAAGAAAAAAATGAAAGAAAAGGTTTTAGTGTCATAATCGGCAAACAAAACAGCAGATTTTAGAATTACAGAGCGAAAAATTGATGCTTTTGAACTGTGGTGTTGGAGAAGACTCTTGAGAGTCCCTTGGACTGCGAGGAGATCCAGCCAGTCCATCCTGAAGGAGATCAGTCCTGGGTGTTCATTGGAAGGACTGATGCTGAAGCTGAAACTCCAATACTGTGGCCACCTCATGCGAAGAGTTGAATCATTGGGAAAGACCCTGATGCTGGGAGGGATTGGGGGCAGGAGGAGAAGGGGACGACAGAAGATGAGATGGCTGGATGGCATCACCGACTCAATGGGCATGGGTTGAGTAAACTCCGGGAGTTTGTGATGGACAGGGAGGCCTGGCGTGCTGCGATTCATGGGGTCACAAACAGTCGGACACAACTGAGCGACTGAACTGAACTAAACTGAATGCCATGTACTAAATGTCATGATCAAAGGCACATATGAGATGACATAAATCTTCCTATCAACCTTAGATATTTTTAAACATCCAAGTGTTTGAATCATAGAACTAGATAAAGGTATGAAATCTGGGTCATAAGTTAGAATGAAAGAAAAAAGACTTAATAATCATACAAACTTTCAGTGGGCTCTCTTATTTTATTTGGCTTTAAAAATAATCCAGTGCCTTCGGGACAAAGGGAATTGCATTTGAAGTGGACTATTTTATTAATATTTTGAAATGAAATAAAGATTTTTTTAAACTAGCCAATTATCTGAAAATGAGAACAGGAGTTCTACCTTGACAAGCAGAATGTCTTAAAATAAATACTGGGGGTGTATTAAAACTCATTAGAAAATGCATGGGAAAAATTCCCTGTTTCACTTGACAGCTCACTCTAACGCATTAACAGCTTCCTCCTGGGCGTTGGAATTAATTCTGCCACAAATATATTTAGTACGTTTCAGGTCCCCTCCCCAGTAGGTTTCCAAACTTCATTCTTCAAGTTATTGCTGCTGTTCTATGTCTCGTGCTGTGTAGAGAAATGATAAGATATTGAAGGAAAACGGATTACTTTGGATAGTCGACATAATCTGTTCAATTGTTTTTGGTACAACTTCCTTCTTTTCTCCAAAGAATTCTCAAAGAATTTCTTTGCCTTTGCTAACCTTGCTCTAGGAAGAAAATTTGAGTCAATTGTTATGCATTCTGTTTCCAGTATGAAAGAGAATTGGACTAACACCGCTGCGTCATTCTTTCTCCAAAGAGCATTCTATTTCACACTAGTAAGACTTAAGATTTTGAGATATTCTTTAAAGAGGAATATTGGAAGAGTTCATGTTCTGTAAATGGACCATTTACACGATTCTGACATAGACTTTCTCATTTGTTTTATATTTTTACTCAAGAATAACAAATGATCTACTTTTCTCTTGTGATCATCTCTTCTTTTCCTTGATGAGATTATTTTTATTTTTGACTTTATGGTTTAGTGAAGATAAATAGAATCTTATACAAAATAATAAAGGAGACTTTCAGATATTTACTGTGAACTATAATTTGTAGTTGCTAAATGGAGCTATACACATTTTCATAGGGTTGTGATCACAGCCACCATTTTTCTCAATCTTATATCTGTCTCTCTTTTTTTTTTTTGCTCTCACTTTATTTATAAAAAGAGGGAAAGTACTATTGTTATTCAAGAACAACAAAGAGCTTCCTACCTAATGAAACTGTACTTAATTAATTAACTTTTGGCTGCTAATTAACTTTTGGCTGCTCTGGATGTTCATCGCTGCATGGGCCTTTCTTTAAGTTGTGGTGCACAGGCTTCTGATTGCAGTGGCTTCTCTTGTTCCAGAGCACCGGCTGTAGATCACGTGGGCCTGAGTAGCTGCACAACGTGGACACGGTAGTTGCAGCTCTGGGGCTCTAGAGCCCCGGCTGAATCCTTGTGGTTCTTGGCTTGGTTATTCCAGGGCATGTGGGATCTTCCAGATCAGGGATCGATATGTGTCTCCCACATTGGCAGGTGTATGCTTTATTACCAAGTCGCCAGGGAAGCCCAAGGGAACTTTAGAGACATGACGATTTTTAGGAATTGTTTAGGCACTGTGGCAATAACAGATTTGCTTGCTCATCGCTCAGACTATACCCCTTCTTTATAGTTTTATTCCACTCTCTTCCTGGTTGACTGATTGAATAATAGATAAGGACTATTTTTATAGCAGGATGGAATACAACTTTTACTAGTTTAATTAAAATTATTTTATTAGGGCTTGTGATTAGTCGCTCAGTCGTGTCTGACTCTTTGCAACCCCATGGACTGTGGCCTGCCAGGCTCCTCTGTCCACGGGATTCTCCAGGCAAGAATACTGGAGTGGGTTGCCATACCCCTCTCCTCCAGGGGATCTTCCCAACCCAGGGATTGAGACCAAGTCTCTCATGTTGCAGGTGGATTCTTTACTGTCTGAGCCACCAGCGAAGCCCATTTTATTAGGGTTTAATAGGCTATATGCACATTTTTCTCTTAACTGGTGTGCCTCATGCATTGTGTTTTGCTTGCTGGCTATGTTTTCAAAATACTACTTATGTACCACATTATCTATAGACCATAATAAAAAGAATTTAGGAAACTTATTTTTACAGACAGGGAGGTTTAAAATAAAGTTATTTATTGAAAGTGTAAGTTACTTAGTCATGTCCGACTCCTTGAACCCCCCATGGACTGTGGCCCTCCAGGCTCCTCTGGCCATGGGATTCTCTAGGCAAGAATACTAGAGTGAATTGTCATTTACTTCTCCAAGGGATCTTCCTGAACCCGAGATCAAACCCAGCTCTCCTGCAGGGCAAGCAGATTCTTTTTTTTTTTTTTTTTTTTTTTAGCAAGCAGATTCTTTACCATCTGAGCCACCAGGGAAGCATACAGCAATACATTCTTTTTACAGATAATGTTAATTTTCCTTTAACTTGCAAATAAATTAGTAAACCTTTATTTATCATGGAAATAAATAGTACAGTGATGGTTGTAATCTGAAGTAACTTCATCTGATGTTTCTCACTAAATAATTTACAATTTGATTTGAGGATAAAATGTATATAGATGCATATAGATCTAGTGAATGGAATCAAGCTGAAACTATATTTTATATGCTAAAATTACTATGATTGTAGTCTATAGTTAGATTATTTAATTTCAAAATATACTGGGTTGATATTCTGTTTCAATTTAAAATTAATTAGTTCTTGATAAGCAAGATTTAACTACTATTAATTAACAGCTTCTTTTTTTTAAATCACGTTTTCTTTCTAGCCCCAAGTTTCACAGTTGTAAAATAAATAAATTGAACAGACAATCTCAACCTCACCTTAATGTTCTGAACTTCCTTGATTTATAACAGCGCTTATAAATGGTATCAAGCTCATAATTAGCATTTGCCCTCCCAAAGCTTAATTTCAAGGCATTTGAAGTTAGATCTTAGATCTTTTTTTGGAGGGAAAAAAGTTGAATGACTGAAAATGTTGAATGATTAAAACCTGATCCAGTATTTGTGCTGATATTTATCCTTCTATTCATGAACAGGTAACCAGGGCTGCAGAGTATGTATAGAGTCTATTCTAGCAATCTTCACAAAGGAATTATTTCCGTAGCAATCAACTTCAATGGTGTTTACCGCAGAATAAGATGCAGAACTTCACCTTGGTCTAGATTTTGTTTATATAAAGAGTAAATAATCTTTTGCTTAAACCTTAACAACAATTTGTTGAGAACCTACTCCTGTGACACACGACTTTCTAAGAGGTAGACAAATAAGCCCTAAAACTACTAGTCTTGTTTTCTCTCTTTCAGCTATCATGTGAATGGAGTGGGGATGGGACTAGACAGTAAACAAATACTTGAACAAGTAAATAGACGAAAATGCTACAATACCTCTTTTAAAGAATACCCAAGGAGTCATCAAGTAACTGGCCGGCAACTTCAGAAACTGTGGTCTGGGAAGTAAACTCTGAAAAGGTTGCCTTAAACATCCCATTGAACCTAGGTCTCCTGCATTGCAGGCAAATTCTTTACCAACTGAGGTATCAGGGAACCGCACTAGGGACATTGAGTGGGCCAAAACTAATGGATGTTCCTGCTCCCACCTGAACAGAACCCTGGAATCTGTCGTTTTTCTAATTCACTAAGTGATATCATATGCAACCATTTTGGGAAACTGTTTGGAGTTCAAGCTGTTAAAAGATATTTTGCCTTTATAATTTGACATCACCAATCTTTTCAGTCTCACCTTTTAAACACAATAAACTTCTTCCCTCCAATGTATACACACGGTAGTGATACACATACAGTGTTAAACGTGCCGTCACTAGGCTGTTCCACTGCATTCTGGTGGATTGCCATCCCAGCAAAAGTCACCTCCTTTTCCCTTGCTGGGTCTACTCTTTCACCGCCTATTACCTCCATGTTCCCCTGGTGAAACCTCATTTTCTCTTCAAATTCCAGTTAATTTTTATCTTCTTTGTGATGTCTAATCAGGTGGCATTTCCACTTTCTTCTTAGTAGTCCCTCTGATATATTTCATCAGTGGAATTTGGTGATCAGTCAATGCATTATCACAAAAACTTTTTAAAGAATAATATAAAAAATTCCATTCTTTTTTAATTCATAATTTTGCAGTACCCCATTCTTTTTTAATTCATAATTTTGCAGTATCCATTTTCCATTATTTTATCAAAATAAATTTTCTTGATATTTTACTTAAAATTAAGATGATCTATGGGATTTTCTACCATATGTTGACTCACTGAATATTTTTTTTCTAATGCACTAGTAACTATCTTTGTATTACTGTCTTTAAGATAACAAGTCTGTAATTCACACTTTACTTTGCACTAGATTATTTTTAATAATAGGACTGTTGTGTACAACTCTCCATTGCCTTCTGAAAATCAACCTTTTATATAAAGCCCAAAGTTACAAGCTAGGTTTCACCCCAGTCCAGTTAAGCTGCACTGGATAAATTTGTTTATTTTTTTCATTGATACTTAGTACTGCTTTCAAGATAAAGCCCCTTAGCAAATACTCTGTAAACTTGCTAACCTGGGTTCATCTTGAGCTTTATTTTGTGACCCCATGGACTATACAGTCCATGGAATTCTCCAGGCCGGAATACTGGAGTGAGTAGTCGTTCCCTTCTTCAGGGTATCTTCCCAACGCAAGGATAGAACCCAGGTCTCCCGCATTGCAGGTGGATTCTTTACTGTCTGAGCCACGAGGGGAAGCCCTTGATTGGCAGACTGAGCCTTTTATTCTTACATCATTTCACACTTTTCCTTTTTTGTATATTTTGCCTTGTGAGTGCTTTCTAAGTTGCTTCAGTCATGTCTGACTATTTGTAACCCTGGACCCTAGCCTGCCAGACTCCTCTGTTTATGGTATTCTCCAGGCAAGGATACTGGAGTGGGTTACCATGCCCTCCCCTAGGGATGTTCCCAACCCAGGGATCAATCCTGCATTTCTTACATCCTTTGCATTGGCAAGTAAGTTCTTTACCACTGGTGCCACCTCTTATTTTCCTCATTTATTGAAATCTTGAAGTGCTTTGGGGGGATTTTTTTTTAAATTTCATAGCACTGCATTAGTATTATTTGTATGTTTAAGATAAGATATGAATCATTTAATATAGGTTAGTAAGCTTAAGAAAACTGTTGGCTACAAACCCTCTACTTCCCTTTTAATTAACATACTGGTTTATGTATATATTTTAAAAAATTATTCATTGACTGCATTTATTTGGAATTAATTTTCCTAACAGTGTTTGTTGTCTGAGTTCTCATGGTATTAAATATTTAGTTAAAGTGTCACTGTTTTTAGGAAAGTGCAGCTAATATTATAGTATTGCCTACAGTAGTTTCAAAGCAATGTGCACCTAATTCATGTGTGTGTGCATGCATGTGTGTGTGTGCATGTGTTTGTGTGTGTATTAAACATTCCAGGTCCAAAGACATACTTTCCAAGGAGAAACAAAAAAGTGAAACAAACAAAAAAAATACATATATATTCATGTATACACACACATATTTTACGTATATTTTACGTATATTTTACATACATTACATATATGCTGGCTGTGCTGGGTCTTCATTGCTGTACACGGACTTTAGTTGTAGCAAGCAGGGGCTACACTGTAGACGTGATCCACGGGCTTCTCACTGTAGTGACTTCTTTTGTTGCAGAGCACAGGTTCTAGAGCACAAGTTAAGTAGTTTCAGCGCATAGGCGTAGTTGCCTAGTGGCATGTGGGATCTTCCAACATCAGTAACCAAACCCATCTCACCTGCATTGGCAGACATATTCTTACCCACTGGACCACCAGGAAAGTCTAAAGTGTAGGCTTTTTAATATAATTTGAAACATTGCCTTCCTAATCTATTGTTGGTATTTTAACAGGAACAGTTATTATATTTATGCTTGGAAGTTTATAGAATATATTCACGATTCTCTGTTTTTATGAAAAGCATGTAATGGGAGGGTGTCTCTTAGTGGTTTTATTCAGAGAAGTAAGAACGGTTTGAATCTGGCAGCACTGAGTCAATATATTTTATTTTAGGTTGGAAGAAAAGTTATGACCAACCTAGACAACATATTAAAAAGCAGAGACATTACTCTGCCAACAAAGGTCCATCTAGCTAAGGCTATGGTTTTCTCAGTAGTCATGTATGGATGTGAGAGTTGGATTATAAAGAAGGCTGAGCATCGAAGAATTGATGCTTTTGAACTGTGGTGTTGGAGAAAACTCTTGAGAGTCACTTGGACTGCAAGGAGATCCAACCAGTCCATCCTAAAGGAGATCAGTCCTGTATATTCATTGGAAGGACTGATGTTGAAACTGAAACTCCATACTTTTGGTCACCTGATGTGAAGAACTGACTCATTTGAAAAGACCCTGATGCTGGGAAAGATTGAAGGCGGGAGGAGAAGGGAATGACAGAGGATGAGATGGTTGGATGGCATCACCGACTCAATGGACATGAGTTTGAGTGGACTCTAGGAATTGGTGATGGACAGGGAGGACTGGCGTGCTGCAGTCCATGAGGCAACAAAGAGTCTGACATGACTGAACTGAACTGAACTAATTGCTACCTCTATGGAAGCATCATTGATGCCCAATCGCAAGAGTCTTCTTTCTTTGGTTTTGCTTCTGCAAGCTTTTCAATGGAGTTCTGTTTTCACTTACCATCTCTTTCAGGTGTTTGCATCAAATAATTATTAGTATTTTCCATCTAGGGAAGCTTGTTTTTACACTGGGGACAGAATTAGTCTAAGCTGCTTTTTAATTTTGAAATACTATTTATATATTTTTTCTCAAGAAATTCAGTTACTGTAATTTTCAGTAAAGTGAGAAGTAAATAAGATTTATGTGGGCTATCTTTGTATACAAGGCATTGTGACATGCTTAAGGACTATTTATTTAATGATTTATCACCAAACATCCCCCTCAGTTATGTTTGTATGTGTGAGTGTGTTTATTTTTCTTTTGTTTGGGGAGTGGAGTGGAGGGAGAAGAGTTGGTTCAGGTCACAAACTCCCAATGAAAAAATTATAAAAGCACCTACATATTTTATTTAGTAAATGTTTTAGGGAATCATATATAGATATTGAACAAACCCTCAGTTGTGATGTTTTCCTGGCAACTCTAACAATGGGAAAATTGTTTTGGGAATATCTACCTTTACATTTATTCCCTCCTTAAAAGAAAACGAAGCTAATATTCATCATTTTTTTTCTGTCCATCAGTCAGTCTATCCTACCATGCAGTCATCTATTATCTCTCCAACCAAGAGTCAGGAAGTTCACACTTATGAGCTGAAGAAATTGGGAAGGGGCATCAGTAGCAGCACTGAACTCTGGATACACAAAGACACATGGCACTTTATAAGGCAGGGCTCCCCAGCCTCTGGGATCTAATATCTGATGATCTGAGGGGGAGCTGATGTAATAGTGATAGAAATAAAAGTCCACAATAAGCTTAATGTCTTTGAATCATCCTGAAACCATTCCCCCATCCCCCAACCCTGGTGTGCGGAAAAGTCGTCCTACACAAAACTGGCTCCTGGTGCCAAAAAGGTTGGGGAACCGCTGTTATATAGAACAGGATCAGTCCACGTTGTTTGGAGAACTCCATTCTTTAAGTTAGATTTCAAGGCTGAGATTCCAACTGTGAAACACGAATTTAGGCTTACAGCACTGAAGAAATAAGAAATAATCCCAGTAGCCTATTTAGTCAGAAAATGCAATGGAAATAGTGCTCACCAATAGTCCCTCTGGCATTGTGTGATCTAACTTAGTTGTGTCTGTAATCTTCGACACAATCCCTGATGCAATGGAGACTCAGGAGCCATTTGTACAAGCATTCAGAATAAAGTGGCTTCCTAATCACAAATATTCAGGATGTTTTTGGAACAGCTACAAAATTCAGGATGCATACTTTAATTAAGTTTTGTTTTTGCTTTTGTAAGTAGCATTTGTTGAAAGATCTCATCATATGTCATATGGAGACTTTAACTTATCACATCAGTTTCTGAAGATTGTCCTATGGTAATGAATTAGTCATTTTCATGAGAGCTAGACTCAAATCAGTGATTTGGAGTAATAGGATCTTTATCTCATCAATCTCATGAACCATTTAGTCCCCATTTCAAGAGCAGTTTTAAGTCTATTTCTAAATGTGTATTCTATTTTTTATTATGCCAATCAAATATGCTCTCAAAGGAAAGCTGAGTGAATGGCTCAATTATGGCTGTTGATGCTTTTCCCCTCTATTTCAGGACCAGTGCTTCTGAATTACTGTGGGCAAAACTTGGATGATCCCCATGGGGAAGAATAACAGACGACAGGGAAAAAAAAGAGAGAGAGAGATTTGAGACTTATAGATTTAGAGTTCAGTATTTTAGCTTGAATTTTTGTTCCCTTGACTGTTATGGAATTATATTCATTTGTGATTTACCTATAATCTTAGGACATTGCATTTATTTTATTTATTAATTAAAAAAATTATCTCTGCCCAAAATTCACTTTTTTTGCCAAAAGAGCACACAGGTATTTGTGAATACTATACATATGTAATTATAAATATGTGAAACAGTGAATTCACGCTTTTTTTTTTTTTTGGTAACAAAGAAGTCAGGACCCTCTTTTAAGCACAAGTTAAACATGAATTTTTATAAAGTTATTTTAAGCTTTCTAGCAAGACCAAAAGTTTCCTTTGATGATAATTTTTTTTTTGGCAAGAGTTAGAAAATCAGCACTGAATTAGAATATATGCTTTTACTTTTTCACTCTTTGTAATTTGTTCTGCATTCACTACCTATAAAAATCAAATATTCCAAAGAAATGGCTATTAATCATACCTATTATGGATTACAGCTCTGTGAAGCCTGGGAATAAAAACGATATGAACATATGAACTACATATTATTTTCCTTAATGACCAGACATGACATAACCATTAGGACCATTTTATGTTTCTGAGTGTGAATATATCTGAACAAACTCATGTGACTATCCTAAACTTGATTATGGTTGCTATAACGTGAGATGTATTGTTTTTGCTAGGACTTGGGTTTTTACGATCACCTTTTATGGGGGGCAAATTCAGTGATTTCATTCTTCTGTGGTAATAGTGTTCTAATTCAATTACATGTTAGCCATTGTTCCCTGTTAAATTTCAAAATTACTGATTTTGCATTTTGGATAAGCAGAATTTTTGAAGTATTTTGTTGTACGTAAATGATAAGAGCATCCTAAATAATGACATTTTACTATGTTTTATATTATACCCCCTATCTGATTTTATCTACTTGCATTCTTCTTTACCCAGCTAAGCAGTGCCCTTTATCTCAAAATGTGGGGATTGTGTGGGCTAGAAGTATTGATTTTTCAACATATGCTCAAATGATTGAGTATGAAATGTGAAAAAATAGAGAAAATTATGTGAATTTCTCTTTTATTCCTTTCACTTAACACAAATTTCCAAAATATGCAGCATCACTGTACTTCGCAGAAATGTATTTTTATAGAAAGATTAGATTCTACCTCTCTAGGTTATCTAGAATAACATGCTTAAAGCATTAAATGAGAAAATTAGTCTTATCTGTTAACTTTTAAAACCTTTGGCTGAAAAACAAATTTGAGATTACCTTTTTAAAGGTTGCAGTTTTTAAAATAAAAATTTTATTTCTATACAAGTAAGAAGCATTTTTCACTATAACCTGAATATTAAAATGACGTGAGAGTAAATAAGAAAAGAAATGAAGTATATTATTTCTTGAAACTGATAGTCAATGCCAAAGACTAATACATTATGTGGTTTAGGAAGGAAATGTAATTTAATTCAAAATGTCTTAAATAGCTGTATGAACCACAGAGTCAAAGAGGGTTCTTAAAAGAGTTTGAAGTGAAACATCTTCTAAAGCTAACATCCGGAAATTTGCTAGCAATTCTTGGACTGAATAAAACTACAGCTGATTTACTTTGACAATTTCCTTATTATATGTTTTCTTATTATAGCACTATAGTATGATAGTTAATAACACAAATCTGAGTGATAGGACCTTGATTCTAATCCTTACCCTTGCACTTAATAATAATGTGGTCTTCAGCAAGCTGCTTAAGAGCTCTGTGACTCAGCGCCTCTGTGGTAAATAAAATGGATATACTTTCAACTTCATAAGGTTTCTATTCATTGTTGATGTTGTTCAGTTGCTCAGTCAGCTCTGCAACCCCTTGGACTGCAGCATGCCAAGTTTCCCTGTCCTTCAACATTTCCTGGAGTTTGCTCAAACTCATGTCCATTGAGTTGATGATGCCATCCCACCATCTCATCCTCTGCCGTCCCCTTCTCCTCCTGCCTTCTGTCTTTCTCAGCATCAGGGTCTTTTCCAATGAGTCAGCTCTTTGCATCAAGTGGCCAAAGAATTGGAGCTTCAACTTCAGCATTAGTTCTTCCAATGAATATTCATGATTGATTTCCTTTGGTATTGACTGGCTTGATCTCCTTGTTGTCCAAAGGACTCTCAAGAATCTTCCCCAGCACCACAGTTCAAAGGCATCAATTCTTTGGCCCTCAGACTTCTTTATCATCCAGCTCTCACATCCATACATGGCTACTGGAAAAACCATAACTTTGATTATACAGACCATTGTAGGCAAAGTAATGTCTCTGCTTTTTAATATGCTGTCTAGGTTTATCATTGCTTTTCTTCCAAGGAGCAAGCATCTTTTAATTCCATGGCCGTATTCAGTGTCCACAGTGATTTGGAGCCCAAGAAAATAAAGTCTGCCATTGTTTCCATTGTTTTCCCATCTGTTTGCCATGAAGACATGGGGCCAGATGTCATGATCTCCATTTTTTGAATGTTGAGTTTTAACTCACCTTTTTCACTCTCCTCTTTCACTTTCATCAAGAGGCTCTTTAATTTCTCTTTGCTTTCTGCCATAAGGGTGGTGTCATCTGCATATCTGAGGTTATTGATATTTCTCCTGGCAATCTTGATTCCAGCTTATGCTTCCTCCAGCCCAGCATTTCACGTGATGTGCTGTGCATAAGAGTTAAATAAGCAAGATGGCAATATACAGCCTTGATATATTCCTTTCCCAATTTAGAACCAGTCCACTGTTCCATGTCCGATTCTAACTGTTGCTTCTTGAGCTGTGTACAGATTTATCAGGAGGCAGGTAAGGAGGTCTGGTATCCCCATCTCTTGAAGAATTTTCCACAGTTTGTTGTGATCCACGCAGTCAAAGGCTTTAGCATAGTCAATGAAGCAGAAGAAGATTTTTTTGGAATTCTCTTGCTTTTTTCTGTGATCCAGTAGATGTTGGCAATTTGATCTGTGGTTTCCTTGCCTTTCCTAAATCCAGCTTGAACTCTGGAAGTTCTCGGTTCACATACTGCTGAGGTCTCCTTGAAGGATTTTGAGCATTACTTTGCTAGCATGTGAAATAAACGCAGTTGTGCCATAGCTTGAGCAATCTTTGGCATTGCCCTTCTTTAAGATTGGAATGAAACTGACCTTTCCATACCCATGGTCACTGCTGAGTTTTCCAAATTTGCTGGCCTATTGAGTGCAGCACCTTCACAGCATCATCTTTGAAGATTTGAAATATCTGAAAAATAGGATATTTAAGCTGGAATTACATCATCTCCCCTAGCTTTGTTCTCAGTGATGCTTGCTAAGGCCCACTTGACTTCCCAGCTCAGGATTTCTGTCTCTAGTTGAGTGATCATACCACCATGTTTATCTGGGTCATTAAGATCTTTTCTGTATAGTTCTTCTGTGTATTGTTGCCCCCTCTTCTTAATATCTTCTGCTTCTTTTGGGCCCATACCATTTCTATCCCTATTGTACCTGTCTTTGCATGAAATGTTCCCTTGGTATCTCTAATTTTCTTGAAGTTATCTCTAGTCTTTTGTATTCTATTTGTTAGTATTTTAAAAACATTTCCCATGTTTTGTACAGTGATTAGCATACACTAAAACTCTCTATAAGCAATGTTATGTAATTACTAAGCAAATATTAAAATACTTTTAAGGGCTTCCCTGGTAGCTCGGTGATGTGCCAGTGCAGAAGACATGGGTTCGATCCCTGCATTGGGAAGATCCCCAGGAGAAGGAAATGGCAACCCACTCCAGTATCCTTGTCTGGAGAATCCCATGGACAGAAGAGCCTGGTGGGCTACAGTTCATAGGGTCTCAAAGAGTTCAATGTGACTCAGCAACTAAACAACAGCAAGAAAAATACTTTTAAAAATGATTTTTATCAATGCAGAAAAATATATATGCATTGACATAAAACTGTAAAAAAACAAAAAACAAAAAACAAACTGTGGCAACATGCGAGAAGAAGGAAGGAACTAATGAACGATGGATAGACAGATGAAAGGGGAATGGGAAAAAAGAATGGAGAAGAGAACAGGAGGGAGAGAATGTCAAGGAAAAGGATTTTCCTGAGGTACAGATGCCAGGACAATTTCTTATAAAACATATTGGAGAAGGGGATGTTATTTTTTGTGTTACTAAATTTCTTATAGTCAGTTTTGCCTCTGATAATGGAATGGGAAAATCTAAGTAGTAACTTTTCAATAGTGTTCCCAGATTTTAACAATGGTGAGATTCCTGTATTCAATTCTATATTCTCCTAAAATATATATAACCTCACAGATTACTTTATAGGTGTTCTTGAGTTTAGCTTATTGTGGTAAATATAAAATTATCAGTACATTTGTTTTCAAGATCTTTGGATGATAAGAATACATATGCAAAGTTTTAAAGGGGATGGATAATTAAGTCAAAATAGTTGATACAAAATTTTAAAGTATGTGTGAACTGAACCTAGATTCTAAGTTTAACTCAAAATAAAATGAAAAATCCAGTTTTCTTTAGTTACTTATTGTTCATGGTTCTTTGAGAAAGCTATTGATATATAAACGTCTTTTAGGGCAAAAGATATATTTAATAGAAACCATAGCTTTGTTAACAGTTTTCTGGTTATCTTTATTATAACCACAGTAAAGGGGCATAGAGGTAGATTTTATGATATATCATAACAGTATTATATAAATATTATAAAATAAAATATATACCCAAAAGTTAGCTTTCATAACACCATCTTCAAATAAAAATGCATTACAATCTATAAGAACTAAATTGTTATACAAATGGGATAGTTTTTAACTTATTTTACATCTGGTTAGTTTCAAATAATCTTAAATGATTATTATTAAAAATTAAAATAGTCTTTTCTCATATATTATGAAAATATTGAATGTAAATCTATCCTTACACAACTGTCTGGAAGATTTCTCCCCCTGAAAACTGAACAATTTATAGTCCCAAAAGGATGTATCTTTGAAAGATTAATCTATTTTGTGTCCTTTAGTTGGCTAATAGCTTCCATTTATTAAATATTCCCTGATGAGAAATTACTGCTTTTACCATCCAGTCTCCTATTTTAAAAAGCCTACTTCACAGGTATTAGGAGAGATCTAAGTGAAAAATAAGCCAAGTGAATGGCTGTTCAATTAGAGTTTAAAACCTTTTTAAGTGTCATCTCAAAAAGTCAGACTGTATATTTCATAGAACTTAGAGGAGGTCATGTGCTAAAGAATTACTCATAATGATTTAATTCATTCATTTTATAGATTATAGCTTCTGCTCTTCTATTGATGTAAAATGAATTTATGTGTTTAACTCCCATTAACACTAACGGTAGTTTTGTGCATAAAACAGAAATACATTAGAAAGAAATTTACCTATTTCTAGGTCTCGTTACCTATTAGCTACGTGCGCCTTTCCTGTGTAAAAATGTGAATTTAGGCAAAAATTTAGAAATTCTATAACAAAGATATTTAAAATATTGAGTTTTACTTTAGAAGGATCTCTTTATCGTTTCAAATCTTCTAGAATGACAGTCTAAAAATTACTGAGTTTTTAAATTTTTCTGAATACAGTTATTTGGGATTAATTTTATATATTTCTTATTGTATCATTAAAGGTTATGAAATTGTGTATAAGTATTGTGTTATAGATCATTGAAAGTAAAAAAAACTACCACTTTCCATAGATTAAACATTTAAAGTATCTTTTTTTTTTTTTGGTTTTAGGCTATCTTTGACTCTATCTAACTTAATTCCAATATTAGTGTAGAGAATATTTAATTCCAATATTAATGTAGAGAATATTTAAGGCACTGGTGGCTAATTTGTCAAAATAATTTCTCTGGCTTATTGATTGCAAAAGCAAAATACGTGGACATTTTTCAATTACTTAGCGTCTTATATTGAGGTATAGTTGACATACAACATAGTATTTGTTTCAGGTGCACAATATAATGATTTGGTATCTGTATATATTGTGAAAATATCGCTACATTGTCTAGTTAACATCTGTCACCATAGACAGTTACAGAATTATTATTTTTTGTTAGAGAACTTTTAAGATCTACTTTGTTGTAAACTTTCAAATATTCAGTACAGTATTATTAATTGTAATGCCATGCTGTACATTACATTCTTGTGACTTCCTTTATAGCTGTAAGTTCATACCTTTTGGCTTCCTCCACCCATTTTCACCCACTCTACAACCCTTACCTTTGGTAATCACTAATCTATTCTTTGTATCTATTTTATGACTTCTTTTTATGTTTCCACATGTGAGATCATATGATATTTGTTTTTTTTTCTGATTTGTTTCATTTACTGTAATGCCCTCATGACCTATCCATGTGGTCACAAGGGGCAAGCTACCACTGTTTTTTATGTACATATATACCATAGTGTATACATGCACAATATTTTCTGTATCCATTCTTCTGTTGTAGGATGGTCAAGTTGTTTCCATATCTTGGCTATTGGAAATAATGCTACAACAATTTGGAGTTCATGTTTCATCTCAAATAGTGTTTTGGTTTTCTTCCAATGAATACTCAGAAGTGAAACTGATAGATCATATGGCAGTCATATGGACATTTTTGATGAGCTACTTGATGTATCAGTTGGGAATTAGCATAAAACTTTGAAAGTACTTTGGCTTTTGTTTCTGAAGAAAATGCACACAACTTGCTAGTGTTGTCCAGATCTAAGATAAGTTAGAATGAGATAATTTACAATGTTTATGTGGACTATCCTCTTTCATGATTAGATGAATTTATGAAAACTAGGAGTAAGTAATATAATTGAAAAAAGGATCAATCACTTGTCTAATTAACCCAATTGTGCTTTATTTGTGATGCACTATGTACAAAGTATGGATCTAGCTGTTAATTTATATGCAATATGTAAATGATAGCTATAATTAAATGAAGAAATTGTAAAACTAAAAATATAGATCTTATCTCTCTCTTGCTGGAGCCCTTCCAAGGAATCTCCATTTCACCCAGAGCAAAAGCCAATCTCCTATGTCCTATTGGGCTCTCAATATAAATTAAAAATATAATTCAATAGAATATAAGAAATATAAGTGATTATGAAATTTCTAGTAATTGCATTAATAAAGATAAAGATATAAAATTATGCTTATCTAAAATATATGGGGAAACAGTGGCTGACTTTATTTTTTTGGGCTCCAAAATCACTGCAGATGGTGACTTCAGCCATGAAATTAAAAGACACTTGCTCCTTGGAAGGAAAGTTATGACCAACCTAGACAGCATATTAAAAAGCAGAGACATTACTTTGCAGCAAAGGTCCGTCTAGTCAAGGCTATGGTTTATCCAGTAGTCATGTATGGATGTGAGGGTTGGACTATAGAGAAGGCTGAGAGCTGAAGAATTGATGCTTTTGAACTGTGGTGTTGGAGAAGACTCTTGAGAGTCCCTTGGACTGCAAGGAGATCCAACCAGTCCATCCTAAAGGAGATCAGTCCTGTATATTCATTGGAAGGACTGACTATGAGGCTGAAACTCCAATACTTTGGCAACCTGATGCAAAGAGCTGACTCATTTGAAAAGACCTTGATGCTGGGAAAGATTAAAGGCAGGAGGAGAAGGGGTGGCAGAGGATGAGATGGTTGGATGGCATCACCAACTCAATGGACATGGGTTTGAGTAAACTCCGGGAGTTGGTGATGGACAGGGAGGCCTGGTGTGCTGCAGTCCATGGTGTCACAAAGAGTCGGACATGACTGAGAGACTGAACTGAACTGAATATGTTTATATAGTTAAAAATGATATAATTTATACATTATATGATTTAATTTTTACTTTGTGTGATACATAATTTTATATTATTTAATATGATTTTTATGATTTAATTTTTATGGTTTTATATGATTTAATTTATATTTTATTTCAACCAATATATCTAATATACCAATTCAATAAATAATCCATACTGATAATTATATACTCATTTTTGAAGTCTAGTGGATATTTCACACCTAATAGCTCTTCTCAGTTTGGATGCTAAGTTTTACAGGGATACTCATTACTTGGAGTTCATAAAATTTCCAGTTGAAAAAGTAGATTCACATACTCAAGATATTTTAAGTATATTCTAAGTTAAGTATACTCAGAACTTTTACATTAACTGAATTTACTACAAAAAAAAGCCTTAGTTATATCTACATCCACATTGACAGATGCTTCAGTTTTAAAATATATATTTAATTATCAGTATAAAATATGTTCATTAAACTTATATAAAACCTGAATTTTAAGGTGTATTAGGCACATTTCAAGTGCTCACTGGCTATTTGTGGCTAGTGATTCCCAAACTATATGGTGTAGCTTTGGTAAATCTTTGGTTATCACTCTGACCTCCTTACCACTACTTTCTTTCCCACTTTGAATCACATCAGCTGCTTTTCCCTCTCTCCAACTCTTGCATTCTCTACCTTGGGGCCTTTGCACTATTTCTTTTGCTTACAGTGCTTCTTCTCAAGATATCACCATGATTAACTTTCACAGCTTCCTTAAACCTTTGTTCAAACCTCAGCCTCTCAGTGGGGTTTACCCTGACCCTGCTAGTAGAAAAATCACTCCCTCAGCTCTATATTTTTCTTGCTTTCATTCTTTTCTCCTTGAAACTTATCTCTTGCCAACACCCTAAATAATTTACTCTTTAAAAATGTTGATTGTCTATGTTCCTTTTCCCTTAAATAGGATATATGTTTCAAGATTCTGGGGAATTTTTATCCCTTTTATTTAATGACATGTACCAAGCAGGTAGAACTGTACTTGGCATATAATTGGTAAGTTTTTGTTGAGTTAATAATAAAATGGCTTCCTACACTTTGGGTTTGCAAACTGAGGGGCAGATAATGGACACTCTTCATAATATTCTGTTTAAATTAGCCAGATTTTTCCTTAACTAAATGTCCACTGAGGAAAGGAGAGGGTCAGAGAGCATTGCAGAGAGAGCCCGGAGACCTAATCTCTGTTCTCATCTCTTGCTGTGTATCCTCAGGTGAGACAAGTAACAATTCCAGGATAGAGATTTTTTCTTCTCTGTATTATGAGGGAAACAGAACAGGCATCACTGAATTCCTTCCCATTTCTAAAAATCCTACTCAGAGCTATTCCTCTCAAACAGCACTTCCCCCCCACCCCCAAAAAAAAAGTTTGAATAAATCCATCCACTGGGAACAAAATGCAATTTAGCATAGCTTGGTAAGCAATCTGATGTTGTACATATTTGCAAGGCTCTGCACTCCAGAGAGCACAGTATAAGCTTAGCCCATAATAGGGAAACAATGAACAAATAAATGAGAGAAAATTGGCATAGCCAATACTAGAGACAATGAATAGGGCACTTATGATCATGCAGAATTCCTATTGAGAGACATAAGTTTAAAATATATTAAAATATGTAGAATTTAATGTTCAAGTCCAAACAAATTGTTTAATATCCTGGGGTCATAGAACATAATTTGAACTAATAGAAGTTTAGCAAAGCCTGGAAATAATATAACTTGCTACGTTTAGATTTTCTTCTATAGATAGAGTACTGTATGCCATAGAAAAATATGAAAATAAGTAACCCTCTGAAATTAGGGAGGTTTTAGTTAAGAAGAAAATATTTAAAATGGTAGTATAAAGCAGAATGTGGAAATTTCTTTATGAGACATACAAATTTTAACAGGATCCAGAGATTAGGAGAAATCATTCATAACAGAAAAGATAAATTTCATTAGAAGGACATTATCATAGCATTTTAAATTATATCTCATTACATTTATTTAATATTCTCACTTTATTTTTTCTTATCATTTGTTTTATTATCTACCTAATTTGGTAGTAAATATAAGAATGTATAAAACTTTACGAGTGAGAAACTAGAATCAATTTCCAATTTTATGATTTATTCCCATATCCATATATGTGTGCTTTGTATATATTCAAGTATAATTGAATTGAAGTGATATAATTGAAGTGATAATATAAGCTATGAAAGAAAAAGTAATAAAAAATGATCTCTCCTATCTTCTCTTAAACAAGAGGTAAGAGTTCAGTACTTGAAAAAATAAAGGAGAAAATAGTGACGATTGATTAAATCAAATTTAATGATTTAAAAAGTGCTGGTTATTATAAGGCCAAAGTCATTAGCTGATATTTTAAACTATTTTACAGATGTACAGTTATCTTACTAAAAGAATATCTGCATTAATACTACTGAAAACTAATCAGAAAATTAAGTGCCCATTTAATAATTTATGTCACCTATATTGCTGGCAATATCAATTAGGTTAAGTCTATTCAAAAGAGTTGTAAATTGAAGTAGAGATACCCAAGAAAGAAGCCAGTTTGAAATTTCTTAAATACTAAGACTCTCAGATACATTTTCTCTCTAAAGTAAACCAAGTTAGGGTCTTGAGGGGAAAAAAAAAGTTTCCAGGGTGCAGTATTATTAAGGTGATTGTATATATATTGCTGTTACATATATTATTCTTACTGTTCTTTTTGTTTCAGGTGTATAGCAAATTAATTCAGTTATAAATGTACATATATCTATTCTTTTTCAGATTATTGTTTTTAATGAGCACAATGTTTAACATGTTAGTATTATTATGGGAATAAGTATATGAGTTCCTTTTAATGTAAAACTACCACTACTTACTCAAGTGTGTCTCATCCACATACATAAAGTATACTTAAAACCAGGAATTTAAGCTGTTTGGACGTTAATCTTATTTAGCAAAAGTAGTCATTATTTCTTGGGGAAAAAATGTCATACTAAAGCATAGCAAGCTAATTATCTCAAAATTTAACTCAACCATTGAATTAAAATTTATTAAATTATTGAGAGCTTATTACGTGCCAGAATTATTTCCCCACATATTCAGCTAGATAACCACACAGAAGCATTGTCAAATATAGTTTCATAAAATAAATCATAATAGAATTGACTAATTAACCATGATAAAAATTGCAATAGTTAACAGTGAAACAGCAAAGTCAGGATATATGATTTAATTAGTGTGTGCAAAAATTTTAAAAATACAAAAAGCTATATCTTTTAGGGAAAAAAGCTAAGGATTTTATCAATTATAACAAATGTACCACTCTGGTAGGGCAGGGGAGATGTTGATATTGGGGATTCTATGTTTGTGTGGTTGCAGGGAATAAATGAGAAATCTCTGTACATTTTCCTCATTTTTGTTGGAAGTTTAAACTGCTCTAACAAAAACGAAGTCTTAGTTAAAGACTAAATGCAATGTGTTATCAAGCTGGGATACTGCAACAGAAAAAGGGCTAATAGGGAAAAATTAATGAAATCTGAATGAAGTGTGGGGTTTAGCTAGTAATATATCAATGTTAACTTATTTATTGTACCAAATGTACTACAGTAATATAAAATGCTAATGACTAGGGAAAGTGGGTACAGTGTGTATGGAACTCTTTGTAGGGTCTTTACGGTAAGTCTAAAAGTTATTTAACTATATTGAAAAAATGTCAAGATTATACAGGTTCCAAAAATGTTTAAGTAATGAACATTATATGTTCATGTACATAATGTACATGTGGCAAGTACTTTTCTGATGCTTATGTCATTTAAATCCTTAATCCTATGTGGCAGTTTCTATTATTATCCCTCAAATAGCTTAAGAGATAATTAAGGCACTAATTAGTTAAAAAACATACAGAATTTTGCTATTTTTGTTGTCAGTTTCTATAACTACTTGTCTTCTGGGTCATTGAAGTTTGCCACAATGATGTCTGTAATGTGGCAGGACATAAAAACTCGAACACCACATTCCTCTGAAGGGCACTGTTTATGAAGGTGACTGATTTTGCCATTCTCATCCATATTATAGTATTTCAGGACAGCCAGGTTAATTAACCTTTTTTTCTTATTTTTCACTCTTCTTGGAAGTAGTGAAGACGTCTTCCTTTTCTTTAGTAGCCAGGATTTGAACTGAGAAAATTTGATGCTAACCACTTACCAAACTACAGAAAAGAAAGAAAAAACCTGTTGAAACAGATGCTAATTTTACCAACAATTTTATAATATAAGACATATATCTTATTTAAATGTACCAATCAAAATTCCTTGAGAAATCAAACCTAATCCTCATAATATTGGTTCTGTTTATGGAAACTATATGACTTCTCAGGATCATTAATAGACCAAGTACTCTTTACATAGAGGTTACCCATTACATCTAGCCAAGGTCCAAAGTAATTAAAAAATTGTTTCCATGTGTTCAGTGATTACTTAATGAGGTTCTTTCATAATATTCATGTATTATGAAGTATTTTATTATAATGAAACATTTTTATTGGAAAGGGTAGCTAAAGATTTAGTAATAGTAGTAAGAAATATGTATAAGATATGCTGTCAGTTTTTCTCTGAGTGCTAAAAATTGTCTTCGGACACTAGTATTTCCAGATACCTTATTTTTTTCAAGTAGGCCTACTATTACTGTTATGTTCAAGTACTAAATTATTTAGTCTTTATCAGTTTGATATGTAGTCAGTCTATCACAGGTGATTCCTTTTGAGATGATGATTATATATTTATAAATCAAAACTATAAAATCTCCGCTGATTTTATAAGTATATATTAAAATTATTTTTTAAGTGTACCAAAAATACAAGCATATGTATTTTGAACATATTTTTAAGTGTATTCTTCAAATAAAAGTACTTGAGATTAAATATTTAATTCAACTTTTGTATAAAATTGTGTGATACACTCTTTGCCAGTTGCTATGCTATTGTGTGTTAATAAAATAGCAAATTCTTATCTGAGTCTTAATAGTAAGCAAAATTAAATATGGAAAAGCATTCTTTAGTAGAGCACAGTTAAACTATTTAATATCATATAATATATTTTCACTGTTATGTAGAAGTAAAATCTTGGTTTCATGTTTCACCCACAAAAACTCTATCAAGAAAAAACAAATTGCCTCTGTAAATTTTGCTCCACTGACTAGTTTCAATATTTAATTTTTTAATGCAGACTTACGTGTATCAGATTTTATAGAGAATATGTGTGGAAATATGGTTCAAATTAACATTGCCAGTGACATTAGTGAGAAAGAATCATTTAGTAAGGAATAAATGCCCTGTAGCTATCCTCTAAGCATTTTTAGCTCTTTGTGCCACTGACTTCCTTTAAATGATCCTATTTTTAAAACTTATCTTGGAGGAAAGGAAAGAACCAAAAATCCATGTTTAGTAATCAACCAATAACAATTCCTTTTTATTTTTTGGCTGTCTCAGAAAACAAATCATATTGAACTCCATGGCATTAATACAAATAAACCCGTTCCTCCTACAACTATAAGGTGGCCATTGTGATTTCGGATCATTCACCAGCTTTTCAGAGCTGAGAAGAACAAAAAAAGATGTTCAATTTTGGATTAACACAGCATCTTTTATAACATTTGTATAAAATTATATAAAAAGCTGGAGTAAGGAAAGTTATATAGCATTATATCCTCAATGTAAAGCTTTACAGGAATCATTGAAACAAAGAGCATTCATATGCAGATATCTTATCTGCAAGAAGCCCAGAAACTGTCTCCCAATTCTACATTCATAATTTTCATTCAGAAGAGCCTAGTGAATAGATGTTCTCTGCAACGTTCCATTATTTCTTTCCTTCTTAAAATGAGCCTTTTACAATCTATTAGGGAAAGATATAGACATTTTCCCTCTTGAACATGTTCAAGAGTATATAGGGCATCACTTAATACTATTCACAACCTTGTTTTTCTTTCCTGTCAAAAGGCTTTCTTTCATTTTCACTCTTGCCATAGGGCAATAAACTTTAGGTAGTCTGCAATTCTGGAATGTCTAAAGTAACACAGAAATGTTAACAAAGTATTCTGAACTATCGCTGTTACAACTAACTCTATAAAAAAGGAATGTTCTTTGTGATCTGATTTACCACACTGGGTTTCTATTTAATGCTTATATTGAATTACTGATAACTAAGAAAATCCAGTAAGTCCAAATGGGTTGTTTAAATCAGATTTATAGATATTCTTTAAGTGTTATCCTCCAAAATAAATATATATATATATATTCTTAGTGATAACTATTTTGTAAACCTAGACATTCCTATAAAATAGTAGAAATTTAAACATATAAGCATATATAATTTAATTTAATAAAGTAAAGCAATTTTAAGACATATATTACACTCTTTTAGGGGCAACAGACATTTATTTACTTTTTTAATATTGGAAGGATTTTTAAATACTCAGAAATGAAACGTAAACTCAAATGCATCAATTTACTACATCAATTAACTGTTTGATTGCAAACTTTCTCATGTCATAATCTGTTCTGTAACTGGTCAGACTAATTATTATAATCTTGTAGATAGATAGGAAGATAGCTACCTTTAGAAACTTCATTAGATGCCACTTAAGTCCTATAACATGTGAATATTTCACTGTATGGCCACATTAGCAAACCATATGGATTCATGCTTGATCAAAATCCTAGCAAAATACATATTCTTTCTGTTTAGCTGATGTCAAAGTGATTTTTAAGTGCTCAAAGAGGAGTAAGAATGCAACATTCATTAAATAGTATTTTCAAGTCAGATAGCACAAAGGAGATAGCTTCAATTGTCATATACATCAGAGAGATTATATATCATATAATCAGAGAGATTAACAATTTCTAAGTCAGGATTTTCAATGGAAATATCCAAATAAAAAATCTTAATAAATATTACCTCAGTTTTCTCTAATATAAATATATTTGAAATGTCATAATCATGTATCGTCTCTTTTCATGCTGATGGCACATGCATATTTAAAAATAAGTTTTTATTGTATATTATGATTTAAAATGGAGAAAGAAACGGCAACCCACTCCAGTATTCTTGCCTAGAGAATTACGTGGACAGAGGAGCCTGGTGGGCTGCTGTCCATGGGGTCGCACAGAGTCAGACATGACTGAAGTGACTTAGCATGCATGCATGCGTTGGAGAAGGAAGTGGAAACCCACTCCAGTATTCTTGCCTGGAGAATCCCAGGGACAGAGGAGCCCGGTGAGCGGCCATCTGTGGGGTAGCGCAGAGTCGGACACGACTGAAGCGACCTACCAGCAGCAGCAGCATTTCCTTTCCAGACAGCTTGGCTTGTTCCATTCCAATGTAGCTACTTAAATTTAGATAAACTTATCCTGTCCCATGCCTCTTTGTCCAGGATTTTTAGTCCTATATTGAAAAACTCTAAAGTAGGTTGCTGTCATAAAATAAATTACTACCATAAAATTTTAATTAAAAATATCATTTATATTTCTAAAATAGTGTTTATATTCCCCTTCTTTTAAGTGAAACTAACAATTAAAATAAAATCTGAAATGGAATTGTGTGTAGAGTACAGAGAAATTAGACATATTTCCTAATGCTGAAGAATTAAAGGTTTCTGAATTTAAGGATTCTGAGTCATCACCTCCACTTTATTTTACAAGTGATGTTTACATATCACTGTAATTCTGGTAATCTGAAATACATTATAGAATTTTTGTTTTCTTTCATTAAAATTATGATGTAATATGTATTATGATAGGTGAACACCTTTATAATGTTGACTGGATTGCATTTTACTTGCAGTTTTGTTGTTCAGTCACTTAGTTATGTCCTACTGAGACCCCCATGGACTGCAGCACTCCAGGCTCCCCTGTCCTTCACTATTCAGCCTTCCCAGAATTTGAGCAAATGATATAATGATACTTTATATCAAATCATTTGCTCTTCTGTTCAGATTGTGACTGCTGCCTTGGACACATGTGAGCAAGTGTCATCATCCAGCTACTTACCTGCTATCTGACCATAGGCAAATTTCAGAACTTCCATGTCCCCAGTTAACTTATGCCTAAAACTGTGAGTTACCCTGTGTGAAGTCCCACTCACAGTGCGTAACACCTAGTAGGGACATAATATCTGGCAGTGTCATCCCCTCAGTGGTTGCATGTTGACTAGTGTCTTAAAAAATGTATATACGTAGAAGAAAGGAGAGTTTTTCTATATTTTGTGGATTTAAAAATATTCTTTAATTTCTACTGAGAAAATAAGCTTATGAAATACCCTTCCAGGTTTAATGATCTCAATGATTACCTTTGTGCTTGGGAAGTTCTATATTCTGAATGTCTGGGTGCCCCAAAATTCATATGCTGAAATGCTAACCTTCAAATTGATGGTATTAGCAGGAATTGATTAGGTTGTGAGGGTGGAATCCTTATGAATGGGATTAATACCTTTGTAAACAAAGCCTGGGGTGGCTCTAAAGATCCCTCCAGCAAATGTAGGAGACATGGGTCTGATTCCTGGGTGAAGAAGATCCCTTGGAGGAGGAGATCCACTTTAGTATTCTTGCCTGCAAAATCCCACTGAAAGAGGATCCTGGTGGGCTATAGTCCTTGGGGTCATAAAAGAGTCAGACAAGACTTAGCCACTAAAAAAAGGACAAAAAGAGGCAGGAGAATGTTTCTCTTGCGCCTCCCACCACATGAGACCACAGAGCAAGTGGCCGCTGGGGAGGAAGTGTGAGCTTCCCAACATAGAATCTTCAGCACCATGATCTTTAATTTCCAGCCCCCAGAACTGGGAGGAATACATTTCTGTTGTTTAAAAGCCATCCAGTTTGTGGTATTTTGCTATAACAGTCCCAACAGACAAAGACAAGAGGTAAGTAGGACCCCACTATGTGTATAGAGTGGGAGAGAGACTGATTCCTGTCTATTTCCTGTTCCTTAGCTTCTGTCTTAACACTTCTAGTCAGGGCTTTGGGGATGAGAGAGGTCAGTTTCTCCCCTGTGCTTACCAAAAACTGCTTACACATGGCATGATCACAGCAGAGTGTATACCGCTGCCTGTGATGCAGATCTGTCTGTATATAAACGAGGAGTTTTTCAAATCAGTTCAGTCATGTCCCACTCTTTGTGACCCTATGGACTGCAGCATGCCAGGCTTCCCTGTCCGTCACCAACTCCTGGAGTTTACTCAAACTCACATCCTTCCAACAATCTTATGCTCTGTCGTCCCCTTCTCCTCCTGCCCACAGTCTTTCCCAGCACCAGGGTCTTTTCCAGTGAGTCAGTTCTTTGCATCAGGTGGCTAAGCTATTGAAGCTTCAGCTTCAGCATCAGTCCTTCCATCAATATTCAGGACTGATTTCCTTTAGGATTGACTGGTTTGATCTGCTTGCAGTCCAAGGGTTTCTCAAGAGTCTTCTCCAACACCACAGTTCAAAAGCATCAGTCATTCAGTGCTCATAAAACACTCATAAAACAAAAGGAAGCCTTAGTATGTCACAAAAAAAAAATTCAGTTACCAGTATATCAGTTAAACATTTGTCAGCTTGATAATAAAAAACAGTTGTGATAGATTCTAGAGAGTATCACACAAAACTTTCATAAATATCACCTCATTATTCCTCATAACAATTTCAAGATTTTATTGGAACATTTATAAATTTCCACATAATACAGGGAGAGAGGAAAAACAGGCAAGTTAAATTTCTTGCTCAAGTTTGCCCTATTAGTAGTAAATGACAAATTCAGATCTAAACCAGGCCTTTTGTCATTTGGTCCATATTTATATAGCATTTTTAAATACCATGAAACTAGGTTACTCCAAGGCAGAGAAAAAGCATTGTAAGGAGGGAAGAGAGAAATGATATTGAACAGAGTAGTGTATACTTGGTTTAGGGCCTTGTTGAATATCATGTTTCATCTTTTTGCAAGATAAATTAAACTGCATGCAGCTTTACAAAGTAGTTATGATTCTTGCTGAACCCCAATGCTCAGGACATATTGTTATGCAATATATGGACATAATGTGACTCTTTATGAAGGACAAAGTTATTTCATAGTTCTAAAAGGCCACGTTCTTTCTTTAGAACAGCGACTACAAATTGAAAAATGCAAAGCCCTTTGCTTTTCATAGTTATTTTTCCTCTCGGTTAATGGCATAACTTGCTGAACTTTTCTAAAACTCAACACATTTTTTGACCTGTGCCATAGAAGTGACTCCATAACTAGGTGCCTGGATGCTTGAATACATAACAATGAAGGTTTTCTTATAGATGCGTAGAGTTTAAGGAGCACTGGTAGAATTTTTGCACAGGTGCAGTGAGTAATTTTCCAGTGAAAGCCTGAACAAGGGCACATCACATTACAGTCTGAAAACATAATCTGAAAGACAAAGGCATATTTGATTATGGGGAAATGTGTAGCAATGTTGGCAGCAAACACAAAGCTTCCCTACCCCTTCCTCAAACACATGCTATTCAATGGAATCCAACTAACTGCATATGTGCTAAAGAATTTTTTAGAAAGATGTTTTTGCAAAAAAATTTCCAAGTTGTAGTTTTTCATGTTTTAAATAGCATTTCATCACTTTGAAAATGCTGCATTTGGTTGATTATAGCCATCTGTGTGTTCCCTATCTCTTAAATATATATATATATATTTATATTAATGTATTTAATATATAAATATAAATATATTTATAAATATAAATATATGTGTGTGTGTATGTGTGCATAGAGAGAGAGAGAAAAGTATAAGTGTTTGTCATCTGGATATGAAAGCTTATTGTCATTCACTTGGTATATAGGTGTCAGTTCTTGACTTTGATAAAACCAGACTGGATAAAATTGCTGTTGTTGTTTTCAGTCTCTAAGTCATGTCCAGCCCTTTGCAGCCCCATGAATTACAGCACAGCAGGCTCCTCTGTTCTTCACTATCTCCCACTAGTTGCTCAAATTCATGCCCATTGAGTCGGTGATGCTATCTAACCATCTTATCCTCTGTTGCCCGCTTCCCCTTTAGCGTTCAGTCTTTCCCAGCATCAGGGTCTTTTCCAATAGGAGGCTCTTCGCATAAGGTAGTCAAAGTTTTGGAGCTTCAGCTTCAGCATCAGTCCTTCCAATGCATATTCAGGGTTGATTTCTTTTAGGATTAACAGGTTGGATCTCCTTGCAGTCCAAGGGACTCTCAAGAGTCTTCTCCAGCACCACAATTTGAAAGCATCAATGCTTCAGCTCTCAGCTTTCTATACGGTCCAACTCTCACACTCATACATGACTACTGGAAAACCATAGCTTTGACTGTGTGGACCTTTGCTGGCAAAGTGATGTCTCTGCTTTTTAATACACTGTCTAGGTTTGTCATAGCTTTTTTTCTGAGGAGCAAGTGTCTTTTAATTTCATGATTGCAGTCCCATCCACAGTGATTTTGGAAACAAAGAAAATAAACTCTGTCACTGCTTCCACTTTTCCCCTTCTATTAGCCATGAAGTAATGGGACTGAATCCCATGATCTTCATTTTGTGAATGTTGAGTTTTAAGCCAGCTTTTTCACTCCCATCTTTCACCCTCATTAAGAAGCTCTTTAGTTTCTCTTCATATTGTGGCATTAGAGTGTTATCATCTGCATATCTGATGTTGATATTTCTCCCAGCAATCTTGATTCCAGCTTATGCTTCCTCCAGCCTGGCATTTCTCATGATGTACTCTGCATATAAGTTAAATAAGCAGGGTGACAAAATACAGCCTTGATGTGCTTCTTTCCCAATTTTTAACCAGTCTGTTTTTTCATGTCCAGTTCTAACTATTGTTTCTTGACCTGCATACAGGTTTTTCAGGAGACAAGTAAGGTGGTCTTGTATTCCCATCTCTTTAAGAATTTTCCACAGCTTACTGTTATCCACATAGTCAAAGGCTTTAATGCAATTAATGAAGCAGAAGTAGATATTTTTCCAGAATTCTCTTGCTTTTTCCATGATCCAATGAATGTAGGCAATTTGATCTCTGGTTCATCTGCCTTTTCTAAATCCAGCTTATACATCTGAAAGTTTCAGTTCACATACTGCTGAAGCCTAGCTTGAAGGATTTTGAGCATGACCTTGCTGGAATGTGAAATGAGCACAATTGTATGATAGTCTGAGCATTCTTTGGCATTGCCCTTCTTTGGGATTGGAATGAAAACAGACCTTTTCCCAGTAAAATTAGGATGGGAAAAATGGTTGGCCACAGAATGCAAAGGAATTTCTCATTGAATTTCAATCCAAAAATGAAGTATTAAGAATGAATTTATTCCATGTAACAAACCTTATATTTCCCTTTCCTATCTATTTTACCTAATCTTGGGTAAGGATTTTAGAGACTGTAACTGCTTTTGAAATGCTTTCACCTTTTACATATAAGCTCTTGAATATAAATGGATCACAACCTTAGGAGAGACAGTTATTTTTTAAAAACATTTATTTGGGTGCTCAGGTATGAATTGCAGCATGTAGTATCCTTGATCATTGTGGCATGTGGACTCTTAGTTGCAGTATGTGGGATCTAAACTCCCACAGAGATCAAACCTGAGCCCCTGCATTGCAAGTGTGGAGTCTTAGCCATTGGACCACGAGGGACATCCCAGTAAAGATAGTTCTTAATCAAGTTCATTGTTTTCTTGCCCCTGGAGATACAACTAAGAATATCAATATCCTACTCTAAAATCCCCTACACAATGTTTTATAATTTATAGTTTTGTTGAATTCAGCCAATGATATGCAAGTTATCAAAATATTTTTCTCTACTTCTAAAGAAGCTACACTTAAAAAAATTTCCTTTCTTATTTTCAATGTCTTCTCTTTACCCTAAATATTGTGGATTCTGTATTTCACAAGCAAAATAAAGCCATGTAAACACAAACTTCCACAAATTTAAGTGCTTTACTGTCATAGAATGGCACAACATGCATTACATAGAAACAGAGCAGGGTGTTAGCATTGAAGTTAAATTCCTATGGAAAGATACAGCCCATTAAAAAGAAACCTATAATGACTGATTGTATTTCTACCCACCTCAATTACTTTTACTGATATACTGACTGAATCATTAGCATGCAATGAAGTACCCAATTATTATATACCTGCTGTTTTCAACTCTTGCAGAATGTCAGTTCACAGTTTGAAAGAACCTGCATGTTGTGAAAGGCATCTCTATTTCTGTGACTGGTCTGCTAAGCTGATATGCTTTCTGACTTCCTTAGGCTTTTCTTCAGCCCCAAGTCAATGATAATAGCGTGAGCCATGCTTTTGCTTTTAACCATTTACATAGCAAAAGAATGCTTAGAATATTTGCTGTTGTTGTTGCTGTTGATCTTCATATAACACCAGAGTTTACTTCTTTTTATTTTTCCTCTTAGATTATCTGGAATGCTTACATTTAGTTCAGTTCAGTTCAGTCACTCAGTCGTGTCTGACTCTTTGCGACCCCATGGACTGCAGCACGCCAGGCCTCCCTGTCCATCACCAACTCCTGGAGCTTGCTCAAACTCATGCCCATCGAGTCGGTGATGCCATCCAGCCATCTCATCCTCTGTCGTCCCCTTCTCTTCCTGCCCCCAATCCCTCCCAGCATCAGGGTCTTTTCCAGTGAGTCAACTCTTCGCATGAGGTGGCCAAAATATTGGAGTTTCAGCCTCAGCGTCAGTCCCTCCAATGAACACCCAGGACTGATCTCCTTTAGGATGGACTGGTTGGATCTCCTTGCAGTCCAAGGGACTCTCAAGAGTCTTCTCCAACACCACAGTTCAAAAGCATCAATTTTTCAGTGCTCAGCCTTCTTTATAGTCCAACTCTCATATCCATACATGACGACTGGAAAAACCATAGCCTTGACGAGATGGACCTTTGTTGGCAAAGTAATGTCTCTGCTTTTTAATATGCTATCTAGGTTGGTCATAACTTTTCTTCCAAGGAGTAAGTGTCTTTTAATTTCATGGCTGCAATCACCATCCGCAGTGATTTTGGAACCCCAAAAAATAAAGTCTGACACTGTTTCCACTGTTTCCCCATCTATTTGACATGAAGTGATGGAACCAGATGCCATGATCTTAGTTTTCTGAATGTTGAGCTTTAAGCCATCTTTTTCACTCTCCTCTTTCACTTTCATCAAGAGGCTTTTTAGTTCCTCTTCACTTTCTGCCATAAGGGTGGTGTCATCTGCATATCTGAGGTTGATATTTCTCCCAGCAATCTTGATTCCAGCTTGTGCTTCTTCCAGCCCAGCGTTTCTCATGATGTACTCTGCATGTAAGTTAAATAAGCAGGGTGACAATATACAGCCTTGACATACTTCTTTTCCTATTTGGAACCAGTCTGTTGTTCCATGTCCAGTTCTAACTGTTGCTTCCTGACCTGCATGCAGATTTCTCAAGAGGCAGGTCAGGTGGTCTGGTATGCCCAACTCTTTCAGAATTTTCCACAGTTTATTGTGATCTACACAATCAAAGGCTTTGGCATAGCCAATAAAGCAGAAATAGATGTTTTTCTGGAACTCTCTTGCTTTTTTATGATACAGCGGATTAAAGTTAGCCAAAAACAATGTTTAGTTTTGGTTTTTAAAGAGTGAACAGTCTTTTTTTTTATGTTAAGACAGGTGAATGGCATTTAATTGTAAGGTCCTTCAGTATTCAACTCTCACTTCTGTACAGTTTTCTTAGGAGAAAGAAAAGACCTTCAGAACAGGAACATATTAAACCACTATTGCCAGTACAGAGGCCATTAGTCCACATGACCAGTTCAGCTATGGTTAATCCAAGCTGAGATTTTGAAGAGTTAGTATGAAATATTAACACTATGAAATATCTTATTTAAAAAAAAATCTTATTAATAACTTTTATAATGATCACATGGTGAAATGGTGACATTTTAATAAACTGTGTTAAATATGTTAATAAAGTAATTGCACAAAGTTTTTTCACTTTTAAAATGTGGCTACAAAGGTCTGTATAGTCAAAGCTATATTTTGTTTTGTTTTTTTCCATTAGTCACATGCACATGTGAGAGTTGGACCATAAGGAAGGCTGAAAGCCAAAGACTGATGATTTCAAACGGCGGTGCTTGAGAAGACTCTTGAGAGTCCTTCTGACTGCAAGGAGATCCAACCAGTCAATCCTAAAGGAAATCAACCTTGAATAGTCATTAGAAATACTGTGCTAAAGTGGACTCTCCTATGCTTTGGCCATCTGTTGCCAATAGGAGACTCATTGGAAAAGACCCTGATGCACCAGTAATTAATTCCCCCAAAACATCATGCCAGTTATTTCAAATTTTTTTTTTTTTCAGTCTGCCTATGAGCTGTACATAAAAACACCTAGGAAGATTCAAAGTACAATTGTTCATGGTGGGCATGGTGATTGGAAGCAAGGGTTAAAAATGGCACATTATCACAATGAGGGCAGTCTAGATTTGGATTTTATTTTTTGATAAATCATGAATATATCTAAGAACAAAACTGCTCTTTTTTCTACACAGAACACTTAAAGAGAAGATTCTCATATCTTCTACCAAATTTTAATAAAACTTTTAAATTAATAGGAAAAACTTCAGCACAGTACCCAATATGAAAAATCTTAAGAAGGGATTTGAAAAATCTTAAGATAGGATATTAAATGTTGCTATTAAAGATGCTCAAGAATGGGCCTTTTATCCCAGAAGTAGCTTATAGAAAAAAAAAAAAAAAGTAAAAATGTTTATGGACATTATTTTCTCCAAGAAGTGAAATAGAATCTATATTTCAATAGAAACTCTGGTAAGAAATCCTAGTGCAAGTGTAAAGAAGTGTTCACAGAATAAATACCATTCCTCTCCCTACCCTATTCCTTCTATTCAAGTCTCTCCAGAGAAGAGCATTTGCTATCTGGTGCAGTACATTAAATGATACACATTTTAAAATAAATTATACATTCATTCCCCTTAATGAAATACTGAAATATAGAAGGAAAAGCTCTATTAAAAATATATTTAATCTGCATTTTACAGATTAATATTAATTAATTAAAATTAACCCATATTAATACAAATATTTAATCTGTATTTTATTGAGTCAGATCTTCACTAACATTTTTTATCTGGTGCGGTATGTGGTATCTGATTAATAAGGTTCCCTGATAGCTCAGTTGGTATAGAATCCATCTGCAATGCAGGAGATCCTGGTTTGATTCCTGGGCCGGGAAGATATGCTGGAGAAGGGAGAGGCTACCCACTGCAGTATTCTTGGGCTTCCCTTGTGGTTCAACTCGTAAAGAGTCTGCTTGCAATGAGGGAGACCTGGGTTAGATCCCTGAGTTGGGAAGATCCCCAGGACAAGGGAAAGGCCAGTATTCTGGCCTGGAGAATTCCACAGACTGTATAGTACATGGGGTCACAAAGAATCAGACACGACTGAGAAACTTTAGTAGTATCTAATATTTAAGCAAATTTTAGTTTGCATAATTTCAGTTCCATTCAGTTCAGTTGCTCAGTTGTGTCTGACTCTTTGCGACCCCATGGACTGCAACATGCCAGGCTTCCCTGTCCATCACCAACTCCCAGAGCTTGCTCAAACTCATGTCCATTGAGTTGATGATGCCATCCCACCATCTCATCCTCTGTCATCCTCTTGTCCTCCCACCTTCAATCTTCCCTAGCATCAGGGTCTTTTCAAATAAGTCAGTTCGTCACATCAGGTAGCCAAAGTATTGGAGTTTCAACTTCAGCATCAGTCCTATCAGTGGATATTCAAGACTGAGTTCCTTTAGGATTGATGGTTAGATCTGCTTGAAGGCCAAGGGACTCTCAAGAGTCTTCAACTCCACAGTTCAAAAGGATCAATTCTTCAGTGCTCAGCTTTCTTTATAGTCCAACTCTCACATCCATACATGACTACTGGAAAGACCACAGCTTTGACTAGATGGACATTTGTTGGCAAAGTAATGTCTCCGCTTTTTAATATGCTGTCTAGGTTGGTCATAGCTTTTCTTCCAAGGAGCAAGTGTCTTTTACTTTCATGGCTTCAGTCACCATGTGCAGTGATTTAGGAGCCCCAAAAATAAGGTCTGTCACTGTTTCCACTGTTTCCCCATCTATTTGCTATGAAGTGAATGGGACTAGATGCCATGATCTTAGTTTTCTGAAAGTTGAGCTAAGCCAACTTTTTCACTCTCCTCTTTCACATTCATCAAGAGGCTTTATAGTTCTTCTTCACTTTCTGCCATAAGTGTGGTGTCATCTGCATATCTGAGGTTATTGATATTTCTCCCAGTAATCTTGATTCTAGCTTGTGCTTCATCTACTCCTGCATTTCTCATGATGTACTCTGCATATAAGTTAAATAAGCAGGGTGACAATATACAGTCTTGACATACTCCTTTCCCGATTTGGAACCAATCTGCCATTCCATGTCCAGTTCTAACTGTTGCTTTTTGACATGCATACAGATTTCTCAGGAGGTAGATAAGATGGTCTGTTATTCACATCTCTTTAATAATTTTTCATAGTTTGCTGTGATCACAGTCAAAGGCTTTGGCATAGTCAATAAATCAGAAGTAGATGTTTTTCTGGAACTATCTTGCTTTTTTGATGATCCAATGGTTGTTGGGACATTAAATGTTTGCATTTAGTTTTCTCAGAAACACAAATGTGTGAAACACTGCAAACCAGTAGAGGGATGATGCTTCAGTTAAAAAAAAAAGAAGTTTTGTGACTTGAACACTGAAATATTAAAAAAAAATTGGAATTCTAGAGCATTTTCTTGAGGGAAGAAACAGAAAGGTCAAAAACTTCTGATGACAGCAGACAAAGGTAATCCTTTTTGTAAGATCTAAGAGATGATACTTGCGTTCGTGACTCTCAGTTAACAGAAAGGTCAGTGAGTAGTTTACTGCCTGTCTCAAGGGCTTTAGCTACATGAAGCCAGACTTTCACATGTTTCTAGATAGTTACAGATTTGGTGTAGAATAAGAAAAAATTTCTGATTAATTATAGTTTTTCCTATTTCCATCTGGATATATTTGGCCATATGTAAACAAATCTTATGTAACAGTCATACTTACACCATAAGTTATTCTATTTATATTGTTGTAGGCAAATATAATTATTTCACTTCAAACAAGAGAGACTTGAGTGAGGTTTATAAATATTAGTTTTTAATCTTCTAGGATCACCAGTACACAGAGATTATAGAGTTGGGAGTGGCAGTTTCCTTTTACCCCAATTAGGTCATTTTGGATTTTTGTCACAAATAATTCTTTTGATATAATAATAAATATTGCAAAGTGTCTTAATTTAGGAGATATCAATCTGGTCCATAGCTGTTTCATTCAGGTTAGTTCATTTTTTTTAGATAAATCATGTTATTTCTCTTTTGGTAATTTAGAAGCTTCACATATTTTTGTGACCATTTGTTGAGTATATACATGTTCATACAGCATTATTCATTATTTCAGAGGAAAACTTCTAAGTCTCTGCCTAATATTACCTCCTTATACATTCTTACATATTCTATAGGGAAGCCAAAACAGAAGTAGCTGCTAGGCCTTTTAATATTTTTAAAGTTTTCTTACCATATTCTACATGTTTTTCCAACAGCACTTATTTTATTTATGGTTAATGCCTGTTTGACTACAGAAAATGTGTCTCATTCTTTTTACATCTTCACTGCACCCTCGGTGTTCTGTAATATTTGTTCATTACATGATGATTATTTCATAACAAATCAGAAGCCCAAGGACCAGATAGGTTGGCCAGGCGATTTTTTTCTATTCCTGAGTGAAGGTATTGTTACCTATTATTCCATTCAGACAGCTGTCTATAAATTTTATATACTTTTTCAGTTGATTAATTTTGCTTGCTGGATCAGCTACTAAATGCATATTGCTTCCTTCCACTTTCCTCACATGCAGTGTGGTAGCTCAATTCCTAAAACCAGCTGGGACACATGTATCCACAAATGAAAACCTTTGTAAACATTTACTTATAAAATTCTTTAGAGTATCAGTTGTATACATTTTAAAACTGCAGATAAACACAAAATGCATTTTGGTATCATAATCTGTTAACTATAGTATTTATCATTAGCAAAATTAAAAAGCAGGCAAGGCTGGCAAGAGTCTGAAAAACTACATTTGATGATATTATTAATGAAGTTTGTCTGAAACCATCATTTATTTGTATTGACACACGTGGTAATGCACTCAGCGTCAGAAGAGTAAGAGCAGAATAACTGATCCTAATTAGGAAATTGGTTCCTGGAAACAACTGCCTACTGGTCTTTATTTGGACATGAGGTTTCCCTGGTGGCTCAGACCGTAAAGCATCTGCCTGCAATGAGGGAGACCTGGGTTCAATCCCCGGGTTGAGAAGATCCCCTGGAGAAGGAAATGGCAACCCACTCCAGCACTCTTGCCTGGAAAATTCCATGGACTGAGGAGCCTGGTAGGCTACAGTCCATGGTGTCGCAAAGAGTCAGACACGACTGAGTGACTTCACTTAAACAGAAGAGGAAAATGGAGATTTAAAGATTATAGCTAAAGTTCACATAGTCAGAATTGAATAACCGTATGATGGCATAGGAGGCATATAGTATTAATCAAAACTAAGACATACTAATTTGACATAAAAATCTGCTTTATAAAGAAAGCTAAGAGTGCATTATACTACACCTATTTGCTTATTAAGTGATGACAGATGATTATTCTTTTGATAGTTTCATGATTAGGTAGTTTTTAATTGGTACTCGCAACTGGCATTAAATGTGTGCATCCATAGCATTTTTATCCTAGAGCAATCATTATCAGAAGTATGTTGCAACCATGGGAAATGTATAAGACAACTGAGGAAATTTGTTAATAGATGACAATTTGTTGATTTTAAATGATGATTTATAAGATAGTTCTCTAGTCTACCTGAAACATCAGTCTTAAAACTGAATATCTTCTGCGTAACTGCACTTAATTATTATTAATGAAACTAATTTTTACTTAGTCATAAATAAACAACCCTCTGATCTCTTGACCTCATGTAGGTTGTCAATATTCTGAAGAAATCTGATGATGAGGCAGACTTTTGACTTTGAAATTGTGGTTAATTCTCTAAGCAAGATTTTTATTTTCATGTTAAAGAATATGTTTTAGTAAATTTTGGCAATAAATTATCTCCTCCAGTCTCGATTACTTAGAAAGTGTCCCATTTTCCTCTCTTGAATATTTTGCAAGAGAATTACAATGAAGTAATTTGAGTATTTAAGAACTTAAAACAATGCTTCATTCCTCACATCCAAGTCATTTAAATTCTTTCCTCAGTGCTGGTTTTCCACCAAATTGTGTCCAAGTCTAGCAGTTTAGTCCAAAAGTTCATTATCAACTGAACTTTTGACTCATATAAATGATTTTCAATAAATTATAATTAAATTTATGTCAGAGGATTAAACTTGGTCAGAGGGATTTTTATTTTGATTATTAGAAAATGATAGTTCAGGTAGGGGGAATGAACAGCAGTATTTCTATCCTTTAACTAGAACAATTTTTTTTTTTTTTTGCCTTAATTAGGGTACATTTATTTACTGTTAGGCTTCCAGACTGTCCTTACTGAAAACAAGCTTGGGGTTTTAATTTTTAATCCCCTAAAGAAAACAGAGTAAAATAGGACAGCATGAGTTTTTCTCGCCCACAGTTCCTTTCTATTTGTACTATGTTTATCTTCATATACTGAAAAATGTTCCTTTTTTCCTCATTGAAAAGTTGACGTGCCAAGCAAATTGAATTTCTTTTTCCTTCCACATCTCTATTGGCTGGAACAGGATGTTTTTCTGGATTTCTATATAGCTATTGTTTATCAATGCATTTTAGTCCTATGACTGGTTCAGCATTGCTAAATGCAAATATTTTAGCCTTTTTTAAGGCTATCCACAAATTGTTTTCCAGGCATGTACTGAGTTGAAATTTAAATTGAATATGAGAGGAACTTGTATCCAGTAGGTTTTCATATATTAGAGTTCTCATATTTTGGGTGTATGAATTTATTTAATTTTTTTCCTGATTTTTTTCTTTGATTCTGACAAATTTTTTGGATATTAAAAATAGTCAAAATGTAAACATATTCATTTTGTGTGAGCTAATTGTAAGACCATATAAGTATACTTTTCAAATTCATTTCTCAATCTGATAGCTATGCAATATTAGATATGATAATTCTAATTAAGTATTGAAATTGACAATGATCATTTGCAGAAGTGAATTCTTATGGAAATGTTTCTCAGTTTTTGCTTTTTCCTGTTTTTGCTTTACTAGGAAATATTAGTACTATAAATTGAGAGTGGACTTTTCTATGTACTAATAATAAAAAACAAAAAGATGAAAAACAATTTTGTTAGCCTATTAGCATATTTAATTTCTCCAGTATCAGCCTTAAACTCTAGTAAATTCTATGCTCTCCAACCAAAGAGCACTGCTTCCATTGTCCCATGTTCATAGCACAGTGGGGCAGTGTTTCTAAAGTGTGAACGAGGACCACCAGGAGTAAATTAACCTGGGGGCTTGTTAAAATGCAGAATGCAAGGATACAAAACCAACCTGATCAGACAGCAACTCTGTCAAATCTATGGGTTATTCCTATACATATTGTTTTAAATCATTAAAGATATCAGTGAATTAAAAATATAATTTGTTTTTGGGGAATCACAGGGGCATGAGAAATATTCAAAACTTCAGTGACTTGTCAAATTCACCAGGAATATCTGGGGACAGAAATCCTTTATAAGCAAATCTGGAAAGATCTTCAGCTACAGATAACTAGTCTATTTATACATAATGTGTGGGAAAAATCTTGTAGCCTTATAGCAAACGCATCTATAGTTTGGGACTATATATTATACACAAAACAGGAGCATAATAATAACTAATAGGTAAGAATTACCATGCAGAAAACATTGCAAATGTTTCAAATATTGACAGTTATCATAAAGGTAAACATAGTTCTCAATAATCTGCATGTGTTGAAATTAAAAAATAACTTCAAATTTGAAACTGTTTTAAAATGTAAATATTAAATTGCTTTCATAGTTATGTATTAAAATATATTTGTCACAAATCCTACTGAACTAAGTTTTCTATATGTCATTTTAAAGTTTCAGTAATTTAAATAGTGACATATTTGCTAAAAATGCTTTAAAAATTGCCCCAGAAATACCTAAACAATATGAGATGTCCCATATAAATATTTATCTTGGAAATAGCATTATAATGTGTTTCTAAATTTTTGCTTGAAAATGTCTAATCATGTTTTTGCTTCAGCCACTGAATTTTATCTAATGAGTATGGGGAACAATCTTTAAATATTAGTTCAAAAAACTTAATATGTCCCTTCATCCTAGAGAATTTATGGTGATTGAGGAAGTAGTTGTATATGTGACTAGATTTTCAAAATCTGATCTGATTTTAATTAAATTTACCATTTTAACATTTGAAATGCTTTTGTTTTAGTTATATTTAATATTTATTAATAGAATTTATTTTGCTCTTTTGTCTGTAGCTTCATGAAGTAGCCATTCCTAAATAATGCATATGATGAATGCTATACTTAAAAATATTTTTGTATTTTGGTGATAGCTGGAAGATAAAAAGGCATAATAAAATAGCAGAAACTCATTCTTAAGTTTACATGGCTTCTTGTCTGAAACCTATGATAAGTGTAACATTTTTTCTTGGTGTATTTTCAATAAGCAGGTTTTGTGACCTCTTCTGTGTAAGAAGAATGTGTGCCTGCTAAGTCACTTCAGTCGATCTGACTCTTTGTGACCCTATGGACTATAACCCTCAGGGTCCTCTGTTCATGGAATTCTCCAGGCAAGAATTCTGGAGTGGGTTGCCATTTCCTTCTCCAGGGGGGTCTTCCAAACTCAGGGATTGAACCTGTGTCCCTTATGTCTCCTGCATTGGTGGGTGGGTTCTTTACCACTAGCAGCACCTGGGAAGCATGAGCCAAATTATGTAAGTTGTTGGATGTAGAACATGAATTGTAGCCCAAGGGAAAATAATTTATTTTAGAGACATCTATTTATTAATGTAATACAGAAAATTATTTTATAGATGCTTCTGCTTAATATTATATTATGTCAACAATACCACTGAATCAATTCTAGAAAAAAGAAACCTAGAGAATTGTCTTCTGCTACATTATTTCCTTGACACTCGTCACAGGGTTTAACATTAAATATTTATTTTGATTTTTGGATGAGTTGTTTAATCTTTTCATTAAAAAAATGGACTATGTAGATATTTTATGAATTAGAGAAAAGATAACTAAAATTGCTGACATTTTTATAGACATTGTTTTGTGATTGATCGGACGGCTATTTACTATTTGAAATAATTCAGTCATCTAGGTCTCTAGATCAAGCTAGCTCAACTGTCAAGTTTAGTCCCATTGTTGTGTTTAACAATTTTGCCATGTCCAAAACTCAGCAGTGGTTGTAGCCTCAAGCATATTTAAACAAATTACTCCATCTCAATAAATTGCTTGATCTCATTTCCAGGTCAAAGTCCTCAGAATGATTCTTTAATTTTTATTTTTTCTCTCTTTTTAACATCCAAACTATTTTAAATTCTCATTGCTCTTACCTCTGGAATATCTTGAATCTGTCTTCTTTTTTTCTATCTCATCTTCTACTATTTTTGTTTATTGACATCTAACTCCTTCCTGCTACTTTTACTCCTATAGGTGTTCATTTTCACACTCCCAGACTTTTTCTCCAATGCAACATATTGATTCTTAAACAAACAAACAAACAAACAAAAATCTTATAAAAGAGATCACAGTCTTAAACTTAATTTCTGAGGTAGCATTCATCACAATTTGTAAATTATACTTTCTAAAAAAAGTCTATCTCCTCTTCTAATTTCTAAATTTTTAAATTTTTTACATGAATAATGTTCATATATAAAATATCTACCACATCTTCAGCATCTTGCATTGCTGATGATATATGACATTAATCATCTTGCAGCTGTCCAGTAAACATGGATAAATGAATGCATGTATGAATATTGCTTGAGATATACAGGTGATTATGGACAGAATGTTGCCATTACATATAAGCTTAGCATCATTAGTTTGTCATTTTAATCTTGTGACTCTGTTTATTTTATTATTACTTTTTTTTTCTGAGCATGAACCCCTCACCCTTGCTCAGATTATTTCAATAGTGTGATCTCCTTAATTCCAAACCCCTTCTCTTTTACAGCCACCACCTAAAATATGTTCTACATGTTCTATAGTACTTATCATATCACTCCATGATTTGAAATTCTGTTCCTTTCACCTTTAAAATTAATCAAAATTTTACAATATTATGCATATTCTGATGTCTTTTTACTGCTTCAGGTTTACCTTTGTAATTCTCCACCTTAGAATCTACAGTTCTTTTAACCTTTTTGGTTTGTTTGTTTGTGTTTGTTTTGTTTTATGTAAAGTATATGTTTTTTGTTACACTGGGACTTTGTACAAATTTTCCCTTCTTTTTGGCACGTTTTTCCCCCTTCTATGCATAACATCTACCTTCTCTCTCAATTTAATATTTGTTACCTTCCTAGATGTCCCCAGACAAATTTCAAAACCCCAACATTCCTATTATATAGATCATAGTATTACATTTCTACCATAGCAACTACCAACTTCACCAGTGCTGACACACATAACAAGATTTTATCCTTTTATAATGATAAGATGACTAGGTTATGACACAAACATACAAGTGACTATGTCTTCACATGGATTGTTAAGTTTTATGATGATTTCATTATAGGTTTTATTTTTTTAACATAATATTAGCAAACAAATGGCTATAGAAAGAAGGTTATATGAGATTTGCAAGCTATTAATAAAAGGAAATTAAAAGAATCAAATTGAGAAGAAATTTGTTTGAATAAAATGTTTCCAAGCATAGCTCAAAACTATTGCTGTTATGATCATTACAAATGCTTTTAGATAAAAACTCCTGCATATCAAATATCTACTCTAAGTCATATATCCACTATATTCTGAGAGTGAAAATGTTATTTTAAAATTCAGACAGGTTTTTCAAAACATGGTTTTGCCGAATTTCCTTGGGGAGAGTCAGTGTGCTGGGAGAGGAGATGATGACTGGGGGAGGATGGAAATAAATGAGTCCTTTCCTGCAGGGGGGCTGACAGGTAAAAATTGAAGGTAAGGCAATTAGCAAAGCTAGGTGGGAGGAGAGGTGCTTCCAGGGCAGTTCCTGAGATGAATCTGTAAGTGATATCCCCATCTGTACAGTGGCGTAATAGGTTTCCATTTAAAATGAAATTAAAATATAATGAAGCAAATTTGATGTCTGCCAAATTTATTAAAATAGAGGCCTACATTTACTCACACTTCTCAGTTAAACTGATGCAACGTAGGAAAATGAGAAGAGTGGAGTATATTGACATTTTTTCTACCAATTTGGACAGGAAACAAAATATATGTTTTTAAAAATCTTTTATAAATAAGCTCCTTTTAGGGGCTTACCTGGGCTCCCCAGGTGGCTCAGTGGTAAAAACCTACCTGCCAATGCAGGAGACGTGAAAAATGCTGGTTTGACCCCTGGATCAGGAGGATCCCCTGGAGAGGGCATGGCAAACCACTCCAATATTCTTGCCTGGAGAATCCCATAGACAGAGGGGGGCTGGCGGGCTACAGTCCAAGAGTCACACAGGGTCGGACACAGCTGAAGCGACCTAGCACGCATGCAGCGGCTGACCTAGTCATTATACCTATACAATAATAATTACCTAAGGAGTAAGTTTTGATGAGTCCAACACAATGAGTTAAGGCCTGTATTCACCTAGTAATGTTGTTCTGCCAAGGTAATAAATTATCACCTTTCTGATGGCCAATCATTTTACAAATGTACATTCATTTCCATACATATGCCTAAGTGCATAGCTGCATATACAAAGCAGGAGTGAAGGGTGGTAGAGATCAATATCACTGTTGTTTATTGTTGAGGAAATGTAAAAAAAAAATGAAAATAAAACATTTTAAAGGTATTTTCTTTCTGAATATGTGTCACTAGTTTCATGGAATTTTCATTAAAATGATGATAACTTTCCAAGTCAGCTGGGGAAATTTAAAGCTAAGACAAATAGGTTAACAAATATTGATCAATAATTTTTTATGAAACTCATATTTTACGTGTAATCACTGATTTTTCTTCTAGGGAATTAGAGTTTGACATTCAGAATGTTTTTTTTTTTTTTTTTTACTTTTGCTCAGATATATTTAAATGATAAGACTACCCATAGTGCTACAAGGTGACAAAGCCACATTAACTACTTTATCAAATGTGTTATTCTGTTGTGTAATAGCTACTTGCTTGGTATTAAGAAAAAATTGAGGTGCCAATACTAACTGGTGAATGTTTTGAAAAATAGACTAACTTCCAACAAAAAATAAACATTAATAAGTGCTGGATTCTCAGAGGGCCATTTATCTGAATCCCAAGCTTACTAGATGAAAATATCTTGACATTCATTACTTCGAAATTTGTTTCACATATTTCTATTTTTTCTTAGTGGATTACTTATAGAATTTAGAATCTCGTACTTAGTGGGCTGAAATTGATATCTTTATAAACTACATGTGGTATTCAAAATAATTGCTAAAATATTTTATTTGTGGATTGTCAGGAAAAATGGATCTTTACTCTTTTGTGTTTTTGACGAAGTTTAGAGATATGCACAAAATATCAAAATATGGCCTCTGTAATCTTTCCAAAAGCACATTTTGGAACTCTAGGATGTTGAGGGGAAAATGATCTTAAGCAGGGTCTTTCTTCAAGTGTATCTTAAGGTGAGGTTGGTCCAAATATTTGGAATTAGATATTCACATTCCTGGGTTAACTCAGATGGATCATGTTATTTGTCTGGTAGGATCAAAAGAAACTATGTGACATTTTCTTATTCTGTACTTTATAAACACCAAACCACTGGTTCATTTGTATGATTGGTTCAATTCAGTTCAGTCGCTCAGTCATGTCCGACTCTTTGCAACCCCATGGACCGCAGCATGCCAGGCCTCCCCGTCCATCACCAACTCCCGGAGTTTACCCAAACTCATGTCCATTGAGTTGGTGATGCCATCCAGCCATCTCATCCTATGTCATCCCCTTCTCCTCCTGCCCCCAATCATTCCCAGCATCAGGGTCTTTTCAAAAGAGTCAACTCTTTGCATCAGGAGGCCAAAGTATTGGAGTTTCAGCTTCAACATCAGTCCTTCCAAAGAACACCCAGGACTGATCTCCTTTAAGATGGACTTGTTGGATCTCCTTGCAGTCCAAGGGACTCACAAGAGTCTTCTCCAACACCATAGTTCAAAAACATTGATTCTTCTATGCTCAGCTTTCTCTACAGTCCAACTCTCACATCCATACATGACTACTGGAAAAACCACAGCCTTGACTAGATGGACCTTTGTTGGCAAAGTAATATCTCTGCTATTTAACATGCTGTCTAGGTTGGTCATAACTTTCCTTCCAAGGAGTAAGGGTCTTTTAATTTCAAGGCTGCAATCACCATCTGCAGTGATTTTGGAGCCCAAAAAATAAAGTCAGCCTCTGTTTCCATTGTTTCCCCATCTATTTGACATGAAGTGATGGGACTGGATGCCATGATCTTAGTTTTCTGAATGTTGAGCTCTAAGCCAACTTTTTTCACTCTCCTCTTTCACTTTCATCAAGAGGCTCTTTAGCTCTTCTTCACTTTCTGTCATAAGGGTGGTGCCATCTGCATATCTGAGGTTATTGAAATTTCTCCCGGGAATCTTGATTCCAGCTTGTGCTTCCTCCAACTCAGCATTTCTCATGATGTCCTCTGCATATAAGTTAAATAAGCAGAGTAACAATATACAGCCTTGATGTACTCCTTTTCCTATTTGGAACCAGTCTGTTGTTCCATGTCCAGTTCTAACTGTTGCTTCTTGATCTACATAAAGGTTTCTCAAGAAGCAGGTCAGGTGGTCTGGTATTCCCATCTCTTTCAGAATTTTCCACAGGTTATTGTGATCCACACAGTCAAAGGCTTTGGCATAGTCAATCAAGCAGAAAGAAATCATTTTCTGGAACTCTCTTCCTTTTTTGATGACCCAGCAGATGTTGGCAATTTGATCTCTGGTTCCTCTGCCTTATCTAAAACCAGCTTGAACATCTGGAAGTTAACAGTTCACGTTTTGCTGAAGCCTGGCTTGGAGAATTTTGAGCATTACTTTGCTACCGTATGAGATGAGTGCAATTGTGTGGTTGAGCATTCTTTGGGATTGCCTTTCTTTGGGATTGGAATGAAAACTGATCTTTTCCAGTCCTATGGCCACTGCTGAGTTTTCCAGATTTGCTGACATATTGAGTGTAGCACTTTCACAGCATCACCTTTTAGGATTTGAAATAGCTCAACTGGAATTCCATCATCTCCATTAGCTTTGTTCGTCGTGATGCTTCCTAAGGCCCATTTGACTTCGCATTCCAGGATGTCTGGCTCTAGGTGAGTAATCACGCCATCATGATTATCTGGGTCATGAAGATCCCTTTGGTACAGTTCTTCTGTGTATTCTTGCCACCTCTTCTTAATATCTTCTGCTTCTATTAGGTCCATACCTTTTCTGTCCTTTATCGATCCCCTCTTTGCATGAAATATTCCCTTGGTATCACTAATTTTCTTGAAGAGATCTCTAGTCTTTTCCATCCTATTGTTTTCTTCTATTTTTTTGCATTGATTGCTGGGGAAGGCTTTCTTATCTCTCGTTGCTATTCTTTGGAACTCTGCATTCAAAGGAGTATGTCTTTCCTTTTGTCTTTCGCTTTTTGCTTCATTCTCACAGCTATTTGTAAGGCCTTCTCAGACAGCCATTTTGCTTTTTTACATTTCTTTTTCTTGGGGATGGTCTTGATCCATGTCTCTTGTACAGTGTCACAAACCTCCGTCCATAGTCCGTCATCAGGCACTCTGTCTATCAGATCTAGTCCCTTAAATCTATTTCTCACTTCCACTGTATAATCATAAGGGATTTGATTTAGGTCATACCTGAATGGTCTAGTGGTTTTCCCACTTTCTTCAGTTTAAGGCAATAAGAAGTTCATGATCTGAGCCCCAGTCAGCTTCCAGTCTATTTTTGTTGACTGTTTAGAGCGTCTCCTTCTTTGGCTGCAAAGGATATAATCAATCTGATTTAGGTATTGACCATTTGGTGATGTCCATGTGTAGAGTCTTCTCTTGTGTTGTTGGAAGAGGTTGTTTGCTATGACCAGTGTGTTCTCCTGGCAAAACTCTATTAGCCTTTGCCCTGCTTCACTCCAAGGCCATATTTTCCTATTACTCCAGGTGTTTCTTGACTTCTTACTTTTGCATTCCTGTCCCCTATAATGAAAAGGATATTTTTGGGGGCAGGGGTGTTAGTTCTAAAAGGTCCTGTAGGTCTTCATAGAGCTGGTCAAGCTTCTTCAGCATTACTGGTCAGGGCATAGATTTGGATTACCATGATATTGAATGGTTTGCCTTGGAAACAAACAGAGATCATTCTGTCATTTTTGATATTGCATCCAAGTACTGCATTTCAGACTCTTTTGTTGACTATAATGGCTACTCCATTTCTTCTAAGGGATTTCTGCCCACAGTAGTAGATATAACAGTCATCTGAGTTAAATTCACCCATTCCAGTCCATTTTAGGTGGACTGATTCCTAGAATGTCGATGTTCACTCTTGCCATCTCTTGTTTGAGCATTTCCAATTTGCTTTGATTCATGGACCTAAATGTATTTAATTAAAGATAAATTCATCTTTAAAAGAATATTTATGGTATACTTTGCTAGATTTTAGGGGAGAATGCATAGTCCTCTTTCAAAAGATACTTATGTTGTAACTAGAAAGAACAAACTCAAAATAGCACATCTTCCCCACATGTCTATGAATATATATCTATTAACTTAAAGCTTATTTGACTAACAAATTTGTTTGAAAGCTCCTTCTAAGAAACATGATTAATTTTTAAATTCAGTTTTCCAAAATTATTCAACATTAAGCATGTTTGTTTGTGTCCAAATTCCTTTTGTCAAACTACACAGGGCAAGAGTTTCTTAATAACATCCAGTGGACAAGTGGTGGACCTTAACTTACAGTCTCAGGTACAGAATCCACAAGAGTCATTTAAAGTCTCAGATTTACTATCTCTAGTTGTAATATATTAGGTGATTCAGGGTAGGTTCTCTCTAAAGTCTCCTCCAGTTCCAATTCTGCATGATTTCAATTTGAGTTTAAATAGTAAACTCTATGCTGCTATTAGCGTGATAGATCTGAGATGGGGGGTGGGGATCAATGTGGATTGTTTGATGTCTAATTAGAATTGCTATACTGGAACAGAGATTCTTAATAAGTAATTCTAGACACTCATTCTAGGACATTAGGTAAATAAGTGTTTGATTTGTAAGTTTGGGCTCAATTTTAATTTATCTATATTTAACACGTCAGAATGTCAATATATCTATTAAAGTGTTAATGCAGTGAATTAGCTTTTGACTTGTTTTTTGAAAATAATTTTATATAAATTCTATAGTGAGAACAGCATAATATTTCTGTGAAATAAAGATAAGAGCTATTCTCAGCCCTGGGAATGTAGATGTAGATCTCTAAACATATCAGTGAATGTATTCTTCCTCATATTTCACTCTACTGCAATGTATAACATTTATTAACACATGGCTTCTACTAGCTAATGTCGTCTTCATGTTCATCTCATTTTACTCTATTGTTTTTTCTTTGATCTCCAGAGAATTTGGGCTGCCAAATTATTATTTTTGTTGTTGTTATTATTAATTTTACTTTTTTTTAAAATTTCAAGTGATTGGTAATGTTGGGGGAGTGTGTAATTTCCTCGTTTCTGTCTTGTCGCAACAAAAAATTGAAGCAACAGACTAACCAGCGTTAAGCCCTCGGATGGACCAGTGTTACACTCCATGTTACAGCTCAGTTTTATTTAGAAAATAAAGGAAAATACATCCTTGAGGTGTGAGGGCATGCTGACCCAAAAGACCGGAAGAGAAGAGAGGCCCCTGGCCCAATTTGGCTCCTCTTTTTATATATTTTTTATCCTCCTGCTGGGCCTGCCCTATGTAAATTGGGCTAGCCAGCAGTGCTGTTTGTTTTACCAGAGGGCCTCACTCTGGTCCTCGGACCTTCTTTTGTTCTATTTTCACGGGCTTTTCCCTTCTTTGTCTTTTAGTCACCGCCATTTTGGACTCTTTTTTCCTATTCCAACCACCTAACAGAAAGATTTTGAAAATGTTAACAACATGCCTGTATCTTTGAAGTCCCACTTGGATTTAAAGGAGTTTTGTTATATGTGTCTTTGATCTTATGTACAGCTGCAATTGACAAATTTTCTCTCTTAACAATGTTTTTCACTTACTCATTGTGATCCCTTGATTATCTCTAATTCATATACCAGTAAGTAGGATAATCTTAAAGTGGCATCTACTTTCCATCCATTCTTTCATCCATGTAGCTTCTATCCCTATCATCCATAACAACTCCTAAGTTTACCATTCTCAAGTTTTATTTTCTGTGAAAATCATCTAGTGTGCCTGTTTTTAAATCATCTAGTGTGCTTATTTCTGGACCTCATTCACAAACTTTCCAAATTAGTAGAATCTAAACTATTCCTTAGGAACTTGGAATAAGCGCTCTCTTAAACATAAACTGGGGGAAAGTAAGTTGTAAATAATTGGAGAACGACTTTTCACTAGAAGAAACGAGATTGGTTTCTAGGATACAAGAATTGACATGGCTCAGCATGACATTTCCCTGCATCATTGTGCTTGGCCTTAAGTTTTGCTTGCATGATAGAAGCATCCAAAGTACATTCTAGACTGGGAAGGATAGGAAGCACAACCTATTGCTTGTTAGACACAAATTATTGAATTCCTGGATTCTTTATTCTTCCACATGGGATATCACCTTCAAGAAAAGAAAAGTCTTGTTTTTTCTAGAATTTTGCTCTAAACCAAAAGCTACAAAATACATACAGAAGATAAAAGTAAGGAGAGAATATACCAGACTAGACCAAGGAAGTATAACTGCCTTTAATCTACCACTTACCAAATTGTGTAACCTTGCATTAAATCACTTCACCTTTTGAAACTTAATTTCAAAGTCTATTACATGGATTAGATGATATCAAATGTCTTCTAACTCTTATATACTGAATTTGGAACTAAGGCAGTGATTTGGTTCTTATAATTTATTTTCTCATTACTTTCTAAAAGCCAGATATTTAGTTTTATAAGAATTATGGTATGATGTCAGAATTCTACAGAGAGATACAAATTACCAATTTTATAGCAGTTTGATACATGCTGCTTACTAATATTTACCATGATTTCTTTCTTGTACACAGAGCTACTTTTATTTTGTTAAAGGTTTTGTTTTCAAATCCTTCTTACCTGAAAGTTTCTTGAGTTTATCTGATTCCATACAATATACATGGAGTTCAGATTGAGTCTATAATATTTTGATATTAAGCTAGAGAAATGTACATCTGTGAAACATTAACTCTGTTTTCATAGATATGATTAGATTATATACTAAAAGAAAAAGTATCTTAAAGAACTTCACAGAAAACTCAGTGTTGACCATAGCCACCATCATCAAGCTTCATGGGTAATAGGAAACACAGTATAGTGATCACAAGCCTAGATGTAGGGTTTTTTGTTGTTTTTTTTTTTTTTTTGTCATCTATTCATAAAAGCAGTTTGGACTTTATGAGAAAGAAATTTTTTAAAAAGTTGAGGGGGGAATCAATGCTTGGAACAGTTTGTTTCTGATGGAAGGCTATTCTCTTAATTTCATATATCACTATTACTTTCAAGTGGTCATAAGAATAGAAATTCAGCAAGAACTCTACTGGCACAGAACAGAACATATAAATATGTACTCCTTCTGTCCTTCAGGGCTAGACAAAAAAAAGAAAAAAAACCTAACAATATCAAACATGCATGTTCTATATAGACAACATAATTCATTTGTCCCCAAGGACAAGGCATCTGGTGTCTGTAAGAGGATGTTCCTCTATCATACAGAGGACAGAGAAGGGGGTGTAATGAAAGGATATTTTCTGAAAGTCCAATAACTTAAAATGGCATAAGATTTTACTTCCAGGGTTTTAATGCTTTGCTTGTAGCTAAATATTTCTCTGGAAGCATAATAAGACAATCAAAGGAAATATGTGAGATACTTAATTAAAATCTGTCCCTTAGTTCCAGTAACCTGATGTGTAATATTAACTAAAGCTCTTAATATAAGCCAATACATACTTAAAAGTGTGTGAACCTTCACATGGATTAAAAAGAGAGGCTGATTTCTCTTAAATGAGAGGAAACATATAAATTATAATAACATATTTAAGATATTGTATCATTGTTAAGCAACCAGTCACTCAGTTGTGTCCGACTCTTTGTGAGTCCATGGACTGTAGCTCACCAGGCTTTTCCATCCATGGGGTTTTCCAGGCAAGAATACTTGAGTGGGTTACCATTTCCTTCTCCAGGGGATCTTCCCCACCCAGGGATTGAACCCAGGTCTCCTGCATTGAAGGCAGACGCTTTACCCTCTGAACCACCAGGGAAGTCCCTTTTTCATAGCCTCCTACAAATATATATTTATAGAGAACCCTTTATCAAAATGCTTAGACCTATATCAAAATAGCAACTTTAAAGCAAGACTGAAGGTGATATTAGATATGTCCTTTAATGAGTGCTAACTGATTTTTGATAGATAAAACTTTAATTTCAATTTAAAAAATTCTCAATACAAAATTTCTCAAAAAATATCCAGTGATGTCTAAATAAATATACTGGATTAATTACTATTTCATGATTGTCATAAACTACCTTACTTTTTTAAGGGTACTTGCTTATAAACTAGAAACTAAATATATATGTATATATACAATATGCATGTATCTATTTGTGTTAAGTAATTTTCTATAGTTGTAGTATTCAATTATTAATATTCATCTAATAGAGTGCATTTGTAATTCCAAGTGATTGATACTCACTTAGAATAAAATTGGCAGAAATTTTGTTGTTCATTTGCATAGTTGTGTCTGAATGTTCACAACCGCATGGACTGCAATACACCAGGCTTCCTGTCCCTCACCATCTCTTGGAGTTTGTCCAAGTTCATCTCCATTGCATCAGTGATGCCATCCGGCCATCTTATCCTCTGTACCCCTCTTGTCCTCCTGCTTTCAATCTTTCCCAGAATCAGGGTCTTTTCCAATGAGTCAGCTCTTCACATCAGGTGGCCGAAGTATTGGAGCTTCAGCTTTAGCATCAGTCCTTCAGATTAATATTCAGGGTTGATGTCCTTTAAGATTGACTGGTTTGATCTCCTTGCTGTCCAACAGACTCTCAAGAGTCTTCTCCAGCACCACAGTTTGAAAGTATCAATTCTTTGGTGCTTTGGCTTCTTTATGATCCAGCTCTCACAACTGTACGTGACTACTGGAAAGACCGTAGCTTTGGCTATATGGATCTCTGTCAGCGAAATGTTGTCTTTGCTTTCTAATACACTGTAGGTTTGTCATAGCTTTCCTACCAAGAAGGAATTGTCTTCTGATTTCATGGCTGAAGTCACCATTCAGTGATTTTAGAGCCCAAAAAGAGAAAATCTGTCACTGCTTCCATTTTTTCCCTTTCTATTTGCCATGAAGTAATGGGGCTGTGTGCCATGATCTTAGTTTTTTCTTTCTTTCTTTTTCATATTTAGTTTTAAGCCGGCTTTTTTGCTCTTCTCTTTCACCCTTATCAAGATGTTCTTTAGTTCCTCTTTGCTTTCCGCCATTAGAACAGTATCATCTGCATATCAAAGGTTGTTGATATTTCTCCCAGCAGTCTTGATTCCAGCTTGTAACTCATCCAACCCAGCATTGCTCATGATGTGCTCTTCATATAAGTTAATTAAACAGGGTGACAATAAACAACTTTGTAGTATCCTTTCCCAATCCAACAGAAATGCAGAAATACATGGGTATAATTTCTTGTACTGTTTTATTTTTGATTGGAACTCATATGGTATTTGAAAGGTATGTATATACACTCACATGTGCATTTCAGATCCATGTACATATCTGTAATTACCTTCATATGCTTCAATATGCTTTAAGTCTAGTACTGGCATGCTATTTTTCATGAATAGCACAAGTATCTCTCACTTTTGACATTTTTACATGAAAAATTGAGTTTCTTTCTGCACACTTATATGATGAGCATATTATTCTCATGAAAACAAAAAGTGGTTTGCATAGATATACCTTTAGAAAAGTTTTGCTCAAACGGTGATTCCCAATATAGTTTATTAAAGAAATGACGGGAGAAACATTAAATAAACTTTAAAAAACATATGGAAAATATTTTAAGTTAAATATCCAAAAGATTCAGAGTAATATAAATCAGTTTTAAAATTTTATAATTCATTTAAAAAACCCCTGTTACTAAGCACAGAACCTTGACTTTCACTTCTTAATGATCAGATAAGTCAGAAAATGAGGTACATATACTGTTGAATTTCAGTGAAATGTAGCATTGAGTGTAAAACTTTCATGAAAAATACTAAATTTATTAATCACTTAGCAAAATAAATTTATAATGTATAATATATGGAATTAAAAGTGTAAAGCATCTGTTAAAAATTCTATGTAAAGCATTTTCCAAGATAAGCATTTCATTTCTTTCTTTTTTTTTAACAGAGCACCAATTTTCAAAGTTCTCAAACAGGAAGACACTTTCAATTCAGATCTTTTTCTGTAAGAAATGAACATTTTAAAGCACAAAATACCTAGAAATTGCTTGATTCTTTTACTCTAGATATAAAATAATAACTTATTAAGTAAAATCATACTATGACTTAGTTATAGCAGTTGGAATACTTAATATAAAACCATTTACTTCATGAAATATGCAATCAATTTTATTTTACTGTATTTGTATTAGACCCAAAGTCTAATTTTTTGAGGTATAATAAATATACTAAAATGTCCATGGCCTACCTTCATCTTCATTTCCAGCTAAATAAATAATGTTTATCCTACATTCAGAAGATATGGTATTTTTGCATATTTTACTTCAAAGATTTTCTTTGAATATTCACCATTGATTAGGATGTTAAAGAAAATTAAAAGTTGAAGAGCTCAGAGAACTATCATTGGTCTATAGTTTATTGGGGAAATTAATATAAATGTGGTTATTTCAGATACCATATAATTATTTTAGCAAGCATCTACTGATCATGTTATATATATCTTGGTAAGATACCAAGATGAAGTCAATAGCTTCAGTGTTTCATGTTTACTGTTCCAAATGTTAGAAACTTGGTGTCAAATCAGGTGTATCTTTTGTATTCTTTCTATTTTTGACTATAACTTCTAAGTGGATCTCATCTTTGAATGAAAAGTTTAGACTAGATCTTGCCTAGGGAACTTTCAAACTTTAATTTAAAAAAAAATAATACTTAATTTTTGGCTGTGACAGGGTCTTTGTTAATGTATGCAGACTCTTTGTTGCAGCACATGGGGCTTCTCTCTAGTTGTGATGCATGGACGCCAGAGTGCACAGGCTCAGTAGCTGAGGTGCACAGGCTTAGATGCTCTGTTTGACATGTGGGATCTTAGCTCTTGACCAGGGATAAAGCCTGTGTCCACTGCACTGGAAGGCAGATTCTTAACCACTGGACCACCAGGAAAGTTCCTTTAATTTTATGAGTCCATTTGATAATCCCTTGGAATTTTCTTAGCTTTATTTTTGAAGATCTCTCATCATCTGACAATACACTAATTTTTCAGTATCATCAAACTGACAAATTGATTGTGTAGGACTACACAACCTAGGTTTGTGTCCTCGGTCGACCAGAGCAGAAACTTTTCTAACTTCCCAAGATCCAGAATAACTTTTCATGTAGCCTGAGATGGATTTAAATTTTTCAGTCTCATCTATTGTTACATGTTAACAGGAAAAATTCCAAGATAGCCCCACTTCCCATAAAATCTTGCTAAGTAATGCCACTCCTGTTCTGTGCTATTACAAATTGTAATCATATTTTTTTTTAATCTGACAACAAGGACTAGAAAGAGAAATTTAAATATCATATATTGACACATATATGGAATCTAAAAAGATGGCACTGATGAATATATTTTCAAGACAGCAGTGGAGAAACAGACATAGAGAACAGACCTATGGACATGGCGGGAGGGGAGGAGAGAGAAGGGGAGATGTTATGAAGAAAGTAACATGGAAATTTACAATGACATATGTAAAATAGATAGCCAATGGGAATTTCCTGTATGACTCAGGAAATTCAAACAGGGGCTCTATAATATTTTTAATATAACCAAACAATTAACATTATCTATATCAAATTTGATCTTGTTCAATGATGCTCAACTAGCTTATTTAATTTTTTATTTTGAATTTGTTTTATAATTTAATAACTATAGTCATTTCTAAAACCAATTTAGCAATAACTAAAAATTTGATAAACTTGTTTTATCTTCATCTTAAGTTCTTGAGCATTTTTTTCAAGAAGTATCAAAGAATCCTTGTATCTTCTGCTCCCACTGCCCCACTACCATCAGTTGGGCATTTCTAGAGTGGTTGTTTAACCCATTTGTGCATACCCGCCCAGCCTACATTCCCCCATCTATTCTACTATAGAGCATAGGGGTCTCACTCTCTTTAAATAATTTATAACATTTGTTATTGATTACTAAAGATAACATTTCAGGCCAGTGGGTCAAACCCATTTTCTCAACTATTCTCTTTTGTGATTCTTTTTCACTCAAATGCTTGGCACATGTGTCAGGGTAGCAGCCTAGGAATGGAAACTTAAAATGACAGCATAGGTTTTGCATTCTTAAGTTTTCTTGGAAAGGAGGGGACCAGAGCAATAGTGAGTTTACATTAAAGTATCTCAATCATTGCTCATCTTTGAGAACTTTTCTTTATTTCTCACTGTTTTTTCTCATTGCTTTCCTTCTTCTGCTTTCCTGCTGACTAAGGGAGCCTGAAGCAATCCAATCTCTAGTCTCAAGAAGCCTTGGTGACTGTTACACTTTCTCTCCTAGGGTTTCTGCTCCTCAACATTTTTTTCCTTAGGTAAAACTCTGTTCCACTATTAAAAAAAAGAAAATTCCCCAGTGATAGCTTCATGGCTTTCTTGTAATACTATTTCTTTTCCACTCCAAGATATAAATGTGCTTTTGAAAAAGCTGTAGAGCTAAAGTGATTTTAGTTGCTATTTTAAATCACATTTGTTCTACATGTCTAATTAAATTCTGCTTGTCTACATAACTGATCAGTCATAGGTTACCTCATTAAACAGGGCAGAACACTATTTCAAGCTTGCCTTTATTAGTATAGCTATATATTATTTTCTTATAACATTTTCTTCTTGTTTGCTAAAAATTAAAAATTTGCCCTCAAATACCTTATTTCTCAGAACCAGTTAAAAAACTATCTCTGATCCAAACTAGGATTTATCTTTTTGAGTGTGGTAGATTTGAAAGTCAGTGAAAAGCTAAATATTGGTCCACACTCAGTGTTCTATGCAGCAGCCCCCAACCTTTTTGGCACCAGAGACTGGTTTCATTGAAGACAATTTTTCCCTGGACTGGAGTTGGAGGGGGAGGAATAGTTTTGGGATGATCCAAGTGCATTACATTTATTGTGTACTTTATTTCCATTATTCTTACATCAGCTCCACCTCAGATAAGGCGTTAGATCTTGGAGGTTGGGGACCCCTGTTCTATAGGATCATTTCTCTAAATATTACAAAAATATAATTAAAACATGGAAAACATATTCAAGACTTTAAATGAATTTGCATTTTAACTTAAAAAGTTAGATTGTTTTCTTAAAATTCCTGATATCAGGGGTCTTGTAAGTATTCTGGAATGGATCTCTTGCAGCTGCATAAAGGGAGTGAGTGAAAGTCACTCAGTCGTATCTGACTATTTGAGACTCCATGGACAGTAGCCTGCCAGGCTCCTCTGTCCATGGAATTCTCCAGGCAAGAATACTGGGGTGGGTTGCCATTCTCTTCTCCAGGGGATCTTCCTGACCCAGGGATCGAACCCGGGTCTCCTGCATTGTAAGCAGACTCTTTACCATCTGAGCCACCAGGGAAGGTAAGATGGAAAAACCTTCATCAACTGCACTTTCAGAATCAGCATGTTTAGTACATGTAATTCAAAAATTGCTTTTCAGTGATGTCATATGTAAATTAGATCCTGTATAAAGTGGTCTTAAAAATCATATAGGGTTGTTATATCCTTTTGTCAAGTGACATTCATTCTACTACTGAATATTAGAAGTAATCCTAAGCAAAGAATAAAATGTCATACAGATCAACAAACTAGTCAAATGCTATTTTATGTTGCTAGTCTTCTGTGGTTGCTTTGTAACAGCTCATTATTCTGTCAGGATGTGGTCTATGATACAGCCTTATGAAAGATAAAAAGCAGCCCACTTAGCATCTCAAAATGTGGTTTGTTATACTTTTAAACCTAGATTTTCTTGCACAGTTATCATTTTAATATTGTACCTGAGCATGTGTCATCTTAGATGCATTATCCTATTAAAATCATCAAATATAATAGATACTAATATAAGAAATGCATGTGTCTAATCCATTTGGTTTAAAGTACTTCTTTAAAAATTTCCTAAACTTTTTTTGGGGGAAATTACATGACCTGAACTTTGAAGTGTGTTCTTAAATTATATTTACAGGTTATTATTGCTGTTATTTATTTAAGTCATGTCTGACCCTGTTATGACACCATGAACTGTAGCCTGCCAAGCTCCTTTGTCCATAGGATTTCCCAAGCAAGAGTGCTGGAGTGGGTTGCCATTTCATTCTCCAGTGGATCTTCACGACCCTGGAGTCAAACCTGCATCTCCTGCATTGGCAGTGGATTCTTTACCACTGAACCACCAGGGAAGCCCCTATTTAGGGGGTAGTGAACACTATACTCTCATTTGATGATGTTCCTGAGTTTAATTGGGTATCTGATCTTTGATTGGACAATTTCAATTATACAAAACTTAGGTTGATGCTTAAATGAATAGGATTGGGAATTTCATTATATACAGATACTTGAGTCCATATTTCAGTATGTTGATGATGGTCACCACTGAAATATCTGCAGGATGTGAATGGTGAATGGATAGAGGAAAAATAACCTTCCCTCCCGTGCAATGGGCAGATGATAGCCACATTGTCCATTGACCTCTTCAGGAGTCCACCATTCCTAATTGGAACAGAGGCCTACATTGTCCATTGACCTCTTCAGGAGTCCACCATTCCTAATTGGAACAGAGGCCTTCCCTAATAGGTGGTTGGAGGAATGCACTTGCTTTTTAAAATCATACAGATCTATAAATGATTTCAGAGACTTAACTTTGTAAGGGTAATCTATTAAAGAAGCTAACTTTATTGAACAAGGAAATGGATACTTACAAGGAAATGGACTAGGAAGCAAATTATTATAACCAGTAAATTATTGAAATTATTTGAGTTTATAGATGACTGTATAGTTTCTAAAGATTTTCAATGGCATAGTAAGATCTCCCTCCCTTTCTCACTCTCATATTTTAAAGGAGTAAATAAATAATTATCATATGTTGCCTGGGATAAGCTAGTTACTCCAGTTAAACACGGTTTAAACAGGGTCCCTTTATTAGTGGTAATTTTCTTTCGGTGACTCTCGCTCTTATTCCTCTGAGAAGGTCCTTGGCCTTGCAATGTCCCTGACAATAATTATTTCTGGGAGTTCTTAGGAGATATGTTACTTATGCTGAAGAGAAATTCTGCTAGTTTCCAGGGACACATATATTTTCTTGCTCATCTACTAAATCTCACTTCCCTGGTATTGTCTGCTAATAGGTCCATTATCTCTGTGGACATTGTCTCTGTGGATTCTGCCTTTCTGTGGCACTAAGGCCTCTGGCAAAAACATAGATCTATTTCTATCATTAACTAATGTGAGGAACTAATCAAATCTTTCCACTTCCAAGTGATGCCCTGCCATACATATTCCAGTTGCATATGAACCCTTTGAATATGAAACAGTTAGTTCTGCCATGATTCACAGTATTCTGTGTTACAAGGAAGATAAATCATTATAGCTTATGCTGCAAAGTCTCTGAGTTTTGGTAAACTTACCACTTTCTCTTTCACATAACAGCTTTCTTTTTTCCTAGGATGGACCAGAGGAACATGTGCAGATATATTCAGAATTTTAGTCCACATCCAAAGACCAAAAATTAATGTTCTGTAATTGGTCCTATTAATTTTATTTGAATATGTTCTCTTTGAGAAAGCCTCAGGGTCTTTAATGTACATAGACTGATTACTAGCTGTTTGAATCATGGGCATATGTGAATTCTTGGGTTAGAGACAACCTAGCTAAAAGTGTTAACCATATTAACACTTTGAGGAGACATTTGTTCAGAGAGATGAGATGATAAGCCTAAAAGATTTTTTGTCTATTTACTGGTTTTAATTGAAACATAATTGATACATACCACTATGTAAGTTTAAGATATAAAGTATGATTTTATATGTTTAAATATTGCATATTACATATATGTTATATTTGTATATTGTCAAATGGCAACCCACTCCAGTACTCTTGCTTGGAAAATCCCATGGACAGAGAAGCCTGGTAGGCTATAGTCCACAGGGTCTCAAAGAGTCAGACATGACTGAGAGACTTCACTATCATAATATTAACTAAAAAGCCTATCTTGAAATGGAATTATCATTTCTTTTACTTTGGTGAGAGAATTTAAGATTTGTCTCTCAGCAACTTTGAAGTCAATAATACAATATTGTTGACTATAATTTCCATGCCACACATTAGATCTTCAGAGCTTAAAAAATCATCTTCTAACTGTAGGTTTGTACCCCTTAGCCACATCTTTCCAAGTTCCCATGCCCTAGTCTCTGGTAAACACCGTTTTACTCTCTGTCCCCACAAGTTTGACTTTTTAAGATTACACATAAAAGTGATGTCATAGAGTATATGCCTTTATTCTGTCTGATTTATTTCATTCAACATGATGCCCTCAAGGTCCACCTATGTTGTTGCAAATGGCAAGATTTCCTTCTTTCTTGTGGCTGTGTAATATTCCATTGTACATATACACCACATCTTTTTTATCCTTGCCTCCATTGATGGATACTTACATTGTTTTCACATCTTGGCTGCTGTGATTAATGCTGGAGTAAATATGGGATGCTTCTTAATAGAAGAATGAAACATAGATCACCAGCAATTAATAATTAGCTTGATCATTATGCTGTTTTTCTAATATAGTCTTTGACACATTACTGTTTAATCAAGGTTAATTTACACGGAAAGTTCCTGAAGAGTTGATATTTTATGTGATTTTTTTTAAGAGGTGTAATATATGTGCTTTTGACGAAGGAGGTACTTGAGATGGTTATTGCTAACATGTTGTAAAAATTTTGGAGCCTGATATTTATTCTCACTCATAAATCAGTGTGGCAGTGGAAAACTGATTTCTTTAGAGTTATAAGTGGCCTGTGCTACATTTTTATAGTAAAAACCTTAATTTGCCTTTGAACTCCAGTACTTACTATTGTTATGCTATGGGCTTTAGATAAGGTATCATCTTTATTTTCTTTTAGACACTGTACTATGATATTTCTTTTGGAATAGTATTGATTGGAATATTATTAAAACAATAAACATGTCAATTATAGACAGAAAACTTCATACAATTAAATTTATAAATATTACTGGAGAACAAAATAATTGATGGGGCATTTGCATTATTAAAGCAGCTGATGGTTTACTCCAGTTATAAGCCCAGAGACCATAGGAAAAGATTCTGTATTCACTATACATAATCATGACTGAAAAGGCACATTTCCCTTTTATCCCCCTGCTGATCTTTGCATCTCTCTTGTAGTATATAATGGGAAACAATGGGGAACAGTGCTCCTTCCTGGTCTCTAAGAAGCCCTCTCTCTAGAGGAACAAGCAAGGGCTGTAATATTTGGGGAAAAGTTCAATGGTGACAGAACATGCTGATTTCTCACACCGACTTTTAAGTAGGAAAGCACCAAACTTCAAAAAACTAGAATTTTTTTTAGTAATTAATGTTGAGACAGCTCTTGACCTGGCATTTGGGCTGCTGTGAACTGAATTTCTATATTTCAGTTTATAAAATAAGTGAAACTATCTAGGACTTCAGGTTGCTGTATTATTTTGACAGATTTAAAAAAGAAAAGAAGTGGAAAGAAAAATGCACACACAAATGTTTCCATAAAGTGTTTGAGACTTGTTCATAGACATTGTAAGTCATTGATAAGGACACCTAAAACATTTTTGAACAGCAATTCATATACAGAATATAGGCTATAGGCTATATGTGTTCTATTGCTGGACAACAGTGGACAGTCAAAAGTTTCCTAGGAAACAGAACCTTAAATATAAGAAAGGCTACCTTGGAAATGTTTAGGGAAATAAAAAGTTCTTCCAGTGAATATACTGGTGTGAGTTCATGAAAGAATATATTCCTAATGGACAGTTTCAATTATGTGCTGGCTAGGTATGTTCATATTGTAAGGTAAGGAGAAGCAGGGACTAAGAATCAGAGAAGGTTTTAGAGATTAAGATGAGTATCTCCTGGCAGTTTGTAAGAAAAGATTCAGGGAGAATCTAAAAATAAATCTTATAAATACAAGGAGGGAGGAATTTCAGTGCAACTATAAATAAAATTTCATTAACTTACTCATTCATTCCTTCACCTGTAAAAGAAATCATTCTTTAGCTTCTACAAAATGATGTAAAACATTCAATGTACTAGTCTCCTGTATAATTCATTGTGAAGGTGCAAAAGATAAATAATCCTTGGATCTTGTCTGTAAGAAACTTATAGTATATAGGAGAAAATGGCACATTCTCAAATAGAAATGCTTTAAAATGTAACTTGCCAAATGTCATAAGGAAGAGACTGAATAATTGCATAGGTGTTCAATGGAAGATATAATGAATTCTAGCTTGCATTATAATGGGAAACAGGGAAATCTCACGGAAGAGAAAATATTTAATTTTGGCTCTAAATAATGAATAGACTTTGGGCATCTGGCATCAGAAGAGGCATCCCATTTGAATATAAGGAAGGGCACATAGGTGGTAATATATAGGAACATTGAATATTTGAAAGCTAATAGTATTTGAATTAGATTAGTGGAAATTCCAGTGGAGAAAGAAGAGTTTTGACCACAGTGGGCAGAGGGGGATGGGGGTAGATGGGAGAGGTAGGGGGCTAGAGGTTGCATAATTTTGAAAGGAAGTAGAGACTCAAAAATGGTTTTTGGCTGGTGCATTGGGACGACCCAGAGGGATGGGATAGGGAGGGAGGTGGGAGGGGGATTCAGGATGGGGAACACATGTAAATCCATGGCTGATTCATGTCAACGTATGGCAAAAACCACTACAATGTTGTAATCAGCCTCTAACTAATAAAAATAAATGGGAAAAAATGGTTTTTGAACAAGAGATAATTATTTTGCTAGAAAAGAGATCTGATGAGTCAGGGAAGTGGATATAGAAGAACCATTATATTAATCCAGACAGAACATGTAAGTTATTGAAGTAAAAAGCAGACACTGGTAATAGAGAATAGGAGGCAGAGTTGAAGAACATTATGAAGGTAACATAAATAAGACATAGTAAATGACAGTATGCAAGCAGGGATGAGTAGATGAAAGTAATGAAAAGATGGAGATTTTAACTAAGGATTCCTAAGCAGTAAAGCTAATAGTATCAGAAAAGACAGTAGCTGAGGAGGAAGAGATTTGAAAGACTGAACACTTTTGTAGCATCCTGTCTTGAGGTGTAGCAAACCATCCAGGATGAGCATGAAATCAGTTCAGTTCAGTCAGTCAGTCATGTCCAACTCTTTGCAACCCCATGGACTGCAGCATGCCAGGCTTCCCTTTCCATCACCAACTCCTGGAGCTCACTCAAACTCATGTCCTCGAGTCGGTGATGCCATCCAACAATCGCATCCTCTGTCAACCCCTTCTCCTCCTGTCTTCAATCTCTCCCTGCATCAGGGTCTTTTCCAGTGAGGCAACCCACTCCAATATTCCTGCCTGGAGAATCCCAGGGATGGAGGAGCCTGGTTGGCTGCCGTCTACGGGGCTGCACAGAGTCGGACACAACTGAAGCGACTTAGCAGCAGCAGCAGCAGTAGTTCTTTGCATCAGGTGGCCAAAGTATTGGAGCTTCATCTTCAGCCTCAGTTCTTCCAAGGAATATTCAGGACTGATTTCCTTTAGGATTGACTGGCTTGATCTCCTTGGACTCTCAAGAGTTTTATCCAACACTACTGTTCAAAAGCACCAATTCTTCTGTGCTCATCTTTCTTTATGGTCCAACTCTCACATCCATACATGACTACTGGAAAAACCATAGCTTTGACTATATAGACCTTCATTAGAAAAGTAATGTCTCATCTGTTATTAGCTATAAAAGAGGCACTGTATTTGTACACAGGTCCCATATTCTCTTATTTCACAAATAAATATTGTGCTCTATTATGTGATAGTCACTATGCTAACCTCTGGGGAAATTATGACTAATAATACGTGTCTCTCCTATGTACAATCTAATTGAGGACATATCCCTTTAAACAGTCGATTATAATTCAGTATGTGTAGGTTAGGATTTGGAAATTCATACAGTGCAATGTGAATAGTAATGGAGGAAGCTCAGCTTTGTCCTATCAGGAACTTGCTATGGGAGTGAATTCTAGGCAGTTTAATCAAGAATTAACAAAGTGAGAAAAAGAAGACCTTCATGACCTTCTAGATCTAACAACAACAACAAAAAAAAATAGCGTCTTCATTATACAGGACTGGAATGCAAAAGCAGGAAGTCAAGAGCTAGCTACCTGGAGTTACAGGCAAATTTGACTTGGAGTAAAAATGAAGCAGAAAAAAAGCTAACAGAGTTTTGCCAAGAGAAAAAACTGGTCATAGCAAACACCCTCTTCCAACACAAGAGAAGACTCTACACATGGACATCACAAGATGGTCAATACCAAAATCAGATTGATTGTGTTCACTGAAGCCAAAGGGAAAAGCTCTATACAGTCAGCAAAAACAAAACTGGGAGCTGACTGTGGCTCAGATCATGAAATCCTTATTGCCAAATTCAGACTTAAAGAAAGTGCAGAAAACCTCTAGACCACTCAGGTGTGACCTAAATCAAATGCCTTAAGATTATACAGTGGAAGTGACAAATAGATTTAAAGGACTAGATCAGATAGACAGAGTGCCTGAATAACTATGGACAGAGGTTCCTGACATTGTATAGGAAGCAGGGATCAAGATCATCCCCAAGAAATAGAAATGAAAAATGGCAAAATGGTTGTCTGACAAGGCCTTACAAATAGCTGAAAAAGAAAAGAAGCTAAAGGCAAAGGAGAAAAGGAAAGATATACTCATTTGAATGCAGAGTTCCAAAGAATAGAAAGGAGAAGAAAGGCTACCTCAGTGAACAATGAAAAGAAATAGAGGAAAACAATAGAATGCAAAAGACTAGAGATCTCCTCAAGAAAATTGGAGATACCAAGGGAATATTTCATGCAAAAATGGGCACAATAAAGGACAGAAATGGCATGGACTGAACAAAAGCAGAAGATATTAATAAGAGGTGGCAAGAACACACAGAAGAACTACACAAAAGAAGATCTCCATGACCCAGATAATCACGATGATATGATCACTCACCTAGAGGCAGACATCCTGCAATGCGAAGTCAAGTGGGCCTTAGGAAGCATCACTACAAACAAAGCTAGTGGAGGTGATGGAATTCCAGTTGAACTATTTCAAATCCTAAAAGATGATGCTGTGAAAGTGCTGCACTCAATATGCCAGCAAATTTGGAAAATTAGCTGTGGTCACAGGATTGGAAAAGGTCAGTTTTCATTCCAAGTCCAAAGAGAGGCAACACCAAAGAAAGTTCAAATTACTTCACAATTGCATTCATCTCACACACTAACAACGTAATGCTCAAAATTCTCCAAGCCAGGCTTCAACAGTACTGTTGAACCATGAATTTCCAGGTATGCAAACTAGATTTAGAAAAGGCAGAGGTACCAGAGATCAAATTCCCAACAGCCACTGGATCATCGAAAAAGCAAGAGAGTTCCAGAAAAACATCTACTTTTGTTTTATTGGCTACACCAAAGTCTTTGTGTGGATCAAAAGAAGCTGTGGGAAATTCTTCAAGAGATGGGATTACCAGACCACCTGACCTGCCTCTTGGGAAATCTGTATGCAGGTCAAGAAGCAACAGGAAGAACTGAATATGGAACAACAGACTGGTTCCAGATCGGGAAAGGAGTATGGCAAGTTTGTATACTGTCATCTTGCTTATTTAACTTATATTCAGAGTACATCATGCAAAATGCCAGGCTGGATGAAGCACAGGCTGGAATCAAGATTTCCAGAAAAACTATCAGTAATCTCAGATATGCAGATGACACCACCCTTATGGCACAAAGTGAAGAAGAACTAAAGAGCCTCTTGAAAAAGTTGGCTTAAAGCTCAACATTCAGAAAACTAAGATCACGGCATGCAGTTCCATTACTTCATGGCAAATAGATGGGGAAACAATGGAAACAGTGACAGACTTTACTTTTTTGGGCTCCAGAATCACTGTAGATGGTGACTGCAGCCATGAAATTAAAAGACGCTTACTCCTTGGAAGAAAACCTATGACCAACCTAGGCAGCATATTAAAAAGCAGAGACATTACTTTGCCTTAGACATTACTATAAATATATACACTGAGACATCAGGCATAAATTGGCAAAGTTCCCCAAGAGTATGGTACTCTATTTAAGGCTATTTTGTGGATGATAAGGGGTCTATGAAAAGTGAAGATTTTGGATATTTGTGTTTATAGCCTTAGACATTTAGTGGTTTAATGAGCTAAAATGGGATGATATGGAAAGAATATTTCCTCTTGGGCAACTTGGAGTACTACTGTTAAAACATTATTATTGTTTAAAAGTATCATTATCGGAGAAAAATAAAGAGGTAAAGATGGTACCACATTTGGCTCCAAACCTTTTGATTTCTAAAGAAAGAAGAGATGGTTCTTAAGTAATTGCTTATCACAGCATTTTATTTTCAAATAAATATTTGTGGTACAGTAGAGTGTGATCTTATGTGCAATTTTGGTATTTTTGTTCACCATGAGTCTTAGCTCAGATTGCTATTATAGAATACCATGGACCTAGATTAGGTGGATTATAAACAACAGAAATTGTCACAGTCCTGGAGGCAGGATGCCTGAGATAAAGGTACTAGTGTGGTAAAGTTCTTGTGAGAACTTTTTGTCTGGATTGCAGATGGCTGGTTTTTTTTTTTTTTTTCATTGTTTCCTCACTTGATGTAATGATAATGAGAGAGAACTTTCTGGAATCGTTTTTGTAAGAGTACTAATCCCATTCATGTGAATAATGACTAATCATTTCCCAAAGGTTCCACTTCCTAATACATCATTTTGGAGGTTAGAATTTCAATATATGAATTGAAGGAGACAGAGTCATTTAGTAAACACTGTGTATAATCAATATGTATAGGAAATATATGTTTATATATAGCATTGATGTCAAATTGTATTTTATTGTTTGTAAGATATTGTTTTAAATGACCGAATAATGTTTGATACTGTCCTTAATTTAAAGTGTATCAACACACTTTGTATGAGAAAATATAACCCACTTTAAAATGATTCTTATTTACTTACACATTGCAGTAAGACTAGGTGATGGTCTGCAGTCAGTACCTGATCTAAGGGACACTGAGAAAGAGATAAGTCCTCATTGATGAGGCTATTCACGATTGTTGTATAATTGTTTCATCTCAAGCAAGGCATCTCTTATACCACTGAGAGGAAAACAGTCTGAGCAAGAATAGTTTTATGAAAAGGAGAAAAGAAACAATTAAGTGGGACTAATGATCCAATCGGGCTTCCCTGGTGGCTCAATGATATAGAATCTGCCTATCAATGCAGGAGACATGGGTTCTATCCCTGGGTTGGGAAAATCCCCTGAGAAGGAAATGGCAATCTGTTTCAGTATTCTTGCCTGGAAAAACCCATGGACAGTAGAGCCTGGTGGGCTACAGTCCATGAGGTTGCAAAAGAGTCAGACATGACTTAGTGACTCAACAACTATAATCCAATTAAGACTCCAAGAGGAAGAGTTAGGGCAGATTTCATTGCTACCTGCTCCATTCTTTTTTTTCTTTCCTTTGCACACTTTTAATCTGAACGAAATCAAGACAGAGAAACATCATGAGCATTTCTTAATCTGATGCTTTTATACTTAACAGTTCTTTATCTGAAACACCTCTAGAGAAGGGAATGGCAACCCATTCCAGTATTCTAGACTGAAAAATCCCATGGACCGAAGAATCTGAGGGCTACAGTCCATGGGACTGCAGAGTCAGACACAACCAGCAACTAACACTACTACTACCACTATCTAAACACATGTTGTTCTGAAAATGGGAAAAGAAGGGCAAACAAAGAGGAGAATCCTTCAAATGAAAAATTACTGATTAGAAACTGTGTATCATCATTCAAATTATAAATCCACAAAAGACTTTAAATAGATCAAAAACTGTGTTTTAACTAAAAATGTTGGCACTGTTGGAAATTCACAGGCTTTTCTGTTGTGTTCAGTTTAGAGATATGAGGCTAGCTACTTATGGAATTATCTCAGTGGAGACATACCAGGAGCAGAAGGATATAACAAGAGGGCAAAGAAGGAGGAAAGATCTCAAAGCCTCCCCTTGAATTGTTATCAAAATGTCCAGTCATCTATGATCTGTCTCTTTCAAGTTCACAAAGTAGGCAACAAACTTGAAAGCATTTTGATATAAAATATGTTTATATATATCCATGAGACAAGTACTCGGGCCTGGTGCACTGGGAAGACCCAGAGGAATCGGGTGGAGAGGGAGGTGGGAGGGGGGATCGGGATGGGGAATACGTGTAAATCTATGGCTGATTCATATCAATGTATGACAAAACCCACTGAAATGTTGTGCAGTAATTAGCCTCCACCTAATAAAAAAAAATGTTTATATATATCCATAGTGATTCTCTCCTAATATTTTAGGAATTTCTAGAAGTATGCTCTTTCAGTTATTCAGGGCATCAGTGAATATTTCTGTTCTACATTTTTCTCTTCATTATAGATAATGTAGCGTGAGGAACTTCTTTGGGCTGTCAGATCACTCTTGCAGATGTATCATATATTTCAATCCTAGACCAACTTGCTTCTTAAAGGAATTTGCCTTCCTTCTGAGCATTGCAAATCACATAGGTATGAAATAATATTTCACATGTTTGTAAAATGTCTTTCTCACTGTAATATCTGTGGTGAAAGATTACAGAATTCAAATCAGATAAAATTCAAATATATGAGATTTTCCCAAAGTGTTTTAAGTTGTTTTTACAAAAACTAACATTTCCTTTTCAAATTTCAGTTTTCTGTATCAAGAGGCCACATGGTTTAAGAGGTTAGTTTGAAATTTATTCACAACTTATTATATCACAATATGATAATAACTAATGTTCAGAGTACCTTAATATATACATACATATATATATATATAGTTATAACCTACCCTGATTTATCATATTTAGCTCTTCTGATTTTATGGATAAGATGTATAATCTTAGAAAAGTTAGCATGTTAAATATGATATAGCCAATATGCATATCCAGGGTTCAAATGTAAGCTCTTATATTCTGTACTGTGGTATCATTACATTATACCAATCTACCTAGGTGTGAATGAGTATTCTGAAGTATTTTGATATAAAATATGTACTGGTGTTCCTTATAAATGTCACCAACTTTCAATTTATCTCAGCATTACTAAGCTGCATAAATAATAGCCAAATTGTGGTTTCTGCAGACCATTTAGGATTCTGTGCTTCATTCTGTGATGGCTGAGATGAATTGAAATGAAACAGGAGAGGGAAGAAATTCCATTAGAGCAAATACCTTAAAATAGTGGTCCCCATCCTTTTTGGCACCAAGAACGAGTTTCATGAAAGACAATTTTTCTTTCATGAGCGAGGGGATGGTTTGGGGATGATTCAATCACTTTACATTTACTGTGCACTTTATTTATATTATCATTACCTCAGCTCCACCTCAAATCATCAGGCATTAGATCCCAGAGTTTGGGATCCCATGCCTTAAAAAATGACAAGGTTTAGATCTCTAAATACAAAGTCTCCTATTAAATTCTAAGTTCTTAATAATATTTCTTGATTAAAAAGCATCCCCTTACTGCCTCTCCACAAATTTTCTGATTTCAAAGATATTAATAAGTGGCAAAAGGGTTCCTGGTGAAAATTCTTGAAACATAAAATGATAACATACCTCTTGTTTCACAGATACTGAAATATCATAGACCTTCTCATCCTTTCTTATCAACATTCACTGAAAACCAATGGGCAACTGTATATAAGCTGCCCAATGTGTATCACACAGATAACAGGACTGATATATTAAGCATAAAATTCAAGGAAGCTGCCTCATTTGAAAATTCCAGGGAAAGAATAAAATTATGTTTTGGCATTTTAAGAGCTATGAACTTTAACTAAAATACATTGTGTAAGTTAATTTTATGACTAAAATCAAAAAAGCATTGAAGATTCTTTGGTGTTTCAGAATTCTTTATGTCTTACTGTATAGCTGAATTACCAAAAAGCAGCAGAAAAATGATTATAATGCAATTTTCCCCTTGTATAGAATTAGGCTATAATTATTACATCCTTATAACATTTCTGTAGGTGAATTATTAATTAAATTCTGCAATATTCTATATAAAGCATTTTATTTCTAAAGACTTTTACTGCAAATACTCTTTTTTTTGCATGCAGATAGAATCTTTTCATAAAAGCAATATTAATAACATGAGGCTGTCTTGAACAGTTTATATATATTGAACATTAGCAGTATAAACATTAGGGTGTCTTGAAGCTGTATGTGTCCATTTTAAGCTACAATATTCTCCAAAAATTAAAAAGAAAACAACAACAACAAAAAGCAATGTGGTGCAATAATTAAAAAACCTCAGAAAATATATTATTGTACATGTCTGTATAATATGTATATATGCAGTTTACAACTTAATGAATTATACATGTCTGAATTGGATTAATCACTCAACCTTTTACATAGAAATAAACCTTGTTCAAAATCTTTGTTTCAATTGGCTGTGATACCTTCTCCTTCAACATGAACTTCACCCTTTTCCTAGGTTTTCCACTCTCCTGCTGTCTCCTATAGCTCCTGAAAAAAAACAAAGCTATTAATTTGTTCATTTAGTAAGTGATTACTGTTTCAGGCAGACTGCCAATCAGTTTCTCTTTTATTGAATGAGAAACAAAAAAGATGCTAAAATGTTTGACTCTGATACCTTGGTCATTTGTTCAGTTCAGTTCAGTTCAGTCGCTCAGTCCTGTCCGACTCTTTGCAACCCCATGGACCACAGCATGCCAGGCTTCCCTGTCCATCACCAACTCCCAGAGCCTACTCAAACTTATGTCCATCAAGTCAGTGATGCCATCCAGCCATCTCATCCTCTGTCGTCCCCTTCACCTCCTGCCCCCAATCCCTCCGAGCATCAGTAGCAGATTAAAAGAAATATTCAAACTGAAGACAGGCTCATGACTAACTGACTGATCTTGGGCAATTTAACTGAAAATAAGTTAACAATATTTTCCTATTGGAATTACTGATAAGATAAAAAGAAATAAATAATGTAATATGCCTGTGACCTAGTACATGCCACTATATTTTTAGTGGGTGTGAAGAGGGTGGTGTAAAGAAAAGACATCTACCAAAATAACTTTTAGAGTAAGAGAAAAAGATCGTACATTTAAGAACATCAGTATAAAATATCAGTCTAATATAAAGCAAAGCAACAGTATATAATCTTGATATTAGGCATATTGAATATTAAAATTATATCCTAAAATGTTTTGTGTTATATCTTTCCCAATATGAATAAAGCAACTTATTTTAATAGTTTTAAATCATTTCATATATATATGTATATATATATATGTGTGTGTATATATATATGGATTTCCTGGTGGCTCAGATGGTAAAGAATCTGTCTGCAGTGTGGGAGACCTGGGTTCATCCCTGGGTTGAGAAGATCCCCTGGAGGAGGGCAGGGCAACCCGCTCAAGTATTTTTGCCTGGAGAATCCCCATGGACGGAGAAGCCTAGCGGGCTACAGTCCATGGAGTCACAAAGAGTCGGCCACTACTGAATGACTAAGCATAGCACATGGCATTTATTATTTAGTGCTGTTAGACTTTCCTACTTATCAGGATTTAATGATAGCCAGACCTTTTCCAGTCTGTATCATGGAAATGACACCAGGGAAGGAGAGAAGCATATTTGGTATTTTTAAAATTTATGAAATTACATGACTGAAAATTAGCTTCATTGTAAGTTTCTCTCAAGTCTTTCTGAGTTTCAATAGTCAGAGATTATGCAAGGTGATGGCATGAAAGAAAAATAAAATTTAGTCTCATACACTAAGGAGATTTCCTTTCCACTTTAGAATCATTCTTAACTAAATAATCAATCTTGATACTGATAGAGAATAGTCTTGGTGGTATGTCTGTGTGGGAAAAGACCCTGATGCTAGGAAAGATTGAAGGCAGGAGGAGAAGGGGACGACAGAGGATGAGATGGCTGGATGGCATCAACTCAATGGACTTGAGTTTAAGCAAGTTCTGGGAGTTGGTGATGGACAGTGAAGCCTGGCGTGCTGCAGACCATGGGGTCACAAATAGTCAGACATGACTGAGTGATTGAACTGAACTAATGTTTGTGTAATCTTATTATTTTTGCCAGATAAAGCATGATTATGTAATACACAATTAGTAGCTATAGTAGGAGCCACAAGAACTTTGGAAGAGAGCTCTGACAAAGCCTATCTCTGAAATTTCTCTATGTTTAGAATCACAAGCCTAGCTCATCAGGGGATGAGGGTGTGGGGAACTTGGGCAGTGAGTGGTGAAGGAGAAGAGGGAAACCCTGTGACCTCAATTGATGGGGCAGAAGGATGAATTGTGATGAAAGATAGGGGAGCTAGGTACCTTCAGAGTAGGTGTGAGTAAGTGAGGAGGAGTTATGTGATCAGCAGAGCAAATAGAAGACTCTCTGCTTACGCTGCCCTTGCTTACTGAGGACACTGGAAAAATTGGATCTTGGCTACAGTCTTCAGAGATAGAGTCCAGACCTGGAAATCACAGGAAATACAGTTAACATGCCCAAGAATGGTTCAAGAACTCTGTGGCTGTGAATAACCTGGCTACAGTATGATGAGCTGGTTATTTCTTGTTGAATTCATACATAATTGGCTAGTGCTTATTGTCATTAACTGCTTGGATAGTTCAGTGAGCAACAGATCTGGTGTGAGAAAGGTTGATGTTGAAAGACACTCTCCCACCTATTAACCATGTGACCTCCAACAAGTTCCTTAACTTCTGCAAGACTTAATTCCCTGATATGTGAAATCGGGATAATAATGTTTGTGTTGGTTAAAACAGTGCCTGGCACATGAAAAACATTCAGTGCTTTTTCTGTAACCATTCATTATGTTAATAAAGGGAAAGGATTAGGGGAATTTGGATTTTAGTCCATATAAAAACATCTTCATGTGTAAGTTATTCATATAAATGGGGCCTACCATAACTGCACTGAAATATTTTATACAGTCCTTTTTACTATTCTTGTACATTCTCCAAACTCCTAATGAAGTCTTAAATGTTATTTCATTTATATCCACCTGGAATGCTTAAAATTTCAAATGAGAGAACAGCTGATGATGATTTAATAGCCAATTTACTTCTGATAAATTTCTACTTCTTCTTTAACTACTTAAATGCTCTTTTTAATAATGTCCTACTTCTTGCTACCATACAAGGTCTGATCTACCTTAACTTATTCCTGAAAATGACAGTCAGTCTGAGAAGGGAAATGCTATAAGTTAATAAGCAGAATTAAAAAAATGACCCTCAAGAGCAGCAGATGAATTGCTAATTAGAATTATCACTGTTTCCTCAGTAATACTCTTCTAAGGTTTGAATTATGTCAAGACATTAAAAGTAGAAAGTTCATTAATATTTTTAATGCATATCTATTATTTATAAAGCCAGTATGAGCTGGGAACATAGATGTGAGTGTATTACCTGCTTCTGTCTGCCTGTCATCCTTGTTATCCCTCCCTCCTGGGAGGAAGAGTAGAACGGACATGGACTCCAAAGTCAAACAGGGCTAGGCTCAAGATCCAAGATAAGCACTTACCAGCTGCATGACCTTGAACAGGTGATTGAATCTTTCTGAACTTCACTTTCTTCATTTGTAAAAATCTAGGATAAATGCCCACAAGCTTATTATGCCAATTTAAAAGATTATTAATAAGTAAATGATTATTAATGTGCAACTTTAAAGTTGAGTAATTTATTTTTCTATATGTGATAATGGTTTCCTACATGTGATATGCTTGTTATCCTCACAGTGTCTGCTTTCTTATCTTCTTAATCTAAATCATAAGGCTTTTCATGTTGATATAATGTTAGTGACCCATAGGTCAAGACCTGTAAGTTTATGGTAATGACAATTGTGTGCTGAAATAGATCACTCCTTCTCATATGGTCCCTCCTGTGTGTGTCTTAGAGCAGAGTATTTGTTGATATGGGTGGGAGCTAGATGATTCTATTAACTGAATCACATCTCTGATACATTCATGACTTTGTCTTCCTTAGGAATATGATCCAAGTAATTGACAAACCACTGACTTTATATAAATATACACGTTCTTAAATAGAGGAATTATTATTTTTTATTTATTTGTGGTACTACTTTCAAAACGAGAACATTATAATAATAAAATTTAATCTCCAGTGATAGCAAAGTTGTTAGATTTCACACATTTACTAGTCACTAAAATATAATTTATACTCTTATGAAGCAAAATTAGCAAAAGAGTTGAACAAATTTGTTTGCATCAAATTTGTAGGAATAGTCATCATAACAAAAATCATGTCCTTGTCTTAGGAATTATCTGCTACATAGTGCAGTATGAATGATTTCAGTAGCAAACAGCTGATAATATGAAAACATGTTTCTCAACAGTCAGTATTCATTCTAAATAAGTCAAAGACAGTAAAGGAAGATTTAAAAATAGATGTAAGTGAAAATGACCCTAGGAAATACCATCTATTTTTAAAAGAAAGTTAAAATATTACAAGCTCAAATATAGCTCACTTAATTAAAACACAGTTAACATTGTTATTGCGTGACTAATGACTTGAAAATGGCAATGTCATGAGCCATCAGTTATGGATTAGTATAAAAAACAATAGGTTCTATAGGCTGGAATACCACAAAAAGCCTTAGGATTTTTTTGTTTGTTTGTTTTCTTTTGTTTCCTTTTGTTTTAATCTATCTGAAGCTTATTTGTCAGATTTTAACATGGCGTTAAAGTTTATTAAAAATGACAAACATAATGTCACTAATGAATTGTTTTTCACTAAGAAAATATTTATATTGAACGTTAATAGGGATTAGGGTATTTTTTTTTAATTAAATAATAGTGTTTTTTCCAAACCTAAGTGATTCATTTACGATTTATTTTATAAATGACGTGAAAGTCGCTCAGTTGTGTCAGACTCTTTGCAACCCCGTAGACTATACAGTCCATGGAATTCTCTAGGCCAGAATACTGGAGTGGGTAGCTTTTCCCTTCTCCAGGGGATCGCCCCAACCCAGGGATCAAACCCAGGTCTTCAGTATTGCAGGCAGATTCATTACCAGCTGAGTCACAAGGAAAGCTATAAGTAAGTAGACCAACTATAAGATTTGAGGTTTTAAATATCTACAGAAGTTACCTATATCACTGTTTGTTTTCCTCCTATATATGCAGTTAATGGTTATTTGATTTTTTTATATTCTTTGGGGAATTTTAATTTATGGTTTCTGAAATGACAGTTGATTTCACCTAGTTATGATGAAGTGTCATGAGTCTCAACAAGGTTTCAGAAAATGCCTTTCTCTTCCATACCTCGTTTTTTATACTCCTGAATTGATGTGTGTTTTCAAATTTTGCATCAGCTGAATTGCCAGTCCCTTTTGCTAAAATATTTCCTTCAAACTCTCTTCCCTGCACAACACCTTTTTATTTAGAACTTTTGATGGTTTTACCTTACATAAGGCATATTCTCTTATCTTCAATATGTTGTAAGTTCTTTAAGCATTGTAACTTTAAACCATTCAGTAGTTAATTCTCTCAAAATTTTGTAAATCAAATCCCTTATGATTATATAATGGAAGTGACAAATAAATTCAAGGGATTAGATGTGATAGACAGAGTGAGTGCCTGAAGAAATATGGATGGAGATTCCTTACATTGTACAGGAGGCAGGCATCAAGATCATCTTCAAGAAAAACAAATGAAAAAAGGCAAAATGATTGTCTGACAAGGCCTTACAAATAGCTGAGAAAAGAGGAGAAGCTAAAGGCAAAGGAAAAGGAAAGATATACCCATCTGAATGAAGAGTTACAAAGAAGAGCAAGGAGAGAGAAGAAAGACTACTTCAGTGAACAATGCAAAGAAATAGAGGAAAACAATAGAATGGGAAAGACTAGAGCTCTCTTCAAGAAAATTAGAGATACCAAGGGAATATTCCATGCAAAGATGGGCACAATAAGGGACATAAAGAGTATGGACCTAACAGAAGTAGAAGATATAAAGAAGAGTTGATAAGAATACAGAGAGGAACTACACAAAAAAGATCTTCATGACCCAGATAACCACGATAGTGTGATCCCTCACCTAGAGCCAGACATTCTGGGATGTGAAGTCAAGTGGGCCTTAGGAAGCGTCACTATGAACAAAGTTAGTGAAGGTGATGGAATTCCAGTTGAGCTATTTCAAATCCTAAAAGGTGATGCTGTGAAAGTGCTGCTCTTAATATACCAGGAAATTTGGAAAACTCAGCAGTGGCCACAGGACTGGAAAAGGTCCGTTTTCATTCCAATCCCTAAGAAAGGCAATGCCAAAGGATGTTCAAACTACCAGACAGTTGCACTCATCTCACAAGCTAGCAAAGTAATGCTCAAAATTCTCCAAGCCAGGCTTCAACAATACATGAACTGTGAACTTCCAGATGTTCAAGCTGGATTTAGAAAAGTCAGAAGAACCAGAGATGTAATTGCCAACATCTGTTGGATCATCAAAAAAGCAAGAGAGTTCCAGAAAAACATCTATTTCTGCTTTATTGACTATGCCAAAGACATTGACTATGTGGATCACAACAGACTGTGGAAATTCTCCAAGAGATAGGAATACCAGACCACCTTACCTGCCTCTTGAGAAATCTGTGTGCAGGTCAAGAAACAACAGTTAGAACTGGACATGGAACAACAGACTGCTCCCAAATTGGGAAAGGAGAATACCAAGGCTGTGTATTGTCATGCTGCTTATTTAACTTACACGCAGAGTACATCATGTGAAATGCCGGACTGGATGATGCACAAGCTGAAATCAAGATTGCCAGGAGAACTATCAATAACCTCAGATATGCAGATGGCACCACCCTTATGGCAGAAAGCGAAGAAGAACTAAAGAGCCTCTTGATGAATGTGAAAGAGGAGAGTGAAAAAGTTGACTTAAAACTCAACATTCAGAAAACTAAGATCATGGCATCTGGTCCCATCACTTCATGGCATATAGATGGGGAAAGAGTGGAAACAGCATTTTTGGGCTCCAAAATCACCGCAGATGTTGACTGCTAAGAAATTAAAAGACACTTGCTCCTTGGAAGATAAGCTATGACCAACCTAGACAGCATATTAAAAAGCAGAGACATTACTTTGCCAACAAAGGTCCATCTAGTCAAAGCTATGGTTTTTCCAGTAGTCGTGTATGGATGTGAGAGTTGAACTAGAAAGAAAGCTGAGCGCTGAAGAATTGATGCTTTTGAACTGTGGTGTTGGAGAAGACTCTTGAGAATCCCTTGGACTGGAAGGAGATACAACCAGGCCATCCTAAAGGAAATCAGTCCTCGGTGTTCATTTGAAGGACTGATGTTGAAGCTGAAACACCAGTAACTTGGCCACCTGATGGGAAGAGCTGATTCATTGGAAAAGACCATGATTCTGGGAAAGATTGAAGGCGGGAGGAGAAGGGGATGACAGAGGATGAGATGGTGGGATGGCATCACCAACTCAATGGACATGAGTTTGATCAAGTTCTGGCAGTTGGTGATGAACAGTGAAGTCACAAAGATTCAGACACGACTGAGTGACTGAACTAACTGATGTAAGATATATAATCAACACACACTCACTGGAGTTTATAATGTTAATTTAAAGTTCATGTATTAAAATCACAGTATATTTCTGATTTTTTAGATAAATGGTTATGGTCTTATACCTATACTTTTTTATATTTTATTTTTGTTGGAGTATTGTTTACTTACTTTGTTCCATTAGTTTCAAATGTAAAGCAAAATGATTCAGCTATACATTTATATATATATATATATATATATGTATACATATATTCATTTCTTTTTACTTTATTTTTTCTGAGAAAAAAGATATGTGTTATCCAAGAATAGTGAATAGAGTTCCCTGTGCTGTATAGTAGGTCCTTGTTGTTTATCTATATTATATACAGTAGTGTATGTGTTTAAACTTTTGGTTTTTTTAAATCTGAAACTTATTAGACTCTGTGAGAATAATACATTTTCATCTGGAGCAGAGTTGTTTTTCTCTATAATAATGTTTCATTGTTTTACTTTTTGGAGTTCACTGTCATTTTTGTGAAGGGTTAAATTAATTTAATTGTTTACTTGGGCTTTATGTATTTATGCTGAGAGGTTCCCTAGGGCTGGCATATCGCTATATAAGATAGATGGGCCTGCATCTCTGGAAATCTCAGCTGGGCACAGTCACTTAACAAATCTTCAGTGTAATAAAAGGCAATTCTAGTGAAACATACTGTGAAGCAAATTTCAAAAGTGATCTTCGAGGAAGAAGCTTAACCCCCTTGGAAAAGTCATCACCTAGAATCCAGAGATACTTCAAGATGCAAACAATTCACTTGAGACAATGGGGCCCTGTTGTTCTGACTTAATTACGTTGTCAGGCTTCATTTTCAGTAAATGAGAAAACAGAAGGAAGGGGTTATTTTCAGGAGCTCTATCTTCAAGGTAATAAAGGCAGAGGGAAAAATACTAGGTGGTATCCATTTGTAATTCCTTCCTGGTCATCAGTAACTTTAAACCACTTACTATCATTGTGACGTGTGTATAAGGTATATTTTTTGTTATACGCTGCCTGTTTTCCCATACTCACTAGTAGTGAAACCGAAAATTTAAAAGAGGACTTACTGTCTTTGGAAAAAGAAGTGAAGGAGCTACTGAAGAAGGATTTGAAATACAGAGGAAGAAGCAATCACATATTCATGCTAGTCTTTAGGGAAACAACATCGAAAGTGGGTGGGTGGTGACAACCAAGAGGTGGGAGGAGAGACGTCTGAATGCGATGGAGAGATAGGAATACATGGGAGGCTCAAAATGTGGGTCTCCGCTTCAGCACACAAAGAATATGATCTTGAGATAATAACTTAGAGTCCCATGCATGACCTAAGCAATGCAAAGGACAAGAGAGAAATCAGTGATTTAGAGGTAATTTGTGCTATTTAGTCTCCAATACTATTCATCAGGAATTTTACCTGTCTTTGGGCAGCTCTTGCATTTCCTTATCTGACTAAATCGCCCATTAGTTATATCCTTAAGTCTCCTACCCACCCATACTTTTCTTATTGCTGACATACCAATAAATTAAAACTCATAATTAAAGTTATTTAGCATAATCTAATGTAGTGTTATTCTTCTTCTTTCAAAAGTATCAACATAATCATTTATCTGCAATTTATCTTTATTTTCTCATCTCATTCACAGGAGATGAGGTGCTTCTTCTCTTGATCAAGACCAAACACTTATGCATTTTTACTTGATCTCATCTCTTTTCTTGTCAACAAGTAAAGGACTTTAATCTGTAATAAATTGATGGACTTTATTCCATCAATATCTCCTCAATTTCATTTCTTTTTGACCTCTTAACTCTTACAGTCATTTTTCTCCTCCTTTGTATAAAAAGTTTTCTGTCTCTCCTTTCCGTGTTCCTCTTCAAATAAAAAGCCTTTTGTTAACTATATACACTCTTAAGTATATTTTCCATCTTTAATCTCTCAGACTTAATCAACTCACCAACACACTGCAATTTGTTTCAGTCTTCACCACTCCAACTAAACATCTAAAGTGGAATTCAACGATGACTCAGTATTGCCAAATACAGAAGGAACATTCATTTGATTTACTGGACCTCTCCATTGTATACTGTTTGCCACACATGACTTTTCAGAGCTCTCTATTCTCTGGAATTCTGTTGTACTGTTTACTGTATGTGTTCTTCATGCATGGGCTCCTACTCTGCCTATCACTCTCATATATTAGGGTTGCCCACGGTACTCTCATAAATTTATTATTATTGTCTTTCTCTGGACTCTGTCATCTTTTCTTCAAGCTTTATGCATGAACCATGGATGGCTCTGATCATTCCCAAACCCACATCTTCAATCCAGGTGTTTCCTGATTTTATATTCATTCTTACACTTAATTCTGGACATCCACTTGGAGGTCCCACAGCTCTCTGAAACACGTCAATTTCTGTTTTTCTTTCTTTCTTTCTTTCTTTTCTTCAATTCTTGTCTAATCCCATTTGATAGTACCACCTACTCACTCAAGAAAAAATAACTTGATGTGATGTTAAAACTCAAGCTTCATCATTTGGCTAACTTGTTCAATTTTATCCAGATTTAACTATTTATGAAAGCTACCATCTTAAAAAAGTTACCATTAAACCTCAGATTGAGCTAAGTATTCTCCTCTATTATCTCATGGATATCTAACATTTCATTTACAACAATAAAACAACACAATCTTATGTGATTATCAACCAATGATGGCATTTTGTGTCTTTCAGGACAAAAAGTTATGCTTTATTCATTTTCTCAGAACTTACCAGTGGCTGACACATCTCTCATAATCAACAAATGTTTATTGAATTTATCTGAATTTAGTCCATCAGTTTTAACTAAGATTCTCATGGCTGTTTCATCCTTAATAGGAAAAAAGCCACCAAAAACCAAACAGCTTCTGGGCAAATTAACTGACATTCTATTGTTGGACCTTATTTATTGCTTTGTCAGTAGCTTCAAAGTGATATCACTACTAAAATAAAGTGAAGAAACAGTGCTTTTATCTGCCCTTACAGTTTAAAAAAGCAAAACAAGGAGATGTCTTGAATAGTTTATCAATCATTGTTTTTCGACTCAGGATATTTCCTCCCTTCAATGGATCATTATAAAATTTATCTTTAAATGCTTTTACATTATTTTATTGGTATAGAGCATCCCTTATAGCTCAGATAGTAAAGAATCTTCCTACATTACAGGAGACCCAGGCTCAATCCCTCGGTCAGGAAGATCCCTGGAGAAGGAAATGGCTACCCACTCCAGTATTCTTGCCTAGGAAATTCGATGAACAGTGGAGCCTGGTGGGCTAGATTTCATGGGATTGAAAAGAGACACAATTGAGCAACTAACACTAATACAAGTAGTATTGAATACCACTTATCTTGTGTTAAAGACTTAAAGTTCTCCCAAATCTTAAGTTCTCTCTGTCTCGCTCTCCTTCTTATTCTTTCTCTGTGTGTGCATATGTATGACAAGGTATTCTGCCCTTCTGAGCTTAGTTTTATTTATTTAAGTTAATTCTTTCTGACACGCTTGGGTTTTGCCCCATGAATGTTCAAAAGTCACATAATGTCATCCAAAGTCATAGGTGATTTAGATCTTATATTTAAAAGATGGTTTCAAAGCAAAAATTGCACAGCACAAAATTAATTAGACAAGGAAAATTTTACGCAAAGCTTTTGCAATAGTGGAAAAAGGCCACAGCCAAGTCTAAATTCAACTCTAATGGCACGACTGATGGAAGGTTTTTAAAGGTGAGCTGGGATAAGAAAATACTTGGAGTGTGTTATGGAAGAAGTTGGCCAATGGGATGTGTGGAGAACAGTGAGTTATTTCCTTAGTTTGTAAACATTTCTCTCTGATTAGGCCATCTGTATTTGCTAATTGGTACCTATGAAAGTTAGGCTCCTAACCTACAACAGAATGAGGATATGGGTGCTATTTTTGTAAATGACCACATTTCAGGGGATGGATCCCAGGACCTTGAAAAATTATTCCTGGGTAGTAAAACTGACAAGTGGTTTTTAAAGAGATCTACATGTATTTCAAAGGAGTAGAGAAAGAACTAAAGGAAATTTCTAAATATATGGTCGGGGGATGTCAGGTGTATAGTCTAGTCAACCTGAGGGAAACATTAAACCATCTTGGTTAATGGGCATTTTAAGAATATCAAAATTCTGTACACACATGTTAAGTATGGGAATATGCCTGTAGTTCCTTTTTGATATGAAATCTGCCTCAGAGTAACAAAACTGAAGACATCAGTTAGGGGGAAAGGAGCCTGATGAACCAATTTACATTAATGAAGAAATGGAGTCTAGCATTTCATGTGAGTTTGCATATTTTAAAAAAGTTCATGTAGGTGACACTGTAATAGATGTGACGAAGTTAAAAAAAAAAGAAAGAGAAAAAGAATCTCAGAGGAAAAGTAAGATGTACATGATCTTAGATGCTTGGAAACTCATACGTCACTTAAACAACTTTACTTCTGTGTTTTATCCACTCCCTTCCAATATTCCATAACTTACTTAAAATAAGTGAAAAAAAACATGGCATTGGGTTAATAAGGAAAACTGTAGAGTTTTAAAAAAGTGTTTTGCATTTTTGTAAGTCCTTAAAGAGAATTTCTCTAAAAATTCTTGAAATTCTAAAGGGAGAGATACCTTAGCCAAAATAAAATGATTAGTTTAGGGGCTAATATTTTTATCTTTCCTTAAACCTCTTTTTTTCTTTATATTTAGTTTCAGTTCAGTCACTCAGTCGTGTCCAACTCTTTGCAACCCCATGTACTGCAGCACACCAGGCCTCCCTGTCCATCACCAACTACATCATACTTTGGCAGGAATATTAAAAAAAAAATCTTTAAAACCTTTTGAGTGACTGAAAATACGATAAATTGACACTTGCAATTTGTTCTGTATGATTTCATCTGTTTATATACATCATAAATTTCATTAGTTTGATATTAATGCTTTTGTTCTAGGAATTAAAATTATTATATAATAATATTTACAAGGAGAAAACATTAATTTTATTTTATCTTAAATGGGAAGATAATTAGTGAATTTTTTCAGTTTTTGAAACTGATTTGTTTCATATTGTGAAAATAAAGAAATAAGATTACAGTCATAATTGAAAAATATAATTCCATGTATCATATATGCATCTTGAATAAAAATCATAGCTTGAACACACTTAGTATATGTTTATTTAGCTATAAATGTAATAAATAAAAATGAACTCTGAATAAAAAATGTTATATTGACCTAAATTTAAAATGTTTATTCTTAAATCCAAAATTAACCTAAGGTTAAAATGTCATTTTCTTATTTTAAAAGAATTGTACACTATTTTCAGTATCTTTCTATCTTTTTTATTCCTTCGATCATTGCAGGGAAAGTAATTAATTCCATAGTAATAACAATTATACATTATCATAAGCCATCATTTAAACATAAATAAGAATAGTGTGGATTACCTTTTCAATAGCATTCAGTACTGTATTAGGATAGCTCCACTGTTGAAAAGAGTCCCAAGAATTTATTTATAGGCAATTTTTCTCCTTAACATTTTAATAGATACAATTGGAATAAATTGTAATTCAATTTTTAATCCAAAATATTTATTTTCTTCTTACTATGTTTAAGACTTTGTTTTAGGAGCTAGAAATAGAGTAGTAAATTAAGCAGTGGCAAATCTCACATTCCTAGTGGGTAGAGTCTGGGGAAAAAAAAACTCAGTATATTTTAAGATTGTAAGTGCAATCAAATAAAAATCAGAAATTAGGTGTTCAGGGATTGAAATTTATTGTGGAGGTTTCACCCAGTGGGTGGGGTTCAGGGATTGAAATTTTAAAAATTTGAAATAAGGAAACATTCTCTGTTACAAAGTTGTTTGATTATTAAAAAAATACTGCCTTTAAAAAAATCTTAGCTTAGGTATTTTATGTTATAAAATATACTGTTTTCATTCCCATTGAATTATCTATTTTTGTATCAACCATATGTGGCATACATAGTTAAAATTAAGAAAATTACTAAAATTGTAGTAATCTTAATTTATAACCTGTCAAATATGATGTGACATTGTAACATATTATTACAAGTTTGCATCATTTCTAAGACAAATTAAGAACACAAAAAAGAAGTAGATGCTATTACATTTTTGTTTGTTATATATATTGCTTTGTCTTTTTGGTTCATTGTTATTTTGGATGCAGGATTTTATTTCTGTCAGTTATTCTGTTAACTTATTTTTTCTAGTGTAGAGGAAAAGCACCTGGATCAAGAGTTTAAAAACTAATTTCATTATGCAAATAGCTATATAGTATGTGCATGCATTGCATATTATTTGGATACTAAGTATCTGTCAAGAATATTATGATTTCATTATGCAATAAATAAGAAGATTTAGAGAACATTATTTTTAAGGACATTTTTTAGTGGAGCTGTGATGAATTCTAAATGATATGAATTGTTAACCTTTATTTTAAAAAGTAATTATTAGCATTCAGCATATGCAATCCATTTTCTAAGCATAATTAGAGAGAAAAACAGCCTTTATTCTTTAATGTATGGAAAATATACACTAAAATATATTTACATTTTTTAAGACTTTTTTGAATAAAAGTATGCTACAATGGAACAGCCATATTAGGAGAGTTTTGAAAAATAGAAACCACAGTTATGGTCCTAATTCTGTATTGGATTAGAAAACTAATCCATGTTTGGGTAAAAGCTGTAAGCTTATATGGAGTTCTTGGAATATGTGCTCTTATATGTGGCCCATAGGACAAATCTCAACTCTGATTGAAGAATGACATCATATGATTGGCTCCACATTATATGATGTTGACTCAGAAGTCAATATCAGGGAACTAGCTAAGAAAGCAGGGGCTTATAACTGGCTTGTTTAAAAAAATCCTGAATTCCATATTTAGTCAATAATTTATTTGTAATTCTTCCTGGAAAATTTGAATCATAATTCTTCCTTTAAAAATTCCTTAGGTTTGACATTGCTATAATGTAGCTTTTATTTTCTTCTGCAAATTGATTCTTTCAATTAATTTTTTCCTGAATTTTCCTTTAAGTCAAGTATCAGCCTGGGCTACCTATATCTTTAAGAATTGATTTAGGTCATACATTTCTCTAGGGACATCCGTGTTTATGAAATATGTTTGTTTTTAAAAATTCATTCACAACATATACATTTATGATAACAACCCATGATTCTTATCACTCTTTGCAAAAAATGTGGTCAAATATTGATACTATGTATGTTTTCACTGCCCAGTATGGTATCTGCTAGCTGCCTGTGACTATTTGTTTATATTTATTTATTTTTTAAATTAATTACATTAAAATTTTAGTCCCTCAATCATACTGGCCCAATTTTGGATCTTCAAGGACCGCAGGTGGCTAGAGATGACAGTGGTACAGTAAAGGTACAGAACATTTCCACTATTGCAGGAAGTTATATTGAACAGGACTAATTCATATTTTTCTTCCTGATTCATAATGGAACTGAATTTTAAATTTAATAAGTCTGTGTAAGTTCCCACAGCCCAGGGAATAGCAAAGTTGAAACTAGACTCAAGATCTAATGACACCAAATAGGACGCTTTTTGAAAGTTCAGTGTCCCAAGAACATGGGCAATTTATAATGCCATATTTTCAATTTTATAATCTTCTCATCATTGACCCTACAACATGAGACAAACTTTGCAGTCAGGTTCATTTATAAAAATAAGATGATTATTAGGATGTTCAGAAATGATATTTAATTCTTTTTAAAAAATAGATGAATATATATAGATTTTGCAATGTGACCTAAATATTTAATGTTTTTCCTTAAAATATCCCATATTTTGAAATCTCCAAGGAACTTAGTTATGAGAAATAGTTGTTGTTGTGTTCAGTTGCTCAGTCATGTCCTACTCTTTGCAGCCCCATGGACTGCAGCATGCCAGGCTTCCCTGTCCTTCACTGTACCACAGTTTGAACAGACTCATCATGTCCATTGAGTTGATGATGCCATCCAATCATCTCATCTTCTGTCTTCCCCTTCTCCACCTGCCTTCAATCTTTCTCAGCATCAGGGTCATTTCTAATGAGTCAGCTCTTTGCATCAGGTAGCCAAAGTATTTGAGCTTCAGTTTCATCATTAGTCCTTCCAATCAATCTTTAGGATTGATTTGTTTGATCTCCTTGCTGTCCAAGGGACTCTGAAGACTCTTCTACAACACCATAGTTAGAAAACATTAGTTCTTTGGTCCTCAATCTTCTTTACGGTCCAGCTCTCACAGCCATACTTGACTACTGGAAAGACCATAGCCTTGACTATACGGACCTTTGTCGACAAGGTGAGGTCTATGCTTTTTAATACACTGTCTAGTTTTGTCATAGCTTTTCATCTAAGGAGCAAGCATCTTTCAATTTCATAGCTGCAGTCACTGTCCATGGTGAGAGTGTAGAGTGTACAATTTGGCTAAGTTTAATTTGTATCTTAAAGACTTTAAGTTAGTCTGATAAAGCTTATGACTACTCAGCAGGTGAACATTGTTATTAAGATAGATAATTTATAGGCCATAAATATATACTAGTTAATTCCTCTTCCAACCCTCTTGTGAGTTAATTTTGGGATTAGGCTGCCAAAAGATCTAATTACCTATAAACTAGATAAAAGAACATGTCAAGACTAATCTAGTACTTCTTCATGAAGGTACAGTAAAAATAACTTCTATTATTGTAAGAAATAAAAGCAGAATTTTAAAGAAGATCATTATATAATGTCTATTTACTTATTTATTTACTGATGGGACAGAAATTATTAACACCTATAATTCATTTTCTATGTAGTTCCTTCTCCAAAATCAATTATGATTTTTCAGAGTATCTATATCAGATACCAAGGTTTAAAAGTAAACTTATCCACTAGCAGATATGGTCTCCTTAATTTTCCTGTGATTCCAACTCTAATCATCCTCTCCTTTTTGAGGTTTGTGTTCATTTTCTTGCTGACACACCAAAATATACATATCCTCAAGTGATATGTATTGCAATATTGCAAATTGCAACTTGGACATGCCCTGGGGCCATTATATCAGGTCAATGTTTGGGTAAAGCAAGAGTAAGTTAGGGTAACTCAATAGAGCACCTTGGAAATAGTCTTTAACCTTATTTTTCCTGGAAAATGTGGTCCCTTTCAGTATAGCCAAAGTAAAAAATAAGCCATGGATCTTGCTTACACAATAATCTTTAAATTCTATTTTGGATTTGCATTCAGTGCTAATTGTTTGCACCCTCTACACTTTATAACTGCTGTTTTTCATTTTATTTAACTTCTCCTTTTTGTGTCTTGTATTTAGGCAATTACTTATTTAAGAAAAGGTTACCCTATCACTTTAATTTCTCATTTCTTTCCTATAATTTACACTATGCCCAAAATATTCTGAGACCTTTGTGTCATATTAGAGCAATAGTTTGATGCATATTGAATCCACACTTGAAATGAAAATGATCTGAACACAAAGGTGAAAGAATGTACAAATCTATACTTAAACCCATTATATACACATCCAAAATCAAGTCTGACTTATTTTATGACACCTTTGTTCTAATCATGCTTTCCGGCTTCTCTTGGTCACAATATTGGCATATTATTTTCCTAGAACTGTGCTTATTGCCATGGTCAAGATTATTTGTTGAATACAAACCAAGTTGGCATTTGTAAAATTTTAATACTTGTATTTTCCTGATGCCTTAACATTCCCAGAAGCAGAATGAGCATCCTACCCTAATGGCCAAGGACTCCAGGGTGATAAGGTTAGTACCTGCCACAGGTTCCCCTTGTTCTCTCATAGTGAACTACTGACATTCAAACACTCCAGTGAAATCATTTCATTTTGCTTATGTATTCTACCCCAGTCCCTGATAAAGGATACTTGGAACTCCTCCCATCTGTTCCCCTGCCTAGCATGCCATACCCCCCTCTTTTAGAATCTGTGAATAAAAAAATCCTTTAGTTTCATATGTGTCAAGTGTAATTTATATGTCTCTGTTCCAGTGATCTTTAAAGATCCTGTAAGAAGGATTTTATCTCCCCATTTACAATACAGCACTACTAGAAAATTAATTTTAATATATATCACCACCTAAGATGTATTTAAAGCATAGTTTATCTTAAACTGCCAAGTAGCATTGTTTTCTCTACACTTTTATAGTCTTATCATTGTTAAAGATATAATCTGAACATCACAGAGATATATTTCCTAAATCCAAGAAAATTTGCAAATATAGAAGCAAAGAAATCTCCAATGGATATTTTTTTAGTGAAATGTCCAATGTTTCTAATTAAGGTCAGTTCCTAAGTAATGTGTAAATTTATTCAACCTAATATTGATGAAGTTGGATACATCATAGTGATTAATTATACAGTACTTCTACAAAGTTTTCAAGATAAAGGGATTGTGTCCCTGTGTAAAAATAATTGGTCATATGGAGTATGTGAATGGAAATAATTTACTTTAGTCCTAATAATAAGTTCAGTTCAGTTGCTCAGTCGTGTCCAATGCATTATGAGCCAATGGACTGCCGTATGCTAGGCCTGCCTGTCCATCACCAACGCCCGAAGTTCACCCAAACTCACGTCCATTGACTTGGTGATGCCATCCAACCATCTCATCCTGTGTCGTCCCCTTCTCCTCCTTCCCTCAATCTTTCCCAGCATCAGGGTCTTCTCAAATGAGTCAGCGCTTTGCATCAGGTGGCCAAAGTATTGGAGTTTCAGCTTCAACATCAGTCTTTCCAATGAAAACTTAGGACTGATTTCCTTTAGGATGGCCTGGTTGGATCTCCTTGCAGTCCAAGGGATTCTCAAGAGTCTTCTCCAACACCACAGTTCAAAAGCATCAGTTCTTCAGCACTCAGCCCTCTTTATAGTCCAGCTCTTACATCGATACACGACTACTGGAAAAACCATAGCTTTGATTAGATGGACATTTGTTGGCAAAGTAATGTCTCTGCTTTTTAATATGTTGTCTAGGTTGGTCATAGCTTTTGTTCCAAGGAGCAAGTGTCTTTTAATTTAATGGCTGCCGTCACCATCTGCAGGTCCAAATATTACAGGATATTTAAAATTATGGACTCTTGAAATCCATTCTTTTCATAAGCAGACTTTATCATTTCTTTTATTCATCTTTAATTACCAATAGAAAGTTCTCACTCAAATTATATGAACTTTTATATGTAGCATAATTTACATATTTGATATAAAATTTAACTGTAAGGTTCATAGGTCATGATAAGTAGTATTTAAGTTAGATATATGGAAATAAATTTTCAGTTCAGTTCACTCAGTTGTGTTCGACTCTCTGCGACTCCATGAATGGCAGCATGCCAGGCCTCCCTGTCCATTATCAACTCTCGGAGCTTGTTCAAACTCATGTTCACCCAGTTGGTGAAGCCATCTGACATCTCATCTCTGGTTGTCCCCTTCTCCTCCTGCCTTCAATCTTTTCCAGCATCATGGTCTTTTCCAGTGAGACAGTTCTTTGCATCAGTAAAACTTTGCATCAGTGGCCAAAGTACCGGAGCTCCAGCTTCAGCATCAGTCCTTCCAATGAATATTCAGAACTGATTTCCTTTAAGAGTGACTGGTTTGATGTCCTTGGAGTCTAAGGGACTCCTTGTAGAAATAAATTTTGCATCATTAAAATTTCAACAGGAGGTAATGACTAAAGTCAATGAAGATTTTAAGAGAAGTTGAAAATTCCCTTGGCTCGTAGAAATTATTATGTTTTAAGCAAGCAAGACAATGGCACCCCACTCCAGTACTCTTGTCTGGGAAATCCCATGGATGGAGGAGCCTGGTAGGCTGCAGTCCATGGGGTCGTGAAGAGTCGGACACGACTGAGAGACTTCATTTTCACTTTTCACTTTCATGCATTAGAGAAGGAAATGGCAACCCACTCCAGAGTTCTTGCCTGGAGAATCCCAGGGACGGGGGAGCCTGGTGGGCTGCCATCTATGGGGTCGCACAGAGTCGGACACAACTGAAGGACTTAACAGCAGCAGCAGAAGGAAGCAAGATAGATTTGTTGATAGACGGAAGAAATGTGAGAACATGTAAATATCTCTGTTTCTCTTATATTGCAACAGAACATGTTTATTTTTAAGTCCAAAATATTTGGTCACTACATTCTCATCATTTACTGACTTATGTCAAACCAGTTTAAAGATAATAAATCTCATTAATTTATGTAGTACTTCCTAGTTTTAAAATATCTTTCAAAGGATATTTGAAATATATCTACGAAATGTTTTCACACATATTTTACAGGTAAATAAATTAATTTACCACTAGAGTGCAGATTCTGTAATAGTCACTTTCAATACTTAGCCATTAATATTCTCAATATTTCAAAGAATATAAGTAACTTACTTAACTAAGCATGCCACTCTGCTTTATACCATTATGACCCTTTGAAAAATGATAATATTCTTTTTAAATGGTATAATTAAAATTTTCCTTTTAGTCTATTATTTGACAGATAGTGTCCTGAGGTGTATTGTGACTGAAGGAAATATCAACAGATCCTTCCTTCTATTGAATTATACTCAATAACTGGGATATTCATATTAACAATAGGACTGCCTTAAAAATCCTGATCGATAGAAACACAGTAATAACCAGATACTTTAGAATTACAATACAAATACTTTAAGATAAAGTTTGAAGATGTATGAAGTGAAATGACGTGAAAGTTGCTCAGTCATGTCCGACTCTTTGTGACCCCATGACTATACAGTCCCTGAAATCCTCCAGGCCAGAATACTGGAGTGAATAGCCTTTCTCTTCTCCAGAAAGTGAAGTGAAGTGAAGTAAAATTCGCTCAGTCATGTCCGACTCTTTGTGACCCCATGACTATACAGTCCCTGAAATCCTCCAGGCCAGAATACTGGAGTGAATAGCCTTTCTCTTCTCCAGAAAGTGAAGTAAAATTCGCTCAGTCATGTCCGACTCTTTGAGACCCCCACGGACTATACAGTCGATGTAATTCTTCAAGCCTGAATACTGGAGTGGGTTGCCTTTTCCTTCTCCAGAGTATCTTCCCAACCCAGGGATCGAACCTAGGTCTCCCGCATTGCAGGCAGATTCTTTACCAGCTGAGCCACAAGGGAAGATGATATACCTTAGTATGAATAATATTTCATCCTATAAGTTACTTCATGGTAAAGAAAAAGTTTAGAGCATATTATTTAGGAATGCAACAACTAACTTTAAAAAAAATAAGTCAACTAGTTTTCAATATACATTTGAATAAATAATTCCCACAGAATTGCAATTTTACATTTCAGTAGGCTACCGCATTCTGAATCTGCTCTTTTTTTAAGCACAAATTCTTAGTATATAAAAATACATTCCAATTACATCACCTTTTTGACATATTGTATTATGTGAATTGTGAGGTTCAGTTTGCATTGTAGCAACATTAACATGTTATTTTGTAATAGGCCATCTTTTATATTTAAAAGTTTGTGCAAATAGATACTTTTCACAATTAAGTACCAACAGCAATTAAGAAAAAATATAAATATCTTTTCCCTTCAAAACTCACTTGTAGATTATACTGGGGTATCATAACATGAAAGTATAAATAATTAATCTAATCTACCCAGGATGTCTTTGGAATTGTTTTGATTCTATTTTCCTGAGGGTATGACACATCATTAAGATACCAATTAAATAGTGAAGTAGATTTCTTTCAATCTAAGTGCTGAAGGAAATGAACAACTGGGAATCCTTAATTTCTCAAACTGAGAAAATGTATTTATTTTTAAATTTAGCAATTATAAAAAAAAACCTTTATTATATGAGAATTTTTATATCATCACACTCTCTCTCTCACTCTATCATTTCACACTCTCTGCTATTTGTACTGTTGTCAAAAATAACATTTTTCCAGATCCACAGTGGTTTAGAAGAATGCATTTAGTGGATAAAATAAAGCACAAATATGTACTTAGTTTTATTATCAAATAAAACAGCATCTTTTTACTGAATATTCAGGTGTTTTTTGTAGCTTAATAATGTAAAACACATTTTCATTTAGCAGTTTATGGTGTTTGAATAATTTTACAAATATTTGTTTTCTATCCTGGTGATTTATTATAAACCTTGATATGTAGATGATACCAGAATATAAATACTAATTAATGTAACTTTCTGAGTTTCCAGTGTTTTAACCAATGAATTTTGAGATGATTTAGTTTTGTAGGTTTAAACTTCCATGATTTAAATGAAAAATGGTCATTAGTGATAGAAGTAATGTTACAGAATGATTTGAGGAATTTATGTTAAAACATAATTTTAGTATTGGAAGGTACTTTTTGTGGTTTTAGAATATCAAGAAAATTTGAACCTCAGTTGCATAAATGCAAAAAGATGTTTATGAACATAAACATATATTCATAAACACATATTGAATAAATATACATATTCAATGTTAATGCATATTATATAATGTTCACATACAGAATTATTAGTGCTTTTAATCTTGAAGCAGACAGCTAAAAGGGTTTTATTTATATGAATATGCATTTATATACAATACTAAAATAGTTGGCATTTATTTTCTATGTTGACTACCTTCTACCTTATCAGAAAGAGTAAGATAAATTTATTTTCGTAATTCTCAAGATGGAATAAATTCTGGTTACTGGTAATTCAGCAGGTAGAGTCAGAATTACTTGGTGAGTCATGCCATTGTTTTCAACTGTTCTTTTCTTTGCTGTATTCTGAAACCGTTAGGGAAAACTGTACCAATATATTTATCTGCAGCATCATGAAATAGATTTTTATACTTATTATGTACTCTCAGTAATGGGTTACAAAGACTTTATAGAGTGGAAAGAAAATGCTTTTGGAAATTACAAAGAACACTCAAGGTGTTAGAAAATACAGGCAAGACTCAGTGGTTCTCCATAGTGTTCATTTAGGTTTGCTGTTGTGTTTTTTTTTTTTTTTGGTTTGTGGCATTAGTGAACTGCTTGCACTTTATTTTCCAAAATCTGTTGGGTATTCAGATGTAAAGATTTATAACCTACAGATCACTGTGAAAAATATCACTTTAAAGCAAAAATGTCACTTTAAACAAAAATTTAATATCTAATGAGGTATTTTCTTTATAATTTTTCAGTACTTAAATAAAAGGTAATTTATGGTTGCAGCTATTAGCATGTTTTACTGTACTGGTAATTTCAATCATTAGGACAAAAATTTAGTATTTCATCAGTAATAACTGGTAAATACAATTTGTAAAAAATAAATGGTGAACATCAAAAATTATTTTGTCTTTATAAGGGTATTTCATTATTCACTTAATTTCGCCATCCTGGAGGAGACTGCCCAATGTGATGGAGTATACTAGGTACTAGAGTATACTCGGGTACCATCACACTGAGCACTACATTCGTATTCCTTTGGCTTCAGTTGCTTTATCTGATAATAAATTATAGTATTAAATGAATTCAAAGGCAGCTGTGGTTTCTTTAATCTGAATTTGAGAAGCTAAGGGAAACTTTGAGAAATGATAGGAGAAGTGGAAGTAATAGAGCAAGTTTGAGTTTGGCAAATTGAGCTCATTACAAGGAGAAGGTACCGTGTCCATCATGGGTGTCCAGTGATACAGTTGAGAATTTTCTCTCTGTTTGGAATATGAGGGATAGGACACAGAACCAATCCTGCTAGTAACTCTTCTGAAATAATATTGGAGTTTCTATTGGTCTTTTGAAATTTTACTCCCTTGAGGTCCTCTAATAAATTTGAAATATCCTTAAAAAGGAGGAATAAAGTTATTGTATTATATACACATTTTAACAATGGCAACACACACACACAGCATATAACATTTATTTTCTCCTGTGAGTAAAGAGCAAGATCCTTGGTACTTTTTGAATTATCAAAAATCATATCCTCAAATACACCACTTACGACAAGACCATTCATGTTTATGAGAAGTTTCATCTAAAGGTCATATTTTGGCTTTTGAGTTATTTCTTTTCATTGATCAATATTTATTTGTTTGTAATTACATTATATAGTTGACACATGATAAATTCTTATCTCAGAGTCTTTGTGCTTTACCAGCCTATACAACTGATAAAATTTTATGGACTTATTTTGTCTTTAAAGCTGTGGTTTTTCTTTGTAGACCAAATCACACACACATACACACACACACACACACACACACATATATAATATGTATATTTTATTTATGAGAGTTATGGGTTATGAACAAAAGCTACAAAGAAACTTATAGAGAGCATCAAAAATGTCAGATTATTTTAGTAAAAGTAAAAATGTTAAGTTGGGATATGATATCTGATGTTAACTAATGAGAAATTGTGTCCATTTCTATGGGATCTGGGAATTTTAGCAAAAATGAGAGATTATTTGGGGCTCAATTTTCTCTCTGAAATGAGAGATAATTACACTGATGACATTATAAGGGTTTTTGTTTTACAAAGATAGATTACCTTACAAGGGAGAAACATCTTACCTGTGAAGGGATATAGGAAGTATCAATCAAGAACAGGTGAGGTGGTACCTGGAAATCAAAGAGGATAGGGAAATGAGGCTGTGCAGAACAGATGACAGGTTTATATTCAGGCTGGACTTCAAGGCCAGTGGAGAGGGATGTTAGCAGATGGTCACAAATACATAATTGCCTAACAATGAGATTCCTTAAACCTGTATTACATTAAGATTCAGGAACCAGACAGCCATCAGTTTAAAACTGTGGGCTCAGTCCTCAGAAAGCTATACATATATATTTAAAAGACTTGCACCCTACCAGGTTTTATTGAGTCATTAAGAAAATGACATAAGAATTATGTAATTCACATGCATCAAAATATATATAAATTATTGTATATATATAATATAGCAATAATATAGCATTTAAAGCATATTTAACCTTATCCAGTGCAACTGGGATTCATTAATCTTTGAGATGTAAAAATTAGAAAATGTAGTTAGTCATGTTAATATAGTTCAGTTCAGTCACTCAGTTGTCTCCGACTCTTTGCGACCGCATGGACTGTGCACCCAGGCTTCCCTGTTCATCACCAACTCTCAGAGCTTGCTCAAACTCATGTCCATTGAGCCGGTGATGCCATCCAACCATCTCATCCTCTGTCATCTCCTTCTCCTCCTGCCTTCAATCTTTCCCAGCACCAGGGTCTTTTCCAATGAGCCTGTTCTTTATATCAGGTGGCCAAAGTATTGGAGTTTCAGCTTCAGCATCAGTCCTTCCAACAAATATTCGGGACTGATTTCCTTTAGGGTTGACTGGTTAATGTTAATACAAGTTAATACAAATTAATAAGAATAACTTTTTATGTAAGAAATTTCTAAGGACATAGAAGATGTAGCAGATGTAGTTTCTTTAATATGCATTTAGTAAATCAAAAGGAAAGTAAGAAGGTTATGAATGAAATGGAAGTTACAGGACAAATTACATTCCAAATAGAACCCAAATATATACATTGGTAGTATATGTTAGGATTTAAAATACAGCCGTATTCTCAAGAACCCATTTAACACTGTCCTTATAAACCCTGTCATATGTAGAAACACGTCTGGAGATGTTCCAAGGGCTTTGCAAACATTATCTCACTTAATTCTGCATTGATCCTGAGGTAGCATTATTATCTTGAGGTTTTGGTGGCTTAAAAAGGTTAAGTAACTTACTAAAATTCCCACACTGAGTGATTAGAAAGTTATTTAGACAGTTTGGACTTAGAACTAAGCAGTTCTCTGGGTTATATGTCCTTTTAAAATTGCTGCTGCTTCTCAGCTGCTTGGCAGAATATCACAGCATGTCTTTAACCTGACAGGATTCACAGACTTGCTTTTAATTAGCTAATTATAAACTTTGGTTATCTAAATTAGCTGTTCTCACTCCTTAGGGGTATGGGAACCAAGAGATTCTGCCCTTGGGAGCACCCTTGTCCTTACTGAAACCAACTTACATAAAACCCATGATGTCCAATCCAGGTCCTTCATCCTTGAATTTATGACCATGAGAGGAAATTCAGTCAGGAACTGCTGCTGCTGCTTCTGCTAAGTCACTTCAGTCGTGTCCGACTCTGTGTGACCCCATAGACAGCAGCCTACCAGGCTCCCCTGTCCCTGGGATTCTCCAGGCAAGAACACTGGAGTGGGTTGCCATTTCCTTCTTCTATGCATGAAAGTGAAGTCACTCAGTCGTGTCTGACTCCTCGCGACCCCACGGACTGCAGCCCACCAGGCTCCTCTGTCCATGGGATTTTCCAGGCAAGAGTACTGGAGTGGGGTGCCATTGCCTTCTCCAAGTCAGGAACTAGACTTGTGGATTCCATAGTATTCAGTTGTTTTCCTCTATCTGGCTTCATGTTATGCAAAACCCTGAATTTAATTTAAGAGCTAGTCTTTTTTTTTTTTTTTTAATACATTGAGAGAAATGAACAATCAATCCTTACTGAACAGCAGTAGATTACAGTTTTCAAAGCACAGACTCTGGAGTTAGAATGCTTGGGTTGAAATCTCAGTTCTGCCAGTTATTACCTATATGTGTGCATGCGTGAGTGCTAAATATGTCCAATTCTGTGCAACCCTATTGACTGTAGCCCACCAGGTTCCTCTGTCCATGGGATTCTCTAGGAAAGAATACTGGAGTGGGTTGCTGTGCCCTCCTCCAGGGGATCTTCTGGACCCAGCGACTGAGTCTGCATCTCTTATGTCTCCTGGATTGGCAAGTGGGCTCTTTAGTGCCACCTGGGAAGCCCTACTAACTGTGTATCACTGGGCAAACATGTTGAACTGACAGTGCCTCAGTTTCCTCAAATCTCTATAAAGTTGAGAAAAGAACAGTACCTTACTGGTAGGATACCATTTGTGAGAATTAAATATTTAACATGTGATTTAACAGGATGTGTCTTACAGAAAGCATTTTAAAATATTTGTTCTGTTACTAATACTTGAGTATTAGTAGCGGCAATAATAGTGGTTGTTTCACACTGGAAAAACAGTTGTGGAAACTACTGATATGCTTTGACCAAAACCTTTTGCTTCTCAAAAGTAAACCCCATTACATAGCATATTTCAAACATAAAAATATACTTTTGTCCACAAAATTTTAATGACAACTCTAATTGACTTCTGACCCTTTCTTATTCCAACATATACTCTAGAAATATAGACAGAGGGAGATTTGCTAATAAAAATAGTTTAAAATTTAGATAAAACACAATTATCTGAAACTCCCCTTGGCCTCTTGAGTTTTGGGCAATTTAGCAGATTTTCATAGCTCAGTCTAGCTACTATCTCTAGGCCTGTTACCAGCTGCTTCCTTTGGTAGATAGGAAGATTACTTGCTTTGTCTGTTCAGCTACAATATAATCCTCGAATCTATTAATAAACCCCAAATCTCAGTGGCTTCCCTTAATGGAGGTTTGTTTGTGATCAAGCTAGATTGCCCAACATGGGTTAGAAGCAGCAGCTACTTATTTTCCCCATACATGAATCCAGGCTCCTAAGACCCCGCTTCAGCATGGGTCTCTATGCTCCCCCTGTCATGAGGCAGGGGGATGGTGAAGTAGGAGAGGTTCTAAAGCTACTGACAAGAAGAAGCTCATATAAGTCCTGCCCATGTTTCTTCAGCCAAAGCAAATTGCACAGTTATACCTCCCTTCAAAGGAAGAAAAAAAGTTGCAATTCTTTCTGTGTCAGAAGACTTTTTGGAAAGGACTCTCATGATCTTCACACTGGGAACTACCTTATCTTCTCTTTGGCACTGTGACCTTAGTTACATAGCCACTGGTGTTTAAATTTAGTTTTCCAATAAAATTAATATATACCATGAAACAGTTAAAAATATACCAACTCTTGATCAGAATGTGGAATTTTTCTTAAGATTCAGTTGCTTTACTAAGCATATTTTTTGTTTGAGGATGTGAAAATATGAATGAAAAATGGAAGTTGTCCAAAAGGTTTTGTTGCTGGCAGAGAGCCTCTTAGCACTGTGAATGCATATGGGAAACTTTTCCCCCACTTCCATTGCTTATAATATGTATATAATTGCCATGGGTATTTCTGGATTATTTTTATTGAAATAGTTTAAATGGTTATAGACTTACAGTTATTATGAAGAAGAAAATGAACTAATTATTCCCAATGAGTTAAAGTGAGGATAAATTGCATCAAATTTAGGTGATGATCTACCTTTCATCCCTGTAAAATGAAGAATCATAAGCTATGCACCTTTTAACTGAATCCCTTCATGGAAAATGAATAGGGCATGGCAGAGTCAATCTGTTAATTTCAGCTATATTAACCAGCCATGATAATTCCTACACAGTCTCTCAGAGTCAATATAAATCAGGACGATGACCTTAATGAACAGATTGCCCATCAGGTAGTGGGGTTTGCTGAAGTGTAAAGGAAAAGATTTCATTTTGTGTGTTTAGAAAGTAATTATTTTTTACAATTTATCTCATTATCTCACTTGATAAAGTATTTAAAGACATATTGTAAAGTTTCTTGCAAGCATGTTATAAATTTTCTTAGGGAAGAGATTGCAATTATAATTCAAGAACTTCTGGTTAATAGTAGAAAAACAAAAGTACAAATCCAGGCAAGGGTTTACAACTTAAATGCTAAAAAAAGCATTTTAGTTTTAGGTTTTTAAGATAACTTTAAATAAAATTAAATGAAGAAAAATAATCCCATTGTGAAAATAAACATACATTTAAAATATTTTTCAATGATTTTAAAATCTAATTTCTAATGTGTACCGAAAACACTTCTGTGAATGATTAACACCATGTTAATTAATCCCCAAGCTATCATTTCTCTTTCAAGAAAAGTCCAAAAGCCAGTTTTTAACTTCTAACTCTGTCTCAAATTCCATTCTGAAATATTGCCCTAACATCATAAGTCCAGTTCAGTTCAGTCACTCAGTCCTGTCTGACCCTTTGCGACCCAATGGATTGCAGGACGTCAGGCTTCCCTGTCCATCACCACCTCCCAAAACCTACTCAAACTCATGTCCATTGAGTCGATGATGCCATCCAACCATCTCATCCTCTGTCCTCCCCTTCTCCTCCCACCTTAATCTTTCCCAGCTTCAGGGTCTTTTCAAATGTGTCAGTTCTTTGCATCAGGTAGCGAAAGTATTGGAGTTTCAGCTTCAGCATCAGTCCTTTCAATGAATATTCAGGACTGATTTCTTCTAGGATTGACAGGTTGGATCTCCTTGCAGTCCAAGGGACTATCAAGAGTCTTCTCCAACACCACAGTTCAAAAGCATTAAGTTTTCAACACTCAGCTTTCTTTATAGTCCAACTCTCACATCCATACATGACTACTAGAAAAACCATAGCTTTGACTAGACAGATCTTTGTTGGTAAAGTAATGTCTCTGCTTTTTAATATGCTGTCTAGGTTGGTCATAGCTTTTTTTCCAAGAGCAAGTGTCTTTTAATTTCATGGCTGCAGTCACAATCTGCAGTGATTGTGGAGCCCCCCCAAAATAAAGTCTCTCACTGTTTCCATTGTAGCCTTCCTATTTCTACACTTTTATTTTCATTTTTTATTTTCAACACTACAGCCCGCATGTTTTTTATAAAATATGTCAGAATAGGTAATTCCATGGTTCAAACCCTCCAGTAGTCCTCATTTTACTTAAAACCAAAGTCTTTCCAATGCCCATAAAACTATAACAATCTGGTTATTTCTGACTTGGCCTTCAGTTGTTATCTCCTCGCATTTATCAATAACTCTATTGAGGTATCACTGGCCTCTTTCCTGGGCTAGGAATACAGTTCAGATGTCTCTTCATCAGGCACTCTGTTCTTGATATTTTTCCCCTTAATAATTTCTTATCCATTTGTATTTTTACTGCACTGAAATGTTTCAGGGCCATATTTAAAAGTATACTCTGTTAACCTTTTCCAAACCACCCTTCTGATATATTTCATCATTACTTTTTCTCCTTACTAGGTTTATTTGCTATTGCATCTACCAGCATCTAACATGTTCTATATTTTATACACACACATGGCTATCATGTCTTCTGTAAACATAAGCTTCATGACAGCAAAATTTGTTGGTATGTTTTGTTCAGGCTGTATCTCTACTGCATGGAATAGCTTGGAAAGTGTTATTACTTGTACCAATAGACATCGAGCTGCTATAAGACATAAAAATATAGAACCATGAATGGAGAGCAAGCCTTTTTATCAGTCGAAACAGAATTTCTTAACACAAGGTACATGCAGTCTGGGCATATAAGGTCTTACGTCAAGTGTATGCGACCTCTTAAGATAAATCTTGCACTCCTTTCTATATAATCTATTTAACCAAAAGATAATGTACTCTCACATAAGTTGGACTGCTTATAGACAAATTCCACTTTGTATAGAATGTTTACTGTTCTCTGTTAAAGACAAAGTTTTGTGAAAATTTTTGAGAGGCATTGCTTTAACATATCTGTGATTTTGAGTTTGAAGTCAATTTATATCAATGGACATTTATTTGATCATCTTCCATGGACAAGAATATCATTATTACAGTTACCACAATTATTTCATTACTCCATTTTCTTGTATAGTTTTTTTTTTAATATGTTGGGTTGATTTTTGTAAGCTCTTAGAATGACACTATATAGATATTATTCAATATGTCTCATCTGTCTATCAGTATCAGATTCCCTGTGTTTCAAGTAAAGCTCTTCTTTTCTCAGGATTCTATGTTCCCTAGTATCCATGTATAGAGTTAAATAGCAATCTTTTATTTGCAGTTTTATATGGTGAAGAATGGGCTTCCCTGGTAGCTCAGATGGTAGAGTATCCACCTGCAATGCAGGAGACCTGGGTTCGATCCCTGGATTGGGAAGGTCCCTGGAGAAGGGAATGGCTACCTACTCCAGTATTCTTGCCTGGAGAATCCCATGAAGAGAGGAACTTGGTGAGCTAAAGCCCATGAGGTTGCAAAGAATCAGACATGACTGAATGACTAAGCAAACACACACATGGTGAAAAATAAGAACTTTGCCAAATACACTAACTTCAAGGATTATCATAAAGTTTGAAAAGCTCTAAAGTAGGGGAGAAAATTAAAGACCATAAATATTTTATATTAGTGTAGTTTATCACTAGTTTGGTAGTCAAGACAGTTATTCCTGTCATGCTCAATAATATGGACAAATAGAAATAATGGAATGCTATAATTAAAATAATAGGCAATTAAATCCATGTATAGTAATTAACATCTTTTTCTTGAGTGCACATACATGAAGATAAAGAATCATAGGATGTTTCACAATGTGGCCTTTTGAGTAAATTTTATTTACATGCAACATTTAAATGTTTCCTCATATATACCTAATCTGTTGAATATCTGATATTGACACCACAGTAGTATAAACTTTGTGCCGTGCAGATTATCTAGACAAATACTAAACTATGAAAAGCCATTTCAGTTTGGAATTAAGTTAAGTATGGATAATGAAGATAGGTTCTCTGGGTTTGAAATCCAGCTTTGTTACTTAGGAACTTTAATGATTTATGGCAAATTTTTCAACATCTCAATACCTTGGTTTCCTCATCTGACAAGTGAAATTAACATTTGCACTTTTTAGAATTACTGTAAGTTAATATCTGTAATTATTTAGGACAGTGGCTGGCATATACAATGTAAATAACTAGACTTGTTGTCCCTGTTTTCTAAACTCTTTATGTTGGCTTTTGTGATATTAACAGTAATTGTATTTTATTATCTCTGTACTTTACATTGGGGTATAAATTAACACTTTTTTTTTTCTGGTGTATCTTGTTGATGAATGTCTTAAAGCATCATAATTCCATCTTTGATTTTTAATTAGGACTTTCATTCAATGGTAAATGAGAGCAAGTAGAATCTACAAACCTAAGTATATTGTTTGCTAATAAGTATTTTAACTCTATTAACTTTTTTGGCCATATTCATGTACCATGATAATTGAATTTTAAAAGTTATTTTAATAATAACTAATATTAAATATTTTATCAAAGTAATCACTGATTTATAGAAACAGTTAATTATTGTGTTGCCACCTTGTGTATGATTGTATTTGAAATTTTATTTATCTAAAGTATATTATCTAAATAAAATTCAGACATGAAATATTTAATTCATAAATATTACTTTTGGGGACCTGTAGGGAAGTTTCTATCTGAAAGAGAGAGACTAAAAATGAGTGGTTCAAAGGCATTATTTCATAGAACTTGGAGAATTATTGTAATATGTGATACCTCAGAATTTACATTTACAAAGTTTTGGTTTGTGAGTTGTTATTCCTTATATACCACCCTGAAAGCAAGGAAGACATCACAACGTTGGAAAAGGAAGGTTTAGGGCTTGAATAAAATAATGTATTGAGGGGACAAAAGCTTAAGAACTAGGTAAAGTACCATGTTATTAGAGAGTAAAGCATTTTATTAGGGGGTGAACAGATTGTTTATGCAGTGATAAAAATATACAGGATTGGAAGGAAGAAGATGAAGCATTTCAATGGAGAGTCCTAGAGATATATTGGGATTTAAACTCTTATGTTAATGTATGTGGATACCATTTGTAAACTGCAGAATGTGAACCATTATAATTATTTCATTTGACTATTAGCATGAAAGTGAAAAGTGAAAGTGTTAGTCACTCAGCTTTATCTGATTTTTTGGACCCTGTGGACTTAGCTTGCCAGGCTTCTCTGTCCACAGGATTCTCCAAGCAAAATCACTGGAGTGGGTAGCCATTCCCTTCTCCAAGGCATCTTCCAGACCAAGGGATCCAACCAGTCTTTTGCATTGCAGGCAGATTCTTTACTGTCTGAGCCACCAGGGAAACCCATTATGAACCATTAAGATTATTAGCATAACGATTACTGATATTAGATTTCTTTTTAATACTGTTTATCCATGTTGTTTTTTATTTGTTTGTTTTTTATGCTGACAGTTTTCTTAATTCTGCAGGATCTGAGACATTCACAATTGTCAGTTATTTATTCATTTGCCGAAGTGCTAAAACAGTATGAATCAATTGAATGAAGCATTAATAGAGCATTAATATGTAACTATTTATGTATAAATAGGGCTTCCCTGGTAGCTCAGATGGTAAAGCATATGCCCGCAATGCAGGTTCGATCCCTGGGTTGGGAAGATCCCCTGGAGGAGGAAATGGCAATCCACTCCAGTACTCTTGCCTGGAAAATTCCATGGATTGAGGAGCCTGGTGGGCTACAATCCATGGGGTCGCAAAGACTTGGACACGACTCAGTGACTTCACACAATTTATGTATAAATTTGTTCATGATGTTAATAATTAAAAATTTCAGTTTTAATGACAAATACAAATTTCATTTAAGTTTATCAATATATTTACTATTGCAAATGCAATAAATGCATGCTATTTCAAGTCACACATTTAACAAGTTATATATATATATATATGTATATATATGATATGTGTAAAAAATTAAGTAAAATGTGTAAATGTGTAAAAAATGAAGTAAAATGTGTAAAAAATGAAGATTTAAGGATATTAAATTTATAAATAGAAAGACTTCATAATTTTAATAGCATTATCAACCATTAAGTATAAATTAGAATATGCATATAATGGTAGACTGGCACTGTTATTGATCCACATAACTTAGAAATGAACTTCAGTTCAGTTCAGTTCAGTCACTCAGTCCTGTCCTACTCTTTGCGACCCCATGGACTGCAGCACTCCAGGCCTCCCTGTCCATCACCAGCTCTTGGAATTTACCAAAACTCATGTCTATTGAGTCGGTGATGCCATCCAAACATCTCATCCTCTTTCATCTGCTCCTCCTCCTGCCTTTAGTCTTCTCCAGGATCAGGGTCTGTTCAAATGAGTCAGCTCTTTGCATCAGGTGGCCAAAGTATTGGAGTTTCAGCTTCAACATCAGTCCTTCCAATGAACACCCAGGACTGATCTCCTCTAGGATGGACTGGTTGGATCTCCTTGCAGTCCAAGGGACTCTCAAGAGTCTTCTCCAACACCACAGTTCAAAAGCATCAATTCTTCAGCCCTCAGCTTTCTTTATGGTCCAACTCTCACATCCATACATGACTACTGGAAAAACCATAGCCTTGACTAGACAGACCTTTGTTGGCAAAATAATGTCTCTGCTTTTTAATATGCTGTCTACGTTGGTCATAACTTTCCTTCCAAGGAGTAAGCGTCTTTTTATTTCACGGTTGCAATCACCACCTGCAGTGATTTTGGAGTCCAAATAAATAGTCAGCCACTGTTTCCACTGCTTCCCCGTCTATTTCCCAGGAAGTGATGGGACTGGATGCCATGATCTTAATTTTCTGAATGTTGATCTTTAGGCCAACTATTTCACTCTCCTCTTTCACTTTCATCAAGAGGCTTTTTAGTTCTTCTTCACTTTCTGCCATAAGGGTGGTGTCATCTGCATATCTGAGGTTAGTGATATTTCTCCCGGTAATCTTGATTCCAGCCTGTGCTTCCTCCAGCCCAGCGTTTCTCATGATGTATACTCTGCATATAAGTTAAATAAGCAGGGTGACAATATACAGCCTTGACGTACTCTTTCCCTGTTTGGAACCAGTCTGTTGTTCCATGTCCAGTTCTAACTGTTGCTTCCTGACCTGCATACTGGTTTCTCAAGAGGCAGGTCAGGTGGTCTGGTATTCCCATCTCTTGAAGAATTTTCCACAGTTTATTGTGATCCACACAGTCAAAGACTTTGGCATAATCAATAAAGCAGAAATAGATGTTTTTCTGGAACTCTCCTGCTTTTTTCGATGATCCAGCGTTTGTTGGCAATTTATTCCCGGATTCCTCTGCCTTTTCTAAAACCAGCTTGAACATCTAGAAATATGTGAACCAGTTCACATATTGCTGAAGCCTGGCTTGGAGAAGTTTGAATATTCCTTTGCTAGCATGTGAGATAAGTGCAACTGTCTCGTAGTTTGAACATTCTTTGGCATTGCCTTTCTTAGGGTTTGGAGTGAAAACTGACCTTTTCCAGTCCTGTGGCCACTGCTGAAATGAACTTCGAATATATAATTATACCAAGTTGCTGTCATTTGAGCGATGATCACAGTTAAAGCTACTAACTTTATTCACATACATTGCAGCACTCGCAATTTTATTGTTAGGCATAATATTGACCCAATATCACCTAGACAGGTCATTTAATGAATATCATAGTGTGTAAACAGACATGTCAGGTTCAAAAAGGCATTAGCCTAAAATGAGGTCAACATAGGTTGATTCTCTGAGCTTTATGGGTAGCTGAGCCATTTCTAGATTCCGAAGTTAGTCCAACAGATAAAGGAGTGACTCAGGCTTCTATAAAAGGAACAGTTGGGCAGTGCCTAGGCAGTTTCCCCCTCAGCACTACTTGAGAAGAGGGGCAGCGTGTTGCTTATCTCAAGATCTATGAAGAACATGGCTAAACAAAATTTTTTTAAAAACTAATAAATTTTCAACTTCCAGAGAAATGTGTATTTTTTTTGTATACTGCATATGCTGCGTGTGACACACAAAAATTAAAATTATTGTACACAAATTCATAATATTTAAAACTAGTATAGCACTTCATTTTAGTTTTAGTAATGACACATGTAACAAAATTTTAATTTCCTGAATTTTAAAGAAACCCTAGAAAACAATTGTGTGACAAATATTTTCTCCCAATCTGTGGCTGTATTTTCAATTTCTTTATGGTTCCTGTGATAAGCATAAGGTCTTGACTGTAGTATAGTCAAATTTGAATTTTGTATGGTTAGTGTTATTTTGTGACTTGTTTAAGAAGTTTCAGTTAGGAGAAAGATATTTTTCTCTTATAGTCACTCCACTATTTAGCTTTGCAAAATTAACACTTTAACCCCCCTTTAACTGATATTTTGCATTTGATGGGAAGTAAGACTAATTTTGGTTCTTAATACATGGGTAACTACTTGTCCCAGCCTGTATTTGTGAATAATTCCTCTTTCTCCATAAAGCTGAAGTGCAAATTCTGTCATATAGTCCAATTGCATTCATGTGTGGGTTTCTTTCTGTGCTCTATTTGTCTCTTCTTGAATAGCACAAATTATATCACTGTAGATTCTTAGGAAGTCTTGATACCTTGCAAAGTAGTAATATTGCAAGAATAAAAGTCATCCTCTTGCAGGTTAAGGAGCATTTCTTCCTCTGGAGTGCTTAACTATTTTTTGAGAAGCTTATCTTCCATTTCTCACCCACTCCTCTCCAGTTGTGTGGGAAAGCAGGGTAGAGAGAGGATGATTATATCCTCAGAGACTCCCTCGCCCCTTTGGGAGACCTGCAATGCCTCAAAAAGTGTTCCATGAAGTTGTTCTCTAGTTGGAACACATAGTAAACCATAATGCTGAAAAGAATTGTCCAAGTTCAAAGAGTGTCATTTTAGCACAACCTTTTAAAATAAGACAGATAAAGAATTAATAAGTATTGGGGCTTCCCTGGTGGCTCAGAGGTTAAAACGTCTGCCTCCAATGCGGGAAACCCGGGTTCCATCCCTGTGTCGGGAAGATCCCCTGGAGAAGGAAATGGCAACATACTCCAGTATTCTTGCCTGGAGAATCCCATGGACGGAGGAGCTTGGTAGGCTACAGTTCACGGGGTCGTAAAGAGTTGGACACGACTGAGCGACTTGACTTCACTTGACTTCAACATTATGAATATGTTTACTTTTAATTTTTAAAAGCATCCATTTAGTCCACCTAGTTTAAATAATCAGCATAAAATTCTTTGTATTTATTATCTGAATCTGTTAAATAGCAAATGGACCCTTGTATTCAGAGTATCAGAGCATCACAATTCTCTCAAGCACAGACTATCCCCCTGTCTATTTTCACAGTGTCTTAACAATGGATATTGGTAGGTTGAATTTTCTGATAACTAGAAAGAAGCTACATGATCTTTTCTGGTACACCAGCATGTATATCCGAGTGAAGGTTAAGGTTAACTTAATTTCTCACTTCAGTTGAAAATCAATTCTTCTACCCTTTTGTCATAATCCTATCAACTACATAGAGAAGCTGTTCTATTCTTGAGTTATATTTGAATTTGCACAGGGAATTAAATTTTAGCTTTCAGAAACTGAAAGATTTTATAGGATGACAGGACCTTTTTGTCTGTATTTACTGTAATAAGTAGTGACCCTGGAGAACTAAGAGGTTTTTCATAAGGGGCCTTTGCTATAAAGGGCAGTCAGAGGAGGAAGATGGTGTATACGGTCTTACTGCTGCTGGGAAATGATGTACAAAAGGCATTATTACACAGATAGAGATAATGCACTTTTAAAGGACATTTAAACTATAGGTGTCAGTAACAAAATAATCACTTATTTTTATGTGATAATATTTCTGAGAAGCCAGAAATCTTCCTTTTGAAGAGAAAATATTTTTCTTATTACATTATAAAACAGCATATAGGTGTGATAATTGTCCTTACCAATTTGCTGAGCTAGGATTTCAAGTTTGTTTGCTGAAATTCAAACCATTAAGAAAATAAATCAGATGGCAAGCATGTTTAACAGAATGTAATTCAGGTACACCATCTAATTATGTGAAAGGGCAAAGTTCTCCTTCATTTGTTGAGTCTCACATCTTGGAATTTGCCTTCAACTTCCATGAGCAGAGCAATGACAGATTGGAACACAAAGATGTAGCAAAGAGCAAATGAGCATGGGTGTGAAATCATACACGTATCTCCACTTAGTCTTCAGATTGATACTGTCCCTGTTTCAGGGCATGCCATAGAGACTGCTCAGATTCCTCTCATTATTTAATTTTGAGCTTTTCTTCACTCATGCATCACTGTAACCCTGGCCTCACTCCTATACTTTGAAATCCTTCCCTACAAAAGTGTCCTTGTTGGTAAGTATGGATTTTTCTTTTCTTTTTTTCCCAACTCTGGTTTTGTACCTATCTGATCTGGTCTTCTTACTGCAGTGCTGTGCTTAGTCGTTCAGTCATGTCTGACTTTGAAACCCATGCACAGTAGGCCTGCCAGTCTCCTCTGTCCACAGAGATTCTCCAAGCAAGAATACTGGACTGGGTTACCATGCCCTCCACCAGTGGAATCTTCCCAACCCAGGGCTCAAACTCAGGTCTCCCACATTGCAGGCAGATTCATTATTGTCTGAGGCACCAGGGAAGCCCATGAATACTGAAGTGGAGAGCCTATCTCTTCTCCATGTGATCTTCCCAGCCCAGGAATCAAACTGGGGTCTCCTGCATTGCAGGCAGATTCTTTACCAGCTGAGCTACCAGGGAAGCCCACTCACTGATCATTTTGCCCTTTTATTTACTCTCACTATATATATATAAATATATATTTTTTTGTACTGAAAACTTAAAAATGTTTATCTAGTTTAGGAGCCCTTTGATATTTCAGTCAAAATTAGAAGATGAACACACTTTCTCTCAAATGTTAATAAACTTATGGGTTCAGTTCAGTTCTGCTCAATCGTGTCCGACTCTTTGGAACCCCATGAATCCCAGCACACCAGGCTTCCCTGTCCATCACCAACTCCTGGAGGCTACCCAAACCCATATCCATTTAGTCGGTAATGCCAGCCAAGCATCTCATCCTCTGTGGTCCCCCTTCTTCTCCTGCCCTCAGTCTTTCCCAGCATCAGGGTCTTTTCAAATGAGTCAGCTCTTCTCATTATGTGGCCAAAGTGTTGGAGTTTCAGCTTCAACATCAATCATTCCAATGAACACCCAGGACTGATCTCCTCTAGGATGGACTAATAGGATCTCCTTGCAGTCCAAGGGACTCTCAAGAGTCTTCTCCAACACCACAGTTCAAAAGCATCAATTCTTCAGAGCTCAGTTTTCTTTATAGTCCAACTCTCACATCCATAAATGACTACTGGAAAAAACACAGCCTTTATTAGACGGATCTTGGTTGGCAAAGTAATGTCTCTGCTTTTTATATGCTGTCTAGGTTGGTCGTAACTTTCCTTCCAAGGAGTAAGGGTCTTTTAATTTCACGGCTGCAATAACCATCTGCAGTGATTTTGGAGCCCAGAAAAATAAAGTCAGTCACTGTTTCCACTGTCTCCCGATCTATTTGCCATGAAGTGATGGGACCAGATGCCATGATCTTAGTTTTCTCAATGTTGAGCTTTAAGTCAACTTTTTCACTCTCCTCTTTCACTTTCATCAAGAGGCCCTTTAGTTTTTCTTCACTTTCTGCCATAAGGGTGGTGTCATCTGCATATCTGAGGTTATTGATATTTCTCCCATCAGTCTTGATTCCAGATTGTGCTTCCTCCAGCCCAGCATTTCTCATAATGCACTCTGCATAAAAGTTAAATAAGCAGGGTGACAATATACAGCCTTGATGTACTCCTTTTCCTATTTGGAACCAGTCTGTTGTTCCATGTCCCTTCTAACTGTTGCTTCCTGATCTGCATACAGGTTTCTTAACAGACAAGTCAGGAGGTCTGGTATTCCCATGTCTCTCAGAATTTTCTACAGTTTATTGTGATCTGCACAGTCAAAGGCTTTGGCATAGTCAATCAAGCAGAAATAGATGTCTTTCTGGAACTCTCTTGCTTTTTGATGATCCAGTGGATGTTGGCACTTTGATCTCTGGTTCCTCTCCCTTTTCTAAAACCAGCTTGAATGTCTGGAATTTCATGGTTCACGTATTGCTGAAGCCTGGCTTAGAGAATTTTGAGCGTTAGTTACTAGCGTGTGAGAGGAGCACAATTTTGCAGTAGTTTGAGCATTCTTTGGCATTGCCTTTCTTTCAGATGGGAATGAAAACTGACCTTTTCCAGTCCTGTGGCCACTGCTGCATTTTCCAAATTTGCTGACATACTGAGTGCAACATTTTCACAGCATCTTCTTTTAGGATTTGAAAAGCTCAACTGGAATTCCATCACCTGCACTAGCTTTGTTCATAGTGGTACTTCCTAAGGCTCTCTTGACTTCACATTCCAGGATGTCTGGCTCTAGGTGAGTGATCACACCATCGTGATTATCTGGGTCATGAAGATCTTTTCTGTACAGCTCTGTGTATTCTTGCCACCTCTTCTTAATATCTTCTGCTTCTGTTAGGTTCCTACCATTTCTGTCCTTTATTGAGCCCATCTTTGCATGAAATATTCCCTTGGTATATCTAATTTTCTTGAAGAGATCTTTAGTCTTTCCTATTCTATTGTTTTCCTCTATTTCTTTGCATTGTTCACTGAGGAAGGCTTTCTTATCTCTCCTTGCTATTCTTTGGAACTCTGCGTTCAAATGGGTATATCTTTCCTTTTCTCCTTTGCTTTGCCCTTCTCTTCTTTCCACAGCTATTTGTAAGGCCTCCTCAGACAGCCATTTTGCCTTTTTGCATTTCTTTTTCTTGGGGCTGGTCTTGATCCATGTCTCCTGTGCAATGTCACGAACCTCCGTCCATAGTTCATCAGGCAGTCTGTCTATCAGATCTAGTCCCTTAAATCTAGTTCTCACTTCCACTGTATAATCGTAAGGGATTTGATTTAGGTCATACCTGAATGGTCTAGTGGTTTTCTCCACTTTTCAGTTTCAGTCTTAATTTGGCAATAAGGAGTTAATGATCTGAGCCATAGTCAGCTCCTGGTCTTGTTTTTGCTGACTGTATAGAGCTTCTCCAACTTTGGCTGCAAAAATAAATCAATCTGATCTCTGTGTTGACCATCTGGTGATGTCCATGTGTAGAGCCTTCTCTTGTGTTGTTGGAAGAGGGTGTTTGCTATGACCAGTGCGTTCTCTTGGCCGAAGTCTATTAGCCTTTCCCCTACTTCATTCTGCACTCCAAGGCCAAATTTGCCTGTTACTCCAGGTGTTTCTTGACTTTCTACTTTTTCATTCCAGTCCCCTATAATGGAAAGGACATGTTTTTTGGGTGTTAGTTCTAGATGGTCTTGTAGGTCTTTATAGAACCATTAAACTTCAGCTTCTTCAGCGTTTCTGGTTGGGGCATAGACTTGGATTACCGTGATATTGAATGATTTGCCTTGGAAAAGAGTAGAGATCATTCTGTCTTTTTTGAGATTGTATCCGAGTACTGCATTTCAGACTCTTTTGTTGACTATGATGGCTACTCCATTTCTTCTAAGGGGTTCCTGCCCACAGTAGTAGATATAATGGGTTATGTCTCCAAATGAAGGCATTGATCTTCTCAACAGATTGTCTAAGAGTTCCTACTCACTGGGAAGCTGCACACATCAACTCCTCACTCCATTATTAAAAACAAAAGCAAAAAAAAGCAAAAAAAAAAAAAAAACCCGTGGAGTTTCCCTCACCATTTTCACTGCCAAGGCTCTTTATTCATCCTGGATAGCCTTCTTGTGGCATGCATCCCTAATAGAGTTGACCTTTTGTAGAAATTTGAAGTCCTCAGGGTTTCTCATTACTTTTATTAAAGCAAATAGCTGTTATTGCTGGTAAGTAAAACTCTGAGTGGATTTAGTATAGGCATAAGTTATGACACTGGTTAGTTCTGTATCATTATTTACCTGTATGTGGTATGTTACAAAAACAGATACACAGAGTATTTGATTTCTCTGCAGCCCACTGCTATAGTTTCTCTACAAACAAGATCTCATTTCTTACACATAGTAGTTATATTGGTTAGATTCTACTAAAATCTCAGTTTTATAACATCAGAACTGAGTCTGAGAGAGATTAAAAAAAAGAAAAACTGCCCAAGTTATAAAATAGTGTCTATTGGATTCCATGGCCCAATGAACTCTGACCCAATCTGAATGTCAAAATCACCTTGAGAGATCCTGAAATCAGGATTGATTTTAAAATCAGGTGAATGATTTTACCTTTGCATACCACTAAAATAGTAAATCACTCCTTCTAGCCAGTGAAATCAGAATCTCTGTGTTTGGGACCCCAGCATTTATCTATCTATATATATAAAACTCTGTTGGTGATCCTAATAGTCACTGAAGGATGTTAAGTATTTTATCTTGTGCTCCTTTAATCATGTAAAAGATTAAGATGCTTGAGACAGTACACATTTCTGTTAGTAACAGTATTTTGGTGATTCTTGTGTGGAAGAGGTTGGGGAGGATAAGTTAGAAAATCAGCTTTTTATCAGACATATTTCTTCTTTGGAGGTATATGTTTCTAGTTTGAGATAACTTATGAAGAAACTTTTGAAAAGTATAGTTCATTTGAAACTGCTTATATCCTTTTTCTCATAAATTTAACAAGCACTTGCCCTTCATCATCCAATCTGCCTACCACAATATGTACTGCATTCTAATGCACTTAAGGTAAGCCAGCAACTAGACTGGCCTATGTTGTTACAGGTTTATACCTCAGGGCACATTGATTTGAGACATATTAGCATAGAGCTTAAAGCAATATTTTATTACTATTTGGATTGACAAATTTAGTATATTAAAGGGCTTTTAGGTTATCAAATGTTATATGCATTAGGAAAAGGTTAATTTGGTTTCAAATATCTGTTGTTTCTAATTGCAGTATTTTAAAAATCCCTTGCAATCTAAATGATATATGTTATAAATCTCAAATTGTTTCATTTCTTATTTTCTCTCTTCCCTTGAGGAGAGAAGACCTAGTGATTATTTTATGTATTATTAATTCATCTTTCAACTTTTTAATACTAGTTTAGTCTAAACCTATTTCATATTATTTAATACTAGCCTATATAGTACTATTTAATGCTAGTCTACTTTCATGCATATTTTTCGTATCTGTGATTACTCTTAACTGGAGGCTGTGTCTGTGCACACACATGAGTGTATTAGGTTGGTGGGTACATCATGCATATGCAAAAATGTATGCCTGAAGGAGACTGTAGTTATGGTAACTTGCATGTGGACCCATTGCCTGCTCCCTTTACCCTGCTTTTGATTGAATCTGTGATGACGGGGACTATTAGTTCTCTTCTGCTGCATTTACTTACAGGACTTTATCTTGTTTATCAGAGCAGGTTTTTCTGATGTTCCTTAGCACTGAATGACTGTGCAGTTTTGAGGTCATATACCTCCTCCCACCAAATTTCCTTCTATATTCTTTTTTAGCTACCAAATGTGACTATGCAGATAACCTTCTGTCATACATTCTTTCTAATGTTATTGCATTCAGAAAAGGACTATTCAAAATTTTCCTTGATAATTTGGAGGAGAAAATTCTGACAATAGGAATAAAAATTAATCGTATTGGAGACTGACCTTTTTAATTTTGGTGTTTTATTGTGACCATGTAGGTGTGTTTGTGAGGGAATGATATTTGTGTGTGGGAAGGAGGAGAGTGAGAGTGAGATCTGAGAGCTATTTAAACAAAATAGTTTACATTCAAACCAGTAGCATATGTGTCTCTATATATCTCATCAATTGACTGTGAATGTACTTCATGCTTTTTTTAAAATTTAACCATTTGTATTTCTACCTTTATTCCATATCAATAGATTTCAAAAATAATTTTGTAGTGACTGCATCAGAGTCTAAGTAAGCAATACAACATGTTATTAACTATTCTAGTGTTGTTCACAGTTCATACAGTTTAAAGTTTTATAATATATATTTTACATAAATGTTTCATTAGAAATCATGTCATATTAGGAGAGGAATTTTCTGGAATTAAAAGTATACCATTAATAAAAACCACACACAGACATTATAATTTTGACAATTTGCTTTTCACAAAGTTTTATTCTTTGAAATTGTTTTCAGCAATTTAACTTTGCTATTTAAAAATAATCATTAATATGATTAAATATAGAGATATGTAGATATCTACCTATCTATACATATGCACACATATGCATACATATGCAGGGGAAGGTTGGTAGCTGAAAATGGAATCAAAATACTGATTTTTTTATTATTATTGAGATGGAATATTATCTATGTTTTAAATTTCTTCTTTCTTCTGAATGAGAGTTTTCAATACTTCCCATGTTTTATTGTCAATATTTATGCTGTTATACAATAAATCCATGTAATATTTCTCCATTACTCTTATGCTTAGAAATTTCTTCTCAGTCTTAAAATTGGTTATTCACATCTTCTTATATTTTCATTTCTATAATTTTAATTCTCATTTAACCCTTTTATGCATCTGGAATTCATTGTGATGAATACAAAATAAGGATCCTAATTTTATTTTTTCAAATAAAGCTCTTTCTTATGAAAAACAAAACTATAATTTCTCATTGTTTTTTAAGCTGCCTATACACAGTTCACATGAACCGATGCAAATACACACACACACTCACACCTGTGCATACCTACATCTACATTAGAATGATCTAGAAGACTGTCTATTTACTGCTCAATATGTAGACTTTTTAAAAAGGAGATATTTAAATATCTAATAGAGAAGCCCTCTTATTCATGATCCTTAGTGAAATTTTTCGTGGATATTTTCTTCTGTTTATGCTTTCAGATAAAATTTAAATCACTATTTCAAGTTTAAAATACTAAGTTGTTATTTTGTTTAAGCTTGCATAAATCCTTAAGGAATTGACATTTATGCAATAATTAGTGTTCCAATGTAGAATAAGGCTCTAAGGAATTATATAATCAGCTAAGGAATTTAATAATTGGAAGAGTTTCACATCTAATGGGAGAAAGAGGAAATAAACAGTACTCCTGTCCTGAATGTAAAATGAAAGTGATGGGATAATTTGTACCATGTCTTTGACATGAACCCTAAATTTCTAGCCAGTTTCCTTTTTCTGTGGACTGTCTGTCTCAAAGCCAAAGGGAGCTCGGAAAGCTGCAGAACAGATGTGTCTCTCAGTAAAGCCATTTTTTTGTCTTGATTCTATTAAATATAATATAGATGAGATACTAATTCTATTTGTCTCATTCTGTTATAAAAAACTATGCTCTGCTGTTTTCTATTATTGATCACTTTAGCTGAACCAGAAAACATTTTATATCACAGCATTTATTGATTGGTTTTGCTGATATGAATGTCAGTATATTCAAGTTTTAAACATTTACTTTACAGCTGTGGGAAAAAAAATGAACAAATGTTTTCAAGGATTTAGTTGGAAAATTGAAGGGGCAGGTGTCAAATAGCTCATTTTCCCTGGTTGAGTGCTTATGCTATGTGGAATCTGGAAGGAGGTCAGCAGAGGGGTTCTCTTATGATTTTGTATTCCACAGGGTGGTCCTGGGGCTTCCATTTTCTTAAAACCCTCTGCCAGATTTGAGATCCCCACTGAAAAAGCTTGGTTAGCATGCTATCCCTCTAAGCATGGGGCATCTACAGTTTCAGGGCTCGGGGACACAGTCTATTACATTCTAGGTCAAGTACATAGAACATCCTGTCAGTTATTCTGAGTTTAATCAACAAGAATAAAGTGTGAGTGCAGAAACCTGGGGATGGGATATATTTGTCTGCTGAAAGAGATGTCTGAGTCATAGACATAAGACATATATATAGATATAGACATAATTAGACATAAAATATGTCTAAGTAATATTGTTGATGCAGGTAGGAAGATAAGGATATATTAAATCAGGATATAAATAGGAAAACTAAGTAGTTTTTTTTTTTTTCCAAATCAAAAACTATTTGTTGCACAAATATTTTCTGAGCTCACTAGATAGATCTGGTATGTTCTAACTGATAGGCATTTAACAGTTTACACAATAGGTAAAGTTCCTGCTTATATTCTGGGGTGTGAGTGAGTTCTTAAAATTTAGTCTTTAAGTACATCTCAAAATCTATGTCATTATGAGGGAAAGAATGCATATGTGATCAAAGAGGTGCTTCAACAGGAAAAATATGAATGTTGTAATAAGAATTCAGCTACGTGCAAATAATCCTAATTGAAGGGATTTATGTAGAGTGTCTACCAAATATTCTTGATCACCATGCAATAAATGATAACTTTTTATACCTACAAATGTATCAGAAAATTTCCTTTTGCATAGGATTACACTTTCAAATATTTTTGCTCATTTTACCTGTTAATTGAAAGATTCTTGAAGCATTAGATTTAACTAGAAGGACCATTATTTTGAAGTTTCAAAAGCTGAGTGAAAATTATTTAGTAGATACCTGCTATTAAAAAAATACGGTTGAGGTCTGTATTTCTAGGGTTTATAAAATGAAAATCTTGTCTGCCAATAAGATAATTTCAATGAGTTACATTATTTACTAGCAATATTTTAAAATAGTCATACCTCTAGAGTTTACATATTATAGTATTACTTGGGATTCAATCTTAGGATTTCAGCTTTTACTTATAGATTCAAATTACACAGCAAATATATTTACCGGTAAGTCATCAAGATTTATTCTTATATGAATCTTGTATTGATTGATGATCATTAACAGCAACATATATGTAAGTTAAATAGTGTCACTATAATATCAAATAGCTATATATATTATGTGAATGGAGATAGAAATATTTTAAAGGAAATAAACGTATATATGTTCAGTTCAGTTCAGTCGCTCAGTCGTGTCTGACTTTTTGCAACCTCGTGAACCCCAGCATGCCAGGCTTCCCTGTCCATCACCAAGTCCCGGAGTTTACCCAAACTCATGTCCACTGAGTCAGTGATGCCATCCAACCATCTCATCCTCTGCCAACTCTTCCCCTTCTGCCTTCAATCTTTCCCAGCATCACGGTCTTTTCAAATGAGTCAGCTCTTCACATCAGGTGGCCAAAGTATTGGGAGTTTCAGCTTCAACATCAGTCCTTCCAATGAACACCCAGGACTGATTTCCTTTAGGATAGACTGGTTATATATCCTTGCAGTCCAAGGGACCCTCAAGAGTCTTCTCCAGCACCATGGTTCAAAAGCATCAATTCTGTGCTCAGCTTTCTTTATAGTCCAACTCTTACATCCATACATGACTACTGGAAAAACCATAGCCTTGATTAGATGGACCTTTGTTGACAAAGTAATGTCTCTGCTTTTTAATATGCTGTCTAGGTTGGTCATAATTTCCTTCCAAGGAGTAACTGTCTTTTAATTTCATGACTGCAATCACCATCTGCAGTGATTTTGGAGCCCAAAAAATAAAGTGAGCCACTGTTTCCACTGTTTCCCCATCTATTGACCATGAAGTGACAAATAGAAATATTTTAAAGAAAATAAACATATATATGTAGGTCACTTGAAATAAATCTATAACTTATTATCTTTCTAATAAACAAAGTTCAAGTAACTTCAAAGTTTCTATATAAATTTGAAATAGTTATACATAATGGTGATTCAGTTTTCATTCTCTATGAAATATAGTCATGTTATAACGTCATATTCAACCATAACATTATGAAATTTGTAATTAGAATGATCATTTCATTAGCAAAAAACAGTAATATAGTATTGCATTTCTATGAGTTGCAGCTGTCTAATCCATGTTAAAAATACTGTAAAAGTCTTTGAAAAGCTTTGTAGGTTAAATGTGTTACAAGCAGTTTATTTATTGAGATTCATAGCTAACTAAGTAGGTAGTTACCAGATAACATTTGAGATAGATCTTAAAACTCTATTAAAACTTTCATATAACGAGATGGGAAAGGGGGTTGAAAAACATCTTGGGCATTGGGAACCACGTAAACTGAAGTGAGCAAAAGGGGAAAAGTTCAGTGAACACTGAGTAGTACCTCTTAGCTACACAAAAGATAAACTGATATGTCAATGGCTGTCAGGCTGTACAAATTGAATGATATCGAATTTATAATTTATTTGAAGAGCAAAATGGACCCTTAAGTCTTTGTACCCTCAGAACATAAAGCTATGTATTTAGGTTATAAAAAATACCTAAGTAACACATCTACATACCACTGCCCCCACCATGAGAATCAGTATGTGTTAAAACATAAAGACTAGAACAATCCTTATTTGTTTGCCTTTTTACTTTAAATCATTTCACTTAGTTTTTTTTTTTTAATCTCTACCTGTATTCATGTAATATCTTAGAAGTAATTATTATATATCATAAACTTTAGTATTAATTTCACTACTTAAAATTGATACCATTAATTGTATGTGTGTTAAATCTGAAGAAACGTCTACTGCTTAATCAATAGTCACCAGATTCACTTCTGTCCTTGGATTTCTTTGCCTTCTTTGCTTATCTTATATACTTTTCCTGTGCAATATTGAGATAGCTGTGTGGAGGTGAGCCAGCTTATGGTGGACAAAAAAGATGACTAGCAAGTATCATGAAATATTTAGTTTCTTCCTGGTGTTGCATTTTTACAATAGTTTAAGGATATGACATTACAGACACTATCAAGATATAAAGCATACTTTCTCCCTTAAGGAGAGAAGAGATATAGACAATATTGAGAGATGTCTAAGTAAATCTTTGTTCCTGTTTGGGCCTAATTCTAACTTTAGACTTTGCCTCCAATCAACTCTCTGGCATAGATCTTATTTTCAGCATCCTAAATACCCAAATAGCAGTCCATCAGGGGAATGCCTGACCCCACTGAAACCCAGTATTTAAAGTTAATTTTTTTCTTCATTTTCTGATAAAGGAGGCTGTAGGCATACATCTCCAGAGACTTGTTCAGAATGCAATCAGGCATGCCTTGATTTGTATAGGCAAATCTCTGCAATTGCTTTATTATTTCTCTTAGAATGAGAATCTGCCCCAAATGAATAGACACACTAGGATGTGCCCTTACTTGGAGATTTATCTTTCATGTGTTTAAACATGATGATATTTATACATTACTTTTGTAGAATAGTGCATTTTATATGAAACATTTATTTCTATTTGTAAATAGCAGACTTGTTTTTAAACTTAAGACCATGTGATATGTTTTTCAACAAAATATTGCATAGAATTAGACAAGTACTTCCTTGAATGTTAAATATATTTTTAATACACATATTCACATTTAATATCAATCTGTACATTGCATGGAATGAAAAATGTTGAAAAAAATACCTAAAAGTCCAAAGGTAAATAGACATGATAATGAAGGTAAATCTGCATGATAAAGAATCCCAGAATACAAGAAAACTATTTTAAGTTAAATCTGCTAACAGAGAATTGTGATAAGCTATCTCACCAATTTCATATATTTATTTCTAGTTCATATAATCAGAGCTCCTGAATTACATTTATCCTTGCAAATATGCAGAACATATCACAAAGCACAGATGTTAAAATTCTCCATCCCTCCATGAAACAACATTGCTTCCACAAAGTTTATTTATCATGTAAATAAAGTGAAATATGTTCACAAATCTATAAGAAAGTTTACTCAATGACCTAAGAAATTTTGCAGAACTTAGGAATGAACTTTAAAAGGAAGTCCCAATCTAATTTAAACAATTTCTATTTTAAAACTATTTTAAACTATTTAAAAAATATTTCTACTATTTAAAAATATTTCTATTTTACAAACTATATTGCTTTAGGCTTCACTTAATAAATTTAAAAGGGGAAATAAATGTTTTTCATATAATGTAATGTATGCTTAAATGTATGCAATTTTAATATGTGTTTTTCCTTCCATTGTGATATATACTTCTAAGGGAGAAAAAAAAAAACAAAGAATATTTAGGGATTCCTTTGCTTTTGCATATCTTAGGTTATGAATAAATGTGATAAATATGAGATTAAAATTATCCTTTAAGATACAGAAGTTACCAGCTTAAGCTATATTTTCAAAAAATGCAGCAACAGTCTATAAAATGTCCAAGTTGCATTTAAAATCGGTTACTATTTTTCTCAGAAAGTGAGTGATAACAGTATTTGCCTCTTAGGAAAATTAAATTACTAACTAGTAATTATAGTTCTCTAAATGTAATATTCTCAGTGGATATATGAACTATCTTGGGGCATTTTGGCACATGAGATGTAGCCATGTAGCTTCATTGTAAAATAAAGAAAATTATGTTCTGATAGATTATATCTTACATTTGTCTAGTATCTATCTATAAAGGCACTCTTTATTTTTCTTTCCCAACAGTCTCACAGAGTCAATTCCCATAACCCAGATATTTCTTTAAGGCACTGAAGGCCTTAAATCATAGGCCTGCAATCATAACATCATTTATAAAGCTGGAATTAACATTAGTGTTGATAACTCAGTGAGGCTCTACTCTGTTATACTGAGTCTGCCTTTGTATTTGCTAAATTATGTAGCAAAACAATATAAATGAAATGTGTTAATCTTTAGAAGACAAAGATTTAAAACACCCCTTGCCCACACTATCCCAAGTACTATAATTTTTGGAAAATTTAATCCAGTGTGATGTTATATATTAAACTGTATGAAAAAACATATTTTAAAAGTGTATGTAGTATGGAAATCCAATTATTCTGCAATGAGATAGAAAGCATAAAGTATGAATATCTCTGGATTCTGGAATAAAAATATTGAAGCATAATTGTTCTATTTTCAGTACTATAACAATAACAAATACTTCAGCCTTTGAGGAATCAGTTTCAGGTGTATAGCATAGAGTTGTTTGATATTTTACATGTTATGAAATAATCACCACAATAAGTTCAGTTACCATCCATTACCTTACAGTGTCGTTACAATATTATTGACTACATTCCTTAAGTGTGCATGACATCACTTTGCCTTTTTTTTCTCTATAGCTGGAAGGTTGTACTGATTAAATTCTTTCACCTATCTTGTTGACTACCCTCAATGTATTATGTATAAAGCAAATTTTAGGTAGGCAAAATAATAGTATAACTTGAAACATAACCTCATATAACTCTTCATAACAATTATAATGTAAAATGATGAAAGATGATTTCCCTATAGGAGGCAAAAAGTCTCCATGCTCATATTTTTTCCTATAAAAACCATCAAATGAAATTTGAAATAAGATTGCTAAAATCATATAAAGATTTTAAGTGTATTGAGAAAACAGTTCATTAAGTAAGGCTATGATAGTACTATTTTATTGTGGAAACATTTTGTTTTGAAAGAATTATTTATGCACAGAAAATGTCTAGCAAATTAAATTTCTTTGCCATAGACAATTCAAAGGGTGTTCTTTCTCCTTTGTTAATAATATGGTAATATTGTCACAAATTAAGAACCCTCAACAGAAAAAAATAACCCTACTATCTACTATCAGAAATAATAGTTTGAGATTAACTACTTTAAAATAAAACAACAACAACATCTTTTAAATCTCTCCTCTGCTGTTGAATTGGCATATATCCAATATCACTCTGGATGGGTCAGATCATTTATTTACCTGGGAATACATTTTGCAATTAATTTATCCTGTGGACTTTTAAGTTATGCTGAAGAAAAATTAGATGTATCCTTGGTAAAATATTAAGATTTTTTTCAATGCATATGATGATAGATAAGTAATGTCTGTTTTTGAAATTTTCCAAGGGAAATTTCTGTGCCCTTTCTCTGTAGTGTGAAACTTGTAGGCTGTGTATGTTTGTTTTCCTTATGTTTTATGAAGATGACCCAGATCTACTTTTACAGGAAAATAATTCTTGGCTCAGACAGCTCTCACTAAGTCCACTTAGATAGCAAAGTTGTACTTTAATGCTATCTTCAGCTACCAAGACCACAAAGTATGTTAATGTGTGGTGATTTGGTAAACAACATGATTGTTTTACTCAAGCATCTAAAGCCTGAAATTTTTGTGCAGCCAATTCATTTCCTTAGCTAAGATTTTACACCTAAACCAAGCCAGAACTTTGGAGCAGTGGCCTAAGATGGCAAAGTTTTAGTCCCTGAAACAACAGGGATTTTTAAAGATATATATATTAATCATATGGGAAAGCAAAGGGGGACTTTTCTACAGTTAATAACCTGAAGTTACTTACATGTGTTTGTAAAATTGTGCTTGACATCTTCCACTGTCATTTTCCATTTAACTGTATTGTTAAATGATTAACCTTGTGTATATATAGCACAGTGGTAGGGAGTCTGCCTGGTAATGCAGGAGATGCAAGAGACAGGGGTTCAATCCCTGGGTCGGGAAGATCCCCTGGCATAGGAAATGGCAACCCTCTCCACTATCCTTGCCTAGAAAATGCCATGGACAGAAGAGCCTTGGAGGCTACAGTCCATGGGGTCACAAAGCATCAGACAAGACTGAGCAGGTGAGCACATGCACATATGGATATATAAGGTCTTTTATACCTCAGAATTTTTCATTTGAATAACCACTGTAACGTGGTCACCATAAACTAGTCAACATCATTGAAAATATCAAGTCTAGGAAGAGTTTTAAGAGTAACTACTGGCTTTGTGAGAATTATAAGCTTAAAGTATCTTGGCATATTTCCAGTAAAAGAAAAGAACCATCGTTCTTTATGTGTGTTGTATTTTAAGGGTTTCTCATTAGCTAGTATCACTTGATAAATTATTCTTAGGGATGGAATAATGCATATCTTTATACATGTATGCAGTCAAAAATAGGTTTTCACATTCAAAATGTTTTATACATACTAATTAATCCTTATGACCTTCCACTGAAGTAAGCATTATAATCCTTATTATAGAGATGAGACACAGTGTTTTATCTACTTGCTTATTGACACAGATATGTAGAGATGGTTCTCAGATTAGTCACCTATATTTGGTTCTTATTCATTCTTCCATAGTCTCACATAAAAATAGGCATTTTAAGTTTAACAATACAAATATGAATATTATACTTAATCATTGACTATAATTTCAAATCAAACAATATAAGGCAGTCTCATGGTATGAGTTAGTCTCAAGCAGCAATTTCATATAACATTATAAACAGTAACTAACTTATTTTTGTGTCTCTAAAATATCAAGATTTGTCTGAATTTATAGTCCAAGAAGAATATATAATTAAACAAATATTGTATTAAACTTCAGCTTTAAATTAGGAATAATTAGCTTTTACCTTCCTGTGAAATTTTCAGAAATCTAATTTTAAAAACTAAAGAGTATAATTCTGATAAATTAGACTCACATTACAATTTCTTTAAGTAATTATTTTTGTACTAGAGTTGCAAAGCATTGCCTACTGTCAAAAAAAATTAGGTTACCTGGGGATGAATGTTCTCTAATGGTAAGATCACCAGACTGCAGTCACTGGTGAGCCCAGTTTCTATTCTTAGAATCACCCAATAATGCCCTGTCTAATCTTCTGCAAGACTTTTTAACAGTCTTCACTTTTGTTTTCTCAGTTGTAAAAAGAGAGTTCAATTCAATACATATTTCTGATCACTTACTAGCAAAGAAATATATACAAAGACAAAAAAACAAAGAGGAACAAAAACTAATGAAAGGCTGTAATCCCTCTTAAGAGACTAAGTTTCTAGGGGGAAAGGCATTATAAATGTAACTATTCTAATAAAATTCATATAATTTATACAATTTAAAGTGCAGTTGATTACTTTCAGATACTTAATTCATAGATAACGTGTTTGAATGAAAAATGGTTGAGGTGATATTTAGAAGATTTTGAAAGTGATAGAACATCAGTAGACAAGAGCAGGACAGGACTATAGGTGGAAGAGAAAGTATGATCAAACAATCAGAAACTGACAAGTGCAAGGCATGTCATGGTAGTGATGGCCTCATATAGAGTAAAGAAAAATATTCTGAAACTGTTGGGGGAGTTTGTAATTTCCTCAGTTCTGTCTCTTTGCAACAAAAATTTGAAGTGAAGGACAGATCAGTGTTACAGCCCCATGTAATTTCCTTGGATGGACCATTGTGACAGTTCCATGTTGCAGCTCAGAAACATGCAGCTCAAAAACATCTAATCTTTTTTTTTTTTTTTAGAAAGCAAAGGAAAATACATCCTCCAGGTGTGAGGGTGGGCTGACCCAAAAGGTGTGAAGAGAAGAGAAGCCCTGACCCAATTTCGGCTCCTCTTTTTATATGTTTTTTCCTCCTCCCCCCAGAGCCTGCCCTATGTAAATTGACCTAGCCAGGAGGGCTGTTTGTTTTATCTGAGGTTTTCACTCCAGTCTTCAGAACTTCCTTGCAGGCTTTTCCCTTTGTCTTTTAGCCACTGCCATTCTGGACTCCTTTTTCCTATTCTAACTACCAACAGAACTAATTGTGAAAGTCTTTGATGACAAGTCTTTTAAGAAGAATGATTTTTTTTTCCTCCTAGGAAATGGCCATATATTGACTGTTTTAAAATGTGGGTGTAGGTAATCATGTGACTTATGGTTGTTGCTATTGGAAGATGCCTTAAGATGGAAAAATCTGAAATAGAATAAAGGCAGTGAGAAATAAATATATATGTATATAAACCTCTGAAACATCGGAGGATGAATCACTTAACCTTTGAACCTTGCAAACTCATTGATATATGTATATGTATTTTAAAATTTGAACTGACAGGAATTGAAAGATTCTAGAATAAAAGTGAAATAAAGAGGAGACAATGTTACTTCACAATTTATGTAGATTTCTAAGGCCATTTGGTAAATCAATTAAAAAACTCTTCAAAATGTAGGATTTGGTGTAATTGTAAATCATGAATGATGAATTTAACTTGTTCATGTAACAATATGGACTTTTATTTTTGAACAACATTTTTTTTTTTTTGATCCAAATGTTACTTATTCTTTACTCAACCATTTTTTTTAAAGATACTTGAATTTTCTGTTGATCAAGTATAACATGTATCTCTGAAAATTTAGGATGTTCAATCACTAAGTTTTTATTGAATGATTGATAATAGGATACATTTCTGATAAATGTTTGCATATATAAATTTATGTACATATATATTTGTGTGCATGCTCAGTCACTCAGTTGTGTACGTCTCTTTGTGACACCATGGGCTATTGGCAGCCAGGCTTCTCTCTTTGTGGAATTCTCCAGGCAAGAATGCTGGATTGGGTTGTCATTTCCTCCTCTAGGGGATCTTCCCAATCCAGGTATCGAACCCACATCTCCTGCATTGCCTACTTCTCCTGCTTAGTAAGCCACTCGGGAAGCCCACACACACATTTGGCAATCTACAAACGAGAAATTATAGGATGACATTTTGAAGAGTAAAAATTTCATTTTACTTAAAGAAATCCACTGAAGCACAAGAGAATGAGGCATTTGAACCCAGCCACAATACAAGCAATTCAGTTTTAAGGCTGTGACTACAGGCAAAATCTGCCTTTAAAGCCAATTACTTTCTAAATAACACCTGATTGTTTTGTATAGAGCTTTCATACCTACAGATAATAGTTGTATTGTTGTTAGTCATTATTTTGTTTACATCTGAATTTCTTTATCCAGTCCTTAGGGTAAAAACTTTGTCTTTTTATTTTCTATACAATGTTTAGATGAGCCTTAGGATCAAAGAAACATGAGAATTTTAAGGAACTTAGGAGGTCATATAGTCTAAATTCCTGGTTAAAAAACAAAACAAACAAGAAATCATTAAAAAAAAAAAAAAAAGATTTTGTGATACTCCTGGCTTCTGATTCTCTTGTTTATCCTTGAAAATGCAGGGAGAGCTCACTCCTTTCCAAAGCTTCCACTTCATTGTTGTGCAATTCTTGGGATTAGAAACTTCATTATTAAATTGAGATGGAATTTGCCTCACTTTAATTCCTAAACATGGCTGTTTGCTTTCTTGGGAAAAGCAGGAGTTAATTTTTCTTCAACATAATAGACTTTCAAATATTGAGGACTGCTGTCCTGTAAGAATGTGAGCGTACTTATAAGTGGGATAGATTCTTCAATTTGTTGTATATGTTCTTTTGTTTATCTATGTATTTGTTCAGTAGATGAGAATGATTTATTGTGTCCTGCTGCATTAATCCGGGTTGGTTTTTCCCCATAAGAAAATTTTTTTGTTTGTAGTTTCTTATCACTAGTTGGGCTTCCCTGGTGGCTCAAACTGTAAAGAATCTGCCTGCAATGAAGGAGACCTGGGTGTGATTCCTGGGTTGGGAAGATCCCATGGAGGAGGGCATGGCAACCCACTCCAGTATTCTTGCCTGGAGAATCCCCATGGACAGAGGAGCCTAACGGGCTATAGTCCATGGGGTCGCAAAGAGTCGGACATGACTGAGCGACTAAGCACAACACAGCACATCACTAGTTGTCTGATTTCTTAATTAAGCCTTTTTTAAAGCAGTCAGATAAAGGCATAAGGATGAACTTAAGAGAACTAACTAGCTGAATTAAATTCAACAAATATTCAGAGCTTGTTTTTAAATTCTTCCATATTACAAAAATTAATAATAAACATCTACCTTTTCTCTTAAATTTACTAAAAGTTCAGTATTAACATTATAAGATTTAATGATGTATTTTCCAGTCATTATTAATTATGTTTGGGCTTCCCAGGTGGTGCTAGTGGTGAGAATCCACCTGCCAATGAAGGAGACATTAAATACTTGATTTTGATCCCTGGGTTGGGAAGATCCCCTGGAGATGTCAATCCACTCCTGTATTCTTGCCTGGAGAATACCATGGACAGAAGAGCCTGGTGGGCTACAGTTCAAAGGGTCACAAAGAGTGGGACAAACTGAAGCAACTTAGCACGCCTGCATTGGTTACATTTAAATGTGATGTGAAGGAAAAGGGAAAATAGAAGATTGCCTTCATCTAATAAGATGATGATGTATCAAAGTTAGGAAGTGGGGCAGGAGTTCATCATTTATGCTCTATTATTCTGTACTCAAAAGATTGCTGTTACAACTCGAGAAGAACAACAAAACAAAAAAAGCTCAATTAAAAATGGACAAATAACTTGAATATACATTTCTCTAAAGAAGGTATACAAATGGCCAGTAAACACATGAAAAGATGCTCATCATCACTTGTCGTTAGGGAGATGAAAAATAAAACCGTAAATAGACAGTGCTTTGTATCCATTCAGTTCAGTTCAGTCGCTCAGTTGTGTCCAACTCTTTGCAACCCCATGGACAGCAGCACTCCAGGCCTCCCAGTCCATCACCAACTCCCAAGTTTACTCAAACTCATGTCCATTGAATCAGTGATGCCATCCATCCATCTCATCCTCTGTCATTCCCTTCTCCTTCCGCCTCCAATCTTTCTCAGCATCAGGGTCTTTTCAAATGAGTCAGGTCTTTGCATCAGGTGGCCAAAGTATTGGTGTTTCAGCTTCAACATCAGTCCTTCCAATGAATATTCAGGACTGATTTCCTTTAGGATGGACTGGTTGGATCTCCTTGCAGGCCAAGGGACTCTCAAGAGTCTTCTCCAACACCATAGTTCAAAAGAATCAATTCTTCAGCACTCAGCTTTCTTTACAGTCCAATTCTCACGTCCATACATGATTACTGGAAAAACCATAGTCTTGACTAGATGGACCTTTGTTCACAAAGTAATGTCTCTGCTTTTTAACATGCTGTCTAGGTTGGTCAAAATTTTTCTTCCAAGAAGCAAATGTCTTTTAATTTAATGACTGCTATCATCATCTGCAGTGATTTTGGAGCCCAAAAAATAAAGTCTGTTATTGTGTCCACTGCTTCCCCATCTATTTGCCATGAAGTAATGGGACCAGGTGCCATGATCATAGTTTCCTGAATGTTGAACTTTAAGCCAACTTTTTCACTCTCCTCTTTCAGTTTCATCAAGAGGCTGTTTAGTTCTTTGCTTTCTGCCATAAAGGGTGGTGTTCATTAGCATAGCTATTATCAAAAAGCCAGCAAACAGGCTAGCAGAAAATAAGTGTTGGTTAGTTTGTGAGGAAATTGCAACTGTGTGCATTGCTTATGGGGATGTAAAATGAAAATATTTTCCACATTTACCTTATGGAAAATATTATGGCAATACCTTAAAAAAATCAATACAAAATTACCACATGATCCAGCAACTCCATTTCAGGGAATATACCAACAGAAGTGAAAGCAGAGAATCAAAAATATCTGTGCATCCATGTTCATAGTGGCATTGTTTACCAAAAGCCAGAAGATAAAAGCAACCCAAGTGGTCATCAACAGATGCATTTCTAAACAAGATGTGATATATAAATACAGTAAAATATTATTCAGCCTTAAAAAGGAAACAAAATCTGATATATGGATGGTTAAAGGTACAGACTTCAGTGCAGAATATGAAAACCTCCTAGAGATAGGTGGTGAGGATTGCACAATAATGTTGACATACTTAATCTCACAGAATTATACAATTAAGATGGTAAATTTTATGTGATATATATATATCACCACAGTTTATAACAGATACAGTTGCTTATTCTAATAAAATGAAGTAATATGAAAAGGGGAGTAAAGGAAATTCCAACAAAAACATGTATTAACATGTGTGCGTGTGTGTATGTAATGTGCCACATCCAGCAATTTGTATGAATTTTAGCATAGTCCAGCTGAATCATATCCTAATCATATGATACATGGTGCATTAGAAGACGGAAATTGGCAAGAAGCAAAACAATAACATTTTAAAACGTGAATCGAGTAATACAGTCTTGATAGATCCATTTCATAGGTTTTGAAAGATTATCTTGAACATTCTGAGAAAGGCCTGTGTTTAAGATGCAGTTGACTACTCTGTCATTTTGCAACACTGTATGCTCTTCTATGAGCCACAACCCCTTTGCCAACTCATAAGGGTTATCTATAGATTTATTTCTAGCCCTCTTGATATATCACGTTTTCTGCTGTGCAGGTATTGCCTTTATCCTGGATTGCATAAGCTAAAGTAAAATTAGGTCAGTTCTATTAGGAATAATTTTAGAAGTGATATCTTTGAAACAGTTTTATTCAATGAGATACTCTTAGATGAATGTCAAAAACCTCACTTTTTTCTATCAGTGATGTGCAGTTTGCTGTGGGATTTTATAATTTTCTGAAACTGACGACTTGATTGCTTTGGGGAAATTCACATGCAGATTTTACCTTGAAGAGTCAAAAAGCATTGCTAAATGATGGATCAAGTGTAATGGGATTAAGGATTTTTTTCCATCCTTTTTATATTAATTACCCATCCATAAAGAGAGAAACTAATCACCCTGTCCCTGACTAATGCTCTGTAGGCTTTTGATATGTGTTTGATGAAACTATCACAAAAGATAAAGCTGGAAAAATTATTTTCTACTTTAGATACAGATATAACTCTAGAGTTGGCAGGGTTTGAGTTTCTGAGGCCAAATGAATATGAAGTGATGAATACACCCTCGTATAGAGAAGCAAAACTTAACAGCTATCTTTGATGTTAAAAATAAGTGTGATATGTGTGTTTTTAAAACCAAAGGCTGACTGCCCATTAATCAATTTCTGTAGGCATAAATCTATGGCCCCTTGAAGTTTGGCTGAGGAAAGACAAGTACATATGAGATGGTGTGGGCTCATTCTCTATCCATGGCAGTAGTCTGTCCACCCTGCTTAAACCTAACAAGTCCTAGGAGACAAGAAGTGTGTGAATGTTTAATATATCAGGAATATTTGTTCACTTGTTATGACTGGCTTCTATATAAAGATACAGTCATTTCACTTCTTTCAGTTATCCCATGTGCAGAGTGATACTCCAAAACCGCTTGGGGAGAAAGCTCCCTCCTGGTGTTGAGAGAGTTAAGTTCTCCTCTTTGTATGGGAGTGAGAGGCCATTGACTTTCAAACCATTACGCCTTAGTTTGCTCTTGAATAGAGATTTTGTATTAGACATACAGAAAATCTTTATCATTGTTCTGAAAAAAGTCTATAATCCAATATCTAGTTAGCTACAATCTGGGAGTGATAGCAATAAATTATTTAACACTAGAAGATATTGTAAATAACCATAGAGGATATTTTTCTCTTTATACATGCTGATTAAGCATTAAATGTAGCACTTTGACTAATGTACATTTCAATGATTTAAATTAAAGCTATTTACCTAGGAGACGCAACCAAATATAACCTGAAGGATATATATACATATATATGTGTGTGTGTATATATATACATATACATATATTACTTTTCTTGAATTTCCATAATTGCTACAAATTATGTGAGAGATTTATGAATTAACAGGGAAATTAAACATTTATACATAAAATATTACTTGGAAAAATGTCTTGGAATAAGCTTTAAATTATTAATAAATTGTGTACTGAGTTCTTTACTACATCTTTTTGGAAACATTTATACCTATTAATCTTCATTATACTATCATCTGAGTCATATTCTTTTTTAAATAATAAATTAGACAAATGTAGAATTTATGACAATGAAAGATCATTTCCTAATTCAGAGGTTTTGGATAAAATTTGCAGAGAAGTTTCTTTTGCTTATGTTTAAATCCAGATTTTTAAAAATAATACAGTAATTTTCAATAGACTGCTATCAAAATATGATTTTTCAATTTGTAGGGTTATTTTTCAATACTTAAATGGATCCTATTTATATCTATTTAATAGTTCTTGGTACAAAAACTGTAAATATCTGTGAATCTACTTAAGCCTCAGATAATTTATTTCTGAAAATTCTCTTGTGAATAACAAAAACTGTGATAACTTTTCTTCTACGAAAGGGCTATGGTGCCTATTTTACCAATATACTTAAAATGTTGTTCTTGAATAATAAAAATAAAACTTAAAAAGTATACTTTTGAATACAAAATATTTTACTAATTTTGACACAAATCAGTTAAATTACACCTCAGTCTTTCACAACTAAAGAATAAAGTCAATATAACTTTACTTTTCCTGACAATTCAGTTATTAGTAATGTGTAAATAAACTCAAAAAATACAGTGATGCATTGCCTTGTTATAAAAGTGTCTGGATGTCTTCTCCCTGTATTGCAAAGGTTATTGATACTTATCTTTGTTCTTTTTTGATTTCTTCTTTGTGTTTCTAATTGTCTTCCAATTTGACCCTAAAGCAGCAGTCAATGAGATGATCTACATCAGAATCTTTCCCTTCCTAGGTGCTGTTTCTAATCAGTGAGCAGGGAACACACATATTTAAACTCCTACAAATTTAGCAAAATCAAGGGGAAAGTATGTGTAACTACATGTCTTTCTATTGAGTGTATAGGATTTAGTACATGTTTGTATAGCAACTATTCTGTCTGCCTGAAGATGTTTTCTTTTACTGTTTTAAAAAAAAAATTCTTCTTGCATTTATAATTTATAAAATGAGTGTCATTTTTAGCATGAAAGCAAGATCAGTGCAAAAATGTATATTTTTTTCACATAAATGTTGTTCTTTTAGTCTTTCCTTAACATACAGCTTCTAGGTTCATGTTTTTAGTATAGTTTTTTTTTTTCTTAAGAGTAAGAAAGTAGGAAGTATTTAGAAGACGTTATCATCTTTTTCAAGTCTAATGTCTTTAGAAGATAGTTTTTGGATATATTCCTTCCATGTGTACTTAGAAATTGACAACAAATGGTTGTTATATGATCAAATATATGAAATTGACATCAAATGGTCAAATATATGTAAAACAATTTGAAGCACACAATTAAATTTGGCTTATAGTTTGGATATATAATTCTAAGCTAGCCCCATTTTAGTGTTTATGTAGAGTTTTTTTTTTTTTTTTAGTTAATAGCATGCTAATATGATCAATTATACAAATTCAGCTCCACTTATTTGAAAGGATTATTTAGCACTGTATTCATATGTATAGCCCCACAAAGATTTATTGAGCACCTATTATGTGGAAAACAATACTGCAAGCACCAAGGCTACAGAATTGTAAAAAAAAAGAGAATCCTGAGAACACAGAAAAGTACATAAGAAAGGATTAATAGTGACAATATATTACAATACATAGTAAAATAATAGTATCCCTTTTATCTTATATTCTATCTAGCAGAGAGGACAGACAAGCATAACAAATAAGTACAATATACATAAATCACATAACTTTAAATACCTCATTAAAAAAGATGACTTTTGATACCTCAAGAAAGCACAACATTGGAAAAGATCTTTTCATGTTAAAACAAAAAGAGTGAGGGAAAATGCCCATCCTACTTTTTTCTGATTTGTTCACTTCTAAACAGATTCAATTTTTCCCCTTAATTCAAGTGTTTAGTTTTCAAGATTGCTATTTAAAATTCAGTTATATAGGATTTCTAATGTATTAATACTATTAGAAAGTACTGATCACCAGTAGAACTTGGTGAGAGACTGGATTAGAACCAAAACTATGAGAGAAAGAGAGAAAGACAACAGATGGAGAGAGAAGGTGAGGAGTGGGGATGTGGGTAGCTAGAGAGAGGGAGAATGAGAGGAGAGAGAAAGAGAGGTTGATTGTAATGGCCATGATCTCTGAAGTCAGAGAGACTCAGGCTGGAATATTACAGAAGTCCAACATTGGGCAATGTCTGTAGCAAAGTGTTAGAAATAAACAAATTGTTCTCTTCAGCAATAATAGAAAAACAATAGCATTTAAACCTCCAGTATATAGTGCTATTTCTTTTTCTGATGTGAATTCAGATCTTTATTTATCATTGTGTATATCTTGAAATATAATCCAGAAGAATTTTGTGGTTAAGACAGACACAGATCCTTAGGGGATTTGTGATACTATTACTTTTGGAGTGTATAAGTGATTAGCCCCTAAAGGGAGCATAATGGATAATTTTCATGAATTTAGGTAGAAGAAAAAACACAGTGTCTATGATTCATCTTTGAGAAAGTTGTATGTGAAATAGTACACAGTAACTAAATAAACAGATACCAAAAATTTAGTTGACATGCTTAGATTAATACAACAATTCTAAACAGAAAACTGATTGGTAATATAAGGAATAATCCAATGACAATTTTATGAAAGCACAGTGAATTATGCATACAAATGAGCAATGCCATAGCCATTTAAAAAGTCAGGTTGATTTTTATAAGATGGAGATGCAACTGGAAATTTTATTAAAGATTTCTCCTAGGAGACTTCTTTCAAGCTTCATTAGTTCATTCATTCAATTAATCAATAAAAATTGATGGGAAGGCTAGTAAGTGGCCAGTGTTGCCTCTATGATCTTCTAGAGCTTAATTTTCATTGAGATGAGAAAAAATATTTAAGATAATATTTGCTAGAAAATTAAAGAGTTATATGAGAAAGAGTAACTTTGGAGAGGCTAATACACTAAAGAGTTAACTAAATTCTTTCTGAGGAGATAGCATATAGGTTGGCAATTGAATGCAAAGGTATCATTCCTTTGAAAATTTTGGGGGAAAGTCTCTCTATGAATAGGACAATAGTATAAATTTAGCCCAGACTGGTTCCTCCATGGACAAATTTGCATCCACTTTATTAATGTTTTTAAACTCTTATAAAGATATTAAGGACTCTACCAACAGAATTATTTTATATTGGTTCAGTTAATAATATTTTATTATATGTACATATAATATAAATATTTTAATTGGTATCAATTTACCACACAAAAATCCTATAGGATATACATGGACAAAATGGTGCCAATAAAATGATTAAGAGAATCAAAAGAATATATCTATTCTTTGCATACAAATATGTTACTATCATTACTTATATTAAGCAATTTTTCATGTAAATATATGTATCGTTATACTTGTCATTTATACACTATATATATATATAAATCCTACAATATAAAATAGTAAATTGAATGCCAAAAGAAGGGCAAATGCATAAAAAAAATAAGATATATGTATAGCTTTAAGTATCTCCCCCAAATACTTATTATTTATTACACGCTTTTACATATGTCTACAATTCTTTGAAACTACTCCCTCTAGGAGAAGAGAGTTAGCTAACTTCTTGAGTGAGGAACAGATTTAGTGACTCATTTCTTATGGAGTCTAGAAAAAGAAAAATAATAATGGTATACTGGAGAAACGTGGCAGATACTATCTTAACCGAGACATCCAAGTTAACAGGTAATGTCACATTGTTATCTGTAGCTATAATATAATATGATGGAAAGGGAATTTCACTTTCATAAGATTTTCTCCTAAAATCAGTCATGACATCTAATCATGAAAAAACATAGGCAATCCGAAACTGAGGGATAGTCCACAGAAAGCTAACCATTAGTCTTCAAAAGTGTCAATGACAAGAAATCTCAGATTAGAAGAAACCAAGAAGATATGATGATTAAATGTAACACAGTATATTGACCCCAAGAACATAATGTTTAGTTTTGATAAAAGATCCACTATTCTGTTAGTAGCTAAAATTAGGGGAAATTAGGTGAAGGATATATGGCATCTTCTATAATATATTTGCATCTCTCTTGTAAATCTCAGATTATTCCAAAATAAAACAATTAAAAAGTACCAATTGTTTTTTTTTAATCTATATATTTTTAATTGGAGGATAATTGCTTCATAATATTGTGCTGGTTTCTGCATACCTCAACATGAATCAGCCATAGGTACACTTATGTCCCCTCCCTCTGAAAATACCAATTATTTTATTGTTAAGTATTTTAAAGATTGTTATTCTCTCTACATTTTCCTGTTAAATACTTCATTTTTAATCTGGAAAGGAAAATTATCTTGCCCAGATAACTTTTACACATCTATTTAGAAGGCACATTGTTTTATTGTAATTTTAATGACATGTTTTGACTGTATCATTCATTCACATATAAAAATAATTAAGTGACTAAAATTAAATTATGTAAAGTATATGTGAAAAATGACTCTACAATGTATGCTATATATAATTGCAATTTACACAGGAAGCACTCTGAATCCTCCTTTCCAGATGATGTAAACAAAAATGATACTCTTAAATTAACACTTAGCTTTTCAGAGACTGCAGCAGTAATGTTGGGGAATGATTAAGGCATTAGAGGCTAAAATCTGTTGTGTGATTATGCATCTGAGATTCATTTATTGAACCACGAACATACTTTTATTATTTTCATGAAAAATTAGCTTCTATAAATGAATGTTGCATGTGATTATTAATACAAACAGAGATAAAAATAGAGCATGCTTGTGCAAAACAGTCTGTTGTTCTTGTAATTGTGGTCTTAAAATATTACCCTATGAGAAAATGTGATAGGATATCTTTTCCAAATTTATTTAAAGACTTCACAGAGAAAAAAAGAACAAGCAATAAGTTCCATTTCGATATATTAAATATCTAGGTGCTGGAAGAAGTCAGATGCACAGTAGTTTCTTTGTCTGACATACTTTCTAACCTGCTGACGATTAGCCCAATCCCACCAGTGCCTTCAGAAAGCCCTTTCTGCTGAGACAGCTTTTTGAAATAATGGCTATTCTGAACACATTCAGATTTGAAGATAATACGCTAACCTCTCTATAAATCTTACTGTTTCGTATAAAATACAGCTATACAAAGGATTCCACACAAAAAAAAAAACAGTGATCTTTGCTTATAGGTATTAATACTACCTTAAACCCTGAAGTTTATAATGTGAGGCCCAATTTGCCAAAGACAGTTTCAAAATAAGGAATGGAATATTTGCTTACCATTTTGTAAGAGTGATGATATAGTAAGCGAATGATAGACTCAAATTAATTTAACAAACATTAACTTAGTGGGACCTGAAAAAGTGAAGGCTTTCTTTGAGCAAGGTCCGGGAGATGGTGATGGACAGGAAGCCTGGCGTGCTGCAGGCCATGGAATTGCAAAGAGTAGGACATGACTGAGCAATTGAACTGAACTGAACATATAAGTTAAAATATTGCATTAACTAGAAAAAAGTTATGAAAATAAAGAATAAACATAGATAGATGTTAAAGTGTTTAAATGACAGGCCATTAATAAAACAGTAACTAGGTGATCGTAAAGTTAAGAAGTGAGTGGGGAAAGTAAGATGAAACAGAAATCAAGAAATGAGACTATGAAGGTAGTTTAAGATGTTTATATGAGAGGCAAACATATTAAGGACAGTGAAAGAGAAAAGAAATGAGAAAGATATTTGAGTTTTTGATTGTGAGATTTTAAGTGGACTTTGATATAAGAGTTTTAATGTATTTGCAAAGAAATGCAGGTATAGGCATGTCTTTTGTTAAATGGGATAATGTAGGAAAGGATGGTTGTCCAAAGGCCAACATTCCTTTAAAAATGAGAAATGATCTAAAGTTTTATTTCATTTCTTTTTTGTGCTTTTTACAATGAAAATATGCCAACTTGTTTTGTTTTATTTTACTTACTATTTCCAGTTCTTCAAATATTTGCTAGATTTCTACTCTGAACAGATTATAGTGTTAGTCACTATTTGTTGCTCAGTTGCTCAGTTGGGTCCAACTGTTCGCATCTTTGCAACCCCATGGACTGCAGCACACCAGGCTTCCCTGTCCTTCAACATCTCCTAGAGCTTGTTCAAACTCATGTCCATTGAGTCAGTGATGCCATCCAACCATCTCATCCTCTGTCGTCCCCTTCTCCTCCCGCCTTCAATCTTTCCCAGCATCAGGGTCTTTTCCAATGAGTCAGTTCTTCACATCAGGTGGCCAAATTATTGGAGTTTCAGCTTCAGCATCAGTCCTACTAAAGAATATTCAGAATTAATTTCCTTTAGGATAAACTGGTTTGATCTCCTTGCAGTCCAAGGAATGCTCAGAGTCTTCTCCAACACCACAGCTCAAAAGAATCAATTCCTTGGTGTTCAACCTTCTTTATAGTCCAATTCTCATATCTATATATGACTACTGGAAAAACCATAGGCATTATGGATGACATTAAAATGAACAAGATATGCTCCCTTTCCTTAGGAAAATGATATTTGAAAAATGGTATTTGAAACATAATAGCAAAGTGTATATTATAAGGAAGACCATGCTTTAAAATACATAACATAATTCATTACATGTACTGGGGGAGGGGGAAGAGACAGAAAACTTGGTTGAAATCAGGTTAGTAAGTGATTTTAATGCCATGCTTAGAAAATGAAGTTTAATATGCATCATTAATGATTGCAATAAGTGCATATTTTTATGTTTGTGAGGAGTCTAGAAGATTGGATTCGTGAATATCTTAGACCTCAGGGCTTTACCTCTAGGATGATGAGCTCTGTCCAGAACTTTCAACTGCCTGAATAGTTCAGTGAGACCATGCCAAACTAAGAGAAAACATGTGCCTTTGTGGTATACTTAGGAGTACTTTATGAGAGTCCTGGCATGTTGACTTTGAACATCCTTACAAAATGCTAGAGCAACAGGCCTCCTATTGGAGAAACATACCCTGGCTCTAAGACAGATGACAGAAAGACTATTATTTTTGACATTCCCAAGAGAATGTACTGGAGTACTCTTCTGAGTCCCGAGGTGGGAAAAATAAACCCACATGGATTCTCTAAAGATGATGCTCTACCTTTTTTTTTTTTTTGGCTGGAATAAATCTGGAGACAGTTCCCAGCAGTACTATGACTAATGTTCTTGGAAGGAATCATCTATATATCGATCCAAATAAAGAATATTTATTTTAAGATTGGCATCTAACCACTTGCTCTGCTCTTCAGGAGGAAAAGGAAAAAATGTGGTATTTCTTATTGGAAATAGGAGCATATGTTTCCCAAAATATTTAACAGGCTTTTGTATTATCCAAACCTTGATACAAACCAGGAGCAATTAAAATGTAATAAACAAAATATGCTCTTTTTTCATATAATATGCAGTATAAGCACTTGATATACATAGCATTTTTGAAAAATAAATTTGCATTTATTATTTTAACATGAGTTTATAACTAAACTTATTTATAGTAATATATATGACATACTTAAGACATACCATCTCTACTCTGCATATCCATCTTCCAGGTATAATGTTAATGTTTTCTTGACAAAATACAAAGGGAATACATTACCTTTGGTTATCTATGATGGAACATGAATTTCCTCCACAAGGAGCCTCTGAGGATTTGGTAAGAGTAGTTGAAGAGCTGTGAACTGCACTTAAGCAACTTTAAAATGAAAGTCTTTAATAAATGGGAGTCATTTGTTTCTTCAGTTGCTTTTAAGAATTGCAGCCCACAGGGGGGAGAAACAAAAGAATGAATGAATGTTTAATAAATATTTGGTGAATTGAATTGAGTAAGTGATTATTCTTCAACCATAAAAGATATTCTGGAGCTTTTAGAAGGAAGGTCCTATGGCAATTTAGCTTGATATATGAAAGTTGGCTTAAAGCTCAACATTCAGAAAACTAAGATCATGGTGTGTGGTCCCATCACTTCATGGCAAATAGATGGGGAAACAGTGGAAACAGTGGCTGACTTTATTTTGGGGGGGCTCCAAAATCACTGCAGATGGTGATTGCAGCCATGAAATTTAAAGACACTTACTCCTTGAAAGAAAGTTATGACCAACCTAGACAGCATATTAAAAGGCAGAGACATTACTTTGTCAACAAAGGTCCGTCTAGTCAAGGCTATGGTTTTTCCAATAGTCGTGTATGGATGTGAGAGTTGGACTATAAAGAAAGCTGAGAACCGAAGAATTGATGCTTTTGAATTGTGTTGGAGAAGACTGTTGAGAGTCCCTTGGACTGCAAGGAGATCCAACCAGTCCATCCTAAAGGAGATCAGTCCTGGGTGTTCATTGGAAGGATTGATGTTGAAGCTGAAACTCCATACTTTGGCCACCTGATGCAAAGAGTTGACTCATTGGAAAAGACCCTGATGCTGGGAAAGATTGAGGGCAGGAGGAGAAGGGGAAGACAGAGGATGAGTTGGCTGGATGGCATCAGCGACTCAATGGACATGAGTTTGGGTAAACTCCAGGAGCTGGGGATGTACAGGGAGGCCTGGCCTGCTATGGTTCATGGGGTCACAAAGAGTCAGACACGACTGAGTTACTGAACTAAACTGAACTGATGTAGCATTCAGTAGAGTGCCTGGTAGATAAAAGGTCCTGCCATTGTAGGTGGCTTGCCTCAGCACAGAATTTGATATGACACAGGCATGTGAATATGATTGTTGGGACATAGTTGCTGACAATAGAGTAGGTTAAAACAATGTATACTTTTAAACCAGAACAAAAGGAGATGACAGTTCCTGACACACAATAGATCCTTTGATCTGCTGTGAATGTTCTTTTCTTTCTTTTTTTTTCTTTCAAGGTGGGAAATAAGAAAGATTTTGCCAAAATTATGAAATCTTGTGCATCTAGGAAAGAGACTATAATTGCCTTCTAGTACAATAGTCAAATGGTACCACTGGTCACAAACTTGATTTTGGAAAGAAAAACTGGAATACTTTCTAAACTTAAATCCTGTGACTAACAAGCAGATAGCACAATGACACTAGCAAATTCCTTTTTAAAAATCTTTAAACATTTCCCCTTGTGTTTCCTGATAAGAAGAAATATCTATAGAAACTCTTCTTTTTTTTACCTTTTGAGACATGTTTCTATCACTGTAATTATTATAATTCATTTCTTTACATAGTATAATTGCTGTCTACAGAAACACCTAGCTAACACAAAGTCTCTCAGCCACAACGTGATTGAGATTTGACACTGGTTATTCCTTGAGGATACTCTTGTGTATGTTAAGATGTTTAACAGCATCCCTGATCTATATGCACTGAATATGACAGGAAGAGACCCTCCCTAGTCTTGACAATCAAAAACATCTCCAGACATTACCAAATGTACCCACAAGGATAGTGACTAGGCTAACTGATAAAGTATATATGCAGTTCTATAGTTACGTATTATTATATGTATGTAGTTCCCTTAGTTGTGTATATACTGTAAAAAGGAAAGGTAATTTCTATAAGAGTATATGGAAGGAAGGTAAGCTTTCTTCATTTTAATATTTTGAAATATTAGACAATTGCTATTGTGTTAGTATTAGGTGAATGATTATTACATGATGTTTCTTTTTATGTTCTTGTAAAATAATGCAAGTTCCTTTCACAAGGAATAGTAGATAAGCTTAAGCCATTGAACAAGTTGTTGTACATTATATATATCTACAACATAATGCTTCAGTTCAGTTCAGTTGCTCAGTCGTGTCTGACTCTTTGCGACCCCATGAACTGCAGCACTCCAGGCCTCCCTGTCCGTCACCAACTCCTGGAGCTTACTCAAGCTCATGTCCATTGAGTCGGTGATGCCATCCAACCATCTCATCCTCTGTCATCCCCTTCTCCTCCCACTTTTAATCTTTCCATCATCAGGGTCTTTTCCAATGAGTCAGTTCTTCGCATCAAGTGGCCATAGTTTCAACTGCAGCATCAGTCTTTCCAATGAATATTCAGGACTGATTTTCTCTAGGATTTAGAGGTTGGATCTCCTTACAGTCTAAGGGACTCTCAAGAGTTTTCTCAAACACATTTCAAGCAGCCATTCATTTGAACCAGTCCTAATGAGATGGATGAAGCTGGAGCCCATTATACAGAGTGAAGTAAGCCAGAAAGATAAAGAACATTACTGCATACTAACACATATATATGGGATTTAGAAAGGTGATAACGATAACCCTATATGCAAAACAGAAAAAGAGACACAGAAATACAGAACAGACTTTTGAACTTTGTGGGAGAATGTGAGGGTGGGATATTTCAAAAGAACAGCATGTATACTATCTATGGTGAAACAGATCACCAGCCCAGGTGGGATGCATGAGACAAGTCCTCCGGCCTGGTGCACTGGGAAGACCCAGAGGAATCGGGTGGAGAGGGAGGTGGGAGGGGGGATCGGGATTGGGAATACATGTAAATCCATGGCTGATTCATATCAATGTATGACAAAACCCACTGGAAAAAAAAAAAAAAGTATCAATTCTTTGGCACTAAGCTTTCTTTATAGTACAACTCTCACATCCATACATGACTACTGGAAAAACCATAGCCTTGACTAGATGGACATTTGTTGGCAAAGTAATGTCTCTGCCTTTTAATATGCTGTCTAGGTTGGTCATAACTTTTCTTTCAAGGAGCAAGTGTCTTTTAATTTCATGGCTGTAGTCACCGTCTGCATTGGTTTTGGAGCCCCCAAAAATAAAGTCAGCCACTGTTTCCCCATCTATTTGCCATGAAGTGATGGGACCATATGCCATTATCTTAGTTTTCTGAATGTTGAGTTTTAAGCCAACTTTTTCACTCTCCTCTTTCACTTTCATCGAGAAGCTCTTTAGTTCTTCACTTTCTGCCATAAGCGTGATGTCATCGGTATATCTAAGGTTATTGATATTTCTCCTGGCAATCTTGATTCCAGTTTGTGTTTCATCCAGCCTGGCATTTTTCATGATGTATTCTGCATTTAAATTAAATAGCAGGGTGACAGTATACTGCCTTGACATACTCCTTTCCCAATTTGGAACCAGTCTGTTGCAACATAATATTTAAACTGCTATTTTTTAAATTTCCAAATGGATTCAGACATGCTATTCAGTGAAATTTTAAAACAATTAATACTAATGATTTTTCCAAAGAATTTTTATATTCCTCTTGGGAGTCTGTCCAATAATATAACTCAAGTGCAAAAAGAAATAATCCTTCATAATTTTTAGAAACCTTTTTTATTTATTTATTTTTCATTTATTTTTATTAGTTGGAGGCTAATTACTTTACAATATTGTAGTGAGTTTTGTCATACATTGACATGAATCAGCCATGGATTTACATGTATTCCCCATCCTGATCACCCCTCCCACCTCCCTCTCCACCCGATCCCTCTGGGTCTTCCCAGTGCACCAGGCCCGAGCACTTGTCTCATGCACCCAACCTGGGCTGGTGATCTGTTTCACCATAGATAATATACATGTTTCGATGCTGTTCTCTCGAAACATCTCACCCTCGCCTTTTCCCACAGAGTCCAAAAGTCTGTTCTGTCCGTCTGTGTCTCTTTTTCTGTTTTACATATAGGGTTATCATTACCATCTTTCTTAATTCCATATATATGTGTTAGTATACTGTAATGGTCTTTATCTTTCTGGCTTACTTCACTCTGTATAATGGGCTCCAGTTTCATCCATCTCATTAGAACTGATTCAAATGAATTCTTTTTAACGGCTGAGTAATATTCCATGGTGTATATGTACCACAGCTTCCTTATCCATTCATCTGCTGATGGGCATCTAGGTTGCTTCCATGTCCTGGCTATTATAAACAGTGCTGCGATGAACATTGGGGTGCACGTGTCTCTTTCAGATCTGGTTTCCTCAGTGTGTATGCCCAGGAGTGGGATTGCTGGGTCATATGGCAGTTCTATTTCCAGTTTTTTAAGGAATCTCCACGCTGTTCTCCATAGTGGCTGTACTAGTTTGCATTCCTACCAACCGTGTAAGAGGGTTCCCTTTTCTCCACACCCTCTCCAGCATTTATTGCTTGTAGACTTTTGGATATAGAAACCTTTTTTATGTTAAACTATATTAAATTTGTTTTTTGAAGGAAAGCATTTGTTTATAGTATTCATTTGTACTTTTGTTTCTTTGTCATTTAATAAGTGCTTAACTTGTTGATTCATGAACCTTCTTTTGCCTGAAAGAGCCAAAGTAAATTGCAATTGGCAGTTCTTTAAAGAAGTCTAAATTATATTCTTTCATGAGTAATATGAAAAATTGAAGTGTAATTGATGTTCATTAGAAACCAATGAGGATTTTTACAAGTACATAACTAGAATCTTTTGTCTCAAAAAAGGTAGTTGAAAAAAGTGATTTTTCTAGATTTTTTTCTTTTTTAAAACATGAAGACCTACTTTCATCAAATCTCTGCAGACCCTGAAACCTTTTTGGGAAATTTTTGTATAGGTATATAATGTTATTATCATCTTTCATTGTAATAGGCACACTTTTAGTTTCACATTTCAACATATCTGAATTGGTGAAGCATGTTAAAATCCCTTTTATATCAGAGTTTAATTGGCACTATTTTTCCCTTATAAATACATAAAATAATGATGCAGATTACAATTGATATTTATATCCAATAGCATAAAATTTAATGAGAAATATCAAAACATGTCAATGTTTTAAAATTTGACCCAAGAAATATTAATTTATGTTAAGTAATTTAGATAATAAAATTAATTGCTAATGTAATTTCCACTGCTTATGATTTAATGGTTTAAAAAGCCTGTGAAAGACATGTACTTATAAAATGTTTTCAGCATATCTTTTTTATGCTGTCATATTTTGACAAGTTATTTGGTTTTTGTTTTTGTTTTATTGCTTTCCGTATATACACAGCATTTGAAACATATCTGATAAATCCCTTCAAACGTGCTTGTTTACATGATCACAGAATTGCTATATATCCATCACATAAGTTTATCGGTTGTAAGAGTAGGCTTTTAGACTAACATGGGTACTCAAAATGTACTTGATTAAAAAATAAGAATAATAATTGTATGGTTATAATTATTTCTGTATTTGCTCAGAATGTTTTCTGCCTATTGTTCTTTTTTTTTTTAATCATGTAGATACAGGAACTTAGTATATTGATTTGTAGTTTCCACAGATAGACATCTCATTTTCAGAATATATGAAATTCTATGAGTGTATTTCTTTTTATTGTATTTGTATGCCCATAAAAATATCCTGTATGTGTCAATCATTATAACCAAGTTGGAACAGGAATACTATCAGAGGATTACATTTGGTTATCTGTCTTTTCCTAGCATGAAAAGCCCTTGATATTATATCTTTTAAGCAAACATTTTAAAAATGAAAAGCAAATAGACAAGGGTTTTTGAAGTTTGCATCTGTTGATGCAGAAAGTAAGCTATTAATATTACATATATTCAAACTAATCACAATTTATGGAATTAACTGTAAGTGAAACCATGTAGAATGACATTTCATGCTTTTGGTTTCTTGTGACTTGACAGGTAGCTGTTTTCTCTGACAGATTATAGAGGATTTGGTATCAACTTTCCATTCCTCTAGTTTAAGTTTCAAGTTTTTGTGTTTGCTTTTTTCAAAGTGACAAGTGGAAGGAGTCTGAACTTTGAATAAATAATTTTCATACCCAATGTGTGTTAGTCTCTCAGTTGTGTCTGACTCTTTGAGACCCCATGGACTGTAGCCCACCAGGCTCCTCTGTCCATGGAATTCTCCAGCTAAGAATACTAGGCTGGGTTGCCATTCTGTTTTCAAGGGGCTTTTCCTGACACAGGGGTCGAATCTGGGTCTCCTGCATTGAGGCAGATTCTTTACCTTCTGAGTCACCAGAGAAGCCCTAAAGTGAACCAGAGGTTTGACACAATTATTTACGTAATTGAAGTTCAAATCAGTAGCTCATTTTGATAGAAAATCATATTATGCTCATCAAGAGAAGACATTAAATAAATTGATATGCATTTATATTCTGAAAAAAGCAATGTGCAAAACTTGTTAGACATTACTTGTTAGACAAACTCCTGTCATCCAGAAGTTTAGCATTTTAACAGAAAACGCATGGATATGTGTAGGAACAGATGATTTTGCATAAGAGGAATAATTGATGGTCCATTTGAAACAACAGATAATTATTATCTCATAGTCTCTCCAAGTCAGAAATCTAGGCAAGCCTTAACTGGGACATCTGTTTCAGAGGCTCTCCCAAAGCTGCAATCAAGGTGTAGATGAGGTGACAGCTGATTTAAAGCTCATCTGATTTCCTCCTCCAAACTCACTCACATGGGCTGTTGGCACATTTCAGGTATTCAGTGACTGTTCTCCGGAGGTATCAGTTTTCCATTGAGCAGCTCAAACATGGCAGCTGGTTTCCCTCAAAACAAGTGAGAGGGAGCCAGAGAGGGGACAGTAAGACAAAAGCCAGAGTCTTTTATAATCTAATCTGGGGAGTGACATCCCATTACCTGTACCATATTGTATACTTCAGAAATGATTTCCTAGGTCTACACTTAAAAAGAGGGAATTACAACAAGGTATGAATATTCAGCTGGCTTCCTTGCTGGCTCAGACAGTAAAGAATCTGCCTGCAAATACAGGAGACCCAGGTTCAATCCCTGGGTTGGGAAGATCCCCTGGAGAAGGAAATGGCAACACACTCCAGGATTCTTGCTTGGAGAATCCCATGGACAAAGGAGCCTGTCAGGCTACAGTCCATGGAGTTGCAAAGAGGCAACATAACTGAGCAACTAATACTTTCACTTTCACTATGATGAATATTCGGAGGCAAGGATCATTGGGGGTCATTTTAGAGGTTGCCTACCACAATACCATGAGCTGTCAGTATGATGCCTCTCCTCTTCTAAGCTAAAGCCTTTCTTCTCCTCTCCTTTTTGTGGTTATGTCCTTTATCTGCATCAACAAGCACATTACATTTTTTTCCTTCATCACATACATGTTCTATATTCTGTAAAGCTTGATAACCACATCTCCTCAATCATCTTAAATGTGGGATTTAGTTGTTGTTCAGATGCTCGGTCATGTCTGACTCTTTGCAGTTGTGTCCATGGACTGCAGTATGCCAGGCTTCCCCTTCCTTCACTATCTCCTTACTTACTTACTTACGTTACTTACTTACTTACGTTCATTGAGTCGGTAATGCCACCCAACCAGCTCATCCTCTGTTGCCCCCTTCTGCCTTCTATCTTTCCTATCTTCAGGGGATTTTTCAGTGAGACTTGGTAGGGACATTCATTTGTTGAATTTGATATTCTTTGTGTTATGCAGTGGTGTTTTCTGAATGACATGGTTACATTGCTGTTGGACTTAATATGAATTAAGAAATTAATGAGTGAGAGTTGCCCATGACATTATGTTATTCCCAAAACTCATGCAAAATCAATGCCTGCAGAAATTTTTTAAAAGGTGATAATTTTGAGCAGGCTATCTTTAGAGATGGCAGAGAACAAGAATGGTAGCAGAGTTTTGAGCAAATTAATCTTCATCAAATCTGAATCACTGATGTAACAAGGGAACATCTTCCTATGTGTTGCTATCCTCAACTTGTAGAATGCAGTGATTATTTCTCATGAACTTCCATAAGTTTTAATTTCCCTTGATGAACTAGGATTTATTGTTCTCATAAAGTTTTCTTAATAAATGCAACGAGATTGGTAACTGCACCAATTAATTAGTCAAGTACATATAAATTCCCTAGTGTTCATTTAACTTGATCTTTAAAAATAGAGTCAAAATACAGATATATAAAGAGCTAAAATGTGTAGCAACTATTTTTTTTATTTCAAATTTTATTTTTAGAAAAGTGAAAATTATAGGAGTGGAAGCTACTAATTATCTTTGAAAATAAATAGCTATGTAAAGTTACATCCTTCTAGAGTTGCCCCCTGTTTCTTTGTGCATAGCCTAATCACAGGTCTGTCTGCTCACTTTTTTTTTTTTTTATTCACGTACTTTTAGATAGATTGCACCTTGTTTTTGAGTCATCAACAATTGTCAACTTACTTTTACAATGAATACACATTGCTTGTAATAATCTTATACTATAACTTTATAAAATAAAATCTTATAACCTTAAACTATAGCCAACTTTTATTTTGTATTGACTGTATGACAGTAACTTTTTTTAGTGTTTTGATAATATTAACATATTTAATCTTCAGTACAATGTTTTAACAAAAATGCTATTGTAATCCCTGCTTTTCAGATGAGCAAACTGAGACACAAATAATTTAAGTAATTTGCCCACAGCTTGGACTGAACCTATAAAGGTTTGTGCTTGTAAATAGATTGTGGTTTAACTGCAAAACCCGAGTGGTCTACGTAAATCAGTGGCTCTGAATAAAAATACTATAAAAGCGGAGGCTTTATTCACAGTCTGCTATATATCCAAATAGTGAATGAGTGAATAAATGAATATATAAATGTATTATGTGACTAGTTGGTGTTAATAAAGCATCACTGAATTCAGAAAACCAAAATGATGATCTAGTTTTTACAAAAAACAGTCATCAGAGGTAGGTTTTTTTTTTAGTAATTTCCTGAAGTGTTTGCTTTGAATTAGTGTAAAACCTGATTCTGGAAAGCTTCCACATGCAGGGTCATCAAACTCATCTTATAGAAGAGCTGCTTCTGAACAAATAATAAAATGAGGCAGCTATTTTTCATTACCTACACAAAGCTCAGTCTAACTTTGTTGTCACATTGGCTCATAAACTCAATTGTTCAGATAAAATGGAATTTTACTTGTAAAATGATATGCTTATTGACAACTTATATCATCATTCATAATGAAAACACATTACATTGTCAAGAAATAAGGGCAGAAATAAGAGGCTTGTCAAATCAACTTTAGGGTGTACTAAATGGTACAATTATGATACACAAAATTGGCTTTTAAAAATCTGAAGTAGTTCTTTACTGGGAAATTCTAATTGCTTCTTCCTCAACTTTTAAACAAAAGTCTTTTCGAATTCAACTATTTGGGTAAAAACAGCACTTATATTTCTGTTTTGCTCAGTAGAGGATTTCCAAGTGCCATGCTGACATAAAACTATTTGGCAAATCTCGTTTTTCCCCCTATTTGTCCTCTTTGTGAATTCACAAGAGTTCCTCTTCCCTTAGGTATCACTGGGAGAGTGTGCTGGGAACCTGACCTGTGCTTAATGTCTTGCTATATGCTTTGTGGGTTGCCAAGAAATAGAGGGGTAAAAAGTAACCACAAAGAGGTTTAAAAGTGAAAATATATATCAAAAGTTTCAAAGCAAGTGTTTAAGAATTTTAAAAATTGAAAAAGTAGAGATTATTGTGAAATGTGAAAAGTTGAGAGTATCTGTGAAGGAGATGGGAAGTTTGATTTTTATCATGCTTTTAAAGTGACAACATGACTGACATGAAATTTGAAAAAAAGGAGATGGATAAGAGCAGCGATTTTGTAATCATAAGATTTACAGGATTCATGGTCGACAAAAGAGTTAAGACCAATATGTTTTTGAGGGCCTTAAAAAAAAATTGACTTCCATGTGCAAGACAACAGAAAACCATTGCAAATTATTTTATGATGAAAGTAGCTTTTAAGGAAATTAGTCTGGCAGGATAATGAATGATGAATTATATGGATAGTGGACTTAAGAGATGAGAACTATCTATAAAAAGAAATGCTTCAGCCCTTTGTGGCCAAATAAAGAGGCTTCTAGTTTTTAAAAATTATGATAATGTAAATGAAGTAGATTGACTATATTTTCAAGAAGCTTGATATAGCAAGACAAATATTAAAATAGCAAGTATATATGATAGAGATGAGACATTTTTATAGGAGTCACAGAACTTTGTAACTTTGAATTTACAATGTTTTTTCCTTTTTTTTTCCCATTGTCTACCTTTATGCCAATGAAGATTTTGAGCAGCAGATCTATCCACAATAATTGTAAAAGCTTCTCATAGATAACTCACTATTTTCAACCATCATTTATGCTTTTCTCCAAGATCTGTATGTCCTTATGATATACTTTCCTGATATCTCATTCTCTTTGTTTCTGCATACACACTGATCAATGATCCCCATTATTCCCATATCGCTCTCAAATTTTAGTCCCCCACCTCCCCAAACCCTAGCTCTTGTCTGGACTCCTGCTGCTGAAAAGCATCTTCTTACATCACATATCTGATCATGTTATGCCCAGTTTACAAAATTTGTCACCCTTTTAATCCATTGAGTAGTTGCCAATTACCTAGGAGCACAAAGCACAGTTTTAACATTTAATACATTTAACACATTTAACATATGTATGCACTGATCATCTAAAATTTGTCAAGCATTGACTGGGAGGTATCAGAAAAGCAAATCCTGGAGTGGTGCCTGCTGCCATGGAGCCTCAAGTCCAGTAGAGAAGACTGATGCTAATCTCATAATTATATCACAAATGTAAGCTTGCAGTTGTGAAAAGTGCCACTGAGGAATTTGGGAGGTAGTGTAATGGGAATTTTACCCACCAGGAAGGTCAGAAAAGACTGCCTATGAAAACAGTCTAGAAAATAAAAGCTGGAGGATAGATTGATGAAAGAAGACTGAGATTCTCATAATGTAGTATTCTAGGGAGAAGAGCATGTGCAAAGTCACATCAGATACAGAAATATGCTGGGAGAGAGGGTGTTAAAATTTTCAGTTAGTCTATAATGGGCTTGGGGCAGAATGTCACAAAATAACACTCCTGAGGGGATAGAGCACACTGAACTTTTAAACTAGTAAGTTTATTCTGAAACGTTGGGAAACTAATGAAAGGTTTTATGTAAGAGGGTGGCATGATCAGAAATGAATTTAGAAAAAGGGTGGTGATTTGGCAGAAAGCAATAAATCTGGGCAGACCAAAGAGGCCAATGAGTCCTTGCTAGGAAAAATGTGATGATAGTTGTGAGCTTGAAGATCCAAGAAGAAAGAAGACGACTGAAATGTAGTAAATGCCTATATTTGACTACAGTGTGGAATGAAGGAAGAAAATATATATACACAATAGAAATAAGGATAAAATAATAAGACAGTAAAGTGAGTGGGAAGCTAGAAGCTCAAAGCTGTGGAAGAACAAATTCTATGCTTGTTATGGAGAATTTAAAATCCTCACATATAAAATAATCAAATATCACATGTAAGGGTGAGTTATTCAATAATTGTCAAAAATGTAATGGAATATAAAACAATTGTCATATTAAACATGACTATTGCAATATTTGAAATACAGTGAGGAGTACAATTATTTTTATTTTAAAATTAATAAAAGTTTCATCCAAATAATTTTGAACACTATTGTTCCCTGGATAAAATTTAAATCTAAAACGACAGTTGTGCACATGGCAAATCTTTATCCTGGCTTAGAGTGTCCCCAGCAGCTGGTTTGCTTATGATTAATGATTTGCAATTCTTGAATATTCAGATTGGTAAATGTACTGGAGCTTTTTAATTGCCAAACTCTTTTTACCCCCAGCTTGCCTTATGACAGCTTGCCTTCATTTTAAACATGTTGTTATGAACACGATTTAAAATGAGTGCCAAAAATATGAGGTGGCTTCAGACATTGACTGTTATGGGCAAACACCCTGCATGAGCTTCTCTTCTGTGTTAACAAAAATAAAAATAAATTATAATTTTCTGATAACTTGCTCAATATATTCAGATTTTTAAACAGTAGTGAATACTGATATTTTTTAATCTCTTCTATCATATTTTGTCATGAGCCACAAATCAATGTATAATCAAACACAAATTTTTATATAATCTATCAGATGCTTACATGTAAAAATTATAACTCATTGGGTTACTAGTTTAATTTGAATAACATTTAGTGAAGCTAAGAGGATACAGAAAAGTTATAAAGAGGTTAAGTTTAAAATGGTTTATCCTAGGAAAGACAAAATAAAGCAGTGTATTGATTTCTATTTTGAAATTCACAGTGTTGCTTTGGTGGATGACAGACGTGAAAATACATAAGAAAACAGTGCGTGGAAAGAACCCTATTCTTAGAAGACCGTGACACCTATTTTCATCTGGGAAAAGTCATTTAGACATCTCTAAGTTTTTGTTCAGTAATCTGAACATTATGCCAAAAATAGACGTCGTGATTACATTACAAGGTTTTTTGAGAAAGAAATGACTCAGTTTCTTGACAAATTGTGGGCACGATGTAGGCAGGGGCCATCTTACTTTAATTCCCTGGTAGATAATAGGCACCTCAGTGTTTGATAATGAATGAACAACTCAAATTAGAATATAAATATGAAAGTATAAATGGTAAGGGATTGTTTTGTGAGTTTCAATAAAAAAGGAACACTTAATTGGTCTAGGGAAAACCTTCTCTGTGATTTAGTACAACTGTTGGCAGTTATCAATTAACTCATACCCTAACAACCTGGTAAGAATCTTTTTTGTTTGTTTCTTTCTGTATTTCAATCAAGAAAAAGAATCAAGTGGATGATTTGATTCTTATCTTATACACTCAGCATATATTTATTGAGTTATATCTAGTTAAAGGTAGAGGAATAAAAAACAATGTTAAAATAAATAATTTTATAATCGCAGTTATGATCAATGCAGTTAGCTTAACAAGGTAAACTAACACCATAGCCCACAAAGTAGAAGCAGTGTACCAGGGATTTTTTTTTTCTTTTTTTTTTTTAACTTATTTTTATTAGTTGGAGGCTAATTACTTTACAATATTGTAGTGGTTTTTGTCATACATTGACATGAATCAGCCATAGATTTACACGTATTCCCCATCCCGATCCCCCCTCCCACCTCCCTCTCCACCCAATCCCTCTGGGTCTTCCCAGTGCACCAGGCCCGAGCACTTGTCTCATGCATCCCACCTGGGCTGGTGACCTGTTTCACCCTAGATTTTTATTCAAGAAATGTTTAACGTATACTTTGTGCCATTCTGTTTGATACTAGAAATAAATGTAAATACATTAGATAGATTGAGACAACCTTACATGTGTGTTTTCTCCATTTTACAGATGGAGAAATAAAAGTTCCAAGGGATAAAGTTTCTTGCTTTAAACAATACAGATCGTGTATTAATCATGACTCCAACCCAAGTATGTCTGACTCCACTGTGCTGCTCCCTCAAATTTATTTAGACCCTTACATTGGAGATTGTTAAGAGGTACTTCCATTTGGGGGATTCAGTGTGTACAGTGTAAACAACATAAATCTGCTCAAGAGAATTATCTAACTCTGGTGTTATGTTTTCCAAGGATTATAATGTTTACTTCTGATCACGGTGCTGCCCTATATTCTACTTTTTTGAACAGTGCCTCTTAGGAGGACATAGTTAAAAGTGTAACCTACCCAAGCGAGTGCTCACACTGTCTGCAATGCCTAATGCTACTATAAACACATCTTAGATCCATCATCTGTATGAAGTCTTTTGTCTTGGGGCAGGCTGCATTGCTGATGACAATAGTTTTCCCATAAATTAACATCAGTACTTACTTCTGTAAACATTTCCCTGGTGTCTTGGCTTGGCCTATTTAGTTGCTCCAATGCAGCTCGTGTTATGATTTATTTAATTTTGCTCCTCTTTTATGCTTATCCTCTTCAGTATGTAGCACAGAGCCTTGGAAAAACTAGTACTCAGAACACATATGTTGAAACACATTGTCCTAGTTCATAGAAATTAAAAATTTGATAATTATTATTCTCTTCCAGTATTTAGAGAAGCAATGGTACTCTAAATTTCCTAGCACATTTATAAACACTTATAATCGATATCATTTCACATTTTCAAAATAATTGTCAGTATAGCATTTTTAGCAACATTAAAATGCCCATTGGTACACACTGTGTGTGTGTGTTTGCATGCATGTGTGTGCTCAGTTATATCTGACTGCTTGTGACCCCATGGACTGTATCCTGCCAGGTTCCTCTGTCCTTGGACTTTTCCAGGCAAGGATACTGGAGCAGGTTTCCATTTCCTATTCCATGGGATCTTCTTGAACCAGAATCAAACCTGAGTCGCTCATGTCTCCTGCACTACTGCGCCACATGGGAAACCCCAATACACACTGCAGGAGTGAGATATTCTATTCTCTTATATCATCATATACCCTCTTTCTGTGACTATTTGCAACCTAATTTACCTCTCTAATGTGCTTACAGTAATGTCAGTAGGATGTTTTGTTTTTTGTTTTTGCATTACTATACCTCTCCTTAAATATAATACCATCTCAGGCATAATTCACATTAGCAGTATCCCTTTCCTAACATCATATGACAAACTACAATAAAATAATTTTCGCAGGTGATTTTGAAGTTTGATTAAAAATAATTTGTTAACTTGTGATTTACATCTTAATTTCAGCTAGCCGTTTTATTAAACATGTATTTACACATATATGTAACACTAGTTGACAATCAATTCTATAACCTGTGAACAACAAAATGTATTGATTCACTTATTGTCCTTGACTGCATAAGTTCACTTATTTCTTGTCATGTGAATTAAATGTTGCCTTTACTTTTCTTTAATTGCTAGGTGCTTAATTTTCCTCCACTGTGAGAGTGCAGCTATTTATGGCTTTAACTTCTATTATATTTTCCATCATTTGATCTTTACTGATCCATTACAATACATTGTCCTGTTATGATTCATGCTGTCTTACATTTATTATTACCAAGTTACAGGGTTTTTTTTGGTGAGAATTTTAATATGCACTGTAGTGTGCATAAAATGTTAACTGATCTACAGTGAGCAATTGGTGATTATAGCTGCTTACATTCATGTTATAATTTCTGCTATTATTGCTGGGATCTTCTCACTGTGGCTTAACAATGTGGGAAGGAGAAGGGGCTACAGAGTGTCATCTGAGTTAATTCTGTGGTGTGTCAGTGGGTGTCTGTATGTGAGTGTATGAGAAAGGAAGAGAGAGACTAAAGCAAAGAGGCAAAGAAAAGCAGAGAAAATATGATAGGCAGAAACTGACAAATATAAAGAGAGAAGATAATTCTTTCATTAGCTATTTCAAAAATTTTTATTAGACGTAAAAATTTTTACATTTTTGAAAGTAAATATGTTTTTTTTTTATATCTTCCCCTCAGTGTCTAGTACTGTATATGTTATAGCAAAACAGATGAATTGAATTTACACACCTCTTATAGATGTGATTAAGGAATTGAACCATAATGTTTTCTGATAAATTAGCAATACACAGAGGACTTAACAAAAGCTTAGAATTCATTGAATACATTAAGAAGTCCCTGAGATTCCTAACATCAAGACTGTCATGATCAAGTGAGAGAAATAAACCTAGAGTCAAATAGTTGTAATCAGTCCTGGAAAGCCCAATTTAGAGATAAATAAATATTGAAATTAGAAACCAAAAACCAAATATAGTATATTAACACAGATATCTGGAATCGAGGAAAATAGTATAGATGATTTTATTTTCCTGGTAGAAATAGAGACAATGATGTAGAAGACAAACATATGGATACCAGGATGTTAGGGGGAGCCGTACGAATTGGAAGACTGGGATTGACATATACATGCTACTATATATAAAATAGATACTAATGAGAACCTACTGTATATAGCACAGGGAACTTGGCATTCTGTGGTGATACCTCAATGGAAAGGAAATCCAAAAATGATATATATATCAGATACATATATATGATTCACTTTGCTGCATAGCAGAAAATAACCAGCAATGTAAAGCAAATATATGCCAATAAAAATTTAAGAAAACATTGATTTTGGTGATGGTTGTACAATTCTGTGAAAATACTAAGAAGAACATTGAATAGTACACTTTAAATGAATGAATTATATGATATGTGATTTGTGGCTCAATAAAAGTCTTTTTGGGAAAAAAGATTATTTGGAAGGAATACTAAAAGAAACAGTGACACTACACAGAAAAAGTTACCCTTCAGGTGCTTCTTTATATATATATATATATTGCAACTTATATATTACATTATGCATATATGCATTATTGCATATATGTATATATGCAACTTATGAGCTCTTAACTATCAAATGGATGGATGTTTTATTTAGATAAAATTGCATAATGTATGTGTCAGTGCTAACTTTGCAGAAAATACATGCAAGTTATTGATTTTGTAATTAGAAACATTTATTTTTATGTCCTAATTGCTCTTTCTAGAATTAATTGAAAATAGTGGAAAGATCCATGTGGACTCTTTAGCTAAGATATATGATTGCACACTAGTCTCTAACTGCTTGGAAACCCAAGTTTCTGATTTGTAAAATGAAATAAATATGGCCCACCTTGCAGATTTGTTGAGGAAAGTATAAAAATTCATAGATATGAAAGAAATAATAGTTGGTATGCAAAGTGTTAACTTTTCATGAAGTCCCCTTAGTGACTCTTTTTGGAAAAATATTTTCACTCGTGTAGGGGAACATCTGGAGCACCTATGATTTACCAGATGCTAGTAACATGTGACACAGGGTTAAAAAGAATTGGAGCTCACATTCTGGTTTGACAATGAAGAAGTTTGAGTCAATGAAGAATGTTTAGAATTAAGGACGAAAGGTGCATCTCACTTCTGCCAAATGTAGCAGTACAGTGGTCCTGAAAGTCTTTCTAAAAGAGAACAGTCAACAAATAATTACTGACTCTCATGACATATAATTAGATACAGTAGTGACAGAGTCATATCAAAGTAACACTCCAAATAGGAGATTGATGAAGCAAAGAAATCAACTGAAGAATTAAATAGACCACATAAGTGGTGTTCATGTTCAACTGCATAGTGAGGTACAAATCTCTGTATTGGATTGTTACAAATCCAGATTTCATGGGCAATGTAGATTCTGTAAAGAGTCCAGAACATGTAATATACAAAGGTTGTGTGGAATTTCTAGTAATTGAAGTTCCTATAGCAAGTTTTATTATATACGAGAATATCTCATCATTTAAAATTTATACCCATTTTGAATCTAAGTATCTTGAAAGGTATGTTATTCTTAGCCATTTTCAGTATTTTAATACAAATGTATATATTCTTACTTATGTCACATGAAAGCAGTTATATAAGATGTTTCTTACTGATAGCCCTGTGATAAATAAATAATAAGTAATGATTTAAAACAATTTACTAGAAGATAGTTGTTTTACAATGTTGTGTTACTTTCTGCGGCACAGCAAAATGAATCAGTTTTTTATATATATATATATATATATATATATGTATATATACACATAAATCCACTCTTTTTTAGATTCTTTTCTCCTATAGGCCACTACAGAGTATTGAGTAGAGTTTCCTGTGCCTTACAGTAGGTGCTTTTTAGTTGTCTATTTTATATATAGTAGTGGGTATATGTGAATTCTAATCTCCCAATTTATCCCTTTTCCCACTTACTCCCTGGTAACCATAAATTTGTTTTGTGTGTGTTTAGTCGCCGAGTCATGTCTGACTCTTTGCAACCCCATGGACTGTAACCCACCAGACTCTTCTGTCTTTGGGATTCTGCAAGCAAGAATACTGGAGTGGGTTGCCATTTCTTTCTCCTAAATTTGTTTTATACATCTATAATTCTATTTATGTTTTGTAGGTAAATTCATTTGTACTCTTTTTTGGGGAGTCCACATGTAAGTGATTCTGAAAATAAATTTAACCACGTTTTTACACATTTTTCTCTCATAGCATGTTTTATACTAGGAAGTTTCACCTGTTGGATAAGAATGATTAATGTGATCATCCTTGTTAGCTCTACCAAGTAAAGTGGGTTCTGTAAATTACAGGCTGTATTTCTTAGTTTAGACCTTTAGTCTGCTAAACAAATAACATTCCTCCTAGTTATTTGAGGTTGTCAATAAAAAAATATTTTACAGGCCATTTAAAACACATTTTTCCAATTTTAATTTAATAGCAGGCTTGATGAATAATGAGCAAAAGGATAACCCTTATAAAATTATAAACATCTATAAGAAATTTTGATACTCTCCCTGGAATTTGACAATAAAATCTTAAATAATTGTTTTTCTTTATAATGAAAAGTGATCATTTCATTAGGGCTAAAATGAGCAAAATCTTTATCTTGAAGGGTTTTATCATATGTTTAACAATAACAAAATTTTCGTTTGTTAACTTAAAAGCTATATAACTTTATAAAATTTTATAAAACTTTATAAAATCACAACTCTCAGGTTTCTGACATTCAATATGAATATATTGTAACAGATATTTTAGGAAATTGGTTTACATTTGTTGTATCTTTTATAATTTTTATTTTATTGATTCAATACTCAACTGTTGTAGAAATGAAAGAAGTCAATATTTATTTGCTGACTAATAATATGCAGCTTACCACTCTACAAGTCACAGTTTACTCTGCAGTAATATGGAACAATTACATTTTTTTTTTCTTTCCATAACAGTGACAGTAAAATAGTGGTTTAGTCAGAAAGTTGTGTCTGACCCATGGCAACCGCATGGACTGAAGCCTGCCAGGCTTCTCCGTCCATGAGATTTCCGCACAAGAATCTTGGAGTGGGTTGCCGTTTCCTTCCCAGGGGTTCGTCCCAATGCAGGGATCGAACCTGAGTCTCCTGCATTGTAGGCCAGATTCTTTACCAACTGAGCTACCAGGGAAGCACGGTGACATCTTATTTTGCCTTTAACACAAGTTTTTTTTTTTCTTCCATGAAGCTCCGTCTTACGACCACAGAAAAATTAATCATTCCTGTCTATATTTGTGTACCTTATGTCGCTTCCAAAATTGCATCGTGCTCCAATTATTTATTTTTTAAACTCTCTGACCTCTTCTTTGACTAAAATGAGGTTTCTAAAGAATACCCCACAACTCCTAGCACAATGCTCAAACAATTGGCATGGCCCAAAATTGAACCAATATCAATAATTTAATACAGAAATTAAGTCCCTGTGCATGATATTGTGCTAGGAATTTTGATTATGTACATGCATAGGAAATTTTGCCCTAATATCTTCAGAGTTCAACAAAAATTTGAAAGCACCATGAAAGAATTAGAACTAAGACTTTTTTTTGGCAGAAGAAAGATAAGGATATTTAAATTAAGAAATAAAGTAAGGTTAAAGCAATGACAGAAATAACTTTTGAAAATAAAATTAAAAATTTCAATAAATGATTTTGCACTAAAAAACCAATGTATCTCGTGACCAAAATTATAGCTCTTTCAGATAACATAAATGCATCACTTTGAATGTTCTATTTTAACTGTACTTTATAAAAAGTCTGTCATCATTGTCACTTCCAGAATTGAATTGTGTGCTAATTATTATTTTTAACTTTCTGATCTGCCTGCATTTTGAAGCAGAATTTAACCCTATGTCCATAAATAAACATTACTACAAATGTTTATATAATGCTATTTCTTTTAGAGTTTTCTCTAGAAGCTTTCTGTGTATTTGCAAAGTATCCACATGGAAGTACACATTAATATTTTTCCACTGAGATTTGGAGGTTTTAAACTATGTAATAAAGAAATAATAAGTCATCATTTTAGAACTAGACACTAAATTCTGTTTAGAAAGAAAATAAAAATTTTGAATAGAATAGTAAATAGACTGGCTTATATATAACTTATTATTGTGTGGATCACAATAAACTGCGGAAAATTCTGAAGGAGATGGGAATACCAGACCACCTGACCTGACTCTTGAGAAACCTGTATGCAGGTCAGGAAGCAACAGTTAGAACTGGACATGGAACAACACACTTGTTCCAAATAGGAAAAGGAGGACGTCAAGGCTGTATATTGTCACCCTGCTTATTTAACGTACATGCAGAGTACATCATGAGAAACGCTGGGCTAGAAGAAGCACGAGCTGGAATCAAGATTGCTGGCAGAAATATCAATAACCTCAGATATACAGATGACACCACCCTTATGGCAGAAAGTGAAGAAGAACTAAAGGGCCTCTTGATGAAAGTGAAAGAGGAGAGTGAAAAAGTTGGCTTAAAACTCAACATTCAGAAAACTAAGATCATGGTATCCGGTCCCATCACTTCATGGCAAATAGATGGGGAAACAGTGGAAACAGTGCTGACTTTATTTTTCTGGGCTCCAAAATCACTGCAGATGGTGATTGCAGCCGTGAAATTAAAAGATGCTTACTCCTTGGAAGGAAAGTTATGATCAACCCAGACAGCATATTAAAAAGCAGAGACATTACTTTGTCAACAAAGGTCTGTCTAGTCAAGGCTATGGTTTTTCCAGTGGTCATGTATGGATGTGAGAGTTGGACTGTAAAGAAAGCTGAGCATCGAAGAATTGATGCTTTTGAACTGTGGTGTTGGAGAAGACTGTTGAGAGTCCCTTGGACTGCAAGAAGATCCAACCAGTCCATTCTAAAGATCAGTCCTGGGTGTTCATTTGAAGGACTGATGTTGAAGCTGAAACTCCAATACTTTGGCCACTTGATGCGAAGAGCTGACTCATTTGAAAAGACCCTGATGCTGGGAAAGATTGAAGGCTGGAGGAGAGGGGGACAGCAGGATAATTGGTTAGATGGCATCAGTGACTCAATGGACATGAGCTTGGGTAAACCCTGGGAGTCGGTGATGGACAGGGAGGCCTGGCATGCTGCATTTCATGGGGTCGCAAAGAGTTGGACATGACTGAGCGACTGAACTGAACTGAACTGATAGATAACTTATAAAAATAACATTATGCCAATATTATCAAAAAATTTTATATTTCCCAATTAAAATATATTTGTGATACTTCCCATATTTAAAAAGAAAAGATAGAGGTTGAGCAACACACTGTATTAAAATTTGATTTTGAACTCAAATTAAGGTAACCTGAATATTGAACCTGGGATATTCCCTTCACTTATTTTGACAACTCTTGTGATTCCGGTGACCTTTAGTTTTCATCACGTTTAATTTTTCTTTGAGAAGTAGTTTAAGATTATTGTAAAAAAACCTAAAATAAACAATGACAACAACAACAACAAAACTACTTTAGGAAGACCAGAAAATCACAGTGAAACAAAACTCTGGAATTTCAATGTTTTATCTTCAAAGAATTCTGGATTTTAAGTCCTATAATCTATTTTCCAGGTTGGGCACTTGCCCGTTGTCCAGATTTGTTCAGTTTTATTGTTACTTATTGTAAAATTTAATTTTTTAACCTAATTTTGCTCATCTTTAAAAACAGACATTGGAATATTTGATCTCCGAAGTCATTATTTTATTACAAGTGAAATTTTAACTTGTCAAATCATACAATCAAATCACAGGAGAAAAATTTAGGTCATTTTATAAACTGATTTAAGTGACTTTTTTTCCGCCTGTCACAATAAATTAGTTAAGATTTTCTTCAATATCTAAGCTTTTTTCATTTTTTTTTTCTGTCATAAATGTTCAATTTAACATTCTGCTTCTCAGCTGTGACTGACTCTTTGCAACCCCATGCACTGAAGCTCACCAGGCTCCTCTGTCCACAGGATTTCCCAGACAAGAATACTAGACTAGGCTGTCATTTCCTTCTCCAGGGGATCTTCCCTACCCAGGGATCAAACCCACATCTCTTGCATCTCCTGCATTGGCAGGCAGATTATCACTAGCATCTATTTTATATCTGCTTTGATTTTATATAAAAGTGACAGTTTATATATTTTAGATTTTATAAACAAGTAAACTACTGAAGATTACAAATAATACTAAATTGTTAAGAAAAAGAAAGACCTTGGATTGGAAGTATTTTTAATTAACTTCACAATCATAATATTTGAAATAGAATCTGATTACTATCTTGACCTCATCTAGGAAAATGATCTTTAAGATCCTACAAAGAAACAACATTAAAGAAAAGAGTTTACTAGGCAAAATCAGTCATTTAAAAATGCAAAAACACATACACAAATACAGACACACACATGTTGCTTACAAATAATTATTTTACTATTAAACAATAGCAAGTTATTTGAGAGGTTTCAAGCCATATGTTTAAATATTTGGATGGAACATGTTTTGAAGTAAGCACATGACCTTTTGTCAGAATGATAAATTTTGGTTCTCATTTCCTTTGTGAAGGGTAAATCTTTTTATCTCCAATGATATCAATCCAAACTGTCTGTTGTAAATCTCTCAGGATGTGAGTAAATGAACGGGCCATCTCTGGTTATTTGCTTCCTCCTCTGAATATTAATTTTTCATTTTTAGAGGTATTTCTGCTTTATATATTGAGTAACTGATATGACCTTTTATAAGATATATATTTTAATTTTAGTAAAACATTATATTTTAGATACACATTTCATATCTATAATTTTTTCTTATGTCTATCTGTTTTATTTTATATCAACCCTGTAGTATAATTTTTCCCAGAAAATTCCAAATTTCACTTCTATTCTTCTAGCATCCATCAATCCTAAAGTTCAAAGTCATCATTCAAAATTCAAGATTATAACATATACCTAAATGTTTCTGCTAATCAATGTATCCTGCTCACATTAATGGTGACTGAAAAAGAATAAGGAATATGATTTTAAAGTAGATGAAAAAGAAATAAAGATATTTAAGTTCAGTAAGAGTATGAATTATAGAGTCTCTTCAAAATGAGAATAACAACCAAATTTTAATTTGAATCTAATTCAATTTGATCAATTGGTTTATTGTGGTTATTATAAGCTCACCCTTGCAAGGAAATAAACTATATCTCTTTGAAGGGCTTAAAAAAATCAGGACTGAGAAATCTCTATCCTCCTTACCTCCCTTTGTTTTTTATATTTATTTTACTATTATTATCATTAACCTTTATTCTAGTTAGATGCACGTGCATATCCTCTAATAGACTGTAAGTCCCTTATAAGAATAAAGGCTGTTGTTTTTTTGTTTTTTTTGTTTTTGTTTTTTTTCATTCTTGCTTCCCTGACAATGCCTAACACATAACGCCTTATATAAAGTCTTTACTCTAACATGGTATGATGACTCAAATGTCACCCAAAAGCACTAAATATTAGCATCTCAAAAACAGTGATTTGCCTTGTACTTTTCACATTATTGAAATGCTTGAGTTTTGAGTTTTGCTTCTATGTATGACTTAAATTTTCCAGGCTCTAGGTCAATTCACAGATATTTCAAAACTCAAATTTAATTTTATGATTTAGGGATACTTTGTTATAACACCCTTTTATGTACTGATCGTAGAAATGTTTTAATAAAGTACAATGGTAAGACTGTAACAAAAGGATAGCAATACTGGAAGGTGTGTGACTTAGATAAGACTTGCCATAAGGAACCTAGAGCAGCTTTAATATACACACAGATGGAAGGGAAACCAACAGTGGATTGAAAAATGCAAAGTTTTACTCACAAGGTGACCTGAGAGAAAGGCTGTCAGTGGGGGTGAAGATTTTACTGGTTTAATAATAAATAGGTATACATAAATAATTAGTTTGTGACAGTTTTAATGACAACTCAGCCATGGGAGAAGATAAATCTACATATTGAAAGAAAGCAGTTAAAATGTTGACTTGCAGAATGACAGAAGTAAAGAGGATACGTTTAAGTGGAGACAGGCAGCTTGTCTAAATATGGCTAATATTAAATACAGGTGATTATAGCATTTGAAATTAAAAATAATCTCTGATTCACTTATTTTAACATTGCCAAGTCCCCTCAGCTGCATATTTCACCAGGTGCTTGTGCAGTTGGAACAACAAGCATATCCAATGATTTAAAAATAACATTCACGGTGTCACCTGATGTCACTCCAGATAAAAAAACACTATTCCCAATCAGAGAGAACACTCTCTGGTGTTCATCCTAACACATCCAAAACCTGCACTACATATTTATGCCATGTATTTTTTAAAGAATCTTTTGGATCTTGAACATATTAAGTAGATTAAGCTTTCTGAAAATTGTAAACATAGAAAATAAATGAAACACTGGCCTTAGGAGTCTTATGTCTGTACAGAGCTCTTTTTTCATGATCAGGTTTAAAGAAAATAAAGATGTTTTTTCTTGTTTTGTCCAAATACTACAAATCAAGTCAAATATAAGTGTGATATTCATGATTCCTTCTTTAAAATGATATTTAAGGCCTATGATTTTAGGAAACTCAAGTACATAGTCTGCTAAATATATTGGTTCAGATTCAGGAAAGAAAATGAGCATTTATCAAGTCATTCAGGCAGACAATGTGCTAGGTGCTTTGTGTGCATTTACTTTTCCCAATAAAAGTCCTATGAGGAAAATATCTTACCTGTTTAGTAGATAAAGTAACTGAAGTCCTGAAAGATTAACCTGATTTCTCAAGATCCAAAAGAAACTCAGTGACAAAAACAGGACTGGCCCTTAGAATTCTCTAGAAAACCATATCTATGCATACCTAAGTACCTGTATAAGGATTGTTTCTCAAATTTATGTGGAAAGGATTAATGATATAATTTTGAGAATGTATTGATGTTCACTCCTGTCACCCTTCTTCCACCAATTTGACTTTATAGTCTGAAAATAAAGCATCAAGAATCACAAGTACATTTGTTTCTATTGGGCAAATGACAGATTCAGTTTCTTCACGCATTTGTATAAAAAAAGGGGGGTGGGAGCTCTTTGAAACATTGTTGCACACTACATTCACATTCTGTTAGTCTGAAAATGAAGGAACTTAATTTATAACACTACAAGCTCTGGTTTATCCAAAATCTTTGAGTAGATCACAGACAGAGACTCTCTAATCTTATCAAGAAATTCTGAGTGAAAAATATAATTGACAAGCTTATAGAAGATAAAAACACAAAATGACAGAGACACGATAAATGAACAGGAAATATCCAGCAACATATTGTAATTACTGGAGTGATTCTAATACATATTTTTTTTTTAAACCATCCTTAACTCATGAAGGTCATGGATATTTGGAAGAAAAAACAGGAATTGAAGGGAAATATCAGATAGTAAAAGTCTGATAGTGTCATAATGCTGTTTTAGAAGTTTTCAAACAAATGAAATATTTTGGTGTTAAATCATGAAGCCTTAGATATTTCATTTTAATTTATCTTATATAAGCCTCTTGAGACCTTTGTGAAACCAGACTTTGATCTTTTGCATTTTGACAATCACTTATAGCATAATTTTCATCAAATTTCATAAGGAATAGTGTTTCTTTCTAATAAATAATTAATAAAGACAATATCTACTAATTGATATATTAATGAGAACAGAATTTTCAGAAGTCTTATAGCTCTTCCCCCCAGTCTGACATTGGTATCGCCCCTTAGCTAGACTTTCAGCTTGTTGTTGATCTTCGGTTGTTGAGTCATGTCCGACTCTTTGTGACCCCATAGACTGCAGCACACCAGGCTTCCCTGTCCTTCATTATCTCCCAGAATTTGCTCAAACTCATATCCATTGAGTCAATCATGCCATCCAACTACCTCATTCTCTGTTTTCCTTCTCCTCCTTGGCCTCAGTCTTTCCCACTGTCAAGGTCTTTTCCAATGAGTCAGCTCTTTGCATCAGGTGGCCAAGGTACCGGAGCTTCAGTTTTAAGATCAACCCTCCCAATGAGTTTTCAGGTTGATTTCCTGTAGGACTGACTAGTTCGGTCCCCTTGCTGTCCAAGGGACCCACAAGAGTCTCCTTCAGCACTACAATTTGAAAGTATCAAGTCTTTAGTGCTCAGCCTTCTTTATGGTCCTATTCTCACATCCGTACATGACTCCTGGAAAATCCATACCCTTGGCTATACAGAGCTTTGTTGGCAAAGTGATGTCCTTATTTTTTAATATGCTATCTAGGTTTTTCATAGCTTTCCTTCTAAGGAGCAAATGTCATTTAATTTCATGGCTGCAGTCACCATCTGCAGTAATGTTGGAGACCAAGAAGACAATTTCTGTCAGTTTCCATTTTTTCCTCATCTGTTTGCCATGAAATGATGGGGCCAGAAGCCATGATTTAGTTTTTAGAATGTTGAGTTTTAACCCAGCTTTTCCAGTCTCCTCTTTCACTGTTATCAAGAGGCTCTGTGGTTGCTTTGCACTTTCTGCCATTAGAGTGGTATTATCTGCATGTCTGAGGTTGTTGATATTTCTCCTGGCAATCTTGATTGTAGCTTCTGATTAATCCAGCTCAGCATTTCACATGATGTACTCTCTATATATGTTAAATAAGCAGGGTAAGTTAAATAAGCAGAGAGACAATATACAGCCTTGATGTACACCTTTCCCAATTTTGAACCAATTTATTCTTCCATGTATGGTTAACTGCTGCCTCTTGACCTCCATACAGGTTTCTCAGAAGACAGGTAAGGTGATCCGTTATCCCCATATTTTTAAGAGTTTTCCAGTTTGTTGTTGTCCACACAATCAAAGCCTATAGTGTAGTCAATGAAGCAAAGTAGATGTTTTGCTGGAATTCCCTTGCTGTTTCTATGATCCAATGGATGTTGGCAATTTGATCTCTGCCAACAGAGATATTTGATCTCTTCTTCTGCCTTTTCTAAATCCATCTTGTACATCTGGAAATTTTGGTTCACATACTGCTGAAGCCAAGCTTGAAGGATTTTGAGCATTACCTTGCTAGTATGTGAAATAAGTGCATTTGTGCAGTAGTTTTAACATTCTTTGGCATTGCCCTTCTTTGGGATTAGAATGAAAATTGACCTTTTTCCAGTCCTGTGGCTACTGCTGAGTTTTCTAAATTTTCTGGCATATTGAGCACAGCACTTTCACAGCATCATCTTTCAGGATTTGAAATAGCTCAGCCGGAATTCTATCAGCTCCACTAGCTTTGTTTGTAGTAATGCCTCATAAGGCCCGCTTGACTTCGCATTCCAGGATGTCTGGCTCTAGGTGAGTGATCACACCATTGTGGTTCTCTGGGTCATGAAGACCTTTTTTGTATAGTTCTTCTGTGACCTTTTTTGTATAGTTCTTCTGTGTATTCTTGCCCCCTCTTCTTAATCTCTTCTGCTTCTGTTAGGTCCTTACCATTTATCTCCTTTATTGTGTCCATCTTGGCATGAAATGCTCCCTTGGTATCTCTGATTTTCTTGAAGAGATCTATAGTCTTTCTCATTCTATTGTTTTTCTCTGTTTCTTTGTGTTTTTCACATAAGAAGTCTTTCTTATCTTACCTTGCTATTCTTTGGAACTCTGCATTCAGATGGATAAATCTTTTGTTTCTCCTTTGCCTTTCACGTCTTTTCTCAGATATTCACAAGACTCCCAAGACAATCACTTAGCCTTGTTGCATTTCTTCTTCTTGTGGATGGTTTTGGTCATGACCTGCTGTACAATGTTATGAACCTCTGTTTGTAGTTCTTTAGGCACTCTGTCTATCAGATCTAATCCCTTAACTCTATTTGTCTTCTCCACTGTATAATCATAACAGATTTTATTTAGGTCATACCATAGTGGTCTAGTGGTTTTCCTTACTTTCTTCAATTTAACCCTTAATTTTGCAGTAAATAGTTTATGATCTGAGTCACAGTCAGCTCCAGGTCTTCTTATTGCTGACTGTATACGGCTTCTCTATCTTTGACTGCATAGAGTATCAATCGATCTGAATTCGGTATTCACCATCCGGTGATATCCATGTGGAGGGATATTGAAGAGTTGTTGGAAGAGTGTGTTTGATATGACCAGTGCATTCTCTTGGCAAAACTCTGTTAACCTTTGCCCTACTTCATTTTGTACTCCAAAGCCAAACTTTCTTGTCACTCCAGATATCTTTTGACTTCCTACTTTTGCGTTCCAGTTCCCTATGATGAAAAGGAAATTATTTTTTTTTGGTGTAAGTTCTAGAAGGTATTGCAGGTCTTCCTAGAACTGTTCCACTTCAGCTTCCTTAGGACTAGGGGTTGGAGAATAGACTCGGATTACTGTGATGTTGAATGGTTTGCCTTGGAAATTAACCAAGGTCATTCTGTCGTTTATGAGATTGTACCCAAGTACTGTATTTTGGACTCTGGTTGACTATGAGGGCTACTCCATTTCTTTTCAGGGATTCTTACCCACAGTGGTAGATATAATGGTCATCTGAATTAAATTTGTGCATTCCTGTCCATTTTAGTTCAGTGATTCCTAAAATGTCAGTGTTCACTCTTGCCATCTCCTGGTTGACCATGTTCAATTTTCCTTAATTCATGAATGTAACACTTCAGGTTCCTATGCGATATTGTTCTTTATAACAGTAGACTTTATTTTCACTATCAGACACATCCAAACCAAGCATCGTTTCCATTTTGGCCTAGCCAGTTCATTCTTTCTGGTGCTATTTCTCTGCCCCTCCCCAGTAGCATATTGGACACCTGCTGACCTGGGATGCTCATCTTTCAGTGTCATATATTTTTGTTCAACAACTAGTTTCTGATTTTGGTGTTCTCATAGGAGAAGATTAGCACATGTCCTTCTACTCCACCATCATGTTACAACTGTCTTTCAGCTTAGTCATTTGCACTATCAATGCAGTCAGTTTTCTTTACATCCAGTCTATGTTTCTTCATCTTGCCCACAAGGCTTTCTCAGAGATGTAGCCAGATTTTTTGCCTAATCCATACATACCAAGGTGACTGCATCTCCCTAAAACTAAAAGTGTCAGGATAGCAATAAGTTAATATGTTATGGTACAATAAAGTGAGCTCATGCTGCTCCTATTGGACTAGACATAAAAGAGATACCTTTCCTGCAAAGTGATTGGAGGAATAAAAACAAATCAAATAGCAAGATAAATCTAGAGACGTATGGAAGCCAGTTTCAATTTATATTCCATTAAATACTAGGGAAGCTTTTGCTATGAATCTTCTTGAAACTGAAATGATCTCTTTATGATCTCTTTTGTCTCTTTCTTTTTTTTATCCTACATTTATTTAGATATTTAAGCTTTTCAGAAAGTAGAACATAGACTTGTTCATCTCTCTTTGGGATATGTCTTTCATACAGGGGTTAGAACCTGCTACTTAAAATTGCTTGGTGATGATGTCACCTAATTTTTTTTGAGTGAGTGGTGAGAGGAGAGAGATTATCTCCCATTTGTGAATTAACAGCTAACTATATCCATATATATATGTACATATCCATGTATATATGGATATGTATCCATATATATATATACACTATCCCACTTCATATATAAATATATATGTATATATATGTATACATGTATATATATACACTATCTTCTATATCCTAAAGATATTAGCAGAATTTAAATACCTGTATCTGAAATCATCACTACCTTTCTAATTTTATTCCAATGGTAAAATATTTCCCCAAATTATAAGGAATATATTTATAAATTACCTTGAAGTCTTAGACAGTTAATATTTTTAAATGATTTATATAAGCTTTCTACTTCTAAACAAGATTTAATATACTCATGCATAGTTTGAATATTGCCTATATAAAGGTTAATTTACAAAGAATGATTATATTTTCACTCTAAATTCAAAGATCATAAATAAGATGCCACAGAAAGTCAAATCCTTTGATACAATAAACCTAGTATTTAGATTGCCAAAAGCTACCAAGTATCAGCTTATTCAGTACAATTGTTAGGTAAATATATCACTGTTCCTATTTTTGTCTCATTCAACATCTTGGTAAAAAAAGCATAAAAAAGGAAATTTTACAAGTTGCCCTTCCAAAAATATTGTTTATACCTCTATAAAGGTGGTGTTTATGATTATTTGTGAAACTTTACCTGTTTGTAGCATTGTATATTTCAGATATAATTTTTAGTAGGGTAGCCAAATAGCAAATAAATATTCCTGTAAAAGAGGGAGAAATACAACAAAAGGTAATAAAAAAAAATGAAAAGTTCACTAAAATGATAATTTTTTGTACTTGTTCTCAAAATTTGTATTGATATGTCTATTATTTCCATTATCTAATCTCATTTTTTTCTTTAAAGAATACTTATACTTTAATTGACAGTACACTATTCATTATGATTATATAGTTAGATTCTCAAATAACTGAATGAAAAATTAAAGTATATTCATATTAAATAGTTTTTCATTAAAGGTTAGAATGCTTAGAAAATACTAAACACAGTGGGTCATATGGAAGAGTATTCATTTGCCTATGTATATCTTTATTTTATACCTATAGAATTAACATTAAATTATAGAATAGCTGTTTGCTGATTTTTTCAACAAAGCCATAAAATAAATAGAGTCAGTTTTATTTTTACAGGGCTGCAGCTGAAATCAAGGTAGAAAAGAATAAGTAAATCTTTGTCATTATAGATTCATGCAAAACACAGTAAGAGATGAAGGATGTGAGTACTTCAGGATGTAAGGGTATCTTAATACTTGCACACACAAATCAAGTTAAAAAGCAGCTACTTAGAACTGAAAACAATTTCTTTTTTTATAATTTGCAATTGAAAGTGGAATTGTTTTAGAAAATAGTAATGCTAGTTCACCTATATTTACATATTAATCTGTGAGGCATTTCTTATAAATAGGAACAAATAGTCTTTCACTGCATGAAAATATTACACCGCTTAATACCAACATAATGATAGCAATTGTTGAAAATAAATTAAAACAGTAGAATTATAGACATTAAAGGAATCATTTATGGCTATTTAATGTTATCTTTGTCCTTGTAAATATAATGCTTTCAAATTATAGTAGACTGTCTCATTCTCAGTTTTTGGGAAAATAAGAAATAGAGTTTAAGTGCCATGACAAGTATAAATGGAAATTGAAAAAAGTTAAATGTGATAATAGTGTTGTTTCATTTTCAGATGTTTTAGTCAATGATAAGAATTACACTTAAAATATTTCTATAATTTTAAAATTTGTTCTGTTTCTGTTTCCCTTTAAAGAAATTTTTTATATATCTATATATCAGGCATTCAGCTATGTATCTATAAATCAAACTTTAAAAAATGCTTCAATCCAAACAAAATTCTTTTTGCAATAAATGCCTTTTCTCATGTCTTTTGTCATTTGATAATAAATTTATTTGTAATATAATAGTTGGTTTATGAAATAAGCATAGCTTATGCAAAATCTAATGTATTTATTATACATTATTACCTATAATGTATAATTATAAATAATGCACATATTATTTATAATGTATAATAATAATTATATTATTATTTATAATGCTTTTTAAGAATAATTATAAAAATGGAAATTGTATGCTATCTTGATGTAGGTGAGAGGTCACACAGAAGTAAGTCATATTCCACTCTTAGCCAAATGTACCATTAGAACAATATAAAAATAATTTAGATAAGGAAAGACACATTATTCTAAGCTCATCTATTGTTTAAATAGCTGTAAAAGATGTCTGGAACACATAAACAGGTGACCAAACTGTAATGACTCAACATTTCTCATGCAATTTGCTCTCCTATTTCCAGGACTGCATCCTCAATGCAGAGGCAATCAGCTTGGTATTTAAATAAATTTTAAAAGTGGTATTTTGAATGATTATTGGAAACAGGATTATCGCCAAGTTACCCAGAGTGGCTATCCATGAAACTTGGTCTACTTTACCTCCTACAAAAAAAAAAATGAGATTAAAAAAGTTAAAAAGATTACAAACAATGATTAACTTGAATATTATGTAGCTAGTTGTATAAAATGTTAAGATTTCTATATATATATGTGTGTGGGCATGTTAAGCTGCTTCAGTCATATCCAATTCTTTGGGACCACATGGACTCTAGGCCACCAGGATCCTCTGTCTATGGGGTTCTCCAGGCAAAAAACTGGAGATGGTTGCCATGCCCTCCTGCAGGGGATCTTCCAGACCCAGAAATGGAAAACATATCTTTAAGTCTCCTGCATTGGCAGGGGAATTCTTTACCACTAGTGCCACATGGGAAGTGCCTCCCTCCCCCTACCCTGCCGCCTCTCTCTCTCTCTCTCTCTGTCTCTCTCTCTCTCTCTATACATACACACACACACACACACACACACACATATGTGTATATATATATACACAAATGTGTATATACATATATATATATGTATATATTCTAAGAGCAATTTGAAAGAAGATAGAATACATAGGAGGTATCATAGTAGTTGCTTTGGGTCGCTGATCAAAAGAATGTTAACATCAGGAGTGAAGAACGGAATAGCACTGTGTACTACTCCAAATATAAACATTGAAGGCCTTTACATGAAGCAGAAACATTGTTTCCTAATCAGAGAGTTTTGCTGTGCTGCTTCATTTTGGTTTTTATTTTATTTGTATTTTTAGTAAAATTTAATGGATTGAGAAGCTCAACCGCACCTGAATGTAATGCCCTAGGAAACAGACTCCAAAAATACACTGACCTTGTCATAACCTGAAATGTTCAGTTGAAAACTGTTCAGTTAAAACAGAACTGCACTTGCTATGTCACAGAGATACCACTAGTAATTTAAGGTAACTGTCACTTTAAAAGTAGCCATCAACTCTGTCTAAATATACATTATTTTTATATAAAAACCTGGTATCTTCTTTCAACATGTATTTCAAAGGAAGCTAATACAGTGAATAAGTCTTTAAAGCAACTACATTTCTGTTATGCTACTGTGAAAGAAAATTGTAGTCATTAGTTAAAAAAGTGAATAAAATTGGTTATATGCTACACAGTGACCTTGATATTGATTTTTAAAAAATTCTTGTAACCTGCATGATACCCAAACTACTGTTCACAACCTCACCTGTGTAAAGAAACAGTTTTCCATTTGAAAAACATTCTACATTTCTGAGCTAAAAAAACAGTGTATCGGCTAAGTACATTTTAGTGGTTGGGTTTATAATGGAGCTGAGACATGATATTATTATAATACAACTACATATAATTTGAGGAAAATTAATTCTTTCAAATTTATCTTAAGCTCCATGGAGTTTTTAATAAGTAGGTATGCATATGAAATTGTATTAGCAGCTTTAAATATTAACAATTATAATAGGGGCTAATGAAAGAAACATTGTCTTATGTTTATTGACTTAGTCACAAATTTTGACTAATAAGTTGTTAATGTTCACTTATTTTCCACACTTCTAGTGAAATACACTAGAAATCCATCTAGATATTCCATCAAAATACTAGATTTTTTTCTCAAGATATTGCCTATGAGCCTCAGGCAATCTCTAAGTCTTTTTTGGTTCCTGAGGTTTCAACTGAGAAAAGTGCCAATTAGTTCCAATTTTGATGATGATATTCATGACGTGGTCTCTAATATAAAATAATTTTTGTGGGAAATTTGGTGACATGTTTCCTCAGGATACGGACAGAGACCAATACACTCAGCATTCTATAGTGCTGTCTAAATGTGACATAGTCTATCAATGCCAGCACATTTAAATAGAAAGTGAAAAATATTTCTTTTTATGATGGTCTCTAATTTCAGACATACAGTTCAGATCCTTGGAAACACCTCGATGTCTGACATTTAGGGCTTATATTTATAATTTTTGATGATAACAATTATTGGCTATATTGACTGTGCCAAGGAAGTAAGAATCATATTATGTTTCAATCTCTTCAAATAAAATCATGTCTGAAATACTGTACTCAGTCATTGGACCCATATTTTGAGGGAGATACTGCTAAACTGAGGCATCCATAAGGCAATGACCAGAACGACAAGAGAATTTCATAGAAAGAGAAGAATGAACAGTGTTAATAAGAAGCTCAAATTTATGAAGAAAATGATTGGTTAGGGAAACTTTTTTTTTTTTAACATTGAATTCATTGTCCTGTGGATGATGCTCTAACCTGAGTCTATATGGTGCAGGAAATAACTAAGAGCAGTGGGTAAAATTGCTGAGAAATTCAATATGAGATAGAATTCCCTGAAAATCATGGCTGTCTGAAATTAAAATGTGCTGTTCTTGTTAGATATCTTCAAAGAGCAGATGACACCAGTTACCTTGGAGACTATAGAGTTCATGCCTGGAGTAAAGAATTGGATGAGGAAATCTCTATAGACTTAAATGATTTTGATGTTCTGTGAATTTTATAACTGAACTATTTCCTTGTGATAAACTTTTCCCAAATGTTTCAGTGTTCCAAATGTTCAAGACAGGAATCTATTAAGTTGAAACTTATGAAATTGCAAGCCTTATAGGTTCAAAGTGGTAAATAGTAGCAGTGTCAGGCAGTTTCATTTACACCCATGGTTTTCTGAAACTATGCTCTAAAAAAGAATTGAGTACCCCCTCCCAAATATGCTATTAATCTCCTGTTTTGTTCATTTAGCAAAATTGAAGCCAAATTCAAGAGATGTCATGTGTTTTAGAAGTAGTTGAATTGGTCACAAAGATGAAAAAAATAAATAAAGCTAATTGCCAATATATCAGATTACTTTTACTTAATTAAATTTCTCATAGTTGTTGGTCAAATAGAGAAGCAAACAATAACTAAACCAAAAAAAAAAACCACACAGATTACATGTAGTTATGAAAACTCTTTAAACATTGAAGAGTACCACTGATGCTCCAGTACTTTGACCACCTGATGCAAAGAGCTGAGTCATTGGAAAAGGCTCTCATGTTAGGAAAGGTTGAAGGCAAAAGGAGAAGGGGGTGGAAGAGGATGAGATCCTTAGATGGCATCACCAACTCAATGGACATGAATTTGAACAAACTCCAGGAGATAGAGAACGGCAGGGAAACCTGGTGTGCCACAGTTCATGGAATCGCAGAATCAGACACGACTTAGTGACTGAGCAACAACATGGAAAGTATACTATATCTTTAAGGATACTGGCTTTTATGTAATAGCAAGCAGGACACTAATTTATAAGGATAAATGAATTTATAAGTATATTATGCTAGAAGTAATTACATATCAGGAAAGTAAAACTGAATAAAAGAGAAATGGGAGGAAAAAAAATAGTGGTGACTCACTTTAAACATGAGTCAGGACATCTGCACTCAATCCCAACTGTTACTAATCATTTTAGTGATTCAGAGTAAGGCATGAAATCTCCCTGGCCTGAATTAGTTCATCTATAACATGAATGGTTTGGCTTAACTGACCTCTAGATCAATCTACACTTCTGAAATCTAAAATTTTGATACTGTTTGAAAATATTCAGGAATCAAAACTATAGGATCCTAGTAAAGGCGATCTAAGTTGAAGAAATTTTAACAAGAAATCAATTTGTTAAATTAATGGTAAAATGACTAAATTAATGGTTAAAAATAATATTTAAAGGCCAAATTTTTATTGACGGACTTAGTCCATGAGAGAAAAAATGTACACATAACTGTGTGTGTATTTCTTTTGTATTTTGGTTAAATTCATTGCATAGACTTGGCTGAAATATCAGTTTAATGCCTTGTTTGGTTTGTTACTATAGTGACCTTGAGAATACTCCTTTTAGGTCTCTACAGGAGCTAATTGACTTATCTCTCCAGGTTCAGTGCTCGGAAATCCATTACAGTAGTTGGTGTTGAAGCAGTATTTCCAGTTGGGTACTCCCAATCCATTATTGAACAACATGGCGGGGATAAGACATGTCCATTCTGGAAAGGCACCTGAATTCTCTTGGTGATTCTCTCGAAGAATACCAAATAGCTTTGTCAAAGTTTCCTTGAAATTTCATTGCATTCATTGTTTCCATTCAGTTTTTTTTTCCTTCCTCCTCCCCCTTCATTCAGAATAGGCTTGTCTCACAATTGGACAGTCCCAGGATCTAGTGGCCCTCACACCTTTAACCAATAGGTGTTTTATTTTGTAAATCTCTTGCATACATAGTCATTTCTCAGCATCTGCTTCCTGGAAGGTCTGGACTGATAAGTTACTCAGATCTTTTCCATTTCATTCTGTTTGTTGTTTTCTAGTTGCTAAGTGGTATCTAACTCTTTGCCACTTCATGGACTGTAACCTGCCAGAATCCACTTGCAATGCATGAGATGTGGGTTCATTCAGCTTACTCATCTATAAATTGGAGATAATAATACCTAATTTATTTGGTTAGGATGAAAACTATATGATCTCATCAATGAAAATATGGCATTTTGCTTATACAATGCTAATGTCTGTTATTTCTCTCTAGCCAAATTGGACAGCTAAGTTATTTGGTCTCACCACTCTTATTCACATTGTGCCCTCAAATTAAATTACCCTCTCTATCTACAAATAGCTAACTCCTACAACATTTCAGTTCAGTTCAGTTCATTCGCTCAGTCATGTCCGACTCTTTGAGACCCCATGAACCACAGCACGCCAGGCATCCTTGTCCATCGCCAATTGCAGGAGTCTACCCAAACCCATGTCCCTTGAGTCGGTGATGCAATCCAAACATCTCATCCTCTGTCGTCCCCTTCTCCCCCTGTCCTCAATCTTTCCCAGCATCAGGGTCTTTTCAAATGAGTCAGCTCTTCCCATCAGGTGGCCAAAGTATTGGAGTTTCAGCTTCAATGTCAGTCCTTCCAATGAACACCCAGGACCGATCTCCTTTAGGATGGACAGGTTGGATTTCCTTGCAGTCCATGGGACTCTCAAGAATCTTCTCCAACACCAAACTTCAAAAGCATCAATTCTTTGGTTCTCAGCTTTCTTTATTGTCCAACTCTCAACATCCATACATGACCACTGGAAAAACCATAGCCTTGACTAGACAGACATTTGTGGACAAAGTAATGTCTCTGCTTTTTAATATGCTGTCTAGGTTGGTCATAACTTTCCTTCCAAGGAGCAAGCGTCTTTTACTTTCATGGCTGTAATCACCGTCTGCAGTGATTTTGGAGCTCAGAAAAATAAAGTCAGCTACTGTTTCCACTGTTTCCCCATCTATTTGCCATGAAGTGATCTACATCATTTATTAGAACAATTGTTAAGGTTACCTCTTTCATAAAATTTTAAAATGTATTTTTTTTCTTCTTCAAAACTGCTAGTACTCTTCAAATATTTTCTGTTGAATGATCACCCTTTATTTTTCAACTGCCGCATTCTGTATGGAAAATATAATTGGGTCTGGGTTTCTATCTCACCCATATTTGCATTTTTGGGCATCTGGAACATAAGTTATCAATAAATGTTAGTTAAATGTTTTAAGTTTGTCTGCTGGTAGTCAGGGGTCATATCAATCAGAAATTCACCATAGAAAAGTTTGTTTTTTCTGTTAAGTACAGTGAGAAACCATTTATAGGTCTAAGTATGCATTGACAGACAGGATGTGTGTTTTATATTGATTGCCATGGATACTCTGTGAAGATATTGGGGTTGAGATTTAAGGTCTGTTCTGAAATAGAATGTTGGATTTGTTGTACCAAAGATTTACAGTGAGCTTTACCTATTACCACTGTAACTTACTAATCATGCCTTTTATCTCTTTTAAAGCAGTCTATCCATTATTTTTCAGCATTAATAATGAACCCGTAAGGTAAATTGTGCTATTAAACTGATGAGAAGGACATTAGGATCTCAGGAAATAATGACCTTTTCTATATTTAACTCACATCTGTAACTGGGATGCTGGGAAATCAATTCAGACTGGGAGTAGCAGAGATTAGGTGATAGAAATATAATGGGAGATCCTCCTCCCCACACCCTGGCCTGGCCTGATAAATGCCATACAGAAAAAAATAACAGATGATTTATTCCTTTTTCCAAAAACCTACAGAATTTCTCTCTTGCTTTCTGAACAAGAAAGAAATCTCAGGCACAGGTATATGGTGGTAGGCTTCAGAGATTCCAATATTTGTTTTAAATACTGTAACATCATTATTTGAATGGATGTGGATGCTTAGAATATCAAACATGAAGGAATAAGAATATAAAACGTATTCCAAAACTAAGCCTAAATGACACTGTCTCAGATTATCTATGGTTCTTATCCCCTCCATTAGTGCAAGTAATCGAGTGTTTGAATTTGAAAGTGTAAGTTTGTCTCATTGTTCCATTATAGGTAATAAAAGTGACCTATGTGAGGATATTAGATTAGCGATTTTACTTAGTATTCACCTTATGCTTAGAAGGTGTGAAATTGTTAACTCATTCAAATTAAGTCATTATCCAACTATGTAACAAATAGACTTGTGCTTATAAAGCTTAACTAAGCAGGTGCAGAGGGAAGCGAGCAGTTCCATCAAATGCTTCAGAAGACCCTTTCTACCGCTGTTCTTTATTTTTACGTCTCATTAAGAGCAGTATTAACTATCACATACCACTCATATAGGGAAAATTGGGAGATATTAAGCATCCTGAATAACCCTCACAAATATTTTAAGTACAAGGAAGAGTTGGTGTTTTTTGTTTGTTTGCTTTTTAATCTTAGCCTCATGTCATCTTCTGGTCGCTAACAGGTAGACAAATGAGGAATTTTGCTATATTAATTTGCTAGAGTTGCTATAACAAACACCATGAACTCAGTTGCTTAAACAGCAGGAATGAATTCCTGCAGGGTTGGTTTCTTCTGAGACTTCTCATCATGCATTGCAAATGGCCACTCTCAGCGCCCTCTGGTCTGTTTTCTCCATTCTAATCTCTTTTTGTAATAAGTACACCAATTATATTTGATTAAGGCCCACCCATATTTTTACCTTAATTACCTCTTTAAAAACTGTATCTACAAATCCAGTCACATCTTGAATTACTAGGTGCTAGGATTTAAACAGGTGAATTTGGGAGATCACAATCCAGTAGTCATGTATGGATGTGAGAGTTGGACCATAAAGAAGGCTGAGCACGAAAGAATTGATGCTTTTGAACTGCAGTGTTGGGGAAGACATTTGAGAGTCCCTTGAACTACAAGGAGATCAAACCAGTCAATCCTAAAGGAAATCAACCCTGAATATTCATTGGAAGGAGTGATGCTGAAGTTGAAGTTCCAATACTTGATCACTTGATGCAAAGAGCTGACTCATTGTAAGACCCTGCTGCTGGGAAAGACTGAAGGCAGGAGGACAAGTTGGTTACATGGCATCCCCGACTCAGTGTACATGAGTTTGAGTAAGCTCTGGGAGATGGGGAAGGACAGGAAAACCTGGCATGCTGAAGTCTATGGGGTTGCAAAGAGTTGGACAGGACTGAGCAACTGAACAAAAGCAATTTGACTCATAAAATCTGGGAATCTTTTTTCTGTCTATGAAATGCATATTTTTCTTTATTTGAGAAATATCCTTAATTCATATGAGGGAGAAGCTATATAGTGAAATCACTTATGACAATTCTATATCCCATCTTTGGATTTCCATAGCTACTTGCTTTTCTAATTTCTAGCGAGCTATGAAGACTGTATTTAAACATGGAATAATCAAAACAGACCAAGTACGAAAAAAAAGAAAATGGTGAGTATAAGGAAAGAAAGGAAAATGAGTTCAGGGATGGTCAAACACAGATCAGGACCTCTAAGATATTACAGTCAGTATCTCTATGGGTTTTATCTAGGGGATCTTCCCAACCCAGGGATCCTCAGGGACATCTGCTGTATTATTTTAGGAAGTTGCAAAGTAAAACAACATGAGCCACCGTTACACACTCCTAAGAAAATTAAAACCAAAACACTGACCTTGCCAAATGCTAGCCAAGATGTGAAGCAGCAAAAGCTCTGATTAATTGCTGGTAGGAATGCCAATATTATAGCTGCTTTGGAAGCCAAGTTGGCCTTTTCTTACAAAGCTAAACACAGATTTACCAAATAACACAGTGGTTACACCTATATATTTACCCAGATTATTTGGTAGTTTTGGTACACTAAAACTTATGTACCAGTGTTTATTCATAATTGCTGAATATTGTAAGTAAACAAGATGCCTTTCAATAGTTAATATATAAGCTGTGATACATCCATATAATAGTGTATAATTCTACACTGAGAAGATGTGAGCTATCAAGGCACAAAAGACGAGGACAAAACCTTAAGTACATCTTACTAATAAATGAAGCTAGTCTGAAAAGGCTATTGTTGTCGTTCAGTCACTCAGTCATTTCCAACTCTTTGCGACCTTATGGACTGCAGTAGGCCAGGATGTCCTGTCCTTCACTATTTCCCAAGGTTTGCTCAAACTCATGTCCATCAAGTCAGTGATGTCATCCAACCGTCTCATCCTCTGTTGGCCCATTCTCCTCCTGCCTTCAGTCTTTCCCAGCACCAGTCTTTTCCAATGACCCGACACTTCACATCAAGTGACAAAAGTATTGGAGCTTCAGCTTCAGCATCAGTCCTTCTGATCTATCCCGAAGGATTGATTTCCTCAGGATTGACTGGTTTGATCTCTTTGCTATGCAAAGGACTGTCAAGAGTCTTCTCCAGCATCACACTTTGAAAGCATCAATTCTTAGATGCTCAGCCTTCTTTATGGTCAAATTCTCACATCAGTACAGGCGTACTGAAAAAAATGATAGCTTTAACTAGACAGACCTTTATCACAATGTGATATCTCTGTCTTTTAATGCACTGGGTTTCTCATAGATTTTTTCTTCCTAGGAGCAAATGTGTTTTTTTAATTCCATGGTTGCAGTCACCATCCATATTTGTTTGGGAGGCTGAGAAAACAAAGTCTGTCACTGTTTACCTATTTCCCCATCCATTTGCCATGAAGTGATGGGACTGGATGCCATGATCTTGTTTTTGAATGTTGAGTTTTAAGTCAGCTTTTTCACTCCTCTTTCACCCACATCAAGAGACTCTTTAGTTCTTTGATTTCTTCCACTAGAGGAGTATTATCTGCATACATGAGGTTGTTGATGTTTCTCCTGGCAATCTTGATTCCAGCTTGTAAGTCAAAGTCATCGATTCTTTGGCACTCAGCCTTTTTTATTGTCCAGCTCTCACATCTGTACATGACTACTGTAAAGGCCATAGCTTTGACTATATGGACCTTTGTCAGCAAAGTAATGTCTCTGCTTTTTAATACACTGTCTAGGTTTGTCATAGCTTTTCTTTGAAGGAGCAAGTGTCTTTTAATTTCACGGCTGTAGTCACCATTTTGCAGTGATTTTGGAGTCCAAGAAAATAAAGTCTGTCACTTTTTCCATTGTTTTACCATCTATTTGCCAAGAAGTGATGAGACTGGATGCAATGATCTTCCTTTTTTGAATGTTGAGTTTAAAGTCAGCTTTGTCACTCTCCCCTTTCACCTTAATCAAAAAGCTCTTTAATTCCTCTTCACTTTCTGCCGTTAAGGTGGTATAATCTGCCTATCTGAGCTTATTAACATTTCTCCCAGCAATCTTGATTTCCACTTGCACTTCATCCAGCCTGGCATTTTGAAGGCTGTATTCTCCATATCAGTTAAATAAGCAAGGTGACAATATACAGGTTATATTGTGAAAGTTCATATAGTGGAAAGGCTATACACTATCTATATCCAACTACACGGTATTCTGAAATAGGCAAAACTGTAGAGACAGTATAAAGACCAGGGGTTGTCATGGGTTTAGAGAGAGGGAAGAATGGCAGAATAGATGGAATATGGGAAATGCATAGGTCATTGAAACTATTCTGTATAATACCGTAATTGTGGTTATATGACATTATGTATTTATCAAAGCCCATCAACCCTTTACAATACAAGGGGTGAACCCTATTGTAAACTATATAATAGGTGAAATATTTTGTTAGCTCTGAAGCTAAAAATATAAACTATCACTTTATTTTTGTAAAAAAAATATATATACATTTCTGTGCTATGAACATGAAAGTTGCAAACTGCTTTACAGAAGAATGTAATCTGCCCCAAGTGTTGCAGACTTCTTAAAGTGCCTAAAAACAAAGGATATGTAGTAAATACTGACCAGTGATGGTGATTTATATTATCTAAAACTGTCCTCGGGAACAGTAATTTCAGGGTTTTTTTGCCATTGCAAACATGTTCAATTGAAAATAATAAACTATTAACTCCGTCGATGGAAAGTGAGCTGTTCTTGCTAACTGAATAAAATATAACAGTAGAATAAAATTATTCAGTGGGATAATTGAAAAACTAGTTTGAACTAATGAGCTCTATCTGTGTGGTAGCCACTGGATATGGCAATCATGTTGCCATTTTCTCTCTTAAAAATTGATTCTCTGTTTTCAGTTATTATTAGTGGCTTTCATCAATCTCACTCCATCTCTTTCTCTCATTCTCCTTATTGTACAATGTACAAAAAAGTGAGATGGAGGCCAAATCTCTGGGCTGAAAAAATAGTCACATCCCACTTTGAGAGGAAATCAAATATAGAATATTTCATGTGAGTGGCTGTTTGACATTTCCACTGTAATAACAATGAACATATTCTGACCACAATCATTTGCTATATTACTTTTTGATCAGCAGTTTCTTGCCATCATGGAAGTTTGAGTGACATTTGACCTCCTAGGACCTCTATGCCTTGGAGTCTATGTTCAAGTGATAAAACATTTGCAGTGCAACCCTAAATTCTAATTAATGATTAATTCTAATGGAATGGAATAAAAGGAAACCACCCAAATGATGTCTTTCAGAAGCTGATCATAAGTCTCCACAGTGTAATTTGGTGTGAGATTTATCAATTGCTAGAACACTAAACTGCAAAACACAAAATTGATATGCTATTAAAAGCAATATATTTGATTCAATTTGCTCTTATTTTAATAATTGACATAATATGTATAGGCATTAATTTGTTAACACATATTTTATTATAATCTCATTAACGTCTTCAAAATTATATTAAAATTTTCATAGTAATTTTGTTACAAATATATGTTATTTTTGCATACCTTCCCACCATGGTAAAATTCTCTAATTTCTTGATATAATTTTACAGACATTTTCCAGTCTCTCCTTTTTTTTGCTTTCTTTGCCTCTGTAACAACATCTCATTATATTTTTGGTGGGTCATTAGTGATATAAGAGGGTGTAGTGGACTTTTAAAAGTCGATCGTGTAGGCAATTATGCTGATAGCTCTTTCTTGCTCTGGGTAGGTTTTGCTAGATTGTCCCTGTAGATTCTTCTGGGTAAGTTGACCTGCATCTGTTGTTACCTGCTCCAGACACATCAGGTTCTGCTGCCACCCCGTTGAGACCTAGCTGGCATTGGGACGTCTCCGTTGTTATGCTGCCTCACAGTGTTTTTTCAGGATAGATGATTCATTCCCTGGGCATAGTGGGAGAGAAAAAGTACAACTCAGAACTGACCTAGGTAATTATTTATCTATAGTAGCACTCATCCCTATTGAACTCCCTACTGCTATTCCCCACAAAGGATTAAACACCTCTCTCACCTCAGGTGTTCTTACATACATTAATTATTGGAATTATTATTCTTTCTCACTTCTGTAACATTTCTTACAAGTGAGAGAGAGATTAAGATGTCCATTCCAGGCATAACTAATTATACAAGGTGAGCAGAATAATTGAATAAAACTATCTTTTTTGCTGGATATTTTTTGTTTCATAATTATATTAAAATATTTCACTCACATAGCTTTCTAAAGCTTACTTTTAAAGGATATTTATAATTATTAAGTTAATTGCAAAAGGTGAAAATAGTTGTTGTGTTTACCACTTAAGCGTGCTCCTTCTCTTCACCCATATTGATATATTTCTAGGTATTGATAGATTTCAAAGTATTGATGGATTCTGTGTGAGAAAACTCACTGATGAGGTTGATGTAAGTGTAACTGAGGATCTCAGCTAATAGAGAACTCTTTCCCAGGAAGGGCTATAGAAACAAGCAATAGATAATCTCTTTGCTTAGGAGATGAACATTTTGCAAGCATGAACAATTAAAACTGTGAACTAGACTCTAAACAACTCCAGATATTTATATAGAATCTAGCACTTTAAGTAGGTCCTTAAGTACTATTTTTGAGTGCATGGCTAATATTTATAAAACAAGTTTTAATTAGGGCCACTATAGCCATTTTCAAGATTAGACAACTGAGGCTTAGCACTGTTAGTTTCCCCAAGGACACACAAATGCCAAAGATCAGAGAGTAGAATTCAAACTCAGGCCAACCAAATGCCAGAGCATCACAGCTCTTAACTACTAGACCAGACAGAATAAAGAGAATGCAGAAGGGTGAAATAAACTCCTACTGATAATTATGAATATATATTAGGTTTAAATATACCTGCATGTATTAGAAACATACTTAAATAATACACCACTTCAGTGATTTGTGGTCTAAAAGTAACCTCTAAGAAAAAATAATTTACTTATGAATACATTTCCAATTTTACAGATAAGGGTATCAGAATGTTTATCTGTGTTCCCTTATAGTGATGACAACTTTTCATTCTATACATATAATTGAAAAATTGAAAAGACTTAAAAAGCATCTCACAACCTAACAACTAAAAAGTTTTTCTGATTGTTTAAATTAATTTCAACATAATAACCATGTATATAATAGTACAAGTTCAGGATAATTGCTTACCACCTTAATTCTTTGTCTCTCTCTCTCTTTTCCTTTTTTTTTTTCCCCGTTTTTTGAAACATTGTGCTTCTTAAAAACTAAGGTGGAAATAGCAATTTCCTGGCAGTCCAGTGGTTAGGAATCTGTTCTTTCAATTTTGAGGGCCTGGCTTCAATCCTTGGTCTAAGATCCCAAAGCTTCTTGGTGTGGCCAAAATAACAAAACAACCAAACAAAATTAAGGAGATGAGTTTGAGTAAGTTCCAGGAGTTGGTGATGGACAGGGAAGCCTGGCGTGCTGCAGTCCATGAGATCATAGAGTCAGACACGACTGAGTGACTGACCTGAAAATTTAAGACATCAAATTTTATGTTTTCATGTACTATGCCTTTTATAAACATGAGGTAAAGACATATTTTATGGTGGAGTGTTTTGGGAGCTTTTAAAATTTCTGGTCTTTAATGATCAGTGTAGTTATTTGATAAGTGATTAATGTTACATAATTAATTACTATTCTTTGGCTCTTTTCTTTTTTTGGAAAATACTTTGGGTTCTATCATTAGTCCCAGTGTTTACTACCACTCTTGTGTATTTTCTTAATCTGAAAATAGAAATGATACCATCTCTTGTTATTGTCAGAATTAACTGCAATGGAGTTTATGAAAATCTTCTGGCATGGCATATCATAAGGTCAAGAAATGTAGCTATTTTTCTAAAAATTAATATAGATTTTTATTAGTGCTAAAATAAAATATTGTGCTAAAATAAAATATTGTGCTAATATTTAGATGAGAGGAAAGAAACCTCTAACTCTCTAGAATTTACCTTAAAAACTTACCAGTTTGCCAAAATTTGCTTTCTAGGAGGGCGTAGAACCCTCATTTTAATGGATATGTATTAAACTAATAATTTCAGTAGGTTATTTTTCACTTGTTATGTCAAATTTTGTATTTTTCAGCTCAAACCATTCTCATCATTTTAACACTTATTTATGGCATGAACAAATAAATGGTATAGGAAGTATTCTGGAAAGAAAATAGTGTGGTCTCAGACCAGTGAAGGATAGAAACTTGTGGTGTTTCAGCTTCCAGCAGCTAGAGAAGTGAAGTTGTAACTTCCCTTGGGATCACCTGTCTTTCCTTGAGTGTAGGGAAGGGCCCAAAGGGAAAAGTCAACTAGCCCACTCAACAGCTTAGATGACAGTGAACAAATGCTTGACTAGAACATGTGTTTTAATGAAGTAATTTAATAAAATATTGTCTAAGGTAATGCATTTGAAATATTAAGATATTTGTTCAGGTGACAAAGTTGATTATTTCCTGCCAAAGCTAATTTTTTTCAAGGAAGTTGACATAGAAAAGAAATCTAAAATCTTAACATTATAAAATCCTCAAATGTAAATGACTTTGCAAAATTGTCCTATAAATAGCTGCATATATATATATATATATATTTTTTTATATATATATACATGTATATCTCAAATTACAAGGCAATAAGGAATGTCCTTTAATATCATAATGGATGCTCCATGAGTGTAACAAAACAGTAAGCATTTTTAATACTAATCATTATCTTTCTTTCTTCCCTGTCTCTCTTATAGGTGAGTAACTGAAGGTTAAAATCAGAATTCCTGGATATGAAGTATTATATGCTTTTTTATTGGTGTCCTGTGGGTAAGTAAAGAAACAGACTTGACTTAAGCATTGGATTGAATGCTGAATCATGCAAAGATATAAATTAATGAGTTGTGGCACTTTATCACTGAAAGTCATGACCAAATATTTAAAAACTATTTGTTACACCCATGACTACTGAGGGGGTGAATATTTTCTAGCTTCTAAGTTTTAAAAATGCGTCATTCCAAACTAACACATAAGTAAATTAGGGTACTTTATATTTGAATACCCATGACTTGTTCTGACGTAACTTGCGTCAGTGGATGTTACCTCAGATGGAAGATTTTTCAGAAAAACATAAATGGAGATGTGATTTTGACTGTTTCACCAAATAACACTGACTAGTCTATATAAAAATTGTGGAAAACAAAGTTATATTAAGTCTAAAAATAAAGACTGCTTTACTAAGAAGACTTTAGAATTTAGAATTTTCACCTCGGATATATGATGCATTTTTAAACCAATGTAATATTAAATATAAATCAAATGAAAAATGTTTAAGGACAAAGATTTTAAGAGAAAATGAATAAACCATTCTATTCTTAAAATTCTATGAGAAAAAAACCATTATTTTATTAAGAGTTTTTGTAGCGTTAGGGAATTATTTTCTTTTGCAGTCATTTTTTAACAAATACTGATTTGGTCTAAGATATAAAAAGTGTTTTAAATAAGTGACTCTTCAAGAATCATTTCAAAAGAGAAAACAGCTTTTACAGTAAAACTCAAATGTCAAGGAAGGTTTCTTTATTACAGATTAATTGCATTGATAGAGGTTATTAGTGCACACTGAGATTTATGAGCTGAAAATCTACTTTAAAAATTAAAGAATCAGTACCTTTAAGATTTGATTGTAGCATTAATATATTTTATTATTTAAAGAATATATTCCAGAGAAATATATATCAGAGAAATCCTTATAGTGTGGATAGATGAGATTTCTTATCTGATTGCATGAAGTCATTTTGTAAGAATTTTTTTCTTCTCCTTGTCTTTGTCTGCCTCTGGTTCCCTAGCATTCATAAAATGTGATATTACTTTTGTTAACAAATTTAAGGGTAGTATGATGATAAATATTTTAGATAAAAGTTTAAGTAACATTTTAATGTTGTTATTTTATTGAATATATTGTTATACCTGGATGTAGATAGAGGGTAACTAAATAATATTTATCTCTAGGTTTACCTTTATGACTTGATGTATCTGGCATTTTTTTTTCAAACATTGAAAAGGTTATTTCTTGATATGATCTACTTATGATAGAATTATGTATTTACTATAGTTTGAAAATTATCTCTAAAAACCATAAAAATTACTTCAACAAAATGTGTATTTGTGCTGTTATATCCCAACTTTTGGCATAATGGTTTATGTCTATAAAATACTTACTTAGACCAAACTCAGTAATATATTCAATCTCATCAGATTTGGTTGATGGCTCTGAGTTTGAAGGCATTTATATGAGAAAATGAATGGTCTGGGGATATTTGTAATATGCAAGCTGTGTTTGAGTTTGGTACAGCATTCTCAATGGGGCAAAATTACCAGGTAGTTCTGAGAATAAGATGTTTCAAAATTCTGCTTATTTTCTCAGACTGTGAGAATACCTAGCAAAAAATTTTTGTTTTGGGAGATATACACACCTATTATTTCAGAATTTGTCATCATTTTAATGTGCGCACAATATTTATTTATAAACATTTGGGTCTAAAGCATCAAAATTAAATGAAGTAGTATACATTTTGAACATATAGAAAAGTAAATGCTGTGATTTAACCCTTTTATTATTTGAGAATTAGTTCCTAGACATCCATGTGTTTTATTATAAATGTATAGATTTAACTTACTCTTGAGATTGACAGAAAAATAGCAATAAAATTTTATTAAGCATAATAAACTTGAGTATGACTTCCATATAACATCAGCAAAAGTTCAGTGCTTGAAAATAAGAGATTAGAAAGTAGATTAACATAGAGATGAGGGGACAGGCATTCATTATTGAGGAAATACAGGATACGGCTTTGATTTCAGAGAAGATTCTGGCTTTATGAAAAGATTTACTATGGAGAAAAGAATTACACTGGACACATATTTTTAAAAGAAAGATTAAAGTTGAAATGTAGTAATCAGGTAATTTAGATTCCTAAAATATTTTTTCATTAATTAAAATACAATTTTCAATCAAAATGAACTTGACTTATGAAATAGACCCTTAGGATAATATCAACCAGTTGATGTTATTCATTGTTTAAGAATGAGCAGTTATCATAGCTTAAAAGTTCAGTTAGTGAACAAAACATAGGTGACAAAATAATTTAAGTTAATAATACCACTAGATAATATCACTAAAACTTGAAAGATAATTTATCTTTTGGCACATGTAGATTATCAAAAAGGGTATTCATTTTAAAATGTGGAAGAAAAGCTAAAGTCATGTCCTCTATCCAGAACTAGCATACAAGAAATTTACTTGAAAATATTCACAATCCAATCTCCCTCTCTAGATCTTTCTTTTGAGAGTCTCATGAAAGGTGATTCAGTTGATAATAACAGGAAAGCTGCATGCCCATGATAACATCCCTTAGGTTTTTTTTTTTTTTTCCTGTTTAGTTAAGGAAATCAAAATTCAATATGAATGTGTCTTATATAAAATTTAGAATCAGAAGAGCCTTTGTATAAAGATTTTTCTGAATATTCTCATGAATTTTATAAACTTCTGTGGTATAAAACTTTTTTGCATGGACTTCTTTACTACCCAGATAAAGATATGTTATAGGAAATCAAATTACTATAATTTAAGTTCTCCTTTTTTTTTTCCTGTTAAGTTGTAGGCATTTCTTTTTGTTGTTATACTTGCTCCAGGTTTTGTTGTTATTTGTTTCTTGTTTCTAATATGAAGGATGTTGTATTTTCATAAAGGTTAAAAGTATTGTATTGCTATATAATCTCCATTTTGAAAAAACTTGATTTTATTCTGAAAATATAAAACATTGTTTAAAGAAACATCATGAAATTCATGCCTTAGGTTTACAAAAATATATTCACTTCTTTATTTTCTTGAGCCTTAAAACCATGTATTAAGACTACCACGTATCTGTGAAAGTGAAAGTCACTCAGTCGTGTCCGACTCTTTGTGACCCTAAGGACTATACAGTCCATGGAATTCTTTTTTTTTTCCTCATGAAATTCTTTAGGCCAGAAAACTGGAGTGGGTAGCCTTTCCCTTCTCCAAGGGATCTTCCCAACCCAGGAGTTGAACCCAGGTCTCCCACATTGCAGGCAGATTCTTTACCAGCTGAGCCACATGGGAAGCCCATAATGAAAGTGAAAGGCTCTCAGTCTTGTCTGACTCTTTCACGTATCTGTAGAAAAGCAGAATTGAAAATTGACGCAGACACTATAGAATAGAGATTTGCCATATGATCCAGTAATTTCACGTCTAGGTATTCACCTGAAGAAGGCAAAAGTACTATTTTGAAAAGATATATGAACTTCAGTGTCCATTGAAGCATTATTTACAATACCGAAGATTTAGAAGTCACCTTAATATCGAGGGATGGATGAAGGGATTAAAAAAGAGGTGGTATATATGCACAATGGAGTATTAGTCAGCCATCAAAAGAGTTATTTTGCCTTTTGTGACAAGACGGATGGGTGTAGATAATAGTATGCTAAGTGAAAAAAGTTCAGTTCAGTTCAGTCACTCAGTCGTGTTAGACTCTCTGTGATCCCACGGACTGCAGCCCTCCAGGCCTCCCTGTCCATCACCAGCTACCGAGGTTAACTCAAACTCATGTCCATTGACTCGGTGGTACCATTCAAACATCTCATCTTCTGTCATCCCCTTCTCCTCTTGCCTTCAATCTTTCCCAGCATCAGGGTCTATTCAAACGAGTCAGCTCTTCACATTAGGTGGCCAAAGTATTGGAGTTTCAGCTTCAACATCAGTCCTTTCAACAAACATTCAGGACTAATTTCGTTTACGATGGATGGGTTGGATTTCCTTCGAATCCAAGGGACTCTCAAGAGTCTTCTCCAACACCACAGTTAAAAAGTATCAATTATTCTGCACTCAGCTTTCTTTGTAGTCCAACTCGCACATCCATACATGACCACTGGAAAAACCATAGCCTTGATTAGACGGACCTTTGTTGGCAAAGTAATGTCTTTGCTTTTTAATAAGCTGTCTAGGTTGGTCATAACTTTCCTTCCAAGGAGCAAGAATTTTTTAATTTCATGGCTTCAGTCACCATCTGCAGTGATTTTGGAGCCCCCAAAAATAAAGTCTATCACTGTTTCCAATGTTTCCCCATCTATTTGCCATGAAGTGATGGGACCAGATGACATTATCTTAGTTTTCTGAATGTTGACCTTTAAGCCAACTTATTCACTCTTCACTTTCACTTTCATTAAGAGGCTCTTTAGTTCTTCTTCACTTTCTGCCTTAAGGGTGGTGTCATTTGCATATCTGAGGATATTGATATTTCTCCCAGCAATCTTGATTCCAGCTTGCGCTTCATCCAGCCCAGCATTTCTCATGATGTCCTCTGCATATAAGTTAAATAAGCAGGGTGACAATACACAGCCTTGACATACTCCTTTTCCTATTTGGAACTAGTTGTTGTTCCAAGTCCAGTTCTAACTGTGGCTTCCTGACCTGCATGCAGATTTCTCAAGAGGCAGGTCAGGTGGTCTGGTATTCCCATCTCTTTCAGAATTTTCCACAGTTTATTGTGATCCACACAGGTAAAGGCTTTGGCATAGTCAGTAAAGTAGAAATAGATATTTTTCTGGAACTCTTGCTTTTTCAATGATTGAGCAGATATTGGCAATTCGATCTCTGATTCCTCTGCATTTTCTAATTCCAGCTTGAGCATCTGGAAGTTCATGGTTGATGTATTGTTGAAGTTTGGCTTTGAGAATTTTGAGCATTAATTTGCTGGAGTAAGAGATAAGTGAAATTGTGTGGTAGTTTGAGCGTTATTTGGCTTTGCCTTTCTTAGGGATTGGAATGAAAACTGACCTTTTCCAGTCCTGTGGCCACTGCTGAATTTTCCAAATTTGCTGGCATATTCAGGGCAGCCATTTCACAGCATCATCTTTTAGAATTTGAAATAGCTCAGCTGGAATTCCATCACCTCCACTACTTTTTTTCATAGTGTTGCTTCCTAAGGCCCTCTTGACTTATTCTAGGATGTTTGGCTCTAGGTGTGATCACACCATCGTGGTTATCTGGGTCGTGAAGATCTTTTTAGTACAGTTCTTCTGTGTATTCTTGCCACCTCTTCTTAATATCTTCTGCTTTTGTACTCCAAGGCCAAATTTGCCTGTTACTTTAGGTGTTTCTTGACTTTCTACTTTTGCATCCCAGTCCCCTATAATGAAAAGGACATCTTTTATGGGGTGTTAATTCTAGAAGGTCTTGTAGGTCTTCATAGAACCATTCATGTTCAGCTTTTCAGCATTAATGGTCGGGGCATAGACTTGGATTATCATGATATTAAATGGTTTGCTTTGGAAATGAACAGAGATTATTCTGTGGTTTTTGAGACTGTATCCAAGTACTGCATTTTGGAGTCTTTTGTTGCCTATGATGGCTACTCCGTTTCTTCTAAGAGAGTCTTACCCACAGTAGTAGATATAATGGTCATCTGAGTTAAATTCACCCATTCCGGTCCACTTTTTCATTTAAGTGAAGTAAGTTAGAGAAAGACAAATAAAATATGATCTCACTTATATATGGAATTTAAGAATCAAAACAAACAAAATGACAAATTCATAGAAAAAAAAGAACAAAGGAGTGCTGGAGTAAATTTGGATAGGAAGGAAGGAGGTGAAGTAGGTAGAGAGGACTAAGAGTTATAGACATCTAGTTATAAAGTAAACAAACCACAGGGTTATAGCATAGAGCATAAGGGATATGGTCTATAATATCATAATAATTTAGTATTACAGTATCAGGGACTGGTGTTTTCAGAGTTATTGTGGTGATCACTTCATAATATATGCAAGTGTCAGATCACTCTGTAGTACATTCTGAAACTAACATGACATTGTATATCAACTGTTTCAATTAAAAAATATTAACACATATATTTTAAGGTATTCATATAAGAAATAATTAAATTATAAAATATTGAACAAATTTTGAAAAGATTAAAACTTATTAGGAGTCTGTTGATATTGGGTTTTTCACACTCTAAATTTTGAATTGATTCTTTACCTCAGGAGAAATCTGGGTTTTAACATTATATTGTCATTGTAGATATATTTGTAAATATTATTATTATTTTTCATCATAAAGTTAAACCCTACATAAACTTTTACATAATTCTACTTCTGACAATTTAAATCTAGGTGACCATTCACAAAAAATATTATTGTTAGTGATAATATTATTCCAATTCTTCTATAGTTATTTCTTTTTTATTTCCCTAGAAGTTCAATTCATTATGTGTAATTCTTCATAAGATCTGAAATTACTGCATACCAATAGCTTTGTTTTAAGTAGAATAGAATCAAAGCATGTGATCAAAAATAACTTTATAAATGAAAGAAAATAACTCAAATATTGGTTTACTGAGACATCAATAGTAAGATTAAAATAAAAAAAAAAAAGAAATGTACCCATTTAGAAAGAAAAATAGACCTGCACTGTCACTCAAATTCACAAATAAACATATAATTAGATTTTGAGTTTAAAAAAAGTAAATTGAATTAAAAAGATGACCTTTCTCTTCTAAAATATTTATATTATTTCTACTGCATTTCAGTAGCGTCCAGTTCAGTTCAGTCTCTCAGTCATGTCTGACTCTCTGAGACCCCATAGACTGCAGCATGCCAGGCCTCCCTGTCCATCGCCAACTGCAGGAGTCTACCCAAACTCATGTCCCTTGAGTCGGTGACGCCATCCAACCATCTCATCCTCTGTCGTCCCCTTCTCCTCCTGCCCTCAATCTTTCCCATAATTAGGGTCTTTTCCAATGAGTCAGCTCTTTGCATCAGGTGGCCAAAGTATTGGAGTTTCAGCTTCAGCATCAGTCCTTCCAATGAACACCCAGGACTGATCTGCTTTAGGATGGACTGGTTGGATCTCCTTGCAGTCCAAGGGACTGTCAAGAGTCTTCTCCAACACCACAGTTCAAAAGCATCAATTTATCAGCGCTCAGCTTTCTTTACAGCACAACTCTTGCATCCATACATGACCACTGGAAAATCAGTAGCATTACACATATTTTAAGTAGTTAGTAGCAAATACTTATGAATGATTTGCTTAATGACTGTATTCTAGGATTCTAGATGTTCAGTGAAAAATACAAGGCAGTATATATTTACAGTCTGATGTGTCTTGTTCTTATACAATTTCTTGAATTCTCATCAGGAATATGAGATAATATAACTTAAGTTACTTTACTTTAAAACTAGGTGTGTGCCCAGCTGATTAGAAGGTCATTTCTAAAGAACTATCATTCATATATTAATGTTGCCAAGTGGTTCTTTTTTATTACTAAAAGCGCTAATTACTTATCTCAAAGTAATAATACTTTGCATTTGTAAAGTACTTTATGTTCTTCAAAGTGATTTGCATGCATTATCTCATTTGGTCTTGAAAAAGAGAGCCTGCTCATTAAATTGTCCAGATGGAGTGAGGAATCAGAGTGTTCAGCCATAACTAATGTCCTCTCAAACCAAGGTGAATATATAGCTAGTAGAGACCTGACCATAATAAATGAAGAAAGAAAGAAAAAAACAACATCCTCAGTTATATTAGAATCAAAATTTCTTGGGATAGTCCCAGTATCCTCTTAATGTACTTTGCATAATCCTTTCTTCCCAGGTTAGTTACTGTCACAAAAAAATTCAGACAACATTTTATTCTGCTCAGATCTAATCCTCTTCTTTGTTGTTGTTCTTATTTAAATATTTAATAAGCAAATATTTATATTAAAAAACTTACGAAATTAAGTTTGTAAATTCCAATCAAAGTGTTTATCCCTTCCTATAACATCTTACAGAAAAATGGACTGTGGTTATTGAATATTGTTCGATATCAGAGCTAAATTCTGTAATATTTTCTACACTGACTCTAACGTCTTTTATATAGCTAAAAAAAATCTCCTCTTCTAAATATGGATTTCCTTTTAAATATGTATAAAAATCATTTTGTGTATGAAAAGGTTGGCTACATGGCTAATCATGCTGACCACTTTTTCAGTCTCTAGTTTATTATAACAAATAGTGTGGCAAAAATTTCAGCAAGATGCAAGGGCTGTGTACTTGACTGAAGGATAATGTCTCCCTTGGGTCCTTTTGAATAAAGAGAGGTAAAACCTCAGCCAAAACCTTGCACAGTAAAAGGTTTTAAAATAAGCATTGATTGAACTTCTGGTTCAACTTATTTAAATCAAATACACAGATATTTTTATCTGTTTATCCTTGATAGCTGTACATTAAATAATATTAGATAAAACTGTAAAGTTTTATTTTAGATTTTTTATTAATTTTTCAAAAAATGTCAAAATGTAACTTTTGCAGAATACTTTGTGTTATGTTTGTAACAATTTGACAATTATTTATTAGCCATTATTTCTCATTTTTGAAGCTGTGATTTAGAGCAAAAGTCTAAGTAGAAATCCTCAGATACAATTTAGTTTCTTTCCACTGCAGACTGCCATCCCTAAGTAGCTGTTTCTATAGTACCCTCAGGGATGTCAGAGGTTTCTGAGGTCATTGAATCCATTATATTTACTTGTTGAAAAAGTCTTTCACTCCCACACTTGCCACCATCCTGCTACCAAACATTAATTTGTTAAAATTCTGAAGACTATAGAAAAAATATTGATAGGCTTTAATAAGTCTTTACAAAGTGTAGCCAAGTATTGGAATTTGGAAGATATAGTTTGATCCCCCCCGCACAAATATATACATTGGCCAAATCCCTATTATTTTTATCTATTTTACAAAAGACAAAAATAATACCTGGAAAGCAGTTTTAGTTTCAAGTACAATAAAGTAGCTGTTTCCACACCATTTTTTTATAGGCAAGAGTCTTGCCAGGAAAACTAGACAATACTCGATGTAACTAGGGAAATCCTGGCAACCATAATGAAGTTGCCATGTGAACCATGAAGGAAAAATGATCCTAGCGTGCTTAAATCTGGATCAGCACTCTGTGGATTCAAGAACATGCAATAAAACCCTAAAACAGTTAGAGAATCAACTAGATCCCAGCTAAATGAGAATTCAGCCTGAGGGTTTCTTTTTCACCCACCACCTTTCCAAACATTTGCCCCTCTAAGTGGTCTCCCTTGGACTTGACCTTTTGATCAACATTTAAGGGTAAATGTTTCTTTGCTAAGAGCCTAGCATGAGAGATGTTAATAACTTATCTGTGAATAATGGAGACTCATAATGATTAACTAAAAGTCACAGGTCACCTAGCTAGTAAGTATTGATGAGAGAATTAAAATCCACATTTATCTCATTACAATGTCTGTGCTTTCCCTCTATATTTGCATTACACAACCCAGAAGGTTAAAGATTGGTAGTGTAAATAGATTTGATTAGTCTGTTTGTGTGTGTGTTTTAAACACTATTATTCAAATTTTTAAAAATTGTCATGGAATTAATGTGTATTTAATAACATTGATAACAGTAAATAATACAAGTTAAAATTAGGAGTCATTTAAATTTTGACATTTGAAATGAAAAATAATCCTCAGAAAAGCTGAAAAATATAAACTTGTCTGATGTGAGATGAGACTCTTTTCAATAATTAGCAAATCAGAATTTGTAAGAGGCTAACCAGATTTCTAATAAACATCCTTCAAAAATACAGTTTGAGGGATTGAACAGACTCTACACGTGGTTATTTAGTCAGACTATACTGTGAAGGGAAAGACAGACTTCAGTTCATTACTCTCAGTCAGCAAAAGACTCAGAAAAAATAAACTTCTGACAAAGTTACTTTGACTTTAAATTGCTTTTAGAGTTCTGAAATTTGTTTATATTTTTATTGCTGTTTGTTTGTGTGAGAGAAAAATGGTATTGCTATAACTCTTTATATTTTTATTGGTATTTTATACATGTACTGATTTATTAAAAAATCAATTTAACTTCTATTTTAATTTCTACAAGATATATTGATTTTAATAGGATCTGACTTATTCCCTGACATGAAGAAATTGAGTTTAAATAGTTAAGATATAACAATTAATAATGAGGAGCTAGTTATTGCAATTGGAACTGCATACTAGGAATGATAAAATAAATGTCATGTCTAAAATATGATTAACTTCTGTCATATTCTGAAAATGGCATAGAGAAGTGATATGAAAGCATTAAATTATATTAATTTTAGTGTAATTGATACACCAAAAATCTATAATAAATTGAGTATTGTGCTATATTAGATTTTCCTATAAATACTAAAGGAAAATAAAATGCTTGTTCTAAAATCAGTGGATGGGGAATTAATTGCTCAAAGTATGAAACAAGATATTTTAATGAATAATATGTTTTTCTATTTAAACTGAAATTATTGTAAGTGTAGTATAAAGAGTTTCAACTACAATAAGAATTAGGACATAATTTACAGAGGATTTTTGGAGTACTAGAATTTGTTTTTACATTGAGCAAATATAAATAATTCTAAGAATTTTCCTTTTTCTAAAATAAAGCAATTTAAATATAAAAAATTATATTTTTATATTTAATATAGCAATATCTTTCTAGGAATTATAAAATAGGTCAGTAACTCCAATCTTAAAATACAAATTTCTAATAATTTAAAGATTATTTACTTTGAATAGTGTAAATTATGTTTATATTATTCTAATTTTGACAAAGTCAGATTTGCAAAATCTTTGCTGATGCTGATATAACCACCTATTTCTTCCTTTATCATAATGCAAAATTAAAAATGAAAGGAAATATATTTCAAATTATTTTCAATTCAAGAAGTACTTGTTAAGCATATATTATAATATAAAACAATGATGGATAACAGAGATGCTAGTTCAGTGTCTCTTGTAGAATGAATATAAGATTCTTGATATATATGAATTATTTAACTTTGGTTTTATTCATTAGAATTGTTCAACTCAACAAAAAAGTGCATATCTATATAATATTATAAAGATGTGTTCTCTTCTTTAACATTTGGGAATTCCTCAATCTATCATATTTTACAACTGCTTGTTTATGACTATTCTATTTTGTGGCAAAAATCTAAAATATCATAATATATTATTTCAAATTTTTAATATTAATTGCAACTTTAGATCAAACAAAATGAAAATAATTTTCTTCTGTTGTACACTGAATAGTTATTTTCTGAATTTTCTCTCATGTCTCTCTATGAACTCCTGAACCATTCACATTCATATTTATTTAACAAATATTTATTCATTACATGAATGTTTATTAACTGCCTCCTATGAGAATGCCACTGTGTTAGGTCATAATTTTGTATATTAACTGTCTTCAAATAAGTGTGACAGTTGGGTGGACAAGAAAATTATATCAGCAGTGGATCAAGGATAGAATAGAAGCAATACCCAGAATAAAATCACTTACTGTCTATAGTTTGATGATAAATAAAAAAATAAAATTTTTCATGGACATATGATCCATTGACCTAAATGAAAATATCTGATGTCATTTTTAGGTGTATTGAGTAAATGCACTTTCTCATTATAGTGTGATCAATCATAGAGAAGGCTTATTTTAACCTGGACATAAAAACAGGTAAAAGTATGCAACTCATTTGGGGGCAGGGAATAATTTAGAATTAATTCAGTATCAGTCCAGTCGCTCTTTCGTATCCAACTCTTTGTGACCCCCTGACTGCAGCATGCCACGCCTCCCTTGTCCAACGCCAACTACCGGACTTTACACAAACTCATGTCCATTGAGTCAATGATGCCATCCAACCGTCTCATCCTCTGTCATTCCCTTCTCCTCTCACCTTCACTCTTTCCCAGCATCAGGGTCTTTTCCAATGAGTCAGTTCTTTGCATCAGGTGGCCAAAGTATTGGAGTTTCAGCTTCACCATCAGTCTTTCCAATGAACACTCAGGACTGATCTCCTTTAGGATAGACTGGTTGGATCTCCTTGGAGTTCAAGGGACTCTCAAGAGTCTTCTCCAACACCACAGTTCAAAAGCATCAATTCTTCTGTGTTCAGCTTTCTTTATAGTCCAACTCTCACATCCATAGATGACTAATGGAAAAACCACAGCTTTGACCAGACGGAACTTTGTTGGCAAAGTAATGTCTCTGCTTTTTAATATGCTATCTAGGTTGGTCATAACTTTTCTTCCAAGGAGTAAGCGTATTTTAATTTCATGGCTTCAGTCACCATGTGCAGTGATTTTGGAGCCCCCCAAAAATAAAGTCCGTTACTGTTTCCCCATCTATTTGCCATGAAGTGATGAGACCAGATGCCATGATCCTAGTTTCCTTAATGTTGAGTTTTAAGCCAACTTTTTCACTCTCCTCTTTCAGGTTCTTTAGTTTCTCTTCACTTCTGCCATTAAGGTGGTGTGATCTGTGTATCTGAGGTTATTTATATTCTCCCGGCTACCTTGATTCCAGCTTGTGCTTCATCCAGCCCAGGATTTCTCATGATGTACTCTGCATATAAGTTAAATAAGCAGGGTGACAATATACAGCCTTTATGTACTCCTTTCCTGATTTGAAACCAGTCTGATGTTCCATATCCAGATCTAACTGTTGCTTCCTGACCTGCATACAGACTTCTCAAGAGGCAGGTCAGGTGGTCTGGTATTCCCATTTCTTTCAGATTTTCCAATGTTTGTTCTGGTCCATATAGTCAAAGGCTTTGGCATTGTCAATAAAGCAGAAATAGATGTTTCTCTGGAACCCTCTTGCTTTTTTGATGATCCAAAAGATGTTGGTAATTTGATCTCTGGTTCCTCTGCCTTTTCTAAATCCAGCTTGAACATCTGGAAGATCACAGTTCATGTACTGTTGAAGCCTGGCTTGCATAAATTTGAGAATTACTTTAGTAGTGTGTGAGATTAGTGCAATTGTGTGGTAGTTTGAGAATTCTTTGACATTCCCTTTTTTGGGGATTGGAGTGAAAACTGACCTTTTCCAGTCCTGTGGCCACTGCTGAGTTTTCCAAATTTGCTGGCATATTGAGTGCAGCACTTTCACAGCATCGTCTTTTAGGATTTGAAATAGCTCAACTGGAATTTCATCACCTCCACTAGCTTTGGTTCATAGTGATGTTTCCTAATGCCCAGTTAACTTCACATTCCAGGATGTCTGGAATGGTTGGTGATCACACCGTCGTGATTATCTGGGTCATGATGATCTTTTTTGTACAGTTCTGTGTATTCTTGCCACCTCTTCTTAATATCTTCTGCTTCTGTTAGGTCCATAACATTCAGTCCTTTATTGAGCCCATCTTTGCATGAAATGTTCCCTTAGTATCTCTAATGTTCTTGAAGAGATTCCTAGACTTCCCATTCTATTGTTTCCCTCTATTTCTTTGCATTGATTACTGAGGAAGACTTTTGTATCTCTCCTTGCTATTCTTTGGAACTCTGCATTCAAATGAGTATATCTTTCCTTTTCTCCTTTGCTTTTTGCTTCTCTTCTTTTCACAGCTATTTGTAAGACCTCCTCAGACAACCATTTTGCCTTTTTGCATTTCTTTTCCTTGGTGATGGTCTTGATCCCTGCCTCTTGTACAATGTCACGAACCTCCATCCATAGTTCATCAGGCACTCTGTCTATCATATCTAGTCCCTTAAATCTATTTGTCACTTCCACTGTATAATTGTAAGGGATTTGATTTAGGTCCTACTTGAATGGTCTAGTGATTTCCCCTACTTTCTTCAATTTAAGTCTGAATTTGGCAATAAGGAGTTCATGGTCTGTGCCACAGTCCGCTCCCGGTCTTTTTTTGCTGACTGTAAAGAACTTCTCTGTCTTTGGCTGCAAAGAATATAATCATCAATCTGATTTCAGCATTGACCATCTGGTGAAGTCATGTGTAGAGTCTTCTCTTGTGTTATTGGAAGAGGATGTTTGCTATGAGCAATGCATTCTTTTGGCAAGATTTTATTAGTCTTTGACCTGCTTCATTCTGTACTCCAAGGCCAAATTTGCCTGTTACTCCAGGTGTTCTTGATTTCCTACTTTTGCATTCCAGTCCCCTATAATAAAAAGGACATCTTACAAAAATATTTAATTTCAGGGGAGCAATCATCTAGCTTTAAGAAAAATTTGCCATGCCTCTTTAATCTTTGTTATGATGCAGTATAATTATTGAACATTCTTTGCTATATTATTAGTGTGAGAAAAAAAGACTTGTTATCAAATTATTTTTCTATATCATTCAATTTAATGTTTTCTTTTGTAGGTTATTTAATTATATTAGATTGAATATTCATATGGTATTGTCTTCTTCTCCTAAATTCAGCTATTTTTTGGTTTATGCTTAGATCAGATTCTGATTTTTTACAATTTTTCAAACTTGGCTATTTCTATTTAGCTATCCTCTAAGATATTTAAGATTAGGCTAACAATGGTCCTCCCTGTTACCTCAGTTGGTATAGAATTACCTGATTCAATTCCTGGGTTGGGAAGATCTACTGGAGAAGGGATACGCTACCCACTCCAGTAGTCTTGGGCTAATAGCAATATAAAAACTTACTGGTTACATCCCACCCAGAATATTCCTAACATTTCTTTCTTTCTATTTTATTTTATTTTATTAATAGTAACTATCTACTTGAGATAATGTTTTTGCAAAGCAGCCCTCACCACTTTCAAACAATTGGGGGAAGAAACAGATACCAGAATTTAAAATACATAGGGAATTTGATGGCTCAAATATATAATTAAATTATGGCTGTTTTAGTACTTACACTATCCATATTAGCTTACCTAACATTATATTACTTTTTTTTTTTTTTTTGCATTGCTGGAGCTCCTTCCATTTGTCCACTGAGGAAAAAAGAATTTATATATATGACTCATTTGAAACCAAATTAATGTTATAGGCAAACTTTCACATAGAATAAAACATACAAAGACAATACCATAAATTTCAGCCTATACAACAATTTAAATTTATTATTTGCCATAATTTATTTTCTAATCTCATTTGCTCAGTCCTTTCAGAGGTGTAGAAAAATTTTAATGGATTAAACAGACATTTGTGATCAACACATTCAGAGTTAATATTTCTAGTTCTCATTTAGTTTACTTTCTGTTACAACAGGAAATTTAACATAAAAAAATAGAAAACCTTTATAAAGGATCCTCATTAAATTTCTAATGAATTCTATAGTGATCATATTGACTATACCACAATACAATATAAATGAAACAAACTTATTACATCTGAACATTTTTAATTCACCAGTATATTGTAAGTAGTAGAGATCAGGGGCTTCCCTGGTGGCGCAGATGGTAAAGACTCTGCCTTCAATGTGGGAGACCTGGGTTTGATCCCTAGGTCAGGAAGATCCCTGGAGAAGGGACTGGCAACCCACTGTAGTACTCTTGACTTGAGAATTCCATGGACAGAGGAGTCTGGTGGGCTACAGTTCATGGGGTCATAAAGAGTCAGACACGACTTAACGACTAACAGTCTCACCATTGATCATTATTTCAGTTTATCAGTTCAGTTGCTCAGTCATGTCTGACTCTTTGCAACCGCGTGGACTGCAGCACGCCAGGCTTTCCCTGTCCAACACCAACTCCCAGAGTTTACTCAAACTCATGTCCATCAAGTCGGTGATGCCATTCTCTGTCATCCCCTTCTCCTGCCTTCAATCTTCCCCAGCAACAGGGTCTTTTCCGGTGAGTCAGTTCTTTGCATCAGGTGGCCAAAAGTACTGGAATTTCAGCTTCAGCATCAGTCCTTCCAATGAATATTCAGGATTGATTTCCTTTAGGATGGACTGGTTGGATCTCCTCGCAGTCCAAGGTACTCTCAAGAGTCTTCTCTAATGCCACAGTTCAAAAGCATCAATTCTTAGGCGCTCAGGTTTCTTCATAGTCCAACTCTCACATCCATAGATGACTACTGGAAAAACCATAGCTTTGCCCAGATGGACCTTTGCCAGCAAAGTAATGCCTCTGCTTTTTATTTTAGTTTATAAATCCTAAATATTTATTATATGTTAAGTATATTTTGCATCATTTTATTCACTAATACTAAGGAATATTTTAGTCAAGTTTTTCCACTGGCTTGATCTAAGTAAGTCTCCAATAATAAAGTTGAACTACCTCCTACTCTTATAAGTTGATAGGAAATGGAATTTACTTGAATTATCAGAAACTCTTATTCAATATGTAAGTATGAAATTGCAATAAAATATTGTGTGCTCAAGGTACACTATTCTATTTCTTTAAACCAGCATTTGGTGAGCAGCCAGAAAAAGTTCTGCTAACTTTTTATTCAGAAAAACAGAAAGTGTTTTATTTTTCTCTATATAAATAAAGAATAAAAGTACTAATGATTTTCAAAGACACTTCAAAATCAGTGTAAGGATCTATGAATGATAATATCATTATATGGCTAACAGTACACAGCTATGCAAACTGAGGAAGTATACACACATATATTAGGTAGAGTCATATGACATTGTCAATCTTCAACCATTTTGAACTATAGAAACAATATTTTCAAATGGTTTAATGTAACATGTTCTGTGAATGAAAGAAATTGCCTGAAATCAACTAGTTGATATATATCAAGTTAAATGCACAGTACTAGGTATATATTCTGGGACATCCCTGCATCCCTAATAATCAACATATTTATCCTCTCAAATAAAGACAGAAAAGCCATATTTTGTAAAACATAGCAGTTTTACTTCTCTGATATTTAAAGATAATTAGCAACTATTTTATATAAAAGGTGCTTAAACTCTAGAAGAAATTGTGAGAGACCTTAGGAGGACTTTTGAAAAAAGTATTCTCTTACTAAGTTGGAAGAATTGGCAAGTCAACATGAATGACCTTTCCTTTTCCTTGTAATTCATATATATTTTTTTTCCATATTAGAAAATCTTTTCCACTATAATATCAAGAATTTGTCATGTTAACACTGTTAATCACCTTGTCACAAGGCCAGCATGTCCCATGGACTCTCACAAGACTTAGGGGATAGAGTAATGAAAATTAGCCCGTAATGAGAAAGTTGCCAAGCTTTGTTCCATTCATAGCTCCCAAAATTACATTATTTTTTTTTCTTCTATACCCACTAAAAAAAGACAGGTATGACTTAACAGCTTATACAGTTTATCATAGATGCTATAAAATAATTTGAATTGCTTATGGCTACATATGGCACCAATTATTTTGAGACAAACTCAAAGACAAGTGGAATTTCATACATCATCTTTGAAAAATCCAAAGCTCAAAAGGATCACTTGACACCACCAAGTAACTTTGTGATAATAATGAAGGGATAGATAAGAGAGAACAAGCTGGATGTGAGATTTTATTCAAATAATGGGTGCCATATTCTCTAGAATTTGCTAGCATTGTGTTTTACATCTAAGTGGAATTAATTTTTTTATTTTAGTTATTGTTAGTTTAAAATAACTAATATTATTAGAACATGACAGGTAATGTACTAATGTCTTTAATCATAATACATAGTGCTTGCATGGTGCTCACCATCTATCAATTATTATTCTTAGTGCTTCATTATATTATTCTCCAGATTATCTTCACATACACTGAAGCAGATGCTATTATTATTGTCATATTTTAATTAGAGAAACAGACACAGAGGGTAAAACACTGTTCTGTCTCAAGAAATCCAACTGCAGGACCCATCCTCTTCATGTCTATCATTGAAGCTAATTTTATCTTTTTTGTAAAAAATTCATCTACACTCCACATTATCTGCTCTACTATTGGCCTTTTCTTCTGACCATGAAGTAGTTTTCAAAATCAGACTCCTCAAGAAGACAAATCATGTCACCTAATTGAATAACCTAGTAATTAGGTACAAATGCTATTAAACAAAATTGTGCGAATTTGAGATTTTTGTACAAGCCCATGTATTAAGATAATGTTTTTTTTTCCTAATACAGTCACAAAGTTTAACTCCCAATGAAGACTACAGTATATACCTTCCAGTAAAAGCTAAATTAAACAAAAAGCCAAAAGACAGTATTCTCTAAAGTGTGCCACTCTACGTGTAAAATTTTGCTCCTTAACTTTAAAACTATTTGGGCTTTAGGTAACACCAGCAGAATATGTAGTTTTCACTTAGTACAGAGATACTTAACTGCAGTATGGCCTATCAATATGTATACAATAGATGCATGATTGCAGAGGAAATGTATGCAAATGTGGGTGTACATATTACTATCTTTAAAATCAAAGTTATTGTGTGATTATGATCAGGCTTTGCAAAATCAAGTTAAATTTTCTACTCAGGCTTATGTGCCTGGTAAAATCCTGTAGTTTCCTTTGTTGATGACCACCCCTTTTCCTCCCTCTTGTTATCTAGTCTCTGGATACCTTTACAAGTTCACTTTTCACCGCTCCTGGTTCCCTGCAAGGCAGCATCAAAGATCTATTTGTAGTCCCCTCAGTCTTCCTTTAGCTTATTCTTCCCTGCTTTTGCACAGGATGCTCTTTGGTTATAATGCCGTTTCTGTTTGCTGAACGCATGAAATCCTAGAACTTTTAAGATCCCCTGTAAAACTTTTTTCTTAAGTCTCCAAAGTTTACTGCTTCCTTCTCTTTGAGGCTGAGGATCATGTACTTGTCAAACTGAATTGAACTTACCAACTTTGTTTTTTTTTTTAATTTTTTTTTAACTTACTAACTTTGTGGCCTCCAGTTTCCTTAGATGTAAGTTGGGTCAGTACAATACTACATGGGTCAGAGTCCTGTCAAGAAAGAGATTGGATAATGTAAGTAATAAAATTGTGTTTAAGGATAATTTAATAAAGTGTCCATTTATAAATGTGGGGAGACCAGAAGAATAGTGCTGTATATTGTTAGTAACAATAGGAGGTTCTGACCATCCCTATATCCCAAAGGGCTAGAGGAGGCACAGTTTGTGGAATGGAATAAAAAGAAAGGGAGCTTTCCAAGTGACTCAGTGGTAAAGAAATCTGCCTGCAATGCAGGAAACCCGGGTTTGATCGCTGGGTTGGGAAGATATCCTGGAGAAGGAAACCCCTCTGGTATTCTTGCCTGGAAAATCCCACGGACAGAGAAACCTGGCAGGCTACAGTCTGAGGGGTCATACAAGAATTGAACACAACTTTGTGACTAAACACAACAAGATAAAAAGAGAGAGGAAGTTGTATAGAAAAGGCTGCTTGGAAGGAACTCTGATTTTCTGGTTGAGGGATGTGGCCAACGGAGCAAATAAATGTCCTAAAGTTCCTGCTTCCCTCCTTCCTATTTCCTGTCAGTGCTTCCCAATGGTTGGTCTCACCCAGGAGCCAGAGCTGTTGATATGATTCATGCAAGTCATTCTCTGAGACTGAAAGTTTGTGAGGGATGAAGACACCTTTCCTACCCTACTAGGTTTAGTAAACATGGAATTAAATCATATTACATCTGATACAAGTATATGTCTTAATTTGCATAATATGCAACTTAATGTTATTGTTCAGTTGCTAATTAAAGTCCAACTTTTTGCACTCCCATGGACTGTTAGACTGCCAGGTTCCTCTGTCCTCCACTATTTCCCGGAGTTTACTTAAATTCATGTCCATTATTAACACAATAATCACACCCAAATTGTAAATTATTCCCAGCTAACAGTACATAGTACCAACATGTGTCCAATTGTTTAAAAGAGAAACTTACAAATCACATTTGATTCCTCATATACCTTTATTCCCCATATATAATGTATTTAGCTTGATCATTAAAATGGAGGTCTTATCTGAGTGCCTGGATCCAAATCCTGTAAGATTGTTATTAACCCAGGAGAAACCTTCAAACAAATCAGAAGCTTTGTTCTTTTAAGTGAAGTGAAGTCGCTCAGTTGTGTCCGACTCTTTGCGACCCCATGGACTGTAGCCTATCAGGCTCCTCCATCCATGGGATTTTCCAGTCAAGAATACTGGAGTGGGTCGCCATTTCCTTCTCCAAGAGATCTTCCCCACCCAAGGATGGAACCCAGGTCACCTGCATTGTAGACAGATGCTTTGCCATCTGAGCCACCAGGGAAATTTGTTCCTTTAGGTGGTAAATAATCCATGACTTGATTAATGGAGCATGAACTAGTTTTCAGCCCCAATGAAACCACTTCCACCTGAAATGAAGGGCCAGCACAGTCATACACAAAGGTCCAGAAATCATAGCTCCATTATGTCATAACTAGTAGACTTACCTTAGCCCTTCTACAAAGGCTAAGAAATTTTCTTTTCTGTAAGTGAGGGGATAATAGTAGTACCTACTTTATTGGATCCTCTTGAGAAGTAAATGGATGTATGTAAAACTTTTAGAAAAGTTCTGGTATGCATTTAACATTATGTACATCATTTCACATTCAAAATATGTCTCAGTCTTTTGCCATATCTCCCCACCAGCACCCATGACAGCCTTTAGTTCTTGCTGGACTATAAAAATAAGTCCTTATCCAGTTTCTTCTTTTAGTCTTCCCCTACTTCTAATCCTAATTCTCTACACAGAGAAATAGCATTCATGCTGTTTCTATTTCATCACATATGTAATAAACATTTACTAATATTATATCTATGTTTCTAGAGAAGTTTGTTTTTAAGGTATTTTGAAAATCCCCGCCCCATGTAACAAAATTCTGGATTCCATTATCTTGAAATGTGAAAGTACCTAGAGTATCCTGAGAATAAATACACGTTACTGTAAGGAAGTCCAAGAATACTGCATATTTCCAGCTAGATCCTTTCCCCATTTCCTCACTCCTGCTTTCTCAGGCGGCAGCACACACTGTTCCTTCTTCAGGTTCTCTCTATGATGTGTTCTTCCCCTAGAGCTCCCAGTTAAAAGTTTCCATTCTCCCTGTGGACTTCTACTTCACAGTTTCTCTCCCAGCTTTTCTTTTCTTTTTTTTCCATCAGGATCACTCTCTCCCATTTTTACTCCACTGCTCTGTCATTCATAGTAGCATTTCCCAACAAGGATGTGTCACTTTCATCAGCCTGAAAGATAAAATAAAACTTCCAGATCAGCAGTACCTGTAGGATTGAAAGTCTGCATTTATGAGCGATATAAAGCTTTTATGAGGCATATAAATCTACAGGGAAGATGCACCTGTGGAAACTAAGCAAGAGCTTCTATTCAGAAAGCTGTAACTCTGAAGCCAAAGGCCTAAGCTAAACCAATAGAAAATGAATTTTTGGATATTGACTTTCTACAGAACGCTATAAACTATTTCTACCCAGCCAAAAGTAAATTGTTGAACTTTAGAAATCACTGTTATTGGTATCTTCCCTCTTTCAGAAATCTCATTATTTACAAGTCCTTTAACTGCTCACAAAGTCTAATTTTGATTAACACCAAGGGTCGAAATTATAAAGGCTCATTACAGTTATAGCAAGAGCTTAAGTGCATATTTAGTGCACTCTCTCCTTTTATAACTGTTTTGGTTACTCTATTGCTTTTCTGATTTTGCGGTATTTCACCACATTGTAAAAAGGGTTGTATTTACTTTCTGTGGTTTGACTTTGATTTTATTCTGCTACTTACTTCTTGGAAAAAAAAATATGATTTTTTTTGTCAAGATTTACTAAAAATGGTCTTTTGAAAATAAATTTTGCCAATATTTTTAGTGGGTTCACTATATGCCAGGCACTCTTGGCCATTTTAAAGATATTAACTCTTCGTTTACCTAATATCTCTGGGTGGATAAGCACAATTGCTTTGTCCCATTTTACCAATTAGGAAACTGAGGAACAGGGAGGTTAAGTATCTTATGAAATCCACTCAAATGCCTGCTTTTAACTACCCTATTAATTGTATTTGTAAGCCATGTTTTTATATCTGACCCCAAAGTATATACAAAGTGCTAATACAGGAGAATGCTTTTACTGATACATGGTGGAAAAAACCTCAAAATACTATTATCTGTTCTTATCTGTGAGGCAAATCTATTTTACATATATTAATAGCTGTATGTGTATGCATAAAAGGATATTCCACTTTTTCTTAAAAAAACACCTGCATTAATATAATCGATTTAAGACAGCATAAGTGTACACAACTGAACTGATAATATAGCTCAAGAAGAGACAGATTAAAATGGCAAAAATCAGTCACTGATTTACTCCCTCTAATAGGGTCTGTCTATTTTTCTTTGGTCTATCTGTTGAGTTTTGAAGGTACGAGTATTATCAACAGTGTTGAAAATAGAATTTTGAAAAAAAAAGTGTTTTCACCACCATAAGAGAAAGTTAACACTTAGAATGTTCATTGGCTGGTTAGTGTCCCACCCCAGGATTATTATCTGGAGTATCATAGTTACTTCCTAGAGATGTGGTGTTAGATGCTCAGTCATGTCTGACTCTTTGCGACCCCCCCTGGACTACAGCCTGCCAGGTTCTACTGTCCATGGAGTTCCCCAGGAAAGATTACTGGAGTGGGTAGCCATTCCCAGGAGGAGATGTGGTACCCCTAGCTATTTCTCCCTCACCAGTGTTATGTAGGAGATGGGAATTAAATTCTGTTAATCTCCTATTTTTATGATTTTTTTCTTCTCAATTTTTACAAAATCCAAATATATATAAATCCATATACCCATATACACCTTATATGTGTGTGTGTATTAACACTAACCAAAATAAAATAAAAAGTCATATCACTGATATTGTACAAACTTGTAGTCAGTGACATATTTCAGATTGTAATTCAGATAATTTGCTGTCATATACTTCTCTTTTCTTTAAACCTGAGCAGCTCCTTTCATTCCAAAAGGATCTTTATTCCACAGGGGCAGTTATCAGAAATATATATGAAAGCGTACAAAGTACAGGAGAGAATATGGAAAGAAGGATTATCTTTCTTTGTGGCACGAATTCAGATTCCCCAGAGTTCATTGCTTGTGTAAGAGGCAACATGGCCAAAGTGAGCAGCCAAGTTTGTGTGCATGGCCAATTATTCAGCATATTTTGAGGTTCGACCTTGCTCTTGCAAAGAATGTGCTCTGAGCATACTAGAAGACTGTCTTTGCAGCATTAAGAAAAGTTCTGGCAGAGGAATAAATGTTGTAAGTGGCCATTTCTGATAATTAATGTCCAGGAAATTTCCATGGTTTTCCCCATTTTTTTGTTCTAAAAAGTTTCCTTCTGATATCTTCTGCCGTTACCTTGGATGCTTTTCTTCTCAAAAGCCTACTGACTAGCTGCCAAAGAGAGGCTGGTTCACACCTTGCCTTTTTTCCAACGTGCTCTTCTGCTCCATAGAGATAGACAATACTCACAAAAGAAGGGGGGGAAAAGTCACACAGCATCAATATGTGCATATTGGGTGACTTTCTAAGCTGCCAGGTTGCCAGAACAAAGCCTCAGGAGGATGCCAAGATGCTATCCAATCCTTGAAAAGTGAACAAAAGCACCATATCCATTAGAATCAGAAAAGGTACAGAAGGTAAAGTTTTTTGTTTTTTTTTTCCTTTCCAACAGGCAAAACTTGATTTATTTTACCTAACACGTTAAAAATTGGGCTCTATGTCTATAATTTTTTCTGCCACTTTCTTTTAAGTGATTATGTTCCAAATAAAACTGAGCAACAATTAAAAGAAGAATGAAAGGCAGCATTTATATGTGAACAAGCAGGAAGTTTTCTCCAGACTTAATTATTTTTCATTTTTCTTTCATTTTAGAAACATATAGATAAGTAGACTACTGCTCCAAAGTGAAAGCAGTGAAGTGTGCAACTGCCTGCCCTTGTCAGATTGATAGAGTGAAGATGTTGAACGAGATAATGGAAACTTTCTATTCTTCGAGGACTGAAAAAAAGAAATCACTTCTGGTCATTCATCAGCATTGATTGCCTTTGTGCTTGCGGCATAGATCAGACCTTAGGTTTTACAAAGGGAAGCTAAAACAAGTACAGTGATCCACTTTGGGAAGTGTAGTTGGCTTCCACTTATCATTTAGTACATAGCAGTCATAATACATGGCAACAAAACACAGCAAAACCAATAGCATGGAGCATGCAACAACAGGGCTATTGTTTCTTCACTTACTCTGTTTCTGAAGCTTATGAACATTTTACTCTGGTAACTGTGGACACTAAGTGAATTTATGTTTTGTTCTTAATCATGTTTAGCTTAGAAGATTTTTATTGGTTTCTTTTTTCATCATTTGTGATGATCCAATTTTGAGTTGCTTAATTTTCAGAAATAGTTTAGTGATAAATAGCTACACTAAAATGCAATTTAGTGAACATGTGTGAGCCTGCATACTGTAATTTATTTTCTGTAAAGGAGGTATTGAAAATATGTAAATGATACCTTCAATAGTTTTCAGTTCTATTTTCTTTCAAACATTTACAAACTTTATATGCCACAAAATGTGTACATATTTTCACTGAACTGAATGAATATGGTACCTCATACATTTGCTTTTGAGCAATTTATATTACACAAGCAAGATGAAGTGGAGAACTGAAACAATTATCCAAATCATTCAAACCAAAGGAGCACTTTGGCCTCAATCATTTAGGTACAGAATTTCAAATCAAAGTATTTCTTTGGCTTGAATGATATGGACAATTGTCTCAGTGCTCTATTATCATGACTATAGATTTCCAATCTGATTATGGGTCTAACATAAGATGAAAAAAATAATAACATATAATTGTGTTTTGAGAACTTGGCTCATTCCAAAATCATTGTGCCAGTGTTTCCTAGTTCAGACACAATCTGCAGGGTCAGTCATCTTCTGAAGATGAGTGACCTCTTAAAGCCACTTGAGCACTATTTAGAAGAGAGAAGTAGAAACTCCTTCCTCAGCTTGCCTCTTCAAAAATTCATTTTGCTTCAACAAATTTTAAATATTATTTTTCTGAAATGAATAATGTTCCACAATTCAGCAGAACACAGCAATCCATGTAATCACAACAATGAATATGAAAAAATGATTAAAATTAGTTTGGCATAAATATATGTGATTATACTAGGTCAATCATTTTAGTTTGATTTGATAATTTATAAATAATAAAAGCCAAAGTTTTCAGACAATAATTATTATTACATTGATTATTATTATTGTACAAACACTAGAAACACTTACCAAACCAAATCTTGTTCCATTGCTTTTTTACACCATCTTTGTCTTTGGAAATTTAAGTTTTGTAAAAAAGAAAATGGAAAAATCCTCAATATAACAAAACACATTTCAGAAGTGTGAAAGCTAAGACTTTCACTAAGTGTGAAAGCTAATGGCTTTCTTTGCATTTATAAATAATTGTAGGTATTTTAATGGCATACCTAAAATACACTGATTGCATTAAAATTCCTAAGTAATAAGTGGCATTTGAAGTCGGTCTCAGAAGTCATTCACTTTGCACCATCCTGCCCACTCCAGTATTCTCGCCTGGAGAATTCCATGGACCAAAGAGTCTGGTGGGCTACAGGCCATCAGATTGCAAGAGTTGGACATGACTGAGCAACTAACACTTTCACTTTCACCATGAAATTCACTTGGTCAGGATGATCCCAGGTTGTGTGCAATTTCCACTATACTATTTTGGGCTTCCCAGGTGGTTCTAGTGGTAAAGAACCTGCCTGCTGGTGCAGGTAGATGTAAGAGACATGTGTTGGCTCCCTGGGTTGGGTAGATCCCCTGGGGGAGGGCATGGCGACCCACTCCAGTATTCTTGCCTGGAGCATCCCATGGACAGAGGAGCCTGGAGGACATCAGCCCACAGGGTGGCACGGAGTGACTCAACGGAAACAGCAGCATGAAGCACATATTCATTTTACCTTTTCCTCTCCCAGTCAAGCAACCAAGTGAACACAGTAATAAATATAGTATCAAATGTCCTTTAAATAATTTAATGAATAAGCTGTCGACAAACTAGTTTTTCAGCTATAGCTACTAACAAATTGCTGCGTCTGGTGACACCGTGATTATGGATCACAGGTCTTAAGATGAATCTAAGAGGATATCTCTAACCAGTGGAGTTTGCAGTAGGTTCTCACAAATCTGACAGGTTTATAGTAGATAGCCCGTGGACTCCACTTTGAACAACACTGGGGGAAAAAAAAAAAACAGTTTTGACATTTTTGTTTCTGATGGAGAAAATACTTCTTTGTTTTCCTTTACTATTGTCCTTGTCTATCATCCCTAACATCCTCTACTTTTCCCTTTTGGCAAACATTTTTGTTCAGTGTTAATAGTAATTCTGCCCACTTTTTACTCAGTTTAAATATAGCATCTCCTCTTTTGGGGCTTCCTTGGCGGCTCAGATAGTAAAGAATCTGCCTGTGCTGAAGGAGACCTGGGTTCCATTCCCAGGTCTGGAAGATCCTCCAGAGAAGGGAATGACTGCCCATTCCAGTATTCTTACCTGGAGAATTCCATGGACAGAGCAGCCTGGCGGACTGCACTCTGTGGGGTCACAAAGAGCTCAGACATGACTGAGTGACTAACACTTTCAGTTTTCTTTTTTCTTTTTTGTGGATCAGTGTACTAATCATTTTTTATCCTTTTTTTCATCTTGCGTTAGTAACTTTTATGAATAGTTTTTCAATGTCCTTCAGTGAATATTCTAATTGTTTTTTATAAGTTGATAGTGACTGAGTGTTTACATATTCAGTCTAGTGTTTCACTTATCACGTATCTACTAACAACTGTGATAATTTGGAGTGATATTTAAAGAAAGAATTTTTAAGGATCACATTATATTACTTAACATACGGAAGAACATACATGATTTGAGAGAGTAGCAATGAAACATACATTACCATATGGAAAATTAGATAGCCAGTGGAAATTTACTAAATGACACAGAGAGCTCAAATCTGGTGCTCTGTGAAAACCTAGACGGATGCGATGGTCTGAGAGGTGGGAGGGATGTTCTAGAGGGAGGGGACATACGTATACCTGTGGCTGATTCATGTTGACATATGGCAGAAACCACCACATATTGTAAAGCAACTATCCTCCAATTAAAAATAAATAAATTGAAAGCAAAAGAATAAAACAGACAAGCGTCTTTGGCAATTTAAATATCTCTTAACCATGAATTTGGTTTTAGAGCTAGAATACTAATCCTAATATGATTTTGATGAAATCAAGCTTCATATATTCAAGCTAGACCCAATTTATTTTTTTTACTAAAATGACATATCAAGCATTTTAACCCAGTTTAACAATTCTCATTTTATTCTTGTTATGTATCATAATTTCCTATCAATACTTGAGATGGTTTTGAATCTTAATTCTGGCACCCAGCAGTCTAGACTCTTAATGATTGCATCTTTTCCGACTCTAGTCAAATATTTGATTAAATATGCTAAAGCAAGGACTGATCAGACTATATTGATATGGATTCTTTATTTAATGGTATTAAAGCTTGTTTATTCAATGAAACTGAATTTATTATATTTCCTTGGAAAAAATCCATAATAAAACCAAGATTAATTATATATTTTATTTAAATAGTTCCCTAGTATAAAAAGTGCTTTTATATAAAGGCTCTAAATTTATTTTTACAAGAACCCCGTGAGTTAGGCAATATTTTTCCCCTTCCAGAGTATAGAAATTGAAACTCAGAGTTAAATAGCCTATGAAAAATCATAGTTTACACATGTAGAACTGTGAATGAAGCATCCTGATGTCCAGGGAATTTTCCAGCACACAAATCCCCCTCCCATTTTCCTCCTCTGAGTTGCCACATCTATTTAAATAGAAAAAATAAACCCTACACAAACATTTTCAGAAAATGAAGATAAAAAACATGTATATGTGTTAAATCATATTATCTCAGATCATTATTATTTTTCACCTTTATAGTTATGTGATGTCATGATCTATATATATATATATATATAAGGATATATATATACACATGTATATTTAATATATATGCATAGGTGCATGTGTATATATATAGACTTATTTAGATATAGTATCTCTATATATACATATATAAAGATCTCTCTATAAATATATATTTTGTTAATCTTATCTATTATCTATCTACCTACAGTTGACTCTTGAATCTTATGGGTTTAAACTATGCAGGTTCACTTATACGTGGATGATTTTCAGTAAATACATACAATGCTATTACACAAGCTAAGGTTGGTTGAATCCATAATTGTGGAACTATGGATACAGAGTAAAGATTTTTAACTGCACTCAGAACTCCTAACCCCTCCTTGTTTGAGAATTAACCATGTATCTGGAATGAATAATGAAATTTAATCCTTTAACTATTTACTTGGTACCATACCAAGTGATTCACATATAATATTTTCTTGATCTTGCTCATTCATGCTATATTATTCAATGTTTGGATAACCATAATCTTTATATTAAAACTGAGGAAAATAAGATTTGGAGGGGTAATTTTATTTTGCAATCACATAGCTAGTAAGTAGCAGTGCAGAATTTAAACTCAGATCTCCCTGACGCCAGTGTCAATGCTCTTAGACATTAGCATATTATTGAAGTGTATTTTTCTCTAAAAGGAAACATATATTTAAAATCCAGTCCCTCCCCAGTGATCCATTGGTTAAGAATTTGCCTACTGATGCAGGGGACTCACATTCAATCTCTGGTCTGGGAAGACTCCACACGCTGTGGGGCATATACGTCTGCGAGCCACGACTACTGAAGCCCTCAGCTCTAGAGCCCATGCTCTGCTAGAAGAGAAGCCAGTGCAATGAGAAACCCACACTCAGCAAGTAGAGAGTAACCCCAGAGACAGTAGCCGGTGTAGAGCAATGAAGACCCAGCATAGCCAAAAGTAAAAAAAAAAAAAAAAGAGAGAGAGAAATCCAATCAGAATTTTTCCCGGTAATGACATCAGGATCAGGCTCTTCTAATGTGTAATGGTCGTTATTTGTCCACTTTGAAAATTAGAAACTTTAGCATCTCTAATCTTTTGAACTTTACGTTTTTCTGAGATTTCAAAAAATTGAAAATAGTGTCTCTTCATTCATATCTGCAACTATTTTCTTTCTAAAAATACATAATATTGAATATAACTTTCTAGATATTTAAATGCATTCAAAATATTTATTTATTGGTATATCTGCTAGCTCTTTTATAATATCCCCTGACTTTTAAATTTTTTCACTCACTTCCAATTTCAAGTTCATTCTGGTGGGGGGGATATGGAAGGAAAACGGGAGTTAAGGATTTCTATAAGCTTTCTGGCCTCTGTCATTATTAAAGCATATGCTAATGTGCCTGACTTTTCTTAGCTCCCTTTTTCTAAACATAGTTGGGAGAAAATTATAGCAGGTGTGTTTTGTTGTGTTTTAAAAGCTCAGCACAGATTTTCATATTCATTCTCTAGTCCTATCTTCTGAGTTCCACACGTGTGCTCTGTGTATTCAAAATCAACAGCAAACCTAAAATTGACATTTAAGCTACATGCATCCTTTTTCCCAATCCAAACATACTGATTATAGGGAAATGGTGTTGAAGGAATTTCTCTTCATTTTAATGCATTTCTTCCATGTGCTATTGCTTTCCTAATGCTTTATGCCACATAATGGATAAAACACTACTTTTTCATAGTGTCCAGTTCAAGTTCTCAGGCTTCCTACGTGGTGCTAGTGGTAAAGAATCCACCTGCCAATGCAGGGGACACAGGAGATTCTGGTTCGATTCCTGGGTGGGGAAGATCCCTTGGAGTAAGAAATGATAACACACTCCACTTTTCTTGCCTGGTAAATCCCATGCACACAGGAGCCTGGTGATCTACAGTTCAGTTCGTGGGGTTGCAAAGAGCTGGACATTATAGCACACACACATCTCCAGTTCAACTATATGGGAAAAATCTTATACTTGTTACAACACTGGTGGTAAAATTATTTCTTTCCTTTCTCCTTTGGGACATATTTCACTCACCTAGTGAAATAGGCAGAAATTTTGCTTGAGCTCATTCTCCTTTGATTCTTCTTTGGGCTTCCTTCTCAGACTATATTCCTGTAGTTCATCTAGGAACTATTGATTCTCTCCAATTGGTTGTTTTTTTGTTTTTTTTTTTTAACTTAATTTGTGCTAGCAGATCTGTGTAGCTTCATAGCTGACCATAAGTTCACATGCTAATGTTGAACACACATGCTAATGCTACAGCTTTTGAAAGGACTGTAGCCAGATATGCTGTAGCTAGTCCAGAATGTGACAAAATTGGTTTTCTCTGCATCCAATGTCATGACTTCTCAACCAGTTTTGATGTGTGGATGCCGTGTAAGAATTAATGAGCATTTGTTTTCTGTTTATTAGGCCAACTTAAAATTCTAGTCTATGTTCCTCAGTACCATTCACATTGGGTGGGCTAATTATATTACATTTATTTTGAAGTGGAACCACTATAGCATTGTGTGAAATACCATTTTTGAGGGAAAACAAGTGATGTTTTAAACAATTGGCTCTCCGGAAAAAGTATGTGTGTGTGTCTAATTACATGATATTACTACAAATTTTATTGAAAAGAAGGATGTGTAACACTATTTTCAGAAAATGATTAAATGTATGTTATTCACTGAAAAATGCTTATAGACCATTTTTTTTCTTATAGAATCTGTTAATTTTTGCCTAAATCTTCAGCCCATAGCCACAGCATGGTGGCAGTTTATAAAAAAGCAGACTTCTGCTAAAAAATCATGGCTGATATTTTCATTCGCGTTAATAGAAAGGCATCACTGAAACAAAGCAGACGTATCTTGGAACTGCAAGCATTAGTCAATGATATGAGTGACTTCTTGTTCACTTGGACAATGGTTTTTGAATTCTATAAGAACATATTCTCAATCTTTTCATGCTATTCACTATGTAATAGCTACAGAGATTTCTAAAATGTGATAGGCATTATTAAATCTCCATTATTTTTTTAAGTATAGAGTTTAGACAATCAACAAAATATATGTAAAGTCATGATTTATAATATTTATCAGTTTCTGTGGTTAGCTACTAAGGTGTCACCACTGAATTCTGAGTTGCAAATGTCACTTTTAATGTTTAATTTTAATAATTTTTGTTTTTGATAAGCCAACCAAATTCCTGAAATTTAATAATTTGCTCTCTCAAGCCAATACAAAATGTTTGTAGTAGCCACTGAAATAGCTTGAAATCTGAATTTACTCAGTATTTCTCTGGCATGTTCTGTAATCTCACTGAGCCACAGATTTCTTCATTTGTGAGAGCTGGATAAAATGACATAGGTAAAGTCCTGAGAACAACTTTCAGAACATGGAAAGTACTTACTAGTGGATTGCTTGGCTCCCATTTAAAAAACAAAACAAAAGACAAATCTGCCTAGGTTATAGGCAGAAAGACCAGTGTCCATATTATCTTAAATTTGATATAAGGCTTATCAAGACAAAATTTAAGACTCATTGCATTATTTCAAAATATTACATAAAATGTGGCTGCTTATTCATTTTAACTTATCTGAGTTATTTATACCTCTCTGTAAGTGTACTAATAGGAATAATTTTCTTTATGAGTAACATTTGTGAATTTGTTTTCCTCAAGGCACATTTCAAGCTCTAATACCTAAGAAGATTCCAAGATACAGAATATTATGTAGAGCACTTTGAATCTTTAAATGGGAATACTAATTTCTAATCATAGCTTTCAGTGTTGTCAAACTACTTTCTTTGTTCATATAATAAATATATGTTTTGTCAACCTCCTTCCTCTACCTTCCAGTATTAGGTATGAAGAGATTTTATTATTCATCCACATGTTCAAAGGTAGCTGTTTCTACCTTAATAGAGCCAAAATTGTCAACTTTTCAAACAGTAACTTGTTTTCTATGCCCTAAGGTTTGAAAGAAAATAGTCTCATAATGGAAAGTAATAAGGTGGCTTTCTGTATCCATAAATGGCTTGATTTTTATCAGGCTATGGTTTGCTACCTGTCTAGAGGTGTTGAGAAGGTCTTCTAACAATAGGGAATGGGGTTTGTGGATAAATATGCTGTAAATAATATATATATATACATATATATATATATATATTTTGCTATTTTCCACTGGGTTTTTGTAATCTCAAAGTGGAGCTCTTCAAACTTGGAGATATTTCTCTAACCTAGAAATGTTTAAAATTATAAATAAAAGAAAATGCATTTAAAAATGATACAAGGAAGAAAAATAAGGTTATAATTATTTAATTTGAAATATTTTTGAGCCTTTCTCAGCTAACAATATAATTTATAGTATAGATAATATATAGATTCAGCCTATAAGAGAAATCTGTCAGGTAAATAAGCTGCTTTTAATAATTAGGTATTATATTGTTAACCATAGGGCACAGTATTAATTAAAAACAATACTAGGGTAATACTAGACTATAGTTTTTTAATGATTCTTCCACATCAGCTAAAGATGAAAAGTATGTATCTTTTATATAAAGGATCTAGCTAAGCAAAGTCAAGACTGTAAAGTTTTAACTTCCTCTGCATATGTCTCAAAAATACTATATATCATTTTATTAAGGTAGAAATATAGGAACAGATACTGAGCATTTCCTAGTGAACTATGTTTAATGATCTATTTTCATGACATTCCTTAGGGTAATCAGCAATTTTATTGCTTCAATATTATAGAAGTGTCAGATTATTTTTGAAGGGGAAATGGAGGGGAAAACCAACATTGGATCAATGACTTGACATTGCTAGTCAACTTAAAGCATAAAAACATCTATTTAAAAACCTAACTAGCAGTTCTTCATCTGTAATCAACAACAGTGCTCTAATTATGTAGAGAATTGTCCAATACATTAGAGAATTTCTCTTCATCAAGTAATGTGCGTGAGGATTTAACATTATACCCTAGACAAAGACCAAAGGTTACTAATAACTTTAAAAAAAGTTGTACGCAGCTATCTTTTCAGAAGTGTTTTCCATAAGTTATAAATATGTCCTTTGTTTTAGTTTCAATGTAGGGTGCAATTGAAAAATTAGCAATTAATAAAGTAATTTTAGACAACAGCAAATTTCTGTACATAGTAATATTCCTAATTGCCCATTTTTCAGTAGTACAACTCACATTAGAAATGATAGGTAAAATGAGGGAGCTGTTTGTAAGTAGCATCTGAAACATAGCCTAGTCTAGCTACAGTTTGAATTAAGGATTTCTCTTCTCTCTCTCTCTTTCCCCTGTTTTGCAAACTCTTGCATACTTATTTTTTTAAATAGATGCTTTTTCTCTACCTCAAAAGTCACCCTCTGATCTCTCCATGTTTCATTTCCTCACATTCTTCAGATCATAACTTGAATGTTACACTTAGAGAACTTCTTCGTCTACCATATTCAAAATTTCCAACTTTGTTTATTTCTGTTTTTCCATTTATCATTCATCATGGAGTGTATTATTTTATTTATTATATGCCTCCTGCCAAGTAGAAAATGTTTCATAATGGCCCGGAATTGCTAGGCACTGTCTCCTCAATGGTTAGCACAATGTCTGCCATGTGAAAGTTGAAAGTGAAATTTAGTTGCACAGTTGTGTCCAATTCTTTGCAATCCCACGGATTGTAGCTTGCCAGGCTCCTCTGTCCATGGAATTCTGCAGGCAAGAGTACTGGATTGGGTTTCCATTACCTTCTCCAGGGGATCTTGTTGACCCAGGGTCAAACCCCGGCCTCCTGCATTGCAGGCAGATTCTTTACCAACTGAGCTACTAGGTCTGCCACATAATACCTTTAAAAAACGTAATCAAATGAACTAAATATGCATGGTATAAGTTGAGGAGCTCATTATTGGACATAGACAAATATTGATTCCAACTAGAGTTTATTTGTAATCTAAATAACCAATTTGAAATTTTTATATATGCAGTATCAGTGATTTAAAGTATTTTTTGAAATAGGCAGAATATATTTATCTCACCATTTAAAAGCCCTAACTCATTTTTGTTTTTTATTTTAATATAATTCTAAAGCTTACATTTCATGTACAGTACATTTACTACAAAATATTGACCTAGTTCTTATTAGTAATATACAGTATGCATTCATTTATAAATGGATTTATTGAAAGGAAAATGATAAAACTCTTACAGTATATCATGTGAATGTGTTTAGTCACTGAGTCGTGTCCGTCTCTTTTGCAACCTCATGGACTGTAGCCAGCCAGGCTCCTCTGTTGATGGGATTTCCCAGACAAGGATACTGGAGTGGGTTGCTGGTTCCTTCTCCAATGGGTTTGCCAGCCCATGGATTTAATACATATCTCCTGCCTTGGCAGGTGGATTCTTTACCACAGACTCACCAAGGAAGCCCTATAGTGCATTAGACACTATGTAAACACCATGGATATGTTGAAGTCTATAACAAGTAAGGGAAGCAGGTTTAGGACTGTTTAGACCATACACCTCAAAAAACGAACTTAACAGATGTTATCAGTGAATCTTATTAAAATCTATAATAGAATGATCAGGCTTAGTTTGAAATATCAGAGAAAAGCGCCCTGAAGAAGTGATGATGAAACTGACATCTGATCCCCCTGGCAACCATGTTTGTTTTCTTAATCTGTGGAGTGTCTTTCTGTTATGTAAGTAAGTCAATTTGTATTCATTCTTTTTAGATTCCACATATAAGGGATGTTGAATGGTATTTCTCCTTCTCTCATCTGACTTACTTCCCTCAGTATGATAATCTCTGTGTCCATCCATGTGGAATAGTTAGGGACTATGGGAAGGTCACGTACACAGTGTTATATTTAAAAGGGATAACCAACAAGGAACTACTATATAGCACAGGGGATTCTGCTCAATGTAGTGTGCCAGCCTGGATGAGAGAGGGGTTGGGGGGAGAAAGGATACATGCACATGTATGGCTGATTCCCTTTGATGTCTACCTGAAACTACCACAACATTTTTAATTAGCTATGAGTTTCCCTGACAGCTCAGTTGGTAAAGAATCCACTTGCAATTCAGGAGACCCCCGTTCAATTCCTGGGTTGGGAAGATCCACTGGAGAAGGGTAGGCTACCCACTGCAGTATTTTTGGGCTTCCACTGTGGCTCAGCTGGTAAAGAATCTGCCAGCAATGTGGGAGACCTGGGTTCAAACCCTGGGTTGGGAAGATGCCCTGGAGAAAGGAAAGGCTACTCACTCCAGTATTCTGCCTGGAGAATTCCATGGATTGTATATTCTGTGGGATCTCAAAGAGCTGGACATGACTAAGCGATTTTTACTTTCTGTCACCTTCACACACATCCTACCCTATGGACTGTAGCCTACCAGGCTCTTCTTTACATGGGATTCCCCAGGCAAGAATGCTGGAGTGGGTTGCCATGCCCTCCTCCAGGGGATCTTCCTGACTCAAGAATCAAACCTGCGTCTCCTGAGTTTCCTGCATTGCAGGCAGATTCGTTACTGCTAAGCCACCAGGGAAGCCCGATTGGCTACACCACAATATAAAATAAAAAGTTTACAGTTTGGGGAAACAAAAATGATATCATGAGACAGGATAGCAATTAAAAAAAAAAACAAAACTGATGTCTGAAAATGAATTGGTCCTTATTGGCTACTAGGTAAAGAAGAAAGGACTGGGAATAGTGTGTCGGGGGAAACAAAGGTGCAAAAACTGTCAAATTGGAGAAACTTGATAGACTGCATTCAACCCATTAATACAAATTATTTTATTTAATTTGAAACTACTTTAGAGTCAAACGATTTTCAATAGGATTTACTTTGTGTGGCATATTTATAACATTTATTAAACCAAACTGAACACAATGTGAAGTCTCCTTTCAAAAATGAAATAGGGAAATATTGAAAGTGTTCAAAAGGAATAATTTCTGTTAACCAAGAGGGAAATAGATGCTTCACAAATTGATATTTTTGATGATTTACTTAAATTTTGTAAATTAATTTAATAGATGATTCCTTGAATACTTACAATGTAGATATCTCATCCAAAGAATACCACAAAAGTATGATGCCTTTCAAATTTTAATACACATTTACATATATGCTCTCATTTGATATTCACAAAAGTATAAAAACCAAAGGAACAGGAGCCTAGTAGGCTCAAATATTCAAATTTTATGACTCCAAGCTTGTTGCCATCTCTGCCATGCTGCCAGAATTTCTGGCCATTATAAAGAAAAATTGAATTAAGGAAAATCATTAAAGCTATATTATCTGAGGGTAAATTCTTTTCATGTATTCAAGTGAACTATAAAGAGATGAAATAAAACATAGCTTACTAGTGTATAAGGCTTCCCTGGTTTACAGATTCAGCGGTAAACAATCTGCCTGTAATGCAGGAGTCACAGGAGCTTCAGGTTCAATCTCTGGGTCAAGAAGATGTCCCAGAGGAGGGAAAGGCTACTCATTCCAGTATTCTTGCCTGGTGAAACCCATGAACAGAGCAGCCCGGCGGGGTACAGTCCATATGGTTGCAAAGAGTCGGACACAACTAAAGTGACTTAGCATGCACTAGTATATATTTCTCTGTCCTTATTTTATTAAAATTTTTTTCTGGATTACTCCATAATGGTACTGCTAATCACCAGTTTGTAAAAATGCACTCTCCATGTGAGTAAATGAATCAGACTCTATTTCATGTCATCTAATTTGACATTTAAAAAACAAACATCAACAAAAACCTTCTGGAAGTATTCACTCTTAAATACCATAAAATAAAATAAATTACTCTGGGTCAGAATTAGCAGCTAAAAAATACTAGAGCTAGTATCACGCTAATGAAGAGGATAAATTTAAATGCTCAGGAAAAATTTTAAATATTAAAAGTAACATTAAAGCTAGAAATATAATAGTAATGATTTGAACTTATCTCTAAAACCTACTAATAAGAGAATATGATGGAATACCGACTCCTACAAAATTAGCTAGTCATCCATTTAAGATGTAACTTTAAAATAATGTCTTGAGATTTAGCTACTCACTTTTTTTCTACTTCAAATAAATAGAATTAAAAGCTACTTTGAATTTTAAAAATTAAACATGGAATATTATACCACAATACAAGGTAAATTATTCAGTCTTATTCTCAAATGTTGAATGGTTAATATTACTATAAAAATGTTAGCATAAATCTACTATTTGAGGAAAAAGTGTGTTTAAAAATCATGTGTAAAAGGTAGCTTCTCACCAGTAGGACCTCTTGCTTATTTTTATAGAGTCTATTTTGAGCAGTTGATTGAATATTTCCTTTTCTCTGGTATGCTGAGTTGGATACCACTAATTGATACATTCCTCTTGGGATCACTATGCTCCATGTGACAAAAAGACCAATATATATATATAGGACTTGTGGCCCTAAGAACCCTCCATTTCACCATTTCACTTTCTTTCTCTTTGGAGGCCAAATCAATACAAATCATCTGTTTCAGGTCAAAAATGAGTATTTTTAATTTCTTTTTTTCCATCATGTCTTCTGTTTATATTTCTGTCTTTTGAGTTTTATCTTTTTTTTAAAATTTCAGTCATAATAAAATGTATTATTTGCCAAGCTGTCTTTCCTGTCACGTTATGACCAGTGATTCCATTTTCAGGCAAAAGCAGATTTTCTTGAGAGATTTAGGTTTCTGGCAAATAAAAGGAGCATATTAATCCTTTATCAATAATATTTTTTTAGAGTACTATAAAGTCCTGGGGTCCATCTAATACATTATTGAATTTTATTTGCTTTTTATAATTATCTCAAAAATTTCACTCCTAAATCACTCAGTAGATTTACTTGCCTGAACTGAAATATTTTATAAGGTATTCAATCCTGTTGACATATTCAGTAATGAAATTTGTCATTTCTTCATACATTCATCATACTTTATACATGTAGTTTCCAGAATATTTAGACTTACATGAAGAATTCAGGAAAATCTTGATTTTATTAAATTTTCTAAGGTCTAGTTTATCACCACAGCCACCTGAGAAGGAAATTAAACTTTGTGGGTGTATGTATATGTGTATGGGAGAGGGGTTTATAACAGTGTATAGGTGTGGTGTGTGTGATATAGTCTAGATATTTTGTATTTGGGTTGCAGGTAAATATTTAACATTTTGTACAAGGTCACAGTCACCTTGTCTAAAATATTCTGTTTAGAACACTAGTTTTGCATTGTTTAGATGACATTTTAAGATGTATGACTAAAATGTGTGTGATCATGCTGTCTTGCTGTATGTTCTATTTAGTCTTTGCCATCAACATTTCAAATCTATGAAGCTGGCCATGGTGTGGTGAGAAAAAGCTCAGTGATTTCTGGTTTTCCACCAAACCTCATGTTACCCAGCAGAAAGAAAAAGAAAACTCGAATACTATGTCCCCACTATTTGTCCAGTGCATAAGATTTACTGTATTCTTCTGGATGCAAATCATCGCAGAAATATCTATAACCATGTTTAAAGCAGAAGAGAAATAAAATCTCAGATCTAAGAATTTTTTCTAAATACTCCTACCTCAAATATGAATTTCATTAAAATAGTTAAATTAAGTTCCATAAAATAAATGTGAACATGGACAAATTAATAAAAATGAACATTGCCACGTCTGACCTATGGATTCACATTTTCTGGTTTGTTTTCAATTTTATTTTTTTTAATTTTTTAGAACAGGGAAGGTTAATTGCTGTTATTCTTTCATGTGTCTTGTTATGCAATCACTCTGACTGGAACACCATATACAGCTTTAGAACCTCACAATTTCTGGCTAAAAGTCAATGTCATCTGAAGAGATGAATGATTAGCAGTTGGTCTTGAGAAAAATAGCCTGCTGAATGAAAGAGAGTTTAGACTTCACCCTCTTATCTGAATACTGCTGTATGGTAAATAAATACATACATCTGTGTTTTGTTATAATCTTGTGTTTGTTTTTATTTATTTAAAACGTATATTACCAGAGAGCAATATAAGATTTGCTATACTAATAAATGCCATAAGAAAATTTTATGAAACAGTTCATTATCAAATTCCTTATTTTTTAGGGCACAGAAATATAATACAAAAACTTGTTGGAATTAGGAAATGTCAAGATAGAAAGTGATATAGTATGATTTAATTGTAAGTCTTGAACCAGAAGGAATCTCTAAAATCCTCCATTCTATTTTTTTTTTTTTTTTCATTTTATAGAATTAGAACTAGAGGCATGGAAAGCATTAGTTGGTTATCCCAGGTCATGCTGCTTTGGTAGAAAATGAATAATAATCATTCCTTCTGCCTTGACCTCTAACTTGTTTGTCTCAGTTGTCAAAATTTGAATAGCACTACATTAACTTAGTCATTCATAGATTTTGGAGCTTTATGGTATCTTTGAAATTAAAACTGAAATATTAAATCAGAGTATTATCATGGAATTTTCAGAGTTTTTGCTTTATCAAAAACAAAATCCAAAAGTAAAATTAAACAATTATAAAAAGAAAACAATAAAAAAGAAAACCATCTAAAAATGTAAAATATCTAAGAGGGATTTTTAAAAATTCCCTTTATATAGTTATTTTTAATCTAAAAATCACCCACTGTACAGTTGATCCTTATTTTTGCTATATTTCTAAACCAAAAAATGTCCCAAACACAGGCCAAAACTAATCTAACTTTTGACTGAGGAATGTTGTTCTAAGTTATCTGACCTCATAAACACCTATTGTGTGTACATGTTTTATAAACATGAGAGAAAAAAAGAAAGTCTCTTAGAATGATCCAAAATTAGAGGACTAGAAAATAGCAGAGTCAGGCATAGAAATGACAGATTCCAGGGTAAAATCTGGTGTTCTTTCTGCCATACCAAACAGCTTCAGCAAAGAGAAAATAAGTTACTTTAAGAACAAAATTTTTAAATGCAAAAAAAAAAAAAGCATAAATAAATAAAATATGTTCCTAGTAAAGAGTGTATATAACTTGTGGTACATTTTCCTTGAAGAAAATATATATTATATATCAGTTAAAAGCATATTCAATTATTTTATGATGAAAAAATATTTTAAATCATTATAGAAAAGGCAATTGTTTGCATAGTTCTATTAAAACAGCTTTCTATAGAAATGCTTCTTTTCTCAAATAAAAAAAAAGGAATAAAAACAATATTAAATACAGAATCTTAAATTTATTTGATTCATTATTATGTAGTGATACCAGTGATATTTTATCTCTTCGGTGACTCAAAACTGGAACGAAACAAAATAGTACCAATCCTCATATGTTTATTCCCCACATTCATGTTTGCAGTTACTGAATTATATTACTTTAAAACTGTGATTATTAAGTACTTCTACTTTATTGATTATGCCAAAGCCTTTTTCTTGTGGATCACAACAAACTGCGGAAAATTCTGAAAGATATGGGTATACCAGACCACCTGACCTGCCCCTTGAGAAATCTATATCCGGACCAAGAAGCAACAGTTAGAACTGGACGTGGAAAAACAGATTGGTTTCAAATAGGGAAAGGAGTACATCAAGGCTGTATATTGTTACCCTGCTTATTTAACTTATATGCAGAGCACATCATGAGAAATGCTGGACTGGATGAAGCACAAACTGGAACCAAGATTACTGGGAGAAATATCAATAACTTCAGATATGCAGATGGAACCATCTTTATGGCAGAAAGTGAAGAACTAAAGAGCCTCTTGACGAAAGTGAAAAAGGAGAGTAAAAAAGTTGGCTTAAAACTCAACATTTAAAAAACTAAGATCATGGCATCTGGTCCCATCACTTCATGGCAAATAGATGAGGAAACAATGGAAACAGTGACAGACTTTATTTTCTTGGGCTCCAAAATCACTGCAGACGGTGACTGAAGCCATGAAATTAAAAGACGTTTACTCCTTGGAAGAAAAGCTATGACCAACATAGACAGCATATTAAAAAGCAGAGACATTACTCTGCCAACCCAGGTCCATCTGGTCAAAGCTATGGTTTTTCCAGTAGTCATGTATGGGTATGAGAGTTAGATGATAAAGGAAGCTGAGCACCAAAGACATGATACTTTTGTACTGTGGTGTTGGAGAAGACTCTTGAGTCTTCCTTGAGGACAGCAAGGAGATCAAACCAGTCAATCCTAAAGGAAATCAGTCCTGAATATTCATTGGAAGGACTAATGCTGAAGTTTAAACTCCAATACTTTGGCCACCTGATGTGAAAAATTGACTATTTGGAAAAGACCCTGATGCTGGGTAAGATTGAAGGCAGGAGGAGAAGGGAACTACAGAGGATGAGATGGTTGGATGGCATTTCCAACTCAATGGACATGAGTTTGAGCAAGCTCCGGGATTTGGTGATGGAAGCCTGGTGTGCCGCAGTCCATGCAATCACAAGGAGTCGGACATGATCGAGCGACTGAACTGAACTGAATAGCTGTGAGGAGTTTCTTCATGATTAAGCCAAAATTTCTCCTGTGCTTATTCATCCATTCAATTAAGAAATACTTACCAGTACCCTTCCTTTCAAGACCTGGAGATGTAACCATGAACAAAATCCAGATAAAAACCCCTGTCCTAACAGGCAATGAACAAAATAAATAAATGAAATACATTTAATAGAGCAAAGTGGGTGGTATGGGGAATAACAAGAATAAAATCAGGGAGGAGATTGAGGGAAGTGCCAAAGAAATGAAGAGGGGGTAAGATTGGAATTCAGAGAAGACCTCACTGAGGTGGTGATGAAAGAAGTGAGAGAATCAGTCACCTGCGTATAGTTAGGATGCAGTCAGACAGAAGGTAAATGGCAAAGACCCCATGGCGAGACTGTGTATGACATATTTAAGGAAATGAGAAATAGGCCAGTGTGATGAGCCCTGAATAAACAAGGAAGAGACTAGTAAAATACAATAAGGTAAAAATGAATGAAAATCTTATCCGATAAATTCCCATAGGCCACTGAACTTTATTTTTTACCATGAGATGGGAAGATACTGAAAAATTTTGAGGAGAAGAGGAGCACAGTCTGACTTACATTTTAATAAAATCGCTCTGACAGCTGTGTTGAGAATGAACTAAAAAGACGTGTGATCACAATCAAAAAGTTACCGTAATGACCTCAGAAAAGATGACGGTGGCTTTCACCAGCATGGTTGCAGTGCAGGTGGTGAAAGTGGTTGGATTCTGGACCACTGAATAAAGAATATGAAAAAAAAAATAGGAAAACTGAGAAGACTCTAAGACTTGATCTGAGCACCTGTACGTATGAAGTCGACATTTGTTAAGACAGAGGAAATTGAGAGCAGTTGTTTTGGAGAGTAGATCAGAATTTTGTTTTTCAATATTAAATTTGAGAAAGCTAGTAGATATTTAAATGGAAATGTTGAGTAAACCCCCAGATTTGTGTGCTAAGATGAGGCCCATATGGGTGATAAAATTTATGAGTCATTATCATAGAAATGGTAGTTAAAGCTGGATGATATCACCAAGGGAGGAATGCACATCAGAGGAGGTTATATTCAAAATCTGTGCTCTGGGATATTCTAAAGTATATGGGAGAGAAAGTTAAGGAGGAAACATTAAAGGAGAATGAGAAGGAGCCACTGGTAAGGTAGCAAAAGAACCAGAAAAGTGAGATGTCGTAGAAATCATGTAGAGAGAGTATTTCAAGGTGATGCAAAAGATCAAACCAGGTCAAATGCTATTAGTATGTCAAATAGAATTGAAATTTCAATTCACTGAGAATTGGAAATAAAATTCAACACTGTGAAGGACATAGGCAAGTGTGACAAGAACAATTTCATTGACATTGTGAGCTAAAGAGAAACTTGGAGGAGAGGAATTAAAGATAGTGAGTACAACTCTTTTTTAAGAGTTCTGTTGAAATGATAGATCGAGTAGTATTTGAAGAATGGAGTGAGTTTAATAAAGGTAGTTTGGAATAGCAACATGTCTAAAACTGTGAGAATAATGCAAGAGGAAATTATTGATGTAAGAAAGAGTGAGGAAAAGATTGAAGGAGTTGTGATGTCCTCCACAAACTTGGGTCATTGAAGTGATGTCCTTGAACATCAAGAAAGAGTGGATTCTGGGACACAAACGGCAAAGAGCACAGAGCTAAACCTGAGAGCACAGATCTATTCAATAAGCAAAGATACCTACATATATGGGCATAAATTCAGGATAGCTGGAGATGAGATGCTAGCAACTTGTAGAAGTTCCCTTCTAACTCATTTTATAGTCTAAGGGGTTTGGAAGCAAGATTATCAGCTAAGTTAGGATGGAGAGAAGATGAAGGAGTTTTGATATGAGATGAGAAGTTAAAAATGTTTCACTTGGAGAATAGAAGAGAAAGATTCTGAATGTGCAATATCTTTACTTGAAGCATTAAAAGTACATTTGAAATGGATGATTATAATCTTAATAAAAGTGTGTGTTTTTATATGTATGTTTTTGTTTAGCCACATTTAGCTGCGTGGGTACAAGGATGGAATGGATTTAGAGTTAGATTTAACTGTGATTAGGATTTGTCTGAGTAAGGATGACAGAAGAGGGAAAGGGGTCAAGGAAGATGAAGGTTAGATTAAAGGTGGGAAGCCTGACACTGAGATGGGGAGAGTACTTTGGAAGTGGCAGGGTAGAGCACATGTCACTTCCCAGACCAGTGATAAAAGGATTTTGGAAGTGAGAAGGTCAGGAAAAGAACTCCCCAGAGGACAGAGCTAGGATTCAGTCAAGAAACACGGTAAAGAGACTATGAACATATTTCTTGACTGCATATTGCAAACAAGGAAATCAAGATTGTTTTCATACTAGCTCTCGCTTCACTTGAAGATGGATTTGGTATTCATGCACCTGTGTGTGTCTAAGTCACTTCAGTTGTGTCCCACTCTTCGCAACACTGTGGACCATAGCCTGCCAGGTTTCTCTGTCCATGGGATTCTCCAGGCAAGGATACTGGAGTGGGTTGCCATGCACTTCCAAAGAACATTTCAGACCCAGAAATTAGACCCATGGATCGAACCCCCATCTCATGTCTCCTGCATTGGCAGGCAAGTTCTTTACCACTAGCGCCACCTGGGAAACTATTCCTAGGTGTTCATGTAGTGTTTTATTAACCTCTTTCATCTAAGCTGTTAACTATAATTATCTCCATTTTAAGATAAGAGAACAATCCAGTTGAGATTGAATTATTTTCCCGTATCACCCAGGTTGTAAATGGCAGCACTGGGACTTAGACCCAGGTCATGGGCACAGTATTTCAACAGATTCATCCTAAATATTTTTCCCCCATGTGGAGCTGAATCAATCTTAAATGAGATGCTGACAGAGTAATCCAAATATCATCTACCTAATGCCAGTATTCTAGGACAGGACACATTTCTGCCTCTTGCACATGATTCTGACATTTTCATTCAACAAGTAAATACTGCAGTAGCCACTGGGGAAACCAGTAAACTCAACAGACAAATTTCTTGCCTTCAGGAAATTTCATGGAGTCTTTGAAAGATGAATTAAGTATGTAATTATGCAGATAAACTGAAAAGTGTGCAGTTGCAAAAAAAGATTCAGACACTTGATAGCCTGGTGCAAGAGATTGCTAAGGCATCTCTGAAGCAGTGCTAAAAGTGCTTGGGAATTGAGTCTGAGTATGAGAGGATCCCACGAGAGAGTGTATGAGGACTTTGAGAAGGGAAGGATCTTGGAGTCATGGAGATAAAGAAGCCTAGCCATATAACATCAGTTCATCAAGCGGGGAGAGGCAAGAGACTTGCCTGAAAAGGGAATGAGGAGACATATTAAGTCTATTTCAGATATTATATTTTTGTCTAAAAACTCTGGCAAAGGCTTTGAAACTTAAGGGGAACTCAGGCATTCTCTTTTAAGAAACTACCTTCTTGAATTCATTCTTAACAATTATGAAAATATTAAACATGGTATCTAGTGATAATATTAGATGCTTTTCTTCTACATGTAAAATTTATTTTCTTGCACATGTAAAATTTGCAAAAGGTACTTTATAAATTCCTAAGATAATTTCTAAAATACTTTTAATTATACATAAAATTAAAGGTAATTTAGTAGTAAATGTATATGCTCAGTTTGGTCTCCTTTATGATAAATTTTAGTTTATATGTATGTATGTATATATAATCTGCATATCATTTTGCATTGCACTTTTATATTTTTTAGTGAAAATATAAAATCCAGATATATACAAAAGCTTTGCATGGATTTGAAAATCTTGATTAAACAGTCAGTTACATACATTTTCCCATTGATCTGGCTTCTGCTTTCAAACTGTTACAATTATATATTTTGGCAAATGTTCTTTTTTAATACTTACATTTGCTAAGTGATTTTTTTAGATGCTGAACTAATGATCATAATATCACTGATTTTCTTTATTGAAGCCAAGGATACATTTGAAAATAAATAAATTAATATAAAATTGACTCTGATTTCATAGTTTCAAAGCTATTTTACTTTTTGAGTTTAGATATAAAGCAGACTCTTTTTTTGACAAATAACACTTATTACAAAGAACCGTAGGGTCACGATGTGTGAGCTATAGTATTATATAAAAATGAATACTATTATTGGTATTTCTGAATAATTTAAAATTTCTTTGTCAAACAGTGACCCATCTACTAACATTTCTGTCAGTTAGTCAAAGCAGATCACTATTTTCAAGGAAAAAAATCAAGATGCTTGTTATGTAATGATATTTCACAAAAATGGTGTTAGTGTTATATGATGAACTGTTAAGATACATAATCATTTGTTCCAGTGATTCCTACAAAGCAAAAACAAGAAACAAGCAAACATGCAGGAGTGTGTGCATGTACACACACACATTTTCTTTGACCTTGATGTTAATTGAAGCTTAAATTCTTTCTCTTAACTACATTCAGGGCATTCGTATCTATATGACTTTATATAGCCCTTAATCCTAGTAGCTGACTTCAGTAGCCCTTGCTACTGAAACTATGTACTTAATGTAATTGAAAATTAAAATTGGAAGACTCTTTAAAAAATCCTTTGGATCAACCACACAGCTTGGGTTTAAGTTTCTCTTATATCCCTATCAATTGGGCACCCATCACCAAACTGTTAATTCAGAATTCTTACTTTCTCATTTATATTCTGTTTTTGACTCCTAGTACTTTCTCACTTATGTTTAGCCATCTCAGTGTACCTTTTGTCATTTCTAGTTTTCCAACATGTCCAACATTATTGCTTGTTAATAGTTTGCATCCATTTTAAACTGAGTTAAATAAAAAATAATACCACTATAAAGCTAATTGTGTTAAATGCTGTGTACATGAAAGACAAGTGTTTGTACAATATCCTAATTCAAGACGGTTAATGGGAAAATCTTAGACATGTATCAGTAGGAATGGATGAAATATATTCTATGAAGAAAAATAGCATGCATAGAGGAATGTAAGTGGAAAAGTTGTTATGCCTAAATACTTTAAACAGCCCAACTTGACGAAAATATTCAAAATGTAGAAGAGATTGATGGAGATTAAATTAGACTGAAGAGGTAAATTAAGGAAATATTCTGAAGGACTATGGATATCTGACTAAAATTTTAAGCTTTCACTTAGTAAAATTTTAATAAGGTATGTATATGTTCAATTTAATCTTTATAAATATTAATGTTAAGTTAGAAGAAATGAGTATGAAAAATAAGAAAAACATAAAATATTATGTTGTTAGTCATTGATAAAATGATAATGTTTCAAATAGAATGATGGCAAGAAAAGTGGACATGGATTGATGATCATATTTTCAAAATAAACTCTAATTTTCAAACATTGGAGTGACCCTTTATCTGTACTACCTCAAAACTATCTTATGATAAAGGAGCTCTAAATATCCCCTTTATATATGAAAAAAAAAAAGGATGATCTTCAAAAGCTGAAATAACAAGCTCAAGACTATACAGTGTCAATGGACAGTGAAGCAGGATATCATTCTTCCATCTCTAACTGGAGACCCTCCCAGGCTAGTTCTTTAGTTCTCTAATTTTCTGTTTTAAATTTCTTTAGAAAGTTAATCTACTGAATGGCTTCACTTACCACTTCCATAATATCCTGCCAGATTAACATTTCTAACTATAGCTTCTCACTCAAGTGTAAATCTTGCATGACCAACATGCTCTTGTAAATTTCTCCTTAAATTTTGCATAATTTTGAAAATTTAAGTTAAAAAAAATTTCCCAAACATTGGCATACGCTGTGTTTTGTCAAATGAGAATCATTTAACTCAATTTTTTTTTTAAATTGTACCAGATACAAATAAACAAATCTATTGTGCGATAAGCAAATTGTTTGCCTTTCTGGTGAAGCTTTTCCTTTCTGTGGCTAGAGTTGACTATTATACTTGTTAAAATTTGTAGTATATTGCCTTTTTAATTCCATCTGAAATGATTCTTTATAAAAATTAAAACTGGATGAATTGAATTAGTTTATGAACGCATCCCATTCCTCTTTTCTGCTCCTTCACAAATAACTCTGCATCTAAACTTTGTTCTCTTTGTCTGAAATTTTATTTTCTACTCTTTTAAGCTAAAATCTTTATGGCCATATATGACTCTACAAATATGTGAGTGGCAGTCCTGGTGATTGTTTCTTAATCTCCTGAGTCTCTATTTCAATAAAAACTACACTTTTCCCCAAGACTCCACAAATTCATTTTTATTTCACTAATTCTAGTGTCTTTTCTAAAATCTTTGCTATACATTTGTCTTAGATTTTTATATAATAGATATAATAAAGTTTAAAAATAATATCTAATACTTGAAGATTCATTCTATTTTTAAAAATCTTTCAACCACTTGTTGAAAGTTCAACCTCTTTCAACCTGAAAATTATCTTTCCCAATAAACAATCTGGGTGAAGTGAAGTGAAGTGAAGTGAAAGTCGTTCAATCCTGTCTGACTTTTTGTGACCCCATGGAGTATGCAGTCCATGGAATTCTCCAGGCCAGAATACTGGAGTGGGCAGCCTTTTCCTTCTCCAGGGGATCTTTCCAACCCAGGGATCGAAGCCAGGTCTCCTGCATTGCAGGCAGATTCTTTACCACTGAGTGACAAGGGAAGCCCAAGAATACTGGAGTGGATAGCCTATCCCTTCTCCAGCGGATCTTCCTGACCCAGGAATCAAACCCTGGTCTCCTGCATTGCAGGCAGATTATTTACCAACTGAGGTATGAGGGAAGCCCAATAATTTCCTAAATATTATTTCATCCCACTCCAAACTCTACAGCATTGTTTAATTATTATGTATAATGCTATCTCATTTGTCCCTCCACTCATATTACTTCTGCTTACATTCTAAAGTAGAATTTAGGTCACCCTTTGAACACTTGAAGTGTCTCCTTTAAAATGTTTAAGTGTAATAGGACTTGTCCCACTCATTTGACACATAGTAATACATTACCTGGGGTTCTCTAGTAGCTCAGCTGGTAAAGAATTCGCTTGCAAGGTAGTAGACCCCAGTTTGATCCCTGGGTTGGGAAGATCCGCTGGAGAAGGGATAGGCTATCCACTCGAATATTGTTGGGCTTCCCTGGTGGCTCAGCTGGTAAAGAATCTGCCTCCAGTGTGGGAGATCTGGGTTCAATCCCTGGGTTGGGAAGATCCCCTAGAGAAGGGAAAGGCTACCCACTCCAGTATTCTAGCCTGGAGAATTCTGGACTATATAGTCCCTGGGGCTGCAAAGAGTCAGACACGACTGAGACTACTTTCAATATATTACTTACATTGGTATTAAAATTTGACACCTATTCCTTTCTTCCAAAATATATATTTAATCCTCATAGATGACCTGCATTATTTTATTCTTCTTTGTCTTTCCTGCACCTAACATTGTGCCTTATAGAACATATTACATCATTTTTGGTTATAAAGTGCCTCAAGCTCTCTTCTTTTTTTCTTTTTTTTAGTCTTTATTGAATTTGTCACAATATTGCTTCTGTTTCTTTGCTTTTTTTTTTTTTTTTTTTTTGGCCACAAGGCATGTGGGATCTTGGCTCCCTGACCAGGGATTGAGCCCATAGTTCCTGTGTTGGAAAGTGAGGTCTTAACTACTGGACCACCACCAAATCCCCCAGGCTGTCTTCAAACACAGATATATATCTAGGGATGTAATGCTGTTGATTTGTGTGTGTGTGTGTGTGTTTGTGTATATGTGTGTATTGGTAGTTTTAGGAAAAGTAGCAATGGTTTAAGCATCATTGCAAAATGCTTTATAGACCAATAACAGTTTATGTCTTTTATATATTAGAAATGTTTCTGGCTTAATGTGAGCAGCTTTACAACCCAAGTTATGGTATATGATATGATAATACTGATCCATGGCTTTGCCTTGTCTACCACTAAAAGAATAGTGCAGATTTGGAGAGGAGATCACATTTTGGAAATTCATATAGCTTATAAATAACTAATTATATAATAGTCATTTCATAGCAAACAAGGTGTGAATATACAGTTTATTTTGAGGTAAAAGTAGTAAGGAGCATGTTTTCATTTAAATTCATAAAAATCAATGATGCTCTATCAGTGTGGCAAAAACACAGCATGTGGTTTTCCATAGTATAAGTCTCTGTCATAGAAATCCCAGCTGCCAATCACTTCAATAAATATTTTATGAGACCTAGAGGTCAGGATAATCTTGTCCTATTAGTAACCTTTCTACAGCAATAGATGAATTGCTCTGAGTGCACGGGAATAGTCAGTGACCCTCTATGCAAACAAACCAGGACATTTTTACTCACTTTTGTCTTTGACAGTTGAAAATATGGCATCTGTTATATGCACTAACCATCAAAATATTAGATAGGGGGTACAATCACCTTCTCTATAAGGAAGATTATATATATGTGTGTGTGTGTGTATTGATCTTTATATCAATGGAAATCTTTAGTATTTTTTGAGGAAATAAAATTTAAATTTGTTTTAGATTTTATTTTACATATTCTCCTAATGTTGAACTAATTATTCCCCTCATCACAGAGATAGTAGACATAATTTAGAATATAAGAATTTCACAAATTCTACTTGGCATCATCAGAGCTTGTTAAAAATAATAAAAATTTGACAATGGAGTGAACAGGGTTTAAAATGATGCTAATCATCTCTTAGACAAGGTTCAATAGATTTCATGGAAAGTAGAACTAAAGGAACACATAATGGGAAATTTTAAAAACAGAAGATATATATGAATATTCTGATATCCTATATCAGGTTCTACAAGAAGAACAGAAACAAATTAAAATGAGAAATACACACATGCACACAAAGGAGAATTTTAATTACATTGAGTTCATGTACATCTTTGAACATGGAGCAAAAGACAAATATGACTGAAAGGACTTCAACTAAAGCTTCCCAATTATTTTATCTGACTCTATTTATTCCAGCTACTCCCTCAGCCCCTTTAGACATGTTGCATGAAAGTTAGATTCACAGATTTGCTTTTTTTTAAATTAATGTATTTATCCTAGATCTTTATACCATTTAGCACTCATATAATCAGACTGCAAATGGGGATAAGGCTGTAAATTGTATTGAAAGAGGTTGTGAGTAAAAATCAACAAAAATGAAAGCCCAGGAAAGTATATACAGCATTTCTAAACTAAAATAGAATATACATCTTCAGGTTGGAAAGGCCTACCAATGCTCAGCAATGCAAATATAAGCAAAACAAAACAGGGAAAACAAGAGATGAAAAATAAGTTAAAAAAAAAACTCCTAAATTTACATATAGTTCCATAATAGATTACTGAATCTGACTGATAATTATATTGGTATTAGAAACTTCATTAGCAATAGCAGATGATACACAGAGAAAAATATAAATATTTCTTCAGTTCCATACAAAAGCAGTGACTTTTGTTTAAAATTATATAGCTAGCAAAGCAATGAAAATAAAAACAAAAGTATAGACAAAGAGATATGTATTTTAATGGAAGGATTTTAGAAATTTGCCTCCCATGCTCTCCACTTGAAAATTATTAGCTAAGGTGGTAGTAAAATGAAAAAGAATTACAAGAAAAAAATAAAACATAACAAAAATGCTATTTTGTAAAGAAGTCCAAGAAAAAGAAACAAAAGCCCAAAGGGAACCTTCAGTCCAACACTCCATCATCTAGGATTGAGTATAGATTAATACATTCAATTATAAATATATTGTCAGTGTATGTAAAAGGTACATTTAAACCTTTTGAGACAGTAACCTAAGATAATTGAAAAATAAAGATGTAGACAAACATTTTAGAACTATTTTCAAATAATAAAGATAACTGAAAAAAGGAAGAGACAAATATATAAATTATATCCAGACTCAAATGTTATTTAAAATTTCATCATAAAGCATATTAACATAAAGTATTGTCAAGATTAGTTAATTTGACTTATTCCTGGAAGTTTTCTGTTTCAAAATCTAATACAAATGTTTTTGACTAGAATATTATTTCAAACCTTTTTTAATACTGGACTAAGGTAACAAATTTCATGGAGAAAAGTATGCTTCAGAGAACTTTTTAAGAATGGCAAGCAGTATGTTAATTGCTCGTTTAAACATCTTTAAGCAAGTATGAGAATAGTTTCATGCATAGAGTAATGTAGTGTAATATTGTAAGATGTTTTGTGTTTCCAAAGAATTCACTAAATTGGTTCAACATTTTAATCATGTTTCATCAAATTATTATTTGACTGCTAAATCTACCTAAAAAAATCAACAGGACTTCTTAGAATGCTTGAATAGCTGCAGATTTTGTATGTCATACCTAACATGTCTAAAAGCTTTCTCTCATTATGCAAAAAGTCATGAATAATCAGGTCAAGTCAGTATGCAAAGAAAATTATCAGACTGTGAAACTAAGGGAAGGCCTATTAGTCACAAGCTGTACACCTGTTTGCTCGTTTCTAACTTTAAATGGTTTGTCATTCTGTTTATAAAATCTCATTACACTGAGAGTTCTATGGGTGAAGAAAAAAATCTTAAACCCTACTCAACAATAAGGCAAATTATATTTCCATGGACAATTGTTCAAAATATAGCTAATCTGTGCTTAAAATGTTACATTAATGATGTACAAATAAAGCATATATTTAAAAATATACTATATATATATATAGAATAAAGCTTTTTCACTATAAAATATTAACCAATTCTAACGAGATAATTTGTGAATTATAAACAACTTCTGGACAGTGTTATGTAAACCAAAGTCAATGCTTGACAAAATATTTACTTCAAATATAATTTTACCCTAAACGTAAACCCATACTGATTGTAACAAATTAAAAATGAGATGGTATTTTATTCAGTCATTTTATTTATTTATTTTTTAACACCTAAAACATTTTGTATTGGGATATAGCTTATTAACAATGTTGTGGTAGTTTCAGGTGAATAATGAAGGGACTCAGCCCTTGAAAAGACAGATATTTGCTAATACTATACCTCAAAATAGGAATATTTCTGTTTCAATTTCATTCTGTGTATTTCCAGTTTATTAAAATGATATGAATTAAATTATTCCAGATTCTTCTATACACTTTCAAAAAAGAACGCAACAGATGTTAATATTTGTTTAGAACATACACAGTGAGAGATTTGTATTTACTTTTATAGCGAGTTAAATTTTATGTGTATAGAATGGTGAATCTCTTTGATGTTTTTCAAGTTGTTATAGTTCATATTTTTAAACTATTTTTAAGCTTAGCTTTTTCAATTGAAAAAGTTCTAATGTTACAATGTAGTTTTTCCTTTTATCCTTTTATTTTTTCCTGAAATTATTGCATTTAATAATATTGGTAATAATATTTTAGAAGGTTAAAATCAAATATTATTGTTTTCATAGGAATGTCACATTCTTGTGAATACATTTTTCTAATAATTAAAATCTTTAAATTATCTACTTATTCAATCCAATATCATTCAAATCTGTAAATGTAATGTTTTGTCTGTATGCACTGAAAAAGTTGTTTTTGAGAAATAGAGATACTTTTAGATTCATAACATAAAACAAGCAGATAAGATGCATTATATACCAAATAACTGTAATTATACATTTGATGTTTACATTGATAGTAATTCTTGCATATGCAGACATATACATTAAATAAATATTACACTTTAGTTCTTTTATTGTGATTCTCACCAATGCTGTGACTTGTTATATTAAGTGTGAGATATTTTATAAAGAAAGTACATATCAAATGAATCCTATAATTTTCCTCAAAGCTGTTTAGAATATATCTGCAATGCACATTATGCTTCTAGAGCATGAAATTGAGCCAAATGTATATGAACTAGAACAAGGCTTATTGAGAAATTCAAGGACAACCAAGTAGTAATTTGGAAACAATTACTCACCTAGAGTTTGGAGGATAGCTTTTCAAAGCCTCTGAAGAAGGAGTCTGGAAATGTAAGTAAAAATTGCCAAAGCTAACTCTTTTGACGCTGTGGCAATACTTTGCTAAATGTGTTGAGTCTGTATACATTAAGAGTGGGTAGTGTAACAGCTTAGTAAAAAATGACAACAGGATTAATATTCAAGTCCAGAGTTTAAGAAAGATTATACAAAATGAACACTTTTTAAAATGTAAAAGTCTGATGATTTAATTATGTAGAATGTATAAGTTAAAATTTTACAATGTGTTCTAAATATTTTTTCTTGAAAATTTGGGTAAAATGTGTTGTCCCACTGATTGATGAAATAAGTTATGTGGATTGCTGAGGCAGAAGCATCCCAGGTGAAAGAAGAGCAAAAGATAATATCTTGAGACAGCAGTTACATGCTTCATTCAGGATCTGTTAAAAAAGATTCCAATGTTTACTAGTCAGGATAATCAGAAATACTGAACTGGTGAATGGGAGATTGATATTGATTTGAAATAAGCAGCATATGGGGGAGGGAGTTAAATGTCAGGGGATGGGTGTGGGAGCAGTAGGTGGCAGATCACCACAGATTTTGTAGGACCTTGTAAGCTATCTAAATGAGAAAATCAGATTTTTTTTTTTCCTCTTAAGTAGTGATTTTGGCAGGTTTTGAGCAGAGCCATGGCGTGGTATTGCACTGTGTGGAGGGATAGGGAAAGAGCAATGGAAGAAATAAGCAAATCAGTTTGCGGGTCGCTGAAGTAATTCAGGGGAAAAGCGACAGTTCCTTAGATCAAGAGGCAGCACTGAGATGAGATAGTACTGTATAATGAAGGTAATGCAAATAAGGTTTGCTGAAGTCCTCAGTGTGGAATGTGAGAGAAAGTAAAGCGTTGGTTTCAGGGTTATGGGAAAGAGCAATTTGAAATACAAAATTGATGTTTATTCACAAAGGGAAAATTGGGATTTGAGGTCTGGACAAATCTGGGGTTAAGAATCCTGCTCGACACCCACATGGAGATATTAGATGTATGAGTCTGGAATTTAGAGATGCGTTCTGTTTGGATATATAGATTTTGTTATTTTCAGCACATATGTGGTGTAAAAGTCATGTGACTAAAATGGATAACTGAGGGAGTTGGTATAAGTGGAGAAATCATCTGAGGACCATCGTAGCATATACAGTGAGAGGGGCTATGGCAAAAAAAGTGGGAAAAGCACTAGCAACTATTTAAATGATGAAAGAAATTATGTGATCATATTTGGAAGTGAGTTAGAAAGCAAAGATGAACCTTTGTAATTAAAACTTAATGACTGCATGTAATTTAACTTGCTGTAGATAAGTAAATGATATATGAATAGCAATTTAGAATATGTGCAAAAAATAAAATTATAGTTTCAAATCCAATATAAATAAAGGCCAAAGATTGCTGTTATTTAAATTGTAGTCTTAAATCTAGAAAGACTATAGTATAGTTAAAGGCTACTTTAGCCAAAGGTAATATATATTCTAAACTATCCTTTGATAGCTAAAGCCCAAATAAGTTACTGAGTGCTGCTCACTGGCCTGATCTTGAATCTTATTTGAGTAAAAATTACACTATTTCTCTATTGTGATGTGCTTTGGGTTAGAGGTATGGAATATTGTCTATGCTAATGTATTATCAAGGGCAAATCATTTCAGAATATTTATTTTAGTTATTATTTCACAACAGTAACTTGAAATCTTAGAAATTTACACTTAAGAACCAAACCAGAAAGACCCAGACAAATTACTGGAATCTACTTAATTACTTCTTAAGATTTACTGTTTATGACTTGTGACTTCATTCAGAGTGGAGCAAATTCAGAATTTAACTGGACAAATAACTTCAGATTTATTGCAGTCCTGCTATCAGTTGAATTGGTGGCAATATAATGAGTAAGAAATCAAAAGAAAATGTCATCAAACCAACAAGGGGTTAATTAAATCCGCTGTTAGTATCATCATTGCATTGTTTCCCAGCTAATCATTTGACAAATTCTAGATTTTAAACTCCTGGAGCAATATCCTCTTTCTATATCCAGACTATTTCTTTTTCAAGTTAGTCAGTAATGACTATTCCAGAAAGTAACATATTTTCCTTTGAATAGAATAGGCAGACTGATACTTAATCATAAAAGAAATTTTACATTCTTTTAATAGTTTTATCAGGCAGTTTCATACTTTGTATTGTTCAACATGCATCTTAATGGAGAAATGAGGTTGTTTGGCTTGCTAATTATAGTAATAATAATTGAAAACTCATGAGATTTCTTTTAGTTCCCTTCTCAGAATCAATTTCCTGAAAAATAGATTATTCTTTGGTATTTATCAGTCCTATGACATCAGAATAATAACAAAGTCATTCTTCTGATTGTTTATTACAAATAGATTTTATTCTTCTGGATAGTTGCCTTTATTCATTATTAAGAAAACTAAGTATTTCCTTTAATAATTCTGGAATATGGCTGCATGATATACTCCACTTATAATTTCCTGTACACTTTGAAAGAAAATTAGCTTCCTATAACATAAAGAAACTATCACTGGCACTGAATTCAATCAGTCCTAACTTTTAAATCTCAGATCAGCCTTTTGCTAATGGGCACCTCAGAGGGATTGGGTAGAGAGGGAGGTGGGAGGTGGGAGGGGGGATCGGGATGGGGAATGCATGTAAATCCATGGCTGATTCATGTCAATGTATGACAAAACCCACTACAATATTGTAAAGTAATTAGCCTCCAACTAATAAAAATAAATGAAAAAAAATTAAAAAAAAAAAAAAGAAAGCACACAAACTATCTGAACTTCTGTTTCCTCACCTCTAAAATTAGTCCCACATTCTATCTTGGAATATTACTCTGAGAATTCAAATAAGTGCATATAGAAGCATTATTTAGTGACAGGAATATACTGAACTAAAATAGATAAAGTAAAAACTGCCTTCTGCATAAAGCAAACTGCCACCATTACCATTTGTCAGCTTTTAGAAATGTGATTTTTCCCTATATATTTCCATGGTTGATTTGAATTTGATGGCTTTGTTAGTACAATTGTTCTTGTTTAAAATATACATACATATATATTAATATACATGTTTTAAATATTTTAAGTACTTTATAACATATTACAATGTATAATAATTATCACTACATTCATTTAAAATTTGGAGAAATGCACAGTTTTTATGCTGGCGTATAAATTGCGTCTACAGAATTTGAAATATATTCAATCACATGCATATTTCAAGTAATTGCTCAGATGAAATGGAAAATTAGCTAGGCTATACCTGATCTGTATGAACACAGTAGAACTCTTAAGGTAAAATCCAGATGCAAATTTGAATGCTGCAGTTTAGATGTATATTACTTTGAAGACACCTCAGCATTAGTTTTATTTCCTCCAGTATTCTACTTTACCAATATATTATTTTTCATCATGGCTAATTTTCCAGAGATAGATTAAATTGACAACCTTGACTATTATTGTTTTCTAATTTTTTTGGTTTCTTCCTAGGCAATGCATTCACTATTTAAGTAGACTCTTAATATACCAATATTACAGGGGATGAACACAAATCATACATTTTTCAGCTGGAAGCGTTGGGGTTTGGGTCTCTAAATCTTTATTTCTTCTTACTATTTGTCATGCATTTTGCCAAGCACCAAAGATCCTAAAACAGAGGGCTTGTCTGTGAATTTCCTTTATTGAGTACCTCTTTCTTATCATCTGTCCAACTTCCATTTTATAAATGAAAAAAATAAGATGCACTTGAGTAATTTGCTTACATTTACAAATCTAGTTAGCTACAGAGCAAGAAAGACTTTGAATGTATCCCAACTTCCATTCAAATTATAATATGCTGTATCCACATTGCTAATTATAGAGGTGAAGTACATAGACTACACTTCCTTTGAATTCTACTAAATCTCTATGGAATTTCTTTTTTAAATGAGATTGGCGACAGGAATGTCAGTGGGTTAATGAAAGCAAAACTACTGCACATTTTATTTCAGAATCACTTAAGTGTTGAAATACTGCATGGCATTTAGTCTAGGACTTCCTATATGCTTACAATACAAGCATTAAGATAAGAAATGTCAATTATCTGGTTAATTTGTCAATGTAGACAGCCAGTCAAGCCCCAACATGAACCCTCTTTAGTGTATATAATGTGAGTAACTGTACATAGTTTAAATTGATTTGTTGATTGCTAACTTCTCTTTCACTTTGATTCCTGCAGACTTTAGCTGAATAAAAACAATAATGTTTCTATGGCATATGGTTGATTTTCCCCCTTCTACAAATCAATTTCTAAAATTCAAAACTTATTTATAAAACAAAATTGCCCTTTGAGAGGAGAAAGTGCCTAGTATATAGATAACAAATATTATATTTTTAACAATCACTTAGTACTAAGACTATTTAAATAATTTTACTTTTATTAACCTATTTAGTCCTATCAGTTAGGTACCAAAATCATCTCGTTTTAAAGATCAGGAAAGTAGAGAGGTGAAATGAATTAGCCAAGGTTATATGCGGGAGATGCGAAGATGCAGGTTCAATCTCAGGGTCAGGAAGGTCCCTTGGAGCAGGTCATGGCAACCCACTCCAGTATTCCTGTCTGGAGAGTCCCATGAACTGAGGGGCTGGATATAGTCCATAGGGTCGCAAAGAGTCAGCCACGACTGTAGTGACTAAGCACACAGTACACACACACATACCTAGAAAATTGTAAACTCAGGATGTAAATCTTTCTATAAAACATGTCAAATATTTCTATCTAAAGTTCATGACTAAAGCTCAGTATGAAATTTTGTACAATTACTAGAGGAGTGTATCTGTACTTTTTGTTTATGATAATATCTATAATAGACTAAAAGATTGCTAATTTTTTGAAAATATTGAAATGTGTGGAATATGGTATCAAATTAGCCAGTCCATATCTGCAGTTATAAATTTTCAGATCATCGATCCAGAGAGACAAATGATAACTTTAAGAAAGTAAATTTATAGTTTGAATTTATGAAGGATAAGCACAGCTCAGACCTCAGTAGTAGTACTAATACTTAATAAAAGTAGTGCTATAATTAGTAGATATGACTTGTTTGCAGACAAATAATGTGTACCTTAAATGTAATAATTGTTTAAAGTTCTTAGTGCAGACTTTTTCTATTATCTGTGTTAATATATTATTAATACAATTAAGCACTGTTAGTTTATCTTAAGGAATGTTGCTCCTGCTGACCTTCTATGGATAGTATATATTGGCTCATTTGAAATAAAATTCAATATCTCAAACTGCATTCTCAGCTTTATTCTCACTATTTTCTTTTCTTTAAAAGATCTAATCAAACTGGATAAGGAAATACTCTTCAAACAAACCCCATGATTTTCCATTTCCATGTCTTTATATTCCACATTATTTCTTTCATGCAGATGTAGATATACACCCTTATCTGTTGACCTTAAATTGAAATTAGGCTATGATTCAAGGTCTAACACATGAAGATAATCTCACCAATTTTTAGTTCCCCAGCTAAAAAGTAATATATTTTTATACTCTTCTTCTAATTATATTTTGCCAATTTCCTTTCCAGCTTTACTTCCTAATGAGACTCTTATAGTTTTTACATGTACTTTATCACCCTTCTATGGTGCTATGGAGATTTAATGAAAAGATAATGCCTTATATCAATCTTTGTATACTCCACACTACCTTGCTTATAATCTTTCTAAAATAAGATTTATTAAATAGACTAAGATAGACCAACATTTCCTATTGGATAAAAACTTTATGGATACAGCTAGGAGTCAGAAAAATTAACTTATTTCTTATGATTGTGTTGACAAGGGTTTATACCAGATCCCTTCCCTCATGGCTCAGACGGTAAAACGTCTGCCTACAATGCGGGAGACCTGGATTCAATCCCTGGGTCGGGAAGATCCCCTGGAGAAGGAAATGGCAACCCACTCCAGTACTCTTGCCTGAAAAATCCCATGGACGGAGGATCCTGTTAGGCTACAGTCCATGGGGTCACAGAGTCGGACAGAACTGAGTGACTTCACTTCTTCCTGATTCAAAAAATAAAAAAACAAAAAACTCATGTCTTTCTGGATGTAACTATATTATTCACAAAGATTTACTCTATAATATTTAAGAGGTGGAGTGAACTTGGGCTTCATGTTGGCTGGCATTTATCTGTAAAGATATATCTATATATATATCAGCAGTGGGGAGATGGAGGAGTACAACAGGTTTTTCTGGGGTGGTGGTGATGTGGAGACTCCTTCTCATGGTTTTAGGAGTGCACTCAATTTTGAGCAAGATGGCTGTAATTAAATAGGGAGCAGTGAGGGAAAACCAGACAGGATAATGGAGTCCCAGTCAAGCAACTGAGCTTCAAGGAAAATCCCTAAGAGCTGCCAGCTGTGGGCCTTGAGCGGATTCTAGTTTGCTTCGGCCTCTCATACCCTTCTGAATTCTGCAGATCACTGCAGAATATCTTCCTTCTCACCACTCATGATTCCATTGTGTTGAACTCCCCATAGAAAGCTTCAGAATTACCTGTGAGATCGTCATAGCACTCATCTTCCACTGAAAACAACTTTTATTTTTATTTATTTTTTTGAACAATGACAAACTATTTTGTTTCCAAATGAAATATAAGCCTTTTAAAGACAAGGACACTGTCCTGAACATGCCTGTGTAACCCAAGAGCCTAACAGAGTGCCTAACCATACATAGGACACACCCATAAATATTTGTTTGCTGACTTGGAAAAAGTGACTATCAATTGATTTATGTAAGATACATAAATGTGGGTTTTATCCTGCTACATTACTCAAAGATTGTGTTCCTGTCTACTTCCATATTATTTAGTCTCATGACCTGAAAAGATGTATTCCCACATTTTTTTGTGTGGTAGCATGTATTTTCATGTTAGGGTTAGGTTAAATTAGCTAAGAGACTGGAAGAGATTTCAGTTGCACGTTGACCATGCTGAATGCCTCAAACCATGTGATGTTACTGATGCTTATAATCAAGTAGTTTAATGGGTATCACCTGGAATATTACTTGGACTACACCTAGAATGGAAGACAGGGCAGAAACAGTCTGTGAAGGAAAATAAAACTTCACTTAACCAGCCCAGCCCACAGAAAGCTCTTCTTCCTCAGAAATTGAGGAGCCTGTCATGTCTGCACCCTACATGTAGTATTTACTACTCTTTTCAGGTGAGTCTGTGTTATCCTTTCATTGAAAACGGGCAAGTTCTTAGCAAATGTAGTTTTGTTGATATTATTGGCATTTTTCTTGAGAATGGATTCTGAGCAGCCCAGGGATTCCAAATAGAAAGGGATCTAGGAAGACATTTGAAAGCAAACCTCAAGGGAGAGGAAGCTGCTTAAAGGCAAGCAGCAGTTTTCTTTTGCCAGCCCTATGGCTCAGCTGAATGCTTTCACCAAACAAAATGATTGAATCTCACAAATGAGGAGGGACACACACACACAACTTTAGTCAATAAAATGAGGACATACTCAAATGTTGAAATTAATTTGTTGAATCAGCTAATTTTGAAGCAGAAATTCCATTAAGACAAACTGTAGTCAGTTATTTACTAAAAATGCCAGAGGAAAGAGACCTACAAGGCAAACTCTTTCAAATACAGAACCAGAACTGTGAGTTTAATGTGGTCACGTCTATGGAGTCTTTTAAATTCCTCACAAACAGCGTAATGCACCTCTATCCCCCAGAAAACTGAGAGGATTATTGCGATTTTATCCACCAGAAGACAATGTACTGTTGCAATATTTCTTTGGAGCACTTTTATAATTTTCAAACATTTATTGTCTCCTTTTAATTTTGCCTTTATGTCTCTTGCTTTATTGTATCTACAGAAACAAAAGTTATTAAAAAAAACTTGGAGCCCTTTTATTAATGTATCAGAAATTTTGTATTAATACTTAAGTAAGTACTGCTTAGTAAATAAAAATGCCACTTTAAAGACCTAGCTTCTTGGAGAAGGACTAACTAAAAATGTCTATGAATTATAGAATGAGGGTGTGTATGGCTAAAATAAATACACTGTACTCCATCTCCAAGTATTTAGGGTTTATATAGTTCCCTAATATAAGATGGCATCATGAAGACATGTCAATTCGTTGTATAAATCCCCAATCCTTAAGCTGCTTCCTGTTCTGCTGCATTAATATATGCAAATATTCACATATCATATTCGGGGGATAATGATAAGAGTGTAAACCTAAGGGAGACACAGAAAATGTGGTGCAGATCAAGAGATTTTAAATTTACTTTAAAAAGTACTAGTTCAAGTGAGTTTACCTTTCAGTGGAGACTCTGCTATAGAGCTGTGGTCCCAGGCCTCCTTACTGCCCACTGCCCTGATAGAGGTGCCGGTAGTAGAAGGCCCTCAAATCCAAAACAACCAATTTGTTGATTCCCCTTTGATTTATGTCATTGACTTTTGATTGTTCCAGAGCATATGACAGCTATAGTGCCTGAAACTTAAGCAGCTTTTAAAGAGTCAGCAGCAGATGATTCTAGTGCGGTTTGTTTTCCTACTCTGTACTCCATAAATTCAGGTTGACCCTGAAGTAGAAGTATTTTTGTTTCCTTTGCAGTCACTCTATCAAAAAGACACAAAGTGTAACAGAAATTTTCAAGAGTCTGACCAATATCTTCAACACTAATAACTAAGATGATGACCTTAACAAAGCATTCTATTATTTATAATAATCTTTTACATATATTTTCTTCTTTACTTATCTTGAAAGACATCAATAATAGATGTTTTAACCTCATTTTCAGATGAAAACTCTAAGGATCTTTGTTCTGAAGCATAATGATTTCTTGTCCAGACACTTTCTATTTTGTTATAAACTGTAACTCAAGTATAATACAATACTATGGCAGTGATTTCCAATTGCTGGTCTCTAGATTAGATCAGAACTCTGGAAAATGTTCCATAGGTGTGCAGGAAAATGAGAGAATTTATTTGTAAATTTCACATAATGCTCCTTTCATAAAGATCACGTATGTTATTCTGAGATTGTCTTTCCTACTTCTTTGGTGTTAAAATACACTTTTTATAAAATGATATTACGGAGTCAACATTTTTTAAGAGCTCTCATTTGACAACATTCATATATATGGAGACTTCAAATCAGCTACCACTTGTTTTTAACACACTGGTTACAGAAACAGAAAATACCATATCCACTGTAACAAAGAAATGTGTTGATAGTAAAATTGGCACCTGGTACTCCCCAGACCTCTTGTAGACACCAGGCTTACTGTTGAGGGAACATTCTGGTCCTTTTTCTGAGCAGCTCTAATCTAATCATCATCTGGAAAAGATCCAGGCTCAAGAAGCCAGAGGCCAGATTGCCACATAAGAGAGAAAGCAGAAAGGAGAGTCAGGGTACTGGAATAAGAAACAAGGAAATCAAGATCCCATAGGAAGAAAGTTATTTTCAGGGGAAACTTTTATTAATACATCTATGGTGAGTATCTCTATTGAGATGAATGCTATATATCATGAAATTGAAAGTGAAGTTGCTCAGTCTTGTCTGAGTCCTTGCGACCCCATTAACTGTAGCCTACCAGGCTCCTCCCTCCATGGGATTCTCCAGGCAAGAATACTGGAGTGGGTTGCCATTTCCTTCTCCAGGGGATCTTCCTGACTCAGGGAATGAACCCAGGTCTCCTGAACTGCAGGCAGACGCTTTAACCTCTGAGCCACGAGGGAAGCCATAGGCACAGTCAATAAGGAAAATAGGACATAGTCCAGACGACACCACAAGCAGCCTACGTTTCAGGAAGTCTCACTGCTCTATGCTTGTGAAAGTGTTGCTCAATAGTGTCCAACTCTTTGTGACCCCCTGGACTCTAGCCTCTCAGGCTCCTCTGTCCATGGAATTCTCTACGCAAGAATCCTGGAGTGGGTAGCCATTCCCTTCTCGAGAAGATCTTCCTGACCCAGGTGTCCTGCGTTGCAGACAGTTTCTTAGCCATTTGAGCCACCAGGAAGCTCCTCAACTGATTATCAGGGTAGACCTAGCCCCTGCTATCCTGGCCAGTCAAAAGGGAATCCCTCCAAACAGTTCTTCCCTTCACTTTTCACCTGGAGAAGGGAACGGCTACCCACTCCAGGATTCTGGCCTGGAGAATTCCATGGACTGTATAATCCATGGGGTCGCAAAGAGTCACACGACTGAATGACTTTCAATTCACTTCACTTCACTTCACACTTCACTTCTCAACTTATTACAAAGAACATAGGGTGAGTTAAGATATATAGCTGCTAAAATGGGTAATGTTAGTCTTCCCCACTGCCAGGTAGTGTGGAGAAGGGAGGGTGGAGGAAGGGAGAGGGTGAGATTATAAATAGAATTTTCTCATTTTAATATTTTCTTCCTTAAATTTCCCTTCAATTTTTAATGCCTACTCCATTTGTGTGCTTTTATGCTAGCACTCAGCAAAAATGCTTGTGAAAGAAATAATCCATAGGATTAAAATAAATAAACTATAGAAGATGATTCCTAAACCTTCAGTTTACCTGGAGATGAGTTGGGACTACATTTTCATGTAATTTAATATTATTCACATGGTCTATTTTTTATAATAATAACTTTGTATATGAGCTTAAGCTGTCCCCTAAAGAGAGAAACATCATGCCTGTAGAATGCTGTAGAATACTGCACTTCACAGGTGCTCAGCAAAGTAGGCGATAGGTTTGATGACTGTCATCAATGTTATCATATATTTATCTCCTTTCCTGAGTGGAGTCATGTCTTCTAATACCTGTGTTAGAAAAGACTTCCCAAGCAGTGCATTTTCAGTTTCTGGACCTTCTTAAATTCAGAAGAAAAGCAAAAGGAGGGTTTATGTGGTTCTTTAATAGCTGACATTTTATATGCTTATCTTTTCTGAAATGTATTTTTAAAAATAATTCTTCCTTCAATTTAGGTGTTGGTTCCTTAGAATGTTTTGCTAGAAAATCAGGTGTAATGATATCAGATTAATAGTGTATTCTAATATGTGTCATTGCCATGCAAATAACTAAATTACTTAGTGTTAAAGAGTACACGACAGAATGAATAGAACTCTTTGCCACTATTATCCAATCTATGTTTTTTGTCATTGATATGTCATAACATAGTGTTTAAATATGAATGACTTGCATTGTTTTCATAACTTTCACTATAGATATGTCTGAAATTGCTTTATTCAATTTTTGAATTAATATTTGAACCTATTTTCAAGATATTTCCAAAAATCCAAGATAGATTGTTAGATTAACGCCCCCAAAAAACACTCAATAACTTTTTATATTTAAATGTTTAAGAAAATATAGAAATCCTGAGTATGTCCATTGAAAACATGACTTTGCATAGCTAGAGGTTTCATTATGTTGTTTAAGAAAATGAACAGTATATATACTAAGAATTAATGTAAACAATTGCTGAAGTTTCCATACATATTCTCTCCCATCTTGAACACTTTTAATTTTTGAAATGTTAATATATGTAAATTGAAATTTATATGTTTTTTCTTTAACCATCTCTGACATTTTTCATACCTGTATCCCAAAGTTTAGACTATTAAATTGGATGCTGTATGAAATAAAATTATAGTATATTGTTATTAAGTTGATAAGTAGAATGCTATACAAGTATGGCAATATTTTCTTTCATATCACTCCAGTTTATCTGTGTGACTGAGTCTGACAAAGCTTGCCATGATTGCTATGGAAATATTTTAATTTTTTCCCTCAACATCTGTAAAATACAACTATATGTACTTACTGTCATATTCATTGACTATAGTTATTGAGAATCAAAGGCTAGACTTTAATAAATGTTTTCATCTAAAGCAGCATTTTATAGGACTATTAATCATTGAAATCTAAGAAATTAATATTGAATAATTGCAATAATATGGAATTCAGATTTTAAAATGCAGTAACAAAAGATCACTTAAAAAAAATAATGTTCTTCTGTAGCTTTACACAATTCCTATAATCAAGTTTTGGAGTTGTTTCTGGTTTTTTTTTTTTCATTATGTTTGTATAAAATTTTTGTGTGTGTAAAAAGTACTTTTCTCATAATATTAACTGTACATTACTGAGGGGATTCCATAGCATGACACTGTTGGAACTCAGATTTGGAAGAGCACAGAAGAGCTGTAATTGTCGCCAGTCAGCAGAATGTGTTTTCAAAACAAGGGTAACATTTTATTTTTCTTTCTCCCCAGTTCTGCAGTAGTGTAAGTGTTAAAGCCTGAGAGGTTTAGAAAGCTGCAGTGAATGTGTTAAGACTGTTAATGAAGCTTCTGAATCTAAGGACAAAATTAGCTCTCACACCCACACTGCGCAAAGTACAGCAACTGTCTGATAGAATTGCATCATGACTTTTACCTGGGGACACGGGTATTATATTCAGCTGAATTGATGAAATTGGGAAGACAGATGTGCCCAAAGGACATTTTAAGAAGCTTGTACCTACATAAATTGCTTGTGAAAAATCTCTAAAATTTGAATAAGAAACCGATGTAAAATGCTTTCTGCCTGTAAACTTCAGGTCATAAGATATATATTATCTAGCATTCCCTTTAAGGAGAGAGAACATTTGACTTTTTGTATCAAATAATGTATATAAGGTCAAATGCAATGAATGTCTTTTTTTTTTTCTTATTTTAAAGATAAGTACTTAGGAGCAAGAATTTAATGATGGCTGCTAATATGTGTATGTTGTTTGCTTAAAAACCTGAAATTCAGTTTTCATTGCAATGTGATTGGTATTTAAATAATTTGGATAATGTAACAATTTAGTAAATAGAATCACAAAGTAAAAACAGTAATATCAATGAATACCCCCCCCAAAACAAACACATTGCTAAAAACTTTAATCTAAGTCCTTTGACAGTGGGACCTGTATCTCAATCCTAGTGCCCTTCCTTTATAAATCTTAACGATACAGACTTTTACAAATGATGCTATTTCATTCGATTTTTAAGACATATATATTAAGAGAAAATTTCCTCACAACTCCATCCTATAAAGCCATGATTGTTTTAGGAAGTTGGCAGATATTTAGATTTGCTTTAGGTTTACTTTTCTAAGAAGTGTAGAAAATAGATGTCCAAATCCTAGAAATTTGTGATTGTCAGCAGTGAAAGGAGCATATGTAAAGAGTACCTTACCCCTTCATATGTGATCTTGAAATACTAGATGCTTATATAATTGTTTTTAGAAATTTCAAATAGGAAATCACAATACAAAGAAAATCCTTTCAGTGTCTTAGAAATTTCTAGAATTTTCTAAGAATAAGATTATGTTTATATAACTGTGTAAAAAATTATCTTGTAGAAACGTTAATTCAATGACATTTAAGATACTAAAACCATCTGATACTGACTGTACGGATTCCTCTTCTAACATACACTTATTGATATCAGGAATAAATGGGGTCACCTTTGAAATTCTTAAAACTAATAGTCCTGTCCACAAGAGGGCATGGGTTTCCATAGGAAAAGAATAGCGTATGAAGGAGGGAAAATAAATGGTTTAATACTGAACTTTCTTTTGACTAACCATACTCTTAACTTTGTTTTTTTTTGTAATATACTTTCCTCCTAATTATACTAAGTCCTTGAAGGATATAGGCTTTTACTTATAACTATTTGTTCCCATAGTGAAAAACAATACCTTTATTCAAGATAGGTGATAAATAATTATTTGCCACTGAAGATAATAATGGTTTTGAAGTAACAAATGTTATTATAGCTATTGAAAGATAATTTACTACAGCAATTAACAGTTTACAAAATTAACTTTTTACCTCTATTATTTATTTGTCTCCACAAATAGTGGTGTTTCCTACTTTTACTTTATATTTTAAACATTTTTTGCCTTCAGGTTTGCAGCAGTGAATTACTGATGCAAAATGAAGTTTTTAAATGATTTATCTGCTAGAGAATAGTTTTCCCTTAGTCCTAAAAGGAAGATATTTTATTAAAGTGTTAGTCACTCAGTTGTGTCCGACTCTTTTTGACCCTATGGGCTGTAGCCTGCCAGGCTCCTCTGTCCATGGGAAACTCCAGGCAAGAATACTGAAGTTGGTTGCCAATTCCTTCTCCAGATATTTTATTAAATCTCTTGTTAAATAGCCTATCATGAGATTATTTCATTTTCTTCTTACATCAGTAGCTTATCCATATTTGGAATTTAAAATAATTTCTCTTTCTCTGAAAGGGAAAAAATTCCCAATTTTTCTTTTCCTTTTGATTTTACAAAAAACAAAAACAAAAGCTTAACCTTGATATGTGTGAACTACCTAGCCAGAGATCCTGTAATACATTTTTATATGTACAGACAGCCATTAATAGAGAATTAATAGAAGCAATTTCTTGCCAAATTTCAGAATTAGTAAATAGGACTTGTGAACGTAACTAATCCTGAAGGATTATGTAGCTAATTATAGAAGAAATAGTAATTTGATAGTCAATTCAGTGATTAAAACCACCAGTTACCAACAATTATGTTTATTAAACCTGTACATTATTAAATCTAAATTGCAAAATGGGATAAAATTAAAAATCTAAACCTTTCAAAGCAGGGTATTGGCAATGCAGTACATAAATTTTATCATCATCATGTAAATGAGATAGTTAATTTCTAATTTTTTTTAGATCTTTTGTATCTTTTCTTGGGAATTCACAATTCATCCACTGAAGTTTTAGTTTATTCAAGTTTAAGCAATTTAATTAAGCCCATTTCTCAGAACACACTTCAAGTAAACAAATCCAACAAATAGAAACACATACTAGCAAGCTTCTTTATTTTCTGAAATGTAGGTACTACTTTTGGAAAACAAATTTGTCTTAACAGGATCCAGCAATGAATATACTATCACTCAACATGACAGAATCTGCTTATCAATCTTAACCAACACATTATATAGAGCTTCATGCCCAAGATCTCCAGAGAAACAGGCCAAAATCTCAGAAATTAATGCTAGAAAGAAAATCCCAAATTTCCTCCTATTATAATTTCTGAGATGAATTGTCCAAAGGTAGTTCAAAATATTTTTGTTGTATCAAAGGGATATACTCAAGACTTCCAACCACACATTTCCATAGTAATTACCCAAATATATAATCAGAATTTTTAAATTTCAAAAAAAATAATTTAAATATTCTTTGTGTTCTGATTATTACTTTAAATATATCTTATTTAGTTGAAAGCCTTATTAAATAATTGATTTGTGAGTACTATGGGTAAAAAAATTTCTCTATGGCCACTAATCAAATAAACAGATTATTGATCATGTCTTTCACATGAAGGAAATTATAATCTATATATAGGTCACTTTTTTTGAGTAAGTTTTGAATAGCAGTTAACTATATAAATAAAATTTACATATTAAAATATGTTATCTTAAACAATTAAAAATGTTTTCCCTTTATTAGTTCTAAAACATTTTGATGTGGAATAATTTTCATCAAACTTTAAGATGTAATTAAATTAATACAAGCCAATGTTTTTGTTTCTTCCTCTTTAATATTTATTTTTTCTGCAGCACTGCAGATATACTATTCTGTGGGCTCTTCCTAGTGAATAGCAGCTAAAATTCTGCTTTTTCCTGTTAGCCAAACCTTGTACCCAAGAAGCTGACTCTGTCCAGAAGTAGTGCCCTGCTAATTTCACAAAGTCATTATACAGACTAGAGGGAATACTGTTTTTATGCCTGGTCTGTACACACACAGGTTGCTTATATTTCCTTCATTTTAATTGCGACACACACACAATTAAATACCCAAACCTTAAATGTACAGCTTAATTCCCCTGATAAATGTGTAGACCTTCTATGGGCTTCCCAGGCAGTACAGTGGTAAAGAATTTGCTTGGCAATGCACGAGCCACAGGAGACACAATTTCAGGAGAGGCAGGTTGGATCAGTGGGCTGGGAAGATTACTGGGATAATCCCATGGACAGAGGAGCCTGGTGGGCTACAGCCCATGCACTCACAAAGAGTAGGACACGACTTAGAGATTGAGCACAGACCTATGTATATAAGAGGATAAAGGTATAATGCTTCAACATTCTTAATGCTCTTTCTCCATCAGTATCCCCTCTCCCAAATGTAACAATTATTTAACCTCTATCCTCAAAGAAACTGTCCTGTTCTTGAACTTCATTTATAAAGATGCCTGTTTGTTAATTTTCATAAATTTTAGGGGAGGGGTTTCCATTCATATATCAACTGAAATTATAGTTATGTAACATCAAATACTTTAATAGTAAGTATTAATTTACCTGTGTATATTTATATTTCAGATTGGTTTTGTTTGCCTTATTTTTCAAGTTTCAGAATTTTGTGTTATGCTTGGCCCTTTTTGTTCAAATACACTTAGGATGCACTGAAATCTAGAAAATTTTATGAACTTTTACTCAATGAATATCAGAGAGATGTTATGCTGGTCTAAGGTGAAAGAGCAAGTCATTTCTGAAATCGTCACTGAATTTCTTTGTTCTTTGACTCCTGGACCAATGGCTTATCTGCTAGAGTATACCTCTTCTCTGGCTTCCCAGGTGGCACTAGTGGTGAAGAACCCACCTGCCAAGGCAAGAGATGTAAGAACCACAGGTTCCATCCTTGGGTCAGGAAGATTCCTTGGAGGAGGGCATGCCAACCCACTCTAGTATACTTGCCTCTAGAATCCCATGGACAGAGGAGCTTGGAAGGCACCAGTTCAAATGTCACAAAGAGTTAGTCATGACTGAAGCGACTTAGCACGTAGACATGCATACCTCTTTCCAAAGCTTGTCTTGTAAATATTTCATCCTATTCTGCTGAAGTTTATTATGGAAATAACAACAAAACAAACAAAAATCAATCTTTATTATAATTAAAAATTTTAAGCTGCCATTTTATTTCATTGTCTTTCAATGTCAAAGTCTCAAACATGCTTCTCTATTCTTTGTTAAGATAGTGCTTTGTGATATGAGAGAAACAATCTCCAGCTTACTAATGATTTCCTCACCCTTCTGTTATCTCATAAAAAGGTCAAATTTAATATTACTAATTATGTATAAATATTTACAACTCACAAAAATTAAATGCTTCAAAAAACCTAAGATATCAGCTAAAAGGAGAAATTTATTTTCACTTAAAAATAAAACCATATTGACAAATTTCCTTTAGAATTAGCATTGAATTTGATTGGAGTATTAAAGTGCTTATATTAACAGTAATTATATCTTTTTTTTCCAAAAGTGCACCCCTGAATAAATAGCAAAATTTTTTTTCTCTAATTGCAATAATGTTTAAATGTGTGGAATTTGTATGAAATTTACCTAACCTCATCCTGAATAAATATGTAACATCTATAATTTTTTTTTTTTTCACTATTGTGTATCTTGAAGCTACCAGATGCTGTTTAACCAAGACTCAATAACTACTTGTGTTTTAGTGGCTAGGTGTTTTAAACTGCATAAGCATTTGGGAAAAGTCATTCTCTTGTTAGGCAAATTTCCTCTATGTTCTTGCTCATTTTGTCTTGCTAAAGAGGGGGCCAGGCTCTGGAGCAATCCTATCATAATTTTCCAATTGTTTATTCACAAATTTAAGTTTTTTCAGATGTATTTTCCCCCCAAGTTACAAACCTACTAGTCTTTTTTTTTTTTTACCCTTTCAGTACACAGATATTCTCTTTATTCAATCATATACCAAACTAGCATCAGTTAAATTCTTTGAAGGACTCCAAGGAAGACTAAGGTACAACTCTCTGATTATGGAGCTTAGTTACCCAGTATATTCTCTCAATGATAAGACTAATGTTGTATAGGATCTATTGCTTGATTATTAAATTCTTACAGCCATTAGCTCAATATAGATGACAAGATCTTTTATTATTTTTCAGAGCCCTTACTCCAATACCATCTATAGAATTACTGTGTATAGAAAGGGTTTTCCAGTATGTAAAGCAGAACCATATCCTAGCCCCTACCAACAGGAACATCTTTTATAATATGTTTACTCACTACCTTGATTCATTTTTTGGTTCCTTATAAGTATATCCATTTACTACATCACATAAGACAGGCAATTACATCTTTGTTAACTTTCTCACTACTACAGTACAAGGTAATTCAAATAAGTACAAGAAGGTAGGAAAAAATATTATTTTTAGTAACAAACACTTATCAGTGACATTCAATGATACTGATAAAGTTCTGGTCCTCAGTGACCTCAATTTAGTTCTTAAATTAAATGGTCCAAAGAGCCAAAATTAGGTTCAAGTTAGGTAGATTCACCCTCAGTTTTTAAAATCATGACTATTTCTAGAGATACTTCTGAAGCTTACTTCTATGAAGATATAAAATGAACCTTCAGTGAACAAGACTATAAGCAAATCTATTTTATTTAGTTACAAAGGGAAAACTTTTCTCACCTATAATTTCACTGTGTAAAATATAAGCTCATAAAGACTAATGCCACTGAGATTTGGAGGGGGGGTACTTGGACTCAAAATTCCACCTTCTGGGCTTACTACTGAAGTAACATGTACAATTTACTGAATCTCTATAAGCTTCAATGTATTCTTTTATACAGTGGACATGATATGAAAAATACCTTCTTCACCTGATTGTGGTGAGCCTTAAATAAGTCATGCACATTATAAATAAATAATTATAATAAATAACTTATTATAAATAAGTCATGCACAGCACCTGGGACATAGCAAGTTCTTAATTGTTAGCTACTATTATTTTCTTTGTTGTTGATGTCATTATAGTTTTTATTATATAGGTCTCTAGAAATGTGCATCACAGGAAAAAACATTTTAATGTCCAACAGAAGTTTCCATTTTCAATGGTCTGATAACTGAGTCAATTGAAATTCCAGAGGAATCGGCAGCCTTTGGACATGTCAACCATTCATCTCTCCAGATTCTCTAGGTTTTATCCCTGTATCAAATCAGATCATCTGAAAGGTACATACCAGGATTGTATTCTGTTAGCTCCCTTCAGAAATGCCTTCACACAGCTGTGATTTGGCATCATGCCCTTGGCTTCTTATCAAAGGTCAGTGCAAGAAATGGCCATATGAAGAATGCCTATCTTCTTTTTGTAAAACTGCTATTGAAGATACTGTCCATTATAGTATTTAATGTCCCTTAGACAAAAGACTCTTGCTATAAATTCTTCTTACAGCAAAGTTTAATGACTTTAGTATATCTGTTCTTTTGTTTTAAAGTGCCTCATCCTTTTGGGAAGGCAGCAAGGGCTTTAATAATAAATAGAAGATTCTTTTCAGCAAATACAGTTCTAGAAAATGTTTCCAGACACTTATCTATTTCCATGGTCAAGGAAGAAAGAAAACCAATACATTCATTTTCCCTTTCCTGTTTCAAACGTAAAAGGTTACCCTAATAGGGAATATTTGCATACAGAGAGATTACATCCAAGAGAGGGAAAACGGGTGTACTGTTGATGATATAAAATTTCAAGGCAGGAACTTTTCGAAGGGCAGAGAGCTTTGCAATTGCATCCTGTAAACAAGGAGTTGCAAAGTGGCAGATCGCTGACTCTTTGGACTGCTCACTGTTTCAAAAAATGTTGATGTCGAAGTGTTACACTTATCTAGAATCCAAGCATTTGGGCACCTCTTTTCATGCCTAAGAATTTTTCCCTGTTAAATTCATCTCTGTAATCAAGGCCATTTTCATAAATGGTAGAACATGGCACAACAGCATTGCTTTAGGTAGAAGAGCTCCTTGAATATTTACATACAAGCTTGCAAAACTTGAAACAACATTTTCTTGAAAGCTAACAAGAGCCCAAGAAAACAGATTTTCACAACCTCCCTCACTCCTTTCCCCAAACTTTCTAAAATACACTACATACTTCCATTCACTTTAGTGTTACCACAGGGCCTGGTGATGGCCACGGGGATGCTCAGAAGTATTAGTAACACCACTCTTTTCTCAGAGTCTGTTCTCTTCACCATGGAAATAGGTGAATATGAGAACTGCTTCTATCAGTTTATAAATTATATACACACACACACACACACACACACACACATATATATTCTGTACTGTAGAGCTTGAAATATTGTACTCATAGTGAAGGGAGTATAGTGAATCTATGAAAAAGTAAGTGCTTCTAAACTCTTCTGGACGCCAATAACATGAAAAATGGTTAATCTGCAGTTTGGAAAACAATGTACATATCAGCCAAAACTGTCACCAGGCAGAACTATCCTAAAGAAAATAACTTCATCAGTATCAGTGATCATGTATTTTTTTACCTCAACACTTTTTAATAAACCAGCACATACATGCATTACTTATCCCAAATAACTACTGAAATCATGTTTACCAATAATTACTTCTGATTAAACACCATTAACAATAGGACTCTGTCATTGGTAAGTCTAAAAGTCAAAAGTTTGATCTTAATTTGAAGCATGGTCTTTTGCTCTTAACAGTATTCTTATTTAAAAGCTGAAATAGTATGTATATTTTTGTTTGGGCCCCTTAGCCTTATAATCATTTTTGTTCCAAAGTTTGTACTAGCAAATGCATCTGGCCCTCTACCTCCAAAAGGGGAAAACAAACAACAACAATAACAATAACAACAAAAACTTCACTTAGTTCTGAGTCACTACAATTCACACAACAAAACAAAATGAAAGATAAATAATACACTATGGATTTTTCCCCCAGGCAAAATTTCAAAGTCTAAATGATTTTCACAGACCTGAAATCACAATAAATCCCCCAGCAGGTAACAGCTGTGGACTTATAAAGCAATACAAATTTCACAAGCATGACTGCTTACTTCAGGTTCAGCATTTTAGGCAAGAGTCTGTACTCCATCAGAGCATCTCCTGTAACATTTTGCTCGCCAGAAGGCACTAAGATGGTGTTCTACTATATGGATTCTTAGTCTAAAGTGAGTGAAAGTCACTCAGTCATGTCCAACTCTTTGCAACCCTATGGTCTGCCTGCCAGGCTCCTCTGTCCATGAAATTCTCCAGGCAAGAATACTGGAGTGGGTAGCTATTCCCTTCTCCAGGGGATCTTCCCAACTCAGGGATGAAACCCAGGTCTCCCGTGTTGCAGGGGGATCCTGTACTGTCTGAGACACCAGGGAAGCATTCTAAGACATCTCTTTTTTATTCACCTATCCTTGTATTTTTTTACTCATTTGTATGTTCATTAGAAAGAACATTCTGCCTGCTCCTCAGCTTCCAAAATTGAGAATCCTGTCTTTTGCCGTTAAATCATTTCTTCATTGGTTAAAAAACACAATAGCTTATAGAAGTACCTCATAAAAATGATCATGTTTTTTTCCTAAATGGGCTTCCCAGGTGAATCATCAGTAAAGAATATGCCTACAAATGCAAGAAGTCCAGGAGACCTGAGTTTGATCCCAGGGTCTGAAAGAACCCCTGGGGTAGAAAATGGCAACCCACTCCAGTATTCTTCCCTGGAAAATTCAATGGACAGAGGAGCCTAGTGGCTACAGTCCACGGGGTCGCAAAGAGTCAGACTTGACTGATCATTAATGCACATCTTTCTTCCTAAATATCAGTGGCTTATGACTTAATTGTAATAGTTTAAAAGATTAACAAAGTAATCTAAAATTAACTAAATAGAATGCCATTTGATAATAAAATTTAAGCTAATAAATGTTCTTTGTGGCAGAAATTAGTTGATGATTTTGTTTTTAATTTATTTTTTGATTGGAGGAAAATTACTTTATAGTGTTGTGTTGGTTTCTGCCATAGGTTGATGATGTTTAAATACATAGTTCTACCTACAAGAAAGGCATAAGTAGGTTAAACATTGAACAAACCTAATCTTTCCAATTCTAGATCTTTCAATTCTGTAAAATGGGTATATGTGTACATAATGAAGCATGATTTGATATCATCATTTTACCTGCTGTAAATTACTCAGGAATGTTTTTCTTTTGGCATGAGTTTCTATTTGGAATGTTCATGTCGATTATTAGAGGAATATTAATAGCAAAAGATGAAGTCTGTTTTTCCAAATTTACTTTGTTAATACTCACTGTAAAAATCTAACAAAAGCCTGGAATTAATGTAATTAACAAAAATTAAAATTTAAAAAAGTTCTCTGACAGCAACTTCAGACATCAATGTCTGGGGCATAAATCAATTTATAGCAATGCTATTTCAAAAGAGATAAAATGAATTATAAGAGTGCATACTGACTAAAAACCTCAGGACATTATTAATAAATATTGTTTCTATCCTAAGGTTTAGGGAGCTATGAAGCTAGTACAAAATATTATGTATTAAGAATTAATTTAGTTTTCAACCAGGATTCCTACAGAAGGAAGACTTATGAAATTGCTCCAACTGTGCATTTCCCCTTACGACATTTGATCCCAGAGGCACATTTTAACTAAATTTGACAGCAGGAAAGAAAGTCCAGGGCTAAACAGCACCATGCAAGTTTTTGAAACAGGTGACAGCTAATGGGCCAAACAGTTCATATTAATAATCAAATGCTGGCTACCCTGTGGATCACTACGATGTGCTAATGAGGAGAGTCTTGCTTTCTCTCTAGGCAAGCGGCTCTCTGTGAAGCTTCTAATACTTCTGAACACTGATGGATACACACAGAGAGAATGCAGTGGTTGCTACCTGCTACTAGCAACTGATGCACATATAACTCACAGGAAATCCGATTAGTTGGGTCAAGAGTTGAGCTTTATTTATCTTTATTTCTCTAAACCAATTTAACAAGACTTTTTAAAGTAAAGTTAAAAATAGTTAAAATGTTAAAATGCCTCTCCTATGAGCCACAGTAAGTATTTCCAGAGTTATTGATTTCCCTTTTGTTTTTCCTCCTCTTAAAGGAGGCGGAGAAAATATTGTAGAAACCAAAATTTTTGTTCACTTCTTATGGCCAAATATGCCTTTCTGATGAGAAGACTTATTTGTTTCCTGCAACCTTGAGGTGAGAAGATGCTATCTGCTGTCAAGATGTGCAGTAGCAGCCACTTACCAGACCGGTGAATTACTATATAACTGTGGTCACTGGTTGGATGGTAGCCTGCTTCCATGTCCCATGGCTGAACTTATATATGAAGCCCCCACATTCCATGCACAAAAAGCATCACAACTGATGAGAAGTAATTCTGTATGAATCATATGGTGATAGATACTTTACTATTCTCTTCTGGTTATATTACTTTCTCTCAAGATAATTATTTACAAAATGCAATACATGTAGTAAAATATTATCTGTAATTTGTTTTTAACTTTGTGTGCCTCTCCATTCACGACTTAGTTACCTTGCTTTACACTGTTCTTTACCTTTCACTCCTTTGCTCAAATACAACAAAAATAGTACCTTAACATTGCTAGGTGTTCAATAAGTTGTTGTTCAGTCACTCAGTTGTGTCCGACTCTTTGCAATCCCATGGACTGCAGCACGCCAGGCTTCCCTGTCCTTCACCATCTCCCAGAGTTTGCTCAAACTCATGTCCATTGAATCCGTGATTCTATCCAACCATCTTATCCTATCACCTCCTTCTCCTCCTGCCCTTTCTTTCCAAGAATCAGGGTTTTTCCATTGAGTAGGCTCTTTGCAACAGGTGGCCAAAGTATTGGAGTCTCAGCTTCAGCATCAGTGCTTCCAATTACTGCCTATGACACAGCATTTACAAATTTTATTTAAGATCAGAATTTCTTTCTTTAGAAAAGCTCGAGTTTGGGGAATTTTGAAAAATATATTAGCAACATAAAATTTACCCTTAACTAAACGCTGACACACTAATTTATTATTTAATGGTGTTATATATATTAAGGACACATCAAGAAGGAAGATATTTACAAAAAAGGAGTACTGACAAACTGTCTTCTAACTGCAATCATAAACAGATAACAAGTGATATTAAGAAAAGAATATGCTAAGAGCAATCCATTTTATTTTTTGTAAAATTCCAGTTTAAATGAGCTAATTTCAGATAAAACAGAGTGAAATAATACAGGTCCTATTTGTCTTTCTGTCTCTATTACTAAACTCTCTGGACATCGGTTTCCTCATCTGAGTTTCCTGCAAATGCTTCATGTCTATGCTTTGAAGACTGTACAACCAAACCGCTTCCAAATCATCTAAGAGTATAACTATTTTTGAAAAACCTTTCCTTTACAATAATTTCATCATAGTGTGTCGTTCCAAGAATATATGTGTTGAGTTGTGATTAAATAGTGAAACATAACCACAGGTTAACTCAGAGGTATTCGAATCCTCTGTTTAGTGTGCAGCTGAAATGAGGCACTGACTGTATTGTCTGTCAGTAGCAAAGATTTCATGGTTTCATTTCAGCTGTGGCTTTCTCCATGTGTAGTAACCACATTGGAATCTACATTTCAGTGCTTTTGGGAAATATTTGTTAAATAGGTTGTCCCTTCTTTTGTCAAATCGATTCACATATGGTCTGTAATGCCTCTTGGCCTCTATTTGTAATGGAGTATATTTTCTTGCTACTTAATTCATTTAATTTTAAACTTGTTTGAAAACAATCATTAAGGTTTAGATTTGTGTATTTAAATAAGAGAGGGAGGAGCACCCTGGTAACATAGTGAACTGAGTTGACACATACTGGCTTCCATTCCATTCATGTATAAATGCTACAAAAAATAGAGCAGCTGAAGCAAAAGCCAGTGAATTACAGCCAATCTCAGAAGAAAGTAAGGGGAATATTCCCAAGTAGCAAAACGGGGCAAGAACCCAAAGCCAGAGTATTAAGGGCACAACCTAATGCTCTGGGAGTCTAGATGTGTGTTCCAATAACACAGAATGGCTATAAATTCAGTTTTGAGTTTTGATGCCAAGACCGATTTGGGTAATGTAGCTTTGAACCAGTGTGAAATGGATAGATAAAATTGAGATTTATGAGTAAACCTGGGAACCTATGAGAACCGCCAATAGCCATAAAGCTATGATAAGAATAAAACTATTGTCAGGAAGAAGCTTGTCTGCATTTCTAATATCTCTGAGTGCTAAAAAATATAATTCTCTTTGATAAGTATTACAGAAAACTACAGCAGCATGGGTGTGGTTTCCTGGACTTTTATAATCTGTTAGGTACAAGCATGGACTTTCCAGGTGGTTCAGATGGTAAAGAAATTGCCTGCAGTACAGGAGACTCAGGTTCAATCCCTGCGTTGGGAAGATCCCCTGGAGAAGGGAATGGCTACCCACTCTGGTATTCATACCTGTAGAATTTCATATGCAGAGGAGACTGGTGGGTGTTCCATGGGGTTACAAAGAGTCAGATGTGACCAAGCGAGTAAAACACATAGGTACATGAACAAATCAAGATATCAATAAAATACCTCACTAGGAACCTGTGAAATTCCTAGGGATCTGGCAGATATATTTTGTAAAGATGTTGCTATTACCCTATTTGAGCCCAATCCCCAGGAAGGAATAAAATATTAAACATATACTAATAATAACAGCATATAAACTATATGAGGAAAAGTAGCCCAACAAAATATATAGAATAAGTAACATAACATGAAGATTTGATAACAGAACCATGTGAAAGGGGTAATGAAGGAATAATGTTTAACTCAAACAGATTAAAATTTAAAGTAATATGAAAGGGAGACATAACAAAAAAGAGTCATATTTGAAATAATATCTTCTAGACTTGAAAATGTAGATATCAAGGCTGATTTTAAACTATGGATTAAACAATAGGTTGCAGAACAAGAGCAAATTATTGAAGTGGAAGATAGTATAAAGTACAAAGGTGTGGCACTGAAGAGTAAAGGAAAGAAATATATCAGCAAAGTGAAGGCATGTTGTTGTAGCTAAGTGGTGTCTGATTCTTTTGCAACACCATGGACTGCAGCCTGCCAGACTTCTCCATTCATGGGGTTTCCCAGGCAAGAACAATGTAGTGGATTGCCATTTTGCCAGGGTACCTTTCAAACTTGAGATTGAACCCATGTCTCCTGTATTGGCGGGCAGATGCTTTACACTGAGCCACCAAGGGAGCCCAGGCAAAGACATATGAATGATAAAATAAAGCAGTAAAAAGATAAGAAAATAAATGAGGAGATGAAATATTTTAAGATAATGGCAGATCAGTTCAGTTTAGTTCAATTGTTCAGTCGTGTCCAACTCTTTGCAAGCCCATGGACTGCAGCATGCCAGGCTTCCCTGTCCATCACCAACTCCTGGAGCCTACACAAACTCATGTCCATCAAATCAATCATGCCATCCAACCACCTCACCCTCTGTCATCCCCTTCTCCTCCTGCCTTCAATCTTTCCCAGCATCAGCGTCTTTTCAAATGAATCAGTTCTTCACATCAGGTTGCCAAAGTATTCTCTTGGAGGGCACAAACAAAACCTCGTGCACACCAGGACCCAGAAGAAAGGAGCAGCGACCCCACAAGAGGCTGACCCCGACTTGCCTGTGAGTGTCCAGGAGTCTGTGGCAGAGGTGTGGGTCCTCAGTGGCCTGCTGCAGGGGTCAGGTCACTGAGTGTGGCAATGCGTGCATTGGGCCTTTTGACGGAGGTCACCATTATCTTCATTATGGCCGCCCTAGTTGGGCCTCAGGTCAAACAATAGGGAGGAAACACAGCCATGAAGAAAATCAACAGAAAATTGGATTAAAAGTTTACTGAACACAGCCCCGCCCATCAGAACAAGATCCAGTTTCCCCCTCAGTCAGTCTCTACCATCAGGAAGCTTCCATAAGCCTCTTATCCTCATCGAGAAGACAATGAAAACCACAATCACAGAAAACTAACCAAACTGATCACATGGAGCACCACCTTGTCTAACTCAATGAAACTATGAGTCATGCCATGTAGGGTCACCCAAGATGGACGGGTCATGATGGAGAGTTCTGACAAAACGTGGTCCACTGGAGAAAAGAATGATAAAGCACTTCAGTATTCTTGCCTTGAGAGTACCATGAACAGTAATGGCAGATAAATATCTAAAATTACAAAAACAGAAGATACAAATCCTAAATTTGAAGAACCACACTTAGCCTTGAACAGGGTAAATAAAAACTTAGACCTAAACCTATTGTAATAACATTGCAGAAAACCAAGATAGAAAAATAAATAAAAGATAACAAGATTTTAAAAGCAGTATATTTCTTATCAGTAAAAAATTAATACCAATAAATAGTATAAATCTTCAGATTTCCTCAAGTGCTCATTTCACATATGAATATTTTTTAAAAGTTAAAATTGAAGTAAATTGAACATCTTTATATTAGTGGAATTTTAAAACTGACTTACAACATTCAGAGAAAGTAATGAATAATGAAGTGGTATAGAGTGAGTAAAGCATTATAGAATTTTCAGATGAGGGTATGCTCCTCGGTTCTTGTCTCACCACAACAATGATTTGGAGCGACTGACATTAAAGCCCTCGGTGCCTCACAGCTCTCGGGTCTTGGACAAACCGTGTCATAGCTCTTAGACAAATCAGTGTTACAGCTGTATTTTATTTAGAAGATAGCAGGAGAATCTATCCTCGAAGAAGAGAAGAGAGTGGAGGAGTGCACCAGCACATGCGGGGGGGGGGGGGGGGGGGGGTGAGGGGACTGGGGTAGAGAGCAAGAGAGAGAAAGAGCGTATGCCCGTGGGAGAGAGAGAGAGTGAGTGCTTGGCTCCTCCTTTTATATGTTCTCTTTCCCCTGGTCCTGCCCTATGCAAATTGGGCTCAGCCAGGAGTGCTGTTCTACCTGAAGTCCTCACTCTGGTCCTCGGACCTTTCTTTGACCTTTCTTTGTTCTATTTTTGCGGGCTTTTCCCTTCGTTGTCTTTTAGCCACCGCTATTTTGGACTCCTTTTCCCTATTCTAACTACCTAACAGAATGATTCAGTGTACTAATTGAAAAAAAAAGACAACATTGCGAGTTTCTATTAATATATCCATCATCAGGCTCCTTTTCTAATAATGTGATATAATTTAATATTATGTTTCATTGAACAAAATGAATAATATAATTTACTTATTAAATTTATTATTAACACGGCAACTGTTAGGCTCTTAACTTTAGATTATATGATTAAACTCTTGCTTCTTTCAAATAATGTTTTATGAGAGAATAAAACTTAAAGAAGCAGCTCCATACATTCTTTTTCTTTTTTAAACTTAAGTGCAAGTAAAAGTTTTTAAAAATAAAACTTAGGCTAAAAGCATGTTATGATAACAGAAGTTATATTAGAAGTTCTGATGATCAATAATAATAGCTTTTGTTTTGGTTTGGTCATTCCGTCGTGTATGACTCTTTGTGATCCCATGGACTGAAGCACACCAGGCTTCCCTGTCCATCACCAGCTCCTGGAGCTTACTCAAACTCATGTCCATTGAGTCGGTAATGGCACCCAACCATCTCATCCTCTGTTGTCCCAGTCTTCTCTTGCCTTCAATCTTTTCCTGCATCAGGGTCTTTTGCAATGAGTCAGTTCTTCACATCAGTTGGTCCAAGTATTGGAGTTTCAGCTTCAGCATCAGTCTTTCCAATGAGTATTCAGCTTTTATTTACTCAATATAAAATATTGGGCTTCCCAGGTGGCACTAGTGGTAAAGAACTTGCCTGCCAATACAGGAGAGATAAGACATAAAGGTTCAATGGAGGGGGTGGGGGAAGGCAAGGGGGAAAGATCTTGGAAAATCTCATGGAGAGAAGAGCCTGGCAGTCTATGGTCCATAGGGTTTCAAAGAGTTGGACACGAGTGAAGCAACTTAGCACACTCATGTACATTACACTTTTATTAATTTTGTCACTTATGCTTTGTCAGTCCCTTAATATAAGTACTATTAAAAATCTCCTTTTTATGGAAATGATACAGAAGTAAAAATAAATCAATTAAACTTTTTGTCACATTGCTATAACTAACATCATTATTCTAGAACAGTGGTTCTCAGTAAGGGAAAATTTGTCCTGAAAGTGGTTATTCTTTTGTAATATCTGGATATTTTTCTGTTTCTCTTAACTCAGGAGCAGGGGTGCCCCTACATCTGGTAGGTAGACATCAGGAATAGAATATTGCTAAACACGTTGCAATGCACTAGAAGATTCCCCACAACAAAGAATTATCCTGTTTATAATGTCAGTAGTGACACAGCTGAGCAACTCTGCTCTCAATAATATCAAATACTGATCAAATTGAGCAATAAAAAGTATGCTTCATTGGTTCAAAGCAAAGCACAGCAAAAATACAAGCTTCATTTTTCTGCAGTATTCTCTGTGGTTTAGAACAACTGACATCTCATAGGTGCTTGGTTCAGTTCAGTTAGGTTCAGTTGCTCAGTCGTGTCCGACTCTTTGCGACCCCATGAACTGCAGCACACCAGGCCTCCCTGTCCATCACCAACTCCTGGGTTTACTCAAACTCATGTCCATTGAGTCAGTGATGCCTTCCAACCATCTCATCTTCTGTCATCCCCTTCTCCTCCAATCCCCAATCTTTCCCAGCATCAGGGTCTTTTCAAATGAGTCAGTTATTCACATCAGGTAGCCAAAGTATTGGAGTTTCAGCCTCAACATTAGTCCTTCCAATGAACATCTAGGACTGATTTCCTTTAGGATGGACTGGTTGGATCTCCTTACAGTCCAAGGGACTCCCAAGAGTCTTCTCCAACACCACAGTTCAAAAGCATCATCAATTCTTCAGCACTCAGCTTTCTTCACAGTCCAACTCTCACATCCATACCTGACTACCAGAAAAACCATAGCCTTGACTAGACAGACCTTTGGTGGTAAAGTAGTGTGTCTGCTTTTTAATATGCTGTCTAGGTTGGTCATAACTTTTCTTCCAAGGAGCAAGCGTCTTTTAATTTCATGGCTGAAGTCACCATCTGCAGTGATTTTGGAGCCCCCCACCCCAAAACAGATGTATCAACTGTTTCCCCATCTACTTGCCATAAGGTGATGGGACCAGATGCCATGATCTTGGTTTTGCTTGGTAGTTTTCACATAACACAAGCTACAGTATGAAAGTTGTCTCTCTGCAGGCAGCCTCCATAATATGATTTCCATAGCTGTCGGCAAATGTCCCCTGAGATCAGACTGGTTCAGGGAGACAGTCTTGACAACATAGCATACACATACCAGGCCAACAGACTTCTGCTTTGCTCACTCCAGTTTCAGAATTTTACATGCATTTATATTGAGACAAAAATAATAAAATGCATTGACACACTTCCTTTTAAGTATTAATGCTTTATCTTTTCCAGTGTCAGCAATCCCTCAGTAATGTAGCTTGCTCTAGTGCTGATAAAGCATTTATTTTGTTTTCTGTAACTTCCTTTTGGGGTCTAGCTCATTTATTTTTAATTCAAAATACTTTCCAGGATTTTATCACATCGATCACTGTATTTCAGATACCAGTTATCATGGTCCATATCTCTAAATGGAAGCATATTGAAAATGAAATTTCCCACAGTGGTGACTTATTTTTATTTGATTACTCTTAAATTCTACCAGTATCTGGTATAATATTGTTCTAATTCAGGAATTTTTTATGTAAGTTGTAAGATAATATAACTAGGGTTTTAAATGGAATAATATTTAGTTAGATCAAGAAAAATAAAAACTGTATTTCTTAAAATGTATTCCTATTTATTTTTATTTTTTAGGTAGTATTATAAAGGTGATGTCTATCGGTTAAAAATATCACTGTCTCTTTAAAATTATATGAGGTATTATTTGTCCTCAATTTTATTTTTTTTCATGTTTTTCCAAACAAAATATGGAAAACAATATGATTTGACCCTATTAATTTTTCATGAATTGGGCTTATGAATCTCAAGATCTGTTTTTCTCATCTAAACTGTGCTACATATGAGTCTTTGATCAGTCAGTACATGAATAAAGAATGCTGTTTTTCAGAATTAAGAGGAAATGAAGCCTAAGGAGATATGTTACAGAATAAGAAGTTCTAAATAAAATATAAAACTTCCAAATTTTAGATCTCACTGTATAAATACTATGTCTTTTTAAACCAAGCAATTTGTATTCCTGATGTATTTTTCCACACTTAAAACATGGAGTAGTATTTTATACATTTATCCTAAATCATATGTATTATTTAACAAACTAGAATCTATAGCTTTGCCATTCTAAAAATGTTATTTACATATATATCCAAAGAACAGAAATATCTAGAATTTTATAATAAATTAAATCTAGAGTTAAGTAATGCTTTATGGAAGCAACTTATTTATCTAAGGTCAAAGCACATTTCAAAATACCTATTAGTTGCAATATAATATAATGTCTTCTGGTGAGTTTGTTAGTCTCAATGCTATGATAATATAGCTCAGTATTACATAAAAATATAACTTAAAAATATCCAGTTTTATATGCCCTTTTTGTTTTAGAAGGCATGTCCTGTTCTTTTTACCTCAAGATATTATTCTATTTGTTGTCATCTATCAATCATGTCTTCATCTTTCAATGCAAAACTCAAGGCATGGGTTTCAGGCTCTACACTTGAACACACATCTCATGTAGAGGAATGCTTTTTAATTCACAGCCTGTAATTCTCCTCACAAGGAGTCTACACCTTTGGTGAAAAGTGTTTCATTTGTACCTGTTGGCAGCCTGATAACATAAAGTATTTGCTCATAATGCCACAATCCCTTGCCTGTGACTTGTCATCAGGCATAGGAAATTGTTAGAAATGTCCATTCTGACAGTGTAAACAGATAAGTATGCAAAAATAATGGGGAAAAATAGTATATTGATTTCTGTATATGACATCTTTATGTTTCTTTTGGGTTTTTTTTTTTTTTTTAATGATTTCCTTTATTCCTTTCCTTTATAAGGAAATCTCTGTCTTCAGACAGAATTCTTGAAAATGGGCTCCAAGACTAATCAGTGAGACCCATTCTGATGATGTGGATATCTGAATGGAGCCCAGATCAGGACAGGGGTTAAGGCCTTCCAGAGAATCAAAGACAAGGGGCTCTTGGATGGGACAAGAAGTTCAAACTTGTTAATTGAGAGCCAATCCTTAAAGACATGAAATCACTTGCTACACGGACACTTTGGAGTAGCCAGTAAAAGTCACTGTTGACTCCAAGGACAACTACTGTCATTATTCTTTCATTGTGATGAGTCATCTCTGCCTGAGTTTCTCTAAGCCTATGGATTTGTCCTGCTCATTTTAACCATTCATTTAAAATAAAGGGCTTCCCTAGTGGCTTCCTTGGTGACTCAGATGGTAAAGAAACCACCTGCACTGTGGGAGACCTAGGTTCTATCTCTGGGTGGGGAAGATGCCCTGGAGAAAAGAATGGCAACCTTCTCCAGTATTCTTGCCTCATCCATAGGGTGGCAAATGAGTCAGATACAACTGAGAGACTAATACTTTTAACACTTCATACAATTCTACAGAACATTTTTCTCTTTTTAATTCAGCCTTCATAGCCTTTCTAGTCCTGACTCCCCATACCATCGATTATTGAAAAGTTCCTCACTTCATTTCTTCTCTCATCACTCACGCTGAAATCTAATGCAATCTCTATCTGTGATATAATACGAAATTTATATTTAATCTTTGTTCCAGGTCCCTGGCAGAGGGCTTCTAAAATCCTTAGAATTTCCTAAGTCATAGAGGTATAAAGAGCATATGTTCTTGCTCATAATTGCCCTTTTAACCAAACCTGAGTTTAAACTAATTAGGTAAAATTTGGAGGATAAGAGTTGGTTGCCAGAGGAACCAACCACATGACCAGAGAGTTGGAACTCTAAAACCATTAGAGGTGGGAGATGGACTGGGCACTGAGTTAATCATCAGTGGCCAAAGATTTTAGTTAATCTTGTCTATATAATGGAAAGTCCATAAAAAACCTAGTGAAGGAGATTTGGAGCGCTTCCAGGTTGCTGAATACATTGAGATTCTGGAGAATGGTGCTCTTTGAGCACAGGGAAACTCCACGTTCCTTCTTACAAACCTTTTCATATGTAAGTTTGTCCATTTGGTTGTTTCTAAGTTGTATCCTTTATAATAAACTGGTAATAATTAGTGGAGTGCTTTTCTGAGGTCTGCGAGTCCGTATAGCAGATTACCCAACCCAAGGAGGAGGTCATGGCATCCTAAGTTTTATATTAATAGCAAGTGAATCAAGGGTACAGGAGATCCAAACCTGTGACTGACATCTGACATGGGAAGCAGTCTTTTGGGACTCTGCCCTTAACCAAGTGTGGTGGACTTAAAAGTCTATTGTATGTCTGCTGTATCTATCACAGTGCTGGTTCAGAAATTAGTACTTAAGATATATTTGGTTAAATATGAATAACGAGAACAATGGGGATTTTTATAACATATTACTATTCACAAAGTGGTTTCACTTTTCTTTCTCTATCTGTGAGGAAAATATTACTGTTACTAGCAGTATATGGGATTGAAACTCAACATATTTATATCATGTATGCAAAGTCACAGCGATAGTAAGTAACAGAACCTAGTGTTGAAATAAAGTCTGTTGTATTCTCAGCCCTTTATACTCCTTCCACATACTACCTTGACTCTTCTTAATAGCTGCATCAGTTAAATACAAGGACTTTGTGTGTAGTCTGGGAAAACACCCAAAATAAACCATAACCTTTTGAGCATTTATCCAGAAATAATAGTGAATTAGATAGGGGCAAAAATGTACTTTCTTTAAAAATATATATATTGTATAAATAAAATACAAGTTGCTGTTTTCATAATGTGTCTCTAGGTTAGTTTAACTCTAATCCTCCAAATATGTCACCCGGACATAATATTTTAAATGAGTATGATTCTATGTTGAAAGAGCAATAGGGGCTTTGTATTCTCTTAACAAATTGTTTTCTATTCATCTTGGCTGTATTCCAATTTACATTTGCAGATGCCTATAGTTAAAAACTTTCTGTGAGCATCTTCTCCCTATTTTCACTGTCCCAGCTTCCACAGAAATGGGAGCATCAAGTCTAGCCTTTGAAGTGAGCAGCAGAGTCAGTCTTATTTCCCATTAATGTGTGCTCAGTTTATCTCAATGTGCCCTCTCCTGCCAGCTCTGCAAGACCCTACCCTCTGCACAGGTCTGGTTCTGCACAGAGTCAGAGTCTACAGAAAATTAAAAATCAAAGAGAGAAAATTTAAACTTTACTTAATTTTCTCTATCTGGAAAAGTCTAGCAATACAGACTGCATATGTTCAAAACAGAATAGTGGCAATACAGCAAGTTATGAAGTATTAAGGTGTGGTTTTGATTCATGGCTAGTAAGCTCTCATGTTGAGGAAGTCTTGTAACCTCTCAGATTTTCAGGATCTTCTTCTGTAGAAAAGAATACTAACCTTTGCATAGAATTATTTTCAGATTTCAGAATTCAATGAGTTAATAGCTTGAGCGTTAAACTTAACTCTTCACATTTGAATTTCAATAGAAGTTTGTTTCTCCCTTTGTCTATCTCTCTCACTATCTCTCATCTTCTTTCCATCCTTCCTTCCTCCTTCACTTCCTCCCTTTCTCTCTTCCCTTTCAGCTGCTACCTTTTGAGTAAGTTTTTGTACTTTTTCCACTCTTCCTTTGTGATTTATAATATCAATGAATTGCTTTTCTAAAAAAATGAAGAGTGAATAGTGAATTCTACCTTGAATAGGTTGTCAATTAATTTTCTTGATTTTTAAAATCAATCTATGACATTCCTTTTAAATTTCTGCTCTTAACAAATACTTTTGAGTGACCTCCCTTCCAGTGACTCTGCCAGGCACTGAGATTCAGATAAAAGAACCAGGGCATTTCTTTAAAGGACTTATATATTCCTTCAATAGTAAACAAATGAATTAGAATTTGTATCTAGAGTGAAACAAATGTGAAAGAAAGTGATTGATAAAAAGCTGGACCACATGTTTGAAACACAATAAATGTTTATTGTTGAATCAACTGGCATAAATAGGAGTAGCACAATATATCGTCTCTTAACCTTCTCTGTCTCCTCCATTTTCTCTTCATTCTCAAATAACCTGTATTGTAGGTCTGAAATAGCATGACAAATATTTCTCAGAGACTGAGATGATTTCAATATCTGAGTAAGAAATCTTTAATTTCAAGCATTTGGTGTATATTTAAATAATCTTCAAGCCTCTATTGTTTTCCTTGTGAAATATACTTATTTCAGAAATTAAAGATAATTTGAAAGATAAGAAAATGGAAATTCTATTCCAGTTTTTTTGTTTGTTTGTTTTGTTTTGCTTGCTTTTTTTTCTTTTTTTTTTAATTTAAGAATAGTTATATAGGTCAGAATCCAGTAGGTATTCAAGAAAATGTCGACTCACTGACTTGAAGAGTCTCACAGCAAGTATAAACTTAGCATACTAATCTTTCTTTTAGGAAATATGACAGAATGTCTTTTAAGATAACCTGAAAATTTATTTCCATTTGTTATTGTTCAGTTGCTAAGTCATATCTGACTCTCTGTAATCCCATGGACTGCAGCATGTCAAGTTTCCCTGTGTTCCACTATCTCCTAGAATTTACTCAAGTTCATGTCCACTGAGTCAGCGATGCCATCTGACCACCTCACCCTCTACTGCCCTCTTCTTTTGCCCTCAGTCTTTCCCAGCATCAGTCTTTCCATTGATTCAGCTCTTCACATCAACTGGCCAAAGTATTGGAGGTTCAGCTTTAGCATCAGTCCTTCCAAAGAATGTTCAGGGTTATTTTGATTAAGCCAATGGAATAGTCAGTAGGTTTAATTAAGCCAATGGAAATAGACAGTAGGCTTAAGGAATTAAACCTGTTTTGAAAGTTAAATCAATAGTTTTGAGTATATTTTCAACATACTTCTATAAAACTTCTATAAAATCAGTAATTGTATCAATTATTAAAAATAAAATAATTGCAATCAATCTTAGAATGATTCTTCACAATAAATTTAAATTTGGTCAACTTGACAAAAGGTCAAAATATTAGTCTCTTTCAGTTGTAAATGCTTAATGGAAAAGGTTAGTGCCCACCCCCACCCTGCCCAACACTGCTCCAAAAAGGAGGTCTATAGTCTACTCATGTTCACAGGCTTCTGTTCCTAGGAGATTTACACTAAAACTGTTGTATTTTTGCCATGGTTTAAATACTAGTATATGTTGGCTTGGTGGTATTGGTGATTAAGTCTATTTTAAAGGTTTTAATAGTATAAATACAATTACCACAGAAAATGAGAAGAAAGGATTAATGGGTGATTAAAAGTTCCAGGGAAACATTAAATTGATTTATGTTTGGAACAAAATATTAAGATTGACACCTAAATGTCTTTTATTTTATAATTTTGTTCATAATCTCAGGTCACAGAATGTTTCCTTCTGCCTTTTCAACTAAAATGAAACAAGCCACTGTAGGATGAGAGGAATTGGTTTGCCATGGCTAAGAGTTTTGTGCTTTTATGATTCTAAAATTTCATTCTTTTAAAAGTATGACTGAATAGATAATCATTTTCTCTCTCTCCATATACACATGTATATAAATACATTTATGTATTTATAAATATTAACACATACAATTAGAAACATTAAAAACAAATAGTATATAATTTGCATATATATAAACTATATATACTTTTCATGTTATAAACTACAAATATAAACTACATATAAATTATATGTATATGATACATATAACATGAATGGCTAAGTTTAAAACCAGTGAAAACAACTTGATATTTTAACAAATTATAATGATTCTTTTCTACTGATAATGTATTGTTAACCCTAATTATATTTCTAGATTTTGTTCATCTTGTTCTTTTACAATTCATATGCTATCTTATAACTGTGAATTAAAATTCTATTCTGAAGTGTGTAAAAACTAAATGGCAGCTAAATTAGCCATTCACATAGGGTCTTCTGTCCCCAGTACTCTCAATTTACTTTATGAAGCTAAACTTCAGACATAATATTGTATAACATGGCAATGTTTTTTAAGCCTTCTATATGAATCTCTGTTAGTATTTTTTTCAGATAGAATACTTCTTTCTGCATGTTGAAGAAAGGAATTAATCTTTTAGTTGTCATTTTTAGCTAATGATCTCAAATTGAGAAAATGACTTAGTGACATTCTGTGGTTCTTTGGGAACAAGTGAAATGGCTCTTGGATTCCCTGGTTACTCATAGGGTAAAGAATCTGCATATAATGCAGGAGACTTGGGTTCAATCCCTGGTCAGGACTCAGTATTCTTGCCTGGAGATTCATGGACAGAGGAGCTTGTCAGATTATAGTCCATGAGATCACAAAGAGCCGGACACAACTGAGCAACTAACACTTCAACTTTTTTCAGAAAGGCTCTTAAAAGCTGTTATTTCTCTGAAACCCTTAGTGTTTCACAAGAATGCTTATCTAAAAGATACTTTATATCTTCCATGTCTAAGCTCTTGTGACTCTAACGCAACAAAATAAAATAAAACCCTAAGGGTTTTTAAACAATGGCAAATCTCTTGGGATATTTATATACAAATCTAACATATACTACTATACTGCTAATGAATTAGGGGAAGAAAAGTCACTATTACTTTAACTTAATTTAAATAAGTAATTTTTTGCTTGTGTAAGCTGGAAGTAAAATTAAAAATTCCATCTTGGTCTGCCAAGCTGCCTCATCTTTTCTGGGAATTTCTCACCAAAATCGGAATGCTCTGAAGTCCACAGCACAACCAATAACAACAGTTGGGTTAATTCCATGTTTCCAATTTGTTCTGGACATAGCATGATGACCAAATTATAACAGGCTTTCTTCTTGTTTCCAAGGTGGTGCTAGTGTTAAAGAACCTGCCTGCCAGTGCAGGAGACATGAAACTCTGGTTCTATCCCTGGGTCCAGAACATACCCTGGAGGAGGGCATGGTAACCCACTCCAGTTGTCTTGCCTGGAGAATCTCATGGACAGAGATGCTTGGCAGGCTACAGTTCATGGGGTCTCAAAGAGTCGAACATGACTGAAGTGACTTGGTGCACATTCCTCTTCCAAATCAGTCAGCTTTGAACACAGAGATTTCCTCAAGTGTCACAAATTCTGAAATAGAAGGGATTAAATTTTTTATGTTGCAAGCTCAAATCAGCAAAAGGGGTTGTATCCTGGAACATCTAAATCAAATAATTAAAATATTTAATAGATAGACTAAAGCTGGAAGATGCTAAGTTTAAAGAAATCTTCAGGATGTTTGTATAGATAGATATCAATTGATTGGGTATTATGTCTGGTGATATAAAAATATTCATGTTACTTTACAATTTTATATAACCATAACCTCATGCTATTGGCGTGAGGTATATCTTCCTTCTCCCAAAAACATGCATTGTAGTGCTAAACCTCATATCGGGCCCCGGGGAAATTTGAACATAAGGACTAAACTACTTTATGTAGTACTAAAAGACTACGTAAAGACACTGGAATAACACAGTCCTCTACAGGCTAAGAGGAGAGATGTAGTCCTCAGAAGTCTTTGAACGAACTCTGTCAACACTTTGAATTGAGGCTTTTAGCCTCAAGAACTGTGCAACAATAAATTTGTATTGTTTAAGCCACTCAGTTTGTGGTGTATTTTACTGTTTAAGTCACTCAGTATTTTGCCATAACATTGTAAAAAGCAAATATACACATTTATTTTTATAAAATTTACAAATTATGTGTATATACATAAAATTGTATGTATACATAATTACATGCATTATTATATAATGATCTAAATGCATTTGAATGTAAATATACAAAATATTTTATACATTTGCCTATATTATAACTAATAATTATTATATCATTTAGAATTTAATATTTTACTTTAAAATGTATTCTGTGACAACAAATGACGGAATTCACTTTCAGATTGGTCTTTTTGAAAGAAAAATGATAAGATATATTTAACAATTAGAGTTTTAGTTTTCTTCTCAGTAATATTCACCATCCTTGCTTAATCTTTAAAAGCTCCCAAATCATTTTTCTTGGTTGCCTGTTTAGGAGATAACTCATTTCTCACAGTTCTCCTGATTAAATTCATCTTGTGGATAATATTTTAAAATATGGTAGAAATAAAGTCATTTCTAGTGCAGTTCTATTTCAGGTTCATGTAAGAGAAACGCTGAATTTTCAAAGAAGTACTAGAAATTTTTATGATGTCTGGACTCACAAGGATCTCCTTATCACAGAGAAATATTTGGGCCATTAACCAGCAGTGTGAGCTTGGCTACTTCACCTAACCTCTCAGTCTATTTTCCTGTTATACTGTAGAAGTGTTGAACTGGATGAATTGCTCTCTCTCTTTTGAACTCTCAAAGCACTTATCATCTCTACCAATAATATCACACATTTCTTTTATTACTATGATTTTTTGGTACCTTTGTTTAAACTTTTGTACATTTTTAATTTTAAAATATTTTTTGAAGTACTGGAGAGGGCAAATGCATTGAAGAAATTTTATTGCAGTGTTCCAGTAACACTGACAGCACTCGAGCATACATATTTTATTTTTCTGTTTATTCATCCCTACATGCATTTTTCTAATATTAATAATGTGAATTAGTTGAAATATAAAACTTAAAAATATATATGGATTTTCCCCAGAGATATTGTCTTTTTTTTTTATTATAATCCTTTTTTTTCCCCCAATTATTTTTATTAGTTGGAGGCTAATCACTTTACAATACTAAGTCTTTTTAAATACATCCCAAGATACTGTTTATTAAAACAATGAATTTTTAGAGCAATAAATTCAAAGTGATATTTACATGAAATTATAATGCTATGTAGGAGAACTGTTTTTTTGTTTCCTACCACAAATAATGCCATATTAATTTTATAGTTTTTTACCAACAAAACAATTCTGAAAAGTTTTTAGAAGCAGTATGATTGGATAAAATTGTAAGCAATGATCTGTTGAAATTTTTAAAAGGCAGCAGTATAATTTATAGGAATCATTTACATATAGGATATTAAAGCAGCTTTCTTAGGTTGTAGGAAAAACTTAAAAGCTAAATAGGGAGACCTATTCAATTTTATATACAATATTCATAGAAATGCATAGAATTTCAATTTTTTTTATTCTTCTAGTTTTTTATGTAGTATCATTTGACCCAGGATTATTTACAAGAATTAAAAAAGTATATCTTTCAGTATTTCCCCCCCAAGAAGAATTTAAACTTCAGAATTTAAAAAAAAAAAAAAAAAAGGAAAAGCTCTATGACAAATTTAAGGCTTTAAGAGCATATGTCTATTCTGGCATTGGGAGTTGCAAATATTGCATTTTATTTCATTTTATTATTATCCAAACCTATTTTAAAATGAAATGATAAGATGTTATTTTGGTCTCATTTAATGCTTCAACAAATTCTTGATGCAATTGTCAATAAACAAACCATCAGGTAGTATGATACATTTTTAAATTACCTAAATTTTATACCTGCCAGCAGCGATAAAAGTAAACTAATGGTCTGAAATTGTTAGATATCTGTGTTTTAAAAAGATTGAGCTATATCTTGTTTAGTTTCTAAGTTATGTCCAACTCTTTGCAACCCCATGGACTATACACGCCAGGTTTCCCTGTCCTTCACTATTTCTCTGAGTTTGCTCAAATTCATGTCCACTGAGTTAGCGATGCCATCCAACCATCTCATTCTTTTCCCCTTCTCCTCCTGCCTTCAATCTTTTCCAGCACCAGTCTTTTCCAATGACTCAACACTTCACATCAGGTGACCAACATATTGGAGGTTCATTTTCAACATGAGTCCTTCTAATGAATATTCAGGGTTGATTTCCTTCAGGATTGACTGGTTTGATCTCTTTGCTGTTCAAGAGTCTTCTCCAACACTACAGTTTGAAAGCATCAGTTCTTCGACCCTCAGCCTTCTTTATGGTCAACTCTCACATCAGTACATGACAACTGGAAAAACCATAGCTTTGACTAGACAGACCTTTGTCAGCAAAGTGATGTCTCTGCTTTTTAATACACTCTTTGGATTTGTCATAGTTTTTTCTTCCAAGGAGCAAGTGTCTTTTAATTTTATGGTTGTAGTCACCATCCATAGTTATTTTGGAACCCAAGAAAACAAAGTCTGTCACTGTTTCCGTTGTTTCCCCATCTATTTGCCATGAAGTGATGGGACTTGATGCCATGGTCTCATTTTTTGAATGCTGAGTTTTAAGCCAGCTTTTTCACTCCTCTTTCACCCACATCAAGAGACTCTTTAGTTGTTCTTTGGTTTCTTCTACTAGAGCACTATCATCTGCATATATGACGTTGTTGATATTTCTCCTGGCAATCTTGATTCCAGATTCTGAGTCATCCAGCATGGCATTTTCATATTGTACTCTGCATATAAAATATGCAGGTTTAAATAAGCAGGGTGACAATATACATTCTTGACATACACCTTTCCCAATTTTGAACCCATCCATTATTCCATATCCAGTTCTAACTGTTGCTTCTTGACCTGCATATACAGGTTTTGCAGGAGGCAGAAAAGGTGGTCTGGTGTTCCCATCTCTTAGAAATTTCAACAGTTCGTTGTGATCCTTTCTAAATTCAGCTTGTACCTTTGGAAGTTCTCTGTTCACATACTGTTGAAACCTAGCTTGAAGGACTTTGAGCATCACTTTGCTAGCATGTGAAATGAATGAAATTGTATGGTAATTTCAACATTCTTTGGCACTGCCTTTATTTGAGATTATAATGAAAACTGATATTTTCCAGTACTGTGGCTATTGCTGAGTTTTACAAATTTGCTGACATATTGAGTGTAGCACTTTAAGAGCATCATCTTTTAGGATTTGAAATTCCAGCCCAGCTGGAATTCCCTCACCTCCACTAGCTTTGTTCTTAGTAATTCTTACTAAGGCCCACTTGAAGGCTTCATATTCCAGGATGTCTGGCCCTAGGTAAGTGACCACACCGTTGTGGTTATCCAGATCATTGAGACCTGTTTTGTAAAGTTCCTCTGTGTATTCTTGCCACTTCTTAATCTTATATTCTTCTCTTAGGTCCTTGTCTTTTCTATCTTTTATTGTGCCCATCTTTACATGAAATGTTCCCTTGGTTTCTCTAATTTTCTTGAAAAGGTCTCTAGTTCCCCCATTCTATTGTTTTCCTCTATTTCTTTGCATTAAGAAGGCTTTCTTGCTTTAGGCTTTCTTATCTCTCCTTGCTATTCTCTGGACCTCTGCATTCATTTGGGTATATCTATACCTTACATTAAAAAGCCTCTTGATGAAAGTGTAAGAGGAGAGTGAAAAAATTGGCTTAAAGCTCAACATTCAGAAAACTAAGATCATGGCATCCAGTCCCATCACTTCATGGGAAATAGATGGGGAAACAATGGAAACTGTGTCAGACTTTATTTTTTGGGGTTCCAAAATCACTGCAGATGGTGATTGCAGCCATGAAATTAAAAGATGCTTACTCCTTGGAAGGATTATGACCAACCTAGACAGCATATTAAAAAGCAGAGACATTACTTTGCCAACAAAAGTCCATCTAGTCAATGCTATGATTTTCCCAGTGGTCATGTATGGATGTGAGGGTTGGACTGTGAAGAAAGCTGAGTGCCGAAGAATTGATGCTTTTGAACTGTGGTGTTGGAGAAGACTCTTGGGAGTCCCTTGGACTGCAAGGAGATCCAACCAGTCCATCCTAAGGCAGATCAGTACTGGGTGCTCATTGGAAGGACTGATGCTGAAGCTGAAACTCCAATACTTTGGCCACCTAATGTGAAGAGTTGACTCATTTGAAAAGACCCTGATGCTGGGAAAGATTGGGGGCAAGAGGAGAAGGGGACGACAGAGGATGAGATGGCTGGATGGTATCACCGACTCGATGGACATGAGTTTGAGTCAACTCCAGGAGTTGGTGATGAACAGGGAGGCCTGGCGTGCTGCGATTCATGGGGTCACAAAGAGTCGGACATGACTGAGTGACTGAACTGAACTGAACTGATACCTTACACTGCTGAAAATTAATGACTAAATGAAACCTAAAACTAAAAAAAAAAAAAAAAAGCAATTTTTGGAATAAAGCATAGGTAGGGGAAAATATTTTTTGAACTTTATGTGATAAAATACTTGTCTTCAGAATACATTTTTAAAAGCTCTCAAAATTCAGTAAGAAATGAAACAATGGTTTTAAAATATTTGAGCAGACTTAGCTTTTTAATTTTAGCTTTTATAATAGGCGTTTAATATCAAATGTTTATAAGCAAAGTGGAGGCCATGAAGTAGTCATACATTGCTAATGTGAACATAAAACGTTCCAATAGCTTTGGCAATTTCCTAAAATGTTAAACATCTATCCTCTGTATAACCCAGCCATTTTATATATAGCTATTTACCAAAGTGAATGTAGTTATTCATGCAGCTTTCAATACAAAGATGTGTATACAAATGTTAATAGCTGTTTTGTGTGTATTAGCCACAAACTGGAAGTAATCCAATAATCCATCAACTGGAGAAAGCTTTATCTGGACAATGGAATACTACATAGCAATATAATATAATGAACATTCAATACACATAACAATATTGATGAATCTCAAAATATCATGCAAAAGTGCAAAGAGCATATTTGCTGTAGAAATTTTTGTTGTTGTTTAGTGGCTAAGTCATGTCCAACTCTTTTGTGACCCCATGGACTGTAACCTGCCAGGCTCCTCTGTCCATATACTTCTGTTAAATTCTATGGTAACAGAAAATACATGAATGGTTGTGTGAGAAAGTGGGATTGATGAGGGACAAAGCAAGGGTTTATAAAGTTTATAAAGGGTTTATAAAGTTCAAAACAGTTTGAAAGTGATGAATATGTTTATTATCTTGATTGTGGTTACTATTTCATGGGTATATGTTAGCTATACAGTTGATCTTTGTAGATTATTCTGTAAATTATGTCTCAATAAAACTCTTCAAAAAGAAAACACTATTTAGGTGCATACTACAGTCTACTTTAGGGCTTCCTTGTTGGCTTAGATGATAAAGAATCTGCCTGTAATGCTGGAGACCCAGGTTAAATCCCTGGGTCAGGAAGATCCCCCTGGAGAAGGAAATGGTAACCCACTCTAGTATTCTTGCCTGAAAAATCCATGGATAGGGGAGTCTGGTGGACTCTGAAGTCCATGGGATCACAAAGAGTCTGATGACTGAGCAACTAACACTTTCCTTCATTTTCACTGTCCACTTTGCTACATTACCTCTAGTGTCAATGTAATTATGCCAAAGAAAAACCGCACAATATCCTGTTAGCACACACATATGGCTTAAGACAGATAGTACAACTATAGTTATAGTATATGTACTATAATCATATATATATATGCTTACATATATATATGTATGTATATGTGTATATATATATAAACCGAACTTAAGCCCCTATCCACAGTATAAGAATTATTTGTGATACTTTCTTAATATAAAAAAGTTGTAGATCCAGCCCTGGTCTATTAATTTAATGTTAGATAATTCAGATTTTTAGCAAGTACTCAAGGTGACCTTTCTGAACCATTAAGTTTAAGAATCTGGAAGAAATGACAAATAAAATCTTCAAATTATTCAAAATTATAAAATTAAAAGTGTAATAGTATTGAATTTCTCAATAACATATATGTTTTAATGCCCAACTGATTTAGAAGAGTGACTTCTTGTGAAAACTGAGGACCCTAATGAAGATATTGCTAAAAGAAGACCATCCAACCTCAGTATAAAAAGTCGAGAGCAAAAAAAAAAAAAAAAAAAGTCGAGAGCATAAATACCCCAGAAAAAAATAGAATAGTATATGAATGGAAAATAATTTGAGAATCAAAGTATTATTACACTAAGAATAATTTTAGTTTAAAGCTATTAAAGAAATTATAAACCAAACTTCAGTTTCAGTTTAAAAAATATTTTCAAGACAACATTAAAGTTGCATGGTGTGCGTATCTGTTTTATCTTCCAAGAAAAAATTGATAGTGATATGATTACCTTTGCAAATGAGTCAGATAAATTCAATGCTCATTTGAAAACTTTAGAATCATACCTATAAATAACAAAAGCCCATATTCCAAAACCATTGATTCTTCTTTCTGGAAATACTGTCATTAAAGATCTATTCCAGTGTGTGAAACCCTGTTATTATTATTTTAATAGTACCACAGTATTATCCTTTAACTGTGAAGCTCAAGGAGAAATCAGCATTTTTGACAGTTTATTAAAAAGTTAAACACACTTACTGTGTGACCTAACCACAGTAACAATTGTATAAACTGAAAATAAAGTGTTTCCACGTCTATTAGAGGACCTTTATTCTGATCTGCTTTTCTTGGTAGTGTTCAACTATAGGTACAAGTTTGGTGGCCAGAATTGTATATGAACTTCATGCAGTTAAACCTATAATTGATCCCTGTCTGTTGAGAGAAAGCCTGATAAAGTATCAATAAAAGTACCAAATAATCCAGGCTAATTGCTCAAAATGTAATTGCGGATAAAACTGGTCAATAGTGAAGACTGGGTACAAGCTTACTTTATAGTACTGGATCCTGAGAAATTCAGGCTCTCAAGTTATTGAATGAGAAAGTAACAAATATTTTGGATTACCTAATGAGCATAGTCAATACAGCAGAAATAGATGTTTTTCTGGAACTCTCTTGCTTTTTTGATGATCCAGCGGATGTTGGCAATTTGATCTCTGGTTCCTCTCCCTTTTCTAAAACCAGCTTGAACATCTGGAAGTTCATGGTTCATGTATTGCTGGAGCCTGGCTTGGAGAATTTTGAGCTTTACTTTACTAGTGTGTGAGATGAGTGCAGTTGTGTGGTAGTTTGGACATTCTTTGGCATTGCCTTTCTTTGGGGTTGGAATGAAAACTGACCTTTTCCAGTCCTGTGGCCACTGCTGAGTTTTCCAAATTTGCTGGCATATTGAGTGCAGCACTTTCACAGCATCATCTTTTAGAATCTGATATAGCTCAACGAGAATTCCATCACCTCCACTAGCTTTGTTCATAGTGATACTTCCTAAGGCTCACTTGACTTCACATTCCAGGGTGTCTGACTCTAGGTGAGTGTGAGTGATCACACCATCGTGATTGTCTGGGTCGTGAAGATCTTTTTTGTACAGTTCTTCTGTATATTCTTGCCACCTCTTCTTAATATCTTCTGCTTCTGCTAGGTCCATACCATTTCTGTCTTTTATTGAGCCCATCTTTGTATGAAATTTTCCCTTGATATCTCTAATTTTCTTGAACATATCTCTGGTCTTTCCCATTCTATTGTTTTCCTATATTTCTTTGCATTGATCACTGAAGAAAGCTTTCTTATCTCTCCTTGCTATTCTTGGGAACTCTGCATTCAAATGGGTATATCTTTCCTTTTCTCCTTTGCTTTTCGCTTCTCTTATTTTCACAACTATTTGTAAGGCCTCCTCAGACAGCCATTTTGTTTTTTTGCATTTCTTTTTCTTGGGGATGAGAAACCTGTATGCAGGTCAGGAAGCAACAGGTAGAACTGGACATGGATCAACAGACTGGTTCCAAACAGGAAAAGGAGTACGTCAAGGCTGTATATTATCACCCTGCTTATTTAACTTATATGCAGAGTACATCATGAGAAACGCTAGGCTGGGTGAAGCACAAGCTGGAATCAATACTGCCAGGAGAAATATCAATAACCTCCAATATGCAAATGACACCACTCTTATGGCAGAAAGTGAAGTAGAACTAAAGAGCCTCTTGATGAAAGTGAAAGAGAAGAGTGAAAAAGTTGGTTTAAAACTCAACACTCAGAAAACTAAGATCATGGCATCCAGTCCCATCACTTCATGGCAAACAGATGGGGAAACAGTGGAAACAGTGGCTCACTTTATTTTTTGGGGTTCCATAGTCACTGTAGATAGTGATTGCAGTCATTAAATTAAAAGAAACTTACTCCTTGGAAGGAAAGTTATGACCAACCTAGACAGCATATTAAAAAGCAGAGACATTACTTTGTCAACAAAGGTCCATCTAGTCAAAGCTATGGTTTTTCCAGTAGTTATTAATGGATGTGAGAGTTGGACTGTGAAGAAAGCTGAGTGCTGACGAATTGATGCTTTTGAACTGTGGTGTTGGAGAAGATCTCGAGAGTTCCTTGGACTGCAAGGAGATCCAACCAGTCCATCCTAAAAGAGATCAGTCCTGGGTGTTCATTGGAAGGACTGATGTTGAAGGTGAAACTCCAATACTTTGGCCACCTGATGCGAAGAGCTGACTCATTGGAAAAGACCCTGATGCTGGGAGGGATTGTGGGCAGGAGGAGAAGGGGATGACAGAGGATGAGATGTTGGATGGTACCACCGACTCAAGGGACATGGGTTTGGGTAGACTCCTGCAGTTGGTGATGGACAGGGAGGCCTGGCGTGCTGCGGTTCATGGGGTCGCAAAGAGTTGGACACGACTGAGTGACTGAACTGAATTGAATGAGCATAGGTCTATAATATAGGGAGAGTTAAATTCTTAAGTTTAAAGTGTGATCCACTAGAGGAATATGTCAGTCAGTGCTGATTACATGAAAATCTGTAGAAAATTCTGGTACCAAAAAATCCTCAAAAAATTGTGTTGGCATCGATTTTTCCCTGAGTTTGTAGGCTTGACCTTTTAAATATTGGATAATATGGAGGAGATTTACTGAAGTTCATTCAGGAGACATCCCGGGTCTCTGAATTTAGAGCAGTTTGACCTGGTTACATTATTTCCATATTTTATTATATAAAAATGAAGTGGAATGTGTATATTACTTTCAAGTGAAAACTCTGATTTCTAAACAACTAAAATCCCTTATAAAATATGTATTGTTAGAGTCCTAAACTGAATTCCATATACTTTCTCTGTTATAAAAATGTTGTGGAAACTCAACTAGTTAAAGGAAGATGAAAGATCCACTGCTAGCTTGCTAGTAGGATTAAGTATTTGATTACAAAAACCCTCTAAACAGACATTCTTATCCCCATCTCTTAGCACAATGACATATATCCAGTAGGTAACTGATGGATATTTATGAATCATTGGGTGAGTTAATGGACTGTTCTCACTGTCCCATCAAGTATCTTTAACATTCTCAATTCTTTCAAAGTAAACTTTATTTCATATGTAAAAAAAGCTATTTACATACTTTATTTTTGCTGTTATTATTGCTTTTACCCTCTCTGACACATATGTATGTTATATCACCCCTTGGTACTAAACACAGTACCCTGTGAGTCTTAATCTTTGCATTACACACAGAATAGAATCTTGCAGTAGAAGATTCAGTATTCAATGTATCAATTATAAAGGAATAAATGGATAATTGTATGAATGGATTTGAATAAGTGGATGATATGCTGAAATGGTGATATGCAAAAAAACAATAAGCTTAATCTCTCAAAATACCTGTATCATTCTTCCCTTATTTGTAATGTGAGGGTTATTTTATTAGTAAGTTTGAGAGAATATCTTCAGGTCACATTTAGGAAAAAAAAATAATGATTACATTGTTTAATAATAGACTAAATTTTGTTTGTATATTATATTTTTTAATGCTTAGGAATACCTTTAGTGATAACATTCACTTCCGTGCATGCAAATTGGGTAATTGTGTATCTAATTGACCACTTAGTTTGTAGTTGTGTAATTATTATCGTCAACTGCCTCTTTGCACATTAAATGAAGACCAGGTGAAAATGTTAATTAGGTTAATGATTTTAAATAAATTTTGTTATTGAAGAAACATGTTTTTCTGTTCCTGCTGCAGTTTTGAAATTGCTACTGAAAATGTTTTTAACATGGTCTTCACCAACATTGAGGACTCAGGTCACAACCTGAAATTCAAACAGTTGATTGAGTCACTACATCTTATTAAGGAAATCATTTTATAAATGTTTATGACTGGTACATAAAAAGATACCATGTCGAGTTAATTTGAGAAGAGCTGGTAATATGGGACAAATATTAGCTGTCCCAATGATATATTCAAGTTGTCCATGTACTTATGGCCACATTCTATTCACTTTCTTAACCAGAAAAATCTTAGTGCATAAAATCAATTTCCTTATAAGTGTGTGCCTCTGCAAGAGAGTTGAAAAAAAACTTGATAATAACATATAACCTTCATTTCCATTAAACATGAAAAAGTAAATAATTAATATTAACTATAACTGAAATGTAATACCTAATATTTGCATTTGAGGCAAGCAAAAATAATTTGAAGGCCTAGGTTTTTCATCATTTCTGCTAGGATAGCAGAAAACCTTTTATGTAGGCTTGCTTAGTCAACAACTTGTAATCAAATCTCTCCTGGAGCAAATGCTCGATGATTTTCTATCATTTTTTTCAAGTTATCAAAACTGCCTCAGGTAGTTGGGTCATTAAATAGCAATAGGTATCAACAAGAAGCAGCCTCACATCATTAGTGCTAATGATGTCTCAGGCTTATATCTGAAAAATGACATATGGACATCAGAATAATTTAGGTTGACTTCAATGAGAGATATTTATTTCAGGATGGTTTGTAACAGCAATTGCAAACTCAGGGAAAAGGAAAATAGGAAAGATTTTGATAAAAATAAAAGTTTGTATCATAGTGTGATAGTGCATTTTTACTGGTTAAATGATAAAATGCAATAAGAAAGGTAGCATACACCTATATTACTGCATCATTGGCTTGATTAATCACTTAATCATTTTCACACCCCTTAGCAAAATGAGTGTTAACTATATTTTATGATCTTTTAGAGAAGGTGAAAATGTTGTTTCTACAAGTTTTTAAATGTTAGTATGCCATAATTTCTTAAAAAGTGCTGTGATATTGGATTATCTACCTAAATAACTAGACTTTTCATATCTTAATTTTTTCCAATGTAAGTTTAGCTTCCCTTCAAATATTGAGGTTAAATTAAACCATGAAAAAGCTGTTAGAGGGTGTGACTCCCTCCAATCATTAACGTGGTTGTACATTAAGAGTGAAAAATAATATGAAGGGAGATGCCAGAAATAAATTATCCACTGTAATTCAGTGAGATATATTTCCAAAAACTAATCAAAATAAAGCCTTCAACTTAACCAGATTGACAGGAAAGTAACTTAGATCAAAATGGAAAAATGGGAAAGATTACTAATTGGATTACTGCTATGTTATAGATATGCACCAGAAAAAAAACACATGCAAAGAAAATAAAACCCTGTAAACCAAAACCAAAACTAAATGGTTCTTGAGAATAAGCTGTCCTCTCAAACCACACATTAATTTTTTACCATTTCTAACCCATTCTTGACACATTCACTTCCAGTTGACATCTCAGTCCATTGCAATCTAGTTTACATTATCCACCAGCATTAAAATAAATAAATAAATTTTAAAAAGCTATCACAAGACAGCAATTAGTCCTTAATTTCCAAAGTCAGTGACCTCCAATTTCATATCCCTTTACTGTTCGGCCCTTCTGTCCGTTAAATACTCTCTTTGATTTTACTGTCACTTCCTCCTTGATATTAATCAGACCTCTCTATCCACTCTTTGTCAAGTCTTTTTTTTTTTTTCCTCTGACTCTTAAAAAAATGGTGCAACCAAGTTTATAGCTTCTGCCTTTTTATTTTGCCTTTATGATCTGCTTGCTCTTCTGTGAGGAGTTTGTCCATTTATATGGATTACATGATCTGTAATTTCTAGCAAAATTGGATTCTTGAGTGTTTTACTAATTTCCCTGAGTAGTTCATGTATTTGGAAGCAGTATGGGCATTTCAGAGTCTATCTGTTAAGTGAATTTTTATTTTCTGTTTCTCTTTACAGCATAAATTAAAAGAGTAAGCAAGCAACAATAAAACCACAAAAGGACAAACATTACAAAAATGTATTGGAGTATAACTGATTTACAGTGCTAGTTTTGCTTACAGTAAAGTGAATCAGTTATACATATACATACATCCACTCTTTTCTAGATTCTTTTCCCATGTAGGTCATACAGAGTATTGAGTATAGCTCCCTGTGTTATACAATAGGTCCTTCAGTTCAGTTCAGTCGCTCAGTCATGTCCAACTATTTGGAACTCCATGGACTGCAGCACTTCATGCTTCCCTGCCCATCACCAGCTCCCAGAGCTTGCTCAAACTCATGTCCATCGAGTCAGTGATGCCATCCAACCATCATATCCTCTGTCATCCCCTTCTGCTCCTGTCTTCAATCTTTCCCAGCATCAGGTCTCTTCAAATGAGTCAGTTCTTCACATCAGGTGGCCAGTGTACTGGAGTTATCAGCTCCAGGATCAGTTCTTCCAATGGATAGCAGGACTAATTTCCTTTAGGATTGACTGGTTTGATCTTGCAGTCCAAGGGACTCACAAGGGTCTTTTCCAACACCACAGTTCAAAATAATCAATTGTTCGGCACTCAGCTTTCTATACAGTCCAACTCTCACATCCATATACGACTACAGTGATTTTGGAGCCCCAAAATTAATGTCTGCCATTGTTTCCACTATTTCCCCATCTATTTGCCATGAAGTGATGGGACTAGATGCCAATATCTTAGTTTTCTGAATGTTGAGTTTTAAGCCAACCTTTTCACTCTCCTCTTTCACTTTCATCAAGAGGCTCTTTAGTTCTTCTTTGCTTTCTGCCTTAAGGGTGGTGTCATCTACATATTTGAGGTTATTGATATTTCTCCCTGCAATCTTGATTCCAGCTTGTGCTTCATCCAGCCCAACATTTCTCATGATGTATTCTGTATATAAGTTTAATAAGCAGAATGACAATATACTGCCTTGAAATACTCCTTTCCCGATTTGGAACCAGTCTGTTGTTCCATGCCCAGATCTAATTGATGCTTCTTTACCTGCATACCTGGTATTCCCATCTCTTAAAGAACTTTCCACTGTTTGTTGTGATCCACAAAGTCAAAGGCTTTGGCATAGTCCATAAAGCAGAGATAGATGTTTTCTGGAACTCTCTTGCTTTCTCAATGATCCAATGGATGTTGACAATTTGATCTCTGGTTCCTCTGCCTATTCAAAATCTGGCTTGAACATCTGGAATTTCATAGTTCACATACTTTGAAGCCTGGCTTGGAGAATTTTGAGCATTACTTTGCTAGCATATGAGATGTGCAATTGTGTAGTAGTTTGAACATTCTTTGGCATTGCTTTTCTTTGGGATTGAAATGAAAACTGACAGTAGGTTCTTATTAGTTATCTATTTTATACAGTAGTCAGTCCTAATCTCCTATACATGTCAGTCCTTATATCCTAATTTATTCCTCTTTCCCCTTTCCAGCTTGATAACCATACATTTCCTTTCTACATTTGTGACTCTATTTCTGTTTGTAAATAAGTTCACTTGTACTTTTTAAAAAAATTTTTTTAGATTCCACATGGAAGTGATATCATATGACATTTTTCTTTCTCTAACTTACTTCACTTAGTATGATAATTCCAGGTCCATCCATGTTGTTGCAAATAGCGTCATTTCATTCCTTTTTATGGCTGAGTAATAATCATTCCACTGTATACATGTCCCACACCTGCTTTGTCCAATCCTCTGTCAGTGGACATTTAGGTGGCTTCCATGTCTTGGCTATTGTAAACAGTGTTGTAATGAACATTGGGGTGCATGTATCATTTCAGATTATGTTTATCCCTGGATATATGCCCAGGAGTGGGATTGCTGCATCCTTGCACAATGTGCACAAAACCTCTAAAATAAAAATATTGGATATCTTTGTCCTCACTCACTGCAAACTGATTATATACCTTTACTCTATCCATTACCCAATTTCATAGCTCCTGATTTCTTTATTTTATCTTTATTTTATCAGGTTCTATATTTAAATATCATTGCTTTCACTTTAGACCATTGAAATTAATTTCTGACTAGCATCACTCACCTTCTTGAAAGTTCCCTCCTTCAAGGCCTCCCCATTGTCAACAGCATATTGTGATCTTTCCAAGTTTGCTTCATCCTAACTTTCACTTCCATCTCTTAACATTTTCCTGAATTTAGCTAAAATAAAAGCATTTTTTCATGCAGTTATAAACAAAAGCTTTAATACTAGCATGATATGATTTTATTGGTTTTAGACTGGTTAGATTATAATTAATCATTTAAAATTAAAATCATGAATAATGTAAAGAGAAATTAATTTCCATTTTAGACCATCAAAATTGTTTTTGGAATTATTATTGGCAAACTGCTAGTTTCCCTCACTTCCATTTTCTCTAATAAAAAGATGATTTAAATATGACATTAAAAACAGAGCTGAAGAAAATTTCATTTTTTATTGTCAAATGTAAGATTTATGTTGTCAACTATAAACTATAAACTACTGATTAACTAGAATAGTCAACTAGAAATTATTACATTCAGCAAATAATATCAGTCATTTTTGTTCAAGAAGTATCATGAGAAAGCAGAATTTTATGCTACATATGAATTTTGTGTTAAATATGAAATTGTCATAATTTACCTTCAGAGACTTAAAAGTTAAAATTTTGTATATGAGAGATTTTAGGGGTTTTAGTAATTCCTTGCCTTTTTAAATATATAATTTTTCTTAACATTGATACAAAATAGCAAAATCATAATAAGGAATAGTTGCTATGAATACAGTTTACATATACATTTCATTACTAGAATTTTACTATGCAAGTGAAAACATATTTAATATTTTGACCATTTATTACCATCTCATTCTCAACAGGGCACTGGACAATAAAGCTTGATTTAAAAGCCAAAAAATAAAAATATTAAATTGTCACATCTTTAGCCTCAGACTCAAGCAAATGTTCATATTTCAATGTGATGATTTATATGAATTTTTATGTGTGGCACAGTGTCAATGATATGGTTTAAATCTAATTTTAATTTTGATGACTACTTTAAACAGTAAGCCAGTTTACAATTCCACAGATTCCTCTAAAAATACTGTCTTAAGAAATAGCTTTGTGAGCTAAGTCATATGTATCACAGTTAATTGGTGGTATAGAAAGAAATAGGAAATGAATACTTATATTATTGTAATTCTTATAATTTTTAAGGCCTAGTGACTGAAGAACATAACTTAGTTACCCTCTCTGACCTTCAAATAACTGTTTATCATAGTATTTCTGCCCTCAGGTGAACCTGCTATATTCTAGAAATGGGGCTTAACAAGAAAGCTGAATCAGACTCTCTAAATACCAGTTGCCACTTTGACAGTCTAGCCTTTGCATAAAAGAAGCAAATGGGCCAAGATCTAAGTATATTTGCAATCTTAGAAAAAATTCTAAACACTCAGAGTATAATCCTAGATCCTGAGTAATACAGCATGCAGGGAGCATACAAAATGAGCATTTGTTTAAAATAGAATTTTCATTTTCTCCACCTTGACTCTTTTCCTTGTTTCATAGGCTCTTTGTCTTAAAGGTCCTGTTTATAAATAATGTTGTGACATTCATATTGTCTCACATACTTTAATCTCTTGGAACCATTTCCATATTCGTATCTAGACATTATACTTTAGGGAGATATTTACAGTGTTCAGAACATATTGCATTTTGTTACGGTCATTCAAAATACTGCCTTAAGCAGCACTGCCTCCGTCAGTGACTCTGCATATGCCAAATATCTGGAAAGATCTATTAACAGATGCCTGTTTACTCTAAAGTGATATTAACATGCTTTATCATACTGAACTGAACTGATCATACTGAATTAATTGATTGAGTATAGTAGAGGGATGACTTGCATAGAGGATGTGTGTGCCTGCAGGAAGAGCAAGCCTTATCAGCTGGTTACATATAAGCTTTCTCACACCAAAATTGCCTGTCCTATGTCTCTGGCAAAGCCTAGTACTCTGTATACAAAAAAGATACTTATTAGATACATGCTGATTTTCATCTGCTTAATGGAAATGATTTAGTAACTGCTTCATACAATCCAACTTTATACCTAGATATATTTCTAAAATATATTGTTTAACTTTGTTTAAACATTATATTAGTTGGGCACAAACTTCATATGAAGTAATTATGAAATAGCTCTAGACAGAGCAGTAATATGTGATAATTTAATAATTATCATCTATTACTCTGACAACTTAAATTACATAATGTTGTAGTAAGTTTTTTTTTATATATTTGCAATATTTTATTTATTTCAATAAAACCCTATGAGATAGGTAATATTTTCTGCTACGTAGCAGATTCTCAATATGTTAATTTCTTCCTTTTTCAGCAGATTTTTGAATTTCCCAAGATAAAGAGCTAGGCCGTGGCAAAACTTAAAAATTCAGTTTTCCTGATTCCTAAGTATTCTTTGGTCTGACTCTGGCATTTTTACGACTGACTACTACAGAAACTGAAAATGCACTAAGAATGATGACACAGGGCAGTAGATTTTGGCTCTAGATTATTCAATAATCTCAATGAAATTTTAGTTACTTGAATAGAATAGAGGGGCCTAGTTAAATGTACCTAAAACATGTTGCATTTATTATGCTGAGGTGTGCTAAACCAGAAGAGTTAGCAGTTCAGTTCAGATGATTAAGTTTTAAATAAAGTCTTTAAGTTTCATCTAGTCTTTGAAAATTCAAAACCTGGATGAGGCCAAGAAGAATCTTACACATTTGAGATAATTTAAAATGCCTTTGCACCACTCTGAAAAGTTTAAATCTGATAGCTAACCTTTATGATATAGGGAGGCTGTTTAAAATATTCAGCTTCTATGCTCCTTGATTTGTAAAGAGACAATAATCCCATTTTAAAATATGTGCAGAGCACTCTGTACAATGTCGGCACATAGTAAATATGCATCAAATGTCAGATATTACTATTTGAATAAAAATAAATAATGCATCTCTAATAACCTAAAGACAAGCCTAAAGAATAGATTTAAAATACTGAAGAATAGATTTAATACCTAAATACCTAAAGAATAGATTTAAAATACTGAAAGAAAAATGTAATTCTAAGAGAATAAGCATAATTACATATAGTGCATATTAAATAAATGGAGAATGTATCTATTTTCCTTTATCTAATTTCTTGAGTCATTTCTTATTAATGGTATCTCTTGGTCTCCTCAGGAATAGAAATTTATGCAGTTTAATCTCTCTTTTGCTTTTCTATGTCCTTTGCTTCTTTTCATTCTTTTTTCCTTCACTTTACTATTTAATTATTATTTTTCTTTTTATTAATATTTTCTTCATGTGCCACAAACATTAACTTGCAAGCATTATCCCAAATCACTAGGTTAATTTTGTTGGCATAATTGAGTTTCCAAAATACCTTTAATGACTTACTATCATTCAATTCAGTTCAGTTCAGTCGCTCAGTTGTGTCCGACTCTTTGTGACCCCATGAACCGCAGCACGCCAGGCCTCCCTGTCCATCATCAACTCCCAGAGTCCACCCAAACCCATGTCCATTGAGTTGGTGATGCCATCCAACCATCTCATCCTCTGTCATCCCCTTCTCCTCCCGCCCCCAATCTTTCCCAGCATCAGGGTCTTTTCAAATGAGTCAGCTCTTCACATCAGGTGGCCAAAGTATTGGAGTTTCAGCTTCAGCATCAGCCCTTCCAATGAACACCCAGGACTGATCTCCTTTAGGATGGACTGGTTGGATGTCCTTGCAGTCCAAGGGACTCCCAAGAGTCTTCTCCAACACCACAGTTGAAAAGCATCAATTCGTCAGCACTCAGCTTTCTTCACAGTCCAACTCTCACATCCATACATGACCTCTGGAAAAATCATAGCCTCGACTAGACCGATTAGGCTATGCTAACTGTTTCTAAGGAATCAACTACAAGTCAAGTTTACCCAAAGTTTAGGATAATTATTTCTATAAAGGAAATTTGGGGCCTTATTGTTCTGAGTTGGTAAGAGTAGTGGAAAAAAATATGGCTAGCTATATAATCAATGGTACCTTAGTGCTCAGTGACTATTTCTCCAAGAGAAAAAGTTTCTTTTTCATTTATTCTAGTTCTAAAATCTCTTCTGATATTTTTAATCATTCTATTTTTATAATCTATGATACACCCGTATTACATAAAATGAATTATGAATTAATGAATGCCATGATTAAGGAAAATAGAATATTTACAGCTTATTAAAATACAATATATTTTGTTATTTTTTTCTACAAAGAAGTTAATGGAATACTAGAAAATCATATGAATGTTTTATCTATCAAATGAGTCAGTGGGGATGGAGATATTAATTTGATTAACGGGTTTAGAATTATCTGAAAAAGTACATCTTAATGCTGCATGTATTTTTTAAAGTGTTGTATATAATGATATGAATATAGCTTAGGACATATCGGATTTCTAATAGAATACATTTGGCTACAACTTTTTATAAAGAAATAAAACCACTAAAAATGAAAGCACCTCCTACATGATGTTTAACAGGAAATTTTATAACCACATAATGTTCTCTGCAATTTCCACAGGAAGAAATTTTAGGGATTATAAAGAATTTTTTTTTTCCCTTGTGGTTGCTTCTACACTAAGTGCTAATTCAATAAAATTACATCCTGTGTGTGTGTGTGTGTGTACATACATATATAAGCATACATGTGTATATACATACACAAACAGGCACATATATGTGTACCTATATATGTATATTTGAATATATTGAAAAAGCTAGTACTTGTTATTAAAAGCAGGATAACAAAACTTTTCTGAGCATCTCAGATTGATAAAACTGAGTAGAAAAACATTGGGGTTTTACTTTCTTAAAAGTTCTTTAGCAGCCATGGGAAATATTGTCAATTTACATGGCTATTCTTATTTGAAAGCCCAGCTACAGAATTTGATAATCTTCTGAGGTGATGGATTTATGAAATCCTTGAAGAATAATCATCACTGTCTTTGGAGATTAATTATTGTGTTATTTTCTGTCATTGATGAGACTTCTTAACTCATCCTGCATATATTCTGCTAAGTTGCCTCTACCCTCAAATTACCTTTAATTAAAGACTTACAAGGTTAGGGAATTTATCAGCAAAAGCTAGAATTTACATTTTTGTAATCTTAAAGACTCAGTCATTGTATTGCAGGTCTCAGGCCCCAATTCAATGATGGCATTAAAATTTATTATTCAGGCTCTTGTTTCCCCTTATGTTTATGTTTCAGTTATCTCCTCTTTCCTTTCCTTCAAAGCTTGTCACAAAATAAAGTGATACAAATAAATCAGTAACATACAGAACATAAAAACACTGAACAAAATATTTTTTAACTGGTAATGAAGAATCTGAAATTTGAAATGTTATAGTTAATTCAGTATTTTAGAAAAATGTATATTATATCAACACTTTGAAGAGAGGAATGAAGAGGATGTGAAATGCAATTAAAGGTTAAAGTATACTGTTAAATTTGATAAATGTAAAGATGCCTTATTATTAAAAGAAGCATTTATTTACAAAATTCTGAAAATGTTAGCACAATATGTATTTGGCTCAACTGTCTAAGTTTAGCACAAAAAAAAAAACTTGGAAAAAATAAGTTAGAATAATTGCTAAATGCATCACATAAAAATACTATGAAAGATAAGAAATTAGAGCAAATAGTATACCTTGCATTTATGAAGCTTAAAAATGAACTGGAAAGTAATGATGTCTAAAGACAGAAAGAATAAGAAGAACAAGAATTTATTTATTTATTCAGTAAATATTTATAGTACTGTTTTATGTCAATTACTTGACTGGGCACTGGAGATACAAATTACTAAAAGAACCAAACACTTATTTTCTACTGAAAAGGAAATTTGATTCCCTTATAAAAGAACTCATTTACACATAGTGAAAACACTTAATGTGCATAGTGGAAAAGGCAATATCTACCTTTTAGTAGGCAAAATACCTTTTAAAATGGAATAATAAAATATATTTATTCAACAAAATATTATTTTATAGATTATTGCCTATTAAAAGTCAGATATTCGATTAGAGAAAATCACAACACAATGAAGCAATCTCATTTAGTGAAGCAGACACAGAAGCAAAATGCAAGTAGAGCATGATTTTTGAATTTTTCTTAAAGGACATTCTTTGGGCAGGCCTTGTAAGATTAAAATGAGAGTTGGGGTATTGGGTGTGGTCTTTGATCCTTATTAGATTTGGACAGGCTCTACTTTTGTGTTAGTTGTGTCTCCTTTTAGGAGGAGTTATCTTAATTTTTAAGATCAAATCTTACAAAATGGAAGGTGAGGCTGAAAGAGTGGATATGAGTTTTTGTCATACACAAGCACTTGTAAAAGTAGGAAGTGTTTCACCCCAACCTATGACACCACCAAAAGAGACTCATATATGTCATTGGGGGGCGATCTGTAACTGGGAGTAGGAATTATTTTTTACAGTGCATCTCTTCTCTGCCTTTCTTTAATCAGTCAAGTTCTTGTCCGTTCTTATTTGTGCTGCTAAACTCTGCCATTTGCCAGCCTTCCTTCAACATCAGTATTTTATTTAGCGTGGCCATATCCTACTACAAAAACAGTCCTCAGTAACTGTAATTTACATCATAAAATAGTCTGTGGATAACCACTGATTTAGGGTAATATTACCTTAATTAACAAATAAACAGCTAAGTTACTGTCTATTTTATCTATTATCTCTCTATATCCTTATTCTTGGCCAAATGCAGCAATATTTTAATTTATATATTACTTTATATATAAATGGAACTTTTTATATAGTCAGCTTTTACATTTTCTAAAATTCTAGAACCACTGAGTAAATACTTATTAAATTGAGTACGACTTTGGTATTCTCCAAATGTATCATCATTGTCCCACTAATAAAAAATAAAAAAAAATTCCCAATATTTATTTAGAGACCATGTTCTACAAATTGAGCTTCACATTATAGACTTTTCAACCTTTAAACTAGTGCTAATATAGACTAGTTATATATTGAGATGAGATGGTTAGACAACATCACCGACTCAATGGACATAAATTTGAGCACATTCCAGGAGATAGTGGAGAACAGAGGAGTCTGGTGGGCCGCAGTCCATGGTGTCACAAAGAGTCAGACATGACTTAGCGACTGAAAAATACTGATATATAATAGATGAGCACAGATTTTTTTTTTCCATAATGTATAGCAACATCTAGACCAGAATTTCTTAACTGAGGGTGATTCTTCCCCCAGGCGACATTTGGCAACGTCTGGAGCCATTGTTGAATGTTGGGAGTGGGAGTGCTATAGGTATCTAATGGGTAAAGTCTAGACTGCTGCTGGATATCTTACATATACAGTACAGCTTTCCCTACCAAAGAATTATCTGTGCAAAGTGTGCTGTGGCTGAGAAATTCTGTTCTACATGGTGATACATAATAATTCATTTAAACCTCACAGCAACAATTTGACATACATGCTAATATATCAAAGTTTTATACCTAATAAAATTGATCCAAAGAGAGGTTATGAAAAATTCCAAATTCATAAGACTAGAATAGGAACTCATATAATCTGGACCCAGAAACCTCTTGCTTAACACTATCTGAGAGTCTCTACATACCTTCTAGAATGAATCTTTCCTTCAAGTCCTTCAAGAGCACCAATTATTTGATAGCACTTTTAATAAATGGGAACACAATAATAATTTCCTTACCTCCTCTCCCCTCTCTAATCAACTGTTAAATCGTCTAGACAGTGTAGCAAGTAAATCATTCATCCAACCCATCAGCTTTCTCTCAGTCCCTGTTCTATTTTAGCATCACATTAGGTTGTGGACTAAAAAAAAAAAAGATGAATAACATAAGTAAGACATAACAATGTTCAATTGTGTGAGAATCGTAGACTGCTTGCATTGTGGAGGAAAACTGTAAAAAGGAAGCTATTTTGGATTTGAGACTTACAGTGTTCTTGATTTGTTTTGGCCTTATCTTGTTTTTGTATCTATTTAACACTCATAACACATGACTGAGCGGCTTCACTTTCACTTTTCACTTTTATGCATTGGAGAAGGAAATGGCAACCCACTCCAGTGTTCTTGCCTGGAGAATCCCAGGGATGGGGTCGCACAGAGTCGGACACGACTGAAGTGACTTAGCAATGGCAGCAGCAGCAGCCCTCATAACCTCTTTCCTTTTTCAATTTTTTTTTAAATTTGGTTCCATTCTTTATATATTTATTGAGAACGTACTGTGTATTTAGCTCTTTGATAGACACTTTGTTGGAAGTATTTTACAGAAATTTTATCTGCAAAATGATACAATTTACTTTAAGACAAGGCGTGATTATGCTACTAAAAGCTATAATGTATAACAGTAAAAGCAAATATATGGATAAACTTAAGGTGGTATATGATTGTTGTAGGTTTCATGCTCAGTTCTGTCTGACTCTTTGTGACCCTGAGGGATTTAGCCCACTAGGCTCCTCTGTTCATGGGTTTATATCATCAAGAATACTGGAGTAGGTTGCCACTTCCTCCTCCAGGGGATCTTCCCCACCCAAGGATTGAACCCATGTCTTCACTGACACCTGCACTGGCAGGAGGATTCTTTAAAACTGAGCCACCTGGGAAGCCCAGTATATAATTAAGTGTTAAAATATTATATGAATAGTCAAACAAAATAAAGCAAAACTCTCAGTCCAAAGATACAAAAGTTTTTTGTTTGATTTTAGGATACAAAGAACAGGGAAGAATTTGAGTGGAGATTGGGCATAAACTAAACTTAGTTAGATGGGTTGCTGTAAATGCATGGGGAATTGGAAGACCAACCAGGATTAAGTCACAAGTGGTGAAAGTGAGCATGACAATTTCTCACTGAAATGCTTTCTCATTTTCTTTGTAAAATGTGACTTATAAATATGTATTTCAAAATATGTGTTCACAGTGTGAAAGACATTTTCACTCCTTGATATTGCATCGAGGTTGCTTACAGGGAATTCATTGGCTTTTATATATTTGCACACTCCTTATGTAGATTAACTTGCTCGTTAAACAATTAACTATTACTACTGATTGAGGGATTTGTTTTAGGTAAGAATTTGTAACTATAATTTTACCATGAACAATAAACTAGGACACCTAAACCTAAACCTAGAAGAATCTAGGGGTAGATGCCGTTCTTAAATCCACCTGTATAAGAACTCTACCTTTTAGCAGTCTGACAATGTCTGATAATAATATGGTAATACATAAATATCACATACTCACATAATTTGTCAGATAATATCTCTGGAGATAGGTCTAAATGAAAGATGATTATTCTAGTACTTAAGAGCAGGGTCTCTGAAGTTAGACTAAAATGTTTAAATCCCAAAGAGACTTTTTGGTTTCTGCTTTTTACAAATTGGCAACATAATTATAAAAATACTGTGAATATTAAAATATGTGGTAACACATTCAGTACATGTTAAAATCTTTATTTTTTTGATAGTTGAGATTAGCCAAACTTAAGTTTCTAAAACTTCAAAAATGGAAGTTTTAACACACATGTGGGTGTTAACTCACTTCAGTCTTGTCTGATTCTTTGCAACAGTATAGACTCTAGCTCACCTGGCTCCTCTGTCGATGAGATTCTCCAGCCAGATGTATTGGAGTAGATCACCATGTCCTCCTCCAGGGGATCCTCCTGACCCAGGGATCAAACCCTGATTTTTATGTCTTCATATTTAGCCAGTTATGAATAAATATGGAGATCATTTGGTTCAAAACCCTAGAATTTCTAATCATTTGACATGTTTTAAAATGTTAAGTTTTCAATTAAGAACAAAAAGTATATACAAATATTTTCTTTGTGAAATTCTGTGTATATGCATGGAACAAGACAGTTCTATAAATCTTGAGATAAACTTTACAAGGTAATTTATCTTGGGAAATAATTTTTTTTTCAAATGTCATTTCATTAAATAATTTAGTTTTACTGGGAAGACAACATATTATGATTATTTTTTAGAATGCCATTTGAGTATATCTAACAACTTCTTATTGCAAATAACAGATCAATAAAGATGATCTGTGATGCCTAATGTTCCTTATTGATTCTCCTCCCACCTCTCTAAATGCCTATCTGTCTGTCTGTCTATCTATCTCTCTATTCACTTACCTATTTATTTATCTGGATATGCAGGGTGATATTTAGTCAAGCCGGTTATTTTACATATTTTTTTTAAGATCTGATTCCTGTGAAGACAGAAATGTTGTTGAAAATAGCTCTAGCTCTCAGATAATTTTTGTACAATTTCCAGAAACCATTTCACCTTGTTTTCCTTAATGTTATACTCAGTTATTGGTGAAAAAAGAAGACTGCTTGGCTTTTAAAAAATAGAGCAAGGCCTGATTCCAAAAGCGATTTTTAGTAATTTTCAAATGTTAACCTTTCAAAATTATAATTTTCTGAGAACCAGTTACTCATTCAAATCATTTCAAAGAGTAAACACAGCTTAGGAAACTTGAAAATTCACCATTAAAGGCTTGTAATAAATGCTATGGAAGCTCTTAATGCTCTGGGAAAAGAAAGTCTTTTTGCTTTAACCACTTTCTAATCTCAGTGAATGAACTAAATGGATGTGACCATAACATACAAGAAAATACAAGACCTTTGAAATATTCAAAGTTGTACAAGGAAACTGGGGAGAATGTTCAGAGAGAAGACGGCTATGGAAGGAAGAATAACACAAACAAGGGGAGGAAATGATAAGGATGGCTGGAGCAAAAGGTAGGATGAGAAAGACAGGGAGAACACTGGGGAAATTGTACACAATCAAGTTTACCAAAGGTCCGAAGATGGTAGAAGCTTCTACTTCGTGTAGTCTTATGCTACAAGATGCAACGACACTTTGAGGCTCACTGGCAAAATTACTATTTTAAACAAGCAATTCTCCTTCTCCATTACCCCTTTCTTTTCCTCCTTTATTTTCTCCATCCTTCTTCTTCCTTTTCTTCTCCTCCTCCCCTCACCCCCACTTTTTTCCTCCCTTATTTCTAATGAGGAATTAATTAAAAAAAAAAAAAGTAAGAAGAAAAGAGACCACAATTGATCTGTGAAATATATTAATAGGAGCCAAGTAATCAAGCAATGTCATTGCTTACTAGGGGTCAGCACTTATCAAGGTAGGAGGCGGAGTTGAGCGGCAGCTTGGCACAGTTAGGAAATTGGTTACTAATAGAGTAAATAGAATATGTGTCATTAATGTGTGTCAAAATTCTCACAATTGGAGAAATGACAAATATGAAAAGCTTGAAAAAATGCCAAGATTTTCAAACTCTACCGTTATGTATTATAATTTTACATATAGATTGAAAAAGAAATAACTATAACTACATATATACACATACATACATATATATATGTGTGGTTGAGTGTGTGTGTGTGGGTGTGCACACATTTTCCTCCTTGAGAGGCCTTGCTATCCCAGTAGCAAAGAGCAACACATCACACCTAGATCTGGGTTTCTTCTTGGAGAAATGATTTATTCTAGAATTTGGAGAGAAAAAACTTTAAAATGAGCCTAGAATATTTTGTTGTGTCAGAAATTAAAGAAGGGCTCAAAGAATAATAAGTCCCAACTGGCCGAGTAAAGGATAATTTGAATATCAAAATAAATAATGGATGTGATAGATTGTAACCTCTTAAATAAAATAAGAAACTCAGAATCCATATTGATGTAAATAAATAAATGAATGAATCCTTTGGGAGAAGAGAAAACTCTTTCTTACAGGAAGATACTGGCTAATGAATGAAGATGGAATTAGAAAAACAACACTTTGACTTTAGTCAAAACTGTTCAGCAGATGCAAAAACTAGTGGGAGAAAAGCTGATGAAGAATGGAAGGATTATACAATTTCAGTGAATCCACCCCCAAATATTTATGAATCAAAGGATAAGGAGTATACTTTTACATCTTTTGGGAGTAATCCAGGAACAAAACACTTTTAAAAGGAAACAAAGTTATCATCCCCAGTGGTAGGAAAAATCAAAAGCATCGTCTTGATAGGATGCAATGAAAATACAGTATGACTTCTGTTTCATTTCTTCCCACATGCATAATATGAATTTAATCATGTCAAAACATCCAACAAACCCTAATTGAATGATTTTCTATAAAATAATTAGTCTTTAATTATTTTTTAAAAATGCCAGTCATAAAAGTCAAGGAACTGTTTGGAATTGAAGGGAACATAGGAAGCTTAACAACTAAATGCCAAGCAGGACTGGTTTGGGTCAATTTGTTGTAAAGGAGATTACTGGACAATTAGTATAACTTAATTTTTTCTGTGAATTGGATCATAGATAAACATCAGTTTCCTGATTTTAATTTTTGGACATAATTTTGTATAGGATTATCCTTACTTGTAGAAAATATGCACTGTAGTAATCAGAGTAATATCAACTTGTTCAGAGAAAGCAATAATATGCATACATTTATGTATGATAGAAAATTAAAGCAAATGATATATGTCCATAATTGGGGAATCTGGATTGGAAGTGTTAGGTAGTTAGACTAGGAAAAAGGAGTCCAAAATGGCTGTGGCTAAAAGACAAAGAAGGGATAAGCCCACGATAATAGAACAAAGGAAGGTCTGAGGACCTGAGTGAGGAACTCGGGTAGACCAAACAGCCCTCCTAGCTAGCTCAATTTACATAGGGCAGGCTCAGGGGGAGGATAAAAAACATATAAAAAGATGAGCCAAAATTGGGCCAGGAGCTTCTCTTTTCTTCAAATCATTTGGGTCAGCCCACCCTCACGTCTCTAGGATGTATTTTCCTTTGCTTGCCAGTAAAACTGAGTTATAACACTGGTCTGTCCATTGCTTCAAATTTTTGCTTTGGTGAGACAGAACCAAGGAAATTACACACTCCCTCCGACAGAATTTTTATTTTTATTTTCTATTGGTTTTATAACTTTGCTGTAAAGTTGAGATTATTTTAAAATAAACACCTTTAGGAAAAAATTTATAATAGAATCAAGTCACAGAGAAGGTATTTCGGCACACTATGGAAAAAACAAATTGTGTTTAAAGGAAACACAGCTATTATTTAAATCTACACTTAAATTAAGGTGTTGAAATCTTTATTAAAACTGCCTTCATTTTCCTGATAAGTTGCCATGAAATTCTCACACCACCATTTGAATTTGTTTTAAATAACTTTCTATAAAGTAGACAAATAAGACTGCTACTGCATTGTTTGGAAGTTTTCGTGGGAGAAGGGCACTGTGCTTGTAAGATTCAACCCATTTTTTTTCTTTGTTTATATCTGCTAGAGACAATATTCACACACTCATACTTTCAGTGAAAACTTTGGATGGCCCAATTGGTCAGATGAGTAATAATAATTCTCAGTCAGGTAAAGTCACTTGAGGTATTCTATAGTCTATAGTGAAGTAGTTGCCACAGAACACTTTTTCTGAAGAAGGACAACAGTACTGAAGAAAGGTAGGGGGTCCTCATTACTCTCTGTGCATTTTTATCTGGAAAAGAAATACACATACTCACTTATGGTTGTTATCTAGCAGCAGGAAAAGGACAGATATTGGGAAATTATAAAATAATATGCACAAATTCTTTTTAAAATCTTCAAAATAAGGGACATGATGTAACTAGTCTATAAGCTAGAGGTAATTTTCAGTCCTTTTTGCTTATTAAGGAATAGCAATAATTTGGGGTATAATCTTTGGAAAATACCATTAAGAAATTAAGAATTTAAGAAAAGCAACCCATACTGAAGAAAAACAATATCAAGTAGCTAATTTTTTTAGGACGGTACTAGAGCATTTTATTATTTACTTAAATTAACTCATTCAGTTAAGCCACTGCATGTACAAATGCAACAAACATATCAGTTGAAACTCTCAAACTTAATGTTCTGTTTAGAATTTATTTTAAATATCTTCTATCATAGAATATGAAAAATTACCTATATTGAAGTTTCTACAAAATTGGTAAGTTTTTGATTTATTATGGAATCCTTTCCTGAAGTAGTTTCAGGGAAGACAGTTGAGACATAGGAGGAATTTGTGAGAATCATTAAATTTTTACATTAGAAAAGTGAGAATTAGCAAGGTTTGACAGCATGTGTCAACATTTCAAACCTTCAGAGAGGTATATAATACCATATTTCAGGTAAATTTCAGATACCAAGGAAAATTGATTTTATGTCATAAGAATGTATACTTATAACTTGAAAGTATATGCCACCTTTTAGAGGTTTAAATTTTATTTTTTAATTTAAATATAGTTGATGTACAACAAAATGTTAATCTCTAATGTACATCAAAATGATTGTTATATATATACACACATACAAATACATTTTCATGTTTTTTTTTCCATTATGGTTTATCACAAGATATTGAGTGCAATTCCCTGTGCAATGCAGTAGGACCTTGTTGTGTATTCATTCTATATATTATGTAATAGTTTGTATCTGCTACCTCCAAACTCCTGATCAATTCCTCCCCTCACTTCCCTCCCCCTTGGCAGCCAGAAGTGTCTTCTCTGTCTATGAGTCTATTTCTGTTTGTAGATATGTTCATTTTGCAATATTTTAGGTACCATATGTAAGTGATATCAAGTGGGAAATGACATTATTTCATTCTTCTTTGATGACTGTGTAATATTCTAATATACATATGTGTGTGTGTGTGTATATATATATATATATGCATACTGCATTTTCTCTATCTGTTCCTCTGTTGATAGACACTTATATTGCCTAGATATCTTGGCTACTATAAATAATGCTGCTATAAACATAGGGGTGCATGTATCTTTTTGAATTATAGTTTCATTCAGGTATATACCCAGAACTGGAATTGCTGGATCACATGGCAACATAGGAGACCCGAGTTTGATCCCTGGGTTGGGAAGATCTCCTGGAGAAGGGAACCCACTTCAGTATTCTTGTCTGAAGATTTCCATGGAGAGAGGAAACTGGTGTGCTGAAGTCCATGGAGTCACAAAGAGTTGGACATGATTGAGTGACAAACACCAGGAACTTGCATTCTATTCCTGCACCAACTTACATTCCCACCAACAGTGTGATAGCTTATGGTGAACAGTGTTGGATTTGTGATCTCCAAAGGAGATTTAACTTCTGGACCACGTACTAGTCTTTATCACTCAAGAGATTTTGTGTCCCAGAGATTTATTAAACTTAAAAAGGACAGAGAAAGCTTCTGAAATGGACATCAGAAGGGGGACGGAGAGTGCCCCTCTCCCCGCTAGTCCTAGCAAGGGAGCTATATACTTTTTTAATTGGTTATTACAATAAACCAAAAGAATGCCTCAAGGCTGTACAGATCTTACCAGTCCCACTCCCATCATACACATTTTAAAATAACAGGATTAGTTGGGTTTTTAAGAAGGAGAAACTGTCCTCAAGCAGGATACATTGTTGTTATATAATCCTTAGTACAGAATTTAAGCTGGGTTATTTTGTTGTGCAATCACCAGCTCTGGGCTTAAAGAAAAAAGAAAAAGAAAAAGTTTTATGTGACTAAGACTAAGGAATGTATGGTAAAAAATGACTTTTGTCCTTTTTCTTCCTTGAGAATTCCAGACCCCTATCTCCTCTTCAAAAGCCCCAGACCCCTCTCTCCTCCTCAGGGACCTGGGACTTCTTATCAACATACCTAGAAATTGACTTTCTCAAGAATAGGAGGGTTCCCTTTTTTCCAAACCTTATCCAGCATTTGTTATTAAATTCATTTTTTTTATTCTACATTAAGTACCAGAATTTTTTATGTGAGTACAAAAGCCAAAGAAGATATTTCTAACTATGCTTCTTGAACCTTCTGTGTTTTGTTCATGAACAACTTTGAGTCAAAATTGAAACCTGAAAACTGGGCTTATTTCTCTCTTTAAGGACCATCCCTCCTCCTTCCTTGATTCTTTCACAAATTTTATCTTCATAAAGGTATGCTCAAAAACATAATTGTATTCTTACAGCCACACTCTCTCTCTCTCTCTCTCTGTCACACACACCTACCCCCCCACACACACCTATCCCCCTACACACATACTTCAAAATGATCCAGTCCTCTGAATGAAATTGATGGCTATAAAAGGTGCATCCAAGGTACACCCAAGCCTTTATTGCCCCTATTTGATGAAGACATCACCCATATTGTATTAATGTTTCTGATTAGCTTTTAAATTCTTAAAAATGAAGTACAAATATTGTATTTAGAAGACATAAATTCTAGGTTTTTAAGACCTCAGGGCTTCCTTGGTGGCTAAGATGGTAAAGAGTCTGCCTGCAATGCAGGTGACCAAAGTTCTATCTGTTGGATAAGTTTGTAATTTCCTCAGTTCTGTTTCATTGCAACAAAAATTTGAAGCAATGGACAGACCAGTTTTATAGTCCCGTGTAATTTCCTAGGACGGACTACTGTTATAGCTCAGTTTTATTTAGAAAGCAAAGGAAAATACATCCTCCAGGCATGAGAACAGGCCAACCCAAAAAACTTGAAGAGAAGAGTAGACCCTGGCTCAACTTTGGCTCCTCTTTACACACACACACACACATATATATATATATATATGTATAAGTATTATTGTTCTCTTCCCCCTGAGCCTGTCCTATGAAAATTGGGCTAGCCAGGAGGGCTGTTTGTTTCACCTGAGGTCCTTGCTCCAGTCCTTGGACTTTCCTTTGTTCTATTTTTGTGGGCTTTTCCCTGCTTTGTCTTTTAGCCACCATTTTGGACTCCTTTTTCCTGTTCTGACTGTCTAACAGATCCCTGGGTCCAGAAGATCCTCTGGAGAAGGGAAGGCTACCTACTCTAGTATTCTTGCCTGGAGAAACTCATAGACAGAGGAGCCTGGAAGATTACAGTCCATGGGGTCGTAAGGAGTTGGACATGACTGAGGGGCTAATGCTTTCACTTGAAGACCTCAGCAAATATTTTTCAGTTATCATAATCAACCAATGAACAAGGATTACTGGTAGTATGACACAGGATGGAAAGATCTGAGGGGAGGGGGTTGGGGAGCAGAATTCAGGCAAGACACTGAGTTTGACAGGGAGACATTTCCATGAGAAACTTTAGGCTGACAGGAATACCATAAACATGCATTTTTGGCTCCATGTTCATTTCCTGTCTTTAATGCTTACAATTAGATTTAAAATAGTACTGCTCACATTTAAAAAATGCAGAGACTGAAAAACAAGGTAAAATAAAAAGGCCAATGTTATACAGATAGAAAGCAGCCATGCTAGGATTCACACTCAAAATTGCTTTATTCTACTGTTCACACAGTTTGACTAAGCCGTGCTTCAACAAGCAAACATGGATCCCATGTGCATATGGGGAAAGCACAATGTCAAAGCGGAGTAGAGATGTTGAATAAAGGCTACTGAAGCATGGACTAGAAACTTCAAAATCTTCCTAAGATATTTTTCAAATTTTAACTCTGTTATTTTCCTATTGCTTTAAAATGACATAAAAATCCTAAATACTCTATTGCAAAGACTGTCATAGTTAGGTACCAAAATTGTTCTAGACAGTAGTGCACCAATGACTACCCACAGACCTTTGTCCAGAGAAGGTACTAAGCCTGGGAATAGAGTTGGATATTTTAGTACAAAAATGCAAAAGCATTTACCTCTGCACCTTCAAGAAAGTTTCCTTCCAGCGAGCTTACCTCCAAGCCAGGTTGTTGTCAGGCAAGGTTATTAACTAAGGAAGGGAGTCATCAGATTTAACCAGCCCCTATTTCTAATGAGTTGTTCCATCTCTCAGCCTCTCTTAAATCTTCCCTTTCTCTTTCCTACATCCCATCACCTCCTCTGAAGGTGTCACATCGTCACCAGCTGTGCAGTGCTCTGTTCTGCATTCCCCAATCGACTGCAAAATGCCTCATTCCTTTTTATTCCCCTGATATTATCAGAAAGAATTGATTTTGTCCCCATTCTTTCTGAGATATGCTTCTTCAGTCTTTATTTAGGCTGGGTCAGTTGCTAACAACTAATCTTTTATCTATTCATTTAAAGTTCTCTATTAATTGACCTTATGCATTAGTAATCATAATTCTTGAAATAAACAATAGAAGAGCATGTAAGCTCTTTACTATTAGTTCACATAATTATGGAGGCTGGTGAACCCCAAGGTCTGCAGGTGATTTGGCAGACCTTGGGGTCTGGAAACCCAAGATATCTGATGATGTGGTTCTAGTCCAAAAGTCCACAGTTTCAAGACCTAGGAAAGCTGTTTCAGATCAAGTCAAGAGGTGGGAAAAATCCAACATCTCATTCAAAAGATGATTAGACAGAAAATATTCTCTCTTATTCAGTTTTTATTTTTTATTCAGGCTTTCAACTAGTGTAATGAGGTTTACCCTGTATTATAGAGAACACTTTCATGCCCATGATCAGTCACTCAGTCATGTCCAACTATTTGCTCCATGGACTGTAGCCCACTAGGCTCCTCTGTCCATGCCTTTCTCTAGGCAAGAATACTGGAGTGGGTCACCATTTTCTTTTCCAGGGGATCTTCCTGACCCAAGAAATCAAATCCATGTCTCTTATGTCTCTTGCATTGGCAGGTGGATTCTTTACCACTGTGCCACCTAGGAAGCCCCAGGGTAATTTGCTTTACTCAATATACCAATTTAAATGGTAATCTTATCAAAATCAGCCTTACAAAAATACCCAGAATAATATTTGACCAGATATTTGGGTATTACATGGCCCAGTCAAATGACAAAATAAAATAACTATCACATCTTAGCAAAGGAATCTCATGTAAGCCCCTTGGGATATCAATTTTTAGTAGTAAAGTTGTTTTCCTACAGGCATCCTTAACTACAGTGAGACAAAATGAACAAACAAAAATGTGTGCTCAGAAGCCCATCCTTCTTTATGAATTGCCACTCAAAAGTATGACCCTATTGTTATGATAATAAGACCTATGAAATATTTAAATACCAACAAGCTCAGTTAGAATTAGGCAATAATGGGTGAAAATATGAAAGTTTTACCTACGAACTTGAAAAATTCTCCAGGACAAAATATTGGAGTGGGTAGCCTTTCCTTTCTCCAGGGGATTTCCCCAACACAGGGATTGAACCCAGGTCTGCCACATTGCAGGCAGATTCTTAACCGTCTGAGCCACCAGGGAAGCCCTGAAAAATGACTGGTCTTGTTTAAAAAAAAAAAAAAAAAATCATGAAAATCTTGAACTCTACTCAGAGATTTTAAAATATCCCTTTTCTTTGTAATTAATATAATTTCATGCATACAAAAGTGATTTATCCTTTTAATATGGGCTTCCCTCATAGCTCAGTTGGTAAAGAATCCGCCTGCAATGCAAGAGACCTGGGTTTGATTCCTGCGTCGGGAAGATCTGCTGACAAAGGGATAGACTACCCACTCTAGTATTCCTGGGCTTCCCTTGTGGCTCAGCTGGTAAAAAATCCACCGCCTGTAATGCGGGAGACTGGGGTTTGATCCCTGGGATGGGAAGATCCCCTGGAGAAGGGAATGGCAACCCACTCCAGTATTCTGGCCTGGAGAATTCCATGCACTGTATAGTCCAAGGGGTCGCAAAGAGTCGGACATGACTGAGAGACTTTCACTTTCGTATTTCATTATATTTCTTCTGCTCATGTGATTTAAGGGCAGAGAAACAAAGGAAAAAAAAAAAATACTTGCCCTATTAAACACATAGTAGTATTTTCTGTGATAACAAGGCTTTCATATACCTTTTAAAAATCATAATTTTCTGTGTGATCCTGCATCGTTAGAATTACCTAGTATGGACTCTGTTTTAGAAATCTGTCAAGAAATTTGTAATGTGATTGTTGCCTACACTGCTCTAAATGGAATGTTTTATCTCCTATTCAGAGATTTCAATTGCTCTCTTAAGAATCAGAGATTGTTTTCTCTTCACACAGCCTCTCAGCATTTATTAAGTTTCAGTGTCCAGAGGTTTAAACATGAATGAGACAGTTAAATGAAATGAAGCTGTCTTCTTGGTCTAAGTGGCAATTCTTGCCTACTTCAATTTCTTCTGTTTCTTCATGGGTTTGTGTGTGAACTTCAGTGAAGCTGATACTAGGACATTAAATAGAAGTGCTGTAGTTTTCAGGGTTCCATTGTTCACAAATGTTTATCCTAGGCATTTATTTCTAAAGCTAAACATTTCTACTCCTCATACCCTCCTCTTCCCATTTCTTTCTTCTTCAACCATCTATATTTACTTTCAACATTGAGGTGGGGGAAGGAAATGTCCCTATAATGTCCTGAGAATGACTATCTTTATTTTACTTTTCTTTTTTTTCTCTTTGAATATACAAAAGTCCATTTGAATATATAAGTTGACTATGTCCTAAACTTACTCCCCAAATATCACCAATGCAACTTATTGATAAGAAGATAAGACAAATTTGAACTTATTGCTTACCATGGTGGAGGTAGAAAACAAAACTTACCCAAACCTACATAGTACATAGTGCCTTGTGGTGGAGAAGATCAAGTCAGAATTTACTGAAAATTGGATGTTTCAAACAAACATTTGTTCGTTTCAAACAAAATTTGGATAATCAAACCCTTTGCCTGGTCAGTAGACTCTGAAATAATAAAGTCAAGGTAATGAAGACAGGAAGAGCACAAAGTCTATTAACATTAACAATAAAATGTAGTTTCAGATCTTAGTATCTCGGCTGAGTATGGGGCAAAGATTTAGTTCTCAAATAGCAAAAAAATGCTTATGCTTCCTTATGTGAATTTGTTTCATATCCAAAGTGAATACAAATTATTTGAAATTCAATGTAACTTTCTTCCATAATAAAATATGTGTCCAATAATGAGGCTACTTTTGAAATTTATATTCACAAAATCAAATACATATCCTATCATTATTTTTGATAAGATTCCATTTTTCTGGGAACTTTGATTTATTCCTAGTTTACTTAGAGTTTTTCCACAGTCAGTGCTTTCATATCTTTCCATAGTGTACTTTTATTCAATTATCTTCCAAGAAAACCTCTTATTTTCTTCTTTTCCCATTCTTACTGTAACATATACTACACTAAAAGTACTTACTCATGTAATATCTGTCTTTCATTTATTCAATTATATCATTCAGAAGGTCAAAAATACTCTGTATTTAATGTACTCTAAAATATGGGCATGAAGAGGGAAGTCAGCCACATCTCTACCCTCACAGAATATTCAATTCAGTAGCGAGACTATCCATTCTCTGGGACAAAAAAATTTGGATTATTTTCAAGAAAAATGGGGAAGGAGGAGTAGATAATTTTCCCATTTCATGGAAGAGGTGGCTTTGTGTTGTCTTGAAAGATGGGTTGATATTTCTCTGTAGAACAAGGGGTAACTTAAAACAAGTGGTGTTTATTTGAAGCATGAGTTAGTATTGAAAGAATGTTGGTGATATTTTGAATATAGCTGTGATCAAATAGAAAATATTTTCAAAGAACAAGAAAAATGTTCTCAAACAGTCATTTTAAAGGCAAATCTCAGATATGCTGAAGCAAGTATTTGATTTAATAGACTATTTCTACCTTTTCATGTTTATCACTTAGTACTTTCCTCTGTGGAGTGTGTGAACATTTGATGCATGTATGCATTAAATCTACTAATTATTTGATGAACTATATTCCAGATGCTTACTCAAAATATTCCTAAATTTGGCATGATAGAACTAACTAAAAGGGTCATCTTTGACAACTTAAAGTGTTCCTGATTGAACTTCAAAGGTAATTCCTATCAGCTGGCATTACTTACCACAGTGGGGGAAATATGTCACATTTACTCCTTCCAGTCAAGCAGGAACATCAAAATGGTATGACATCAGAATAGGCATAACTTATAGGAAAAGCAATAACTGATGCTTCCTTAGGTTGTTGAAGGGACATAAGTTGGTAAAAGGAGTAAATTATTGCTGCTTTTTCCTTCATGTTCTCTACATTTTCCCATGAACTGCATTAAACTGTGTCCCTCAAGTGACCTGGATATTTAACCACCTGCTCAGTTAAATCAGGAAATGCACAGACTCTTGAGAAGCTGCCTGGGTAAGGCCTAACAAGAATATGCCTCCCACATATGTAAAGTTTACTGCGCAGGCTGAGGGAATGAGGGGATTGCTCAGCTGCTGGCAAATATGTCTAGTCCTAAAAACTTGGGAAAATGACTCTAAGTGAGCTAACAGTTTTTAAGGCCTAACTCAACTGTATTTTATTAAAATGAGATTTAGAATATCGTTCTCTTGGGTGGGATTGTCTTTTTAAGGGAAACTATATAAAATTTTCCTTGTATATTTACTCTCTATAGAGTTAGATCCCTTATTAGAACAAAAGTGAAAAATTATGTGTGTGTGTATCTGTTAATATGTATATCCTAAATATATATTCTTGGGTCAGGAAGATCCGCTGGAGAAGGGATAGGCTACTCTAGTATTCTTGGCCTACTGTTGTGGCTCAGCTAGTAAAGAATCTGCCTGTAATGCGTGAGATCTGGGTTTGATCCCTAGGTTGAGAAGATCCCCTGGAGAAGGGAAGGGCTACCTACTCCAGTATTCTGGCCTGGAGAATTCCATGGACTGTATAGTCCATGGGGTTGCAAAGAGTCAGCATGAATGAGCGACTTTCACTTCACTTTCTGCATATTTCACTTCAAATATATATATATATATATATTTAATATATATAATTATAAATAAATAAATAAATATAAATATATATAAAATTTATACATATATAAATGTATACATATAATGGTAGTTATTTAGAAATACTGAGTAATCTATACCTTGAAGTTGACTTTATCTCCTTAAACACATCAATAATATACGATTATGATGTTTACCCCTTGGTGTAAAAGTGCATGCAACTCACATATTTGTGTAATTTCAATGGTTCTTAAAAGTTTAATAGTTAAAGCACAATAATTCATCTTACAATGATACGTTATTCTGATATATCCAAAGTAACGTTATAGGATCTGTACATGTTAATTGTGTTGTTATTTTCTGTATTGTGGAAGTAACAGCTGAAGGCAAACACATTTAGAAAACACCACCAGTATACTTTTTATTTCCAAGTTGTGTGTCTAACTTTAGTAGAACTGTCTTGCCAAGTGAAATATAGGAAAATAACTGCTAGAGTAACTAAGTAACAAGTTTACATTAATATGTTAATTGTGGGAAATAGCAAATATCTTGTATAATTACCACATTTTAAAGTCAGGGATAAATGTAGTTTTCATCAAAAATTCAGACTTAAATGGTACTCTCACGATTTTATTAATTTGAAGCACCAGAACTGACTTGATCTTCTTGTTTTTTCCTCAGAGTTAAATTGGTGCTGCTATTGTTATTATTAGGGCTACCCAGGTGGCCCAGTGGTAAAGAATCCACCTGCAATGCAGGAGATCCAGGTTCGATTCCAGGGTCAGGAAGATTCCCAGGAACAGAAATGGCAACCTGCTCTAGTATTCTTGCCAGGAGAATCACATGGACAGAGGAGCCTGGAGGGCTACAGTCCATAAGTTTGCAAAGATTCATCCGCAACTGAAGCGACTTAGCATGCACATATTGTTATTTTTATTTTTGTTTTTTTACTTTCTGGTTTGGAATGTGATGCACAGACAGTGGCAGAAGGGTAAAATACTAATGTTACTTCCAAAGTATCTAGATCACTTACATGTCTTTTTAATATTTATAATTATATGACTTAAAGAGAAAACCACCTTCTGTCTAAAGTGACTGAATGACCATGTCAAACCCAGCTTAACTTTTCAAATAATGTTGTATTATCTGGATCTACTGCATCCATGAAGTTCTGGTCATTAATAGACTTGAATTGTTCTTCCTCAGAGATCAAATAACGTGCTATACTGATGTTTATAGACTCGTGTGAAATTTTAGAGAAATTTTAATTTAATACTAGTGAGTTCCACCAAGAATCAGCTGCAACACAGGAGACCTAGGTTCGGTCTCTGGGTTGGGAAGATCTCCTGGAGAAGGGAACAGGCTATCCACTCCAGTATTCTTGCCTGGAGAATTCCATGGACAGAGGAGGCTGGCAGGCTACAGTCTGTGGGGTGGCAAAGAGTTGGACACGGCCGAACAACTTTCACTTAATGAGTCCTTAAGTAGAATTTTTTTTAACGCAATCTACAGTTTACTTATTTTTTCTACCCCAATGTATTTTTAAAAGTTTTATGTCTACACTATGGCCATATTCCACTGGATCTTCTCTAGGGTGAGTGCTAATCTACTCTTAGGGAATTTTTAATAGCAGAATTTGTTGCACCTATCATTTTTCTAGATAACATTTTTGCTTATTTTTTTCTGCCTTAAATAGCTGAAGATAAAAGGCATATCTCATGGACTAGAAGAATTCGAAAGTCCAGCCCACCCTTAACAAACTTGAAGTTGGCAGCTTTTGTAACTCAGAAGAAACATGCAGTCAGATCCCATCCTATTAGAACACTTTGGAAAACAATCTCAGTTAGGCAATTGCCCCCATCTGAATTGCAATGCGGGAAACTTTATGAAAATAACAATTGCTTCTAAATTTTATGTTTTCTTTCATCTGTTCTTGCCCCTTCAACTTCATCCCTCACTCCTTTATTTTGCATGCAAATACTCATATCTTTAAAGCTTCAAGGACATAATTGTGTCCTTTATTTTTCAGCTTAATTAATTCTAAATGATATTTGGCATCAAAGATTTTTTTCAGTAAGTTATTATATCATAGTGAATCATTATTAAAACATTTTTGGTTTCTTTTCCCCTGTATCTTGTTTTTCCCCTAAGTTGCACTCATTTCAAAATATTTTCGGTTATAGTATTCCAATGTAATTTGATTTCTCTGTCAATGGTAAAATGCATTCATTAGATGGCATTCTTGCTTAGTTTTTTCTTTCCACTCAATATTTTTTTCTAATCAAGTTCCAAAAATCAATGGATTTGAAGTTAGTGAAGGATTAAGCAATAAATTACTTATCCTTGTTTTATAGTGGGCTTCCTTCTTAGCTCAGCTGGTAAAGAATCTGTCTGCAATGCAGGGGAGACCCTGGTTAGATTCCTGGGTCAGTAAGATCTGCTGAAACAAAGGATAGGCTACCCACTCCAGTATTCTTGGTATTTCCTCATGGCTCAGCTGATAAAGAATCCTCCTGCAATGGGGGTTTTATAATGATAATTGTACTACTTGAATGGTACAAATAAAAATGTTTGTATTGATTAATTTGTTTTGAAGACAGAAGAGAATACCAAATCTTTAATTTCAATAAATTTTGAAATTAAAATTTTTGATTATTTTTGGCTCCAGAGGGATGCAATTATACATAACTATATATGTAATTTTTTCTTAACTGAAATCTAAATGCAAATATAATCCTTTACTTTTAAATATAATTTTAGGAGGATATTATGAATCAGGAATGAAACAGATTTATACATTTTGATGTATCAATTTAAAAAATATATCTATTTAATGTCCAAGTATGTGATATAAGGAAAGAGGTTTTTATCTTTAGATAAACTGACATAGCAAAATTATTGCTTTATAGTGGTTAAATTATCCAATATTTATAAAGTCATTGATTCATATATGAATTTTTAGAAAATTAGTTATTCATATTCAAAATAGATCTAACAAAAGTTCTTCTCTATTTCAGAGGCAAAGAAGTAAGTATGTGTGCATAGTTTTGTGTGCATGTGTGGATTTTAAATACACATGCCATTGTATAAAAAATACCAGAAAGACAAGCCTGTTATTTTGCTGAGATCACAAAAGTTAAACTGACTTTGTATGTAGATTCCTGTTTTTCAAAAAAAGTAGACTATTTTCTTTCAGTATAATTTAACAACAAATTTTATCTAGGCCTCTTTTTCCATTCATTTTCTTTCACAAGTGTTTGCTGAGTGCTCACTGCGTGTCAGGTACTATTCTAGGTTCAGGGACGAAGGAATTAAAGCTCTCTTCACTCAAGAAATTTATATTGTACTGGATATATAGATGATAAAATGTGGTAAATGAGTCACATATTTAATATAGTAATAGGTATAAGAGCTAAGCAGAGAATAAAACAGGGAAAAGATGGAATTGTGATTAATGTAGGGTGGATTTTGAAGTTATCTGAAGAAAGAATGTTTTAGCAATTGATAAGACACAAGGAAAGAGCAGGTTTATTGTTTTTGACAGTGAAAGAACTGCTCTGGTTTAGGAGAAAAGGAGTGAGATAGCTATTTGTTTACTCAGCTTGCTCTGAACAAATCTGGAGGCCTGCTGCCCAAGTTATATTCTTCTTGGAACATGAGCTGGAAATAAGATGTCTGGTCAAAAAATAGAGGATCAACCCTAAACTTGAGTAGAGGTATGAATACTGTGATCTACTGAATAAGTCATTTTAAACAATGCTTTAAATACTTCATTCTAATACTATGAAACATGTCTTATGTACAAAATATATATAAATTACATCATGATTATATATTTATAAAGTATACCCCTATTACTATACTAAATATGTGACTCATTTACCATGTTTTCTCATCTATATACCCAGTACAATGTAAATTTCTTGAGCGAAGTGAGCTTTAATTCCTTCGTCCCTGAACCTAGAATAGTACCTGACACGCAGTAAACACTCAGCAAATTATATATTTTATAATTATATAATATATAAAATTATATATTCTTATCTACAAATTCTGACGCGTCAGAATTGAATAGACCAGCCTTCAACATCTGCTTATCTAGTGAATATGTAGATACACTATCAAAAAATTTCAACAGAAGATACAGCAGAATGATTTAGTAAGGCTAGGTAAAAATGTTCCATGCCACAGTGTTCAGGGATGTATTCCCACACACATAGTTGAATTCTACAGGCAATGTTGAGGAATGACTAAGAAATAGCATGGAGAAAAGCATAAGAAAAAGACAAAAGAAAACACTAAGGAATGATAGAGAAAGCTGTGGTGGATGAAGGCCAGGGTATGCAGAGCCCCACGAGAAAGTGAAGAGAGCTTGGAGAGCTAGTCTAGGGCCAGTCCTCATGCTGAATCTGCAGGCTTTAGAGTGGCTCTGGTGGTTTGGTAATTGGAATGCAGTGAAAGATTTTCAGTAGAATAATAGTATGATAGGATCTGCAGTTTGAAAAGACACATAAAGTGTGTAAATTCTCAACTTTCAGTACCTCACAAGGTATGAGAAACAGAATTACATACAAAATATTCCTTTGCAAGGTATATTAACAAATTCCATAACACAGATAGAAGCAGTTCAACTAAAAATGTTCAAATACCGTGACTTTAATATTCTGTTCAGTTTTCCCTTTGCATTTGTTTATTTTACCACTATTTTACTCAATTCTTACTATTTTCTGAAGCCTCTAAAAGGAGCATTTGACACAGTGATAGAATACAATTGTTTATAAATACAAAATTAAATAAAAGTGTTGGAAAATTTTAAATGGGTTCTCCAAGATAAAATTCTGAAAAATTGTTTTAAAAACAAACTAAGTGAGAGGAATTATGATGTCATTGACTTTCCACTTTCTACTGGCATAGAGTTACAGGGATTGATTAGCACAAGTCTTTCCATGGTTAATGAGACTATTGGAAAATTTTTATTTTATTTTTTTAATGTTTATATGCATAAGGTGAAAAGTGACTCTAAGGGAGTGGGTTGCAACAAGGAAGATTTATAAGATAGAAAGGTAATTAAGGAAAGAACTTAGGCTGTAGCATTAAATGGAGGAAGGGGAGCATGACAGAGAAACTCAAATTTCTCTGACTTCACAGTAGATTTCATGACCAGCCCTTATCCTATGTAACTCAAATACATTTTTTTAACTGATAATACATAGTTTTTGTTCATTGTATGTGTATTAGGGTTTTTTATTTATTTTTTTTAATTGAAGGATAATTATAATATTGTGCTAGTTTCTGCCACACATCAAAATGGATCAGCTATAGGTGTACACATGTCCCCTCCTTCTTGAGGCTTCCTCCCACCTCCCACCACTCAAATGCCTTTTATAGGATACTGTAGACTAGAGTATCTCAATCTAATATTATTGGCATTTTAAACTGGGTTTTTCTTTGCTGTAGGAGACTGATCTATACACTAAAGACTGAGCAAAATCCCTGGCTTCTACCCACCAGATACCAGTGGTAACCCCTCTCCCACTGTGACAATCAAAAACATCTGCAAACACATCCCCAGAGGAGCAAATTCACCCCTTTGCAACTCATCACTGTAAACTATTCTGAGTTTTGCTTTCTAGATTCACTTATCTCAGAACTTGTTGGCTAAACCAAGGCAAGCCTTATTAACAAAAGAGTACCATATCAGTTCTTTAGAAAGAGGTAATATAACACAAGTCCAGGGAAGAGATTTTTACAAGTAACTTGTATACACAGACTTTAGTGAAATGAAGAGCAGCAAAGTTGACAGATTGTGCAGCAGGGCCATTGGTAGGTGTGAATGGGGTCAATTAAAACTGTGTGAGCTGAATATGCATTTTCATGTGACTAATGATTTCTGAAAATCATTTGCTGTGATGCATTAAACTAGCCAATTTAAAGAGTGATTGACCAAAGGAAAGAAATTGCATAGCCAATAAAATTGATAACAAATTTGGGGTAAAGTGAGCACTAATCTCAGAAAAGCTGTGTGTAACATCTGCAAGAAATATTCATTATGAAGACATATCCACTGCATGCTGTTAAGCAAATTGTAAATTAAGAGTATAATATACGTGTAGTACAGAAATGGATAACTTAAGATTTAGAAGCTATTTTAGTGCTTGGTTAACCAAACATTGATTTCAATGAAAAATTGAAGCTGCAAATGGGAAAGAAGCTTGTAGACAGTGAGTTGTGCTTGATCTGAAATTGTGCAAAATCAACTGCAGGTTAGCATTTGGTCACTTTTGAACTACTTTATAGTGTGACTGTGGTGTTATGTAAACTCAAACAAATATAAATCATTGTCTGAAAAGTCCTAAGGGACTTGGCACAATCTTTTCACCAGCACATCTTCTTTTACAGCCTCATTACACTTGCCAGTGATTCATGGGTGTTAGGCTTGACTGAAAAGGGTGGAAGGGGCTAAGGAACTCAGTATGCTATGTTTCAACCATGCAAATGAACATATTTACCTGGCAATAAAAGGCAACATTTCTAAAAGAAATGGATTAATCTCTGTCTGGTCTTATTATCCTTTTGTTGAGATTTTCTAATCCATGAAAAAGTATTCTCAGTATAGCATTGTATTGCATCTCTAAAGTGAGACAGCACAGAACAATTTTATCAAGAGGCACCCTGACGATGGACAAGGACAGTAATATCAAAGGGCAGAAGCAATGTGCGTAGACTAGAAACGAATTAAGGACTAAACCCTTTGGAAATCAGACATTCCAAGATGTATTCTAGAGTATAATCTTTGGCCAAATTATGAGTCAGTGAATGGAATTCTTCTTGTTGGGATAGGGAAGGATCCTGACATCATACGAAAAACAAACCCCTCTTACTTTAGATCAGAACTAATAGTTCTTTTTATGATTCTCTTTTTTCCAGGCCAGTGTGGACACAGATTTGAGAGGGGACAGGAGGGAGACTATAACTCTTACAACTCCACTAATGGACAATAAACAAATTGAAAAAACAAAATTTTATTAGTATCTGTGTCTACTAGGCATTGTCTACTGTGCCTAGCATATTGTAAGTGTTACAAAAAATGCTACCCTAGATCTCTGGAAACAAAAACTTCCTTTAAAACTTAAATTGTTATATTTAAGCATAAATAATATTCTACCAGGCAGATTATCAAAGTCTGTTTAGGGAAACATATCTTCAACTCTTCAGTGAAGTATTTAAATTCAGTTTTCTTGTAATGCTGGTGTAGCCAGGGATTCTGATAATATGATAATTTTTATATATTGTATAGGAAATTAAAATTAAAGCATAAGTATTGTTCTTGCTAAGTCATGTCCGAATCTTTGCAACTCCATGGACTGCAGCCCACCAGGCTCCTCTGTCCTTGGGATTTCCCAGGCAAAGATATTGGAGTGGGTTGCTATATCCTTCTCCAGGGTATCTTCCTGACCCAGGGGTCAAACTCACATCTCCCACATTGGCAGATTCTTTACCACTGAGCCAGCAGGGAGGTCCCAGAAAGTAAGTATGCATACGAGTGCATGCTCAATCATGTCTGATTCTTTGTGACTCTATAGACTATAGTCTACCTCCTCTGTCAATGGGATCTCTCAGTCAAGAATACTGGAGTGGGTTGCCATTTCCTCCTCCAGGAGATCTTCCTAGCCCAGGGATATAGGCAGATTCTTAATTGCTGAGCCATCGGGGAAGCCCCAAAATAAGTATATACACATTCAAAGATAAATACAAAATAATTTATTCATTTTTGAAAATACCAAATAGAACTTCTTTCTGTTTCTAGAATACAAATGACTTCAATAAAATAAGCAGATTAAATATTATAGATTATTACTAAAGATAGCATTGAGAACTGTTAGTAAGCAGAACACAGAAAACATGTATTTCTGACAAAGTTTAGAATTTACAATACTAGTGACTCATTTAATAGTATTGCTTAATAACTAAACAAATATGAAATAAGTTAAAAAATAATGACCTTTTTATTATATTAAAAGGTAGTGTCTTTAACAACATAAATATTCAAAACTTATGTATAAATTTAGAAGTAAGCAAAAACACAAATCTGACTCCCATAAATCAAATGTTCTTTTCAGGCCAGACTTATATTTGATTTTTGGATTCATGCATTTAACTGCTGGATGGTCATCATAACTTCTATAGCATATGGACAGTTGAAACTTAACAAAAAATAACTGAATCAATCATGTTTTCTACTATTAATAAATTGTCCTCTCCTTGAACATTTAATTTTTGGTACAACCATTTAAAGTAAGATAAACTATCACCCTCTCTCCTAAATCCAATCAATCAAATTAATCATTTCTACCACCACTACCATGATGGTGCATTTTATTTTATTACATTTTATTAGAGCATTACAAGAGCATTGATTACTGCTATTCTCAGTTTTAGACTTTGTTGCCCTCAATACATTCATCCACCTGTTGTAGAGATCATAAAACCACTCCCTTCCCTCAGAATCGTCCTGCAGCTAAGAGACTCACCTGCTATATAACATCCTGAGCATATAATTTCTCATTTATTGCCTTTGATCATGTTACCACCTACAGGTTTATCCTCCCTAACTCCCCCTGCATATACTATATAATTTATGATTCTGCATTTATTTATGTTTTTCTTGTTTAGATCATAAGGGGAAAAAAAAAGAAAACCGTGTCATAGGCATGTTTTATTCCAAAGAATTAGCACAATTCTTGGTCTATAGCAAGTACTGAGTGATTATTGAATGGATTTTCTGAGCTACAGTTGGCAAGCACAATGATGGTGCTGACCTTCTGAGAATAATACTTGCAGCTAGAGCAAATATCTCCAAAATTATGGTGGTTAAACAGAATAGAAGCTATTTTTTTTTTTTTTTTGCTGCCTAACCAGCCAACATGATCATTGTATGTCAGGGGTGGCTTTTCAGGATAAAACATCATTCTATCTTGTAGTTTCACAATTGCACAGAGTCTTGAAATCTTTTTTTTTTTTTCCTTCTGGTCATCGGAAGGAATTTTAGAAAATGGAAAAGAAACACACTTCTTAAAAACCATACATTAGCAAAACTAGTCACGAGGCTATGACTGAAGTGGAGCAGGGAAATGTAATCATTGTCTGGGAAGTTATATCCTCCAAAACTCTTCCTTGTTAATATTTGGGATAGTTAGCCATCTCTAACACATGACTTAGGAAAGCAAGAGCATAAGTGTTGTATTTCAGAAAACTAAGATTTTCTGGATTTCAATTATCTGGAAGAGGTTCTTAGGTATATATATATAATATATATTTTAACCGACAACTCTGGATAGGCTTTGAAGTAGCATCAGCTTTGGGAATGCTTTTCAAAAGTAATTAAGCCCATGCAACTTTTGTTTGGACCTCCAGCAAATTATAGGACCTGCCCAATGAGATTAGGCATATGGAATAGCTCAGATCTCCCTTCAGTAATTACATTTTACCTTCTTAAAACCAGATGTTCCCTAGTACAGGGGGAGCTGTATGTTTGCTGAAGCAGGTAGAATGTCTTTAAACAGTTCCACTTTCACACACTACAATTGGAATAAAAAAGAAAGTCTCTTTCCCACCTTTCCATATACTACCCAAGTTTCACTTATCAAAAATGTAATTTTTAAATAAATTGCTAGATTCCTTTATACAAATATCAAAGAACTGTACCTGCAACTGCCTGCACTTTGCCATTTGATATACATGAAATTAAATGAAAAAAATGTGCCCAATAGAAATAGGCAGGTGCTATATAAACACATCTGTAGGTCATTTAGAAATTGCTATCATCACTCTTTTCATTAAACTGACATGCATATATTTAGAAACTACTTTTCAAAAACCTAATGAAAGACTGTCCTTAATAACTTCCCTTTATGTTCACTTATAAATCAGCATTAAAATCTTTTACATAATGAAATGCACATTCTTGGCAAGGAAAAAAAGGAGGTTTCAATTTTGTCTATTATTTTTAAAAATGTGAGCTGAAATGTGTATTCTGTTTGCTTATATAATTTATACATTTGTTGTCATTATATATGTGTAAAAGTGTTTCCTTTACAATTTGATTCTTTTATGGTTATAATTTTCTTGTGTCACATTTGCAGTAGCACTGAGATGATTGAATTACAATATAAAAAGAAATACATGGTTAGAAACAAAAATTCATACACACATCTATGAGGAGTATAAGTATTTCATGTGAAGATTCTCAGGTTCTCAGGGCGTCTTCTCTGAGTTCATTACATACTTTAAGTAAATCATTTATGCCAACCTGGTGTCATGGATAATATCTAAATTTGTACATGAGTTACAACAACTATTTTCTGCCTGAGTACTAAGTCTCATCAACGCCTGTGTTTCATCCTGTATTTATGGAGTCCCTAGCTTACACAGTGTTCTATGGCAGTGGAGGCATTAAATTTTTAGTCAAATAATAGGTTTTTGTGATCATATCATGCAGAATTTCCAAATAATTTAATCCTTCTTGTATAAAGTTTTATATAAAGTCATTTCATAGTCTCTGTATATTGAGAAAGAAGACAACCTACATAATTTACTGAAGTAGACATCTGTTACAGGTGAACCAATGAGGTCATTTTTATTGAAGTCTGTGGGACAATGTATGGAAGCCAATTCTAATGCAAATTGATACTAACTTCTATTTAAAATACCTGTGGGTTCAATTGATACCATTTCATGTTGAACTACCCTAGAGTTAAAGTCTCCAAACACCAATCTGCCAATGTTAGCAATTCAGAAGTCTAATTTGAAATCTCAATTTAGCCTTCATCCAAATCATGTACATATTAACATTTCTGGTTTTCTACTATTGATTATGTAAAGGAATGTAAGGCCTTGATTCTATATGTTTATATGGACTATAGAAGCACTTGAGAGAATCTTCATTTGTGTCTTTGGTTGCTGTCATCTTCATTGTTTTATGCTTATAATATGAACTGACAGGTAGTGGACATATAAAGGGGTTCTTGAAGTTTTTCAGTGTATGCAAAAATGGACATTGAAATGTGGAGACTTGTTTATGTAAGACTATTAAACAACAGATAATTTTTCAGAGAAATATGCTGTGTGTGTCTCATTAGAGTGGAATTACTATTTTATGACTAAAAGGGTAGATTTTAAAAATAATAATCAAAGAAACACTCTATAAAGTGTTTTTTCTATAGCATCTTTATTTTTGCCAATTAAATTTGGAAGGACATGTAATAAAAATGATTAAATGCACATTATGATAACAATGCACATTTATTTCTCCTTTTTAGTTTACCTTTGTTTTTAAAATCATGCTACTTATCTTTGAAGGTGAAATCACAAGCTGTGTTTTCAAGACATGTTTTTCCTCAGTAGAATTATGTCATGGGGAAACACTATGGATATCCATCAAAGTGAAACCTACAAGGACATAAGAGCTCGTTATTAGTGAACATTGTTTGTAACCTTCAGATGGCTTCAGCATTTCTGTCACAAAATGGCAAGCAGAATGAGAAATTGAAGCACATCATACACTCTAAATTAACATCACTACATAAATTATGGCTTTTATATAAATCTAAAAGGATCTATTTTTTACATTAATACAATGAATTATTACAACCTCCAACCTTTGTGATAAAATGTTTCAGTGAGTTCAAGTTCAGTAAGGTCAGTGCTGGCTTCAGGTTGACATTATTGATTGAAATTTGCTAAAGCATCCTGGCAGATACAATGCTATAACTTCAGTCAGGAAACCAAGCCAAGGAACATAACGTTGTGGTTTTGAAGCTTGTTCTGGGTAGCATGCTTGTTCCTACTGCAAAAACCTAGAAAAAACAAGAAGATAATCAAATGTAGAATTGTATAACACTGGTAAATGACAGATAATCTTGTTCACATACTAATGCAAACTTTGGTAGTACATGTGTGATTAGGTATCACATCAGTTTCCGTTTTAATAAGTAATTTTGATTAATGAATATTTTATTCTTATTTATATCCTAAAAAATTAAAGTTTAAAAATGGGTAGTGTAACAGTTTTCAAATTTGTGTCTGTTCTATATATTATACATATATATATATATAATAAAACTATATATACTGTATATATTTTGAGAGAGTATACATGGAGTTCTTTATGGATGAAGAATTTGAAGGACTTTTTTTTTCTTTTGACATTATCCCCTCTTTTAAACAAGGTTGATGAGATGACGGAAAATATTCGAATGAAGGCTGCAATCTGCTATAATGGAAGAAAGCTTTTCTCTTTGCCACCCTGACTGATACGGTTAATGTGTGCATCTATGACCTTGACAATTTTCAACAAATGTACTTGAATAGGAGAGAACTATACTTCAGGCAAAATATCATAGCAATCAAAACCTTTGGTGGTTAAATTGACTAAAAATATTGGCCCATTATTCAATTTATTTCATTTCTGTTAGTAATAGCCGTGGATGACAGAGAGATTACTGGGTGCTTTCATTGAAATGTATAAACAGAATTCAAGTTTAAAGAAAGCAACCTACTACTGATTTTCTGAGGGACTTATCATTAAAGTGATATTCCTTTATGTTGTTTATTCATTGTTTGTTTACTCATGGAATGGTAATAAACTACAGAGATGACATTTGAAAATACATAAGTGGAATATTCTAAAAGATGGAGCAATTTGCACTCCGTCAGGCATAGGCATAGACCTGATATCCACGAAAGTGGGTAAACTCTCACATTTAAAAATTTAAATAGCACTATTTGAACTTTTTCTTCTGTGAGCAGCTCTCAGGCAGATGAACATTCCTATAATTGAAATTATCATGCGTATTCTGACCCTAATTGGGTAAGTTTTATATTAGGTTCACACCAAGCAATCATGGAAGCAATTATGGGCACTTGTCCTGGGGCTGCCGTAGCCCAGGTGCTGTTGCCTGATTGTCATTTGGTAATTACCTTGGTACTTCCCAGCTACTCCTTAGTATCGGTTAAATGATGCAGTATACTTCAAGTGAAGTCTCCTTGGAAGTACAAGTAAATAATTATTTAGTTTGCTGCTTCATAAAGGTGATGCCTGCTTCACCTGGAATGTGCAGATGTATAATGAAAATTGTCTTCTGAGGAGAGCTGCACAGAAGTCAAATTGGAGATGAAATCTTTGCAATTAGCTACACAGTTCCTTTTGAAATATAGAAAACACCTTAAATAATAGTGATGATAGAGGCATTGCCAACTTTAAGATTTTTTTTTTTCAAGTCTTTGAAGTCTGACTTTGCAGAACAGATTGTAAATCTCTGGCCCATTACACACCTGCAGAGATTTTGGTGTTTTATTTCTCTTGGGTGAAACTGCAGAAGCCCAAACCATGTTAATCACTGTCAGAACCAGTTGTATAAAATGCCAAAATGCAGTGAGCCAAGTGTTTTATAATAAATATGACAATACAGTCAGAACGTTGTTTTGTTAGGCTTGTTATTTGTCGTAATTTTTCATTTGTAGTCTTTGAAAGCAGAAAGTGCTAAAGCGTTTATCAGAAAAAAATTTAACCACAGGAGAGATGTCACCATACTTTATAAATAAGACTCTTTGTATCCTAATGAATTCAAATCAAAATAGATACACTCAATAATAGTAGTATTTGATTTAAATGCCTTAAATTTGCCTCTTTTAAAGAAATTCATGTCAAATATTACTACAAATTTTATCTGTCACTCTATGAATGACATATAATTAATAGAAGAATTAATATTTTCACTATATAACTTCATATATATGTATATTTTATTATCTGTCTTTCTATTTGTACCTATATCTTAGACTTCTACTAAATAATAGGAATAAATATTAGGGCATATAAAGAATAATTTTAATTTTCTATCAATGTTCATATTTAAAATAGACATTGAAGTAACTAGATTTAAAATTATTACAACAGTTTAGTTATCTCAAAGGCTATTATTTTTTATATAGCACCCTTACATGTATTTTTCACTGATTTCTCAAAGGAAATATTTTGTGACAAAGACATTAAATATATCATATCACAAATTGTTATGTCTAATTCTTTTAATAATTTTACTTATGGCTGTGCTGGGTCTTTGTTGCTTTTTATGTGGGCTTTGCCTCCTTGCAGAGAGTGGGGGCTACTCTCTAGTTGCAGTGTGTGGCTTTCTCATTGCAGTGGTTTTGCTTGAGGATTACAGGCTCTCCACAAGGGCTTCAGTAAAAAGCTGAAGTGACCCCTGGACTCTAGAGCCCAGGCTACATACCTGCGGTGCATGGGCTTAGTAGCGGCGCATGTGGCACGTGGGAAACTTGATTCAGGGATCGAACCCACGTCCCCTGCATTGGCAGGTGGATTCTTTACCACTGAACCACCAGGGAAACCCCCCAATTCTTGATGGATGTTTTGACATGTAACATCCAAATTAAGTAACATCCATATATTTCATATCATGTACCCTCCAATTATATCATTTTAATGACATCATTAAATTTTGAGAAAGACTGTCCTTCTTGTTGAATAACCAATTACATAGAAGTAAAGTATTTTTAGTTCACTTTAAGTCAACATTTGTTTGTTGCTAACCAACTCATAAGGAAAATGTGTTATGTTACTATTTCAGTTTCATAAATATTTATTTTTTACCTATCTGACACTAAAGTAATATGCAGAAGCGATACAAAAGAAATAGAATATACTCTCCTGAGCTTTTTTATTTAGAAATACAATAGCACCAAGCCTTAGTAAATAAATCACCCTTTCCATGTGTTTCCACAGTGTTAAAACTATTTTGCCATTGCCTGTAAGTTCCTTCGAGACAAAAGAAGATCATAAACTCCTTGGGAAGTGACCCTATTTTTTCACCATTATATCATTAGCTCCCAGGGCACTGTCTGGCAGTAATACAGGATCAAATAATATTTCTTTCACTGAGTGGGTTGACTAAATGCTTAAATGCTATAAGAATTAGGGAAAAACTAATGGAATGCAGAGTACTTACATACTACATATATTTCTAAGGTCAGCATTACATGCATTCTGTGCTGCTCTACCTACTTTTAACCCTATGACTTGGATCAAAAGGAGTGAGACTCAGATAAATGTGGTTGTATAACATGAGTCTTTGTTTACTACCATCATGTCCCTAAGGCTCCTCAGTTCAGTTCAGTTCAGACTCTCAGTTGTGTCTGACTCTTTGCAACCCCCTGGACTGCAGTATGCCAGGCCTCCCTGTCCATCGCCAACTTCAGGCGTTTACTCAAACTCATGTCCATTGAGTCGACGATGCCATCCAACCATCTCATCCTCTGTCGTCCCCTTCTCCCCCGCCTTCAATCTTTCCCAGCATCAGGGTCTTTTCCAATGACTCAGTTCTCCGAATCAGGTGGCCAAAGTATTAGAGTTTCAGCATCAGCATTAGTCCTAATGAACACTCAGGACTGATCTCCTTTAGGATGGACTAGTTGGATCTCCTTGAAGTCCAAGGGACTATCGACAGTCTTCTTCATCACCACAGTTCAAAAGCATCAATTCTTTGGAGCTCAGCTTTCTTTATAGTCCCAACTCTCACATCCATACATAACTACTTTAAAAACTATAGCTTTGACTAGACGGACTTTTGCTGGCAAAGTAATGTCTCTGCTTTTTAATATGCTGTTTAGGTTGGTCATAACTTTTCTTCCAAGGAGTAAGCATCTTTTAATTTCATGGCTGCAGTCACTATCTGCAATTTTTGAGGCCCCCAAAATAAAGTCCCTCACTGTTTTCCTATCTATTTGCCATGAAGTGATGGGACCAGATGCCATGATCTTAGTTTTCTGAATGCTGAGTCTTAAGACAACTTTTTTACTTTCCTCTTTCACTTTCATCAAGAGGCTCCTACAACACCACATGTACCATATACTTATATAGGGATACAACCAGGAGTCAGGAATCTGTAGGTAGAAAGTACCTGAAATCAATTGCTATGACCTTCTCAAAAATGTGGTGAGAGTTGCAATAGTTTTTCTTCCGACCTCTATTCTCCTCTTTTCCAATAAATACCTTTCATTCTCTTCCCAATAAGGTAGTGAAAGAAGGTTATTTTATTTATTTTTTATGTAAGCTGAAAATAAAAACTAAGAAAGAAACAGATTTTAAATTGAGATCAATTCAGATTTCTTATCTAATAACTAGTGAATGTACAATATATTCTCTTATCTCAATTATGTAAATAATATTTTTATTTCTGAAAATTATAAAAGACTTAAATCCTAATTCGTTTCTCCAGATAACTTAGCCTATTAACCCCTCCCACTAATACATTAATATCATATCTCCTAGGCAATTATATGATATTTATAACACGTTACAGTATATTTGCACCAGTGAACACACTTGCGATTATTCTCTTATGATTTTGTATGTTTCAATAACCACATTTGAAGTTATCCAAGTAGATCATAATAACTAATAGTCACTTCGTGATCAGTTTTTATCTTAAGCCTTTCATTTGCATATGTAATAATTCTTACAGGGACTATATGAAATAGGTACTATTATTAACCCATTTTATAGGTAATAAAAATAATGCTTATTAAAAAAACAAACAAACAAAAAAAAACCACCCTAACCCGTGGACTGTAGATTATCTACACTAGATTGTTTTGTGGCTTAGGTGCACCTTTAAAGGACATGCTCTGGTTTGTTAAACATGTCTTCTAAGTTTTATGCATGTTACCTAACAGCACTTGAGTTTTAACATAACATCATTAATTATATCCCAACAGCATTTAGCAACTGAAATAAGTAATAGTATAACAGCAGGGACATAATATAAGATTTTTTGTAAAATTAGAAGCCTAGTTAATCAGTTGATCACTCTAACTACTTGAACCATCAACTTATTAGTCATGTTGGAAATGTAGCAGAAGAGAAAAAAAAAGCTAAATATATTTGAAATATAATATAAAAAAAGGAAAGCAGTAAAAGGAAAATGAAACCATTGAACATAAGAGAAGTCTTTCAAAGAACTAGGGATTTAATATTTTTGTGTAAGAAGAGGAAAAGTAAGCTATCACAGAAACTTTATAGGCATATGTATTTGAAAATAAGAAAGATATGGTGATGTCTTATTTTCTTTTTCGAATTTGTTAGTGTTTTTGTAGTTTAGTGATATAACATCCTGGTATGCTTTTAAGGGAGAATATTGTTTGGCTATCTCTATATTAAATATCAAAATTACCATGCATGTTGTTTAAACTTTGTAAGCAATGTTATTAAATTAATTCACTATGAATATTTTGCCTTGAAGTGAGAAAATAGAATTTAATATATTTGAATTTAAAATATAATGCCACAAACACAAATTTTTCAATGAACTAGAAGAAAAGTTTGGTTTTTTGATGTCACAGGATTTGGAATATTTATCGCTACTGAAAATCCCTTTAAGCAAATAAATAATAAATAAGTTCACAACATTAAAGCATTGATTTTTATTGTAGTCACCGGCTCTTTTTATGGAAAATGCTTCCTACACATCTGACTCTGTCCCGGCTTTCATTTAATTTGTTCTTACTTCTGTTGTCTCCTTCTCCTAGAATAACAGCTTATAATAATGAACATGATATTTGGTTAATGAAGAATGCATTGCATATTCGGAGATCTACATATTTATGTGACCTTCTTTTGTTCATAAATGCTAATATTTATTGCTTCTTTGTTGAGATTTTATTTTCTGTTTTGTGACAAACAAAAGTATGATTAGTGAAGCTGTAAAGTTCTCATGGTAGCTGCCTGTGTTCCCAAGATAGCAGCATTAGTGTCTACAGAAGCAGTTAATGCTGTTTATCATTACTGACAGAGGCTAGGAAGGTCCTTCTGTGGCTTTTATCTTTCACCTTGCCAACAGAAGTTGATGAGCTTTCTGATTTAAATTCATAGGTGATGGTTCAGGATTTACATGCACTTCACATGGACAAGCACACAGGTAAACCTATCCTGCTGATGGAGACTAATTAAAATCATCCTAACACTCTAATACTAGATATCCTTATGAAAACTATTACTTTATCCATATTTAATGCCAAAGTTGCCTTATGAAAACATGAAATAGAATAGAGCTCATGGAGAAATTATCCCATTCATGCTTTAAACAGGGTTAATTGCATTATGAGTGACTCTTTCAGGTGTATGAAAAGCAATGAATGTAAGGCACATTCTTAATATGAAAGTAAGTTTTTAGTAGTTAGGAATATTGAAACAAAGCTAAAGAATTCCAATGATATGACTCACTTGAGTAATACTGATCACTTTTTTCTATATAAGTATTTTCCAAAGTGTGGTTCCAGAAAGAGATGCCAGATACCACCAGAAAACTAAATTTTGAGGTCAAATATATTTGGGGATTTGAGTAAAAGTTTAAGCAGCTTTTAACATTATGAGAATATTCTATATTTAAAAGAGTAATGATACTGTGATTGTCCAAAAGTTTAACTTGATATCTAGCATTTTCTAAATTTTTTAAGAATCATTTTGTGTAGCTGGTTTCCCATGGAATGATAATAGACATGTTCTATCATTGTTGCTAACACAATGTAGCATTTTGAATAAATCTCCATTCCTATCACTGCTTCTAATTTGAATGGTTTCCTCTTGCCCGAAAAATAAAAGCTGAACTTCTTACTGGAAAAAATAGGAAGGTGCCTGGCCCAGCTCCGTCTTGGTCTTTGACCTTATAGCACATGGATCAGTCTGCTCTTTGCTTCACCCATGCTGGTGTTTTCTTCCTTTAAACATGTCAAGTTCTTTGGCCCTTCAATATCTTTCTAACGTTTTTTCCCCCTGGCAGGAGGCTCTCTTTTGAACCTCAGTGTCAATTTTCTCCCTTCAGAGTGATCTTCCTTCTCTTGTCTTTTCTAAGGTCTACTGTTTCTACTGATCCCTCTCCTGGCACTCCTGTGTAGTGCTTCCCACTTTCTAAAATTAGCTTATGTGTGACAATAAGCTGTGTAAGGACAAGCTATATTTATCTTGTTCTTCATCAGATCTCCAGCACCTGATGGCACCTGCCACAAAGTAGGTATTCTGAACATATCTTTGAATGAATACTCATGATTCTCTCATAAAAACTGAGAAAAATTGGCTAAGAGGAGAGACTTTTCTTTCCCTTTTCATTCTTCCCCAAAAAGTAACAACCCAACAAAAGAGAAACAAGGTAAATAGAGCAAGTTACTTTCAGGAAATAAGTGGTATTGACTAGTTAAGAGCAACATCAATGTAATATCATATTAACTATGATAAGGTTGTATTTTGAAGCTTTTATTAATGAAGATAATATAGTGAAGAAAAATGATTAAAAGCATAGTACTAAGAATCAAGCAGCATGGCTTTGCTACATTTGCAATAATAGTAATATTTATTTTATTGATAATAATGAAATAACATAATCAAGGGACTTCAAAATCCAAAACTGACCCCAAAACTTAATGTTGTTATTTATTTACAACTTCATGAAGATTGCTTAAGTGTTTCTAACAAGGAAACACTGTTATATAAATAATATGAAAACTTGTCATACCAGATAGCTCTGCATTCTTCTAGAACGTATTTTTGAAGTAACATAACCCTTTAAACGTAGTTCTATTTGTTTTAAACTATAGGTTTTAGACTAAGGCAAAAATAAAGGTTTATATTTTCTTAACTAACTGAAGAAAAATAACTTTGAAAATAAAGGTCAGCTGTTTTATTTTCCTTTGGGAATTGATCTCAGTTTACTCTGTGATGTGTTTCTAGGCTTGAGAAATTTAGATGGGGAGGTAAACTCTTTGACTTTCATGTTCAATTCTGAAAACATTTCATTTTAATGCAATTTTGCTCTTGCTTTAATGATATCAGCTGTATAATCTCATTCCTTTTTTGCAAGAGAAAAGCATCAGAATAAAGGGAATAGCTTTTAGTAATAGCAAGACACTCCACAAATCAATATTATACCCTTCAAAGGAATCTGAATTCACAGGATCAAGAAATTGTGACCCACAAGATTGTTTTCTTTTTTCATCAACAAAAATACATTTTATTCAACTTGTTATGTTTTTGGTGCTCCATCAAATTCATTTTATACTACTGGCAACTGTTACACTATAAAGACTAAAACAGAGTCTTTTATTCTATAACTGGAGTTGATGCCACATTCAGCTTTCATTCTTTCCTGTGACCCATCTTATTCTCTGACATCTTTTGAAAAATGCACATCCTATGCTAGAGAGCTTTGAAAACATTCCTGTTTTTCAATCTGTTTGTAGAAGACAGCAGCAGCTGAATGGATGAGTATTTCTGGAAAATATGATGCTTAATGAAAAGCAGATTGCTGAGTCCCATTTCAAAGAGTAGAGTTTAGATACCTCCTCCATCTGCCTGCTGATGCAGGAGGTGCAGGAGACACGGGTTCAATCCCTGGGTCAGAAAGATCTTCAGAAGTAGGAAATGGCAACCTGTTCTAGTATTCTTGCCTGGAAAAGGCCATGCGCAGAGGAGCCTGGTGGGCTGCAGTTCACAGAGTCGCAAAGAGTCAGACATGACTGAGCGATCACACCTATTAAATAAATTACCTTGTTTATTCTTTCCTGGTGGCTCAGATGGTCAATAGTCTGCCTGCAGTGCAGGAGACCAGGGTTCGATCCCTGAGTCAGGAAGATCCCCTGGAGAAGGAAATGGCAACCCCCTCCAGTATTCTTGCCTGGAAATCCCATGGATAGAGTAGCCTGGCGGGCTACAGTCCATGGCGTCACAAAGAGTCGGACACTACGGAGCGACTTCACTTTATTATATGCACATTAATATGGATCGTAACATTAGATCTATATTATAAGAATATAGATGTGTGTTGATATTGTTATATAGATAATAATATAAACAGTTAATAATATTTAATTAGGCATGATATTATGGTATGAAATGAATAAAATATAAATATTAATTGAAACTATCAGTGGTATTAAATTTTCAAGAGCATAAAGCTTCTTCTGCCCACCATGAAAAGTAAGAAGTCAGAGAAATGAGCAGGTGATCATTGATCAAAGATTTAGACTTGTCACACCTTTGATCAAAGATTTAGACTTGCCACACCTTTTCAAGATAATGTTAAAATGTTATATAAAATATAATCAGTTCAGTTCAGTTGCTGAATCGTGTCCTACTCTTTGCGACGCCAGGGACTGCAGCAAGCCAGATAATCGTAAGATTTTTAAAATGTATACAAAACATAAATATGATATCTTTGCTTTACAATCAGTATAAATGTCAATATTCATTATGTGAATCAGAAAAAGAATATCAACTATTTAAACAGTTTTAGGGGATAAAGTTATTTTGCATTTACATTGTGTACAGCTATTTTAAGGTTATATTTAATGTGAAATCTAACTTTAAATTATTTAAAATGTTAAGTTTAATTAAGTATTGTAAACTCAAAAATATACTCAGGCAAATATCAATGTGCCTCTTACTTTTCTTCCCTCTTCTGTTTATAAACGAGTACAAACATACACATCCAAATAACTGCATGACAAAAATCCAGTTAAACCTTAATACATTTGTATTTTAATATCAAATAAGTGTGGATGCTTGTAAATCATTGCTTTTCTTAACTCTGGATAGTCTGCAATTCACACATTCTTCTGATTCAGATAATCAATTATTTTTCTCTGAAAACAGATACTAAGAACAGAGCAAAATCATAAAAAAGCTATAAAAAAAAGTGTAGCATAGATATCATCCTAATTAATTAAAAGAAGTTAAAATAGCTCATATGAATCTCATACAATAACGGCCCAACTAATACTTTTATGTAATAATGTAATCCTGGGGCTTCCCTGATAGCTCAGCAGTAAAGAATCTGCCTGCAACACTGGAGACATGGGTTTGATCCCTTGGTTGGGAAGATCCCCTGGAGAAGGAAATGGCAACCCACTTCAGTATTCTTGCCTTGGAAATTCCAAGGACAGAGGAGCCTGGTGGGCTACAGTCCAGAGGGTCGCAAGAGTTGGACGTGATTTACCGACTACACAGCAACAACGATAATATAATCCTAAAAGGAGGAGGCAAAAATAAGATCTTCTAACATCAAACATTATTTTAGAAAATGAAGACAAAATGAAAATCATTTTAGTTAATGAAATCATTAACTAAATGAAGAGCTAGTATTTACTAGTAAATATCTATGTTACTAAGTACTGATGCCAAAATATTTTGTTTTTCTAAACATAGAACTTGTGTGTGTATTTATTCATGTATCAAACATATAAAGGAGTAATATAAAACATGCAAAACAAATATGGTTAATTGAAACATTTCTGAATGGCACATTCTGCTTGTTTGGGAATGCAGATAATGGTACTGTGAGCAATTACCAACTTTGTTTTCAAGTTTTCTGATGGTTAAGCATTACATGTGGTTGATTAAAACCATGCTTCAGATTGTACTGGTTCTGCGAGATTTTGGCTTTTGATTTCTTTAGAGCTGAAACTGAGAGTAGAGATCAAATCTGTAAGTCTGAATTGTATATACCATGGTTTCAAGTATAAAGTGTTTGGTAATTTATTTTAGATACTAAAATACATATTAGAAATGAAAATTGTGTGTATTCATTCTTTTTAATTAAAACAACCATAGCATTTTCCCAAAAGTTAGCTTGCAATGAGATATGGTTTTAGTGATGAAGTATTTTGGAGAGTGTATACTTTGTCCAATCAAGTAAAATTTTGATTCTGTCAGTTTCAGATTGCCACAGGACCTTGCAGTGTCCTGAGATGCAGGGTGAATCGTTGGCAAACAAGGGCTGAGTCTTCAGGGAATGCCATGCCCTTGGCCTTCTGATCGTCATTGCTCTTTCAAAATGCTGATATCTTGGAAAGACTCAGAAAACAATTGCCTGAATCTCAGAAAGTCAGACCATGGAAAGAGTGCTGGAGGATTGGAGAAGATAAGGCCTTCTTGGCCATTTTTTTTTTTTTTTATGCCGTAGAAATGAGTTTGGGCCCCCATAAGGTGATTAAGGCAGAAAGGACCTTCACAGGTGTGGATTTTGCTGCAGACATCATACTCTCTCTGGAATCAGCAGGAAACCACTGCTATGCATTTAGTTAAACTTACCAAACCCACTGTTTCATGGCTATCCTAAAAATCAAGTATGACCAATCAAAAATAAAGTCATTCCTGAAACATTGCAGTGAGTTTGTCTAACAATGATTGTCTAAAAAATTACAATCTTCTAATTACATTGGAGATTTACTATATGATAATTCCTTTTTTTAAAAAATAAAAATGAAAAAGTTAAAATAGTAACAATAGCACAAATAAAAACAAAGTAAATTATATTCAAAATGAGCTAAGATCATTCTAGGCTGCTGGTGATATTAGCCTTAGGGAAATGTTTATGTGGTTTATAGGGTAATCTGTACTTAAAAGAGAACTCTTGAGTTTAAACAACAAGCATAAGGGTAGTCCTGAGGTCACAAAAGTCAATAAGCAGTAGATAGACCCCCTTAAACAAAGGTGGAATGAAATAACATTAAAACAGCACCAGGTACATGGTTAAACTCTATAAATAGTCTAAAAGCAGTGTTCTTACCTTTATTCAGCTTCCTGACTTATGCTTACTGCATATTTACCTGGTACATTTTCAATTCCATTTAGTCGCTCAGTCATGTCCAACTCTTTGCGACCCCTTGGGCGGCAGCACACCAGGCTGCCCTGTCCATCACCAACTCCAAGAGCTTGCTCAAACTTATGTCCATTGAGTCGGTGATGTCATCCAACCATCTCATCCTCTCTTGTCCCCTTCTCCTTCTGCCTTCAATCTTTCCCAGCACCAGGATTTTTTCCAATGAATCAGTTCTTTGCATCAGGTGGCCAAAGTATTGGAACTTCAGCTTTAGCGTCAGTCCTTCTCATTGATTTCCTTTAGGGAAAAATTTTTCCTTGCAGCTCAAGGGAATCTCAAGAGTCTTCTCCAGCACCGCAGTTCAAAAGCATCAATTCTTCGGCGCTCAGCTTTCTTTATGGTCCAACTCTCACATCCATGCATGACTACTGGAAAAACCATGGCTTTGACTAAATGGACATTTGTTGGCAAAGTAATGTCTCTGTTTTTTAATATGCTGTCTAGGTTGGTCATAGTTTTTCTTCCAAGGAGCAAGCACCTTTTAATTTCATGGCTGCAGTCATGTCTGCAGTGATTTTGGAGCCCAAGAAAATAAAGTCTGTCACTGTTTCCACTGTTTCCCCATCTATTTACCATGAAGTAATGGGACCGGATACCTTGATCTCATTTTTTTTAATGTTGAGTTTTAAGCTAGCTTTTTCACTCTCCTTTTTCACTTTCATCAAGAAGCTCATTAGTTCCTCTTAGTGGTATGTTTTATCCATTACCGAATTTTTAGTCGGTAATTGACTAATAGCCAAACTATTACGTTTTCCCCATGCTTCTCTCCATTGATGTTCATTCTTCTTAAGATTAACCATTCTTTTATTTATTTATTTTTTACATTTCTTCCTTTTTATTATAAATATGTTGTGATTTTTGATTTTATATAAATGATTCCAAATGTATTCTTCTCTTTTCCCTATCAATATTTCATTTTCATGACTTTCCCTTCATTTACTCACTAATTGATTTTTCACTGCTATACGGTATTATGCTTAATGAATATAACACTGCAATTTATCCTTCCTTCTCTGTTGAATATTTAAGTTTTTTCCAGTTTTGTTTTCTCTTAAAAACTGTACTTACCTGAAAAGTCTTATAAATGAAGTACTTGATTTCCAATAACAATATTGTTAGATTAAATAATAGGCAAATATTCAAATTTAGAGGACAAGATCAAATCATCTTTCAAGAAACTAATACTAGTTTAAATATAGCAACTATCTTCCATTGGATGTGACTTTTCTTTTTGTTTTTTAGCCTCTGATATATACACATTTTAAACTTCAATGTAGTGGAATTTATTGATCATTTCCTTCAAGTGCATAGCAATAGTTTCCTCTATTTGCTGATAAAAGCTTCATTTGTTTGTAACCATGCTGGCCAGTGCAGAAAAAACACAAACAAACAAACAAATCCAAAAACAATACGATGAATTTTCCAAAACAAAAGAAATATCTGTTGTTTGTGGGTATATAGATCAGGGAGATTGAGAATGTATCGATTAGCTGACAGCAGGAGAGAGAATCTCAGACATGGCCCATTTGTTCATGCTTAGAGATGCATCTCCTATGGCTTTACACAAATAAATAAAACTTAATCATGGATATATTTTGGTAAATATCTTGTTCATCCTTGTTTTATGAGGTTGGGCTATGATGTAGTAAAATTTGTCAAATGAATAATAGCGCAGGAAAAAAATTGATTTTTTGGAAGTTCAACATTGTTAAGAGCCATTTATTTGAGAGATCCCCATTTTTTTTCCCAAGAAGAGTGAATGTGATTTTTTTTTTTTTTTGATTATGTGGAACACTGACTTTTTGTAACCTGAAAATACCCTTTAAGAAACACTTGACTATTTTACAGGTGTTTTCATGTTTTGGATACAAAACATTTTTGACAAACTGGACACCTTAAGATTGTAAAATTGAACAGCAGTTTCCCCTTGACTTAAAATTGTATATGCTACTCTGAAAATGTTTCTACTGGGCATAATACGCATGCTGATTTTGTATGTCACAATTATAGTTGCATTTTAAAGATAAATGGAGACATTCTGACTTGTATCAATGATTATGTTTAAAACATGTAATATAAATATAGGACCACAGTCCATATGAGAAATTGTGTTGTATGGAGTTAGATTATCTTTATGAGGTGTTCTTGGTTGAAGGAATCTCTTTTTTCTTTTAACTATTTAATACTTTATTTCCATCTTTTCCCTGGTACTCGCCAGGCTGCAAAGATTAGAGTATACAAGTATTTTAGGTGTGATTTTACACTTGGAGATGCAGCGTAGCTAAGTTCAATGTAGCTACTTAATTTTAAAGTTATTTTGAGGGGTTGTTATTTGGAGGACTATACCCTCAGTGAATAAATCCCTCACAAGCTAGCAGAGATTTAGGGTATGTGATTTCCTAGAAAAGAGGACAAAAGGAAGACTAGGACAGTAGAGAAATGAGGTTACTATCTGGAAACTGAATGGGAGGGATGGAGTAGAACAGCCACTAGACAGGACACCTGAACTAGCTCTGAATTATGAAATCAACATAGTGGGTTGGAAATGCTAAGTGTCTGTTGTTTGCTTTTTTTTTTTTTTTTTTAATGTCTGTGTATCTGAGGACCAGATTCATAGCTCATCCTTGTCCAGGTAGAATTAGGTAGAAAAAGATAACATGCTTTCAAGCACTGGCTGGGCTTCTCATCAGCATTGCATTTATTTATTTATTTTTAATTTTTTTGTTGAGGTATAGCTGATTGACAATGTTGTGGTGGTTTCAGATGGACAGCAAATGGGACTGAGCCATTTAAATACCTATATCCATTGTCCTTTAATTTCTCCTCCTATCCAGGCTGCCATATAACATTGAGCAGAGTTCCATGTGCTATATCCTTGTTGGTTATCCATTTTATCCTTTATCCTTGTTCCTTGTTGGTGATCCATTTTAAATCTAGAAATGTGTACATGTACTATATTTAATGGGCAGAGAATTTTAAACATTTTAATGCTTTAGCTTTTTGGTTTGATTGGTTGGTTGGTTGGTTGATTGGTTGGTTTTCAACCTGGCAACTTGTGCTGCAATAGCCCAGGGTGCAATGATAAAGGAGATAATGAAGTCTGGGCACCTTGATACTCTCTTTTGCATAGTAAAGATCACTATTAAAAAATCAGAGCTCTGTTGGTAGAAAATGGAGGGACTGACAAATTTACTGAGGACAAACTTTTAATTTAAAAAAATCCAATTTCCCCCAAAACGCAGCAAAAAACAAACAGAAAAAAAACCAGGACAACGTGCTTCCTTGTTCATTCCCAGTTTGCATCAGAGGGCAGATCCTATAGGCTAAGGTCAGGGTTCCTAAAGCAGTCTCCTTAAATTGGATAGCTGAAATAGTTTTAGTTTAGCAGGGCAAACTCTGGGAGCTAGGATGTAATACTTGGGACAAGGGTATGTAAATTAAGGTATCTGCTAAAAGCAGCAAAGTGAAAGTCGCTCAGTCTTGTCCCACTCTGTGAACCCATGGACTACAGGGTCCATGGAATTGTCTAGGCCAGAATAATGGAGTGCGTAGCCTTTCCCTTCTCCAGGGGATCTTCCCAACCCAGGTCTCCCACATTGCAGGCAGATTCTTTACTAATTGAACTATCAGGGAAGCCCTGCCAAAAGCAGCAAGGAGGGAGTAAAGCAGATCAGATAATAAATGAAGCCTCAGTGCAGTTCTGTCACTAAGTTGGTTCTGACTCTTTGCGATCCCATGGACTACAACCCGCCAGGCTGCCCTGCCCATCACCAACTCCTGGAGCTTTCTCAAACTCTTGTCCATTGAGTCAGTGATGCCATCCAATCATCTCATCCTCTGGCATCCCCTTTTCCTCTCTTTCCCAGCATCAGGGTCTTTTCAGATGAGTCACTTCTTCACATCAGGTGGACAAAGTAACTATTCAGTTAATTATTTGTTAGTATTAGAAAAATACTTGCAGCAATGTATGATTCAGTTCAGTTGCTCAGTCATGTCTGACTCTGCAAACCCATGGACTGCAGCAGGCCAGGACGCTCTGTCCATCACCAACTCCTGGAATTTACTCAAACTCATGTCCATTGCCTTGTTGATGCCATCCAACCATCTCATCCTCTGTTGTCCCCTCCTCCTTGTGCCTTCAACAAATAAATAAATAAATATTTATTTATTTTAGTAAATTTCTGAGGCAGAATTCTCAAAGTGAAAATTTATATTGTTTCTATATGCTTCATATAATTTTCATATATAAAGTATTTTTAAAATCAAATTTTATATTTTAATAAAGGTGTAGGAAACTATTATTATACACATACCAGCATGGGCTTTTGGGCGGTGCTAGTGGTTAAGAACCCACCTGCCAGTGCACTAGATGCAGGAAACCCGGTTCAATTCCTGGGCCAGAAAGAACTCCTGGAGTAGGGAATGGCAATCCACTCCAGTATTCTTGCTGGGAAAATCCCATGGACAGAGGATCCTGGTAGGCTACAGTCCATGTAGCTGCGAAGAGTCAGATATGACTGAGTTACTGAGCACATAACATTACAGGTATTTTTCTAAATAACTAACGGTTCAGTCATCATTTCTTTCAAAATTTATTTTACTTAGTGCATATGAACTATGGACACAGAAATATAAAAATGGAAGCTTAAATACAATATTGGAGATACTGGAATCTCTATGTAGCCACTTCGATTTTGTTTTTTAAGATCCTTCAATTCTTTCTTTTTCTTGTGAAGCATCTACTAATAATTTTGAATCAGATCATCTTGGAGGTAAGACAAATCAGGAGAGAAAAAATAATTTTCTAAGAGAATAGTCACTCTGAGAATAGGTTATTTCCTTGAAGACTCAAAGAAAATTGTTGGTTTCTTTGTACAGCTTTTGAAGCTTTCAAAAATGTGGTTTTAAAGCATAAAAAGTTTTAGGAAAATGCATATATGTGTGTGCATATATATGTATGCCTGTATATATGTATATAGTATACATGACATCTTTGTGAGATGATAGCACTCTTCACTTTAATATCTTTTTCAGAATACTAAGGAAAGTTATGCAATGTATGGAATATACAGCCCTATTATATACTATTTCTGATTATAGGGAACAGCAATTCCCAGAGTGATTGATGTTTTAGCTAGTCCAACCTTACCTTAGCTAGGAAGTTTTGGCCAATTAAGAAGGAAAAATAAGAACCATCAATCAAATAAAAATTGACAACCACCCCACCTCCACCATTAATAAAACACAGTTAGAAAAATCATATTTGTCCACCTGGTACCTTTTCAAACGGCATCAAGAGCTTTGATTTCTCTCCCCTGTGCATACCATAATAATGATTGCATATTAGGTAATATTTTACAGTAAGTTGCCTTCTAAAGACAATACATATTTTAATGAAAGCACTTAACCTAGACCCACTAGAGGAACTAGACAAATGGAAGTTCTGATATCCTTTCCCCAGTGACCTGAAAGACTTCATATATTTCCAATGACACAGGAGTAATTTCTCAGCTGTTATTTAAAACAAATTCTGCACATTGATTCTCTAATTTAAACCTAAGCTTTGGAATGCCCTCTTTTAGGCATTACACATCACCCAGGTACATTTCTAAGGTACTATAGAGTAATTAGATTGATTAATCATTCAAAAATTATTCTAGAAGGTCTACTGTGTGCCCATAATTTTTCTCAATAAAGTAGTCACAATCAGAACAGAGTAGAAGGTCATATTGTTGAATATAATTGTTCCAATAACATGATGCCATAAATAGTATAATAAGTAATGTGTAAAAAAAAAAAATGTCAGGGCAGCATTGAATGATTCAATAATGGTCTACATTTAAAGGAGGTTAACATTTATAGAAGGCATGAGGAACACTCTAGACCTTGGAGTTGTGGGTGATCTAAGAATATATCCAGGGGTGAAACAAGAGCTGCAGAGTATAACAAAGGTGCCAATTATAGAGAGCTAGGTAGAAAAGTGAGATTTATTTGTGAGATTATGAGTCAAAAACTAGAAACACCTGACTAGAACAATAAAGTTAAAATGCAGCATAATTAATCCAAGTTGTAATTATCTATTGAGTATCTACTGTATATATATATACATGCACACACATATGTATGTACATTATGTATAATACACTTTATATTGTGCTTACTGCAAGTATAGCTATATATGACAGAGATGAATAGGGCATAAGAAATCTAATTTAAATGTGAAATGACAAAATTATATTGATTCAAAGAATTGCTTTTTTACTCAAATCTTACTTTTTATCTGATCAAAATAAAACTGTGGAAGTTTTTTACTTCCAAGAATAGAATATCTTACTTGTGAGAAAGTTAATGGCCACTTTGGGATATTTTGAATCTGTGGTGATGGGACACCCAAGAGATGATGTGTAGATAAACTCGCCAAAACAGCAAGAATTATAAAATAAGTTGGGGGTAAATTAGTAGATCTAAGAGGCATGTGCACAAGAGATAACCATGAAAATGAATGAGATGGCAAATGGTCAATTATAGAGAAAGGGAACAAAGTAAAAACCTGGTGATAACTTGTATGTAGGGAATAAGACAGGAAACAAATATGTATTTTGAAAGGCAACAAAAGTGTTGTTAAGAAGAAAAGTACTTGTATGGTATACCATCTTGGAAGCCAAAAGATGTGGTTCAAAAATAAAACAGTGGTCAACATAGGCCACAGAGGGGGATGGTTCAGGCAGTAATGTGAGAGATGGGAAGTAGAAAATGAAGTTTTGTTTGCTCACCTCCTGCTGTGTGCCCCAGTTCCTAACAGGCCATAAACTGGTACTGGTCTACAGCTCTGGAGTTGGGGACTCCTGTACAATCCTTCCACCCAGAAGGAGCTGATATCACGTGGTCAAAGTCCCCACCCTAACTCACATGTTCTTTCTCCTATGACTGGTCTTTCTATTGTGGCCAAACCCTACCCTAAAACAATTAGGTGAAGTCAGCCTCAACCTGAATCACCTTTTTAACATAAAACCACTAGGTATGGTCAGAGGGGCTCACCGTGAACAACAAAGACACTCCTATCATTTAGGAAATTTCAAGGGTTTAGAGGTTACCTCTCACAAGCGAAGGATGAAGACCAGACCTTTTTGAGTAAGGCTGAGTTCCTTGTATGGACTTCCCTGGTGGCTCAGCAGGAAAGAATCTACCTGCAATGCAGGAGCCACAGGAGACTTGGTTCCATCTCTGGGTTGAGAAAATCCCCTGGAGAAGGACATGGCAAGCCACTCCAGTATTCTTGCCTGGAAAATTACAAGGACGGAGGAGACTGGAGGGCTACAGTCCATAGGGTTGCAAAGAGTCAGACATACTGAAGTGACTTAGCATGGAAATTTCTCGGCATGTACTTCTCTAACATGTTTTGGAGTCATCTCTTCACAAATGTCTTCCAACCTTTGTTTCTAATCCAGTTGGGTCCTAGTAGTGATTGTATGAGCCTTCCCTGTGGCTCAGGCAGTAAAGAATCTGCCCGCAATGCAGGAAACATTAATATTGACTTATTTGGAAAAAACAACATATCACTTACCTTATTCATAAGAATGCTATTAGTATGCTTTTATATGTGTGTCCACAAGTATATTTTTATTGCCTTCCTGTTGCTTTTACCAATGTGCATGTGTGTTCAATTGCTTCAGTCATGTTAGACTTTGTGACCCCATGGATTGTAGCCTTTCAGGCTCCTCTGTCCCTGGGATTCGCCAGGCAAGAATACTGGAGTGGCTTGCCATTTCCTTCTCCATTCTCTATACAGCTCTCATTAAATTTCAGGTCAGACACTTTCCTCATCATACTTGTTAGATATTCTTTATAATGACCTAGCTAGTTCATTTCATTATTTTCCTATATTTAGTCTCCATGTTACATTTCAATCTGTATTCTATGTTCAGTATTCTATATGTACTCTGTATTTTGTATTCTAAACCAAGTCCGAATCTTCTAGATTTAGAATAGACCACCTGTGCCCCTCACATCCTCCTTTTGTCAGGGAATTTACAGTCAATAAAATATTTTCTTTTTCTGATTCTCCTTAACAACACATCTCTAGTAGGATATTTTTTCTTTGTCTCTTATTGTATTATACAGTATAAAAATACTAAATTCCATGTAATGTGTGCAATCAAATGGAAAAACAAAAGGCTGCTTTCAAAATTTCAAGGCCAAGTATATGACTATTCACTTGATATTTGCAAAGTACTTTAACAATAAATGCAATTCATATTATTTCTACTCTTCTTATTTAATAATTTTCTGAAGAGAATCATTGATAAAAGGGCAAGTAAATGTTAAAAATATATGTATATTTTTTTCAAATTCTTCTCAAGTAAAAAAATGACTCAGCATTGTGATTTCTGAAGCCACAACTGACAGAGTAAATCAAACCTGTGAAAATACCTGTAAAAAGGAATAGGCGGATGATTTGAAAATGTATCACAACATTTTTTATTATATATTTCTCTATCAGATAATATTTATTTAACAAATACCCAATATAAGACTTGATGGTAGACTCTGAAAAATAAATTAAAAAAAAATTCAAAATGCATTTTGCTTGTGTTATCTTGCTCTGTAGAAACAATCAACTCCACTTGCCTTCACTTCCATTTCAAAAAAACACAAACTTTAAAATCATTGGTTAGCTCTTTTTGATGTTAACTAATTGAACTATGGTGTTGGAGAAGACTCTTGAGAGTCCCTTGGACTGCAAGGAGATCCAACCAGTCCATCCTTAAAGAAGTCAGTCCTGAGTGTTCATTGGAAGGACTGACGCTGAAGCTGAAACTCCAATACTTTGGCCACCTTATGCAAAGAGTTGACTCATTGGAAAAGACCCTGATGCTGGGAGGGATTGGGGGCAGGAAGAGAAGCGGACGACAGAGGATGAGATGGCTGGATGGTATCACCGATTCATGGACATGAGTTTGAGTGAACTCCGGGAGTTGGTGATGGACAGGGAGGCCTGGCGTGCTGAGATTCATGGGGTCGCAAAGAGTCAGACACGACTGAGTGACTGAACTGAGCTGAACTGAATTGTTCTTTTAACCATGGATCTTTCGGTTGTTTTCTTTCTCCTTTTAAAGGAATTGAAGATGAAAATCATACACACACACACACACACACACACACCTCAGTATTCCTAGAGGTCTCTCTCCATTCGTTATGTCAGCCTGGTCCAGCCTCCCTTAGAAATATGCTGCAGCCTAAGACTCTGACTCTCCTTTCTTTCTCATCTCATTTTCAGAGGCAAGAGACTTAAATCTCATCCAGAGACTCTCACTGCTTCCTCCTGCTGCTTCTTTTTGTTTCAGACATTTCCTCTAATAATTCTTTTGTAGGTTTAACTCTGTTTTGGTTCTGCTTATTTGTTAAAAAATTAACCAGATTTTGTCCTAAAAATGAATATACATAAAATGTATTCAAGTATATAGGCAATGATAAATGATCTCTGCCCTACTGACAATTTTTAAGGGTAAAAACATTCTCAAGTCTCAACCAACTTAAAGTTAATTTTTAAAACTTCTCATCTCTATGAATTTCCTATACACAACAGTCTCCATTCATAGCCAAATTGTAAAGATTAATTTTTATTTCTATCATTTCTGATGTCACTATCATTTACTTAGGGCTTCACAGGTGGCTCACTGGTAAAGAATCTACCTGCAATTCAGTAGACATGCGTTCAGTCCCTGGGTCAGGAGGATTTCCTGAGAAAGGAAATGGCAACCCACTCCAGTGTTCTTGCTTGGGAAATCACATGGACAGAAGAGCCTGGTGAGCTAGAGTCCATGGGGTTGTAAAGAGTTGGGCAGGACTTCATGAGTAGGTATGCAAGCACACACTATTTATTTAGGGCAGGTCTCTAGTTATATTCATGAGATATTAGGAAGAAAGTGAAGAAAAATGTTTCAGAAAGGCATGAATATATCCACCTATGAAAGACCAGGTTTGGTTTAAGTTTGTAGTGATTAGAGCTGAAAACTGTAGCGTCTGGACTTCAGTACCACTTGTGGATACCTCTACTGAAGTAACTCTGACCAGACTGAATTTGACAGTCATTTATTTCTCCTTCCCAATAGGTTGAGAGTTTACAAAAGGTGTGAACTGTGTCTCTTGTCTCTATAACTGTATATTCTAAAGTTGAGTTCATTTATGAAGTTATGAAGACATCAGTTACTGTTGAAAGTGAAAGTGAAGTCACTCAGTGTCGGACTCTTTGCAACCCCATGGACTGTAGCCTGCCAGGCTCCTCCGTCCATGGGATTCTCCAGGCAAGAGTCCTGGAGTGGGTTGCCATTTCCTCCTCCAGTGGATCTTCCTGATGCAGTGATCGAACCCGGGTCTTGCGCATTGCAGGGCGACACTTTACCCTCTGATGAAAAAATATACCAAAAACAAGAAGACAAAAAAAAAAAAAAAAAGGTAGAGAAGAGAAATAGTATACTTAATTGTGAAAAGAAGGTACAGAAATTTTTAAATGAAAGACAAGTAGTTCCAAAGGTGCTTTATCATGCTTTATCATCAGCATGATAAAGACAAAGAAGTCTTTTAAAGGGAAGATTTCAGTGATGTTCAGGAGTAATTAGAAGAGATTCTCTGGTAGAAGCAGAGAATTTAATCCAGATTCTGTGGGAATAGGATGACTGAAATGAATGACAAACAGAATTCAGGACTTTTAGGTAAAAGTAAAAACTTGAGGCTCATTTGTTTTGTTTTTGTTGTTGTTGTTCTTTCTTAGGCAAGCTAGACCATGAAAGGACTTTAATAGAACATAATATGAGCCTCATTTTAAAATGGCATGCCTAAAGGAAAATTAGCACGTGTACCCCAATGTTCATCTCAGCACTGTTTATAATAGCCAGGACATGAAAGCAACCTAGATGCCTATCAGCAGACAAATGGATAAAGAAGCTGTGGTACATATACACCATGGAATATTACTCAGCCATTAAAAAGAATTCATTTGAATCAGTTCTAATGAGATGGATGTAACTGGAGCCTATTATACAGAGTGAAGTAAGCCAGAAAGATAAAGACCAATACAGTATACTAACACATATGTATGGAATTTTAAAAGATGGTAATGATAACCCTATATGCAAAACAGAATAAGAGACACAGATGTACAGAACAGAATTTTAGACTCTGTGGGAGAAGGCGAGGGTGGAATGTTCTGAGAGAATAGCACTGAAACAAGTATACTATCAAGGGTGAAACAGATCACCAGCCCAGGTTGGATGCATGAGACAAGTGCTCAGGGCTGGTGCACTGGGAAGACCCAGAGGGATGGGGTGGGGAGGGAGGTGGGAGGGGGGATCAGGATGGGGAACACATGTAAATCCATGGCTGATTCATGTCAATATATGACAAAAACCACTACAATATTGTAAAATAATTAGCCTCCAACTAATAAAAATAAATAGAAAAAAAAATAAAACACAATGGGAAAGCACAGAAAAAAAGAAAGAAAGAAAGAAAATTAGCAGTCCAGATTTGACAGTACAGAGGATGTAAATGTAAATGTGAATTACTTTGTACTGTATAGTATTGTAATTTTGGTTTTGGTAAGGATATTTAAATATCTCTTGATCTAAGTGTCAACCAAGCAGGCAATTCGTGACAAGGAAGCATAACCATCTCATCCCTTGAAACAGAGATCAGTTGCATATATTTTTTTTTTGTATTCTTTGCCTGAAAATGTGATCTTCTCAGACTTTTTAGAACCCATGCATGCAAAGGCGAGGGAGCTGATTGTCTCTCCCTCACCATTTGGGTTAGCTGCATCGATATTGATGCAAAAGGCTGAAGAAATTGTGGCCAGATCATTCTAAAACCTATCACTAGGAATCAATTCCCTCTACAATGAATTGAGATGGGAAATGCCAATCTCTGTTTTTATACTTGAAAATGACATATAACCTATATTTTAAACTGTGCATCACATTTGGAAGGGTGTTATCATTGGAAAATGAGAAAATTGGGAGTCGTGAAGAAAAAAAATACAGATTAAACTGCTGGTAGAGGAGAAATAATAATAGTTCTATAAAATAGGGGAAAAAAGATAAAATATAAAGAATACAGAACTTTGGAACTGCACTTTTAAATATTCAGTAAAATTGAAGGTTTGAGTTATGTAAGGATATCTTGCTGGATTTTTATTGATTTATCAAGGAGTGATCTTTTTTAAGCTAAGGCTAAATATCCAAATCCAATACACAAAGTATTTGGAAAGAGATTGGAGAAGTCCTTTCACTCACCTAGATGTTTTCTCACTTGGTAGGGCTGAGATAACTTTCCTAATAGATATTAACTAAAGCTTTTCCACCAATGTAGATATATAACTGCAATGCAGGCTATAGGAACTAACAGCTACAATTATTATCAATATTTTATTTATATTGAGACAAAATTTTATTAATATCTTACTCTGTTCTCTAGAGTCTACAATATAAATTTAATTTGTCTTCTACATGACAGACTTTAAATATTTCAATAGAGCTACTATGAGCCTTCCAACTCTTCTCTTTAGGCAGAACATACATCTTTCTAATACTTTCACTTATGACATTTAGTTTATTAGATTATTAAAGCAGCTCCCCGCCACCACCACCCCAAATTTAAAGCAATTTTCAAGATACATTCTGGCCAGTATGAAGTAAAATGAAGTTATTTTTTCTGGACACAAGAATTATTAACTCTCCTTGTGGGCAACTTCATTTCACAAAAATGCTTAATAAATCTAGAGTCAATTCAAGTCTACCTTAAAAACAAGCAGAAACAGAACACAAATTTCTGTTCAGCCAGCTTTTACTCACCCGGAATAGTGTTTTTCTTACCCATGTGGAAGTCTTCATATTTAGCCTTATTAGCTATTATCATCTTTAATTTTGGCTCAGTTCATCCTGTTGCTTACTGAGAACTATATAGACAATGATTCCATGCTGCATTTAGTACATTGGGAGCAAATACGGTTTTGATCAACTTGCAATGCTGAGTTTCATGAACAAGTTCTTTCAGAAGATGTAATGTTCAGGTTGAAATGAAGTTCAGAAAAATTGGAGGCTAGAGGGATTGTTGGGAAATAATTGCCATAGTCTGGATATTAGGTGAAACAGTCCGAGGCTAAGGCTCTTGTAGTAAGAACAACAACAAAACAAAAAACAGTAAAAACTCAAATTAACAAAAATAGTGACTTACTAGATGTATGTAGTAAGGAAAAAGAATGAGTCAAAAAGTAACTGGACTGTTAGGTTTTGAGTTTGGATATTTAGAACCTGATAGTAATTTTGACAGGTATATTGAAACCCAAAAGAAAATGTGGTTGGAAAGAAGGACAAATATTTTAGATACATTAATTTTGAAGTGATGGTGGTGCAAAAAGAAATTTCCAAAACACATAAAGTGATAGGGAAAATCTGTTATGAATTGCAGAACTAAGGTGAATGATGAAGGTAGATACCTAATTGTCATCTATGCAGAAATGTTATCTGAAGCATGAAAAAAGACTCAGAATCATCTAAGAGACATATATTTTCATAAAATTATAAACTCATGGGTATCATAAATTGTATACCAGCCTAAAGAGAAAAATCTTAAGGAAGTGCTTAAGATTAAGGAAGTTCAAGCTTCCACATTAAAACCCGTGGAAAAGTTGACATACTAGAAAGAGATGAATTGATACAGAACAGAAAACATTGAACTTGTCTTTCAAGTGTTCTTGCTAGTGGAGTTGTCTAATATTATTTTTAAAAGATTCAAGATAAATTGCAACACTTTTTGCTATTAACACTTTAATATTCATTAAGTTCATTTTTAAAATGGTGATATATTTGCCCTTACCTATTACCAGACCATTTTATTCTCAAACCTTTATCTTTAAGAGGTTAAGTGTATTACTATGCTCCTTAAATTTGGCATTAATTTTATAACTTTTTTAACCTTCAGTCCTCATATAGCTAATTAATCTGAATAAAGTTAACTGAACTGATAGTACTCATATAACCTTGGCCTAATTTAGACCCAGTCCACATTTTGCAATCTCTTCTTTGTATTTCATATATCATGATTAATATATGTATTGGAGCATTATTTATAAGCTAGTCATTGTGTCAGAGGAAAGGACAGAGTTTGTAGAGTATCATTATTGCTAAGTTCTTTTATCTTTTCTCAGCCCCATTTCTGCTTGGAAATGCTCAGCACATCTAACACATAGAATTATAAGATGATTTTCATGCAAAGAAAAAAACGCAATCTCCAATTACAAGTTTATATTTACTGATCTTCACAAAACTACTTTTCCATAGTTTTCTCCTAAGAGAACATAACATTCAACATATGATACTTTGAAAATCCAGCAAAAGAGGCCATTGTTCATGACTATTTTTTATAATGTTATCTTACTGCTGGGAAACAGAAACAGCCAAATAAAAAGGAATGCATAATTAAATATATATGTATGGTTTCAAAAAGTCTTGAAAATTGATTATTTCAGTGCTGAAAATAATTAAGTCTAATGCAATTGCTTTTTAAATGGATTGATTTCAATACAGATTTGGATAAATAAAAAGGCATACTATAACTCAAAAATGATAAATGGTCAGCTATAGTTTAATAAATATAAGTGAAGATAATTTCCACATTAAAATACATACATACAGATAAGGTTGAAACTTTACTTCACATGGAATGTTATGCCTCTCAGGAAAAGTTTGTGTATTCCTTACAGAAGAGTAGAAATACAAGGGAGAACATAAACTGTTCTGGGTAATGAGAACAATATTTTATGTATTGGCTAGAGAAGTCCCATTGAAGCTAACATTCTCAGAAGATAATAAGGAATCATTGTGAAGTTTATGTAATTTACGAGTTACAGTCATACAAATTATATGTGATTTAAAGTTATTCTTGAAAGATTTTAGAACAACTTTCAATATTTCTTTAAGATTACACAGTTTATGCAATTACAAAAAAACTATACTTGTGTTATAAATTCTTATCTGCCAAAGAGAATAAACAGACAGTTAACATTAACTTACTTTAAACTGGTGATAACTTGATAATTAATTGGGTTATGAAATAAATATCCAATTATACTTTCAATATTGTGTCTGTAGTCAAAAGTCCAACCTTTCAACAGAATTTTTCCTTAATCATATTGAGAACTTAACTATTACTTTTAAGTAATTGAAGATTTTTAATATTTTGCTGTTTGCTTATTTAATTTATAAATGTAGGCAATGCACAAATTTAAGTTTTATTGACAAAATATGTTTAATTATTATCTAAATGTTTTGTGTTTCACCATTTTTGCATTTACTATGCAAAACTATAACAGGAGGAACAGTAAGTTGAGGTTCTTTTATTTGATAATACTATACTATGTTACTTAGTTTTAGTATTTCTCAGGAGACTGATAGTAATTATTATTTTATGGATGCAAAAGATCACAATGTCTATATTTTGTGGTTATCCCATATTTACTGAGGTTCCATTTATACAGTCTATAAATATAACTAGTGTTAGCATTATGTATTACTTTCAAAATTATGAAGGCACACTATAATGTTTATCATTTGAAATAATGAGATAATGGTAAAAGGACAGACTCTTCAACAAATGGTGCTAGTAAACTGGTTATCTACATGCTAAAGAAACTTTGGCCACCTGATCCGAAGAACTGACTCGTTAGAAAAGACCCTGATGCTGGGAAAGACTGAAGACAGGAGGAGAAAAGGATGACAGGGGATGAGACGGTTGGATGGCGTCACCAACTCAATGGACATGAGTTTGAGCAAGATTTGGGTGTTGCTGATGAACAACGAAGCTTGGCATGCTGCAGTCCATAGAGTCTCAAAGAGTCAGAAACGACTGAGCGACTGAACTGAACATGCTAAAGAATGAAACTACACTGTTCCATTACATATATACAAACATATATTAAAAATGAAACCTAAACATAGGGCTTAAACTATAAAACTCTTAGAAGAAACATATGGGAAGCATCATAACATTGGATTTGGCAGCAATTTCTTGAATATGACACCAAAGCTCAGAAACAACAAGAAAACAGATAAATTGAACTTCACTAAATTTAAAAAATAAAGTGAAAAAGAACTTTTGTACATCAAAAGTACTTTCATCAAGAAAATGAAATAATAATTCCCATAACAAATATTTGTAAAGTGTATATATCTGATAAAGAATATTCAGCGTGTATAAAGAACTCCTGCAACTCAATAAGAAGCAAATTATCCAATTCAAAAATGGATAAAGAACTTGAATAAGTATTTCTTTAAGGAAGATATACAGATGGTCAATTAGCACATGAGATGATGATCAACACCACAAACCATTAGGTAAATGTAAATCAAAACCAAAATAAGATACCGTCTCACATGCATTAGAGATTGTGAGGCTATGGAGAAACTGGAATCCTTGTGCAAAACAATGTAAAACAGTTGATAATTCTTCAGCTAAACATAGAATTACCAAATAATTCAGCAATTCTACTACTGGGTACGGACCCAAAATAATTGAAAGCAGAGACCTAAAGAGATACTTGCACATGAGTGTTCATGGAAGAATTGCTCACAATAATTGAAAGATGGAAACAACCCAAATGTTAACAACATACATTGTATACATACAATGAAATGATATTCAGCCTTAAAAACGTAGAAAATCCTGACACATGCTACAACATGATGAACCTTGAAAACATGATGCTGAGTGAAATAAACCAGACACACAAAAATAAGGCAACCAAAATAGAAAAATTCATAGAGACGGAAAGTAGAACAGAGACTATTGGGGGCTAGTGAGAGGCAATGGCACCCCACTCCAGTACTCTTGCCTGGAAAATCCCATGGACAGAGGAGCCTGGTGGGCTGCAGTCCATGGGGTCGCTACGAGTCGGACACAACTGAGCAACTTCACTTTCACTTTTCACTTTCATGCATTGGAGAAGGAAATGGCAACCCACTCCAGTATTCTTGCCTGGAGAATCCCAGGGACGGAGGAGCCTGGTGGGCTGCCGTCTATGGGGTCGCACAGAGTCGGACACGATTGAAGCGACTTGGCAGCAGCAGCAGCAGTGAGAGGCAGGAGTGGGGTCCATTGCTAGGGTTACAGAGTTTCTGTTTGGAATTGTGAACATTCCTGAAGATGGTTAATGGTGGCAGTTGAATAATTACGTGAAGGTGCTCATTGTTATAGAGCTACATGCTTTAAAATGATAAATTTTAGATATGTTTTACCACAGTGTAAAAACACACAACAAACCTCTGTGTTTAAAACTCAGACTGCAGCTCTCTCTCTATCAGAGGAGAAACCTCAGAGTGGAAACTCTATCCACAGGCATCCAGAGACCTTCCTCTGCTACAAGGACACACTTGGGAACAGCAAGTCTGTTCCAATTTGAGGTTCCAGGGCACCCTGGCTCCTGTAGCCCTGCCCCTTCTCCCCCTCCCAATAGTCTTACTTTGACTCCCTATTCTGGATTAAGCTACTTGCTATGTGTCCGTGTCATCAGAGACCAGAGTCCGGACTAAAGTCCTCTTCAGTCTCTTCCTTCCTACCCCAGATGGTAGTTGAATTCTTTCCTTTAAGAAATAGTCAGTGAGTCTGGCCAGAACCTCTGTCTCCCACGTCCACTGTGGCAGAAAGGGTGCTGAAGCCTGAAATCTGGTACACCTTGAGGATCAAACTAGCAGTTCTCTTGTTTCTCACACTGTGTAAAGGTCCTGGGGTTCCATCACTCTTGTCTCAGGTCTCTGGAGGATTCTAGTATTTACTGCTGTGGTGGGTTTTATATTAAAGAACTGACATACTTCAAAATAAAGATGCTACTCTAAAGGTTTTCTGCCTGGGTTGAAGGATCAAAAAATCAGTGAGAAGACTGAACTAATTACACAAACTATGAAGCCCTCAAGTCACCTATTGTGGGGGCCAACACTCTGAAGTTATAAATGTTGTACTTGGCAGCACTTAAAAATATGAACAGGTCATCACTTTAGGACACAGTAGACTTCCTCAAAAAAGTACAGAAAAGTAAGCCCCTACACTTTGATTTCATAGACTGATGATGCCCTCAAGGGCAGACAAAATCACTCAAAAATGCATCAGCATCCCGTCCCCACCCCTCCCAGTCACAAATGGCTAATGGAAAAAGCATCTTGAAAGCTTTTTAGACCAATGCAGAACAACTTTTGAAGAAACATAAGGAGGATTCGAATGAAAATACTCACCATATGGGAAGTCTGCAACTGGTTGCTCAAGAAAATGCAGGATGGAAGCAGAATGCAGGAACTGAAGGAACAGAAAGAAATGCCTGAAAACTCAAAATGCTTAAGACGAACACACAAAGTGGTAGAGAGGCTACAAAAAAATCTCTGACAGAAACCATGCTGAGTGTCGTAAATTTGCCCAATCTCTGTAGAGAAGATTGCATGATGGATGGTGACTTGAAATTATAGGAACACACTAAATCAGAAGATGGGTCTAGCTAGAGTCAGGATTTGATTTGAGGGAGGAAAAAAAAAAATTCACTGATGATGTTGTTTCCTTAAAAAAAAAAAAAAAGAAAAGAAAAAGTAACAGAAAGAATTACCTGGTGATTCAGTGGTTAGGACTCCACGCTTTCACTGCTAAGGACCCGGGTTCTATCTTTAGTCAGGGAACTAAGATCTCACAAGAGGCTCAGCACAGCTAAGGAAGCAAAAACAACCTCCCCCCCACCCCCACCATAAAGCATCCAGAAAGTTAGGTGAATAAAATCAAATGAATGAAGAGTTTACAGGAGAAATAAGAAGTCTCCAAACTGAGAAAGTATCTTTAGTCAGAAAATACACAGCTTGAAAGATTGAGAAACTTCAGATGAAACGTCAAATATTGCCCAAAGTGTGAACATGGATTGCAACTTCATAGAAAATCAATTGAAGAGAGAATTCACTGCTTAGAAATAGAGAAGAAACATCCCAAAGTGTATAGAAATATGAACTACACATATTTGAAGGGCAGCTTCTATAGGATGACGCCCAAAGACATGGACAAAGAATTGGAAAGAACCATTTCCTTCTATCAAAATCAGACTTTTTTCTGTGAGGAAAGAGTTTAAGAAAATTGAATGGTGGCTCTCTTGACAGAAAGATCACCAATCAAAGAAGAGATACTAGTGAAATAGGAGTTTAAGTTTCAGCCTTTTCTGAGTGACCTCTTTGATCCTGTTGATTCCACTCGCAGCACACAGAGGCCTGCAAGTATCAGAGGGTCCCCGGGATCTTCCACTCCCAGAAAGAAAAAGGGTCACTCATGCTGGAAAGACTCAAGGATTTAGGGTCACATGAAGGTTTAATTCAACTTTCACCATAGCCAACCCTGGACAGCCAAAATGATATCATGACATTTGCTTATGTTTTTTTCTCTTTAAAAATAATTTTGATTTATATCTTATTTTAACTGTTGTTATTTAATTGATATATAAATGCTCTTATTAAATTGTGATAAAGTTTAATATTTAAGTATTTTTCAAATACAGATTTGTTTAATATAGTTCTATAGATACACAATTTCCTCTTCATTGGATCTTCTAGAATTAGATAGTGTAAGTATTATATTTTTATTTAAATTAAAGAAACACTATTATTTAAACTATCATTGGAATTTTACATGAAGACATTTGCAACAATAAAGACCTTTTCTATTAAAAATTAAATTAAAAAAAAAGAAGGCGGTATAGTAGTATAAACAACAAACCAATCTATTTAGATCCTTAAATTTAACATTCAAAACATGTTCTACTTTCCATAGAATTAACCACTAATAATTACAGGAAAGGGCAGTGTTTTGCCACAGTAATAGTAGGCAGATTTTTGAAAATTAGATAAATTCAGTTATGAGTTCAATTCCTGCCTAAATTTATGCTCCTTTTATATAACTACAATCATATTTGAAAGTACAACAAGCTCAAAAGGTTTACTCAATATTTATAGGTCACCTCCTTTATAGATTTTTGTCTTAGGATGTCTTTGTTTATATTCTGTGTTGGGTATTCTCCATATTTTACTTTTTTGTGGGTCACAACAGAATATTTTTCTAAAGAAACTTTGAACCATATATATATATATATATATATATATATACATACACACACACATATATATACACACACACATATATATATACACACATATTTATATATACATATATATACACACACATATATACATATATATACACATACACACACATATATACATACATATATACACACACACATATATATACACACACATATATATACACACATATTTATATATACACACACATATTTATATATAGATATATATATACACATACACACATATATATATAAACAGACACACACACATATATATACACACACACACACACACACACATATATATATATAAATCCATCAACTTGTTATTAAATGTATGAACTAGGAGGGCTGACCAAAGCAGTGAAACGCAATGTCAGAGCAAATCGTGGCTTTGCAGCATGACCCCGGGAGCTCACCAGAGGTTCTGCTCTGGACCAATTTATCTTAAAACGAGCACAGTCTTTCAAGTAATACCTCAAGATGCTGATGCCTATACTAGGAGATATGATCAAAAACTGTAAATCTTTTTGTCACCATGAATTGTACAAAGCAATCAATCTCAATCCTTTGGGACAAGAACCTGCAAAAAAAAAAAAAATAGAAATTGTATTTCACTCATTCTGAAGGACTAGTAAATCATTTCCAAATAGATGTGTTGTCATGTTGTCTAATGTTTACATAAACACGTGTGCATGTGTATATACATATACACACATATATATGTATATGCATATAAAAACACACACAGAATTTTTTTTCAATAATGTAATGGTTTAATGATTTTCTAGAAACCATGTTTTCAGCATCATTGTTACCTTAGTAAACATACTTCAAAGGCTAAAATGAAATTTTACTTTTTGATTTTTTTTTTTTTTGCTGTGTATTTTATTTTCTGAGGTACTAATTTTCAAGAAAATGTGCATGTATTACTTTAGCTTATTTTTTTTTTTTGTATTCTAGAACCCTACTAGATTTTAACTTCTTACCTCATATCACTTTTATGTTGCTTGAGTTGTTTCTATGTGAATTAAATGACAATGTGTTCTTTAAATCTTAAAGCTGTAGTTCTTCACTGCATATCAGACAGTGAAATTCAGTAGAAAGTGCACTGGACCAAACACTTCAGTGGGATCCTCACATGCTGATGTTCACATCCTCTTCCTCAGGGAAAGTTCTTCTTGTACCTAATTCCTCAGCAGTGAATGCTGTACACCAGTATATTTGTGCATCTTTTGGGGAACAGTTTTGTGGAAAATAAAATAACTTGACCATCTGAGACAGTAAGGATCTCTTCTGACTTACAGTTTTCATATAACATAATATAGAAGCATCTTAGGAGAGATCTTGTTTTTGATAAGGAACATTTTCTGGTTTTGACAACAAGAAACTTACTAGAAGCCCTTTTATTAATGGAAGCAACTTATATATATTATCAGAAACTCAAATGCAGACACTCAGGTTATTTATGGGAGTATATATATTTTGACATGTGCAAATATCTTGATTCTTAGATTTCTAACTTTTAGAAGATCCTATATTTACAAACCTTCCCTTGTAGCTCAGTTGGTAAAGAATCTGCTTGCAGTGCAGGAGACCTGGGTTCAATTCCCAGGTCAGGAAGATCCCGTGGAGAAGGAAATGACGACCTACTCCAGTATTGCCTAGAGAATCCCATGGGCAGAGGAACCTGGCAGGCTACAGTCCATAGGGTCTCCAAGTTTATGGGGTCACAAGAGTCAGACACGACTGAGCGACTAAGCACACAGACATATACACAAAGTATTTCTTATCGTGCTTTTATCTACCCTAAGCTTTCACATGTGTTTAGCTGAAGAGTGCTGAGGAAAAATGCTGTATTGATATGACATGCTAAAAATGCATTGAATTTAAAAAATCTATAAATATTGTACTTTTTGTCAATAGCAATAACAACATTTTGTCAACTTGACTCTTTGTCAAGTTCTGTAACTGAATTACATATTATGTGAAAACTAATCAAATGTTCAAAAACTGGCCTCCACCAGTTGAAATGTAAAAAGCAAGCACGGAAAAAAAAAAAAAAAAGCAAGCACGGAATTTTACTTGGAAGTGGAAATCTAATTTTAGTTATAATCTATGTATAAAATCTATATTGCATGTATATATATAGCATGCATATTTATAATATAGTTATAAGTAATCAAATTTTAAAATAAAGATTACACCTTTGTTTACCATTCTAGTTTTGAATTCTTTTATTTAGCTTGCAAGCTTGAAATTGCCTTGGAATTTTAAACTTTTGAGAGTCAAGAATTTATTTTGGAAATTTTGCGTGTCATCATCAGACCATCTCCCCCCTTTCCCTCTCTTCATTTAGGACAGCCTTCTTTCTCTGTAAGATATCTGTCTTGTCCATTTCATTTCATCTGGCCGTTATGACCTAGTGATAGTTTTAGTGATTACATGCAAATTTGTATACTGCATGGATGTGTGTACATTCTAAATTCCTTATAAGAAATACTCAATTATAAAAAGATAAATGGATATTTTTAGTAAATTCAGACTTTGGAAAAGAGTACAGGAGAAGCATTAGGAAGGATGTTTTCACAAGTTTTTCTTCAGAAAACATTTTCAATGATTATCAGAATTAACTATTTTTTTAATATTTATTTGATCATTCCAAACTTTCCAGATACTATAAGTTTCTATACATTTTAGAAAAAAATCAATATTGAAGGCAAATCTAAGTGAAGATTGTATGCTCAGATGTTCAGTCACGTCCAACTCTGCAGCCACATGTACTATAGCGCACCAGTCTCCTCTGTTCATGGGATTTCCCAGGCAAGAATACTGGAGTGGGTTGCCATTTCCTACTCCAGAGGATCTTCTGAACCCAGGCATTGAATCCATATCTCTTAAGTCTCCTGCTTTAGCAGACAGGTTCTTTACCACTAGCACCACCTGGGAAGACTCATGTGATTGCAACCTTCTTTTCTGTTTTGCGATCTAACTGCTTGAGTTAAATCTTTCTAAAATAAAAATGCCAATAAATTTGAGGACATCTGCATAGAGTAAATATTCATGGCTTTTTCTTTATATATCCTGATATTATAGTAATATAAGCATTATAAATCTGCAAAATTTGCTTGCTTGCTTACTTTCAATAAAATCTTTATCAAACTTTATCTCTTTTAGAGTTTATTACTGCCAAAACCAATATGGGAGAAAATGGTTTTGACACATTTTGAAGTAGTTAAAAAAAAACAAAAACAGTTTAGCAGTTTACATAGGTTTGCTTATGTTAAAATTGTATTGCACATGAGAGACGCATAGAGTATATTGGACATATGCTACTGTCACGACAAATTATGAAAAGTAGAGATGATTTTAAGAAACAGCTAACAGTTGGATAAATCTTTAATGTAAATGTTCAAACATCTTCAGGAGTTAAACATGTGATACTAGAGAACTTGTGAGACCAGTTATTTTTTGGGGTCGTGTTACGATTGCTCACTCTGAAAGACCTCTCTTTAATTCTTTAAACTAGACAAGCTTTAGTGGTCTGGCCTAGGGTTACTGATTGATAATAATAAAAATAACTTAACTGAGTCATTACTCTGTTCCTAACCCTGTACTAGGAGATTTTTTCATTATCTCATTTTATGTTCATGGCACAACTATTATTATCCTATAAAGCAGCAGGAAAGATTAACAGCCAGAGATTGGAATGAACCAACCTCTATGGTACCCTTTATGGATGGAAGGCAACTTGAACTCCAGTTAGTCATACTTCAAATCTTTAATATCTTTGTGATACAGTTTCTCTGACTCAAACCCTTAACAAACTCAATAATTTATATTTCTCAGTGTTAGCTTGATATAAATGTAATTATGAAACTATCATTGTTTCATAATTTGAAAAGCCTTTTCTGAGTTAGCACCTACTAAAAGTTCCTACATTTTCAAATAAAATGAGATTCTATATACCTGATCTCTAAATGTCTCTCTATATGGAATATTATGCAAAATATAAGCCATTAGAGATATATAGAGATAGTTCAGGCCTTCATAGTTTTAGTATTGAATAACTTAAAAAAAAACTTGCAGAAATTATTTAAAGAGGTAGATTTCAGTTCAGTTCAGTTGCTCAGTCATGTCCAACTCTTGGTGACCCAATGGACTGCAACACTCATGGTTTCCCAGTCCATCACCAGTTCCCAGAATTTGCTCAAACTCATGTGCATCAAGTCGGTGATGCCATCCAACCATCTCATCCTCTGTCATGCCCTTCTCCTATGGCCTTCAATCTTTCCCAACATCAGGTTATTTTCTAATGAGTCAGTTATTCTCATCAGGTGGCCAAAATATTGGAGTTTCAGCTTCAACCTCAGTCCGTTCAATGAATATTCAGTATTAATTCCCTTTAGGAATGACTCGTTTGATCTCTTTGCCATCCAAGGGACTCTCAAGAGTCTTCTCCAACACCACATTTCGAAAGCATCAATTCTTCGGTACCCAGCTCTCTTTATGGTCCATATTCTCACATCCATATATGACTATTGGAAAACTATAGCTATAGTTAGATGGACCTGTCGGCAAAGCAATGTCTCTGCTTTCTAATATGCTGTCTAGGTTGGTCACAACTTTTCTTTCAAGAAGCAAGCATCTTTTAATTTCATGGCTGCAGTCACCATCTGCAATGATTTTGGAGCCCAAGAATATAAAGTCGGTCACTGTTTCCATTTTTCCCCATCTGTTTGCCATGAAGTGATGGGACCAGATGCCATGGTCTTCATTTTGTGAATGTTAACTTTGAAGCCAGTTTTTTCACTCTCCTCTTTCACTTTCATCCAGAGGCTCATTAGTTTCTCTTCACTTTCTGTCATAAGGGTGGTGTCATCTGAATACCTAAGGTTATTGATATTTCTCTTGGCAACCTTGACTCCAGCATATGCTTCATCCAGCCCAGAACTTCACATGATCTACTCTGCATTTAAATTAGCAGGGTGGGAATATACAACCTCGACATACTCCTTTTTAAATTGGAACTAGTCCATTTTTCCATGTCTAGTTATTTTGCTTCTTGATCAGCACACAGAATTCTCAGGAGGCAAGTAAGGTTGTGTGGGTCCCATTTCTTTAAGAAAAATCCACAGCTTGTCGTGATTCACACAAAGATTTTGGCATAGTCAATAAAGCAGAGGTAGACATTTTTTCTGGAATTATCCTGCTTTTTCTATGATTCAATGGATGTTGGTAATTTATCTCTGGTCCCTATGCCTCTTCTAAATCCATCTTGAACATCTGGAAGTTTTTGATTCACATACTGTTGAAGCCTATCTTGGAGAATTTTGAGCATTACTTTGCTAGTGTGTGAGAGCAGTACAATTGTGCAGTAGTTTGAACATTCATTGACATTGCGCTTCTTTGGGGTTGGAATGAAAAGTGACCTTTTCCAGTCCTGTAGCCACAGCTGAGTTTTCCAAATTTGCTGGCATATTGAATGCAGGAATGCCACAGAATCATCTTTTAAGATTTGAAATAGCTCAGCTGAAATTTCATCACCTCCACTAGCTTTTTTCATAGTGATGCTTCCTAAGGCCCACTTGACTTTGCATTCCAAGGTATCTGTCTCTAGATGATTGATCACATCATCATGATTATCTAGGTCATTAAGATGTTTTTTGTATAGTTCTTTGTATTCTTGCCACCTCTTCTTAATATCTTCTGCTTCTGTTAGGTCCATCCTGTTTCTGTCCTTTATTGTGCCCACATTTGCATGAAATTCCCCTTGGCATCTCTAATTTTCTTGAGGAGATCTCTAGTCTTTCCCATTCTACTGTTTTCCTCTATTTCTTTGTATTGATCACTTTGGAAGGCTTTCTTATCTATCCTTTCTATCCTTTGAAACTCTGCATTCAGATGGGTATATCTTTCCTTTTCTCCTTTACCTTTTTGCTTTTCTTCTGTTCACATTTTTTCTCAGGCATTTGATTTAGGTCATACCTGAATGGTATAGAGTTTTCTGCTACTTTTTTTCTTTCTCTTGACTTCCTACTTTTGCATTCCATTCCCCTATAATGAAAAGGACATCTTTTTTTTTGGTGTTAGTTCTAGAAGTTCTTGTAGGTCATCATAGAACCATTCAACTTCAGCTTCTTCAGCTTAGTGGTTAAGGCATAGATTTAGATTATTGTGATATTGAATGGTTTGCCTTGGAAACAGGGATCATTCCATCATTTTTGAGATTGCACCCAAGTACTGGCAACTCACTCCAGTATTCTTGCCTGGAAAATCCCATAGATGGAGGAGACTGGTAGGCTACAGTCCATGGGGTTGCAAAGAGTCGGACATGACTGACTTCACTTTCACTGCATTTTGAACTCTTTAGTTGACTATGAGGGCTTTCTCATTTCTTCCAAGCAGTTCTTGCCCACAGTAATAGACGTAATAGTCATCTGAATTAAATTTGCCCATTCCAGTCCATTTTAGTTTGTTGATTCCTAAAATGTAGATGTTTACTCTTGACAAGTCCTGTTTAACCACTTCCAATTTACCTTGATTCATTAACCTAAGATTCCAGGTTTGTATGCAATATTTACAGCAGCTGACTTTACTTCCATCACTAGTCACATCGACAACTGTGCAGGGTCTTTGCTTTGGCTTTCTCTTCATTGTTTCTTGAATTATTTCTCCGCTCTTCTCCAGTAACATATTGGGCACCTACCAACCTGGGGAGTTCATATTTCAGTGTCATAACTTTTTGCCTTTTCACACTGTTCATGGGGTCCTCAAGGCAAGAATACTGAAGTGGTTTGCTATTCTTTTCTCCAGTGGACCACGTTTTGTCAGAACTCTCCATCATGACCCATCCGTCTTAGGTAGCCCTACATGTCATGGCTTATAGTTTCATTGAGTTAGACAAGACTGTGATCCATGTGATCAGAAAGCAGTTGATTTTGGGGAAACAATTTTCTATTGATTTCACTAAATTTGTATTAAGCTTTGTGACTGTATTGGTTATTCAAATGCTGCACAATTGGATGGTGTCATCTCGATTCCTCTAGAAAGTTCTTTCCCATAGGACTTCATCACAGCTTCTGCTTTGGAGAAGAGGCAATACCATGAAGCTCTGTTTGAAGAATATTTACTACATATATGAATTTTTTTTCTGAAAGATACTGTTTTTATTATATTATAAAAATTGTTTTGAAAATATTCTTATAAAATTGTAGAAATGCTCCTATACCAAAAAATAAAATAAAATAAAAACAAAAATCCTGAGGTTTCTTCAACTGAACATTACAGTGTGTACTACTTTAATCTTAGCTTGGATAAAATTCAAACTCAAATTTAACATACAGCTGTAATGATCTCTTCGCCATGCTTGTTTGCATTATTTTTCTCTAAAAGTCAGAACAATACACTTAACTGTCTAATTGAGTTCTTCTCATTTCCAAGTATTAACTCATGACGTTCTCTTCCAAATCTGGTCCTCCTCCAATGTCTTAGTAAATGAGGCTAGCTTCTATACGTATATCATCTTGACACCAATTTTTTCTTCATGTTCTATCACAAAGCTTATGCATTTGACTTACTTAGTATCATTCACATTTTCTATTATTCTCTTTCTAGAACTGTCATTTCTTTCCTGACTTATACTTGTCTTACTCTGATATTTCTATGCCACTTCTTTTTATCCTTCAATTTCCAGGGTAGCTCAGGCGGTAAAGCGTCTGCCTGCAATGCAGGAGACCTGGGTTCGATCCCTGGGTCAGGAAGATCCCCTGGAGAAGGCAATGGCAACTCACTCCAGTATTCTTGTCTGCAGAATTCCATGGACAGAGGAGCCTGGTAGGCTACAGTCCGTGGGATCACAAAAAAATCGGACACGACTGAGTGACTTCACTTCACTTCACTTCTCCATACAGAAGACCTTCTTTTAATTGCAAATGAAATCTGATGACACCATGCCATTTGTTAAAGCCACTCATCGAATTCTTATTGATTCAAAGCATAGATCCAAATAGAAATAGTAAAGTCTGTATAGTCTGGCCCCTTCTTACCATTCCAACTCCATTTTGTGTGACTTTCCACATCGTTACTCACACATTGTTGACCTTGGCTTTACTGTAGGTTTTCAGAGATAACACATTCCTTTTCTCTCATAGCCTTTACACATTCTTTACCACTTCAGAGTATAACTTCTCCTTGCCCCACTCATCATATCTTATTAGTGAATTCATATAGTATTTCAAAATTAAGTAAAAAAAAAAAAAAACAACATCATTTTCTACCGACTGTCCTTTCTTCTTTACCAGATCATGCCTAGGTGATTTTGGGGTCAAAAAGAAAGCTATTGAGCCATGATGTTTAGAGAGTTTCTAAAAAAAGGAAGGGATCAGTATATTTATCTTCCATAAACATAAGGATGTGAAGAACTAATGAGTAATAATTTTATGAGAAAAATGAGACAATATAATTGAATTATGCAATAGAAATATGAGAAAATAGCAAAAAAAAAAAAAAAAAGCTTGGTTTTTTTTTGGGGGGGGGATTAATGAGGAAAAAGCAATGGTGTATTATAAAGTTCAGGAATATTTTCCTTCAGATGGCTATAATAAGGACACATTTTTAAGGAGAGTGGACATTCCATGCACTAAATGTAGCTTGGAGAACCAGAGTGACTTACCTATAGAAGAAAATACTAACCCTAAATGTTCAATTAGATGAACAAAAAATGCATCAGTGTTTGAATGTAAAAGCCAGAAAAATAACAGTTGAGAGTGACTCTAATATAGCTCTAGAATAGATGACATTATTATCTTAAAATTTAATGTATGTTTTTCATAGACCAGTTATTCCTTCACTTCTGAATTTGGTATGTTTTGAATTTTGATAAATTAGAAGAGATGAAATAGAGTAGAGAAATACTTTTTAAAAAAATATTTCTGTTATAAAAACTACAGAGATATCACTTTTGTTTTCTGCCATCCAACCAGCATTAGATTTCCCATAATCGCTAGTCTGAGGTGCACCCAAGTAACAGGGCTCTGAGTAATAGAGTTATCCTTCTCGTTCGAGCAGTGGATGAAGTAAGTGATGTTCTCTCAGCAGGGGCCTGGGCTATTTTCTGTCTCTTAAGGGCATCTGTTTTTCTTTTTTATACATCTGTAAGAGCAAGCATATTTGAAAACCCCTTGAGGAGATATCTTGCTCCAATTAGATACTACCATAGCCTTATTTAGAGATAGAGAACAATGCAACTAATAGTATTTCCATAAAGTTTAAAAATAAACAAGCACAAAATATTAGTTAAAAGCCAACTTGTGGCTTTCACACAATTTCTGGCTTAATCCAGTGACCCACATTGTGGAGACTTTACTGTTTGCAAGCTCTGAAAAAAATACTTTTTGGCATTTTCAATTACTAAATGTCACATTATCCATGGTAAAGATACCAAGTGTTTATTTTATTTTATTTTATTTTTCTCATCTTCCAGAAGGCAGGTATAACTGATGTAATGTTTTCCTCATGGAAGTGGAGACTTTAAATCAATTTTCCTGAAATTTAATTATTGTCTGTATCATATTAAGTCCTGGGGATCAAAGAAAGTGATGCTAGAGTTGAGTCCTAATGAATTCAAGAGTTGAGAAGTTTGCTTGGTTATTAAGGGGAGAAATGGTATTATAGAAATGTAGATAGGTGCCACATTACAAAGAAACTTCCTGCTATACCATGGAATTTCAACTTGACGTTACAAGTGATAATGACTCATCAAGGAAGTTAAAGGGAAAAATGATATGATCAGATGTAAATTTGACAGAACTACTTTGGAAAGCACAGCAGAGAATTCAAGAGGAAAGGGAATAGAGAAGGAAGACCTATTAATAGACTGTTGCCTTAAATTGGGTTAAAGGTGATGAAGGCCACTGTGAAGAGCTACCATTAGATGCAAACCTATTCATAAAATTAAATTGAGCAAGCCCTGTGACTAGATGTGAAGGTTACTGACATGTCAGAAGTTAGATGGCCCCAAATTATCTGGATTATTTAGGAAAATAAATCAAGAATTGATGGTAGATTTGAGAGTAGCAAAGGTGAAGATATTAACCCTACTCTGTTTTGCTTTCTGAGCAGATTTGCGTGCAAATTCTGCACCAGTGATGTCTCTTTTATACTCCTGTAGTCACTCTTTTTCTCCTTTCAGCCTGCTAATTACTTCTCTTTGCATCTTTCCTGGTTTAATCATAGTACTTGATATGTAAAGGCAGAAGGACAAGAAGGAACACATGTTAGTTAGCAAGTGTGATCCAGCAACACAAGTAGTAGCATAGAGCTACTCGGATTACGTTCTCGTTTCAAACCTCAGTTAAAACAACTAAGTGCTTAGCAGTGTATATTTGTATGCATACCACCCCTGAGGCCCATCATATCCCATGATTTGTGAACTTATTTCTTACCAAATGACTTATAAAGAATGTTTATGTTTATTCTAGAATTATGCTAAATCTAGAGTTATGCTAATCTAGCCTCTAGCATTAGGGAACCTTTTAGGCAAATGTACTCTTGAGCATTTGTCTGATTTCAGACTCATTTCTTTTTTATATGTATCTCTTCTTTTACTTTTTGAATTTCATTATATGCTGAGTTTTCTTATACAGCTCACTTTCAAACATTTTTGCCATTTTTATGCAATTTTCATATGCACTATTATCAGATTGCTCTCCATAATTTTCTATTTGAATCATATAACTTTTTAAATGAACTTGGCTTTACAAAAAATTTAGTAAAACTATATATGCTGTCTCATTTTGCAAATTAGTTAAAAACAGTTAATTCCACTGAGAACAAGTTGCTTTGAGAAGCAGTCAAGTTATACAATGAAAAAGAACATCAGACTGAAGGAGTAAAAATGTTTCAGAGATATTGAAGTATGTCATGAATTAAAGCTCTTGGTAGTAATGACAGAAAAGAAACAAGTGTACAGAGTAAATATAATGATCTTGAAGAAGAAGAGTATATACTAGGAGAGAGGCAGAACCACAAAGGCCTCAAACAACAGATTTAGTGACCCACCTAAGGGTTGTTTGATATAGTTTGCTTCTAATGGCAGACAAAATTGTTTAGGCCAGTAGCCTTATCAATAGACATTCCATGCAAAGGATGCAAAGCTGTCCTTTTTCAATACAAAGGATAAGTGCTCAAGCCATACTTTGACAAGGGCACCCTGAAATACAATAATGCATTTTGCCTTTGAAAATGTGTTACTGGAGGTTATATATAGTTTGACAGGGTAGCAAGAAGACGCGCTGTTATAAACTGATCTATTGTATGGTGGCTGATAGAGTGAAAAAGCAATATGATTTAGAAAGGAGGTTACTCTAGGGGTCTTATTAGAGTATATAAAGGCTTAGGAAGCAAACACAAGACTTGGGAAAGTTGAATTTGTGCTGAGCTGCAATAGGATTCATGAACATGACTTGAAATCCCAACAAACCATGTGTGCTTCACCTGCTGGGTTAAATGTTCATAGAAACTTCAAAGTTTAGAACTTTATAGTACTTGTAACATCAATAAAAGTTCTATATACTTCAGTGTGTTAAACTAGGTTCTGTGATTTAAAACTTACCTATTTAAATAAGTGGGTTTATTCATTTCTGAGATAAACTAATTACCATATCATAGATTATGATTAAAAAATAACATAATGTTAGTGGCTCAGTCGTGTTGGACTCTTTGTGATCCCACATACTGTAGCCCGCCAGGCTCTTCTGTCCATGGGATTCTCCAAGCAAGAATACTGGAGTGGGCTGCCATTCTCTTCTCCAGAGGATCTTCCCAACCCAGGCACCAAACCCAGATCTCCTGCATTGGAGACAGTTTCCTTACCATTGAGCTACAGTGAAGTTGGCATAATAAAGACAGTTTAGGTCCAATCCAAGTGGTATACTGGTAAATGCCTAACAAGTCACTCTCTGGGAGCAAAAAGCCATGATTTTCAGCATTTACCAAATTCCATGGTTAAAATACTTTAGATGATTTCAAGATAAACTGGCATAAAACTAAAGACAGAGTTTTGAGAAATGATGCATGCAATGTGCTCTCACAAATCTGGTAGGAACCAACTCCAGAACATCATAGAATTTAGATTAAAAGTGTAATTTCAATAAAGATATCATATCATGATTTTCTTTAAAAAAAAAAAAAGCAGGGGGAAATTTAGAATCAGAATAATTTGACTGAAAATGTTATCTCTTAAATTAAAATCATTAATATAGTATAGATAAACCCTAGGATTTTAGAACTGGCAGAGTTCTTAGGGATAGAAGGTCACCAATCAAAACCATAAAATGGATTATCTCAATGACATATGGCCAGTTTGTATTAACTTCATAACTGACATCTTCTGGCCCCAAAATATTTCAATGTTCTATTATGCTCTTCTATTACCAATATAATGGAAAAGTCATAATTAAATCAAATAGATGCTGTCTCTACTAAAGGAATAAGTTGAAGTCTGGTGGAGTTTAGAAAAATCCTTGCTGCAAAATCATTGTGCTGTTGAAAATTATAATAAAAATAAATACACAATTAAGAAAATGGCATTGATAGAGGAAATGAAATTTGTTTAAGGTCACATAGTACAGGTAGTTAGCAAAATACATCATGCTACTATTATGGGTAATTTGGGTATGGGTTGCAAGATTGATGTGGGTTTTCATTACTAAAACCCTGATTTATTTTAATGTTATTTAATTGACATTTCAAGAAAAACATGAGAAACAAAAATAACTTCCATAGTTTGTGCATATGATTAGGTGAAGAAAATTACAGTTGTAAGAAAATAAAATAGTAAAAATGTTGATAGAAGGAATTCCACCTCATTGATACCTATTGGTATGGAAACAAAATTCTGTATTTCACATTTTAATTTTACAGATTTCATAGATTTAGGTGCTGGCTAGGAGACTGGCTACATATTTCAATAAATTAACTCACTTGTGGTATTAGTAAATGGTCATAGCTAATCATAACATGTCCTTTAAGGAAGAGGTCCCCAACCTCCGAACTGTGGACTGGTACCTCCCATCAGATCAGCAGTGGAATCAGATAGAAATAAAGTGGAAAAATTGTCTTCCACCGAATTGGTCCCTGGTGCCAAAAAGTATGGGGGCCAGTGGTTTAAGGCAGTTTCTTCTCACAGTAAACCTTTATTGATTAATTAACACCATGGTGAAATGATCTTCAATAAAATTAAAGACTCCAACAGGAGTCAACAAATAAAATTGGTCTTCAAATTCTACTTAGGTAAATTCTTCATAAAGTAAAACCAAAGCAAATTGGAAAAAAAATTAACTCTTTACAGACATAAATTGTGGCCATTCAATGGTCAGAACAACTATGTAGTTTCATCTGTAGAGTGAAATGTCTGTTATGTGAGTAAAGCTGAATTTGGAGGGTAGTTCTCCCCCAACTTCTGAAGCATTTTAGGTTTAATTTTCTGCTTCTCTCCTCACTCTCTCTCCCTCTCTTTTTTCCCCTTTCTCTCTTTCTTCAATCTGTACATGTTAAATTTTTCTTTTTTCTAGCTAAAGAGTAATGTTCAACCCTCTAGTCTGAGTTCTTTCTGCTGGCTAAGCAATCCAGGGACAACTTTTGATTTACATTCTTATCATGCAATTTTTTTAAGCTGATAATTCTAATAAGCATTTCACTCATTCCCCTATGGATTTGTGCAACCATCTCAAGCTTTTCACATTTTCCATTCAAACTGTATTTTACATTGCCTGTCATTTCTCATATGTTTCTGAAACTCTCCTCTTTCTGCCTCTGTGTTTTTGGGGAAAAGAGTGGAGCTGAAATGCTATTTCTTCTTTAAGCACAAAGTATTTGGTTTCTATATTAGAGGCATACATTTTCCTGAGAACTCTATTGAGTTGTTTTGACTTGTTAGCCAAAATTCTTATTATTAGCCTGAAGAATCTGTGTTGTTTAGTTTGAAAAAGTAAATTGTGCAAAACTGAAAGCAGCTTGTAAAGTGCAAATGCCTTCACCAGCTAACCAGGCAGTTTTGGTGTGATAGTAATTTGAAAGAACCTCATTCTGAACCTCTTGAGTTTGCTCTCTGTAGTGTTGAAGTTTAGTCGCTCAGTCATGTTTAGCTCTTTGTGACCCCATGGACTGTAGTCTGCCAGGCTCCTTTGTCCACAGGATTTCCCAGGCAAGATACTGGATGGGTTGTCATTTCCTTCTCCAGGGGATCTCCTGGGATCAGGGATGGAACCCGGGTCTCCTTCATTGACCTGTGGATTCTTTACCACTGAGCCACCTGGAAAGCCTATATGTAGTGTTACCTCCTCTATGAAACCTGTGTTTAACTGTGTATACATATTGCTTATCATTATATCTACAAAGAGAGTTATTCAAGGAAACGTGTCAGTTTGTTTATACTTTGCATCTTCAGGAAATGTAAAGAGTTACTTGACACTAAATATTTGAACACATTTACATATATAGTCTAAGGCCATGGTTCTCAAATTTAGTGAGTTTAAAATCACCTGAAGTGTTTGTTGAAACGTGTTTCCAGGGTACCCCAACCTAGGAATTCCAATTCAGGTAGGCTTGCAAGCTGGCAAATGGCCAGGCTTTGCAAAACCTGGCTTAGGAAACAGTCAATTCAGTGAAGAAAAAAATCTTATCAAACTGTTCCCCTGACTCTTTCTTTTTTTCTACAGACGATTTGACAAGATATAGTAACTGATAAAAAATAACTTATTTAGACAGCTTCTTCAGGTATTTTCCCTCTGTTTATCAAATGATATTAGTGATAGCTTACTTTAAAAGACACACTTTACAAAATATAACTAATGTTGCATATTTTACAGCATGAGTTCATGAAAGCTATTAATTGCATTTCTGAGACAAGCTGTGTACTTCAAACAAAATTTTAGCCTAATGCCTTGGTTTTAAGGTTATGATTTGTATACAAATAAGGGATTTAAGACTCATCTGCAGTAGGATCAAAGCCTGTAAGAGAGAGTTGTGTTGTCAGCATCATACATAAATATATTAGAGTTTCTCTTAGGGATAAAGCAACAAGAATATTTAATTATTGCAAATTTGTGGGGGGAGCAGTGTATAATATATTATTTATTGTGACATTTCATGCTAGATTAAGCAACATCATAGTAATGCCAAAGCCATTTAGAAGCTAAAGAACTAAAATAGAACTACCCAAAGGACAGAAATTCACCAGAAGTCTTGTTGTTTTATACTAAAAGATTTCTTTGTCAAAAATTTAACTTTTCCAATAGGTATTTCTTTATAAAATAGCTAGATGAACCACATGTTGTGATACAAAGTATTGTTATTTTGTAATGAAAGAAATATCTGGAACAAAATCCAGCTATCTAAAATTGATTTTAAAAAATAGATACCCTACGAAACTGTATTTCCAAGATTTTCTATTTAATAGGAAACTCATATACTTGTAGCAAGAACTAAATATAACATTTAGAAATATTTTTATTATTTAACTATTTTTATGTTTTTAATGATGCATTTTCAGTTAAATTGTCCTTTTTTCACCAATAGGACTAAACATAAATTAAATTTATTAACTTGCAATATTTCCATCTCAGAAGTTAAAATACTGCTAGACGGAGAAGACCTTACACCCTCCAAAGTAAAGATTTCAGCACGTATCCTTCAGATACTAGAAAACAGAAAAAAATCACATACAAGTAGGTATACAATAGAGAAAGGTTATGGAACAGGGCCCCATGCATTTTAAAAGTGGTCTTAAATTGCCACTGTTCTTCAGGACTCTGCTTTGCAATGAAAACAAAAAAAATTGAGTGCTGCTTATAGAAATTAAGAACTTTCGTGTTGGGATCAGGGACGAGCTTTAAATGTGGATAAGTTTCACAAAAACTGCCTGCATAATTTATTTTTTCTAAGTAAATAGAAATACATATAATTGTTGTTGATGGTGGTGATTAATATTGATGTATATAGATATACACAAAATACATAAATTGAAATCTATTATTCATTAACAAATCAGACGGTATGCATTATTATGAAAATGTCCTGTATTTAGACCCAGGCAGTCTCAATATGTTGACTGTGCTAAGTTAATCTTAAGTGAAGTTAAAAGGATCGTGAAAAGTAGGTTGAGTCTTAACTTTTGAGTATCTCAGCTTTACTTTTCAGCTCTGGGTTTGTTCAAATAAAGGCTCTAGTTGTAAAAATCTATGATGTGCATTTCCAATTTTGCAATTTAAGATTCTGCATAAGATGATTAAATGTTAACGTATAGAAAAATATTCAATTGTGTAGATAATTGAAGAGTTTATGCAAAGTTCATCAAAAGTAATAAGGAGAGAAAACAGGAAGTTTTGAGTTTTAATTAGTCATAAAAATTTACATTTTGTATTCATGCATTCTTTGCTAGTTATTGCATATTACATAGTGTATTTAGCCCAAATCAACATGGAAACTAAATCCATTTGTCAAACCTGTTTGCAAATCCTGCCTTTTATTTCATTCTTGTTCATTTACACTGCACTTTGATTTCTCACAGTTCTAGAGGCTGGAAAGTCCAAATTCAAGGCGTTGACAAAGTAGATTTGTTCTGTGAATTTCCAGCCCCCAGAAATGTGAGAAATAAATAATTAATGTTTAGTCAACCAGTCTAAAGGAATTGTTTTAGCAGAGCAGACCAAGGCAAGTAGCAAACTGTTACCAAGTCTGAACCACATGTTTTCGTATAAATATAAGATTTACTGGAAGCATTCTTTGTATTTCAGTAAAGAACAAGTATTAAATATCTCCTATACCTATTTCAAATAGATTTTAAACTGTTTTAATAATATAGCAAAATTTAAAATTGTCTGATGAGAGGATTTTTAGGGCAGTGAAACTATTCTGTATAATAGTGGTCATTGTTGTTCACTTGCTCAATCATGTCCATCTCTTTGCAAGCCCAAGAACTGCAGCATGCCAGGCTTCCCTGTCCACCATCTTCCGGAGCTTGCTCAAACTCATGTCTACTGAGTCGGTGATGCCATCCAACCATCTCATCCCCTATCATCCTTTTTTCCTCCTACCTTCAATCTTTCCAAGCATCAGTGTCTTTTCCAATGAGTCAGTTCTTCACATCAGGTGGCCAAAGTATTGGAGCTTCAGCATCAGTCCTTCCAATTAATATTCAGGGCTGATTTCCTTTAGGATTGATTAATTTGGTCTCCTTGCAGTCTGAGGGACTCTCAAGAGTCTTCTTCAACACTGTAGTTTGAAAGCATCAATTCTTTGGTGTTCAGCCGTCTTTACGGTCCAACTCTCACATCCATGCATTAAACTGAAAACACCATAGCTTTGACTATACAGACCTTTGTCAGCAAAGTGATGTCTCTGCTTGTTAATATGCAGTCTAGTTTTGTCATAGCTTTTCTTCCAAGGAGCAAGTGTCTTTTAGTTTCATGGCTGCAGCCACCATCCACAGTGACTTTGGAACTCCCCAAAATAAAGTCTGGCACTGTTTCCATTGTTTCTCCATCTATTTGCAATGAAGTGATGGGACCAAATGCCATAATACTGGGAGATTCATGTTATACATTTGTCAAAATCCATAGAATGCACAACACAGAAAGAGAACCCTATAATAAAGTATCAGTATTGGTTCATCAGCTGTAACAAGTGTACCTTGTTATTGCAAGATGTTAAAGGGAATGAGTGGTATAGGGGAATCCTCCGTCTTTTCAGTTTTTTGCAAACTTGAAAGTATTTTTAAAAAATTCTATTAATTAAAGAAATTCACCTAGGCAAGTGTTACTTATGTTACTGTTTAACACTAGTAGAACACATAGATTCTCTGTCTACACTTTTTATCACTATTAAGACTATGTTTAACTTATCATTCTAATTTTTTAAAATCTTACTGGCTCACTGACAGAATGAGAAAGATTAGAAAACAAAGAATTAAAAGATTTCAGATAAGTACAATCAGTAATTTCTTTGCCCATATTTCAGATTGACCTATTAAATAGATGGCTTCCTGGTGGCCCAGTGGTAAGGAATCCGCCTTCCAAAGTAGGAGATGCAAGAGACTGGGTTCAATACCTGGGTCTGGAAGATCGCTTGGAGGAGGAAATGGCAACCTATTCTAGTAACCTTCACTGGAAAATCCCATGGACTGAGGAGTCTGGCAGACTACGTCCATTGGGTGTCAAAGAGCAGACACAACTTAGTGACTGAGCATGCACACATTATATGGATACTCATATTTCCATCCTGTCAAAACTGGCCTCACTCATGTAGACCATCTAATTGTCACAATACTGACCGTTTGTTGTAAATAAAATATGGCTAAAGATATGTGTCATCTATTGCCATGAACTGCTTGCTGTTCTTGGGTTCTAGAATACCAAGTTTCAAAGGCTACTTTGAGTCTTGAATATTGAACAACATAAGCATAAGCTGGTTGAAATGAAGACTCACTTTTCTTTTTTTATGCATGAACGAATATCCTCTTTCATATTACAACAGCAGTCAATTAGCATTCCTGGTTTATTTTTCATGTGCCTTGACTAACTGTAAAAAATATAATATCTTACAACCCATTATAGAAATATGACTACTACTACAACAACAACAAATGATAATAACATAATAATAAACCACTTTTTATTACTAAGCTTGGCATCTACTAAAACAGTGATTCTGATTCCATAGATCAGGGTAGGATCTATGATGTGCATTTCTAGAAAGCTCATGGAAAATGTACCAGTGTTTTGACCTCAGGACCATGGCTTGAGAACCTCTATACTAAATCAAATCATTAATAACATATCATGCTTAAGCTTTAAGATATTAAGAAGTTTTCATAGTGGAAAAAGGTCCAGTTATGACAGTTAGGCATTTGTCAAGTTTTCTTTCCAAAATAGTTTTAAAGGAAAGTTGTCTAAGAAAGAGCTACTTGTTATTTAGTATGTCTACATTGGTACTCAAGATTTTTTTCATAATTTTAATGGACTAAAATTAGAAATAACCCCTAACACATGCTATTTTGACCTTATGAACATATCTACTTACTCATGTCTAATATAGAATCATTTTCTGATATATTTCTTCCAATCCTTAATCTCTAAAATATATTTTAAATTTAGTTCTACATTTCATATTAGAAAAGAATCCATAAAAATGAAAGATAGGACATAAGGGACTTACTTTAATTTCCACAGTTAATATGTGGTAAAATGATGATGAAATTTGCAGGGTTTCTATTTGTATGTCCTTGGAAAGAAAAGTATAGCCCAAAGGACTTCTCTTCAAAGAAACAGGACTTTTTTTTTTTTCTTTTTAGGTTGGAAATTGTCAGGAACAGGTGATAACTGAGACAAAATATTGACAACCTGAAATAGAAAGGTTTTGCACATTGGTAAAGGGAGACATAAAATATTTTTGTTAATCACATTTCTCCAAACCAAAAGGAAAAGAAAGCTAAACAGCATCTCAAAGAAAAGGAAGACAGTGAATGAAACAAACAAGTTTTCTTTTGGCTTCATTTTTTTTTTTTTAACTTGTAAGAGTTAATGCTTATTTTACCTCTGTTAGCTGATGTTGTGTTACATTTGACTTTCAGATTTTTAAAGATGAGGTAAATATATATACATATATGTATATTTATATATAAATATATTTATATATAAATATATATATATATATTTAATTTTTAATTGGAAGATAACTGTTTTACAATGTTGTGCTGGTTTCTGCCATACATCAACATGGATCAGCCATAGATATACATGTGTTCCCTCCCTCTTGAACCTTCCTCCCAATCCCACCCCCCACTGCTCCCCTCCCCCCTAGGCTGTAACAGAACACTCAGTGAACTTCCTAAGTCATACAGAAAATTCTCACTGGCTTTCTGTTTTTTGTTGTTATTCAGTTACTCAGTCATTTGACTCTTTGGGACCCTATTGACTGTGGCATGCCAGGCTTCCCTGTCCTTCACTATCTCCCAGAGTTTGTTTAAACTCATGTCCGTTGAGTCTGTGATGTTGTCCAACAATCTCACCCTCTGTCGTCCCCTCTCCTCCTGGCTTCAGTCTTTCCCAGCATCAGGGTTTTTTCCAATGAGTTGGCTCTTCTCATCAGGTGACCAAAGTATTGGAGCTTCAGAATCAGTCTTTCCAATGAATATTTAGGGTTGATATTCTTTATGATTGACTGGTTGATTTCCCTTCAGGCCAAGGGACTCTCAAAAGTCTTCTCCAACAGCACTTTGAAAACATCAGTTCTTTGGTGCTCAGTCTTCTTTACGGTCCAGCTCTCATATCTGCACACGACTACTAGAAAAACCATAGCTTTGACTATCTATTTTATGTATGGCGATTTACATATTTCAGTGCTACTGTCTCAATTTGTCCCACCGTATCCTTTCCCGCTGTGCCCACAAGCCTGTTCTCTATGTCTGTATCTCTGTTGCTCCCTACAAATAGGTTCATCAGTACCATTTTTCTAGATTATATATATATGTGTTAATATATTATATTTGTTATTCTCTTTATGATTTACTTCACTCTGTATAACAGGCTCTAGGTTCATGCACTTCACTAGAACTGACCTCAGTTTGTTTCTTTTTATGGCTGAATGATTGTATATATATACCACAACTTCTTTATCCATTGATCTGTCAGTAGACATTAAGGTTGCTTCCTTGTCTTGCCTATCATAAAGAATGCTGCAGTGAACATCAGGGAATGTGTGAAAGACAAGGTAAATATTTTGGGGTACGTTTATGAACCACAGACCTCCTAACAGCTTTTGTTTCACAGAATCTCAGTTGCCATAGCATTAGCAAAATATGTGTAATTTTTGTTATTTAATTAGAAGAAGAATCAAAATTGATATATTCTTTACCCAAAGCACAGTATGAATGCCTGTCAGTATGTTTAGACTCAGTGATTAAAAGATCAGACTTAAGGTGAAGAAAGATGCTACAATGTGACTTTAAGAAAAGGTATATTCATGTCAAAGAATTGTAGGCAACTACACAGGCAGAGCTAAGGAATATCAGGAAATTTTGGTGCTTTTTACATCATGAAGATCTATTTTCAGTCCATCCTATATTATTACACTCTCCTTATATACATTCTTATTGTTAAAGATGGAGTAATTCTCATTAAAAGTAATCATCAACTATTTCTTGTTGTTTTAAAATATTTCTGTATACAAGTGTTTCTAATTTTATGACTCTAGACAGTATTTAGGAGCTAACTTAAATTACGGTTGTCATTTCTTTAAATTAATTATTTAGCTTGTAGAAATTAATTCATGAAGAAAAAATCATGTCTTCAAAGTCAAGAAGGATAAGAAATATTTACTCTCATATGTTTCTTCTCAAGCTGCACATTGATTAGTAAGAATTAATCTTTTGTGGTAAGTTTGCCATGTATCCTACAAACATATAGGCAAACTGATTACCTATATTATGCTCTTGCATCTTTTCCTTTTCCTTTCCAGTTAAGATATTTTCATTTTTTGAAATTCAGCCTACTATTTGTGCTTTGGTGATGTGTGCAGCATTTTGGTTCATTTGCCATATTTACTCACATATTGGTCACCATGGGTAATTGTTGTCTGCGTACTTTTGTATAGGTTAATTTGTATTGAGTGGTTTACAAGACAAGAGAGAAAAGGGCAGTAATTATGTCAGTAAATATGGCATATAATTCCCTTTCTGTTTAATCAGTATGGTGGCATTAAGTATCAAAACAAAAATTAATTTAATCTATTTCTTGACATTTTCTGTTGCTATTGTTTATAGAAATAGTTGAGAAAGAAAAAAATTGAGTTTGTTTGGTCCTTATTTGTCACTGATAACTTCAGTTTGTGTGTTTGTTCTTTCCCTAAGGGACTGACATTAGAGTTCAATGCAAGTTTTTATGTGTACATACATATTTCACTCTTACATTTTAATTAAAAGTGTTAATTAATTATGTATTATAATCTGCACATATGAAACTTTTAGAATGTCTATAAATATACATGAACCACACAGGATTGTAATAACAACTTGTGATATTTTTAAAGTTTTGTAATTTGCTTAAAAATCTCTTCAAAAAACAAAAATCATTATTATTCCTGAATGCCAAGAGCAAAATTAATCATTTGCAATTAAAATAACATCTCAGTCTTCTAAAATACTTTTGTATTATAGCTTCCTTTCACTCCTACTTATATTAATGTTTAATAGGACTATTCATATATAAAGATTTTTGCATATTGGTATATACTTCAGAAGTGTATGACTAATTTATGAATATTAACTCATGTCTCTTTGCAAACCAGAGAAAGGAAAGAGGAATAAAGTACCACTGTAGGCCAACCTGTTTTTCAGTCACACAGTTGTGTCTGATTCTTTGCAACACCATGGACTGCAGAAACCCAGACCTCTTTGTCCTTCACCATCTCCCAAATTTTCCCCAAGTTCATGTCCATTGAATCAGAGATGTTATCCAACCATCTCATCCTCTGATGCCCTCTTCAGTCTTTCCCAGCATCAGTGACTTTTCCAATGAGTTGGCTGTTCCTATCAGATGACCAAATACTGGAGCTTCAGCTTCATCCATCCTTCAAATGAATATTCAGGGTTGATTTCCCTTAAGATTGACTGGTTTGATCTCACTGCTGTCCAAGCTTCCCAGGTGGCTCAGTGGTAAAGGATCTGCCAGCTAGTGAAGGAGGCCAACCTAGAATAATCTAATTTCACCTCTGAGACTGTGGAAGGACTTGACTTTCCTGAAGCAAATGGCATTAGTACAAAAGCTTGTATTTGTTGCCAGGAAGCAGAATTTGGGGTGTGGCTGTTGAATGTTTGTCTTAATTAGCAACTGTGTGTTTTTTCACTAGAATTTTCCTAGTCCTTGTAATTTCCGGTGACCTGAGCCTTATGTGGCCTCTTTAAAGTTCAGCAGCGTGTAGCTCTCATTGCTTTGTATTTTCTCACTGTTAGTTTCATTTACTGACTTTTAGATTTTGCATATGAATCTAATTATGCTATAATAATTTGCTGGTCTCCACATCAGCAGATTCGCCAGGTCTCAGACACTAAATTCTTTTCTGAAAATTTATACTTGGTCTTCCCTATCAGATTTAACTCTTGTCTTTTACTTACATGAGCATGTGATATCTGCCAGAGACCTCTTTTAAGCTTTCCCTGCCTCGTCCTTTGTCACCCAGTTTTTTGTAGGAGTAAAATCTGCCTGCCAGTACATTATATTTTAAAAATATATGAAAAATTATTATTATTATATTGCAACATGTAGATTTCTGCCAATAAGTTAACACAACACTAGAATATTTTTGTGAGAAGTATATTTTATTTAGAGAAATTTTGATGTAAATTAGGCTCAGACTTTTAAAAAACTACTCATCACAATCTCAATGTAGCTCTTGTAATTTAACTAATTTGAGATTACAAGATTATTTTGTATTATATTTGAAAGCATATAAATATAGTAGACTCTAATAAACAAAAATTCTACTTGGTAAGAACTTGAAAAATCAATTTATTTCATCTTCTTACCAAATTTAAACTTCCTAATGCCCTGACAAGTAAGTAAGAAAAAATATTTTTAAAATGGCTCAATTCTATACAGAGGGATAATACAATTATACAAATTCTCCTCAATATAAGAAAAGTTGAGAGTATGTAAGTTTGACATTTATTAACATAGTAAGTGCACTTTGGAATAAAAGAGATATTAATTCATATCTGAAGAGATTCAAACACTGCAGAAAAAAATCAGAAGGTCAGACACTCCTAGTGGACAAAAGCTAAGTATGTCAGTCAAACCATGTATGACCCCAGATTACCAACAATATGACATGCTAGAGTTGAGACTTTGTCATAGTATCTCAAGGTTCTCCATAGAAACAGAGAATAAACACACACACACACACACACACGTTTGTCTTAATTGACAAGTACCACAGAAAGCTGAAATAAAGGGCTCTGGATCTCCTGCCGTGTATTCCAAACATCATCCTATCTGGTGGGTCTAGATCTGGCTTCCTGGCTTCTTAAATGGTTTTTAAATTGGGTCTGCCCTCAAGAGATTATAATTTCTCATGTACTACTGGTCAGTTGTGATTTTCTTATATCTATTTAAAAATTTCTTTGATTTTATATGATTTCTAATGTTTAAATCATCACTTTTGTGACTAAAGTAAAACATACTAACCTATATAAAATATTTTCATAAACTTTTGAAAATATAATTAATTGAAAAGCATGTTTCCCACCATATGTTAACCTTCATATATTAATATTTGATAAAATTTGATAAATATTGATTAATATAAGGTTCTGTTTATTCAAAAGCACATGATTTAAGGATAGCAGTGCTAAGAGGGCTAAAATAGAAAAATATAAAAAAGAAATTCATCTGGTATTCCTCCAGATAAGAGAAGCATATGTCTGCTTGTTCAGTCACTCAGTCATGTCTGATTCCTTGTGACACCATGGACTAGAGCACACCAGGCTTCCCTGTCCTCCACCGTCTGCTGGAGCTTGCTTAAACTCATGTCCATTGAGTTGGTGACGTCATCCAAATATCTCATCCTCTGCCGTCCCCTCTCCTCCTGCCTTCAGTCTTTCCCAGCCTCAGAGTTTTTTTCAAAGAGTTGGCTCTTCACATCAGCTGGCCAAAGTATTGGAGCTTCAGCTTCAGCATCTGTCCTTCCAATGAATATTCAGTAATGATTTCCTTTAGATGACTGGCTTGATCTCCTTGCTGTCTAAGAGACTCCCAAGAATCTTCTCCAGCACCAAAGTTCAAAGGCATCAGTTCTTGGGTGCTCAACCCTTTTTATTGTGCAGCTCTCAGCTCCGTACATGACTACTGGAAAAAGCATAGCATTGACTATATGGACCTTTGTAGACAAAGTAATATCTCTGATTTTAATATATTTCCTAGGTTTGTCATAACTTTTCTTCCAAGGAGCAAGCATCTTTTATTTTCATGTGTGCAGTCACCATCCACAGTGAGTTTGGAGCCCAAGAAAATAAAGTCTGTCACATGTGTCAATTCATGTCTTATTAGGATATACATATAAGAGGTCACAAATGTACTATTTACTCAAATAATAAGTTGGTACATTTCTAATCAATACATTTGCCCTTTTCCCCACCTTCTCCATCGTACATACTTACTTTTAAATAGATAAAGTGATATAAAAATGTTCAGATATAAATTTCTACACTTAATGATTCTCTCTTGGGGACAGTAATGGCTAGTTAGTTGAAAATGTACAGTGTTTTTATATTTTCCTCATGTCCTATTTTCTGCCTTTTTTTTTCTTGAATCACTATGCACAGGCATAATGCAACAGAGATATCTTGATATCAGACTGTCTTTTAAGAACCCTTTCTGTGATGGGATTTCTAAACAAGTTTCTGCAAAGCAGAAAATGTCTCAGAAAAGATCCAGAACTTCCTGCTTGACCTGAAATATGAACACAGCTTTTAGAAAGAAATGAATGAGCACTTTAGGATTATGAAGAGAAGAAATTGATGTCATACTTTTAAGCTGTGATTTTCTTCATGATTTTTTCTCAAATTGAGTCTTTAAAATTTAATGGGCATGATATTTTAAAATCATAATACTTCAACTTGCTTACTACATTATATCTAAGAGGAGAATGATCTATGAAACTGTTTCCATGCTTATTATTAATTATATATTTAAACAATATTTAATCTCCAGAATCACTTTAGTGACCCCTAAAACCAGGAATAATTTATTAAGTTGTAACACTATTCACTTCTGTTTTAGATCTATATAATAAATTTGTAGTTACAATAATTTGGCAGGAAATTGTTGAATGCATTTGGAGAAATACCAAGTAAAGAAATTACAGCTGACTAAACAGTTGGACAAGTAGCTCAGATGGTAAAGAATTTGCCTGTCATTCAGGACACCCAAGTTCATTCCCGGGGTTGAGAAGATCCCCTGGAGAAGGGAATGGCAACCCACTCCAGTATTCTTGCCCGGAGAATTCCATGGACAGAGGAATCTGATGGGCTGTAGTTCATGGGATCGCAGAGTCAGACACAATTGAGCAATTAACACTTTCACCAGTTAAATAGAACAGTACTTGCAAGCAAAACAGAGGAGCTCATTTTATCCAGGTCCATCTGTGGGTGGAATATTAAAGCTGAATATATCTTTTGAGTCAACGTTGTTTGATTAGCAGAACAAATAGTAGAACAGAAACTGTCCACCACTGTTTCCTGAAACTCATTTACTAGATTCTAGATTTTTGAGAGCATGCCTCTTCTTAAGAGTATAATAAGAACCAACCAGTCAACCCACTAATAGTCTAAAAACCAACACTCTATGTCATAATTCCTTTTATCGAAGCATTCAGGTTTAAGAGTCATTACTTTTTGAATTCATAGTAAAATATTAGGAAATAACACAGCAGGTATTGTTTGTCTCTGAAATCCTTCATTCTGAATGGAAGAGCTCTATTATCAATTTGTCCTTGGAAACTGCTGTTATCTTCCAGCAGTTTTTGAAAGTCACAGTAGTGCCAGCATTGTCTCCAACCAATAATTAATTTCATGCAAAACTTCTGTTATAATTTCTAATATGTTTAAATCTCTATGTAAAGGCTATTGAAAACAAGTTCCTACTAGTAAGTAATTACATTTTGCTTGGTTAATTCTAACATTGAGGAAATAGTCATTTTTCAGTTCTTACAGATGAACATAGAAACCCTTGTTTTGTGCTTCTATAACTCCAATGGAATTGCACAATTTGTGATATGTCATTTGAAGCCATGAAGCAAGTTGTTTCCATTCTAGTTAACTCAGAGATAGCTTTTGTATTATTTCCACTGTGGCTGGGTCCCCACACTTGTTATGTCCGTAGTGCTTCTCCATTAATGCTTTCCTAGTCACTTTGTACAAAATGTATCATTATTGAGGTAATGCTGGTGATTTCACTATTAATGATTGAATGCTTTCTCATATTATAAAATTTACATTGATGATGAATGTGTGTATAATTTATATCTAGATTAAAAAAATTAAAAGGTGCATGGTAAACAAATTCATAAAAAAAATGAGCACTCTTAATGGCCAAACAACTTTCTCACTAAGGATGCAAAAATTGAAAAAACATGTATTTATTAGTGACTAAAGGAATGTGCATTATACAAAACTAATTGAGAGGCATTTTTGTGACAATCTGCATGCATCATCCACTTCCACAGTCTGGTGACCCAATGTAGTTTTTCCTCACATTATTTTACCTCTTTAGGTTACTTGAGTTATTGATAATATTAGGGGCTATCTTAAAAGCTTAATCATGGCAGAGCTCCTGTTTGCTGAATGGAGAAAACATTTTTGGGCATTAATAGCAAACTTCTCTGATAAACACCGCAGATTCAGGGAGAAAATTATCCCTTTGGCTGAAAAATTTTTAAGGTCCCAGTTTAATTGACTGTCATTTTGGCAATAAAATATTATTTGAATTTTGAAAGAGCTTCATTAGAGAGTTCAACAAATGTTTCTTTTTTTGGTGTGGAAACAACTCATTTATAATGAAGAAGTCCTAGATATATGGATCAGAAAACTGGGTTTGTGTCCTAATTCTGCCATGTTCCAACTATGTTTAAATAAGTCACACAATCTCTTTATAGTCAGATTTATCATTTATAGTATAAGGATAACAGTATCTTCTTCATAGAATTCTTTTATGATGCAATAATATATGACATATTTGAAAGCATTTTCTGTATTATATGATGAAAGCAGTTCCATGATTATAAATTATGTTTCTTACTGCTGAACTTATAGTAAACAAAGGAATAATACACAGCCTTCTGTCTCAATAAGTAAGAAATATGCACTATAACTATGTTATATTGCACTGACCATATATTGTTAAGTATGTGTATATTTATAATTACTATAAACTCAGTAAGCTATTTTAACATTTTTCTCTATATAAGTTCTTTATCTATAAATTGAAATGATTGCCTGCATTTTTGGCATGGACTCAGGATTAAATATCACTTATTTGCTTTATATTAATCAATATCTATTAAATGTGCAATGTGCACCAAATACTGAGATAATCACTAAAAATAAAAAGATAAAAGATACACTCTGTACATTCTGACTGCAAAATGGGAAACACTTAAATTATAAAATTATCATGATCTAGGAAAAATATTGGCAAATTATGCCCTATGAATCAAATCAGACCCACTGTTTGCTTTTGTATGGCTTGAGAGGTCAAAATGATTTTTTACATTTTTAAATATAAAGTGTAAAATTTAAACAGACTACTAGCCTTTCTGGGAAAATAGTTGCTAATTTTTTCCTGTAGACCCATAAAGCCTATAATCTGGCCCTTGCAGGAGAGTTTGTTGACTTGATCCACAATGTTAACAGAAGTGAATGAAGTAAGAATAGGTGCTTTGTAAAGGAAGTTAGGAAAATTCTACATGAGTATGTAATGGATTCTGTAATCTGGATAATATCTACAGTTAAATAGACAGGAGTGTGACTCTGTGCATGTGTGTGTGTGTGTGTGTGTGTGTGTGTGTGTGTGATAGTTTGGGAAGAAAAGCAGAGAGAGTATTCAAGTATATGGGAGGTGAGAACAAGTCCAGAAAATTCAATTAGTTCAGGAAGACTTAAATTCAAGCACTTTATGTCATGCCAGGAAAATTTTATCCTAAAGCTAGTGGAATCCAGTAGTGGACAAAAAAGGACAAACCGATTATGATCATGTTTTAGTTTTAGAAGGAATACTCAGATGACAATAAATGTATTGGTAACAGACTATCACTATACTCTGCGATTTGTGAATAAGCAGAGAAACAGAGAGATTAGAAGGAGAGAGATAGAGAAACAATAGAAAAACAAAAATGCTTTCATGGTGCACATTTGTGATAGCAAAAGGAGATTGATGGGAAAATAGCTGACAAGAGTCCATGTAAAATGAAGGACAAATATTGAAGATAGATAATGCTTTCAGAATTTGGTCTATTAAGGTAGGATTGGGTGATATTTCCTCAACTATAAATGGAGATTGTATGGCTATTTACTTAATAAGCTTATCAAGAAGACTATGTTATTGAATAAAACGGTTTCAACTATGCCCATTAAGTAGTAAGAACTAAATTAATATTACCTATTACTACACAATTGGACAAGTTTCAAAATCTCAATCCCAGATTTCTGCTCTGTAAAATTAGGATAACACTCATCTTTAGAATTTTTCAGGGAGATATTTGTAAAGAGCTTATATCACAAGATCTGTGGTCAGTGAGAGTTCTTCAAGTAGTAATGCTTATTTTTATTCTTGAATTTTCTCTCTGCCTTTCTCCACAATGAATCATACACACACACATACACTCTCCCTACCAAACCACTGTACATCATTTACATTATGTACCTGCTAAGAGGAAAGAGTCTATCAGTCAGTCAGTTCAGTCACTCTGTCATGTCCAACTCTTTGTGACCTCATGGACTGCAGCACACCAGACTTCCCTGTTCGTCACCAACTCCCAGAGTTTACTCAAACTCATGTCCATTGGGTCAGTGATGACATCCAACCATCTCATCTTCTGTCATCCCCTTCTCCCCCCACCTTCAATCTTTCCCAGCATCAGGGTCTTTTCCAATCAGTCAGTTCTTCACATCAGGTGGCCAAAGTATTGGAGTTTCAGCTTCAGCATCAGTCCTTCCAATGAATACCCAGGACTTATCTCCTTTAGGATGGACTTGTTGGATCTCCTTGCAGTCCAAGGGACTCTGAAGAGTCTTCTCCAACACCACAGTTCAAAAGCATCAATTCTTCTGCACTCAGCTTTCTTTATGGTCCAGCTCTCACATCCATACATGGCTACTGGAGAAACCATAGCTTTGACTGGACAGAGCTTTGTTGGCAAAGCAATGTCTCTACCTTTTAATATTCTGTCTAGGTTGGTCATAACTTTTCTTCCAAGGAGCAAGAGTCTTTTAATTTCATGGCTGCAGTCACCATCTGCAGTGATTTTGGAGCCCAAAAATATAGTTTGTCACTGTTTCCATTATTTCCCCTTCTATTTGCCATGAACAATGGGACCAGATGCCACGATCTTAGTTTTCTGAATGTTGAGCTTTAAGCCAACTTTTTCATTCCCCTCATTCACTTTCATCAAGAGAGTTTTTAGTTCTTCTTCGCTTTCTTCCATAAGGGTAGTGTCATCTGCATATCTGAGGTTATTATTTCTCCCTGCAATCTTGATTTCAGCTTGTGCTTCATCCAGCCAAGCGTTTCTCATGATGTACTCTGCATATAAGTTAAATAAGCAGGGTGACAATATACAGCCTTAACGTACTCCTTTCCCTATTTGGAACCAGTCTGTAGATATGGTTAAGACATGGAGAAACTACAAACATGTGATAGAGTGGTTGGTTGATATGGAGGCAACCCTCAGGAGATGAAAAGGTTAATTTGAAGCCTAAACAACATGAATAGAAGAAAGAAAATGATTACTGTTGATGATAATCTGTCAGTGCAATGAGTTACGTTTGCTGATGATTTGCACAGGATGTAGGCAGCAAGTTTAAGAATGAGCATGAAATTTTAGAGTGGCTATGGAATGGAGAAATAAGAAATAAAAGCATTTTTGAGTAACTGAAGAACCAGCTGAGTTTAAAACCATTGACTTATGGTTAATTGCATAGCTTTCTTCATCCATTCTCTCTCCTTAGTTTACATCAATAAATGAAGGGGTAAGTTTTCAGGGAACAAACTAGAAAGGAGGATAAGATGAAGTAAAATCTTTGGTAAAGTTGAGGGCATTGCTGACATATAAGATGACATAGTATCTTTCTTAGAAAATTTTATGAAGTATACTTGATATACAATGTTGTGTTAATTTCTGCTGTATAGCAAAGTGATTCAGCCATATATATATATAAAACCTGGTGAAAGTCACTCAATTGTGTCTGACTCTTTGTGACCCCATGACTTAGCCTGCTGGGCTCCTCTGTCTGTGGAAATCTCCGGGCAGGAATACTAGAGTGGGTAGCCGTTTCCTTCTCCAGGGGAATCTTCCCAATCCAGGGGTCGCGCCCAGGTCTCCCACATTGTAGGCAGATTCCTTACCATCTGAGCTACCAGGGAAGCCCATATATATATATATATATATATATATGTATAAAATTTTCCATTATGGTTTATCATGAGATATTGATTATAATTCCCTGTAATATACAGCAGGACCTTGTTGTTTATCCATTCTGTATATAATAGTTTGCATCCACTAATTCCAAACTCCCAATCCTCCCCCCCCCCAGAGGCCTTAATTGCTAATCACACTGTGAAGTGTCTGTGAGTCTGTTTCTGTTTCGTAGATAGGTTCATTTGTGATATGACATGAAAGTGAAAGTCACTCAGTCACATCCGACTCTTTGTGACCCCAGTCCATGGAATTCCCCAGGCCAGAATACTGGAGTGGGTACCTTTCTCCTCTTCATGGGATCTTCCCAACCTGGGGATTGAACCCACTTCTTCTGCATTGCTGGCAGATTCTTTACCAGCTGAGCCACAGTGGAAGCCCAAGAATACTGTATTGGGTAGCCCATCCCTTCTCCAGCAGATCTTCTCAACCCAGGGATCAAACCCAGGTCTCCTGCATTGCAGGCAGATTCTTTACCAACTGAGCTCTCAGGGAAGCCTGTGATATGACATAGTATGTTGATTATGAATATAACAGTGCCAGAAGTGGCTTTCTTAAAATTGGGAGAGAATAGAAGGTTGAAGCATTTGGAAATTTCTGTGAATTTGAAGAACTTGGGGATTGGTGATGAAGGAGTAAGTGACCTAAAAAGACTTGGGCCAAGAACTGGTGGGTGTTATGTGTTAAGTCAGGTAAGGCATGTCCAACCCTTTGCGACCCTATGGACTGTAGCCTACCAGGCTCCTCTGTCCAAAGGATTCTCCAGGCAAGGATACTGGAGTGGGTTGCCATGCCCTTCTCCAGAAAACCTTCCTGACCCAGGGATCGAACCTGTCTCTTATGTTTCCTTCATTGGCAGGTGGGTTCTTTACCAGAAGTGCCAATTGGGAAGCCCAAGATTGACACCAAAGTTACCACTGAAAGTGTCAGATCCATTATGACTTGTGATACATTCTAGGTAAAGTTATGGGAAGAAGATATCAGCTTCTTCAGTGAACAGTGGAGGCTGAGTATAGCGTCAGCAGAGGCCACAGATCAGTGGCAGAGGAAAGGAGTTACCTGAAAATTGTTGACTGAGGGTCTTGCATTTTGGAGCATAGTCAAGGATTTTTGTAGAAATGGTTAGCTTCAAGATTATAAATAGAAAATTGGGCTGTGTTCCCTCTCCACAAATTGTGGGAAGGATTTGAATGGTTGAATTCTGTGGTCATTTTCAATTCTAGGATTCTGTGGTTATTTATACTAATAATAACTGAAATCAGAGGGTTTTATTTTATGCATTGGAGGAAGAGATGAGACGTATTTAGTGTAATTGTATCAGTATATTAGTGTACATAAAACATTGCCAAAAGAGTACTCAAAATACAAATTTCAGATCCCAATCTTACACTTACTGGTTCAGGTGCCTTTGAAAGGGCCATAACATTTTATATTTTTAGAAAAAAGCTTTCCTCATGGCAATTAATAAGCTTTACACATATGTCTATAACATATAAACTAAATCCTAAAGTCTCTAACATTGCCGTATTATATCTAGCTGCATTTCCAAGGTCATATTAATCTCATATTACTTAGCAGTTTTCTGACACTACTACACACACACACAAATCACTGTGTTCTGAGCATAATGTTCATTATTCCTTTGATAGCAGAAAACAGGAAAATTCTGAGTAACTACAATTAACACTTCAGGTGAATGCATTTCATTTCTTGACCTATAAGTAATAAATAGATATTGATCAAATGGGCATTAAGATCTTAATTTAAAATAAAGATATACATTTAATTCTGGGTCTTTTTCTTTCTGAAATGGAGGATTTTAAGCTAGTAAAATATTAAATACAAAATATAATAAAACAGCAATCTACTTTTTGAAGTCCAAATTTATCCAAAGCCTAGAGATGTAGACCTGCATAAATTGTTGTCCAAGACAACCCTATATAGTGATCATTTCGTCTATGCATTTCTTTTCTTTCTTTTCTTTTTTTTTAACAAAAGGAAAGTGTGTGTGTGTTTTCCTCCTTAAAACTGGCTGCTAGAATTACTTTTTTTTTTTTGCCTGTGGTTGGTGAACGGACTCAGTGAGGAAAACCATTATGGATTGCCTCATTAGAGGATTCCTGAAATTGCTTACTTGTGACTACCCGCCTGGAAAGCAATCTCTTGCTCCTTTGCCAGAGCGCTAGAGAAGTGGGGGTTATTGAACCCTCTGTCATGTAAGGAGCTAGAAAATAAAGATAGGTTACGCTGAGAGAAATCACAAAACTCCATTGTGCAGATGAATTTTGATTTGCATATTGCCCCATAGACCCAGAGAATGGAATTGTTTTCTCCAATTATAGGTTATATAGAAATATGGCTAGACTAACAATCAGGTGTTTTTTTTTTTTTCCTTTGAATAGCACTTCAGAGCTACAAGTTTAACTATTTATCTGTGAATTGTGTTATTTTGAATGAATCAAAAGAGAACTTCTACAGGAAATGATGCTTGATGCTTAGAATCACACCAGCACACAGACATCACAGCACTCAGAGATTACAATTTGAAGAGTATCTAATTCATTTTCTAGCTGGGTTCAGAATCATTCTTTTGAAAATATGGGACCAGGTTACATCTCTAAGCTTTCTTTATATTTCTAGTGACTATTATACTTTCTGATATCTGTAGGCAATCAGTAAACATTTTTTTCATAAATGATATATATCAATATATTTTTTTTAATTTTGCCAGATTTTATTGTTTGTTAAATTTTAACAGGATTAAAGATATGTTTTCCTAATCTCTTCTTCAGTTTAAGAAAATTTCCTATTTTTTCAGTAAAAAAGAAATAAATTTCTATATTATTTTTATATTACTAACTTTATATTTTATCAACTAAAATCAATGTATAATTTAATTTTAACTTAGATATCAATTTCTTAATTTTATAGTATATCTTACCTGTCTCTTAACCTGGCTTAACTTTTTAATTTTGGGCATGGGAAGTTAAACCTCCAAACAAAATATATAGTACTAGAAATCAAAAACTATTATTAAAATACTGTCATAGAGTTCAACAAATAAGAGCTCATTATGTTTTAGAGACTGTTCTACACATTTGGAATATTCAGTTCAGTTCAGTTGCTCAGTCGTGTCCGATTCTTTGTGACCTCACGAATCACAGCACGCCAGGCCTCCCTGTCCATTACCAACTCCTGGAGTTTACTCAAACTCATGTCCATCGAGTTGGTGATGCCATCAGCCATCTCATCCTCTGTCGTCCCCTTCTCCTCCTGCCCCCAATCCCTCCCAGCATCAGGGTCTTTTCCAGTGAGTCAACTCTTCACATGAGGTGGCCAAAGTATTAGAGTTTCAGCTTCAGCATCAGTCCTTCCAATGAACACCCAGGATGTAGCAGCTATGAAAAAATAAATTATTGCTTTATTCATACTCTTAACTGCACTTTGAATTCTACATTCCTATAAGGATTGTTGGCTACTCAAATTATATATTGTCAACACTGAGTGACTGAGCTGAACTGAATGGATTCTGCTTTGGCTTTGTACAATGTTTCATATATGTCTTACAATATCTAAAGTTAATGGACATTTTTAAACAAATTTCATTATTATCCTCTGAAATTCTAGCCATTCTACTTAATTTAGCATTATCTAAAAACAAAAATAAAATTACTTGGCCATGATCCCTGAATGCCTAAATTATTTGCTCATGTTACAGTGAGCCATTTTAAAGCTAAATGGACTCCTACTGTCTTTCTGTCTTACTGTCTCATTGTCTGTCTCTGGTATCTTCTATCCACTTCAGGGTAGAGGTCTTGTTCAGTGGAGATAGCAAGATACGTGTGCTGTGCCTAGTTGCACGGTTGTTTTTGACTCTTGCGACCCCATAGACTGTAGCCCGCCAGGTTCCTCTGTCCATGGGATTTTCCAGGCAAGAATACTGGAGTGGGTTGCCATTTCCTCCTCCAGTCCAGTCCAACTCTTTAGGACCCCATAGACTGTAGCCCTCCAGGTTGCTCTGTCCATGGAATTTTCTAGACAAGAATACTGGAATGGGTTGCCATTCCCTTCTCCAAGCAAGATTTACTAGAATAAAATGATTGTTTCTAACTAGCCAATAACATTCATTTAAGGATTATGTACAAATCTAGATTTGAAAATTTTATTTTTCGGGCTCTTTTTTCAGTTATTCAAATAATAGATGACAATTCAGCATGATTATTATTCACATAAATTATTTCATATTTTAATTCACATGACATTCTTGCCTATGATTTCTAATTTTCCACATTTTTTTTTTTTTTTGCAATATTGAAGAGCTGAAAAGCTCAAGTGGCACTAGTGGTAAAGAACCCATCTGCCAATTCAGGTAGACTTAAGAGAAACTTAAGGTTTGATCCCTGGGTTAGGAAGATCCCCTGGAGGAGGGCATGGCAATCCACTCCAGTATTCTTGCCTGGAGAATCCCATACACAGGGGTCGGATGGGCTATGGTCCATAGCGTCTCAAGGAGTTGGACACGACTGAAGCAATTTAGCATGTAAGTGCGTGCCACATTCATTTTTTTATTTTTTAACCACCTTAGCCCGGATTCTGAAGTCCAGGGAGATGGAAATAACTATAGAATACAATGGTTAACAAAAAACAATAGATAAATAAAAAGATACAAATTAACAATAGAACTTATTTAGTAAACTAAATAAGTCTTGTGTTTTCTTGTAGCACTGATTAAGAGTTTTGAAATGTGTTTTCTTTGTTAGAGTAGCTTAGAGACTTTAAACACTTGGCACATAGTCTTTAAATTCAGCTTCCAATAGGGTTTTAGGACGGTGGAGGTGATTTTTATTATTCTAGTTTTATTTGAACATATTTCCAGTAAAAATATAATAAGAAATAACATTATACATGCATCTAACAGCTATCAGTGTGCATGCTAAGTCATTTCAGTTGTGCCCGACTCTCTGTGACCCTCTGGACTACGGGCTGCCAGGCTTCTCTGTCCTAGGGATTTCAAAGGTAAGAATATGGAGTGGGTTGCCAAGCCCTCTTCCATGGGATCTTCCTGACCCAGTGATTGAATCCCCATCCCTTATGTCTACCTGTATTGGCAGGTGGGTTCTTTATAGCTATTACCATGTGGGAAGCCTAATAACTATCAGCAACCTACCAGTATTATAAAAAGTATAGTGTGGCAACCATGGGTAGATACCATGTGATTTTATTTTTGCTAAAGCTAAAAATGCAACTAAACCTCACTTCAGAATGTACATTACAGCAAAATTTCTCTTAAAAATACTTGTGTGAAAGAATAAATATTTAAAAATATTTTGTTCATAGGGTAACAAATGGGAAGGAATTTGAAAATATAGGTAAACATTCTAGAAAACCAAATGTTTTCCCTTGAATAAATATTTTCATTGAAAGTGGGCATCCCTTTTACCTAAATGACATTCATAACTCCATATATCAGAACTGCTATGTTTACTTTTCCATCATCCTCTTCCAAGTCTTTTCTCTTATATGAAACTGCAACAGAAACAATAGTTTTTCCTTATTAACTAAACATGTTTGTTTAAACAGCCATTTTATTATTAATAACACATAGACTTTTTAAACAAAATTTTATTACTTTCTGGATATAAAAAGAAAGTATTATTTTTATGAAAAAATATACTATGTGAAATAAAAATCACTAATCACTTCATTGTGCAAAATATTAGCAATAATCTTGATCCCCTACAATCATTGTACTCAAAAATATGTGTCAGTGCTTCAGTACATCTCAGTATGTTTTCTTTCAGTATTTTCTTAATAGGAGCTAATATTAATAATAGTAATAATAATTTAAAATTGGAATCAAGGCAAATAATGACTTTGAATTCTTCTTTTGTTCTTGTTTTTTGCTTAGTATTAGTTTTGAGTATATTTCTAACCACTAAAATTTATCAATGCTGTAATTTAATTACCAAAAATTTCCTACTGTTATTTTAAACAAAACTTATTTAATCATCCCCTGAGGGCATTCAGTTAGCTTCTAATACTTCATTTTTATAGAATATATAATTTAATAGAGAGTACCTTTAAGTGCAAATGATTATCTGCACCTTAGGTCTGTTGGGTTTTCAACTCCTAGTGTTTGAAAACAACCACGTTTAATAATTGTCTATGAACTTAAGTAAAGAATGATTAGTGTGCACATCCTTTGGCAATCAACCTCATAAGAATTATGGTTAATAATTTCCTCTTAGAAGCGGTTATAGGTAATCAGTATTCTCCTACTTATAAGACAAAGGAATGATAGTTAAGGGCTATGCAGCATATAATGAAACATTTTTAAATTTTAATTATCTGTCTTATGTATACAAAAATAGTCATGAAAGACAGATTGATAGATAATTCATTTTCTTGCTCAGTGATTATGGTTCCATTTTAACACCTGCTGTTCACAAAGACAAAGTTCAACAGATAATTCATATATAGCAATAATTTGAAATGAGCTTTGGAAAATATATTTTGATGGAAAATAGAAGGGAAGTTTACATATGACTTACTAATGAGTTGATTTTAGTTAGTGTGAAATTCTGATTGAATGTAAATTAATTTATTACCTTCTCTATGAGTTGCAAACAAGTTCTTCTTTTGTCATATAATTTTTTCTCTGTAATATTGAAACTATTCAACAATCTAGCAGAAAATCAGCATATTTAATCACTTTAATTTCTCTAGCCAAAGTGATTTCAGTCAATTAACTCAATCAGTCCTATCCTCCAATATGCCAAGCATTTTGGGCCACTTCACTGCCCCTGAAATTTCATAGACAATCTACTAAGACAAACAAAGAATATGTATTTGAAAGAGCAATGTAGTGATGGTATTTGCATATTAGGAATTTTCTAATCAAAATGTTCCGTTATCAGGAACATAAAGTAAAAGGTTAAAGCAATTTAAATTCAGATTCAGTCTTCTTACCTGTTAAGATATAAAATCAAGGTGGTTTTATTTCATGTAAAACATTCTTATAAATCAAAGTAATTATTTCATTTTATGACATTACTTTTGGAGGAATTCAATCTAATGTAATTCCATTAGGAGAACTACTTACATGCAATATATTTTAAGATTAAAAGGTGAGACTAATGCATTGTAATTATAAGTCAGAGTACCTTAAAGTATTTCTGTGGCTTTTGGAGATACACTTCTAAATTCATACATTACCACAATAGGAAAGATGGCACAGATGCATGAACTTGTGTCTGATATTGAAGAAGCTATATCACTTGATCTGTTTCCCAGGTCCAAAAATGTTGTCATTTTCATTCTACTCATAATTAGGAAACTTAGTTGATACTTAAGGTTGGAAAAACCTAGAGATGAAATGTGCCCCACTTCATTATTCAGCTTCTCATTCTCCTCCAGAGCATTTGAGCCTTAGCTCCTCCTGGTCTTAGGCTTCTGTCGGTAAAATTAATAGCCTTTTATAGGAATTCTTCTAAGTCTAAAAATCTATTAATCTACTTTACAAAAACACTGAGTGTAAAAACTTAAATGAAGAGACAGCTGGGGACAACATGTACAACCACCAACTTAGTCTTTATCTTGCTCTGCTGCTGAAAAATTATGTGACCTTAGGTTTTGGTGTGAAAGCGAAAGTTGCTCAGCCATGCCAGACTCTTTTGACCCCATGGACGGTACAATCCAAGGAATTCTCCAGGCCAGAATACTGGAGCAGGTAGTCTTTCCCTTCTCCAAGGGATCTTCCCAATCCAGGAATTGAACCAGGGTCTCCTGAATTGCAGGTGGATTCTTTACCAGCTGAGCTACCAGGGAAGCTCATGTCTCAGTGTGGTCACCTTTAAATTTCAGTCTCATGATCTCTGAGATTTATTGTCTGCCTCACATTGACGATGATAGCATAGGCACTTTGATTTTCTTAGTTGAAAAATGGAGCTATGTGAATTCTGTTTCCATCACATTTTATTAATTAGTTTTTTGATAGTGTTTTAAAATATTAGATATTATTATATTTTCATGTATATAACATACAAAACTAATTCAACAGGAAGTTCAAGTATTGTGTATATTTTGTTTACCTTCAATGTTTTCCTCTTTGGATTTTGTTTTTATTGAAGTATAGTTGACTTACAAAGTTGTGTTAGTTTCTAGTGTATAGCAAAGTGATTCAACTATATGTATGTATACTCATATACATACACCATGAGGTTGCAAAGAGTCAGACACAACTGACACTGTGTGCATGCACGCGCACACACACACACACACAATCGCAATGGTATGATCATTCACCTAGAGCCAGACATCCTGCAGTCTGAAGTCAAGTGGACCTTAGGAAGCACCACTACAAACAAAGCTAGTGGAGGTGATGGAATTCCAGCTGAGCTATTTCAAATCCTAAAAGATGAAACTGTTAAATGTTACACTCAATATGCCAGCAAATTTGGAAAACTCAGCAGTGGCCACAGGACTGGAAAAGGTCAGTTTTCATTCCAATCCCCAAGAAAGGCAATGCCAAAGAATGTACAAACTACCACAAAATTGTACTCCTCTCACATGCTAGCAAAGTAGTGCTCAAAATTCTCCAAGCAAGGGTTCAACACTACATGAACTGAGAACTTCTAGATGTTCAAGCTGAATTTAGAAAAGGCAGAGGAACCAGAGATCAAACATCTGTTGCCAACATCTGTTGGATCATCAAAAAAGCAAGAGAGTTCCAGAAACATCTACTTCTGCTTTATTGACTATGCCATAGCATGTGACTGTGTAGATCACAAGAAACTGTAGGAAATCCTTCAAGAGATGGGAATACCAGACCACCTTACGTGCCTCCTAAGAAATCTGTTTCCAGGTCACGAAGCAACAGTTAAAACCAGACGTGGAACAATGGACTGGTTCCAAATCGGGAAATGAGTATGTCAAGAATTTATATTGTCACCCTGCTTATTGAACTTATATGTAGAGTACACCATGCCAGGCTGGATAAAGCACAAGCTCAAATCAAGATTGCCAGGAGAAATATCAATGACCTAATAACCTCAGATATGCAGATGGAACAACCCTTATGGCAGAAAGCAAAGAGAAACTTAAGAGCCTCTTGATGAAAGTGAAACATGAGAATGAAAAAATTGGCTTAAAACTCAACATTCATAAAACTAAGATCATGACATCTGATCCTATCACTTAATGGCAAATAGATGGGGAAACACTGGAAATAGTGACAGACTTAAATTTCTTGTGCTCCACAACCACTGCAGATGGTGACTGCAGCCGTGAAATTAAAAGACACTTGCTCCTTGGAATAAAAGCTATGACAAACCTAGACAGCATATTAAAAAGCAGAGACATTGCTGACAAACGTCTTTGTAGTCAAAGCTATGATTTCTCCAGTAGCCATGCATGGATGTGAGAGTTGGACCATAAAGAAAGCTGAGCTCCAAAGAATTGGTGCTTTTGAACTGTGATGTTGGAGAAGACTTTGGAGAGTCCCTTGACTGCATGGAAATCCAATCAGGACTGAAAATCAGTCCTGAATATTCATTGGAAGGACTGATGCTGAAGCTGAAGCTCTAATACTTTGGCCACCTGATGCAAATAACTGAGTCATTGAAAAAGACCCTGATGCTGGGAAAGATTTAAGACAGGAGAAGGGGATGACAGAGGATGAGATCATTGGATGGCATCACCGACTTGATGGACATGAGTTTGAGCAAGCTCTGGGAGTTGGTGATGGAAAGGGAAGCCTGGTGTGCTACAGCCCATGGGGTCACAAAGAGTTGGACATGACTGAGCTTCTGAACTGAACTTATATATATATATGTGTGTGTGTGTGTGTGTGTATAAACTTCCTTGTCTTTAACAATGCCACTTAACATGATCATTAAGATTCATAAATTGATATTTTTTTCACAATACTATTCAGTTTTTTACGCATTTATAATTAATATTATTACCAGTATTATAAGTACAAATAAAATAATATTTATAAATTCAGTTTTTGGATTGATGCTAGAAATAAATGAGCTAGCATTAACAAAATGTTTTGCATTTTTTTGATTGACTATCCTATTAGGTGGAGTTATATTTTAATATAGTCTATGCAGGTTGATTTTCCTTATTTTAACTAACACTGCTCACAAAGATAAAAATGAATTTGATTTTAATTTCCTTTTTATTAATATTCTGGATTGATAAATTGGTACAAAATCTGCCCCCCCTCCCAATATGGCAAAATTGCCTAAGCACCAAGAAAAAACATGGAACCACACTTTTCTAAAAATATTTTTACAAGCAAGTATCTCATGTAGAGAGACTAGCCACAATGGTGGCAAGAAGAAAATTACATGCTGAAAGAAATGGAGCTAACTGACTGGAATAAGGCAGGAGGTTATGACAGGAGATAACAAAGTTATATAAAGAGCAACACAGAGTTCATAAAGAACTTTAAACATTGCAGAATTAATAGAATTGTGTAGAAGAAATAATAAAAGATAAGGAAGTGAGGAACACAGAGAAGAGGCCACATTGTAAGCATACAAAGAATAAAAAAGAACAATAACGGAAAATCTATGTAAGCTTAGGCAGACACCTACTCTAATTCTAATGTTATATTTTGTGTTTTAAGTTTGCTGCCTATAAATATTAATTTATGTAGACAAAGCCAGGGAAAGCATATTGAAAATGGACAAAATCTGCCATCAGCCTGATTTTATTCACATAACGTGATGCAGATGCTCCAGGAAATTTTTCATGTACCTCTTTAAAAAGGAACTATTTTGGTCATCTCAAGTTATATCTCCCTTGCCCTCTCCCTAGCCTGACAATGTTTTCTCTTTGTTGGTGACTGGTAAATACCTTGGCTTCCCTGGTGCCTCAGATGGGAAAGAGTCTGCTTACAATGCAGGAGCTCTGGGTTCAATCCCTGCATTGGGAATATCCCCCCAAAAAGGGAATGACTACCCACTTTAGGATTCTTGCTGGAGCATCCTGTGGACAAAGGAGCCTGATGGGAGGCCCATGGTGGTTGCAAAGAGTAATTAAGCAATTACTTAATTACTGAGTAATTAAGCACACAAATACCTTACCCCGAGTTCCTCTCATTTTGTTCCTCTGTACTGAGAAAACCACCCCCAACCTTCCTCCAGTGAACTTTAAAATAATTCACAGTAATCTATACTACATGCCCTTTGACTGAATATAGCAGAGTAAATGGCTACAGAATATTTAAGTCTGCCAAGATGTCAAAGACATTGATTTGTAGGTTAAAAAGTGCATAGTGAAAGCAAAAGTTGTGGCCGACTCTTTGTGACCCTATGAACTGTAGCCTACCAGGCCCCTCTGTCCATGGAATTTTCCAGGCCAGAATACTGGAGTGGGAAGCCTATGCCTTCTCCAGGGGATCTTTATGACCCAGGAATCGAACCGGGTTTTCCAGCATTGCAGGTGGATTCTTTACCAGCCAAGTTACCAGGGAAGTCCTCAAAGCAAAGTGAAAGTCGCTCAGTCATGTCAGACTCTTTGCGACCCCATGGACTGTAGCCTACCAGGCTCCTCTATCCATGGAATTCTCCAGGCAAGAATACGGGAGTGGGTAGACATTCCCTTCTCTAGGGGATCTTACCAACCCAGGGATCAAACTCAGGTCTCCAGCATTGCAGGTGGATTCTTTACCGTCTGAGCTACCAAGGAGGCCCAAATGCCTATACCTAAATTAAGAAGGAAAATGCAATAAATAATTCTCTTTTGCTCCAAAGCAGGATGAGAGGAAATAGAATGGTTAAGAATATTAAGAATGTGAAACAAAGCCCAAATTTTATTAAAAGTATTGCTTTCCAAATACATGTTCATTTATGCAAAATAGATTTTAGTTGTTGAATGGTGGTGGGGGCTGTTAAATCGCTTCAGTTGTGTCAGACTCTTTGCGACCTCATGAACTGTAGCCCACCAGGCCCCTCTGTCCTTGGGATTCTCCAGGCAAGAATACCGAAGTGGGTTGCCATTTCCTGCTCCAGGGGAATCTTCCCAACCCAGGGATGGAACCTGTGTCTCTTACATCTCCTCCATTGGCGTTGTTAACATTTCACATGTTAGCAAGGTAATGCTCAAAAGCCCTCAAGCTAGACTTCAACAGTATGTAAACTGAGAACTTCCAGATATATGAGCTAGATTTAGAAAAGGCAAAGGAACCAGAGAACAAATTGACAACATCCTTAAGATCATGGCATCCGGTCCAATCACTTCATGGCAAATAGATGGGGAAACAGTGGAAACAGTGGCTGACTTTATTTTTCTGGACTCCAAAATCACTGCAGATGGTGATTTCAGCCATGAAATTAAAAGATGCTTACTCTTGGAAGTAAAGTTATGACTAACCTAGACAGCATATTAAAAAGCCGAGACATTATTTTACCAACAAAGGTCCGTCTAGTCAAGGCTATGGTTTTTCCAGTAGTCATGTATGGATGTGAGAGTTGGACTGTAATGAAGGCTGAGCACTGAAAAATTGATGCTTTTGAACTGTGGTGTTGGAAAAGACTCTCGAGAGTCCATTGGACTGCAAGGAGATCCAACCAGTCCATCCTAAAGGAGATCAGTCCCAGGTGTTCATTGGAAGGACTGATGTCGAAGCTGAAACTCCAATACTTTGCCACCTGATGAGAAGAGCTGACTCATTTGAAAAGACCCCAATGCTGGGAAAGATTGAGGGCAGGAGGAGAAGGGGACAACAGACAATGAGATGGTTGGATGGCATCCACTGACTCGATGGACATGGGTTTGGGTGGACTCCGGGAGTTGGTGATGGACAGGGAGGCCTGGCATGCTGCAGTTCACGGGGCCACAAGGAGTCAGACATGACTGAGCAACTGAATTGAACTAATTGGATCATAGAAAAAGCAAAATAATTTAAAAAAAATACTTCTGCTCCACTGACTATGCTAAAACCTTTGACAACAAACTGTGGAAAATTCTTCAAGAGATGGGACTATCAGATCATCTTCCCTGCCTCTTGAGAAACCTGTATGCGTGGCAAGAAGCAACAGTTAGAAACTGACATCGAACAATGGGCTGGTTCCAAACTGGGAAAGGAATACATCAAGGTTGTATCCTGTCACCTTGCTTATTTAACTTATTTGCAGAGTTCATCATGCAAAATGCCAGCCTGGATGAAGCACAAGCTGGAATAAAGATTGCCAGGAGAAATACCAATAACCTCAGATACGCAGATGGAACCACCCTTTTGGCAGAAATTGAAGAGAAACAAACTAAAGAGCCTCTTGATGAGAGTAAAAGAGGAGAGTGAATAAACTGGCTTAACACTCAACAGTCAAAAAACTAAGATCATGGCATCTGGTCCCATCATTTTGTGCCAAATAGTTTGCATAACAATGGAAGCAGTAAGAGTTTATTTTCTTGGGCTCCAAAATCACTGGTGAGAGTGACTAAAGCCATGAAATAAAAGATGCTTGCTCCTTGGAAGAAAAGTTATGACAAATCTAGACAGATTATTAAAAACAGAGACAATACTTTGATGACAAAAGTATATCTAGTCAAAACTGTCTTTTTCAGTAGCTATATATTGATGACTTGTGAGAGTTGGACCATAAAGAAAGCTGAGCACCAAAGAATTGATGCTTTCAAACTGTGGTATTGGAGAAGACTCTTGAGAGTCCCTTGGACTGCAAGATCAAACCAATCCCTCCTAAAGGAAATCAGTCCTGAATATTCATTGGAAGGACTGATGGTGAAACTCCAGTACTTTGGCCACCTGATGCGAAGAGCTGACTCATTGAAAAAAATCCTGATTCTGGGAAAGACTGAGGCAGGAGGAGAATGAGAAAACAGAAGATGAGATGTTTGGATGGCAGCACTGACTCAGTGGATATGAGTTTGAGCAAACTCTTCAGATGGGGAAGGACAGGGAAGCCTGGCGTGCTGCAGCCCATGGGTCTCAAAGAGCTGGACATGACTGAGAAACTGAAAAACAACAATAAATTGTTTAAACCTATTCTATAAATAATCACCATACAATTCTGTAAAGAAAACCAATATACTCAATTGTTTAACAAGCTATATTATAATTAATAACATTGGGCTGAATTCAGAGCAAGTTTGATTTCTTATATACTTCAAACAGGGTGTAAATGCTGCATGTTACACAATTATTTCATGTTTTTTTTCTTTTAATTGAATTATGAATTATTAAGTAAATTTAAATTATATGTATCACAAACCTACTATAATTTTACCCATAAGTTATATGAAAACATATTTTACTGAATTGGTGCTATGGAACAAATTATAGGAAAATAATACTCATAAAACTCATGTTTCAGTGAAACTAACTAACCTTTTGAAGGGCTGCGGTGCACCTCAGTATATTCTCCAGCCCCACCTCATTTCTCTGCACATATTTACAGTCAAACTCCTCAAAAGAGATCATTTTAGTGCTTTCTTCTGTTTCTTTGTCAAGCTAATTCCCTTCAGACTTATTCTCACTCCTTTACGAATTCTGTTTTTGTTAAGATCATCAATGCCTTCTACACTGTGAAATCCACTTTTCTATTTTTCATATTACTTGACTGATTGGCAGTTAGGACCTAGATGATTACTCTACCCCTCCATGATAACTCAACCTTGATTGACTCTGTTTCAGCCTAAGTGGCCACTCCTTGGTGGTGGTGCTTGGTCACTCAATTGTGTCCAGCTCTTTGCAGCCCCATGGACTGTAGCCTGCCAGGCTCTTCTGTCCACGGTATTTTCCAGCAAGAGTACTGGAGTGAGTTGCTATTTCTTACCCTAGGTGATCTTTTCAACCCAGGGATCAAGCCCATGGCTCCTGCGGCTGTGTCTTCTGCAGTGGCAGGTGGGTTCTTTACAACTAGTGCCACCTGGAAAGCCCAACAGGCACTTTATTCCTTCTCTTCTTACTGATTGACAACGCTGAAGCATCCAATATCTGCCCATGAACCCCTTTCTCCTTGCAATTCCTTGATTATCTCTTCAAGTCTCATAGCTTTAAGTTCATTTATATCTCTGGCTCAGATCTTTCCTTTGTTGCCTACTCAGCATGTCCATGTAGATATCCATCAGATATCTCAGTCTTAATCAATCCTAAAATTTTCTCCTAATTCACATCCTCACAACCAATTTCCACCTAGTGGGGATCTTCCCAGGTAGCTCAGTGGTAAAAATCTGCCTGCCAATACAGGAGACCCAGGTTCGATCTCTGGATTGGGAAGATCCTATGGAGAAGGAAATGACAACCCACTCCAGTATTCTTGCCTGGGAACTCCCATGGACAGAGGAGTCTAGTGGGCTACTGTGCATGGGATGACAAAAGAGTCAGACATGACTGAGCAACTAAGCAACTACATTAGCCACTCCAACTATCTAGTTGCTTGTGTCCCAAAAAACCTCTTTCGTACCCCACACACTACCCGTTAAAAATCTTGCTGGTTTTACATGAAAATATTTCAGGCTTTAAAAATTATATGTTAACATCTACAGAATTGGTACTGTAGAATTGATCCAAAATACCACCATGTCTTTCTTGGGGTTACTGCGAAAGCCACATAGCCATCTTCTGGCTTCTACTCTCAAGTTTTGCTCCCCTAAATCAACTTGCATCACAGCAACCAGGGTGATCCTGCAGACACATAAGTAAGCGTAGGTCATTTCCCTTCAGAAAGCATCCCATCTTGTGTCATTTAACACTGCAAGCCTCAGTTCTTACTTCCACAATTTCTATTATAATTTGCTGCATCTATCATCATATAACACTATATAATTTACTTATTTCCTTCCCATATCGCCTATCTCCAAAATAGTAACTAAGCCCTAAGAGTACTGGGCTTTTTTTTTTTTTTCAGACTAATCCTGTCCTATGATCACATCTATGACAGTTTTTATTTGTTAGATGAATTAATTAATACAAATCATTAAAGAACATACAAGCACCATCTGTACGTGTCCAGCAGGGGTTGCAGTCTAACAAGGAAGACATTCTTGACATGTTCCCTTTGAACCTTAGATGGTAGATATAAATATTTAGAACAATGAGTGAATAATTGTAAGTGCTGTTTGTTATCATTATTACTATTCTCTATCAGTAATATCATCATAATCATTATCATAACTATTATTAAATATGAGCACATATTAAATGAGTACATTTTCTGTATCACAATAACCCTGAAAGAAAGCAGTTTTGGGTATAATCATTCTGGGAATTTCAATGATTTTCTGAAGGAAACATCTAGTCTGATGCAAAGTTAATATGAAAATTTAGATCTGCCTACCTCTAGCACTTGCACTTTTCATTAAACTATACTTGATTTCCATTGTTTTGCTTCAAAAATTGTTTAATATACTAATAAAATACCATATACTTTGTATACTCAGTGCAGAGTCTGAATTTGTATTAGTCTGTAGAAAAAATATTCTACTGTAAAACTGTAAAAGTTGTACCCTGAAAGTGAAATTTAATCCAGCAAAATTCTTAAAATATGCCCTGTCAAATGGAATACTAGTAGGCTGTCTGTAATGATATTTAGACAGATAAAAATTGTACAAAAATATGTCAGTCTCATCTGTATGTCTCAAGGGCAATTTGATTCAATTAATATTAAATATGAGTTAAAATATGACAGGAAGTGTCATTTATTGAGGAACTCAGTTTGTTTATGTACTATTTATTCACTTTGCAAGTATTTATTGAATACCTGCAATACGTCAGTGGCATTCTACATTTTGGAAGCAGGAGGACAACATTGAAGAGTTCCCATCTTAGGGAAGGGACAGAAATGAAAGGGATTGAAAAGAAGAGATGATTACATTGCATTTTGATACAGGCTATGGTTAAGATTTGAACACAATGCAATGAGATAATAGATTGCCTTCTCAGAAAGGGTGACCATGAGTTGAGCATTAAAAAAGAGAAAGAAAGAAAGAAAAAACTAAGTAGATGAAAGGGAATAACTCTTTTTTGAAATAATATGAAATTATTTGTTACATAATATATAATGTTTGTAAAATATGAGACTCTGTTGAAAATATGTTCATCCTCAGAAGTGCAGACCAGAAGCTGAACTTCTGCAAATGTTTCTCTGATTTTAATAGTTGCAAATGGGATGTAGGCATCCTAGTTAGTCACCATGCTATTTTATCTCACATGAACATCTACTACATTTTACTCTGTGGTATAGCTGTATGATACTTCCTACTTTCTCCAATAGACTATAAATTTGTTGAGGACAGATATCTGTTTCTTTTTTTCTTTTCTCTATCTCCACTGTATTTATCAGAGTGTTTTAAACATGGAAGTAAAAAATTAGTGAACTCATAAATTAATGAAATGAACTTTGTTATTCAGTGATAAAAATAAAGGTATAATCAGGGTTTGGGGCATTAATTTAATTAAAATTTACAGAAGAGTTATGTATTCAGCAAGGCCCATAAGGAGGTATAAAAATGTCACATAATTGTATTTTTAAAGTATTATTTATGTCACAGTAAGACCATGGTCAGTTGGATCTTTCTAAATGAATTCCTCTGATTTCAGAAAATCTTTTTTGTAACATCATTTAACCACGGACTGACAGAAAATTAAACATTTGCTCTGCATTTCAGCTTTCCTTATTTGAAAAAGAGTTAGTGTTTGAAGATAAGGATAAAAAGATTATTAGAATATTTTATGAAAGATTTTCAGTGCTTCTTTAGTAATATGTTTATATATCACTTCTGTTAGCTAAAGTGCTTCTTTAGTAATATGTTTATATATCACTTCTGTTAGCTAAATATTTAAATAACAGGATTAATACATTTTTCAATTTTGTACTTATAGTACATACAGTAATAAAACTTGAAAGTATGTCATGGGTTGAATTGATATTTTTAAGTTGCCATATCTTCCTGAGAGGAGAAGATCTACAATTCAAGGAGTAAGTGTTAAATCCTGGGAGAAACTATTTGGGAAACCTGTATATGGAGAAATGGAATATGACATGTAAGAGAACATTTTAGATTTTAGCAACTTACATTTTCAATGTTATAGTTTGAGATAACTGTTTGAGGTATAGTTTGAGATAACATACAGCTTCCCAGGTGTCCCAGTGGTAAAGAATCTGCATGCTAATGCAAGAGACATAGGAGACGTGTTTGATCCTAGGTTGGGAAGATATCCTGGGGAAGGAAATGCAACGCACTCAGTATTCTTGCCTGGGAAATCCCATGGACAGAGGAGCGTGGTGGGCTACAGTTCACGGGTCCGCAGAGTCTCACATGACTGAGCACGCATACAGCGGCAACCTTATTATGATGTTAGTTCTATGGTAAATTACTTGATTTTTAGATTCCATTCAATATTTCCATTCTGCTAAGCTTAAGAATTAATTTGCTTTTAATGTGACTTTAAAATATGGTCCCATTGTTCAGAATCATAAAGTTTTGCCCCCTGGACATATGCAATGGATTCTGTAGTTCTAAACCCTACATAAAGAATGATAAAGCAGTGGTTACCCTTCACTTCATTCATCTTGTTTATTCAAGATTGCAATCAATCTACACCACAAGTGGTGGCTAAAAAGAATTGCTTAAACATTTATATTTTGCAAAGCTTCTCACAGAATTTTTCTTACCTACATGCCCCAGTGCTGTGACTAAGCAAATGACATTCAGTAATACATCATAGTCTGTTGTGCTGAATCAAAAACATTTCTGATTCAGGGGTTCCAAGGCTTTTATATATTTGTTTGTACTTAAAGGCATGGGTTGAATGTATCCTTTTCATCATGTCTATGAGATTCTGTTCAACATTAAAGTCTAGTTAGTAATTTTATATTGGCCAATGTATGTTATAAGGCAGAAGTTCTTATTTGTTTTTAATTAAGGCAAGTCAAAAACTTCATTTGTTATCCTAGGTGCCTCTGTGCCAGGCGTTATATGAAAGAATATAAAACAAAACGAAAGATGACTATTTAATTGTACATAATCTTAGCAAATGTAGCTAGCTGTATTTTGACTTACAACTGGTGTTCTGCTTTTTATAAAACTATTTAAATTTGTATTGTCTATTATTTCTCTTGAGTATATATCTTCATGATTCTAAACAAATAATTGAAAAATTCAGTCTTACATGACAGAGTGCCAGTTTGTGTATAACACAGTCAAATCTAGTGATTCTCCCTTTAAAGTAGTTGCTGTGCTTGGCATTTGTGTGTTTATGTGTGTGTGTGTGTACACGCATAGTGCTACATGTTGATTTTTCCTTTAAACAGATTCATGACATCGTCCAAGTCATATGCCATTTAATCTACATAGGCATTAGTTGTCTTATTCATCAAAGAAAGGTTAGAAACTGACTATAACTTTTTAATAAATAACAAATTCTATAATTGCATTATTCTACCAGTTTATGTTGATTCTTATGGGTTCTTTTTTTGTTTGTTTGTTTTTAAGGATAAACTAGTCTTCAGCATTTCATTTTATAGTTTTTCATAAGGGCTATTAAATGAAGACCTTTTAAGTATTCAAAATGTTCCATGAATGATAAAATTGGCTTATAAGTGTCTAGATGAATATTTCTTTACTGAAAAACTAGCTCATCACAGTTAAATAGCTCATAGAGGTTTAGAAAGTGTTCCTTTTATTATGTCAAAGTGCACTTGTACGAATTATCAATGTCAAGAGAGGCATCATGGCTATTCACACAAGTTTGGGAATAATTACTTTGAATGAGGTTTCCTTATGTGTTAAACAGTCTTAAGTTACAGAATAAAGCTGGAGAATATTTGGAAACATGATCCTAAAACTTGATTGTAAAAAGTCTTTATCAGATACAATGCAATTTTACAAATATGATTGTTTTATCCTGAAACTAATTCTATTAATTTATGTTAAAGTGAATGTGTAAAATAGACTCTCAGTTCTTAAATTTTTAATATGTCCATGAGAATATTATGGGCCTAAGAAAACTTAGACATTAATACAGATATTTCATTTTCCAGATAGTGAGAAAATGAAGGAAAATGGAGAGAAGTAGATTTCCATGGTCTCTCAGCTAGATGGCAGAGCAGTTGATACTAGACGTTTTTGTCCCAGTTCAATGATCTTTCTAGCATACCAGACTGCTTCACTTTCAATGCAAATTGGTTCCAGTGGTTTAATTTTAAATGAGTACTTGCCTTACGGTTGGCAAGTAAAAGGCCTGGGATGTCAGAATAAGGTTAGGAAATAGGTAAACAGAACAAGACTGAAAAGTTTTTCCCATCAGAATAAATGAGCTGCATGCCTGGTTTCTGTGAGATCTAAAGGATTAACCTTTCTATTCCAATGAAACCAAAAACGTCAAATAAAGAAAAACCTATCAACCAAAGAAATGTTTACTCTTGGTGTATTTGGACTGCATCATGTAGGGGACTGTTAAAAGCATCTAGAGTAAAATTTTTTAATATCATGTATAGTCACAACCTAATTTACTTGTCTCAGAAATACAATTCAATAAATGAAGTAAATACATCACCATGCCTACTTGCTGGAACTCAGAAACAATTACTTTATTTTATTTTATCTGTTATAACCTTGCATATAAATACACACAAGTACACATACATGAGTTTTAATCTCAAATTAAATTATAGAAATTTATGTTGAACAATAGATTTAGGACTGCTGTTCAGGTTAACAATTTAGAACATAAATTGAAAATGCAAGATAAATAGGAGGCGCATGCTCCGTGGAGGTCCCGGCCCGGCGGCCCCCGCGTCTGCGCCAGCCCGGGGGCCCCACAGAGTCCCGGCGGGGCCGCGGGCATGGCGGCCAGCCTGTGGATGGGCGACCTGGAGCCCTACGTGGATGAGAACTTCATCTCCAGAGCCTTTGCTACCGTGGGGGAGACAGTGATGAGCGTCAAAATTATCCGAAATCGCCTCACTGGGATCCCGGCTGGCTACTGCTTTGTAGAATTTGCAGATTTGGCCACAGCTGAGAAGTGTTTGCATAAAATCAACGGGAAGCCCCTTCCAGGAGCCACACCTGCAAAGCGTTTTAAACTGAATTACGCCACTTACGGGAAACAGCCAGATAACAGCCCTGAATACTCCCTCTTTGTGGGGGATCTGACCCCAGATGTGGATGATGGCATGCTGTATGAGTTCTTCGTCAAAGTCTACCCCTCCTGTCGGGGAGGCAAGGTGGTTTTGGACCAGACAGGCGTGTCTAAGGGTTATGGTTTTGTGAAATTCACAGATGAGCTGGAACAGAAGCGAGCCCTGACAGAGTGCCAGGGAGCCATAGGACTGGGGTCTAAACCAGTGCGGCTGAGCGTGGCCATCCCCAAAGCGAGCCGTGTGAAGCCAGTGGAATACAGTCAAATGTACAGTTATAGCTACAACCAGTATTAGAAGCAGTAGCAGAACTACTACGCCCAGTGGGGCTATGACCGGAACACCGGCAGCTACAGCTATAGTTACCCCCAGTATGGCTACACCCACCATGCAGACGTATGAGGAAGTCGGAGATGATGCATTGGAAGGTAAGAAAGGACTCCCTTCACTCTGTGTGAGATGTGAATGTCACCTGAGTGGGAAGTACGGATCCCAGATCTCCCTGGAGGGCAACAGAAGAGGGAGCCCGATGTTCCTTGGACACGTGGTGTTCTACCCTAGGATGTAGGTCTGAACCAAAAACTCCGTTGCCTTATATTTGTTTCACAGTTTGTCAGATTCATGTAAAAGAATTTTTTTTAATTTCACGTTTTGATTTTTTTCCACACTTTTTTTTTAAGCTACGCTGAGTCCTTGTTACCTATCCCAGCAGTCTTTCTGTAGTTGCAGAGCACAGGCTCTAGAGCGTGCGGACTCTTTAGTTGTCATGTGGGCTTAGCTCCCCTGCAGCATGTGGAATCTTAGGTCCCTGACCAGGGATTGAACTGGAGACCCCTACATTGGAAGGCAGATTCTTAACCACTGGACCACCAAGGAACTCCCCCCCATATATCTTAAATTACATATTTTCCTCACTTTCAAGTAATAGTTATGATTGAAAGTTTGGAAAATACAGTAAAGTATAAGGAAGAAACTAAAAATCACCCCCCAGTTTCACTACATGGTAATAGTCATTATTGCTTATTTAAAATTAAAAGTGTTTGTTATGATTTTTTACTGAATTTAACAAAAGAAAAAGTAAAACCAAAGTAATTGCTGACCTTCAGACAAATATATTTTCAAATGAGATATTCATACTTTTAAAGGAGTCTAAGGTTTGAGAAAATTATAAAAAAAAAAAATTTTTTTTAAATTTTTCTCAACATATTTCCAAGCAGAATGTTAGGCCTAAGGTTTAAAGAAGTAAAATAAAATCAGACATCGATTTCTAAGTACATAAACCTTTATTTTAAGGTACAAAAAGACTCCAAGTTTAAAATCTTAAGTGTTTTAAGAATTATTCTTCAAGAGAAGGTCATAGGGAAAATGTGATCTGTAAGCAAAATATCCTTTAAAGGAAACATCATCTGTAGGCAGAAAACAAATTTCCTAGCATTTTAAAGCACTTCACTGAACATGTCACCTGATTGTGGCAGCAGCGACCGTAGGGGTGGGCTGGGCAGACCCGGAGCTCCAGTAGAGGGATGGTGAGCTGGAGCGCCACGTGGTCTTCTCAGGGTCACCCAGTGAGTTAGGAGCAAGGTTCAACCTGGAGTCCCTGTCTTTCTATCCTTAGTCTCTTGCCTTTTCTTGCAAGAAGCACTGCCTCCTTTTTAGAGAAATTATCCTGATTATAACAATATTTGTGTGTAACTCTTTAGAGTTTTTCTATTTCTTCATCATCCATTATTATAGGCAACACCACTACAGTAGTTTTGCAGGCACTGCTACCTATCAACACTTTGATGAATGGGTTCCTTTATAAATCCCATTCTACAGAAAAGAAAACTGAAGCTTAAATAGTTAATAGCTGACAGGTTTTACTATGTACAGGGCACTGTTCTAAGCACTTTTACAGGTATTAACTCATTTGACATTCACAATGGTTTTGAGGTAAGTACCTTAATTATCTTGATTTTACAGAAGAGAAAGCAAATTAGATTTCGTGTTCAAGGTCAGCATAGTTGCAACATCGTAGCAAGAGGTAGACTGTCTTGGAACCCTGCAGTCTTGCCACAGACTTCAGGCTCTTTACCACAGTTATAATGCCTCTCTCTCTCTCTTTTTTTTTTTTTTTTTGGTGGCCGGATCTTAGTTCCCCAATTGGGGATTGAACCCACACCTTTGGCAGTGAAAGCATGGAGCCCTAACCACTGGACTACCAGGGAAGTCCCTAACACCTCCCATTTTAACCTAATAGCCACACAGAAACAGGGCCCAGGAGGGTGTGTCATCCTTCTTCTGTGCCTTGGGTTCAGCAGGCCATCTTCCAGGCACTGTCACCCAAGTGAGGAAGGGTGCTATACTGTCCGTGCGTCCGTAGACGTCTGCACACCCAAACATGTGTCCTTGGGAATTTGCTGGCGGTCCAGTTCCGGGTGCTTTCACCACCATGGCCTGGGTTCACTCCCTGGTCAAGGAACTGAGACCCCTAGAGATGCGTGGCTCGGCCAGAAACACCCAAGAGGAGACATAGCAGCAGCAAAGATGCTTGCCCTTGCTGGAGGCTTTTGCTAATCTGTCGCCATATGCCATTACCAGCACTGAGTGGAGTGGCCAGACTGGTCATGCTCTGCTTTCCTGGAGTTCACGTATGGAGCTGCTCGCTGTACATGCTCAAAATTTCAACTCATAATTTAGATTAGAATTACAAGAGGGATTCCTCTGGTTGCAGGAATGGGCACCTGCAATGGGTGAAAAGATTCACCACTGATTGGTTGATTCAGCACTGACTGATTCTTACAAGTGCCTGAGAAAGTTGGAAACAGCTTACAAAAGAAGCGCAAATGGCCTATAAACCACAAGGGAAAAGAATTTAAGCATATACTATTTGTGTTAGTCAAGATTCTCCAGAGAAATAGAGCCGAAAGGATATATGTATTTATAATCTGTGCCGTGCTTCAGCAAGCTGGAGGCTCAGGCAGGATTTCTATATTAGCACCTAGAGGTAGAATTCCTACCTTGAGAATCCTCAGTTTAAGGCCTTTAATTGGTTGGCTAAGGCCCACCCACATTATTGAGAATAATCACCTTTACTTAAAGTCAACTGATTGTAGATGTGAATCACATCTACAGAATATCTTTATCTAGACTGGTGTTTCACCAAACAACTGGTCACCACTACCCTGACCAAGTTGACACAAAATGTAACCATCACACTGCTAATACTAGTACTTAAATACAAATTAAAATATACTATCTTTCTACAAAGAATTCCTAAAATGTTCATATGCATGAAATCAATTTTACCTGAAAGATTTTATCCCACAATGATATCAATACAGATAAATATCTAATAATAGGAGATTTATTAAATACTGGTAAAATTTTATTAAATTATGTCTTTTTCTTAAAAAAAAATAAATTATGTCTTTTTCTAAGAATATTGATGTAGAGAAATGTTCTCAATGAAACAAGTCCTGAAATACAATAGGATATACAGTAAGAACTCAGGTTCTTTGGTTTTTATTTGGAGGGTGTAACTCACATAACATAAAATTCACCCTTTTAAAGTGTGCAGTAGTTTATAAAAATAGCCACAAAGTTGTGCAGCCATTACCACTGTTTAATTCCAGTGAAGAATCCTGTGAAACCACTAGCAGTCACTCCAATATCCTGTCCCTGGCAACCACTCACCTACTTTGGATTTACTATCCTGAACATTCTAAATAAATGGAGTCATGTATGATAAAAAAAAAAAAAAAATTGAAAATGCAAGATAAATAATAAAAGAATATAGAATAATGCTATAATAAATAAAATATAGGATGAATGACTAATTTTATTATATCATTTGAAAGTACACTTGCTATTTAGGTGCTCTGAAATTTTATGATTTCACAAAAGCATAAAACCTCAGACTATAGTTTCATTGGTACCTTTATGTAAGCAAATCATAATTGTATCTAAATATGTTCAATTTTTTAATTGCAGTTTAGGGTTTTTTTTAGAGTGCTGTGCAATAGTAAATAATTAATTGAAACACCATGTCTGAAAAAAAGTGGAAAGAGTATGAATTCCAAATTCATATACAGCTGGATTAGAATTCAGGTATATTTCTTAAACAAATTTCCTAATCTCCTTAATTCCTGCTTAAATATCATTAACTGGAATAGTTTTGAAAATTAGATGACAGATAAACAGATAGGCTAATTTAGTTTTTTTAAAATAACCTCTAGATTCTTTCAACACTTTGGCTATGAATCTTACCTTATAAAGACAAGTAGATAATTAAATATTCAATTGAATATTGACATCTAGCATTCTATAAAAAGTTCTTAAGAGTAAATATTTGCACACCCTGGTGGCTCATGTGGTAAAGAATCTGCCTGCAATGCAAGAGACCTGGGTTCAATCCCTGGGTCAGGAGAATCCCCTGGAGAAGGGAATGGCAATCTACTCCAGTATTCTTGCCTGGAGATTTCCATGGACAGAGGAGCCTGGCGAGCGGCTGTCCATGGAGTCACAAATAGTAGGACATAACCGAGTGACTTTCACTCACTATACAGCTAAAGAAAACAGATTGTGGTCCTTTAATTTACATTTTCTTTGTATAATGTGTTCAACATAAAATGAACACTTAAAAATGAGACCATTAAAAAGTTTATGCTGTTTCAGTTGGGGAGAATTGTGACTGCTTCTATATTTTAAGAAATTTTAAAAATAGCAGGATTTATGGAGATCCAATGGGCAAAATGAAATCACACAATACTCAAATTACTTATGATTGCACCAATACTTAGGAAAAGGAACATATTTCAAAAATGTTTAATAATCATCTGTAATTTGCATTTTTATAACTCCATTGAAAATATTCCTGCTTATTCTATCCAGAAGTCAGAGTTCTATCTCAGAAGACCCATCACATTTTCTGTACATTTTCTGCATACCTCAACTACTCCCTTGTAAAATAGGGATACCAGACCCATCATATAGTCCCTTCCAGTCCAAAAACTCATTGTCTTTTACCTTTTGAAAAATCTGAGTACCTAGCACCGCAACGTTCACAGCACTTGCTCCTGATAATTTTTTTGGATAGCGAATGAATGAATTGTCAGTTTTCTGTTTGCTATTCTGTGCACAATGCTGGTGTCTTTAAAATGACATTTTATTTAAATTACTACCCAACAATGTTATTCTAAAAATCTTTAAATCCATTTTGTGTTTAGGAACACATTAACAGTGGTCAATAATTTAGCTATTAATGTGAAGTGTCATTTCACCAGGGATCCATCCTGTGAAATGGATGATATGGAAGCATTTATTTAAAAGAGTTTTAAAGTAGTTATGTGCAGTCCAAAGCACTCAATTTCTAAGCTAAATGCTTCACTAGTTCACTCTGCGGCAAGTCTAGATGACTTTGGCTTTAAATTAGAGAGCAATGCTTCCTTACATTCTAACTTGAAATATCATCTACATTACACAACACTTTCTTATGTGATTTTGTGGCTCAAATAACACTTTTCCTAGCATGTAGTTGTTTCAAAAGCTCTCAGAGTATTGTTTTGTTTGATTCTTAGAACAGCACCAGTATCGTTTAACAGGATTTTTTAGGTCCATTTTGCAGATTAAATACCCAAGAATTTCAGCGTCTTTGCCCAAGTTTTCATCTGCTAGGTGAGTGGCAGAGTGAGAATTGACAGGAAAGACTTAACAGTATCTTGTCAAATGCTTTTTGTCCTGCTACGCTCTTTCCTTTAAGATGATATAAAAATGTCATTACTAGAACAACAGCAGCAATAATGGATATTTAAAGATAAGGTAGAAAGAGAACAATTTGGATTAAAGAAAACTTACTGATATCCACAAAATCTATAACATCAGTTGCTTTTTTATTCTTTTTTTGTTCATTTGCTTTTCATCTTGCTATTAATTTGTTGCATATTTTCCAATGTATTCAACATGTACCAGTGTTGTTTAAGGCAATTAAAAAAAAAAAAAAAAAAGGAGAGACAAATAGTTGTACCAAGCTATCAGTCTGTTCTTTGAAAGATCTTTTAAAAAATTATCTTTCTTTAGGCCTCTGTAGAAATTCTCCCCTGATTCATCCCAAGAAATAATCCACAGACGAAATGTCAGGGGCAGTTCCAGTTTCAGAAGTTGTCTTGTTGCAGAAGATGTGATGTACTACCCATTGTTCTATTTTTGAAACAGTGACCATTTTGGGAAAGTAATAACATTTTTTATCAAAAATTTGCCTAAAAGTTATGAGAGTATAATTTTATGAAAAGGAAGAATCACACTTATATACACACACAAACATGCAGACTTAAATACACACACACACACACACACACATTTTGGTTGGAAGAGTCATTTGTAAATAAATAAATTTCCTAACCAAAATAGCATTTTACAATTTAAAGTGTCTGGTGTTTCACAGGTTGTAAAACTGTCAGTATTTAAAAACAAACAAACAAAAACACCCAGCTAACCTTTATTTCTTTGGGCTTCCCTGATAGTTCAGTTGGTAAAGAACACGCCTGCAATTCAGGAGACTCCTGGTCGATTTCTGAGTCAGGAAGATCTGCTGAAGAAGGGACAGGCTACCCACTCCATTATCCTTGGCTTCCCTTGTGGCTCAGCTGGTAAAGAACCTGCCTGCAATGTGAGAGAGCTGGGTTTGATCCCTGGGTTGGAAAGCTCCCCAAGAGAAGTAAAAGGCTACCCACTCCATATGTTTCACAGGTTGCAAAACTGTCAGTATTAAAAAAAAAAAAACCACACACACAAAGTTAACCTTTACTTATTTATTATAAAATGACTTCATTAGTATATATAAGTAGGTAATTAAAGACATAAATTATTTCATTTAATTTTTTCTTGTATACTTTTCTCCTGATATGCATTGATGAAATAAATGCATGTGATAAAAATAATATTTTTTTAAAAAATAATTCCACAGTCTTTTTAAATCCTTTAACATTAATTTCATATATTAATATTATTTTTGTGTCTGTTTTCCTTTAGTATATTAAAAGTACTTAAATTAGTATGATTTTAGCTGTTATATTCTACTTTAAATGATAGTAAATATATAGTATGAAAAATGATTATATATGAATCAAAATAATGTAAAACATATTCATTTTTTTTGTCTTTACTTACCTAAAATTTTCTTTAATGTACAACTTTAAAAGTTATAGGAGGTGTATGAAAGAATTTTATTTAAAATATACTGATCTCAAATGATAGAACAATACTGTAATATATGAAAGGAAATAGTCACAGCTTCTCCACAGACTGAATACTCTGAAAGTTTGGTTATTAATCTTTCATCCATTTCACTATAGTATTACAGGCAGAAACAGCCGTAAACATTAAAACTGAAAATGACAATATTTCATATAGTAAAAACTGTTACAAGTAGTTGGTAATATTATTTCTTAATAAAAGGAAAGTTTATTAAATGTAAATGAGTATCCAAATTAAACCAAGCTTGCAGTTGCAATTTTTCAAAATACAGGAAAAATAATTAACACTTTTAGTAGTCAGAGTCCCACTAAGAAAATAGATATCAAACTGAAAGAGTGCTACTTAGGGAATGAAGGAGTTAATGATCAAAGAACTGAAAAAAATGCAAAATCATTACTGCTCTTAGGTCTGAAGGGAAAAAAAAAGCATAATGTTTGTAATGGAAACCAGATATGAATCAAAGTATCCACTGGTGTCAAAAGACTGGAGTTAAATTATTCACTACATCAAAATGATAGTTCAAAATACTTTACACAAAATAAAGATTCACATTCAATTTACTTATTCAAAATTCACCCAATAATGTTTACCCACTAATTCAACAAACATTTGTCAAGCACCTGCTATGAACCAATCTGAAGTGCTTAAACATTGGGTACAAAAATCATTGTTCTTGCATTTAGGGGACTTACAGTTGAGTAGGGAATATTAGTTATTAAACAAGTTTTAGCATATATAAACATAAGCATAGATCATGATATACGCTTCAAAAAACAATGGTGCAATATAGGTTATTTCTTACTAAGATGTTTTATTGTCTCAAAGCTGCCATAGCTTTTGATGGTGACTTGGTTGGTGTAAGCCTTTGCTGATTGCTTGATCCATACTCATAATCAAAACAACTTCCCTGCTGTTGTCAGCACGGTTGTAGTCTATATTGTATTCTGAATAAGTTAATGAATTTTAATAAACGCTTTCCCCAATATAGTTTCCATGAAGATAATCTACCTCATTAATTTAGTTTAAAAGTTTAAAAATTTAAACCACAATAAAGCATAAATGTACAAGATTTGAAATTCTCTTTGAATTCAAAAGTAAGGGGTATTTGGGGAAATATTTTAAGTAACTCAGTACCTGTTGCTAATTACACTAATTATTATTTTGTCACATTTATTACCTTCATCTTTCATAGCATGAGTAATTAAGTGACAAAAACAGGTTTTATATTGTGATCAAACACTATTCTGTTACATCCACCCTACTGATGTCTTCAAAGAAAGTGCTGTCACAGTTTTACCAGTAAAGAACTTGTAAGTTGTTAAGTAGAAAAAAATCTCTCAGTTTAAAGAACATAAGCCTGAGGCCTGGATGGACTTGATAGCTTGGGTAAAATTATTCAAAGAAAGCCTTGCAACAGAAACCAATTTAACACAATTCTTACTGTCAGTGACATATGAATGCTCATTTTTAGTATGTCCATTAGAACTCTTACTTAATATCATAGGATCTTCTAGAGGCAACTGGAAGCTTCACAAAGGTCTTCTCAGTAGAAGGGGTATTCTATTAATGACTGAGTTCTTTCAGTGATGGACAGCAGCCAGTAGAAACACAAAGCCCATGACCTCAAACAATTATATGACTGGCTTCCACATGGAAATAAAATAAAAGATACTGGTCAATCTCTAGGGAAATTTTGTCTCATGATATCAAAGACAGAGTAGATAAAGTACCCAAACTAACCCAGCCAAGACCAATATCATTTAAAAGTATGTGAAAAGAAAAATAATGACTACCACAGACAAAAATTTAAAAATGACATTAAATGACCTTCTTTCCATGCTCCATAGTGCAGAAATTTGCATCTTTACCTAACTATTTTTGTTCCATAAAGAGATCAGAAGCTGTTTTCAAAGGAGTGTTTTGGATCTGCCTGTCAGTGCATCCAAAACACACCTCTGCTGATATTGGCTGATTTTCTGATTATAAGCATTTTATAACAAAAAGTCAGCAATGTTTAGCATCAGCAGACACCATTTTGAACCATTCATTATATAGTCAGCCTAAGCCTGGTTGAGACAAATGATACTTGAGATTGATAGTCTATTTGGCAGCCATTCTCAGACATTGTCTGAGCTCTGACCATATACCTACTTGAGTCACTATAAAATTAGATTTCTAGACCACACAATGCCATATAGACAGTATTATGTAACAGTTAGCTATTAGGTTTCATATGTGAGTAGAGATAACTGTATAAAAATTATTCATGAGTCTTTTGTATATCTATTTAAGATGTAGCACAAAATATCAATCTGTTTTCCTTATCTGAGTATCCATTTAATTATAACTGTACAATAATTATAAGATAATCATTTCTAATTATGTGTTCCCTTTTTCCTGAACTTCCAGGATGCACCAATATAATTTTGTGCTCAACCTTCTAGATTTTCTCTCTGCTTCTTGTACTTTAATATTTTCATTGTTTGAATGACTTTATTAGGAACAGCTGAAAATCCATTTTGAAAGTTGACAGGGTATATATGAAAAATGAGTAAACTGATAAAAAACTTAAATATATTCACATGGCTAATATCAATAATAATGAATATATCTTATTATGTTTTTACCAAAAGTTAGCAACAACATAAATGTTTTTATGGTGTTGTTATTTTACTTTGCTATTTTAATACAAGGTACATTTTCAAAGGGTAAAATTGTTATCTAATTCTTTTGAATTTTTATTAATGAGAATATTTTAACCCATTACTCAAATATAAAATTTACTTTGATTTTCAAAATCAGTTTCATCATGATACTGTCTATGAAACCTAAGAAATAGTCAAATTGAAAGGCTAGCCTTATTCAGACACAGGGCAAAGTTCATATACACAAAACAGTATACAAATTTAAATTCAAAACTTCCAGATCATTTACTGAAAAATTACAAGTTCTCCTCACAAGATCACATTGGTTCTAGAGATGAAAAATTACAAGTTTTCCTCACAAGATCACATTGGTTTTAGAGCTTCCTTTCTATAATGCAGGATTCAAACTGTCAAACTGTTTAATGACAAACATAGATTTTCCACTTTTAAAACAGCTGATACTGTAGTGTACAGGCAAATTAGGGCAATTTATTTCTATACAACTTTGACCAATTTTTTATTTTCAGACATATTCCAACTAAGATGTACTGCTGAAAATCAATTTTTTTTGGACATTATTCATAGCTCTCCTCAAATCTGTTATCAGATTCTTTAAAAGAAAAGATTTATCATAAATCTCATATTTTAGCATTTGAATATTAGTGTGAAAGGAAGAATTAAAACATTAAGTAGTATGTCTTACTTTCTATGTTTCACTTTCTTTAGTTTAACATTAGGTCTCAGCAGACATAGAGAATAGACTTATGGGCATGGGGAGAGGAAAGGAGAGGGTGAGGTGTGTGGAATGAGTAACAAGGAAATTTCATTACCATATGTAAAAGAGATAGCCAATGGGAATTTGCTGTATGGCTCATGAAACTCACACAAGGGCCCTGTATCAACATAGAGGGATGAGTTGGGAAGGGAGATGGGAGGGAGTTTCAAAAGAGAGGAGACATATGTATACCTATGGCTGATTCATGTTTGACGTTTGACAAAAAACAGCAACATTTTGTAAAGCAATTATCCTTCAATAAAAACAAATTAATAGAAAAATGAGCATCAAATGATCATGATTTTTACAGACAATTTACAGTACGTATAAACATATCAACCATTATCTTATTTCTTAAACTCTTAAAAAAGGTAGCTGAGGACTCAGTTACCAATATTACAAAGTGAAGTCTAATGCAAACAGCTTTTCTATTTACTAGCGAACACTACTGGGGCTTCCCGCATAGCTCAGTAGGTAAAGAATCAGCCCGCAATGCAGGAGACCTGGGTTCGATTCCTGGGTTGGAGGGTCCTCTGGAGAAGGAAATGGCAGCCCACTCCAGTGTTCTTGCCTGGAGAATCTCTTGAAAAGAGGAGCCTGGCAGGCTGCAGTCCATGGGGTCGCAAAAGTCAGACACCGACTTAGTGACTAAAGCACCATTGTATTGCAGGGGATTCCCCAGGGGTTCAGCGGTAAAGAATCCGCCTACAACGTGGGAGCTGCAGCGGACGTGGTTCAGTGGATTTGATCCCTGGGTGGGTTCAACCCCTGGGTGGGGAAGAGATCCCCTAGAGGAGAGCATGACAACCCACTCCAGTATTCCTGGGAAATTCCATCAACAGAGGAGCCTGTCGGGCTACACGGCATAATAAAATCAAAAGACTTGTTTCAAATGTATTTTTATTTTATGGAAAGTATTTCAAATTTTTCATTTAGGCTAAATAATTTGAATTGATTTTGGATATGTTTTGAGGGGATCTCCAGATCAGAATTCTTTGTGGCATTCAAAGATTCCCAAAATACAACCTTCGAGTACTTTTGCACTTTCATTTCGCTTGGTTCTCTTTATGTTTTTGAAGTTTAAGGAAAAGTGGGCTACTATTTTACTCAGAATAACTTTATCATCTCTTCCATCAAAAACTCTTCCTTTCACGTTTCTCCTTCTGAAATTCAATCCCTCCTTCAAGGTCAGTCTCAATGGTCTCTTCATATATGATCCTCCTTACATGATACAAACACTTGCTCTTAAAAAATGCTTTTAACTTATCTGGTGTCATTTATTTTCTGCATGTATCTTGTGGTTGCTAACTTTGTATCCTGTCTCTCCTACTAAAAAACATTCTTTCTTGACAGACTGAATCTTATCTACTCATTTTCCCCTGGAAATGCCTAGCTTGATGCCCTGCACATAACAGGGACTCCACAAATATATGCATTTACTATTTTATGTTATACCGCTCCTTTGCTTGTAGGAAGGACATCTTTGCATAATGAAAAGTCCTGCTACAAAAACAACAATAAGCCTGGGCTCAATCTGCAACTCAGTGGTCTAAAAGCTTTATTCATTCATTCAACAAATATGTATTGATCCCCTGTGGTTATCTGTATACTACCCGAGTTGGAAGGTAGAGAATTAGAAAAGGTCATATTGACCTGCATTTTGCCATTCTTCTCCAGAATGTATGGGGCTGGTTAAAATATTTGTTCAGGTTTTTCATAACATCTTATGGGAAAACCTGATTGAACTTTGTGGCAAACCCCATAGGTAAAAGATCAATTTGATTTCTTCTCTCAAGGCCTTTTTGCTTCCACTCTGAGACTAAAAAAGTGATTTTAAATGTGTGTTCTGCAATTTCACTTAAGAGTTATTGAAAGGAAAACGAATTGGGAGCCAAACGGGGGAGTAAGCTCTGTGACTCTACCTTCTTCCTCTTTAACCAGGACATTCTTTCTTGTTTTACTATTAGCATTCTGGCGGCGGGTGGGGGGGGGTGGGGGTCGGGGAGGTAAAAAAAAAAAGTGCAGCTGAAAACCAAGGTGGAAAGAAACAGTACTAAGAAAGAAGGCAATCTCAGATATGTGAATTATACTGCATTATTTTATTGCATTGATTTTGTGATTAATCACTCAGTATTCAAAATGGAACATTTTTGCAATGTTACAATTTAAAGAAAATTGTATCTTTTAAGTTATTGAAAATCAGGCATGATTATCTAAGGTATAGCTCAGTCGGTAAAGAATCTACCTGCAAGGGAGGAGACCCCAGTTCGATTCCTGGGTCAGGAAGATCCCCTGGAGAAGGAAATGGCAACCCATTCTAGTATCCTTGCCTGGAAAATCCCAGGGACAGAGGAGACTGGTGGGCTGCAGTCCATGGGGTTGCAAAGAGTCGGGCATGACTGAATGACTAACATATATACTATATGATATATAGTGTTCCTGGAGGCCAAATAATTTAGGATATATGCACGGTTGAATTTCTTAATTAATAAAAAGGTAAACCAACACTCAGTTGTTCTCTGGCACAAGAATATTCAAGTAAAAGCTGCTTAGAGAATAGAGTTCCTGGTTGGTTCAATAGCCCATCTTCTCTGAGATTCTCTGCATCTTCCTCTTTTGGGAGCAAGTTGGCCCCAAGCATCTTGACCACTCAAGATTTTGTCAAAAATCCAAGAGGGAAAATATATTTTCTTCATATCTGTTTCCTTTCGACAGGGAACAAAAATATCCCAGAAGCTGTCAGCCCACCTTCCTCAGGTATGGGTTGATGGCCACACTCTTATTAACAAGAGAGACTTGAAATTGTAGTGAGCATGTTAGCTTTTCAGCTTCTATCAAGTGTGGTGAATCTTGTTAGGAAAGAGAAGACAGAGAAATGACTGCTTTGCACTAAATAGCAATGGAGAAATAACACCGAGGAGGAATGTTTAAAAAGAAAACAAAAAAAGCCAGATTCTTATCTAGATTAAATTAATGTGCCCTAGCTAGATGCTGAAATAAACTATATTTAAAGAAGTTACTTTGAATAAAACTGCATCATTTCAATTTATGATTTCCTTTTCTTGCAATATTAATATTGCAAGTGGTTAATGGTATTTCACTTGTTTTATTGCTGATTCATTTTCAGTTTATTCATATTCATTTACTACTTTGCCTTTTGAAGAAAGATTAAAAATAAGTCTGTTTGAACTCTGCATGCATTTTTGATCATTGGTGCCATTTATGTATAGTATGAATCAAGATGTGCTTGTATTTTTCCCTTCTTTGATGATTGTTTTTTATGTCCACCAAGCATGGCCCTTTGTTACTGCATTATTTCATCTCTTCATTTCTATTTTATATCTACCAGAGGAAAAAAAGATTTACATAGTTTAAAGAGATTTACTTAACCAAAAGATAAATCATTTTTAGACCTTATGTGAGGAAACATTAGATACTATGGAAAATATTTTCATCTCTTTCTACCATATAGTAACATTTTAAACTACAGTAAACCAGATTGTAGAATTACAGTCTGAGAACTTAGCATTTATATGTTTCCATTTAATGTTCATACTATATTTTACACATGTCAAAGTTCAGAATTTCTAGTGAACTCAGTGGTGAATACTTCTTAAAATAGTGAAACATTAGAGGTTCAGAAAGATTGCATTATCCATTTAATTTGTTTCCAAAATGCAAGGACCACTCTGAAGATAGAACTCAACTTTATAAAATATGCCAATTTTTCAGCTTACATAAATTAATAATTGATTTTGCACTCAGACACACTTATTGATCTATAATTAAAAGACCTCCAAAAGCTATTTTTAAGCTGTTTTGCATTTCAAAATGTAGCTGAAGTTTTAGAATGTAAGGAAATCTTTAGTTTTTGAAGGAGATTTGATAAGATGCAAGCATACACTCTAATCCATGTTTTCATGTAGATATCTTTAAATTTCTTTTGTGAGATTTGGTATTTTGCTTTATCATTATGATCTTTTTCACATGAAAAGCTTCTTAGTAATAGTACATGGGAAGTCTGGTGAAATTAAATATCAAATTTAACTACTGCATTTTGAATTGCTGTTAATGTAGTATATGAATATATAAAATCACCATCCCACTACCATCCCCATTCCCTTGAAAGGTAGATAAGGAAAACGTATACTATAAAATAGTTATAATGTTTTTGGTGTACTTTATTCACATCTGTGTTATATGTTATCTTCAAGAAAAATGTGACCATCCTATAAAGAATTTTCTTCACCACACTGGAAAGTTGCTAGAGGACAGAGGGGAGCTCAGATGTGTGGGAAGTAAGGGCAAAATTGTGAAGGAGTTTTTGGAGAGGCAAAGCACTGAAGCACCCCTCTAGAGAAAAATACTAAAGCAGAAAAAGAAACGGATTGTTCCTTGTTGCAATGACTATGAGCTCTGTCCTCGACTGAGAAAAGCAAAGATCTGGGAATAGAGAGGAGAAAGGTTGTATCATTTCTGCTTGTGATTTCATTCTCAATTTATCTTGTTTTATTTGTTAATTAATAAACTTTATTTTTAAAGCAGTTTTAGGTTCATAGCAAAATTGAGAAGAAAGTATAGGATTCCTGTATACTCCCTAGCCTCATTTATTTTCAGTTTTTATCAAAGAAGCACTTGCTCTTATTTTGATATGAGAAGTCCATACTTTAAATAAGAATTTAAGCACAGCAGTTTAACACATAGAAAGGCTTGCTCTCTCACCCAGTCAACCCAACAAATGGTAATATTACACTTTCTCAGATAATCTCTGTGAAATTTCAGACACAAGTCAGCAAGTTTAGCAAAGACAAGCAGAGATCATATGAGGAGGAAAGGTAAAAAAGAATATCTTAAAATAATTTGAATTTATTACCCTTTACACTGTTACTTTCTTTCCTACAACTGCTTATAGCATACACTTTTATTGAGGCTTGTACTGAATTTTTTACCGATATTTTACTTTGCTTAGGAAAAAAAAAAAAGAAGTCTAGCTGCAATGAGTCTGTGGCTCTGAGTACTCCATCATATTATAACTCAATAGAAAAAAATTGTAACTTTCTATTCTCAAAATGTGTCTTGCTCCTGTTCTTTTATTTCCATCTCTAATTACCACAAAATCCCATGTCAAGTTCTCCATGCCTTTGGGCTGGGTTTTACAACAATCTTTTATTTTTCAATCTTGACCTGTTTTGACCCATTCTATTTAATACCATCAATGAATATTCCCAAATCATGAATTTTACGCAGCCAATTATCTACTTTGAAAGAAAGACAAAAAGAATAAAACTTTTCTTGCCTATCTTCCTGTCCTCTATTTCTGGACATAAAATTTGATATTGATTAGACAGAAATAGAGGACAGGAAGGTAGACCTATGTCAGATAAAATTCATTAATAAATATATAGCATATCTAACAGCATGGAGTAGAAGAAAATAATGACTATTGAGGGGTCTGGAGTCTCTACTAGTTCTGTAGAAATAAGCTGCAGAAAGGTGCTCTGATTCCACAGTACCTTGGCCCAGTTATTTAGATAGAAACATCAGCAGAACAGGCAGGAAGGGCAATTAATCAGGTTACTACTTCCTGATAAAATGATCCCTTAACTTCTCTCAATTCCCTTTGTTCTAATTCTGTGCTCTCAAGAGAAACATCAAATCTATAATTTCATCTCCTCAGAGAATTTACCTACCCAAGAGGGTATGCCCTTGCAGATGACTTGTCCCAGTTGTCAAGCCCCAGAATATCTCTCCAACATAATTTAAAACATTGGTATCCAATTTATGAATTAGCCTCATGTGACTTTATCTCTAGTCACTTGCTCTCCTAAGACCAGAACACCTGTAGCAATTTGACAAATCCGCATTTCTAATTCTACACCAAGACATGGCAATTCCATTAAACTATATTTCTTGAGGCACATCCTGAAAAAAAGTAGCCTAAGTCACCCACAGATTAAAAAATTAAGTTATTAAGAAATTAAGTCAGTTTGACACACTTTTTTCTTAAGCTTCTGCTTAATTAATTCTGTGATGGTCTTTTTTGGAATCTGTGTTAGGCATTATTTCATGCTGACTTCAGCAAAATTATTTATCCTGCTGCAAAAATTTGTCTAGGTTAGTTTTAATCATCCCAACATCTGGACACTAAAGATACAAAATACTAATATTATACGTCAATACCTTTGGGAATAATACTCCAGATATATCCCATCAGTAAATCCCTATGTAAGAATAAAGTTCTCTGTTACTCTTAGTCTAAAATTGTATGTGCAATTGTAGAAAATAAAAACTTCCAAAGCATTAACACTGAACTCTAAGGTCTTTGGTGTGCTATGCGTACTCCCATTAACTAGATTCATATCATGTAAACCTTTTGTATTGTGACAGTAATATGACCACATTTCTATAAAACTCTCAGTGTTAACTTAGTAGATGTAGTTTAAGAGATATTTGTGTTAGAGCACTTGGTCAGAGTTTCATTTCTGACAAAGGATAATTATCCTGCCATGTGATTCCTCAGTTTCCCCATCTGATGGGAGAGTATAATACACTGTTGGGAGGATTAAATTATTCAACACATATAGAGTGCTTATAACATTACACAAAGCAAATTTAGGTTTTTTTTTTAATGTATTCTCAAATGCTGGCTATTGCAGAAGATCTGGAAGTCAGAGATTTTTTGCTTCACTTCTTTATAACTTTGCCAAAACCTCTAGAGTTTTGCCCATTTCAGGGGTCTTCTGAATGTAAAAAAAAATTTCCTGGGGTTAGAGCATGCTAAAATATTTCCCCATTACTCTAACAGATTAAAAAAAAAAAAAAAACAGATTCTCTCAAAGTGGATTTTCTTACATGTTTTCATTGTAAGGTAAGAGTGAATATAACTATCTGGTTTGATTTGGTTGGTCTGAACAAATCTTTCCTCAGTCAGTCACCCAGCCAGTTCAGTCACTCAGTCGTGTCTGACTATTTGTGACCCCATGGAATACAGCAGGCCAGGACTCTGTGTCCATCACCATAACCAGAGTATGCTCAAACTCATGTCCATTGCGTTGGTGACACCATCCAACCATCTCATCCTATGTCGTCCCCTTCTCTTCCCACCTTCAATCTTTCCCAGCATCAAGATCTGTTCCAATGAGTCAGTTCTTCCCATCAAGTGGCCAAAGTATTGGAGTTTCAGCTTCAGTATCAGCCCTTCCAATGAATATTCAAGATTTATTTCCTTTAGGATGGACTGGTTGGATCTCCTTGCAGTCCAAGGGACTCTCAAGAGTCTTATCCAATACCACAGTTCAAAATCATCAATTCTTTGGTGCTCAGATTTCTTTAATCCAACTCTCACATCCATACATGTCTACTGGAAAAACCATAGCTTTGACTAGACAGAACTTTGATGGCAAAGTAATGTCTCTGCTTTTTAATATGCTGTCTAGGTTGGTCATGACTTTTCTTTCAAGGAGTAAAAATATTTTAATTTCATGGCTGCAGTCACCATCTGCAGTGATTTTGGAGCCCCAAAATAGAAAGTCTGTCACTGTTTCCACTGTTTCCCCATCTATTTGCCATGAAGTGTTGGGACTGGATGCCATGATCTTAGTTTTCTGAATGTTGAGCTTTAAGCCAACTTTTTCACTCTCCTCTTTCACTTTCATCAAGAGGCTCTTTAGTTATTCTTCGCTTTCTGCCATAAGAGTGGTGTCATCTGCATATCTGAGGTTAGTGATATTTCTCCCAGCAATCTTGATTCCAGCTTGTGCTTCATCCAGTCCAGCATGTCTCATAATGTACTCTGCATATAAGTTAAATAAGCAGGGTGACAATATACAGCCTTGACATACTCCTTTTCCTATTTGGAACCAGTCTGTTGTTCCATGTCCAGTTCTAAAGTTGCTTCCTGTCCTGTCCTCAGGAGGCAGGTCAGGTTTTCTGGTATTGCCATCTCTTTAAGAATTTTCCGTGTTTTGTTGTGATCCACACAATCAAAGGCTTTGGCATAGTCAATAAAACAGAAGTAGATGTTTTTCTGGAACTCTCTTGCTTTTTCAATGATCCAAATGGATGTTGGCAATTTGATCTCTGCTTCCTCTGCCTTTTCTAAATCCAGCTTGGACATCTGAAAGTTCACAGTTCACACACTGTTGAAGCCTGGGTTGGAGAGTTTTGAGCATTAATTTGATAGCTCAGAGTAATGTGAGATGAGTGCAATTGTGCGGTAGTTTGAGCATTCTTTGAATTGCTTTTCTTTGGGATTGGAGTAAAAACTGACCTTTTCCAGTCCTGTGGCCACTGCTGAGTTTTCCAAATTTGCTGGCATATTGAGTGTAGCACTTTCACAGCATCATCTTTTAGGATTTAAAATAGCTCAACTGGAATTCCATTACCTCCACTAGCTTTGTTCCTAGTGATGCTTCCTAAGGCCCACTTGACTTCCCATTCCAGGAAGTCTGGCTCTAGGTGAGGGATCATACCATCATGTTTATCTGGGTCGGGAAGTTTTATGTGTGTGTGTGTGTGTAGTTCTTCTGTGTATTCATGGCACCTCTTCTTAATATCTTCTACTTCTGTTGGGTCCATAACATTTCTGGCCTTTATTGTGCTCATCTTTGCATGAAAACTTCCCTTGCTATCTCTAATTTTCTTGAAGAGATCTCTAGTCTTTCCCATTCTATTGTTTTCCTCTATTTCTTTGCATTGATCGCTGAGGAAGCCTTTCTTATCTCTCCTTGCTATTCTTTGGAACTCTGCATTCAAATGGGTATATCTTTCCTTTTCTCCTTGCCTTTCACTTCTCTTCTTTTCACAGCTATTTGCAAGGCCTCCTTTGACAACCATTTTGCCTTTTTTCGTTTATTTTTCTTGGGGATGTTCTTGATCCCTGCCTCCTGTACAATGTCATGAACTTCCGCCCATAGTTCTTCAGGCACTCTATTAGATCTAATCCCTTGAAACTATTTCTCACTTCCACTGTATAATTGTAAGGGATTTGATTTAGATCATACCTCAATGGTCTAGTGGTTTCTGCTATTTTCTTCAACTTAAGTCTGAAATTGGCAATAAAGGAGTTCATGATCTGAGCCACAGTCAGCTCCACTTTGCTGACTGCATAGAGCTTCTCCATCTTTGGCTGCAAAGAATATAATCAACCTGATTTCGGTATTGACCATCTGGTGATGTCCATGTGTAGTGTCTTCTCTTGTGTTGCTGGAAGAGGGTGTTTGTTATGACCTGTACATTCTCTTGGCAAAACTCTGTTAGCCTTTTCCCTGCCTCATTCTGTACTCCATGGCCAAATTTCTTTGTTACTACAGGTATTTCTTGACTTCCTACTTTTTCATTCCAGTCCCCTATAATGAAGAGGACATCTTTTTTGCATGTTCTAGAAGGTCTTGTAGGTCTTCATAGAACCGTTCAACTTCAGCATTACTGGTCAGGGCATATACCTGGATTACTGTGATATTGAATGGTTTGCCTTGGAAATGAACAGAGATCATTCTCTGATCAATCTCTTTCTCAGTGAATGACTTTTCAATATTTCATAGACTCTAGGTCAAGAATTCTTGATTGATTCAGAGTCAGAGCAAACTTGGAGATTCCCTTTTTTCAGCACCAGTAGATTCCTGCTGTCATAATGTCCTATTGTCTTTTTATTAGGAAAAGATTATAGTGGTTTACAAATTTTCAAAATGTAATCAATAAATACCTACAGATGAGTGAGATAAAAATATCTGCTCTACATTTCAACCTCCACTCCTGCCTCTTGAATGCATAGACGTGTCATTTGCCTGAAATTTGCTTTAAAAATTGTTAGGGAATGATTTTACAGGAGATTTCAAAAGTAGATTTTTTTTTTTAAGTTCAATATTGTTTTAACACTTTCAGTTCTTCTTTAGTTCTTCAAAACCTTTATGCTACTATATTCTTTATATTCCTGCCAAGGAAAAGTGAAGGCTCAAAAATTGCAATAGCTTTCACATCTGCTCTTACCTCAAACTTTTAAACAAATTATTTCCATAGGCTTAATGTCATTGAAGTACAATATCTGATACAAATGTAAATTTTGCTCTAACTTTGATACACCACAGATTCCTTTTTCTACTTTGGTGATCAATATGTAATTCTCCAAGATGAGGTATGAGTATTGAAGCATATGATTTTCCTTTCCCCTCATAATGAGCATATTCTGGATATGAAGTTCTGAATAGAATCTTGGTGAGTAATGAAACCTAGTTACTAAAGCTTTTTAGGTATTTATGAATGACTGTGACATGCTAAAAATCTATATCTTTCCACGTGTGTATAACATTTAGACAGATTTGAAGTGTGATTATATGTCCTCTTTTTCAAGCTGATTTTTTTTTTTCCTTTGCTATTCTGATACAAAAATGGTCACTTTAGATCAAGTTCCTAGAACTTTCTTTTTTCCCTCTGCATCTTGAACTTTTTGCTTGGAGACATTTAATGAAAAGGACAAAAAAAAAAAAAAATCCCATCTGTATGTCTCTTTGGAAATTCAGGTTTCTTGAAGATCAGGGACAGAACTCAATAGATCCCTCAACGTTTAAACTTTCTGAATATGACATGATTTGTAATGTAGAAGTAAAGGCACATCAAAGTTAGCAATTCAAAAATGTGACCTGTCTATTGTATTTAACTTTCAGGTGAGTTCATGAGTTTCTTCCTGCTGTGTCCCTTTCCTGTCCCATTTCAGGCAGACAGGAGAATAATAGAGTGATTTTTCTCCGTGTTTTAACAGCACAGTTATTTGAGAATGCTGTTAGTTTTACCATTTGAAAAACAAAGTACAATATCTGAATAATACAAGTTTACAGCTCTATATCTAAAGGAAATATAAAGTTATATTTAGAGTTTTAATGTGGAAAAGGTTTTTCAGTTCTAAAGTGGAAAACTTTAGTTTGTTTGATTAAATGTCTTACAGCAAAATTCTGTTTCTTTTATTCACCTGTGCTCCATCACAAATGAATGATCCACTGGTTTTAAGATATAATATGTTTTTGTGTGTATTCATAAGGCAATATTAGCAAGCATAACTGCACAGTCATATAAAAGATAGAACACACTTTTTACTTAAATATTGTTTCAAAGAGCTAGGGATATCTGGTTTCAAATACTATAGTCCTTAACAGATGACCACCATTCAGCATCTGGGCATATAGTGAAATTGAGACGTAAATGTTTATGATCAAAATATAACTTATGATCAATTAAAATGCCAAATAACATGTCATATATATATTTTATATGTGTGCATATATATACATACATATATATATACATATATATATATATATATAAAACTAAATGACTTTAGTTCACAGCACCTCTTCACCAAATCTAACTTTATGTATACCAAGTTTAAAAACATGTCACTTTTTTCATTGAATTATATTCACCTGTATTAAAAGATAAATCATTTGGAAATTTTATGTCTTACAGAGTTGAAAAGAAAAACAAGAATATTTTTATGCTTAAATTGTAGCTTTGTCCTAATACATACCTTTGAAAATTATAGACATATTTGACTTTTCTTTGTTACTTTATACCCTTTCCCTATAACGAGAGAACTAGTCAACAACTTCCTATTAGTAGCCATAATTACCATACTATATATATAGACTTCCTGTTGGCTCAGACATAAAATGTCTGCCTACAATGAGGGAGACCCGGGTTCAATCCCTGGGTTGGGAAGATCTCCTGGAGAAGGAAATGGCAACCCACTCCAGTATTCTTGCCTGGAAAATCCCATGGATGGAGGAGCCTGGTAGGCCACAGTCCATGGGGTCGCAAAGAGTGGGACACGAGTGACTTCACTTTCATTTTCACATTCACATGAATAATTTATAGAAAAGTGAATACAGTAACTCAGCGTAATATATATAGGCCAAGCCTTTGTTGATTACTTGAAGGCTATCTAACTGCAAAAAGTTACTTAAAGACCATTACAGAAGGTACAGAAAATGAAATCTATTCTGAAAGCAGGGGATTGCTAACATATGAAATACTTGTGTTTGTCAAAGCAAGTGACACCACATTTTCTACAGAAGAGTATATTTGATCTTCAATTCACCGATCTTATATCCCTGCATATATTTTTTCTGTATGAATAGATACAATTTTAAATACTGTGTGCTTGTCAGATCCATGAAGTGACTTGGAGAAGGCCTTATTTTCAAAATTATCTTGTCAATTTCATTGTGACAGTAACAGAAGCAGGTAGCAGCAGTTTTCTTCTGATTATGTTAAAATCTCATCTATTATTTAGTTTAAAGCTGACAACATATATTAAGGCTTAATGAAGGCTTTCAGTAATTTCAGACTAAATTTATCTTCCCCAATTTTATACGTTTTTTTGTCATTTGAGGGTTATAATTTGATCAAAGGTTAATTTCAGGAGGAGTTTTTCCAAATTATTTCACCATTAAATAAGTAGAGCATGAATTTTTGGGAAATGTATCCATGTGAAACTATTTTTTTTAGCAGAAATGGAATTATAAGACAGGTATTAAGAAAAGCGTTGACTTTTTTCTAGTAGAAAAATGTAATTACGGTTTTTGTCCGTATTCTCATTTAGCAGTCATCAAGTCTAGACTGTCCTCTCTCCTCCCTGCCAGTCATCCTAATTCATCGACTATAGATTGGTTTAATCTCAGTGGAAAACATGGAACTTTAATGATCTGTGGAGTAGTATCAGATTAATTGCATAGATAAATATAAGAAAAATATTTAGGTGAGAAATATGTTTAAGGGCTAAACATTTTGTTGGGGGCTTCCCTGGTGGCTCAGTGGTAAAGAATCCACCTGCAATGCAGGAGACACCAGAGATGCGGGTTCAGTCCCTGGGTTGGGAAGATCCCCTGGAGAAGGAAATGGCAACCCACTCCAGTATGCTTGCCTGTGAAATCCCATGGATTGAGGAACCTGGTGGACTACAGTCCATGGGGTTGCAAAAGCATTGGACATGACTTGACAACTAAACAGCAACAACAGCATTTTGTTAACAAAAATACTGACTTTAGTTTTTTGTTTTTTTCTTTAATTTTTCACCAGAAGTCATATTACTTTTCTATAGTTTCTTTTCTCCAACAGTTTTCTTCCACTGGATGGTATCAACTGATAGAAAATGTTTGCAGGCACTCTTGGAAAATGTGAATTCCTAGACTCAGAAGAAAGAGAAATTGTTTTTACCTTCCTCTTACATTCTCTCTTAGAACTAACTTAACATTTTGATCCAGCAGAGAATTGGTCTACTGTAGCCAATACTGTGAATAACTGCCAACTTCGATGCTTTTTTAGAGTTCTCTAAATGTTATATGGAAAACAATATAACAGTACATATGCTGGGGTTAAAATGCTCCTATCCAGATATACAACCTATGTTGACAATAAGCTATAAAGTCTTTTTTTTTTAAATGTAAAAAGTGTACTAAGCCAGAATCTGTAGGTTAAAAACAAACTGAATTCTAACAAAAAGTGGTGGAGAATTTTCATGTTTATTAATTATTTTTTGAGTGACACAATTTGTCTCAGTGTATAACTGCTATAAACTAGAGTTTATAATTTTGGTATCCTATATTTATTAAAATTATTTTGTATCATATTATCACCATGTTAAATATTGTGAAGCAGTTCAGAAATGCTACTTATATTGACTCTAAAAATGCATTGCTTTATAATATTGCATACCTCAAATATTGAAAAATTAAGGATAGTAGTTATCATTGATAACTTATCACAGTGCTACACAGTAAATTGCACATTTAATTCAAATTTTTCTGACAAGGAAATATGACCCAAGTCCTTGAGAAGTATTAGGTATATCAGGAAAGTTGAGCATATACCAAAATTACAGAACATAAAAGATTATGAGCTTATTTTTTTTTAATATTCTATTTATCTCTTTTAAATATTATTTTGGTACTTTTTTTTTTTTTTTTTGGTACTTTGAAGAAACTACTGTTTTTTCCAATGTGTGAATTATGTTGGAAAACATGTAAGGCATATTACATGCATGCTCAGTCATGTCCAACTCTGTGTGACCCTATGGACTGTAGCATGTCAGGCTCCTCTGTCCATGGGATTCTCCAAGGCAAGAATTACTGGAGTGAGTTGCCATCCCCTCCTCCAGGGGATCTTCCCCAACCAAGAATCGAACCTGTGTCATCTCCTGCGTCTTCTGCATCTCAGGAGGATTCCTGACTGCTGAGTCACCCAGGAAGCCTGAAAGATATAACACTGGTTAAACACACTGATGCACATGTCTTTTCATCCTAACCTTTGTTTAAGTTTGGGTTCCTACAAAACCTGACCTGATCCTGAAGTAGAGACTTGTTTGCAAGTAATTGATTTGGGTAGTAATACCAGGAAGCACTGATCATAGAATAAGGAAGTACTTCTGTTAGGGGAAAGAAATAAAGTGGAGGTGTGCTAATAAACAGATTACCACTGTGGGCAACAGGGGCACAAGCTTGTGGGCAACTGCCGGGGGAAGGTGCAGAATCTGGCTCAGTCATCCTATCCAATGTGAAGAAAGTTGAGAATTCCTGGATAGTTTGCCACCTCCCAGACAGCAGACAAGTTGAGAGACAGCAACCTCTGTCATTGGTTAAAGACATTAATGCCCTGCCATTTTATGCCTGCTCCACTGCTTAATTCAAACCTATGAAAATCAGAAAAAGCTTTCAGGCTTAATGTTGCAAGAATTACAGCAAAAATAAAAAGTATGAGGCGTCAGTGAGTGCCGTGCATAGGATATATGAGCAGAGAATCCACAGATTCTGTTAAACATGGACTAAGTTTTTGATATGCAAATGAGAAGAGTAAAAAGCATCATCTTCACAGATAACTATTTAGCATATATGATAAGACAGTGTGATAAAATGATTTGTGGAAGTGACATAATCATTTAAATTCAAATGTTAAATGTAATGGTACTTTGGCGACATGTTTTCTGTTCAGAATGTGATTGAACTGGAGTCAAACAAGAAACTGCTTGTTACTGTAAAAATCTATAGAAAAGTGGCACAGACGTAGGGAGGCAGGCACGCCATGCAGGAATGGCATTCAACAGGACCCACAAGTTTAATTCAAACAATAGAAGTGGTTAGGACTGGGTTTCCTCACAGCATCGAATAGGATCTGTAGGGTATTACTTGAGAATCAGGCAGGAATGTGCAGCACTATAGAAACTTTGTAAGCAAAAGAAAGGAAAAAAAAAAAAGAATTCAATGTCGGTTAAGGAAAGATATCAAATGGGCTGCAACTCACAATTAGAAAGGATGTGCTGTGCACCATGCAGTATCAGAAATAAAAATTAAAAACAGAAAAACTAAATAGAAGTCCCATCTTTCAAGTAAGGCTAGAATTGACTACAGCATTTATATACAAGAGTTAACGTAGTCTGTTTATCCCTAAATGTGTTATAAATGTCTAGAACTGTGTCTGACATACAGAAGGTGTTAGATAGGTATTATTAGAATGAACAAATGTGTACTCCCATCTGTTTGTTGGGGTGATGTAACATGATGACCCAGTCAAAGAACATTTTTGGAAAAAGAGGTGGTGTTAGAGAAAGTCAGAAAAGGAATTCAGCAAAACTCTTCAGTCTTCAGTACTGAAAAGTGACTTACTTCAAATTTTCATTGGAATTAATAACATCTATTTATATTTGAACTGCCTATTTGAATTACACCTAGGATGAAATTTAGATTTAATTCAGGTTTAGATTGCACAAGCTTAGAAAAATGAGGCGTATCATTATTTAACTTTGTCTTCAAAGAACTCATAGACTTTTTATGGCTATAAAATATCTTTGCATTTCATACAATCAAATGAAAATGCAAAAAAATATGTACATCATGAAGTGGTGATGCAGAAACTCATATGAAGAGTTAGCAAGCAAGGACCACTTGGTCTGAAATAATTAAAACCTAGGAATAAAGTTAAAAAAGGGGGATGTTGGGATAATTTCAAAATTTAAAATTAACAAATCCACATGCTGAAATTTAAGTGGACTTTGTGATTCAATAGGAAAGGGAAGCAAAAGAGGAACAGAGGAAGGAATTACATGGAATTTTAATAGGGCTGAATTTAGGAAAGGGAGGGTTTGTGAGAGTTTAGTAGTTTAAAACTAAAATATTCAATTGGTAATCTTTCTTCTGGAGTTGTTCGAAGAGTAACTGATGGTTTTCCAGGACTGTAAAGGAAAATTTTCAGCAATTGGAGATAGTAAGGAAATATTTTCAAGGTTATTTGTAATATAAAATTCATCATTCAGTGATGTCACAAATGTGTTATTAGATTTCAGATGAAGATATGACTAGGGTGCCACAAGCAAGAAAGCTGTTTTGGTATGAGAACCCAAAAAGTCAGAAATAAATGGCATATAAGAGTATCTCTTCATTTTTAGCTCCCTCACAATCTCTTAAAATTACACTGCATACTCTTAGCCCTTGAAAAAAATCCAGTGTTTAACATATTGTCATACTCAATTAATGTGAAATGATATTTATGTGATATATTATAAACAACTTTAGAATATTTGAGAATTCTGCAGCTGTATGCTGCAGATTTTTCATTTTACTCATGGTATTTTTAATTAATATGATATTCAGTGGTTCACTGTATCACTTAGGGCAGAGACTAAAGCTGTTCTAACAGACATTTTGAAAGACAGTGATTTAAACAACATGGATTTTTATGTTTCTCTTGTGCAAAAAAAAAAAGAAAAGAAAACCCTTAAAGCGAGGGAATGTTTCAGGCTGTTGGCAGTCTCAATTTCATATCATGACTCAAGGGTGCAGGCTTCAGCAATCTGGTCTGTCTTCCATAATACGCAATGCTGAATTCTTCTCTACATGACCCCGGTGGTGAATCCACTGGTCCAGTTTCCACAAACTGATCTTGTTTCTTGGAAGAAAACAAGATCAAGGTGTAAAGTCCCTGACTCAGAAGTGATATGCTTCAATTCTTAATTCTGTCTACTAAAATTTAATTACATAGAACTTCAAGGGAGGCTGGCAGCCATCTGCCCTGCTAGGGAGAGATGGAAAACCAAAATCAGGTGAACATCAAGCAATCTGTGCCAAACACCTAAAATAAAAGGCAGAACATTAGGTATCAACCTACGCAAGTCATCATGGTGCTTGAATTTTTTAAAGTTACATTTCCCTAAGAGTATTAATCTTTTTGTAAACAAAGGAACATGAAATTATCAGAGTTGATTTAAGGATAATCTACTTCCCCTCCCCCATTTTCTTTCCTAGTTACATTTTTGATGTCTTTGTGATTATACTGAGAAAGGGTCCTTACTGAAACAAAACAGAACTAAGTGGCATTAGAATTATAAAATATTATTTGTGTTTAAAATCTTTTGATAACTGTATTTTAGAAATAGTATAAAAAATAGTATCAATTTGTACATGAAAGAAAAAATATCTCTTAATCCTAATACATTAGCTCATTTTATTCTTCATATTTTTTTCTCTACTTTAGGGGTCTAAGAAATCCAAATTCAAATTTAGCCTTCAATCTCTAGGCAAGAATAAGAGGATTCTTTACAGAGTATATAGAACTTGATGGCAGAAGCTAGACGTGTTTTAAAGCAATTCAGGCTTCTCTTATTTCTGGTGAAATAACTTAATGGAATGATTTATCTTTTGTGATATATATTTTTTACACCACAGTATTCCACTTACTATTCAAAAAAATTTTAACTTGCTACTTACTGTATATTTTTCATTTCTCAATTAGTGATCTCTTGTTCATTTACTTGCTTATTAAAACATAATTTAAACACTTTTTAAATTACGGAAAACATTTTTCTTAACCATTCTCACTTGCTCTTATACACACACAGATATGTTTGTAGATAAAATATATAGATATGGATACAGAAAACTAGGTAATATTGGTGTCAATATACAGATAGATATAGTAATACAGAGATGGACATGGATGTAGATATATATAATTCTACTCTGTGCTCCTATACCTAATTTATGATATTGCCACTGATATTTACAGAATCCGAGTCATATTAGAAAATACATTATACATTTATTAAAATTATAAATTTAAACATGAAAGATTTTAGATAATAAACTTCAGTGATTATGTTTAAAATATTCATCATTCTTTGCTTTTGACTTGCTTAATTTGAAACTGGTATCATGTTATCTATGTTGGAGGAGAGAAACATTGATTAAAAGCCTAGTATGCCCCATGTGATTTATGTACCTGTTATTGAAGCCACAAAAATCCCACATAGTAGATAGTATTACTCCTTTCTTTTTCAAAAGATGGGAAATTAAGTCAAGGGAGATTAAAGTAAACTGATAATTCTATTGAGCTAACAATTGGTGGAGTACCTGGCTTTAAATTTTGGGTCCTTCTATTCTATCACAATATGTACAACCCCTTTTTAAATTACTGCTAAATTTTCACTTGCATATTGAGCTACTAGTTTCTCATGCAATAGCAATGACAATTATTTCAATAGTGTCTATCATATATGTGTATTAATGCTGCATTTATCTCATATATTCAAAGCAGAATTTTATCAATAAACTGAACAGTTAACTTGATTAACTATTTCATTGAATTTACATATTGTTGGTTACTACAATGAGGATTACATTTCCATTGAAAATAAATATTATTCTTCAAAAATTCTGCCATTTAAAATGTAATTTTAATAAATGACTGTATTAATTATCTTACTGAACACAGTGGGATATAATGAAGGATGTAACAATCATGGCAAAAATGCATTAATATTAAATATTTACTGCATAACTCATTCTCATTGGACACAGCTGTCGATAAAATATGCCCTCACTGTTGACAAGTAGCTCCTGTGTTTTGCTTGTAGATTAGCTTGCAGCCCTGCTCTGTATTCTTTATCTTCATCACTGCACCAGTCCTTTAATTAGGCAGTGAAATCTTCTGCATAGTGATTAGGAAATCACAGTTAAGAAGGTGTTACAAAGAGATGTTTCTGGAAGCTACTCGAAATAGCTCCATGCTTTGGAAATTTACCCATGTACAGTATCAAGGAAAAGTGTTTGCATTTCAAAAGCAAGTGACAACTGACCTTCGGTTAATCAGGTTTACTAAACTTTTAATCCTCAATCCTGAAATGTTGGGTGTAAATAGAAAAAGTTTTGAACCATGGTTGGCAAAGACTGGCAACTTTATTATTTAATCTGTGAAATGAGGTGGTGAGCCACTTTTGTTGTGGAATGCAAACAGGTTTTAGATTCTAAGAGAATACTTGAACATATACAAATAAATTTGCTACTATTGCATGCCCATAAAATTTGAAAATATACCTTATAAAATTGAGAAACAAATCCATTTTCATAATTATCCCATTACCAATACTTTAAAGTATGATACTTTATAAGAAGTACTGATTTCAGAATCAAAACTTTTCATTTCAGAATTCTAAGATATAACTGACCAAGGTAAATGACATAGGACTTGTGAGTCAGGACATATTTGCAGATAGTTTTATTATTATGGACAAATTATGCTTGTTATTATAACACGTAACATTCAAAGTTATTACTATTAGATAATACCAAGGAAGGAAAAATATTGACACTATGAAAAATAAGTTTAAGACATAAAAATGACTCCTCCATCTGTTTGTGTTATTTTTTATTTCTTTCATCAGTATCTGAACAGTTTTCTGAGTACAGGTATTTTGCCTCCTTAGGTAAGTTTATTTCTAGATATCTTATTTTTTTTATAGCAATGGTAAATGAGATTGTTTCCTTAATTTCTCTTTCTGATATTTTGTTGTTAGTATATAGGAATGCAAGAGATTTTTGTGTATTAATTTTGTATCCTACAACTTTACCAAATTCATTGGTTAAAATCAGCAGTTTTCTGGTGGTGATTTTCTATATATAGCATCATGATTTTGCATTCAAATCTGAGTCACTATATATGGAGTCCCCTGGTGGCTCAGATGGTAAAAAATCTGTCTGTAATGCAGGAGGTCTGGGTTCGATCCCTGGGTCAGGAAGATCCCCAGGAGAAGGGAATGGTAATTCACTCTGATATTCTTGCCTGGATAATCCCATGGATAGAGGAGTCCATGGGCTACAGTCAATAGAGTCATGAAGAGTCAGACATGACTGAGTGCCTAACACATGCACACACACAAACTATATGTATAAAGTCTCTAAAAATTGAATGCAGTAATATAGTAATTGAACAAGATGTTTTTGAGTGCTGAGTAAATTTTGTTGGCCTAAGTGGCAGTGGGATTTGGTACTTCATTTCACCTTCTTAACTGGTTGGAAGAATTAACCAGATATATACCACCAAAACATCAAAATACCTTTGATGAACAATTTTATCACACAGTCAGTCACCATCTGGAGATAGTTCTAGATCTTTAAGTCTGTTGATGGTAACATTTTGGGGAACAGTTCATAGTCTTTCTGTTTCTCATAGTATTTTTGTTTTTTGTTTTTTTTTAATCTGATTCAATTTTGGAGCCTATATTCTTTTTTAATCTGGTTCAATTTTGAAGCCTGTATTCTTTCCTACCAGGGTTTTCCTGATAGCTCAGTTGGTAATGAATCTGCCTGCAATATGGGAGACCCCAGTTAGATTCCTGGGACAGCAAGATCCCCTGGAGAAGGGATAGGCTACCCACTCCAATGTTCTTGGGCTCCCCTTGTGACTCAGCTGGTAAATAATCCTCCTGCAATGATGGAGAACTGGGTTTGATCCCTGGGTTGGGAAGATCCCCTGGAGAAGGAAAAGGCTACCCACTCCAGTATTCTAGCCTGGAGAATTCCATGGACAGCCCATCCGGTTGCAGTCAGACATGAATGAATGACCTTCAGTTTCACTTTCATTCTTTCCTACCAGGCAGTAAAGGGTAGTTTTCCAGTGTAAAGACTGTGGATTCAAGCTTTTTATATGAAAATATCAGTCTCTATCACTTGGGCAAAGTCTATACTTATACTATCTCTATGCTCCTGGTTTCTCATCTTGAAGATAAAAATAATAAACTATGCCTCCTTAGAGGTATATTGATGAAATGCATTAATATAGATTAAGTTCCTGGAACAGTGCCTGGCAAATGTTGGGCACATTTTTTTCTAGACCAATAGAACTAACTAATGGATTGCTTTAGTTTGCTTTCTTGATGTATTTTCATAATGTTGTGTCATCCCCTCACAATCTAATGAAGAATTTAAACAGTAAGGAAACCACTTAGAAGGGATAGTTAAATATTTGAAGTAAAAATTTAGTTGCAGCACCCATGATGTATATATGCAGTATTCTACTTTGTCCCAGACTCGCTCACCTCAAAGACTCTCTTGTTCACCTTTTCCAAGAATAAACCATCAGCTTTTACATGGGTAGAATGAGAGAGGGGCATTTGTTAGTCTCCCGAACAGACATTAAGCCTTTTCACTCCCCCTTCTATTTGTAGCAGTGAGGATTCCTCCAAAGCCCAAGCTTTGGGGACATTTTGCTCCGCAAATCAATTTGCTTTGAATTTTACCAACTACCAGTTTAGGACTCTGTTCCATCCCAGGATCTGATTAGCAATATACCATATGTTCTTCCGTTTTCCAGCTTACAAATATTCCTCTGCTTCTTCCCTCTCTTCTCTCCTCTGTTTCCCTTAGCTTGAAAACTTAACGCTTTTTAAGAAAATTGTGTACCATTCACATAGGGCTTGAGAAGGAAGTAAAAAGTAAATGTGTCCAATCAAGCATTTTGACACCAAAACCTAAAGGATACTTTCAAGTTCAGTTCAGTTCAGTTCAGTCGCCCAGTCGTGCCCGACTCTTTGTGACCCCATGGACTGCAGCACACCAGGCCTCCCTGTCCATTGCCAACTCCCAGAGTCTACCCAAACTCATGTCCATTGAGTTGGTGATGCCATCCAACCATCTCATCCTCTGTCATCCCCTTCTCCTCCTGCCCCCAATCTTTCCCAGCATCGGGGTCTTTTCAAATAAGTCAGCTCTGCGCATCAGGTGGCCAAAGTATTGGAGTTTCAGCTTCAACATCAGTCCTTCCAATGAACACCCAGGACTGATTTTTTTTAGGATAAATAAATTAAGAAATAATAAATACCTTCATACCAGTATTTAAAAATAATTGAGTATATTTAATGAGAGATTTCAAGTTGTTTTATGAAAAATTCTGCTGATATTCTGCCACATTTTCCAGCTCCTTGAAAGTGAAAGTGAAGTCGCTCAGTTGTGTCCGACCCCATGGACTGTAGCCCACCAGGCTCCTCCATCCATGGGATTCTCCAAGAATACTGGAGTGGGTTGTCATTTCCTCCTCCAGGGGATCTTCCCAACCCAGGAATCGAACCTAGGTCTCCGGCATTGCAGGCAGACGTTTTAACCTCTGAGCCACTAGGGAAGCCCCTTAAAGTGTGAATATTGCTCAAGAATATAGATACAGATTACTGCATCTTTTTTAAGACAACCACTTATCCTAACCAGGGGTTTACATGAAGCCCTGATGATTGAGGTATTTGAGAGCTACTGCTTTGCATATGCTCTTCATTTTTCCCTTGTGACAGACTTTGAATCATCTTGTTTATAGACTGTAGAAGCAACAGAATAATTTAAGATATGGAGAAATATATTGTATTTCCTTTGCTCCTTTTAGGCCTCATAAGCAAGGCTGGAATTCTTTAGAGTTAAAATTCTTATATAATTTCAATTAAAGACAGAGGAAGAAATTTTTATTTAAAAAATTTAACCTCATTTTATATTTCATTTTGTCAAGGTTGTTTCCACAATGTAAAATTAAGAGAGAGGGAAACTAGTGGAAAGGATATAGTGTTAGTTTTCATATTTTTGTGAATACAAATTCAAACTTCTCTCATAATTTTTGTTAAAGTCAAGTTTAATAATAAGCATAAACTTAATTGTAAAAGTTTTTTGTTTCTTTCTTTTCTTTCTTTCTTTTTTTTTTTTTCAATCTAGGGAGGGAAGGGGAAATAAGAGTGTGGGGCATCACTTATTTCTACCTCTGCCCTCAGTTCTTTTATTTGCTAAGGAAGAAATTATGCCAACTGAAATTATGTTGAATGCTCATGAGTTTCCATTTCTGTTAAGGAACTGAGATTACTAAGGATTACTAAGGATAACTAAGGATAAGCGATTACCAGCTTATGGAGACCAAGAACAAAAGACCAGTATCAAGCAGTCACAAAAAAATACTGATGCTGGGAAAGACTGAGGGCAGGAGGAGAAGGGGATGACAGAGGATGAAATAGTTGGATGGTATCAGTGACTCAATGGACATGAGTTTGAGCAAACTCCAGGGAGATAGTGAAGGACAGAGAAGTCTGGCATGCTGCAGTCCGTGGGGTTGTAGAGTCAGACATGACTAGTAACAGAGCAACAACAATGCCTCAAAACTTGAGTTCTCAGCTGGTTTATCTAACCTCTTTCAGCTACAGTTCTCTAATTTATACAATATCATTAAATATAAGCCTTTCCTTGCATTCCTTAAGTATTGTTGTAAAGATCAAGTGTGTTTTTACTATCAAAAGAAATGAAAGCTTAAGTGATGGCATGCAATATTTTAAAGTATTATTATATCTTCTTTACCCATATTTGTCAGAATTCTGCATTAAAACAGAAGCAACAGGATGTGTCTATACACAGAGGGAAGGGTGGGGGAGGTGGCGCTGTGCGTAGTTGCTCAGGCCCCATCATGTCCTACTCTTTGTGACCCCATGGATTGTAGCCCGCTAGGCTCTTTTGTCCATGGGAATTCTCCAGGCAAGAATACTGGAGTGGGTTGCCATTCCCTTCTCCAGGGGATCTTCCAGATCCAGGGATCAAACTCAGGTCTCCTGAGTCTCCTGCAGAGCAGGCGGTTTCTCTACTGCCGAGCCACTGGGGAAGCCAGATATCCACTTAGAGGGCAGTTTTGCAGTTAATGAGTGGATCTGTGTAAAGCACTTGAAGCAGGGCTAGCATATTGTAAGGACTCTATATGTTATAAATGATTATTATCATAAAAATGATTTAATCAGCATGTGACACAACTGTGTTAACTCTGCTTCCTGGCCAACAGAAGAATCCCATATGTGTTAATATTCCTAACCCACAGACACCATTCTTGGAGTTCAAGGAATAATTTCACAGATGCACTGCCAGGCAAAATAACAGTAACCAGTGACTGGCAGACACCTACAAAACTCTCCAATCTACCTTAATATTGAGAAAATAAATCTCCTTGGAAAGAATAACAAACAGAAGACTAAGGAGCTTCTGGTTAAAGGCATAGGGAATTTTTCCTTTCCTGCAAGTTTGTTTTCAGAGGTTTATTTGGCAGTATAAGGATTAGGCAAGTGTTCAGATTATTTTTAGATGATTTTAATATTGGCAGAGTAAGTATAGAATACACAGAAAGTTGAGAATTCAGCTATTTAGACCTTTACAGTTGAGGTTTGCCTCAGTTATTTAATTGCAATAGGAAGAAGCAGATGTTTGCCTGGGCATTGCCTTTCTTCTGACTTGTGTGTATCTGACCTGTAATCTGTTCTGTTCAGCTCTCTGACTTTATCAATTGGTGTATAATATTGTGCTAACTTTTATACTGAATGATCAATCCTGCAATAATCTTGAATTATAAACAATCATTGCAATGAGAAGAAATTGTAAAAAGACTCATCTTTTCTACTTCTTTGATTGAGGACCCACATAAAAGCTACATTTATCTGATTGGGTTATATTAGAGTGTATTCATTCTTTATGTGTCTAGAATATGTGTAAATTTTTGCTAAACGACATGGATTTTTATTCAATAATGCATTGAGTTCTAAGGATTGTATCCATCCATAAGACAGATCTACCTAATTATTTATGAATATTTTGGAAGCAAAATAATATGTTTATTTAATCATTTACAGTGCTCAGATTAAAAAAAAAGTTAAGCTCTAAAATTAATGGAAATTTTTATCTATGAAGGAAAATTTTAAGAACCAAGCACTATTTTTGTTGTTTTAATTTTCTAAATGGATTATTATTTCATTGCTTTAATTAAAATCAATTGAAAGAGTTTATTATTTGGCAGAGCTAGAAATATTCAAAATATTCAGATTAGAACTTCTGTTATATTAATTGCACATGAGGTACTTAGAAAAAAAAGAAAAAACAGAAATCTGAGTTCCTGCCTATCATCTAAATAAGACAAAATAATGAATCATTGAAGGAAAATTGTCTGCAGGTTTTCTGTATTTCGATCTAATTATACACTACCTCAAATGATTCACCAATCTATTGAGATATCTATTTTATTTTTCAAAAAGATATATTTGCTTTAGCAGACCTATTATTGCATTGCTTGGGTAAAATTGTATCAATATATTGCATCTATTGGGTAAGGTTGTATTAGTATGCTGGCATACAAAGTTTTCAGAATTGTTGTAAAGAGAGCACTTCTTCATCAATCTTTATAAAAAGGGGAAGGGACAAGTAGCACAATTTTAACTTTTATTCTAGCCTAACTATTACATGGAAACATTTTCCAGTATTAAGCTGTTTATGCCACTTGCTCCTTCATCTTTAATAATACATACATTGAAGAAAATATTTCTCCACTTATGAAGTAATGTTGTTTTTAAAGGAATATAGGACAGTTGTAAGAGAGAGTGGAGAAATGTCAAATTGAAGAGGATAGTTGAATAAACTCAGTTTCTGTTTTGTTTTTTGTTCACTCTTTCCTCTTAGACTTTTTCATGCCGCATACACATTACCTATTGTAGTCCAAGGTCAAAGATTTGCCAGTGAACACTACAAGATAGCAGAGAAGAATAAATTCTGCAAACTACTCAACCTGTTAAAATCCATTCTTTCAATTTTATTAATCAGTCATACACACAATAGACTCTTATTCTTAATGCTTGGCTTGCAAAATAATTTAGAGTTACAGAAGGAGCAGAATCTACTTTGAAACTCTATATTTAAAGATAAATTATGCTACTTTTGTCTGTCTGCTTACCTACCTAATTATCTGTGAACATGTCTAAAACCTTGAGTTTGGATATACTTCTTTAATAGATATTTTAGACACCTCTGCACCCATCCACCTGTTAATTTGGGGGGGGGGGTTGCAATCATTTCCTCTCTATTTTGGAATTTAGCATAGCCAAATAGGAAACCTCTTTAATGACACTCTATTTTCAGCTCACATGGTTTGCAGCATGTTACATTGGACAGCAGATTAGTAGCTTGATTAGTTAAGACTTTTGCCTGAAGGCATAACCATTAGGTAAGTGTTTTTCAAACTTGAAGAGGCAAGAATACCACATTGTCAAAAAATCATGTATTTCCTTTCTACTAATGGCTAAAAAAATGTTAAAAGTTTGCATTTCATTGGTTAACTGGTCTCATCCTTTCTTTACATACCAGTATTTGCTGTTTATAGAAACTTCTTTATTAATAGTCCTTTTCTCCAGCACCTGACATCAACCTCCTTATATATTCAAGGAAACAAGAGATTTAAGCGAGAGACAACTTATATAAGAAAAAAAAAATGATATGTTAAAATTTCTGGAAGTGGAACTAAATGATACATACTGTAAATAATGGCACCTTTTATAGATTATGGAAGAGTAGATTAGATCCTTTTCCCATGTATGTTATTATTATTTTCTTCTGCATCCTCAGGGAACTTATATTTAAAGGAGATAAGACAAAACAAAGAAAGAGGGTGATGTTATACAGTGTTAAGTATTATAAAATAATAGAATGAGATGGAATGGTTTAGGTCCATTTTTTCTGAAATGTATATTCGCTAACAGTTCTTTAATGATCTTTTCTGAGCTGTCTAGATACTGTACTGGACTTTCCTCTTACAAAGATGATGATAGAACCCTGCACTCTATGTTCAATGAACAGATCACATAATCTGATTTTTGAGTAGTTTAACAGACTGAGCTCCACTGGCTCAGTCCTCATATATCATTCCAGTCAATGTTAGTAGCAAAGTTTTAAAATTCTTAGGTACTTTAAGGTTTCATTTTAAAAACAGTGGGAAAGCTATTAACAATTCATCATAATGCAAAGAAGAGATCTTTTGAAATATTAAATTATTGAACCCCAATATAGGTTTTCTAATAAGGCTTAAATATCTTCTTTATATGACACTTTGAAATGAAAGCTCCAGAGAGAATGATTATAATCATTTCCAGACCATGGAGACATTTTATATAGAAGCTATTTATAAAACTATTTTCATGCATTTGATGAAATTTTTCCACAACATATTATATAGCAGTTTAAAAGCAAAATTAATTAAATTGTCTAAAGTTCTCAGTCTGGAAATCTGTTGATTGAATGTTGAACAATTGTAACAATTTTAAAATTGAGATTTTTCAGCAATGACAACAATGATGTGTTAAACAACATGAAATCCTTTTGGCTTATGTTAAATAACAGAATTGAGCTCTTGATATTAATGATTTTTCTTTCAAATCTGAGTCACTATGTGTATGGACTCCGCTGGTGGCTCAGATGGTAAAGAATCTGTCTGTAATGCAGGAGGTCTGGGTTCGATCCCTGGGTCAGGAAGATCCCCTGGAGAAGGGAATGGCAATTCACTCTGGTATTCTTGCCTGGACAGTCCCATGGATAGAGGAGTCCACAGGCTACAGTCAATAGGGTCACAAAGAGTCAGATGTGACTGAGTGCCTAACACATGCACACACACAAACTATACGTATAAAGTCTCTGAAAATTGAATGCAGTAATATAGTAATTGAACAAGATGTTTTTGAGTGCTGAGTAAATTTTGTTGGCCTAAGTGGCAGTGGGATTTGGTACTTCATTTCACCTTCTTGACTGGTTGGAAGAATTGACAAGAAATTAAAAAAAAAAAAGGGTGGTAGAGCTTATCCATTTCCTAGGGTAGGAAGCAACCTGGGGATTATTGCAGAAACAAGTTTAATAAGGTATAAACATCATAATATTTTATTGAGATGAAACTCTTTCATTTTCCTAATGTCTTGAGATTGCCTTGAAATCTGATGAATTGTAAAGCTTGAGAAGCAGGATAGATGGAAAACAGGAGATGGAGTAAGGAGGAGACACTGGACACGGCCAAAGGGAAATTGGCAGTAGGAAACAGCATATTGTTGTCCATTTCAGTCACTCAGTCCTGTCCGACTCTTTTTGACCCTATGGACTGTAACAGGCCAGGCTTCCCTGTCCATTGCTAACTCCCAGGGCTTGCTCACACTCATGTCCATTGAGTCAGTGATGCCATTCAACCGTCTCATCCTCTATTGTCCTCTTTTCTTCCTGCCTTGTATCTTTCCCAGCATCAGAATATCTTCTAATGAGTCAGTTCTTTGCATCAGGTGGCCAAAGTATTGAAACCTCAGCTTTAGCATCATCCCTTCCAATGAATACTCAGGATTGATTTCTTTTAGATTGACTATGGTGATCTCTTTTCTATCCAAAGGACTCTCAAGAGTCTTCTCCAACACCACAGTTCAAAAGCATCAGTTTTTTGGTGCTCAACTTTCTTTATGGTTCAACTTTCATGTCCATACATGACTACTGAAAAAACCATAGCTTTGACTATACAGACATTTGTGGGCAAAATAATGTCTCTGCTTTTTAATGTGCTATCTAGATTTCTTCCAAGGAGCAAGTGTCTTTTAATTTCACAGCTGCAGTCACTATATGCAGTGATTTTGGAGGCCAAGAAAATAAAGTCTCTCACCAATTCCATTGTTTCCCCATAATTGACAATAGGAAATAGTGTATCATTGTTGTTTAAAAACTAAATATTTTCAGTGCACCAAACTTTATGCCACATTTTTTATAAGCATTTATTACTTTTTGGACTACATATGTAAAGTAAGAAGTGTTAAAGCCATTGCACAGTGAAAAAGGGAGGCATTGATTGGGAAGCCTTCCATCTAGAAGACAACTTTCAGGAGAAATTTGACATAAGTCGAGTGATGCAGGGGAACTAAGTTGCTATGATATACCAGCCTGTATTAACTGTTCTGTCTAACTGTATTACATAAAATCCTGACAACACTCTTTCAAAGGTGATATTTGCTCTTTCTGATTTTACAGATGAGAGAAATAATAGACTCAGAAAGACACACTAACTTCCCTAGATCACATAGCAAGATGGTACTGTAGCAGGGACTCATGTCTAGATTTGTCAGTCTGCCAGCCCCTGTAGTTTCATGACACCTCAGGGCTTCCCCACCACTGCTTCTCCCTTGAATTGATTTCTAATGTCACTTATTTGAAATGCTGAGTTTCTAACTTATTCACTCTAAGGCACAGACTTGTCAGCTCTCTCAATAGTAGATCTGTCCCAATTACCTAGTTAAGTGGTACTGTATTAGCCAATAACGTACTAAAATGTGCTTTTACTGTCAACCTTCATCCCTAAACCTGGAGAAAAAGTACTTTATTTTATTTTCCCTCAATTTCCAAACTTCTGGCTGAAGTGCAACCAAATTTATAATGCAAACAAAGATTGTTGTTGTCTAGTTAATTTGATTTGAAGTCTTGCTAGTTTTTAATTTATTATGTAAATTCTTAGTTTGTAGGGGACATGATTTTAGAGAATATTTATAGATTTTATGCTAATTTTAAAACTCTACATAGGGACTAGAGCATTCAAATATAATCCTAATGTGAGCTCATGGCTGTAAGATAAAAGTAATTTTACCATTTTGATAGGAGAGGTGACCAAACTGCAAAGAGTAATATAAACATATATTGTTGTTTGGGTCATTGTCTGTACCACTGGATCTTTCTAGTTTTCATTTAATCAAATTATTTTTACCCGCTTCTACAATAAGTATTATGAAGGGTTTTGCTCTTTTAACTTCTAAATATAGCAATCTTCTTTGATTAGGCTGATCTGTAAACTATTAATATCTATATAATATATACTACTTTCTGTGGAGAATCTCGTGATAGAGTCATTTTGTCTTCTGAGAGAAGGATAATGACATTGTCAATTTACAATAGGTTATTCATTGCATATTCTGTTATATGATGAACAGATATAGAATAGCAACATTAAACTCTCATATCTATTGTGTTGTTTTATTTTTTCTCAAAATATTTACATTAGCAATGCTGTCCTTTAGTTTTGGTAAGACAACATTTTTTTCTTATAAACTCACTCAACACAACTGGAGTCTGAACTTGATTGAATTTCATCTTAAGATTTAAGGTCTATACTATCATACAAGAGGAGGTAGCAAAATATAAATAAATGCAATAGTGTTTTTAATTCTCAGTATATATTTGCTTACAAATTTTAATTCTAATGATATTAATATTTTAAATGACTATAATACATATTTATATGCATATGTGCATATTGTATATTATAGGTACATCATATTTTATGTTTTGTGTTGATAAGAAATCAATCCAGAGTGTTTAGTATTTATGTGTGTGATCAAAATTATTCAAAATATATATTAAAATCATTAATTTATCACCAATGATCTAGAAAACTGCTCCCATATTGACAGATAAGTTATCTTTTCTTCATTCTTCTTAACCCTCTACTGTGAATTCTATAAGAGTGAATAGACTATTATTTAAGTGAACAGCTTTCTTAGTTGGATATAATCTATTAACAGGATGACTATTAAGATGGTGAATAAAAATGCTGGAAAGATTTCATTGACAACTCAGGAAGGGCATTTTTATTTGTTTTCAACTTGGTAAAACTTTAGTGATTCCCACCCATAAACATGGGAGGTACGGGGTAAGAAGCTTTTTCTCTATTATAATGAAGAGAATTACCATAAAGATTTTAGGGGGAAAAAGATTTCATATCCCCTAGCATAATGTCACCTGGTGCTTGTGGTGAAGAACCTGCCTGCCAATGAAGGAGATGTAAAGACAGGGTTTCAATCCCTGGGTTGGGAAGATCGCCTGGAGGGATGAAAATCCACGGCATGAAAATCCACGGCAGTATTAGTGCCTGGAGAGTCCCATGCACAGAGCAGCCTGGCAGGCTGCAGTCCATAGGGTCACACAGAGTCAGACATGACTGAAGCGACTTAGCACTCACTTAGCACAACATCAGTTTCTTTCAAGTCTATTTAAATTCTTGTGCTAGAATTTCTGTCAGCACAAGATAACAATCAAAGTGAAACTTTCTTCTTTCAGGTATTGAAAAGAATTTCATTTTTAAAAATCTTACTCTTAAAATATAAATACCCTGATGAACAATCTGTTGATGTTATTAGTGTTTTTTGTGAGTTGGGGAAAAAGTTATACTTCAAAAGAAGTCAGAGAGAATTGAAAATGCAAAACAATAAACAGAGATCAGTGGGACAATGTATACTGTTCTCCTTCCTACTGGGCGATTTCACTCTATGTTACAAATGTAAAAGGGGAAAGTGTACAAGATGATATGACTTACTAGAATACTCGTTAGAGAAAAAAAAGACTTTGTTTTTGTTAATGTTTATTGATTTAAAGTATTTCTTTTATTCTTAGTATGCATTTAATATGCCTAATGTTGATTTATTGAATTTGTAGCATTCCTGTAGGTATGGGGAATTCTCTGTGGCATCACCAGTACCAAAATGTACCATAATACTACCTCTCTCTCAGACAGAGAGAAATGACAGTCAATTAGTGAAAATCCCAAGTTCTATGTTTAATCAAACACTTCGGATTCATTTTCACTACAGGCATATTTCTGGGGTTCTGAGTATTCCATAGTTTGGGGGAATGTGTTGGGGATTCCAAAAATACTAGAACAATTAAAGCAATTTCTTAGTTTCTCTTAAGTAGATTTTAAAGGCCTTGTTTTACCTAGCAGTCTTCTTAACTTTCTACCCTTGATTATGATAAGTGATTTTATATTTGAAATGTGTACCACCATGCTGGACATGTGACTGAGTAAGGCAACCTACAGCTGTGAGGTATTGATACAGATCAATTTAAACATGTTGTGTGTGCTGTTTAGTTTGATATTTTTCAAAAAGACAATTTAATGCTTTCTTATTGATGGTTCATAAAGAAAATAATGGTCCCACCTTAGGCTAACACTCATAAGATTATTATGATAAAGGGGACATTATCAACTAGAAAGTACATCCCAATGCCTATATTCTATAGGTTTTTAACATAGAAAAGACACATACTTTGAGTAAGACAGTAATGAAGGTGGAAATATTTAACTTTAAAATGTTTATAATTAAAGCGCATTTTTATTTGAAAATAATATCAAAGGTATATTGAGACAACTTCTGTCATGTATATTCTAACAACTCTTTAAAAGTATTTTGCGTGTGTGTGTGGTAGTCGCTCAGTTGTGTCCATTTCTTTGTGACCCCATGGACGGTAGCCTGTCAGGCTTCTCTGTCCATGGGATTTTCCAGGCAAGAATGCTGGAGTGGGTTGCCATTTCCTTCTCCAGGGGATCTTCCCAACCCAGGGTATGAACCCGGGTCTCCTGCATTGTGGGCAGACTCTTTACCATTTGAGATACCAGGGAAGCCCATAAAAATATTTTATGGATCCATAAATAATTAAGGAAATTATAAATAATTATTAAAATGGTTCCCTTGAGCTTACTGTTAGAATCTAAGCACTTATTCAGTTTCATAGTTCAATTTTTATTTTATATTGGCATATATTTGATTTACATTGTCATGTTAGTTTCAGATGTACAGCAAACTGACTGCTATAAATATACATACATCTATTATTTTTCAAATTCTTTCACATGCAGTTTATCACAGAATATTGAGTAGAGTTTCCTGTGCTATACAGTTGGACCTTGTTCTTTATTTTTATATACAATAATCTGTATAATATCAAACTCCTAATTTATTCATCCTCCCATCTTTCTCCTTTGGTAGCCATAAGTTTTCTTATGTCTCCGAGTCTGTTTCTGTTCTGTAAATAAGTTAATTTGTATCTTTTAGTTAGATCCCACATATAAGTGATATCATATGGTATTTGTCTTTCTCCTTCTTATTTACTTCACTTAGTATGATAATGTCTATATCCAATCATGTTGCTGCAAATGGACATTATTTAGTTCTTGTTTATGGCTCAGTAGCATTCCATGGTATATATGTACTACATCTTCTTTATACATTCCTCTATTGATAGACATTTAGGTTGCTTCCTCAGACATATTCAATCTTGATGAATCAGCACTTATAAAATTGCTGTTTCTGTATTCCCTTAAACATGATTTGTCTGAAACACGATATAGGATAGTATGTTCTTAAAATCATGCTTTTTTTTTTTAATATTTAGTGAGATATATATAACAGAAAATTTACCATTTTAACAATTTTTAGAGTACAATTCAGTGGTATTAATTTCATTCATAATATTGTGCAGCATCACTATTTATTTCCAAAGCTTTTTTATCACCCTAGACAGAAAATCTCTACTCATTATAATGAATAGTAAATTTAATTTTTTTTTATTTTTTAAATTTAGTTTTCTTTAATTATAAAATAGTTATTCTGCAATTTTGCATATGTATACATATCTACATGTATATTTATACACATGTGTATGTGTGTAATACATATATAAAATATCAAGAAACAATTTTGGACTTACCTGTTGATCATATGGTCCATCACTGTGTTGCATATTTTGAGAATTAACTCAGTTTTATATGGTATATTTTAAGTGCATCAGACATGGACACATTGCAGAGTATTTCTAATCCTATATGTACATATTAATATACTTTACTGGTATGTATGAAGCAAAAATGAATCAAGGCAAAGGCTAACAGAGTTTTGTCAAAAGAATGCACTGACAAACACTGATTTTCAACAACACAAGACAACTCTAAAAATGGGAGCCACCAAAAGGTCAATACCAAAATCAAATTGATTATATTCTTTGTAGCCAAAGATAGAGAAACTCTATAGAGTCAGCAAATACAAGACCTGGAGCTGACTGTGGAGCTGATTCAGATCATGAGCTCCTTATTGCAAACTTCAGGCTTAAGTTGAAGAAAGTAAGGGGGGAAAAAAAAAACTAGCCCATTCAGGTATGAGTGTGTGCTAACCAAATCAAATCCCTTGTGATTATGCAGTAGAGGTGATGAATAGATTCAAGGCATTAGATCTGATAGAGTGCCTGAAGAATTACAGATGGAGGTTCATAACACTGTAAAGAGGGCGATGACCAAAACCATCCCCAAGAAAAAATGAATGAAAGAAGGCAAAGTCATTGAGAACGTTTTACAAATAGCTGAGGAAAAAGAGAAGCAAACGGCAAGGGAGAAAGGGAAAGATATATTAAACTCAATGCAGAGTTCCAGAGAATAGCAAGGAGAGATAAGAAAGTCTTCTTAAATGAACAATGCAAAGAAATAGAGTAAAACAATCGAATGGGAAAGACCAGAGATCTCTTCAAGAAGACTGGAGGTACCAATGGAACATTTCATACAAGTATGGGCATGATAAAGGACAGAAATTGTAAGGACCTAACAGAAGCAGAAGAGATTTAGAAGTGCAAGAATATACAGAAGAACTGTACAAAACAGATCTTAATGACCCAGGTAATTGCAGTGGTGTGTTCACTCACCTAAAGCCACACATCCTGTAATGTAAAGTCAAGGGGGCCTTAGGAAGTATTACTATGAACAGGCTAGTGTAGATGATGAAATGCCAGCTGAGCTATTTAAAATCCTAAAAGATGAAGCTGTGACAGAGCTGCATTCAATATGCCAGCAAATTTGAGAAACTCAGCAGTGGCCACAGGACTTAAATAGGTCAGTTTTCAGTCTAATCCCAAAGAAGGGCAATGCCAAAGACTGTTTAAACTACCATAGAATTGTACTCATGCTCAAAATCTTTCAAGCTAGATATCAGCAGTATGTGAAATGAGAAATTCCAGATGTACAAGCTTCTTTTGGAAAAAGCAGAGGAACTAGAGACCAAATTGCCAACATCTGCTGGATCACAGAGAAAGCAAAGATAAGAAAGTCTTATCAGAAAAACATGCACTTCTGCTCCATTGACTATGCTAAAGCCTTTGACTATGTGTATCAAAACAAACTGTGATTTACATAAATCCATGGCTGATTCATGTCAATGTATGACAAAAACCACTACAATATTGTAAAGTAATTAGCCTCCAACTAATAAAAATAAATGAAAAAAAAAAAAAAACTTAAAAAAAAAAAAGAACTGTGAAAAATTCTAAAAGTGATGGGAATACCAGACCATCTTATCCGGCTCCTGGGAAAGCTGTATGCAGGTCAAGAAGCAACAGAACTGGACATGGAACAATGAACTGGTTCAAAAGTGGGAAAGGAGTATGACAAGGCTGATTGTCACCTTGCTTAGTTAACTTATATTCAGAGTACATCAAATGATATGCCAGGCTAGATGAATCACAAGATGGAATCAAGATTGCCATGAGAAATATCAGCCACCTCAGATATGCGGAATAATACTACTCTAATGGCAGAAAGTAAAAATTATATTTTTACTTTTAAATGTATTCCTGAATTGATATTTTGTATTATAACTCATTAATAGTAGTTACCTTTATATTGTGGTATTTTCTGTCTCAAAAAGCTCTAATGTATGTAATTTCCCAAGAAATTGAGTGACGAAATGCATCAACTACTTTTATTTTTAAGCTATATAATATTCAGTTTATTTCTTTCCTTTTCTAGTAAAATGTCTGCTCTGAAAATATCCACATTTTCCCCTAATAGTTTACAGTAACTTAGAAGCAAGCCCAATGTACATATAGGTTATGGATTTTTTTCTCTGTACTTACCCTCTCTGCACTTTATTTTAACAAAGATACAGGCTACAAACTTCTACTTTCCTGGCGGTGTTTGAGCAAGGTACTTTGAATTGGTTAATATGTATTATTATGAACATCAAAATGCTCCTAAGGAGGCACTGACTTTAGTACTGAAGATTTCTTGGTGTTTGTGCTGCTCATGCTCAGTATTTACATAAAATATCCCTTTCCCTAAGTGAAAGGCCTTTGGCTTTATGTACAACTAGAGGATATGTGTTTCTTAGCATTATACAAACCTTAAGAGAAAGTTTATAAGAGAAAGTATGGAAAGACATTCTCGGAATCAGTGAACTAAGATGGATTGGAAGTGGGTGAATATAACTCAGATGACCATTATATCTACTACTGTGGGCAGGAATCCCTTAGAAGAAATGAAGTAGCCCTCATGGTCAACAAAAAGTCCGAAATGCAGTCCTTGGATGTGATCTCAAAAACGACAGAATGATCTCTGTTTGTTTCCAAGGCAAACCATTCAATATCATGGTAATCCAAGTCTGTGTTCCAACCAGTAATGCTGAAGAAGCTGAAGTTGAATAGTCCTATGAAGACCTACAAGACGTTCTAGAACTAACACCCAAAAAAGATGTTCTTTTCATTATAGGGGACTGGAATGCAGAAGTAGGAAGTCAAGAAACACCTGGAGTAACAGTCAAATTTGGCCTTGGAATACAGAATGAAGCAGGGCAAAGGCTAATAGAGTTCTGCCAAGAGAATGCACTGGTCATAGCAAACACCCTCTTCCAATAACACAAGAGAAGACTCTACACATGGACATCACCAGATGGTCGACACTGAAATAAAATTGATTCTGTTCTTCACAGCCAAAGATGGAGAAGCTCTATACAGTCAGCAAAAACAAGACTAGGAGCTGACTGTGGCTCAGATCATGAACTTTTTATTGCCAAATTCAGACTTAAATTGAAGAAAGTGGAGAAAACCACTAGACCACTTAGGTATGACCTAAATCAAATCCCTTGACTATAGTGGAAGTGAGAAATAGATTTAAGGGACTCAATATGATAGACAGAGTGCCTGATGAACTATGGATGGAGGTTTGTGACAGGAGACAGGAATCAAGAACATCCCCAAGAAAAAGAAATGTAAAAAAAGCAAAATGGCTGTCTGAGGAGGCCTTACAAATAGCTGTGAAAAGAAGGGAAGTGAAAAGCAAAGGAGAAAAGGAAAGACACACCCATTTGAATGCAGAGTTCCAAAGAATAGCAAGGAGAGATAAGAAAGGCTTCCTCAGCGATCAAAGAAATAGAGGAAAACAATAGAATGGGAAAGACTAGAGATCTCTTCAAGAAAATTGGAGATATCAAGGGAACATTTTCATATAAAGATGGGCTCAATAAAGGACGGAAATTGTATGGACCTAACAGAAGCAGAAGATATTAAGAAGAGATGCCACGAATACACAGAAGAACTGTACAAAAAAGATCATGACCCAGATAATCACGATGGTGTGATCACTCACCTAGAGCCAGACATCCTGGAATGTGAAGTCAAGTGGGCCTTGGGAAGCATCACTAAGAACAAAGCTAGTGGAAGTGAAGGAATTCCAGTTAAGCTATTTCAAATCCTGAAAGACGATGCTATGAAAGTGCTGTACTCAATATGCCAGCAAATTTGGAAAACTCAGCAGTGGCAACAGGACTGGAAAAGGTCAGTTTTCATTCCAATCCCAAAGAAAGGCGATGCCAAAGAATGCTCAAACTACCACACAATTGCACTCATCTCACATGCTAGTAAAGTAATGCTTAAAATTCTCCAAGCTAGGCTTCAACAATACATGAACTGTGAACTTCCAGATGTTCAAGCTGGTTTTAGAAAAGGCAGAGGAACCAGAGATCAAATTGCCAACATCTGCTGGACCATCAGAAAACCAAGAGAGTTCCAGAAAAACATATATTTCTGCTTTATTGAATATGCCATAGCCATTGACTGTGTGGATCACAATAAACTGTGGAAAATTCTGAAAAAGATGGGCATACCAGACCACCTGACCTGCCTCTTGAGAAACCTGTATGCAGGTCAAGAAGCAACAGTTAGAACTGGACATGAAAAAACAGGTTGGTTCCAAATAAGAAAAGGAGTACATCAAGACTGTATATTGTCACCCTGCTTATTTAACTTATTTGCAGAGTACATCATAGTACATGCTGGGCTGGAGGAAGCACAAGCTGGAATCAAGATTGCTGGGAGAAATATCAATAGCCTCAGATATGAAGATGAAACCACCCTTATGGCAGAAAGTGAAGAAGAACTAAAAAGCCTCTTGATGAAAGTGAAAGAGGAGACTGAAAAAGTTGGCTTAAAGCTCAACATTCAGAAAACTAAGATCATGGCATCTTGTCCCATCACTTCATGTGAAATAGATGGGGAAACAGTGGAAACAGTGGCTGACTTTATTTTTCTGGGCTCCAAAATCACTGCAGATGGTGATTGCAGCCATGAAATTAAAAGACGCTTACTCCTTTGAAGGAAAGTTATGACCAACCTAGACAGCATATTAAAAAGGCAGAGACATTACTTTGCCAACAAAGGTCCATATAGTCAAGGCTATGGTTTTTCCAGTGGTCTTGTATGGATGTGAGAGTTGGGCTATAAAGAAAGCTAAGGGCTGAAGAATTGATGCTTTTGAACTGTGGTGTTGGAGAAGACTCTTGAGAGTCCCTTGGACTGCAAGGAGATCCAGCCAGTTCATCTAAAGGATATCAGTCCTGGGTGTTCATTGGAAGGACTAATGTTGAAGCTGAAACTCCAATACTTGGGCCTCCTGATGTGAAGTGCTGACTCATTTGAAAAGACCATCATGCTGGGAAAGATTGAGGGCAGGAGAGGAAGGAGATGACAGAGGCTGAGATGGTTGGATGGCATGACTTACTCAATGGACATGGGTTTGGGTGAATTCCAGGAGCTGGTGATGGACTGGGAGGCCTGGCGTACTGTGTTTCATAGGGTCGCAAAGAGTTGGACACGACTGAGTGACTGAACTGAACTAAGAGAAAGTATGTGATGAAGGAAAAGTGCCTGTCCCCTAGAATCTAACCTTCTCCCAATCAAACTCTACAGTTTTATATATCTATATCTATATATATCAATATACATATATAGATAGATAGATAGATGTTTCATTTTCATTTTTTGAGATTGGTTATTTACTCATTTCTTTGACTGTACTACACAGTATGCAGGATTTTAGTTCCCTGACTAAGAATGGAACACTTTCTCCCTGCATTGAGAGTGTGGCGTCCTAACCACTTTACCACCAGGAAGGTCCCCCTTCCAGATTTTTTTTTAAATTTAATTTGTATTTATGAAGTGCCATCAGCTACATTTATGCTGACAAGATTTTTCTGTTGTAGGGTGTTTAACATATGACTAATAACTATTTCTCCTTTTAATCCTCACTGTTTCATTGAAATCAGAAATCAGCTTCTCACTACAATAACTTTAAAATCATATCCCTACCTCCTTACCATGTCTGACCTTATCAGCATGAGGACGAGTTTAATTTCAGATCTTAAAAATGCAACTATTGTAAATTACTCTGACATTCCTTATCCTTAATTCTTCATCGGCCTCATAGATCCTCTGTTAAATTATTTTAAAAAACTCAAATGTAATCTTATTTACAATTATTCACCTCCCATCATCATATAGTATAGACTCTATATTTTGATAGACTTTATATTTTTGCTTATATTTAACCGAAGTAGTCATTCATTGTCCTTCATGTGATTTTCCAATACAGAAGCAGTGACTGTATGGCCTTTAATACTCAAAGATCCTTGTCACTATAGTAACATTTAAATAAAAACAGCAATATCATCTTTTAAAAGCACTGTAGCTCTTCAGAATGATTTAATAGAAAATAATTCATATTCTGCAAAATGTAAAATAGGATTAATAATCAGTATGGGTATTTACACTGTCATAATTAACAATAAATATGTTTTAACATTCAATAATATTCAGTGAAAATCTGTTATGTGTTGAGCACTATCACAGGTTTAGGAACACAAAAAGACATCAGATATATCAGGTACCCATTAAGTTATACTCAGATGCATAAATTCCTAAGTGTTTCTGACTTTTAAAAATTAAAGCATTGTTTTAGTCCCATATTTTGAGAATAAATTGCTATGTATTTGAAGAAAAGACATTCTTTCTCTATAACCATTTGGATTTGCCTCTCTATATAAATTCATGTTTCAGAATTGGCCCAGGCCCAGAGCATTGTTAACTTCCTTTCCTTTCTGGTTCACTGCACCTATTCAGACACAGGCTTCAAATTACTCCTTAAAGAAAACCAGCAGGTGATTGATAACTGGAAAAATAACCATGTCCATAGGAATAAATCAAACACATCATCATCCTGTGTGCGTGGTAGGCCACAGTTATTTGAGCAACTACATGTAGCAATGGCATCCATAAATTTCATTGAGGCCCTAGAATTCAAATTGACATCAGCAAAATCAAAATTAATTGCCTATAAACTACCCTTTTGTCAACATAATTATATTTTAGTAACATGAAAAGTAACCATTTATTGCATTAAATAAAACCTATAAATTAAAAAGCTCTCTGATTCATTTTTCCCCTTCGAAAGAGTCATTGTAAGAAGAAATAAAAGGTTTTACCCCAGGAGGCATGTTTAACTCTGTGCCTATGGGTAATTCATTGGAAATTCTGTGGTGTTTATGGAAAAAGATGATGAGTGTGTGGTAATACAAAATCTCATAATGTACTGTTTCAGAATTCAAAGGCTCTGCTAGCATCAGAAACAGTATTTTACATTCAGTACAATTCACACTTAAAGTTAATAATGACCTTCAAAACTTGCTCTTATTTGTTGCTGCTGAGTTAAGAACAGAATAGCAGAGTGGAAAATGATGACATCAGGGTCACCGCAGGTAACTTAGGCACATTTAAAGTAATACTCATTTGCTACTCAATGAAACATACAATTTATAATTTTTATAAGGCAGAGTATTTAAATGATCTAGATGTTAAACTGCTATCTTCAGAAAATAATTTCTTGAAAAGATTCATCTATAAGAATTATCATGAAAAAGAACTCCATCTTAATTTTTATAGTTTATGCAATTTGCATTGCAAAGGCATGCATTTTCATCGGCAATTATAGAGGGTAATAATAAGAAATGGAAACTTTTTTGATCAATAAGGGAAATGTATAAAGTCATATTGTAAGTCTATCATAATCTTATTTTAATAAATATGCTTGATTTCCAATTTGAAAATGTGTTATAATAGCTTGGGTGGAAAGATAATTAATCTAGTTAAGGCATAAATGCCTAAGTAGATGAAACCCAAATTTTATTTGCACTGTTACTTTAAATAGTTGGAAAATTGTAAGTATTATTGAGAAAAAGCTATGTTTTCCCATTTTCTATTTTGTAATATCAAACTGCATCCTAGCAGTCGACTACAGAATAGCAAATGCTTTCCAATAGGTTCTATTAAAAAGGTTTCCAACAGGTTTAATTATCCTGCAGATGTAGGTGTACAATAGTGATACCAATTGGAATGCATGTATTTTAAAGTTATTTTATGGTAGAAAATTCTCAGTAGGCAGAGAGGACTATATCTGAATCTAAACAACTTACAGAATCCTAAAATAATAGAAGCTAACAAATGTCATTCTCAAGTATGAATTTCTGTGGTGTGTGTCAAATCCAAAGAAATGTAAGATCAAACCATAACCCTTAAGTTTTTTTTTTCTCTTTGAAAATAGAATACAAATAGTTTTAATTAAAAATAAAAATTTATAGTGGGGCATCCCTTCTATTTCACCAACTGGGTGCTCCTTAAGGATAGGAAACCATCATTTATAGATTTACAGGGATGAAAATCTCTCTGAAATATCACTTATTTTTTTTTGGCCTTATTTTTCTCATTAGGTAGTAGTTAATGCTACCACCAAGTCCGGGCTTCCAAAAGTACTCTGATCTTTTTAATCTGCCAGGGATACATTTGAAAGGTCCTTTCCCCCTGTATCAGTAGATGCAAGACTGGAAATTTTCAAAGGTACCTTTATTCTCTGTATGTGTGTGTGCACCACACACCATGAGAATGAGCACAATAATAATCTATTAGGAAACCAAGGCATTTAATGCCTAACAGAAGCTATCTGAAAAATAGCACCATGTTATTTATTTCCACCATCAGCGATCTAATTTCCACATCAGCCCCATCCTTTGCTAGTATGAAGTTTTGTTTCTTTTGCCTATCCAAATTGCACCCCCATTTTGCAGTGGATGTAAAATTCATTTAATTCACCCATTCTCTTTATTTGCATCCATTTTAGAAAGATATTATCCAGAATCTCATTGATATAAAAATTTTAAATGCTTTATACAGCAGTAATAAACCAATTATAGAAATTAACATAAAAATAAATTGAAATGCTATTTTCTGTATTTATATAATGAAGAATCATTCTTCTGTTAAATGCATTAAAAAATCACACACAGTAGTGAAGGTAAGGTTGAATTTACTAAGGCTGAGAGCCCCTCAATTTCTCCTGTGTTCAAATTTATGTTGACTATTAGATGAGGAGAAGAAGTATATATATAAGTTAAATTAGTTTTTTCAATTCAAAAACTTTTATTCCACAAAAGGAAGAAAACAAGGGGAAATCATTTATATATATATTAAATATTCTATATTAAACTTGTATATTTGGTATATCTTTAGGACAAGTACTGGAGCATCTTCAGACACGCTAAATGTAGAAACCATTAATAAATTTAATAAATTTGTTCAGCATATTATGGTATTTATTTAAATCTTTCCATGCGTACTATCTTGAGAATCTTTTTTAGACAGTACCCATGGGAAGATGTAAACAGCCATAATATTCTGAAAAGATTTATTAAATTTAATAGTGATACAAAGGAAAAAAAAAAACATTTCCTCTTTGTTATTAAGGTCTGTAATTATATTTTACTCTATCTTTCATATATGAGGTACAAACACCAGCTCAATCCTCTATCTTCCCTTGGTAATACTGAAGAAAAATTAAAAAAAAAAAAGAAATAATAAAATTACCCACATCATCTCATCATTCTCAGAAGGGCTGCATCTAAAACACACCATGTAAAATTATTATCTGAAATTGTGTGTTAAGAAGTGCTTTAAATGATTTTTTATATTAATGCTTTTACATAAGAGATATAATAAATTGGAGAAGGAAATGGCAACCCACTCCAGTATTCTTGCCTGGATAATCCCATGTACGGAGGAGCCTGGTAGGCTATAGTCCACGGGTCGCAAAGAGTCAGACACAACTAAATGATTTCACTTTCTTTCTTTCTTTTATAATAAATTAGAAGTAAGGAGTAAATTAGAAGTAAGGTCTAATTAAGTAAAATACACCAAATGCTACTAAGTATTTAAAAACTCCAATCATGGATCAAGGGCCATATCCATTCAACAAGTGAAAAGCTTCAGTTTTAGTATTGTCAACTCAGTGTAATTAAAACTAACAACATTTTAAGAAAGAGGACTGTAAGCCTTATCTTACATCACTCACATAATTTTTTTAACTTGAAGTTAAAGACTGAGGCATTTGTTTTTATACCAGTGTAGAATAACTGCTGTGAATGGCTAGGTGAAAATTAACCGTGTGCTTCTGCAATTAGAGTAATGGAGAATAAATTTCTAAAAATAAAAATGAAAGGATTCATTTACTTATATTATATAGTACCTCTTTAGATTGAGATCATGAGAGCATAGTAGACTCACTCTGTAAATTTAAAGTAATTATGTTACAGTTTTTAATTTAATAGATTCATGAGTTTGATATTCTTAAACTCAATAATCTCTTAAACATACTTTTAAAATTATTTTTTAATAATCTGTATCATCAATTAATATATCAGCATTAGTACTTTACAGGAAAGAACTGCACAATAATGAGCCTCCAAAAACTTATTTATTTTTATTTTTTAAAGAGGATAGATTCTAAATTTGGGGGAGAGAAGTAATTTTGAACCAAGCTAATATGTAGATTTGTATGTACAAAATGAACCGTGTGTCTTCCTAGAGTCAGTACGTGATCAAACAAATCCCATATGCCTTTTATATTCATCACTGAAATTCTGTATAATGCAAATTTTTATTTTGAGTCACACTTCTAAAATTCTACAGATTCTGAATCATTTAATGTAGTTGATTATATACATCTAGCAAATTTTGTAAAATCTTAGCTTCTTAAAGTCCCTTGCTTTTTATAAGCCACTTCTACCTATATTTATTTTTAATTCATGAAAAATCATTTGAACAGATATTCATATTCCTATTGTACACATGTAAAATCTAAATTCAAATGGACTAGACTATTTGCCTTAAGTCCTAGATTCAAGGTACATACCTAAGGTCATAGATGCAGGACTTAAATCCTTTGACTTCAAATTTCTATTTCCCTTGTGTTTGACTGCACAAATTATAATATATCTGCTAGCAGACATTTTAGGGGAAAAAAAATCTATTTCAAGAGTCAAATTTTTTTAATGTTTTTAACTCAAAGAAAATTCAATTAATCACAATATTTCTTTCACTCAATATTCTGCTTAATAAAAAACCTGCTGTGTTTAAATGACCCACTTTATTCCTGATACCTAGAACAGAAAATTGAACATTTCTGAGGTGTTTTCACAATAAATACTTTGCAAGAGTAATTGCAGTTCAGAGTTCTTGAATCACTAATATGTGATCTGTTTTTACCAAGGAAAATATTAACTATTAGCTTTAAGAGAAAAAAAAATAGTACAAATATGCTTGAAAGCTGATATCAGCAGGGGAAAAAAAAATCCAAGCCCCATCTAGACAGGTACAGACTTTATTTTCATTAAAAATTTTTTTTTAATATCTTAAAAATAAAATTTTCTTGCCCTATTTCTCTGAATCCTTAGATCACTGTTTGTCATTTTAAGTCAAAGCACTAAAGCATGCATTATGCCACATAACCTGCAACTTGAAGAAAGTCTTGTGCAGATGATAGGTGTGTTTGATGATTGTGATACTTTGCTCATTTTCAAAGCAAACATGTAAAACCCTTGCCTTAGATCAAAGTATGGGATATAGACCAAATATGCTTGCAGTTTCATGAGAAATGAGATGGAAACCTGTGTTTTTCTAAATGGAATGTACATTGGAGTTGTACGGATTTAAAAATGTTTTTAAGTAATGTCAACATGGAAAAAATATAATAAAGATGTCAAGGGGGGTGCTTACTTAATTTGAATTTGTTTCCATAGAGTTATAGTTTCTGCTCTATGGGAAATTAATTAGCTTCATATTTTTTTCTAATAGTTCAGTTCAGTTGCTCAGTTGTGTCTGACTCTCTGCGACCCCATGGACTGCAGCACGCCAGGACTCCCTGTCCATCACCAACTCTTGGAGTTTACTCAAACTCATGTCCATTGAGTCAGTGATGCCATCCAACCATCTCATCCTCTGTTGTCCCCTTCTCCTCCCGCCTTCAATATTTCCCAGCATCAGGGTCTTTTCAAATGAGTTGGTTCTTCACATCAGGTGGCCAAAGTATTGGAGTTTCAGCTTCATCAGTCCTTCCAATGAATATTCAGGACTGATTTCCTTTAGGATGGATTGATTGAATCTCCTTGCCGTCCAAGGGACTCTCAAGAGTCTTCTCCAACACCACAGTTTTCTAATAAAATCACAGCTATTAAAGCAACCCAGAAATACAGTACAACATAACAGCATATGTGACATAAATAACTTTTGAAGTTTCAAAAGTTATTTCAAAAAAGTTTAGAATACTTAAATTGTGTGAATAGCTATTTATGTCTTCTCCTTTGCTTCATCTTTTCTTAGCAATATACCAATTGTGGTCACATCCACTCTTGTGGTGACTCAAAGGTTTAATCTGGATAGCTTCATTGTCTTCTATAAAAGAAATCAACATTTAAATAATTCATTACATTCTAATTTTATGGGTTTTTAAAATTATGTATATATTTATGGCTGTGCTGGGTCTTCGTTGCTTTGTGTGGGCTTTCTCTGTTTTCAGAAAGCAGGGGCTATTCTTTTTTGTGGTGCAGAGGCTTCTAATTTCAGTGGCGTCTCTTGTTACGCATGGGCTTTAGGGCATGAAGCTTTTAGTGACTGTGGCATTCAGGCTCAGGAGTTCTGGCTTGTGGGCCCTAGAGCATGCTGGCTTCAGTAGCTGTGGATTATGGACTCTAGAATGTGGGCTCAATAATCATGGCACAAGGGCTTAGCTGCTTTGAGGCATGTGGAATCTTTCCGGACCATGAATTGAACCTGTGTCCTCTACCTACATTGGCAGGAGGATTCTTAATCCACTGCACCACCAGGGAAGTCCCCATTCTAATTTTAGGAACTATTATTTAAAAAAAAATTCTTATTGCCTCATATTTTAAGGAACAACAGTTGTTCCTACATATTCATTTCTAAACAAAAATATTAAAACAAAAATTGCAAGTAAATTATTTAATTTATTAAGACACTTTATACTTGAACAACACTTTTCAGGTTTTTTTTTTCCCCCCCTCCCCTTTACATACATATAAGCAAGGCTTTTCACTTTGTAAATCGGTTGTTTCCAGGTAGAGACATTTTATTCCATTCAGAATAAAATTATGTGCTTATTATTTTTACTAACTTAGCAAAGATAATGCTCATCATTGAAACATTAGATCTTAATTAATAACTTATATCAGTAAAGGTTTATATCTGAAAATTTTAAAAGAAATAATACCAAAGATTCTTGAAAAATTGTTAGTCACTCAGTTGTGTATGACTCTTTGCAATCCCATGGACTGTAGCCCACCGGGCACCTCTATCCTAGGAATTCTCCAGGTAAGAATACAGGAGTGGGTAGTCATGCCCTTCTCCAGGGGATCTTTCTGACCCAGGGATTGAAACTGGCTCTCCTGCATTGTAGGCAGATTCTTTACCCTCTAAGCCACAAGGGAAGCCCCAAAGGCTCTTAGATTTTATTTGTCAAACTGCAAAGGCATTATCAAAATGCAAGACACATTTTATAGGAAAGGACAGGAAAGTAAAAAATGGGAGCATATGAGTTCTTGTTTGTTCTGGTACTAGACTAATATTATTTCAATAGCTGTATAAATTAAGAGATATTAACCAGTCAAGGAGGAGCTAGAGGGAAGATTGGTTAGAAGGAAGGTGATTAGTTATGGCTCTAGGAGTCCCAGGCAAAACAGTTCTATCCAGTAAAAAATCAAAACCAACAGTTTAATGGTGGTTTTGCCTTTTTATTGGATATGCTAAGATGCATTTTTGCAAGCATTGTTAATAACAGTCATACATGAAATCCTTTAGTTTTATTTCAGTATATATTGGCTTGCTGCTGCTGCTGCAAAGTCACTTCAGTCGTGTCTGACTCTGTGCGACCCCACAGACGGCAGCCCACCAGGCTCCCCTGTTTCTGGGATTCTCTAGGCAAGAACACTGGAGTGGGTTGCCGTTTCCTTCTCCAATGCGTGAAAGTGAAGTCGCTCAGTCGTGTTCGACTCTTCACGACCCCATGGACCGCAGCCTACCAGGCTCCTCCATCCATGGGATTTTCCAGGCAAGAGTACTGGAGTGGGGTGCCATTGCCTTCTCTGATATATTGGCCTAGTGGTTAAAAAAAAAAAAAGAAAAAAATTCACCTGCAATGCAGGAGACACAAGTTCAATCCCAGGTTTGGGAAGATGCCCTGGAGGAGGAGCTGGCAACCAGCTCCAGTAATGTCACCTGAAAATCCCCATGGACAGAGAAACCTAGTGGGCTTAAGTCCATGGGGTTGCAAAAAGTCTGACATGATTGAGCAACTAAACAGTAACAATATATATTAGCTTCCAATAAAAACAGCATAGAAAAATGTATCTCAAGAAACAGATTTTAACATTTTTCCAAGTAATTTTTTGTTGTTACCAACTGAAATTTAAAGGTCTTTTTCACTCTATGTATAATTCTCTGTTGTTCCCCAGTGTGTTCAGGTTTATCCTCTTGTTCTGGGACAACTATTAATCCTTATGAAAGTGCCAAGTTTAAATAATATGAATATTCTATAAGGTATATATCAATATTTATTGAAAATTTCATGTTTTTATCAAGCACTGCATATTTTTCGCCTGTGTAATTTACTAGAGTTATCTGTAAAGGAATAATGTCTCTTATTAAAAATAGAACTTTGCCACTCAAACAAGCACAGGTGTTAAGTTGCCAATTAAAGTGAAGTAAACTGTCAAACGGAAAGTGTTGATTATACTTTCTTCATCTTGACTTTCTTTTCCTTGTACTAGAGTCCCAACTACATAAATCTGGGCATGCTGCTCTAACCGATTCAGCTCCAGAGTTCTCTGAGAAATCTCTGTTGCTCACCTGTCTTCAGGAATATGGTCATTGCTTTGTCTGTCTACTGGTTTGCGAGTATGACAAACTAAACATTTAGATTTCTTGTCAGCCCTAAGATTTTCACTTCCAGCAGGAATAAAAGAAAATGTCACTTGAGCATATCCCTGTGTGGGATATGATGGATTACAAAAGTTCCATTTTTATGGAAACTGCCATTTAAATACTTATGACACCCTATTTGATGGAGAAACAAATCCTCACATGTAACAATGCAAGACTGCAGTGTTTATTGCCTAGAAATGCCATGAGTTGGAGGTTTTAGTGTTTTTTGGAATAAGAGTATTTGTTAAAATATGTTGCAACATCAACTTTTCCGTTTTTTATAAACTTGGCAGACATGGGGAAATTAGAAATATTCTAATTTAAAGAAATAAAGTTTACTCAATTATGTAATATTCCTTTTTATAACAATTTAAAAAGAAAACAAATTAGCTGGGCTTACTTTTAAATTAAAGTTAACTTCCAATTCCTTAACGTTAAATTGCAGGACAAAATCTGAAGTTTCACACTTCTTAAAGTATCATGGTCAAATATATTTGTTCTATAATATGGTTCTCATTCATTTGTTGTTTGCCATTTATTATTCTACTTAAATTTATACAAAAATAATTAGTCTCCATTTTAGTAACAAACTCCAATTTAGTAACAAACATCTAGGACATGTTTACAAATTCCTAAAATGTAGAATCTTATATTTTACATTTTTGTATCTATTTCAAAAAGATACTTTTTAGTACATAATGTTCACTCCAGAATTGCTTGTATGCAGCACTGTCTTAAGCATGAGGTTGATCTCTAAGTGACCTTGAGGTTTATATCCTTAAAAGGTGAGAAACTAAAAACAAGCATTAGACATGGCTGTACTACATAGACAAGAAATTGAGGTGATGCATTAAGCCATCATTCCCATTGAGGGCTGTATTGACATACTAAATTATTTTAATCTTAATTAAAAATAATTGTGCTGCATGTGTGCTTTCTTAGCCTTTAATTAACATAAGCTCTTCAAAATCAAAGTGGCAGCATAATAATGCGTTCATCATTTATAGTATAAATGGTGGCCCAAAGGAAAAATGCATTGCTATAATTCCTGTGTAGGTTGTTGCTGATGTCATGCTGCTGATGAGAAAGCCAATCAACTAGAGGATGGACAGGAAGAAAGTAAACATTAGACATGATTTACATTTTAAAAAGTATTATATGGAAACTTATGTTACCATATGTAAAGTAGATAGCCAATGAAAATCTGCTGTATGGCTCAGGGAACTAAAGAGAGGCTTTGTAACAACCTAGAGGGGTGGGATGGAGAGGCAGATGGGAGATTCAAGAGGGAGGGCACATATGTTATCCTGTGGCTGATTCATGTTAATGTATGGCAGAAAATAAAAAAAAAAAAAAATCTGTAAAGCAACTAGCTTTCAATTAAAAAATAAATAAAATTTTTAAAAAGAAATAAAAGTATTATATTTTCTTGTTTTTCCATTATGCATGCCAATCAGTAGTTGAAAGAGTCTTTTTTTTTCTAACCTGCATGCATGTGTGTGTGTGTATGTGTAATCTGGTTGTGCACTGTATGAAGTGGTACATATCCCAATCAGGTAAATCTGGATGTGACAGTGAGTTTAAACACAAGATTTGATTACACTTCCAACTAAATAGGCTAGAAGTAGTAAAAAAGAAATGGGTGATTGTGGTGGTAGACCAGCCGATGACAGGTTCTTCCAAGTTACAATTAATGCTAATTTTCTGTTCCTCCATGAATATCTTTATTCAGCTCATGCTTGATGAGCTGCACTTTTGTAAGGGCTCAGTGGGGCAGATAATTTAAAATAACAGACAACCCCCTAAATCATTTATATACGACCTTGAAAAGATTTATAAAGTTTGGACAGGGCATAGATCCACATTCTTTATTATTTCTACATTTAGCTTAAAGTGCAGTGTGAAGTGTCCCAAAGGAATTCAAATTAGAAAGGAAAAGTTCTAGAATTATCAGTTCAGATTATGCATATGTGGATTGGTCTCAGGTCTTTCTGCTTTTTTCTCTAGCTGAGAGTATATTCCCTGCTTGATCTTTATTATTCTGCTGATTTATCATAGCCTGAGACCAAATAAATGGTCTCAGGTCAGGAGCTCTTCGGTCCCTTTAAAAAGCATGGCAAAAGTATTCTGAGTATCCCATTTAAGGTATTTTATGCAAAGTGTGATATATGTTATTTTCTTAAAAGCTTTAGAACTTCTTTTTTGATTTCTGAAACATAGCACTGTTAGGAAACGTCTCAAACCAAGTAGTGCACTTTTACTCATCAGTATAGGAATATTTAGAGCTACATTTTTCTTTTTCTGCTTTATTTAAAAAATAAAGTTTTGGATAATAACCATTAGCTTAAGAAATTTCTTTTTTCATTCATTCAGTTCAGTTCAGTTGCTTAGTTGTGTCCAACTCTGTGCGACCCCATGAACCGCAGCACGCCAGGCCTCCCTGTCCATCACCAACTGAGGGAGTCTACCCAAACCCATGTCCACTAAGTTGGTGATGCCACCCAACCGTCTCATTCTCTGTCGTCCCCTTCTCCTGCCCTCAATTTTTCCTAGCATCAGGGTATTTTCAAATGAGTCAGCTCTTCGCATCAGGTGATCAGAGTATTGGAGTTTCAGCTTCCACATCAGTCCTTCCAGTGAACACCCAGGACTGATATCCTTTAGGATGGACTGGTTGGATCTCCTTGCAGTCCAAGGGACTCTCAAGAGTCTTCTCCAACACCACAGTTCAAAAGCATCAATTTTTCAGAATTCTTCAGCGCTCAGCTTTCCTTATGGTCCAACTCTCACATCCATACATGACTACCGGAAAAACTATAGCCTTGACTAGATGGAGATTTGTTGACAAAGTAATGTCTCTGCTTTTTAATATACTGTCTGGGTTGGTCATAACTTTCCTTCAAAGGAGTGAGCGTCTTTTAATTTCATGGCTGCAGTCACCATCTGCAGTGATTTTGGAGCCCAGGAAAATAAAGTCAGCCACTGTTTCCACTGTTTCCCAATCTATTTCACATGAAGTGATGGGACCGGATGCCATGATCTTAGTTTTCTGAATGTTGAGCTTTAAGCCAACATTTTCACTCTCCTCTTTCACTTTCATCAAGAGGCTCTTTAGTTCTTCTTCACTTTCTGCCATAAGGGTGGTGTCACCTGCATAATTGAGGTTTTTGATATTTCTCCAGGCAATCTTGATTCCAGCTTGTGCTTCATCAAACCCAGTTTCTCGTGATGTACTCTGAGTATAAGTTAAATAAGCAGGGTGGTAATATACAGCCTTGACATGCTCCTTTTCCTATTTGGAACCAGTCTCTTGTTCCATGTCTAGTTCTAACTTTTGCTTCCTGACCTGCATACAGGTTTCTCAAGAGGCAGGTCAGGTGGTCTGGTATTCCCATCTCTTTCAGAATTTTCCACAATTTATTGTGATCCACACAGTCAAAAGCTTTGGCATAATCAATAAAGCAGAAATAGATGTTTTTCTGGAACTCTCTTGCTTTTCCGATGATCCAGCAGATGTTGGCAGTTTGATCTCTGGTTCCTCTGCCTTTTCTAAAACCAGCTTGAACATCTGGAAGTTCACAGTTCATGTATTGTTGAAGCCTGGCTTGGAGAATTTTGAGCATAGTGGGTTGCCATTTCCTTCTCCATTTTATTTCTAGATTTAATTTTAAATATGTGTTTGTTTTAACATAGGTGCTTCCCAGGTGGCTCAAACAGTAAAGAATCTTCCCACTGTGCAGGAGAGCCAGGTTCGATCCCTGGGTCAGGAAGATCCCTTTGAGAAGGGCATGGCAACCTACTCCAGTATTCTTTCCTGGAGAATTCTATTGACAGAGGAGCCTGGCAGGCAACAATCCTTGGGGTCATGAAGAGTCTGTCAGAACTGAGCGACTAACATGCAGATTTTAACATACCATATTCCCCTCTCTAGGGAGGTAGAAATATTGATGTTATTTATCTTTTATATAATTTATAGACAGATTTTGATATTTGTGGAAATATTTGTGGAAACTAAATTTTCTTATGTAATGCAGTCCCTTATTCATTAGTCACAAAATCTGTTTAAATTATTCTCTTAGACTCTCAATTTGCCAGTCAACAGAGTTACTTCCACCAATAATTGTATATTTGTTGAACTAGTCTTCCTCAATATTTTTATAATGCAATCAGTAGGATAATTATTATTATGAAATTTACAAATTGTTGTCTACTTCCCTTCTTAATAATTACTTTTTATGAAATGTGTTTGCATGTTGCAAATCATAATGGAAATTCATTTTAGTAAAGAATAGAATAATTTTGGATTGTATATATTTGGAAATGATATTTTTGTTGAAAACTACTATAGGCTAAGAGAAAAAAAAATGTAGAAAATTGGAATATACTTAGAAGTCTTCTCTCTCATCGGAGGAATTCTTTCTGCACCATCTAAAACATAGGTCATTTCACTTTTCTCCTTTTCATCTATTGATAAATACTCACATATGCCAAAAGCTAAGTTATTATTGTGCATGTTGGACTTAAAATTTTTCACTAAATTTGAAGGAAAATCTACTTTTCAGTAGCTTCTAACATTTGTTCCTGGTGTATACCCTTAGGACCACAGTGGAGTATGTCTCCTGATTCTGCCTTAGAAAAGTACTTCAGATACTTGAAGGGTGTTTTTATCTCATTCTAATTTGTCTATATTTTAAGGTGAAAACCATTAGACTCACCAGAGGCTTTCAGCTTTTGTTCATACCTTTAAGTATAAAGATTTAGTGTTTCAATGAAGCTAGTGACTTAAGACATTCAGCAGCCACCTGTCACTTCTATCCACAATTGAATCCTACAGTCCCCGTAAACTCTGCATAATCATAAATTCTCTTTTATATCTTGTCTGATTGGACTGGCTTTCTTATCACTCTCCCCCCACCCTTATTCTGAAATTTTCCAAGATAATCTGATGGCCATAGCTTTCTTGATGAAGACTAGTTAAAATAAGAAAACAGAGATCCCCTTCAAATGTATATTGATGTAATAATTCACTTTTTTTTTTCTGCTAAAGTGCTTTAACTGCTGTAGAATTGTTTCGTTTTATGACCTTCAAATCATGTTCCTTCATATCATTCCCAAAGATAACAAAAGAGAATTGATACCATTATTTATGAAAATATAGTACATATAAATAAAAGGTGAAACTATTAATTTGGCATAGGAAACAACAATCCACTCTTGTATTCTTGCTTGGAAAATCCCATGGACAGGAGCCTGGTGGGCTACTGCCCATGGGGTCGCAAAGAGTTGGATACAACTGAGCAAGCCTGCATGCATATATTATTCCATGAATAATCTTATACCAGGTAATCACGGATTAGTTTTACAGTATCTAAAATCCACTATTTTTCCTATCAAAAATAGTAAAAAATGTCACCTGAAATACCTCTCACTGTAATTGTTGCTTCTTAGTTTCTGAAAGACTAAAATAACTTTTTGCAATACCCTATGATTCATTTTATCTGAACTTAGAAAATTGAAATGTATTTAAATTATCTGAGGGTGGTGGTGGTTTTGTCGCTAAGTTGTGTCTGACTCTTGGTGAGTCCGAGGACATAGCCTGCCAGGTTCCTCTGTCCATGGAATTGTCCAGGCAAGAATACTGGAGTGGATTACGATTTCCTTCTCCAGGGGATCTTCCTGACCCAGGAATTGAACCCAGATCTCCTGCATTGCAGGCAGATTCTTTACCGACTGAACAATGACGGGCTTCCTCGCAGCTCTGGAGCCAGTCTTATTCATTTGCCTGTATTATGTATTTCCCCTATTATTCCTACCTTAAAATTATCTTTTTGAGAAAATCAAAGCAAAAGGCAATTAAGCAACTATATTTTTCTTTTCGTCTGTTAATCCTGCACCCTTTTCCAAATTGTGGACACCTAACTCTTTAACTAATTTATTAAGAATTGAATATTTTATTTATAAATTCACATCATTCAAAAATAAATAAGATCTAAGGACATGTATAATATTCATTAATCTTTAGTACATTTTCTTCTAAAATTATAATTTATTGTAGTTTAAGCATTTTTCTTAAATATTATAGAATAATACTTTTTATTGTCATTAAACTAGTTCATTTTTTAGAGTTTCTATGTTAATAGATTATGTTATTATTATTATTAATTTTATTATTTTGTACTTGACTTCAGTTTGTGTGGGTCAAAGCAAAGAGTGAGACGATCCAAGTTTACCTATCCAGAACCTTTATTATTTTGTGTCAAAAATATATTATGTCTCCAAATCATCTATTTTGGCTTTTAGCTTTTAGGACAATTAATATGGCCATAACTAGGAATCATTTATGACCACATTCATCTGTTTAAGAGAGGGAATAAACCTCTTTATCAGAGCAACTAGGATGCACATGGATACATAATTCATCCTCATTAATTGTGGTTTTCATATTTGTGAAATCTAGTCACTAAAGTTTATTTGTAACACCAAAATTAAACCCATAGCATTTTCTTGGTCACTTATGGACATGCTGAATGGTTAAATTTCGAGCTTCCCCACTAGGATGTATTCTCAGCTAAACTAAAAAAAATGATATCTGTCTTTAGATTCAGTTCTCATACTGTAAAATGTCTCCTTTCCATAGTCTATTTAGTGTCATGTACTTTGCATTTTTATGTTGTATTGTTGGTATTGGTGCTTTATTGGCTAAAACTGTTCCCCCTCCCCGCCCCCAGCCACCACCAACAACACTGTACTGAAGTCCTGCCTAGTATTCCTAAGACAAGAAGCTTCTAATATGCCTTATGAGAAAAATGTCAGGCATGAGTTATAATGCTGATGATCTTGAGTTCAAAGCTAATCAATCCACAATATAGCACATCCAGAAAGAGGGAGAGAAAATTTATAATATGTACATGAGTCCTCTCAGAAAAGTGCTAAAGTAACATCAATATCATATGATGAAACTGTGGTAAAAATGGAAATGTGGCTAAATTAATGGGTTCATGGGATTATGACTTATTAAAAACTATACAGTAGATAACACTGTTGGAATGAAAGCCAAGAATTGTATGGTCATATCACCCAGAGTCAGGAAAACATTACACCCTTCACAACTAGTGGTATATTACAAATAGATAGTACATATCATTGTTTATAAGAAATATATATTAAATAAGTTGCCATGAAATAATGTCATATAATGATTGAATGACAAAAATGTTTTGAACCAGAGGCTCACAGGCACCTAATTCTGATTTTTCTGGGAACAATGGCTCAGTATTTACTAATTCAGTGTCCACAACAACATAATAGAAAATAATGACCATGAATAATGAGAATTAGCTACACGTATATGCATACATAAATATAGATAGATAAATATCTATCTATATATGTATGTGTGTGTATATATATATATACACACTCAGTGTTATTGACTTTTTTGAGAGTCCAATATGACTTTTTTGAGAGTCCAATATGTCACTTTAGAGAATTAACAGTAATAATGGATATTTGCATGGTTTACATACTAGGAACTTACACTTTTTTCAGGTGTATTAGAGACAGGGAACCAGATTTTGTTGATATTTAAAATGTTATTCTGAGGCAACAGTGTTGATGTACGTATTCTGAGTATTAATTCTGAGCTCGTAGTATCTGCAATTGTATATTTTGAATATAATTAAAACTTCTGTAATTATACATTTTAATTAGCTCACAAATTTTAGAATGTTCCTGTTGCTTCTTCCTAGAACAGCAAAAACACTGACAACAGTCATGATAATGACAACAACAAAACACACTGCTATATTCCAAGGACACAGTGTGACTGACAGAGTGTCAAAAATAATCACAGGGAATGATGGAGCATTCTCACAGGATATTTGAATTCTTTTTTAGTGAATTTCATAATCTGTTTTGTTTTTCACGCACCATGATTTTTGGTTTGTGGAGAAGAGGTCAAGTATTTAAAGGTCTCCTACTGGTTAAGCTGTCCTACTACTCCCTTGATAGATTTACTGTTTTGAGATACAGATTGTCTCAATTTTGTAATCTGGCATTCACATTGGCAGTATAAGTAAAAAAAAAAAAAAAGAATCTCTTTATCTGCATATGAAAATTGATACTGATATTAGTTTATTTGAATATGAACATATTTCTCATAAAGCTGTTATAGTTTTTTTGCCTAGGCTCACATTTTATTGTTGTTAATTGTTGTTTAGTTGCTAAGCCATGTCCAACTCTTTGTGACCCCATGGACTGTAGCCGGCCAGGCTCCTCTCTCCATGGGATTTCCCAGGCAAGACGGCTGGAATGGGTTGCCATTTCCTTTTTCAGGAGATCTTCCCGACCCAGGGACCAAACTTGTGTCTCCTGCTTTGGCAGGCAGATTCTTTACCACTGAGCTGTGATATTCCTTCATAAAAAGAAAGTAAAGTACTTATATAATTCTTTAATGATGGTTATGGTAGGCAGGACATTGTTGATAGAACATCTCTTGGGTCTCTTTAAAATTTTCTCATTTTCTAATTTCCCTAGCAACCTACAAAATTAAGATTAGCTTTTTTTTTTTTTTTTGGATAGCCAGAAAATTCTGATCGGGGTTTCCAAAATATATGTACTTTAGGTTAAGGTCTATGCAGAGAACTTGTAAAATCTATAGGAAACCAGATAAAATTTTAATTAAAAATGATAAAATTAGTGAATGCTGCTTAGTTCTCTAATTAAGCTTTACTGATATTACTTAGAAATATTGTGATAGAAAGACTTAACCTATAGATTCCATTTTCAATTTATTGATCAGTAGGTATTTTGTGAGTAGAGGGGTGATATTATCATATTTAACTACAGCACTTTCCCTGGTGGCTCAGAGGGTAAAGAATTGACTTTCAATGCAGGAGACTGAGTTCAGTCCCTAGGTTGGGAAGATCCCCTGGAGAAGAAAATGGCAACCCATGTGAATATTCTTGCCAAGAGAATTCCATGCACAGAGAAACCTGGCTGGCTACAATCCATGGGGTTGCAAAGAGTTGGACATGATTGAGCATGCACCCTGCATTTATTTCACCTCTATACACTTTCCAACTAAGTTTGTCCTAATTCTATTACAATTTTATTGAACAACTTGTTACAACTACGCAGTACCTTTCGAAACTCACCACCGCGCCACCCCCCCCCCCACCCCCGCCACCAACCAGAGAGTAAAAAAGTAGAATATTTAGTCTTCAGTTCAGTTCAGTTCAGTTGCTCAGTCGTGTCTGACTCTTTGAGACCCCATGGACTGCAGACAACAGGCCTCCGTGTGGATATTGAACTCCCGGAGTTTAGTCAAACTCATGTCCATTGAGTCGGTCATGTCATCCAACCATCTCACCGTCTGTCATCCCCTTCTCCTCCCGCCTTCAATCTTTCCCAGCATAAGGGTCTTTTCCAACGAGTCAGTTCTTCTCATCATGTGGCCAAAGTATTGGAGTTTCAGCTTCAGTATCAGTCCTTCCAATGAATGTTCAGGACTGATTTCCTTTAGGATGGACTGGTTGGATCTCCTTGCAGTCCAAAGGATTCTCAGTAGTCTTCTCCAACTCCACATTCAAAAGCATCAATTCTTCGGTGCTCAGCTTTCTTTATAGTCCAACTCTAACATCCATACATGACTATTGGAAAAACCATAGTTTTGACTAGAGGGACCTTTGTTGGCAAAGTGATGTCTCTGCCATTTAATATGCAAAGTTGGTTAAAACTTTTCTTCCAAGGAGCAAGTGTCTTTTAATTTCATGGCTGCAATCACCATCTGCAGTGATTTTGAAGCCCAGAAAAATAAACTCAGCCATTGTTTCCACTGTTCCCCCATCTATTTGCCATGAAGTGACGGGACCAGATGACATTATCTTAGTTTTCTTTGAGTGCTGAGACCACTTCACAGCCTCCCCCAGCCCCTGCCCTCTGTGGGAGTTATTTTTTTTAATTAATTAATTTTTAAAATTTATTTATTTATTTTAATTGGAGGCTAATTACTTTACAATATTGTGATGATTTTTGCCTTTGACATAAATCAGCCATGGGTATACATGTGTAGCCCATCCTGAGACCCTTCCCACCTTCCTCCCCATCCCATGCCTCAGAGTTGTCCCAGTGCACCAGCCCTGAGCACCCTGTCTCATGCATCTAACCTGGACTGGTGATATATTTCACAGATGATAATATATATGTTTCAATGCTATTCTCTCAAATCATCCCACCCTTGCCTTATCCCACAGAATCCAAAAGTCTGTTCTTTACATTTGTGTATCTTTTGCTGTCTCTCATATAGGGTTATCATTACCATCTTTCTAAATTCCATATATATGAGTTAATATACTGTATTGTTATTTTTCTTTCTAACTTACTTTACTCTGTACAATAGGCTCCAGTTTCATCCACCTCATTAGAACTGATTCAAATGTATTCTTTTTAATGGCTGAGTAATATTCCATTGTGTATATGTACCACAGCTTTCTTATCCATTCATCTGCTGATGGGCATCTAGGTTGCTTCCATGTCCTGGCTATTATAAACAGTGCTGTGACAAACACTGGGGGTACACGTGTCTCTTTCAGTTCTGGTTTCCTCAGTGTGTATGCCCAGCAGTGGATTGCTGGGTCATATGGTAGTTCTTATTTCAGTTTTTTAAGGAATCTCTATACTGTTCTCCATAGTGGCTGTTCTAGTTTGCATTCCCACCAACAGTGTAAGAGGGTTCCCTTTTCTCTGCACTCTCTCCAGCATTTATTTGTAGACTTTTTGATAGCAGCCATTCTGATCAGCGTGAGATGGTACCTCACTGTGGTTTTGATTTACATTTCTCTGATAATGAGTGATGTTGAGTATCTTTACACATGTTTGTTAGCCATCTGAATGTCTTTGGAGAGTGTCTGTTTAGTTCTTTGGCTCATTTTTTTATTGGGTCAGTTATTTTTCTGGAATTGAGATGCATGAGATGCTTGTATATTTTTGAGTTTAATCCTTTGTCAGTTGATTAATTTGCTGTTATTTTCTCCCATTCTGAAGGCTGTCTTTTCACCTTGCTTACAGTTTCCTTTGTTGTTCCATTATTTCTCAAGATTGCTTTGGCTATTCGAGTTTTTGTGTTTTTTTTTTTTGTATTTCCATACAAATTGTGAAATTTTTTGTTCTAGTTCTATGAAAAATACCATTGGTAGCTTGATAGGGACTGTATTGAATCTATAGATTGCTTTGGTTAGTATATTCATTTTCCTTGTATTGATTCTTCTGATCCATGAACACAGTATATTTCTCCATCTATTTGTCTCATCTTTGATTTCTTTCATCAGTGTTTTATACTTTTCTATATATACGTCTTTTGTTTCTTTAGGTAAATTTATCCCTGAGTATTTTATTCGTTTCATTGCAATGGTGAATGAAATTGTTTCCTTAATTTCTCTTTCTGTTTTCTCATTGCTAGTGCATAGGAATGCAAGAGATTTCTGTGTGTTAATTTTATATCCTGCAACTTTACTATATTCATTGTTTAGCTCTAGTCATTTTCTGTTGGTGTCTTCAGGGTTTTCTATGTAGAGGATCATGTCATCTGCAAACAGTGAGAGTTTACTTCTTTTTTTCCAATCTGGATTCCTTTTATTTCTTTTTCTTCTCTGATTTCTGTGGCTAAAACTTCCAAAACTATGTTGAATAGTAGTGGTGAGAGTGGACACCTTGTCTTGTTCCTGACTTGAGGGGAAATGCTTTCAATTTTTCACCATTGAGGATAGTGTTTACTGTGGATTTATTATATATGGCTTTTATTATGTTGAGGTACATTCCTTCTATGCCTGCTTTCTGGTGGGTTTTTTTTTTTTTTTTTTAATCATAAATGGATGCTGAATTTTGTCAAAGGGTTTCTCTGCATCTACTGAGATAATCACATGTTGTTGTTGTTGTTGTTGTTCTTATTATTTTTCAATTGTTAATGTGGTGTATCATATTGATTGATTTGAAAATATTGAAGAATCTTTGCATCACTGGGATAAAGCCCAGTTGGTCATGATGTATGAGCTATTTAAAATGTTTTTGAATTCTGTTTGCTAGAATTTTGTTAAGGATTTTTGCATCTATATTCATCAGTGATATTGGCCTATAGTTTTCTTTTTTTTATGGCATTTTTGTCTGGTTTTGGTCTTAGGGTGATGTTGGCCTCATTGAATATGTTTGGCAGTTTACCTTTCTCTGCAATTCTCTGGAAGAGTTTGGGTAGAATAGGTGTTAGCTCTTCTCTAAATTTTTGGTAGTATTGACCTGTGAAGCCATCTGGTCCTAGGGCTTTTGTTTGTTGGAAGATTTTTTTATTACAGTTTCGATTTCTGTGCTTCTGATGGGTTTATTAAGATTTTCTATTTCTTCCTGGTTAAGTTTTGGAAGGTTATACTTTTCTAAGAATTCATTTCATCCAAGTTGTCCATTTTATTGTCATTTAGTTGCTGATAGTAGTTTCTGATGATCTTTTTTATTTCTGTGTTGTCTGTTGTGATTTCTCCATTTTTGTTTCTAATTTGGTTGATTTGACCCTTCTCCCTTTTTTTCTTGATGACTCTGGCTAGTGTAGAGTTTTAAGCCAACTTTTTCACTTTTCTTTTTCACATTCATCAAGACGCTCTCTAGTTCTTCTTCGGTTTCTGCCATAAGGGTGGTGTCATCTGCATCACTTCAGTAGAGTCGCTCAGTCATGTCCAAGTCTTTGCAACCCCATGGACTGCAGCATGCCAGGCCTCCCTCTCCATCACTGTCTCCTGGAGTTTCCTCAAACTCATGTCCATTGAGTCGGTGATGCCATCCAACCATCTCATCCTCATTGTCCCCTTCTCCTCCTGCCCTCAGTCTTTCCTAGCATCAGGGTATTTTCAAATGAGTCAGCTCTTTGCATCAGGTGGCCAAATTATCAGACTTTCAGCTTCAACATCGGTCCTTCCAGTGAACACCCAGGACTGATCTCCTTTAGGATGACTGGTTGGATGTGCTTGCAGTCCAAGGGACTCTCAGAGTCTTCTCCAACACCACAGTTCAAAAGCATCAATTCTTCGGTACTCAGCTTTCTTTACAGTGCAACTCTCACTTTCATACATGACTACTGGAAAAACCATAGTTTTGACTAGACAGGCCTTTGTTGGTAAAGCAATGTCTCAGCTTTTTAATACGCTGCCTTCATTGGTCATGACTTTCCTTCCAAGGAGTAAGCATCTTTTAATTTCAAGGCTGCAGTCAGCATCTGCAGTGATTTTGGAGCCCCCCAAAATAAAGTCAGCCACTGTTTCCAGTCTTTCCTCATCTATTTGCCATGATGTGATGGGGCCAGATACCAAGATCTTAGTTTTCTGAATGTTGACCTTTAAGCCAACTTTTTTACTCTCCTCTTTCACTTTCATCAAGAGGCTCTTTAGTTCGTCACTTTCTGCCATAAGGGTGTTGCCATCTGCATGTCTGAGGTTACTGATATTTGTCCCAGCAATCTTGATTGTCATCTGCATTTCTGAAGCTATTGATATTTCTCCAGGCAATCTTGATTCCAGCTTGTACTTCATCCAGCCAAGCTTTCCTCATGATGTACTCTGCATATAAGATAAATAAGTAGGGTGACAATATGCAACCTTGACATACTCCTTTCCCTTTTTGGAACCAGTTGGTTCTTCCATGTCCAGTTCTAACTGTTGCTTCCTGACCTGCATACAGACTTCTCAAGAGGCAGGTCAGGCGGTCTGGTATTTCCATCTCCTTAAGAATTTTCCACAGTTTGCTGTGGTCCACACAGTCAAAGGCTTTGGCATAGTCAATAAAGCAGAAGTAGATTTTTTTCCTGGAACTCTCTTGCTTTTTCAATGGTCCAGCAGATGTTCACAATTTGATCTCTGGTTCCTCTGCCTTTTCAAAATCTAGCTGGAACATCTGGAAGTTCATGGTTCATGTACTCTTGAAGCCTGGCTTGGAGAATTTTGAGCATTACTTTACTAGCATGTGAGATGGGTGTGATTGTGTGGTAGTTTGAGCATTCTTTGGCATTGCCTTTCTTTGGGATTGGAATGAAAACTGACCTTTTCCAGTCCTGTGATCACTGTTGAGTTTTCCAAATTTGTTGGCATATTGAGTGCAGCACTTTTACAGCATCATCTTTTAGGATTTGAAATAGCTCAGCTGGAATTCCATCACTTCCACTAGTTTTGATCGTAGTGATACTCCTAATGCCCACTTAACTTCGCATTCCAGGATATTTGGCTATAGGTGGATGATCATATCATTGTGATTATCTGGGTCATGAAGATCCTTCTTTATAGTTCTTCTGTATGTTCTTGCCACCTCTTCTTAATGTCTTCTGCTTCTGTTAGGTCCATACCATTTCTCTCACTTATTGTGCTCATCTTTGCATGAAATGTTCCCTTGGTATCTCTAATTTTCTTGAAGAAATCTCTAGTCTTTTCTATTGTATTGTTTTCATGTATTTATTTGCACTGATCACTGAGAAAAGCTTTCTTATCTCTCCTTCCTATTCTTCAGAACTCTGCATTCAAATGGGTATATCTTTCTTTTTCTCCTCTGCTTTTTGCTTCACTTCTTTTCACAGTTATTTGTAAGGCCTCCTAAGACAACCATTTTGGTTTTTTACATTTCTTTTTCTTGGGGAAAACCTATCAGTTTTTATTAGCCTTCTGGGATCATTAAGAAGTCCTTTTCTAAGAAAATCATGTTATAGTTCATCTATTCTAAGAGGCAACATTTTCCATGTCTGAAATTGAGATGTCTTTAATAACAAATGATGCATTCTAGTTCAATTTTTGAAGCTTCTTTCATAGTGATACATAAAATTATGATGTGTCTTATAATTGATGGATTACTGTTTTTTATTAAATAAATTCCATTTCTGACACATTTTTGATAAGTGGGCATAATGTTGTTTTTGTGTTGACTTGAATTCCTATGATTGGGAAATGTTTGCCATCTCGTCATTTAAATTTCTCAAGGTCTTACTTCCTCAAAGTGAGTTTTTCAATTCAATCTAATAGAACAATAAAAAAAAAAAAGGGCAATTATAATAATTTCAGATATATTATCAAAGTCTTAATAATCCTTAAAGTGAATGAGCATATTCCAAAACAGTTGCAACTTGGCTTTACAATTGCCTTATATAATGGCATTTCATAATAGCACATTTTTGGCTCTCTCAGGTTTTTATTTAACTTATATTTCAGGATATAGTAATTTGGATAAAAAAAGAAGAGGGAAAGAAAATTGTGGGTTAGTATTATAACACAAAAAATTATTTTTTTCCTGATACCTTAAAGTTATAATAAAATACTGTGAATATTGAAGCACTTTTAATAATATCAAAATGCCCTGTGCATTAGGTAGTTGGGAAGGAAAATAACAAGGGTAGAAAAAATTGAATGTGATTCAGTTGCCTTTAAGTGTTACAGGACTTATTCCTCTTTACAAATCAAAGCTAAGGGCATTTATAATAAAAAAATATATGCATATGTTTGTACATGCTCTCACTAATTATTAAAATGCCGATTATTTAAATTTATTAAAGCACTAAATATTAAGTAATGATGCCATTTAGTTTTAGGTTCTATGCATTTGTATGTGACCTTTGGTTGTGTGTGTGCCAAGTTGCTTCATTTGTGCCTGACTCTTTGCTATGGACTGTAGCCTACCAGGTTCCTCTCTCCAAGTGATTTTTCAGGCAGGAATACTGCAGTGGGTCACCTAGCTCCCAAACATTTTAAACATGCCTGGAAGAATTAACCAGCAATCTGAAGTATCTATGCAATTACTTGAATATAGTTTTACTTTTTTCAAGTGAAAAACAGAAAAAAAGAAAAAAAAGATAACCAGAAATACCTTGTATCAAGTCCTACAGCATTTCGTCAAAGTAAATACTCAAGATTTATAAAAATATGATAATTAGAATAGTTTAACATTGATTTTATTATAAGGTCAGTAATGAATCATAATTGCTCACAAAGTTTGAAAAGTATTTCCTGAGAGATGGGAGGAAAAAATGAGCAGATGATGATGATTTGCAGATGGTTAACTGACATAGAGTAAAACAATTTCACCTATGTCTTTTGTCCCCTGTTACACTGGGAAAAAGAATGAAAAGATAATATTTTTCATAGAAGCTTATCAGGCTTTCCTTGTGATGAAAATAGTACTGGGAATATATCAGGTACTCAATAAACATTTTGGAGTAAGAGAACAAAGAACCATCATTAGAGCTCTGTGAACTTTTCAGAATTACTGAGCAGTGATTATGAAACTTCAGATTGTAATCTTTAGTAAGTCATGATACAGTTTAAATGCTTATAACCAGTATTTGAAGATAGAGGGTAATAAAAATATCCAAATACATTAATATTTATAAAACCTGTATCTTAGTTAAATTATTATTAGCTTGAAAAATACAAATTACTAGAAGAGAATAAAAAACATTTATTTCATTTATTTATATGTTTTGTGTGTATTTATATTTACATGATTTTTGCATTAGGCAGCTATATACATATATACACACATATTCATATCACTGTGTTTAATTAAACTGTCAGTGCTTTGGTACCAAAGAGGGCATGTTCTTGGTTGTGATAATTAATTAATGACATAAAATGAATATTCCATGAGAATAATGTAAATGAGTTTGAAAAGGAAGTCAAATTAATACATACTTATGAAGTCTCCTTCTTCTCCTTAAACCACACAAAATCTATTTCTAAGATAATATACAAAAATGCCATAAATTGGTAAAAGTCTGATCTATTTCTTCCTTTAAAAACAAACAAATTTAAGCACAGAAAGATGAGGAAAGTCTTATAAAAGATAGTGAAGTAACAAACCAGGATTTAATAAAGTGCCTATCCAAATGAAACCTCATTGGTTTCAAGTAAAGGACACACATGGAGTGAGTAAGTGAGTAGATGAATTGAATGACAAGAAATATTACTGAGATATAATGTAGTACACCTAGGCTGAGTTTATTTGTTCTTCAGAAACCCTTAATCCACCTAGCTGCCTCGTAACTGCTATTTCTTGCCCCTTAGCGAATGAAGTTCAGACTGTTGTGGACTTCTGGTCTTGCAAAGGAAAACAAAATTGCTCAATTAGACTCTTGAGAAAGGCTTCATTTGTCATTGTGAATTATTTGGTCATTGGCTACTATTAAGGAGGAAAAAGGAAAGGGAACAAGGGATCATGCTCTGTGAACAGGTCAGATTAAACTAGCCAGATGGGTTCATGGTGTCATACATGTCGTAGAAAAAAAGAAGAGAAAAAAAAAAAAAGGAGCGTTGATACCTGGTAACTTAATTATCTGCCACTATCAGTTGGAAGGGCTTTTAAACATGTCCAAAATGTCTACCAAATTTTCAGCAGGAGTGACAGCAGATTTTTAAACAAGGATAAAAATGCAGCAGTCTTTCTAGAATAAAACTCTGACAGACTATGATGAATTACCTTATTATAGTTGCTTGCATGACAAATGTACTTGATCAGTGTTTCTTCCTGGGAATAGTTGAGCTTATCCAGAGGCAAAAGTTGAAAGGAAATGAGGGCTAGCTAGTAATCCTAAGTGTAATACATCAGCATTTCTATGAACGTATTCAAGAAAACCTTATCAATTACTGTTTATGTCAACAGAAAGTACTTCCTCTATTCCCTCATGATATAACCTCTTTTTGAGGATTTATTTAAGTGGCTTTTTAAAAAAGGACTGTAGATCACAGAAGTTTTTTCTTTCTTTTTTTTTTAATGTGTGTGTTTTTTTTTTAACAGAAACTGAAAGCTACTTAGTTTTTAAAAGGATTTTCAGATGTGTTTCCTATCCGAGTTTTAGATGACACAGTAGCCACACATATTTAATCACATTCCTAATATATCTTTATTCAAATATTTGTATACATTGAAAAATGAGCAATTGGGAAAAATAGTGGAATTAAGAAAAACTCTGGATTGTTAGAAACATTTAAATCACCAAGTAATAAATTTCTTACTAAATTAAAAAACAAAATCACATAAATATTTTTGCAACTGTATAACCTTGCTGCTCTTAGAAAACATGATCAGAAAATCAAAGGCATTGCCAAAATAGTTGCATTAATTTTTATGTCACTTTTAAGGACAAATTTTAAAAATGTCTTCCAGTTTTACAGTATTGCATAAAGAATAATGTAAAGCTAGCATTATTTTTTGTCATTACCTAGAAATAAATGGTAGAAAGTTAGGTTTCATTGTTTGTGTGTATTTATTTATTTCATGTGAATGTAACACAACTGCGATCATGCTGACATTGTTCTTATTTTCTTTCCTTGAAGGAATGTTATTTTCCAGACAGTTTGAGTACTTTTATATGTATGTATGCATTGATTGTTGAATGATAATTGTGCATCATTGATACACTGTATACTTTTGCACACATCTGCTTCCCTCGTGGCTCAGAGGTTAAAATGCCTGCCTGCAATGTGGGAGACCGGGGTTCGATCCCTGGGTTGGGAAGATTCCCTGGAGAAGGAAATGGCAACCCACCCCAGTATTCTTGCCTGGAGAATCCCGTGGACGGAGGAGTTTGGTGGGCTACAGTCCACGGGGTCGCAAAGAGTCGGACACGTCTGAGCGACTTCACGATCACTTTCACTTTATATGGATAATAGATCAGGTCAAATGGTAAATATGTAGGTAGATGCTTAATATTTTGCCACTTTTGCCTTTAAAAAATATGTGATGTGACTAGATGGTACATGTATTGGGCAATCAGCTAAGAAACTCCCAACCTGTTGATAAATACACATGTTCATTGAAGCTTAGTTTTTGAAATATTATGTGTACATAAGCAACACAATGAATGACTATCTTCTGGAGTCTACAAACATAGGCAAAAATCTTTCCTGGATTTTTCTAATTTTCTTAGAGTTCATTGTGTCCATGCCTACATAATGTGTTCCATGTAAATGAAAAGTGAACAGTGATTTTCAAACTGCAGATTGTGATCTATTAGTAAGTCATGATAACAATTTAAATGTTTATAGCCAACATTTAAAAATAGAAAAGAATAAAATACTCAAGTATAAAATGATTATTTTATGAAATTTGTATCCTAGAAAATATATATATATATATATATATATAAACACATATATACAGATAGGTCATGCATGCAAACATGTTCATAGGATTGCATCACATGGTACATTTCTTAACTGTGGGTTGAAAATGCTATGAAAGTTTTTAGTGTAGAGACCAAGGGAGGGATCAGTGATTAACATAGTAACAACAAATAAACTAAGCCTCCATTTGAGAAAGTTAAGACTTTAGGACAGGGATCTCGTCTCTGCTGCTGCTTACTAGAACTACCTGAGGTGTTTTTGATATGTATAGATAAATGGTTTCTAATCAAATCAGTAAAACCCCACACTTGATATGAGGCCAGGTGGATGTGGCTTTTTTTTTTTTTTTCATGCTCTCCAAGTGATGAGGATCTGAAGTCGATTACAGAACATCTACCATAGAGTAGGAATCATGATAATTTTTAAAAAATCTTTATGCTTTCACTTTGTGATTTTTGACAATTTGTATCTCAGAAAGTTTGAGAATATCTATACATTGAAAACTACAAATTAATAAATGGAAAGGGACACTCGAGGCAAGTATAAAAATCATTTAAGTGACTATCAGATGTTGTAAATATATCCTATGCTTTTACAAATGTTTACTTGTGTATCAGTCAATTAGAAGAGTATCACAGAGAAAAGAGTATAAGTTTTGGACACATTAAGAATGTTGTAGTTATTTTTTTCCATCCTCCTTCAGTTAATTGCTTGTTCACTTTAGTCAAATAGTAATTGAGGAAAATTTCATAGTTTCATCTTTCTTTTCACCTAAAGATCAACTTTTCTCTTATGAATCCTCAATGATTATATTATCTTCTTCCTCTTTTTTACAGTCAAGTTTGCTTCATATTTTTACTCAAGGTGAATGACAATGTTTTATTAGAATGAGTATGAAATTTCTAGCATTAGTGGAGAGATATGCAAAGATTGGGGACACTGAATACTTGTGAGACATGAACAGGTCCTCTGCATTTGTCGCTTATCACCACTACTTGCCACCTGTTGTTTTGTATGTAAGGTGTCTCATGTTTGGAAAGAATAATGTTTGCTGTGGCTTTGTCATATATGGCCTTCATTATGTTGAGGAAGGTTCCTTCTATGCCTACTTCCTGGACAGTTTTTATCATAAATGAATATTGAATTTTGTCAAAAGCTTTCTCTGAATCTACTGAGGTGATTGTGCTATGCTTTAGTTGCTCAATTATGTCTGACTGTTTGGACTATTAGCGACCCCATAAACTGCAGCCCACCAGGCTCCTCTGTCCATGGGGATTCACCACACAAGAATACTGGAGTGGGTTGCCATGCCTTTCCCCAGGGGATATTCTCAAGCCAGAGATCAAACCCAGGTCTCCCACATTGCAAGAGGATTCTTTACTGACTGAGCCACTAGAGAAGCCCATTGAGATGATTACATGGTTTGTATCTCTCAGTTGGTTAATACAGTGTATCACATTGATTGATTTGCATATATTGAAGAATCCTTGAATCCCTGGGATAAAGCTGACATGATGATGATGTATGATCTTTTTAATGTGTTGTTGGATTCAGTTGGCTAAAATTTTATTGAGGATTTTTGCATCTATGTTCATCAGTGATACTGGCTTGTAATTTTCTTTTTGTGTGTGTGTGGTGATATCTTTGTCTGGTTTTGGTATGAGGGTGATGGTGGCCTTGTGAAGTGAGTTTGGTAACTTTCCTTCCTCTGTAATTTTCTGTATTGCCAGTCCCTCACTTCTCATAGGGATGTTTTCAGCTGTAATCTCCTCAAATATTTTCTCATATCCTTTATTTTTCTCTTACTCATCTGGGACCCCATAATTCAAATATTGGTGTGTTAATGTTGTCCCAGAGGTCTCTGAGACTGCATCCTCTGAGTGAAATGAGTAGATTTGGACTTCAGTGTTTTGTTTCTGTCCTGGTGCAGTTGGCTTTGTTCTGCTTAATTTAGTTGCTCTTTAGCTTGTAACTCTCAAAGTCAGTGGGAAGTCAAACTCAGAGAAGATCTAAATGATATAAACAAGTTTGACCAGCCCAAGTGATGTGAATAAGTTTGACATCTATTTAAAATGTGTGAGCAGGACCAAGATATGCAAGGCTAACTTTCCAGGCTTAGTTCTCTTTGCTTTCAATAACAGAAGGTCAGTCTTCAGCAGCACGTGTTGAAATTTAAAATGGACACAGCATGAATTTGAAAAGAAATAATTTCAATTGTTTATATTAATTTGACAAAATTCTGATATTTATTCTGCAGTCTGTTTGGGTTTTATGTTTTTCCTTTGTGTTAACTATACTTTAACTGCTACATACTTCATGAAAAATCAGTTGCCAAATTTCTAAACAAATGTTAGGTTTGTGGTTTCAATATTTGTGAAAAAAACATTCATCTGTTTATTAAAATTATCTTTAAAAAAATGATAGAATTAAATGCTAAAATATATATTGTCTAACATTTTCAAAAGTAACAGGCTGAGAACAGATATCCTATCATGCAGTCTCCTTAGTTTAAAACAGTTTCTGACATAATTTATCCAAAAAAGTACAAAAAACATTAATTATAATAGTAAGATAAATGTATGAAGGTAATGAAGATGATTTTATTCAAAGCTTATATTTGAATCATCCTATACAGGTGCAGTTGTAAACCTGTTTATTATGGTGAATGAGACACATATCAACTTCTTTTTAAATACAGCAAGGTGGATAATATCTTTATTATTTTTATTATGAACAGTCCTCTGTATTCAGACACTATAAAATCTCCATATTTGTCAATTTACAAGTCCAGCTCCTCTGTTAGGGAGTATTCTTCTTCAAGGGAAAGAATTTCAGACTGAGTATTTGTGTTCATAGATCTAGAGCCTCTCATGATATTTAAGAGAGTGAGTGGAAGAAAGGAGGAATTTAGTCCTTCAGCTTTCTCAGAAATACAGTATTTATTTTTTTGTGATTTTTATGTATCAATAGCCTCTCATGATCTCAAATATGTAAGAAAAATGTTAGTAATTATATCTGTCTTTTAGCAATAATTTAACCAGTAACCAAATTTACACTCAAGACAACATCCAGATATACAACTACAAATACAATTTTCTAGCATTTTAAAGTGCAGTTATTGTTTATCCAAGTTATAGGAGTTCTAGATGTCTGCAGAATTTTGCCCTAGGTTTGTGCTTTGCTCATTTTTACACAGTAATGAGTTTCTTTTTCAATAATAATGATTTCTAACATTCCCCACCATGTCTCAGTATGAAAGATATTCAGAGATTATTTCAGCCATCTTCCTTCAGTATATAGATCAGGAAGCAAAGTACAAATTGGTGAGACTCTGGAGTAGTCTTCGTGGCCACTCCTGAAACACATCTCCACAAACACATATTGTTTCTTGTAATGTACTTTTTTTTGCTGTTTATAACACATTATTTCACTTGATGCCCACAGTATTATGAGTTGGTAAGTTAGGTATTATTAAACCATTTTTTTTCAAAATAGCTAATACCAATGGTTAGCATACTATATACCTTTATAGAAATAATTTGCTGATCCCAGGCAATGCATAAATAATGCGTATTCTATAAAGAGAAGGGGCTTCCCAAGTGGCGCTAGTGTTAAAGAACCTGCCTGCCAATGCAGTAGACATAAGAGACACAGGTTTGATTCTTGGGCTGGGAAGGTCTTCTGGAGGTGAGCATGGCAACCGACTTCAGTATTCTTGCTGGAGAATCCCATGAACAGAGGAGCCTGGCGGGCTGAAGTCCATAGGGTCGCACATCGTAGGACATGACTGAAGCAACTTAACACTCATGAGGGTACATAAAAAAAAACAGTTGCTCTGTGCATAAAAATGTTTATTAATAAATCTTGTTCAAAAGCAGGTATTATGCTTTAAAAAGACAAATCAACTTTCAACTTATAGTTACTTGGAAAGGTGCTGGAACCTGAGATGTGTTGGTGTGACAATAAAGACCTCAATTAGAGTGAAAAGAAAGTTGTTTGGAATGAAAGAATTCAAAAGGGGAAATGAATTAATGGGAACTGGTTGAAGTAGGAAGACTGATACCACTTTATTTGGGACTACAAATTCAGTGGGAATCATGTAAGTGAAAAATGAACAATTCCTTGGTCTTGTCTTGAACTTTATAAGAGGAATTTAACCCCAGTAGTTTAGAATGTGAGAGATTTTAATATTTGAAAACAGATCAGTAGAACTGATGTGCAGAGTGAATTTGAAATGAAGACCCTGATCCCAAAAGGATGTCAGTGTAGTGTGTGTGTGTGTATACCTTTGACTCATGTGAGAATGTTTTCAGAAAGAGTGGCTAAAGATCACTGCCCAAATGAAGCCAAATTGTATATGTCACAAGTATGCTATGAATATATACCATATTTGATATTTTCATAGTAATTTATTTTAAAAGAGTGAAAAAGGGATTATGATGTCTGAACTAAAATGAAAAGGCCATTGGGCTAGAAATCAAGATCTGTAGGACCCAAGGCAAGTCATTCAATCTGTCTACACATTACTGTTTCATATTTAACATGTAGAACGTACCTAAGTTCCTGTCAGTATTATATTTTTATATCTACCCAAGCATTATGGAACCGGGGTGTATATAACTAAATCCTAATAAGAGAAAGTGGAAATAACCATAAACTACTGGTGCAAGGTTTCCATAAGAGCCAGACAGCAGAGTATGATGGAAATATAATGCCTGATGGTATCACTATCATTATTGTGGTCCAAACAACATTGCAATTTTTATCCTAGGAGGCCATTGTGGTCTTGTTAGGATATTGATGTACTATTTTGCTATCCCCAGTGGTAGTATTTTAAAAAATAGACATAGACACAGTTAGATCACATGTCTAAAGTATTCAAGTCACCTTTATTAGTTTTCAGTTTTTCAAAATATAATACCCCCATGTGTACAATTTAAAGGCATTTAATTGTTGTTTTGTCTGTGAGATTTGGAATAGTCTGTACTGCATTAAAAGTTACAGTTTGTTAACAATGCCATGTTTTCAAGAGGAATTTATGGAACATGCGACAATAGTAAATACATAAATTATTACATAAATGAAATAAAATTGGTCTGTAGTTAAGACTCTTATTTCACATGAAAGTGTCACACACACAGTTAAAATTATATTATGCCCTGAACAGTCTAGACACGTAGGCAGTAGTAAAATTAAAATGCTCTATCCATGTAATACATCACTCATTAAAAAAATATAGTATTTAGCTCATTATCAATAATGAGAGAATCTTCTTATAATCTCACAGAATGCCAATATTCCTGTAATTATGATAATAATAATTTAGAATATGCCCTTTGAAAAGAATCTAGGACAGTCTACTAATAATAAACAATGAATATATCAATCTGGGCTCACTGCCCAGATTATCACAAATATGTATAATGGAGCAAAGAAAGAAAGAAATTCTTATAAGCACAACTGACTCCATGAGGAGGTCAAAAAAAGGAACAGTAATTGGATAAAACCATGGTCAAATATAAGTACAGGCTTCTCATGAATCTTTTTTATAAAAAGCTATGTGTATCTGTATATTATGACTTCTTTCTTTAGAGTTCTTTAGAAGTCCGTATGAGATACAGTGAAAAAGGAAGCTACCTGTCCTTCCACCATTTTACATGTAGGAGAAATATCACCTAAGGAAACAATGATTTACTCAAAATGTGCAAATCTGCCTTAACTATTTTAATTGGAAAATCAGCATATTCCAGTTAGAAATTCTACCTCTTAAAACAGATAGTATGTGAAATAAGTTACATTTTTATTGGTAAATAGCAAGCTGGAATTATTGTTTTACATGCCAAAAATTGCTCCAAATTGCTCCCTAATGTCCTATTGATGTGCCATTCTTGTTTATTGAGCCACAAAACACTGTTGTTTTATTTCCATTTTTAATTTTTAAAAAGTGTAGTGAAACGTTGTTCTTTGACCTTAGCCAAGTAAAAGCTCAGTTCAGTTCAGTTCAGTCGCTCAGTCGTGTCCGACCCTTTGCGACCCCATGAATCGCAGCACGCCGGGCCTCCCTGTCCATCACTAACTCCCGGAGTTTACTCAAACTCATGTCCATCGAGTCAGTGATTCCATCCAGCCATCTCATCCTCTGTCGTCCCCTTCTCCTCCTGCCCCCAATCCCTCCCAGCATCAGGGTCTTTTCCAGTGAGTCAGCTCTTATCATCAGGTGGCAAAGTATTGGAATTTCAGCTTCAGCATCAGTCCTTCCAATGAACACCCAGGACTGATCTCCTTTAGGGTGGACTGGTTGGATCTCTCTGCAGTCCAAGGGACTCTCAAGAGTCTTCTCCAACACCACAGTTCAAAAGCATCAGTTCTTCGGCACTCAGCTTTCTTCACAATCCAACTCTCACATCCATACATGACCACTGGAAAACCATAGCCTTGACTAGGACCTTTGTTGGCAAAGTAATGTCTCTGCTTTTTAATATGCTGTCTAGGTTGGTCATAACTTTCCTTCCAAGGAGTAAGTGTCTTTTAATCATGGCTGCAATCACCATCTACAGTGATTTTGGAGCCCCCAAAAATAAAGTCAGCCACTGTTTCCACTGTCTCCCCATCTATTTTCCATGAAGTGATGGGACAAGATTCCATGATCTGAGTTTTCTGAATGTTGAGCTTTAAGCCAACTTTTTCACTCTCCTCTTTCACTTTCATCAATAAACAAAGATACCTTGGGTATAGACCATTCAGTTCTGGATTTTACTGGACAATAATTTAACTTCCTAATTTTAGTTTTTCTGTGATTCATTCAAATATTCTTTTATCCATCTAAAAAGAACATTTTTTGAGTTTTTACTACACTGCTGGATATTAGAGTCAAAAAAATACATAGGATTTCTGATCTCATGGCACACAAAACAGGATGAATACAAAAAAAGAAAAAGAATCCAAAGAAAGTTCATAGCCATTTGTTTTTTTATTTCATAGACATATACATGTATAATGTATATGGTGTGCAACATGTAATTCTTAGATGTAGTATAATTATAATAGGTACTTTGTTATTTCCACTTCAGTATTCTTGCCTAGAGAATCCCACAGACAGAGGAGCCTGGAGGGCTACAGTTGATGGGGTTGCAAAGAGTTTGACATGACTGAGTGACTATCAGTTTCACACTTTCATTATCACTAAAACTGATACAGTTTCATAATTTCACTTTCATTATTACTGATTTTAAAGACATCTGAATTCTGGAATTTTCCAGGCAGGTATATGTGGATAGGATGATTGATACTGTAGTAGAACCATGAACAATGCATCAATGGTGAAGATATTTCTAAGATTTTTGGGGAAATAATACAATTCCACAAGGCTTTTGCTGATTTTTTAAAATTCTGATTCCTTATATGCTGATGACAAGAAATAAATGACAAAAATAGGTGTCTTCAAATCAGTAAAAATGGACCCACTACCAAGTCATCTTTAAAAGCCCTTTTCCTATGCAGTTTTGGAAACACTTATTCCATTTGATTTTGTCACAGCCATAAAGATCTCTGGGATGCAAAGAAAAATAGAGATTGGAATGTTGTGATTATTTATTTGCCATGTCTTATTTTGTGTACTGCAAGCATCAGACAATTATTCTTTTGGAACTAACAGCAGATATTGTTTCTTTCTGTTTTAGGTAAGCACATTAATTATTCCTGGTATAATCAGACAGCATCAAGGTAAATTAAAACTTGGTAAAATTATATTTCATAAGAATGATCATTATGTAAATATATATGAAGTTTTAGAAAAAATGGTTAAGATCAAGGTTCTTTTTGGAACTCAATACTGAAAATACCTTAGAAAACAGAAAATGTAAGTGCTGAGTTTTTTTGTTTGTTTGTTTTATTCTGATATCAGAGCTATAAACTTACAAATAAATGTGTGTGTCATATGGAGTATTAAAAATGTTTATTACTTTCTAATGCTCTTAGGTCTTTTCTCATATTATAAGAGAAATGCAAATCAGAGTATTTTACACACAAAACGTTATATAAGCACATTTCTTGCCAATATGCAAATTAATTTATTGATTGCACATATTTGATTTCAAAATAAACTGAAATATAACAAAGAAGTGCTTTTCAAATATAAGAAGATGCTAGTAGTTATTTTAAAGCATATATATTATATGTGTTAAACTTTTAACCAGGAAAAATAGAATAATATGAATCAATTTTATTTGTCACTCTGTAGATTAGTTATCAGCTAACATTAGAAATTAATTTCTCCTAAAAATAAGTTATTTTTCTAGGAGGAATATGCTATGGTCCATAAAATTCATATTGCTTTTCCTGTAATTACTCAACTCCTAGTTAGGCATGCTGTTTTGGTAGTCACAACTGAAAAATCCACATTTAATAATAGTTACAGGGTAATATAAGTAATATCAGTTTCTAGAAATACATGTAATGTTTATATATATATATTATAGGAAATTTGTTCCATTTTCAATTTTAATTTCAAAATGAAATAAAAGAGTGTTTATAATTACTTGCAATTTAGCCTGTTTCTCTAACTTCTTGCAGTGAAGGCCAAGAGAATTCAAGTTTGTAGGAGCATATCTTGTACAGTATAATCAGGCGTTCTTAGGGACACAAGACCAAATTATCTTCTTTTAAACAAACACGTGAACCTTAACTTTAGTAAGTAGTGAGGCTAAATTTTACTTTTATCATTAAATAATTTTGTTGGATTGAGAAGCACAGAAGTATTGTTTGGCTAGTGTTTTGCTCCTCATTTACCATTTTACCTTTCCGATAATGTGAGTTGTTGGGACTCTGATAAAATATATGCTTTCTGTTTTAATTAGAAGCTAATATTTAATTGGTTAAATTGAGGTTTCTTTCTATTAGCATAGATAAATGTCTACAATGGTAGAAAGTATGAGAAACTTTCTAAATGCTTCTTAATTGTGTTTCTCTGGAAAGGTTTAGCAGCATCTGTTTGAGTGTGTATTGCAGTACATATTTGAAATCATACATTTAAGTATAAAATGTATCAGGAGGGAGAAAAATCTCAAAAATTTTGCAAATGTGACCACTGTTTATAATGATAATCAGATATAGATAATTTTATAGAAATATACATCCAAAACTACTTTATGGCCTCAAAACAAAATATTTTGACTTACTGTTACATATTCAGAAACATAAAATTCAAATGCATAATCCCATATTTTTGATTAAACAAATCTTAAACAGAAAATATTTTAAACTTTGTTGATAAAATTAGCATAGATTTCTGTTTAACTGAAGAATTAGAAATATACTTTAAACTTTATCTGATGATTATGAATTATGCCATGTGTCAGGGTCCATTGCAGTAAATGTTTTAGTAGAACATAATAAGAGTGAACGGTATATGTAGAGGTACTTTTACCAAAACAAAGAAAATAAGTAACAAAAGCAAAAAACAAAAATATGAAATGTTCTTAACCATGCCAAAATATCCTTAACTATGTAATTTTCATTTGGCATTTTCTCTGAAATAAAAAGCACAGCAAGGATTTTTGCATTTATTGTTAGTTGGATTCCAACTAATTGGTTCTTTACTTAATGTTAGTATTCCAGAGTATATAATATATGTTCTTTGTCCATTTGAGGCTATACTTTGAATGTAAACACCTAACAATGACATTATGAGTTCAAGATTGATAGTTATTTGATTTAGCAACATCTGTTGTTGTTTGATATATGCCAAGCAGATGCTCTTCCTTGAAATTCAACTTGCAATTTGATTTACTCACATGACATGTAGCCTTGACAGAAGAATACTATTGCTATTTATGCACAGGTATTATAATTAGCAATTGCATGTGTCTTTAGTCAAACAAATGTCTATAGACTGGGTCAAACATCATTAACTTTAATAAGAACAGCAATGGGCAAACACTTTGAATCACTTACTCCATAAACTGATGTAAAGTTCTTTTATGTTTCAAGGCATCTAGAGTCGTTTTTCCAATTAGCAGTCCATTCTTTTAATGCTCTTGGAGAATTAATGAAAACACAAAAATATATGTCATCAGAATGATATTTTTTCCTATGTCTGTCATTGTATTTCAAATCTGTCACATATACAGAGTTGTAATGAGAAAAATACCCAGAGACAAACACTACTCTTAATTTAATTCTCTATTCACGTTTTGTAATATGCAGCAACACAATAAAAACTGCTGTAATTGTAACTGAATTACACTGCTTCATAGTTTGTGTGGGGACACAAAGGGATTTAGGATAAATATAAGAAGTGATAATGCTGAGTATTAAAGAGGTCTGAACAAGGGTTTTCTGACAGAATATCTGTAAAAACCAAACAAAAGTATATTTGTCCTAAAAAAATATGAAAATTACATAATACCATGCCAGTGATTATGTGTATTGTAATTCTAAGGAAACCTAATGTCCTATAACTGAATATGCATCAGATTCTACTTTTCCAAGGAAGTCTCTTGCTCAATGTTAACAATCCAATGATATCATGTGACCTTTTCTATGCAAATATGAATAATTTCAGACTATCAGAGCCTCTCATGCACTACCCCTTAAAGGGACATCCTTAATTGCTTTTATAGTCTCAATTTTATTTTAACCTCCATTACCTGTAATATCTTCTTTGAAGCTTGAAATTAACTTTTCTTTCTTTACAATTTTATCCTTTCCTATTTTGGTAAGCCATGATTTAACTTTTCTACTGAAGTTCTAGGGGTTTCATGCAACATAGACATGATTAATTTAATATGATAAAGTACATCTTTATTATATTATTCTATTAGTCACATTCACTGAAAGAGAAATATATCCTTTTTCTGTGGAGATCATTCAGAGATGTGCTGTCTTTTGCATATGTAAGCAAAATTAATGGTACTGCAATAGTAGAATATACACATTGTGGTGTTTAGTTGGTAATAAAAGCTTTTGCGCCGTCTCAACTAGATTCTTACTAACTCAACTTTTTTGTAATCAACAGATAAACATCTATTAAGAGACTGACCTGAAAATCAAAGCTGTGATCTTAGTCTGCTCAGAATGATACTCTGAACAATTAAGCTAACCAACCCAATCTAGGCTATAATTTAGGAGAGAGAATGAGATCAGGCAACAAAGCTAGTGTTACCTTTTTAGATTTTATTTTTCTACCTAAATGTTTCTCTGAAATAGATTGAATATGTCAACCCATCCTTAAAGTTAACACCTTGTTCTTTAAGTATATTCTCATCCCAGCTCAGTTATGAGGCAATAACAATGTACATTTTCTTATTCTAAAATTAAAATAAGGCAATTTAGCCTTTATTTTTGTTCTTATAAGATGGTGGGAGATTCTTATAAGATGGTGGGAGGTTTAATTTTAAATGACAGAAGCCATCATACTTATTATGGAAAGAAAATCAATCATAATTGTAACAAAAATGACTAAGTATTTTAAAGTTTCAAGGGGACAAAAAATAGTCATAAAAATGTCATAATACTCATGATCATCCTGACATCATTGCTACATACCTCAAATGTTTGAAGCTCTTATGTGAATAAGCAATGAATGGTCAAATATAGTCCAAGTCACTGGCTGTGGCCTGAGTGGAGAAGCTGTGTCCAATTTTCCTTTGTGATTCCATTTTACATAGCATAATGCTTGGCACATTTTTAGACATTTACAAATATTTTTGTTGTTACTATTAGCACATGCATTTATTAGATTATTTTACGAAGAAAAAAAATCTATATTGACATATGCCAAGTTTCATAAAATCTAAGCATAGTGGAATTTAATAAACTGTTCATTACAAATAATCTATCTTAAAGTCCTTACATGAGGCAAGGGAAAGTAGGTAGTCAGGCTGGTTCAAAGATACCTACCTTCCTACTTACCTACCCATATACCGACATCAGTTCAGTTCAGTCGCTCAGTCGTGTCGGGCTCTTTGCAACCCCATGAATCGCAGCACACCGGGCCTCCCTGTCCATCACCAATTCCTGGAGTTTACTCAAACTCATGCCCTTTGAGTCGGTGATGCCATCCAGCCATCTCATCCTCTGTCGTCCCCTTCTCCTCCACCCCAATCCCTCCCAGCATCAGTGTCTTTTCCAATAAGTCAACTCTTCGCATGAGGTGGCCAAAAAAAAAAAAATGTTTTCTTTAAAAATAATTGTTCCTTATCGAAGTCTTTTAGATTACTAGAGATTTTAGAAATGGAACCATTAGTATTAATACAGATTTTTTTTAATAAGAAGTATATCAGTAGATATTCAGTGAGCAATCTTTTTTTTCTTTTTTCTTTCTGATTCTGGAAACTATGCCAGGTTCTTAAGATATACAAAGGAGATAGCATGAAATCTGTTATCAAAAAGTCATGATTTATTGTAGAACAAAAAATAAGCATATGAAAATTTTTTTATAAGAGGAGAGGTAGGAAACAAATGTCCAGTTGGGGCAAATAGCTTCTAAACGAACAAGAATACTTTGTTTTAAAAACCATACTTCCAAAATTGTAACTTTGAACTACCTGGTTTAGTGGTATAACACTAACAATAGAATAAATGCATCAGTTCAGTCAAGCAGTTGTGTCTGACTCTCTGCAGCCCAATGGACTGCAGCACACAAAGCTTCCCAGTCCATCACCAGCTCCTGGAGTTTAGTCAAACTCATGTCCATCGAGTCAGTGATGCCATCCAACCATCTCATCCTCTGTCATCACCTTCACCTCCCACCTCCAATCTTCCCCAGCATCAGGGTTTTTCTTTTTTCTTTTTTTTAAGTTTATAGTTTATTTTATTCCATGGTTTATGATGAGATTTAATTTTCTGTTCAGTTTCTAACTTCTAGAAATTTATAGATTACTGACTTACAGGTTATCTTCCTTTCTAATATCTGAATTTAAAGTTATGAATTTTTATTTTATTTTTAATATAAATTTATTTAATTGGAGGCTAATTACTTTGCAATATTGTAGTGATTTTGCCATACATTGACATGAATCCACCACGGGTGTACATGTTTTCCCCATCCTGAACCCCCCTCCCACCTACCTCCCCATCCCATCCCTCTGGGTCATCCCAGTGCACCATCCCCGAGCACCCTGTCTCATGCATCGAACCTGGACTGGCGATTCATTTTACCTGTGATGATATACATGTTTCAGTGCCATTCTCCCAAACCATCCCACCCGCGCCCTCTCCCACAGAGTCCAAAAGACTGTTCTATACATCTGTGTCTTTTTTACTGTCTCGCATATAGGGTTATGGTTACCATCTTTCTAAATTCCATATATGTGCGTTAGTATACAGGGTCTTTTTTAGTGAGTCAATTATTCACATCATGTAGCCAAAGCACTGGAATTTCAGCTTCAGATCAGTACTTCCATGAATACCCAGGAATGATTTCCTTTAAGATGGGACTGGTTGGATCTCCTTGCAGACCAAGGGACTCTCAACAGTCTTTTCCAACACCACAGTTCAAAAGCATCAGTTCTTTGGCACTCAGCTTTCTTCATAGTCCAACTCTCACATACATACATGACTACTGGTGGTTATCTGAGTCATAAAGATATTTTTTGTATAGTTCTTCTTTGTATTCTTGCCACCTCTTAGTATCTTCTACTTTTCTTAGGTGCATAACATTTCTGTCCTTTATTGTGCCCATCTTCCATGAAATCTTCCCTTGGCATCTCCATTTTTTTTTAAGAGATCTCTAGTCTTTCCCATTGTATTGTTTTCCTCTATTTCTTTGCATTCATCACTGAGGAAGGTTTTCTTATCTCTCCTTGCTATTCTTTGAAACTCTGCATTCAAATGGGTATATCTTTTCTTTTCTCCTTTGCCTTTAGCTTCTCTTCTTTTCACAGCTGTTTGTAAGTCCTTCTCAGACAACCATTTTGTCTTTTTAAATTTTTTTTCATTGGTTATGGTCTTGATCACTGCCTCCTGTACAATGTCATGAACCTCACTCAGTCAATGGTTCTTCAGGCACTCTGTCTATCTGATCTAACCCCTTGAATCTATTTGCCACTTCCACTGTATAATCATGAAGGATTTGATTTAGGTCATACCTGAATGGTGTGGTCCTTTTCCCAACTTTGTTCACTTTACGTCTGAGTTTGGCAATAAGGAGCTCATGATCTGAGCCACAGTCATCTCCTAGTCTTGATTCTGCTGACTGTATAGAGCTTCTCAATATTTGGCTGCATAAATATGATCAATTTGATTTTGGTATTGACCATCTGGTGATGTCCATTGTAGAGTCATCTGTTGTGTTATTGGAAGAGGGTGTTTGCTATAACCAGTGCGTTCTCTTGGCAAAAACTCTGTTAGCCTTTGCCCTGCTTCATTTTGTACTCCAAGGCCAAATTTGCCTGTTACTCCAGGTATCTCTTGACTGACTACTTTCACATTCCAGTCCCCTATAATGAAAAGGACATATTTTTTGGGTGTTAGTTCTAGGAGGTCTTGTAGGTCTTCATATAACTGCTCAGCCTCTTCAGCATCACTGGTTGGGGCAAAGACTTGAATTACTGTGATATTGAATGGTTTGCCTTGGAAACAAACAGAAATCATTCTGTCATTTTTGAGGTTGCATGGGTAAATTCAAAATTAATTTTTTTGTTTGTTTGTTTAGCACCATTTACAGTATATATTTTACCTAAACCCATTCTTCTTCCATTATTTTTCTGGCTCATATTGAAGAATACCTGTTTTCTGTTACTTCTTTGAAGGTTTTGTCATCATTATTCAAGCATTGTTCTGTAAAAATATACAAGCATATAGAGAAATAGACCACTCTGGTTATTCTAAATTTAAAAGAATGCTCTTTGAATTACCCTATAGGATCATAAGCATTAGATGATAATGTAATGGTTAAGGTTTTTTTTTTTTTAATATTAACATATGAGTTTCAATTTTCTTCTATTTCTACATAAATAAATTTAAGAAATGTTTCCCATAAAAATCTTGATCTTACAGCTGCTTATAGTTAGCTTTAATACTTATAGTTTCAGAACTATTTCAAATTAATTCATTTTTAAAATTTTAGAATGTTTGCCACTGAATATTAAGAAATTTTGAATACATTCTGGGATTCATATACTGAAACAATGCAAAAAATATTTGTCTTTACTTACATGCTTCTCTATTGAAAATAAAAACTCTGATATAAATTATTCCAAAGCCAAGTGCATAATCAGTAGGAATCTATTCCTATCCATATGTTCATTCTCAGCTAAAAACATACCCTCTGTGTTCCAGATTAGATTATTCAGTCATCTTGCATCAGGAATTTTGGGCTGTCAGTAATACTAGAATTGAATCATTGTCCTGATTTTTAAAACATGACAATTATGACTATCATTGACTCTATATTTCAATATTTTGACTTTTAGTTTGCTCTTTTAGTTGCAATTTTATAGATAATATTAGTGTTTTCTTGGTGACTCAATTGGTACAGAATCTCCCTGCAATGCAGGAGACATAAGAGTCATGGGTTCAATCCCTCAGTCGGGAAGATCCTTTAGAGAAGGAGATGGCAACCCACTCCAGTATTCTTACCTGGGAAATCCCATGGATGGAGGAGCCTGGTGGGCTACAGTCAATGGGGTAGCAAAAGTCAGACATGACTTAACTACTAAACCATCACCATAGGGAGTATCAAGGATGCTTTCCAGAAATCTTTCTTTCTCGTTTAATAAAAATATTTAATGACAGCTAGATTGATAAAACCCTGAAGAAGGGAATGGCTGCCTAATTCAGTATTCTTGCCTGGAGAACTCCATGGACAGAGGAGCCTGGTGGGGTATAGTCTATGGAGTCACAGAGTCAGACAAAGCTGAGCAACTAACACACACACACACACACACACACACACACACACACACACACACAGACTAATAAAAGATAAATATTGAGAAAGAAGTGTATACATTATATGTATCCTATTTTCAAACACTGTGGAGATTATCGCCTTTCAGTCAAATATCATTTCTCACTTAAGCACACCATCTATTTCTCACTGAGCCAAATACTATCTCCCATTGTAAGTTCTGATTCAACCATTCTTTTTTTTTTTAATTTTTTTTCCCATTTATTTTTATTAGTTGGAGACTAATTACTTTACAATATTGTAGTGGTTTTTGCCATACATTCTCATGAATCAGCCATGGATTTACATGTGTTCCCCATCCTGAAACCCCTCCCACCTCCCTCCCCATCCCATCCCTCTGGGTAATCCCAATGTACCAGCGCTGAGCACTTGTCTCATGCATCCAACCTGGACTGGATGATCTGAGAGAATAGCATTGAAACATATATATTATCAAGTGTGAAACAGATCAACCATTCTTTTAATGATAGCGAGTGCACTATCTTCTTAATTATTTGGAAAGGCAAACACACAACTATATGATAGTTCAGTGAAGTTTTCTGCCATTGTATTATAAAAACCAACTTTTCTTCAGTTTTCCATAACATGTACTTCATTTCCTTTCAAGCCCTCAAACAAAACATCTTTGAAATCCCTATTTCCACCAACATTCTATTTTAAATAGTCTAGTTTATTTCTATCAGATGTTTAAAATGTCTTTCAACTTCTACCCATTAGCAGATTCTAAAGTCACTTTGCCATTTTCAGGTATTTTTTATAGCACACTCTACTTTTAGTTATCAAAATTTATATCAGTTTCTTGTGACTACTATAATAAATCACCACAATCAACATGTACACCAATAAAAATGTATTCTCCCACAGTTCTGAAAGCCAGAAGCTTGAAATTAGTATGACTAAGCCAAAACCAAAGTGTCTGGAGGGCTATGCTACCTTGTAGGCTTTAGAAATGAACACATTCCTTGTCCCTTCCAACTTCTGGTAGCTGCTGGCTTTCCTTGTGCTGCATCATTCTATTCTCTGCATTTGTGGTCACATACCCTCCTCTTCTTTTCTGTGTTTCAAATCTCACTCTGTTGTCTCTCACAAAGATATTACAGTGGCATTTAAGGCCCACAGAGATAATCCAGGATAATCCCTCCATCTCACAAATAGTCACATCAGCAAAACCCTTTTTTTTTTTCTTATTAAGTAACTTACAAGGTAACTTTAGGACAACTATCTCCAGGGGGCATTTTCAGTTTACACAGGTACCATCTTAGAATTCTGCTTACCAGTTCCTACTACTAAGAAAGTTGTGTATATCTTTCAAATTACTCTAGGACTATATTTTTATTACATTATTGAATATAATATAAATTATATGTTATGAATATATTTAAAACATAACTATAGGCAATAATATAGATTAGGCATAGTAGAAACTTTTAGTTTCTTTGGCCAATTCCAACTAAATGCTACTGGCTCAATTAAGAAGAGGCTTCAAGTGTACATCCAAGCTTAACAGGAAATGGTGGTGTATGTGGGAGTTGCTGCATATTTATGTCATATTTGCCTTTCATAGTCAACTATAGTAATATCAGATATCTGATGATCATTGGAAAAATAAGCAATAAGAAGTAAATATATATGTAAGCAATGCCACTCCCTTCAAGTTAATATATTGTTTTATTCTTTATATAATATTGCAGATTCCTTTCATAAGAGTGATGTTGGACTTTCTTATCAGCTAGTTATCTACTCAAATGCATTTTTGGTCAAACTTCAATCAATGTTTTTATTATATAATCTGACTCTTCCACTTATTAGGTCTCTGACTTAGTGTTTCTTCTTTACCTTAGAATAATAACTACCTCACATGTTCATTGTGAAAATCTACTATTGTATGACTAACTTTTTGTTACTGAGGTCAAGCATTATTATTTTTGCTGCCATTTATCCTGATTCATTAAGATATTAATAAGCATGACATCTAATTTGAGAGGTTGGACAATAAGTCTATGATTAAAACTCATAAAGCACAGAAAAACCATTGAGTTATAGAGTTAAATAACAGTTAACTTGATTTGCAATTTGAAGAAATACTACATTATTTGGCAAGTTTCCTAGTACTATTTAAAATATATGAAGAGAAATTAGAGAAAACAATTCAGTACAGGTTGTTTTCTTTATGCCCACTGAATTTGGGAAGAGCTTGCATAATGTAAGAAGGTTCTACTTCAGTGAGTAAAAAATGCAAAATACATTGCAAAACAGAACATGTATTTTTATTAATAATTAATTTTAATTTTCTCAATCATACACACTAAAATATGCCAACAATGCTATTGGCCCTGGAGACATATATGAAATACCCATATGTTTATTCATTTTCATTTTATGCATGATATGTTTAATTAGTCTGTATTATTAATTAAGGGACATTGTTACAGATATAAAGTTTAACCCATTTATAACTGAGTGAACACACTACTTTTGCAATTTCATAGATACAAGTTCCACAAGTTTTCATCAAAAGTCTACTTTTAAAGAAGCCTGATTATGAGTACATGTTTTTTTGTGGAAAACTATTATTTTAATAATATTGTGTGTGTTTAATAAACAGATAACACACATATAAATAAAGTAGATTTTATCAATTCTTTACAAAAATGATTTTTTCAAGAATATATATAAATACACTAGTCATTTTATTTTATGTATATAATGCAAATTTTGGATTTTTATAGCCAACAAATAAGAAGGAAACTAGTGTTTTTATTTTTATTTTTTTCCATTTATTTTTATTAGTTGGAGGCTAATTACTTCACAACATTGCAGTGGGTTTTGTCATACATTGACATGGATCAGCCATGGAGTTACATGTATTCCCCATCCCGATCCCCCCTCCCACCTCCCTCTCCACCCTATTCCTCTGGGTCTTCCCAGTGCACCAGGCCCGAGCACCTGTCTCATGCATCCAACCTGGGCTGGTGATCTGTTTCACCATAGATAATATACATGCTGTTCTCTCGAAACATCCCACCCTCGCCTTCTCCCACAGAGTCCAAAAGTCTGTTCTGTATTTCTGTGTCTCTTTTTCTGTTTTGCAGATAGGGTTATCATTACCATCTTTCTAAATTCCATATATATGTGTTAGTATGCAAACTAGTACAGCCACTATGGAAAACAGTGTGGAGATTTCTTAAGAAACTAATGTTTTTAAATACCTATTCTTTGCCTTGTACTGCGACATAGAGATTCTATTTGCCATTTCAATATGTTTTTGTGGTTATCTTATTAGGTACACCAAACAATCCCGGTTTTTTACTTGAATCTTGATTATAAAGAATTGGACATTTGGATGTTTGCATGGATTCATTTTCTGTTGTACCCTCATAAGCTATCTCTCGCTTAGGTCTTAGGAGAAGGCAATGGCACCCCAGTCCAGTACTCTTGCCTGGAAAATCCCATGGACAGGGAAACCTGGCAGGCTGTAGTCCATGGGGTCGCTAACAGTTGGACACAACTGAGCGACTTCACTTTCATTTTTCACTTTCATGCATTGGAGAAGGAAATGGCAACCCACTCCAGTGTTCTTGCCTGGAGAATCCCAGGGACGGGGCAGCCTGGTGGGCTGATGTCTGTGGGGTCGCACAGAATCAGACATGACTGATGTGACTTAGCAGCAGCAGCTTAGATCACACGGGAAAAAGCAATACAAATTAGTTTCATTTTCTTAATATATTCCTTCAAATGAATACATTAAAGAAAAAAAAAGTGATTTTTGGCAAATTTGAACTAGAAACTTTTAGACAAACCAGTTAGTAAATTGTTGTTCAGTCACTTAGTCGTGTCTGACTTTTTGCAACCCCATGAACTACAGCACGCTAGGCTTCCCTGTCCTCCTAGTAATGCACGTGGTTTTGTGGTTTTAGTGCTTTTTCTTTTTACAACTTTTTTTTTTAAATAAAATCATCTTACTTCCATTTTATTGTAGATGGGGAGGTGAGTAACATAATTGTCCATTGCAGAAAATTTTTGGTATGATTTAGTCTTCCCAGAACAGCATATTAAACCTAGACAGTATATTAAAAAGCAGAGACATTACTTTGCCAACAAAGGTCTGTCAAGGCTATGGGTTTTCCAGTAGTCATGTATGGATGTGAGAGTTGGACCATAAAGAAAGCTGAGCACTGAAAAATTGATGCTTTTGAACTGTGGTGTTGGAAAAGACTCTTGAGAGTCCCTTGGATGGCAATGAGATCCAACCAGTCCATCCTAAAGGAAATCAGTCCTGGGTGTTCATTGGAAGGACTGTTGTTGAAGCTGAAACTCCAATACTTTGGCCACCTGATGTGAAGAGTTGACTCATTTGAAAAGACCCTGCTTCTGGGAAAGATTGAGGGCAGGAGGAGAAGGGGACAACAGAAGATGAGATGGTTGGATGGCATCATCGACTCAATGGGCATGAGTTTGAGTAAACTCCGGGAGTTGGTGATGGACAGGGAGGCCTGGCGTGCTGCAGTCCACAGGGTAGCAAAGAGTTGGACATGACTGAGCGACTGAACTGAACTGAGGCTTCCCAGGTGCCGCTAGGGGTAAAGAATCCTCCTGCCAAAGCAGAAGATGCAAGAGACACAGATTAGATCGCTGGTTGGGGAAAATCTCCTGGAGTAAGAAATGGCAACCCACTCCAGTATTCTTGGCTGGAGAATTCCATGGACAGAGAAACCAGGGTATAGTCCATGAGGTCACAGAGTCAGACTCAACTGACTTAACTGAGAGGTTGAACACTTCATCATCATCAGTATGCTAAGCTCTGATGATTTAGATTGGATATTTCCAATTTCTAGTGAGAATATGGGGCTTCCCAGGTGGTGCTGCTGGTAAAGAAAGTGAAAGTGTGAAAGTGAAAGTTGCTCAGTTGTGTCTGACTCTTTGCGACCCCATGGACTGAATAGTCCATGGAATTCTCCAGGCCAGAATACTGGAATAGGCAACATTTTCCTTTTCCAGGGGATCTTCCCAACCCAGGGATCGAACCCAGATCTGCCCACATTGCAGGCGAATCCACCTGCCAATGCAGGAGAAGCAGGTTGGATCCCTGGGTTGAGAATATCCCCTGGAAGAGGGCAGGGCAACCTACTCCAGTATCCTTGCCTGGCGAATCCCGTGGATGGAAGAGCCTGGTGGACTATGGTCTATAGGGTCGCACAGAGTTGGACACAACTAAAGTGACTTAGCACAGTGAGAATATGTCCTATGTCATTAAAAATGCTATGTAGCATAACCTATCTCCCAAAATGATCAACTATCTACTGTGAAGGTACATGACATACCATATACTTTCCTATGTTAATTCATAAAATTATTCAGTAATCTACTTTGCCTAACATAATCAATTTTCTATTAGCAGAGTGAAAAATGAAAGTAATTGTCTAGAAAAAACCAATGTAAAATTCACTCTGCCTCAAAATATCTAGAAAATTGAAAAAAAAATGAAGTCTTTAGGACAGGTATCTACACACTTATTTGTGTTTTCTGCTTAACTTTGGGTATATCTCAGGTATATATGTATCTATTTTTCCCCTTAACTCTAGGAAATTCATTATATAACTTAACTAAGACAACTATAATAAATGGCCTGTTCTCAAGAAATTAATGTTTTTTCCCCCTAGAAGAACTGTGTATCCATATATGAAAGCTTTCTAGATCTTAGTTATCTATATCCCATTTTTTACACTCTTTGTTATCAGCTACTTATGGCTATATGCTTATTAACATCATTTGCATTTAAGTGTGATGATTTAAGTCACTCTTTTATGTTTGCATATTTGTTTATTGAAATAAAGCACTCTTTAGGTTTTGCTTGCATTAACAGTTGTAAGCTCATAATTTTCACTGAAAGTTATTCCTTTCTATAAATGAATATTTTGGAAATGGAAAGTAATTAAAGACTAACAAAAGTAAGCAAATGGATTTTTAAAGCTCCTTAATGATTGTTTGAAGCACAATGGACATTTAAGATAACCTATCTTCTGCAAAAAATTTAAAACCATGTAGCTAATTTATATATTCAGTAAGTCCATAGAATTCATTCACATTTGACAGATGAGGAATTCTGGCAGACAGTTTAGAAAATTTATGGAAGATCATTAAAAAAAAAAAAAACACCAATGAAAGAGCAGGAAATGATATAAAATATTATTTTTCTATATGCTTGTAGGGTGATATTCAAGTACAAAGTACATAATTAAAGAGTACTGTGATGAACCATTCCTACTAATGAGGAGTCCTCCTGCAAGGGTGTGGATCCAGGAGAAGCAGTGATAGCCATTCTTCAAAGGATGCTATTTAGCAAATCATCTTCACAGAACACTGAATGAGTGCTTGTGGGTTTGGGGAAAAAACCCTCTTTTGTTAAATCAGTTTGTTTTTTGCTATATTTAAAAGAGAGCATCTTTGAAGTAGCCTCCAATATATAGTGAGTTAATTTCATATCAATCATAGGGGAAGGAAGGCAGTATCAAGGAAGAAATCTGAGTATGTCTGACTCCTAGATTCATCATTTGTATGTGAACTAGGGCAAGATATATAAGCTATGTTTCTTTTTCCTTATGAAAAAAACAGATTAATAATTAAACATAACAGAGACAATTGGAACATGAAAGTATAATTAAATAGATATAAGGGACTTAATATAAAGTAGTCAATAAAATGATAACTGTATATATTTGCATATGTATATACATGCATGTAATTTGTTATTGGCAAGGAAAAGAACTTTTTTTCCAAAATATACATCTAATTGTTCACTTATCTGAAAATTTTTCTCTAGCTCCAATTATAAATATCCTTAGTAAAATAAATAATATATCAATATTCTGAAAATTATAAGAAACTGATTGTTTTCTCTTCTGTTTTCCTGGAGAGGAAGGCATTGGCATATAGGAAGGTACTGCATCTATCATGGGAAAAGGCATGACTATAGAGCAAAAATGAAAGCAGTAGTTAAATAGAGTTTTGTTTGTCTATTTGTAGATAATCATGGTGCATAAACAATGGTGCATTGTTTTAGCCCAATAAAAAGATGAAACATTATTTATTGGTTGGTCAAACCAAAAATGGAGAAGGCAATGGCAAGCCACTCCGGTGTTCTTGCCTGGAAAATCCCAGGGACGGGGGAGCCTGGTGGGCTGCCGTCTATGGGGTCACACAGAGTCGGACACGACTGAAGCGACTTAGCAGCAGCAGCAGCAGCAAATCAAAAATACATTTACTATATTGTTAAGTAATTAAGGACAGATATAATTTGACTAGCTATTCAATTATGGGTGTCCAGGTATAGAGACCCAGCCAGGTTATAAGCAAATCATTAAATCTTTTTCTAATATACGTAGTTAATGCTATACATTCCCTCCAATGTACCGCTTTAATGGTAAAGAACCCGCCTGCCAATGCAGGAGACATAAGAGATGCAGATTTGATCCCTGGGTCAGGAAGATCCCAGCAACTCACTGCAGCATTCTTACCTGGAAAATCCCAAGGACAGAGGAGCCTGACAGGCTACAGCCCATAGTGTCACAAAGAGTCAGACATAACTGAACAGACTTAGCACAATGCTATAAATTCCCTCCTGGCTACAGTTTTAACAGCATCTCAAACATTGTCATGTATTTTCATTTTTATTCAATTTACTTAGATAGATGTTAGTTTCTGGGCTTCCTGGGTGGTACAGTGATAAAGAATCCACCTGCTAATGCAGGAAACTCAAGAAACGCTGGCTCAATCCCGTAGACAGAAAGGTCTGCTTGAGAAGGAAACGGCAACCCACTCTGGTATTCTTGCCTGGGAAATCCCTTGGGCAGAGGAGATTGGCAGGCTAGAACCCACTGAGTCGCAAAGAGTTGGACATGACTGAGCGACTGAGCGCATACATCTTAGTTTCTACTATTTGGGGATTAGCAAGAAAATACTGGTTTTCAACTTAATTTCATTATTCAAAGATATACTTTATCTGACTTGAATACTTTTAAATTTATGAAAGTTTGTTTTACGGTCTAGTATGTATCTTATCTTGGTAAATGTTTTTGTGTGCACTTGGGAATAATGTATAATCTGCATTTGGATGGAATGTTCCAAATTTGTCAGTTAGATTAATTTGATTGATAAGGTTGTTCACATTTACTATATCTTTATAATATTATGTCCACTTGTTCAATCATATTTTGATAAAGAGGTTGTCTTGGTCTGTTCGAGTTGCTATAACAGCCTGGCATAGATTGGGTAGCATACAGACAACAGGAATTTTTTCTCATAGCTCTGGAGCCTGGGAAATCCAATATCAAGATACTGGCAGATTTGGTGTCTGCGGAGAACCCACTTTGCGTTTCATAGTGATCATCCTTTTTGTGTGTGTCCTCACATTGCATAAGGAGCAAGGGAGCTCTATGGGGTCTCTTTCATATGAACACTAATACTAATTGTGAAGTCTTCCTCCTCAGAAACTAATCACCTCCCAAAAGCCCTGATTCTTAAACCATCACATTAAGGGTTAGAATTCCAACATATGAATTGGGGTGGAAACACAAACATTTAGTATATAACAGGAGTTTTAAAAGATCAGGTTATGATCATGGATTTGTTTATCCTTGTAGTTGCATCAATTTTTATTTCATGTATTTGAATTTATGCTAGTATATGAAGATATTTTTTGGGTTCTACATCCTTGTGACTAATGAACACTTTTATCATTGAGAAATGATATTTTTCTTTCCTGATAATATTCATTATCTGAAATCTACTTTATCTAACATTAATGTAGTCAATTCATGATTATTGCTTCCCTAATTTTTTTTTTCATTTTAAAACTCTTTAAGGCTTATAGGAAAGATTATAAAGTACTACAGAAAGCCTCCATCTACCCCATAATACAGTATATTTCTTACAATTAATAAACCAGTGTGGTGGTTTATTCACAAGTTGTATTCAACTCTTGTGACCCATGGACTAGCCCATCAGGTCCTTTGTCCATGGGATTTCCCAGGCAAGAATACTGGAGTGGGTTGCTATTTCTTTCTCCTGGGGATCTTCCCAATAATAAAAGGTTATTATTAACTGTAGTCCATACTTTGTTCAGATTCTTAGTTTTATCTTAATGTCATTTTTCTCCTCCAGCATCCCACGCAGGACACCACATTATACTTAGCAGTCAGGTTTCCTTGGGCTTTTTTTATCTGTGATAATTTCCATCTTTCTTTTATTAGTGTTAAAATGCTGTGTCTTATATCATCCTTTTACTTTTAACTTATTTGTGTCATTTTATTTAAAGTTTATGTTCTTTCTGTTAGGTCTTACCTTTTTTTCCCCACTTGACAATCTTTGATTTTAATTGAGGGCAATTTTGACTTTTTAAATTATTCCTAAATAAATGTAATTATTGATCTGGTAACCTTTAAGTTACCATCTTGATATTTGTTTTCTATTGTTTAATTTTAATTTGTTCCCCCTTTTGTGCTTTAAGATTGAATGTTTTTATGATTTTAAGTTTTCTATTTTTGGCTAATTATCAATAGCTATTTTTTTATTTTTATAGCAATTGCTTTAGTTTTTATAATATATATTTTTAACTTTTCACAGTGTACTTACAAGTGGTATTATGCCACTTCAAATGGAATAGAAGAACATTACAGTTTTATGTATTTTTTTTTCTCCTTTCGCAACTCTTGTGCTATTATTGCCACACAGTTTACTTTTACTATTTATAAAAATCCACACCATATTATTATCATTTTAATAAAAAACTCAGTTATCTTTTCTCTCCAGCATTCTGTTCTGAAAACTATGGCTACATTGGGAGTTAGCCAGGCTCCTCCTGGGTTTCTTATCCCTGCAGGGAAACTAGGAAATTCTCTCAATATAGTGAACTGGAGTATTTCAAGGTCTCACTGTGTTCATCCATCTTCAGGGCTCACTATCCTTTATTTGTTGTCCGATGAACAATGGTTTGCAAGCTGCTACTTCATATATATTGTTTGTTCCAGTGGAAAAGTAAATCCCATCCTTGTTATTGTCTTTTGACCATCTAAAATAAATTGACTAGAATATATCATGTGAATAGCTGTATTTTACAAGTAATCTAGCAGAAAGTTGGAACCTCATAGAAACACACATACACAGGAATTTAGCTCCTTAAATCCCGTGCCTTCTTATACTGGGAATCACAGAAGTATATTAAAAAAAAAAAAAAAGACAAGAAATTAATGCTATGTAGTCATGAGATATAATAGGAAGACTGGATTTGGGTCTGATAACCTGGATTAAAATCCAGTGTCAGGGAACGTTGAACAGGAGGATTCCTGTGTGCTGTTTTCTGTCTCTCATAAATCTTCTGTTCCTTATCAGCTCCTGGTAACAGGAATGAGTGGATCAGCATGCTGCTCCAGGACTGAGGTCATAGGATGAAACACATGCATGGATTTCCTTCAGTAAACATTCTCCTTATGACAAAACTGCTTAGTCACGACCCTCTTTCTTGAGATATGGATTGTCTTCTGACATTGTGACCATCGTTAATTTCTTGTTCCCTTGATAACGGTTGCTGTACATTTGGTTTTCTGATCTTTATCATTGTCAAAAGAAATTCCTTGTACAACAGCCTATATATACTCACAGAAAGATCATTAAAACACCCTCGCTCCACCAGAGACTTGGGTCCATCCCCGTGTCTCTCTCTCTCTCTCCCTCCCTCCGACTAATTCTCTGAAGCCTGGAAACCTGCGGAGTTCACTTTCCTGCCCGGGCTTTCAAGACTTCGAGAGGGCGCCCTGTGCCTCCGTGAACAGTACAAGCCCTGTCCTAGGGCTTTATTGGTTCTCTGCGTAACCCAGGGAATATTAGCTTCTTTCTCTTTCACTTTCTTGCTGTTGACTCCAGACCACCAGGTTCCGGTCCGTTAAAGGACCCCAACAATCCAGGAATATAGCTCTGTATCTGAACAGATGACCTGGTCTCTCTTAGAATAGTATTTTTCTCACATGAAAAACCAAATTAATAATGCCAGTCTCACAAGATTATACTGAAGACCACAACATCAAGCACACTATTTAGCTCATTACAGAGATTTTAAAATGCTTATCTATTTCTCCATTAAAGTGGCTGTGATTTCATGTTAACTTGCATAAATTTCAGTGCCTAGCATGTTAAGCTACTGGTATGTATAATAATTTACCATCTTGAAACTCTAAAAATAAACGATCATCCCATTTTATAGCCAAGGGAATCATATCTCCATAACATAGTCATGGCTAAATATACAAAATGAGTAAGCATTTTCTGTAGGATCTGAACCCTCAATTTTATCCTTTTTTTTTTTTTAACTTCTCCCTGCAAAGTTTAGCTTCCTTTTCACAAAATAATTTCCAAAGATATTTTCATTTTAGAGATATGGATCCAATATCAGAATTTTCAAACATTCTTGACTACCATTTGCTATTTCATGTGCTTAATATTATATCCAAAATTCTGTAAAACCTATAGTTATAAACTACTACTTCCATAAATCTGCCATAATAACGACTATTCAAAATGCTTTTCTCAGTAAGTGAACTTAATTTTATACACAAAATTAATAGGTTAAACTATTATCATTTTCTTTAAAATATTAATTTTGGCTATCACACTCTCAAAAAACTCATAATTAAAGTCTGGAAAATAATCAAAATGCACACTGATGAGAAAACAGCTATCGCTTTTTATAGTTTATGATTCAATATGTTTTGGTTATTCTTTATGATATAACATAAATTTCTGTTATGTGCACTACCAATTGACACTGTCAAAAAAGCAGAATTTTGAGGACTGTCGGATGTCGTAGCCACTCTTAAAATATCATGCTACTGTTTTATGATAGTATTTTAAAATATTTTGCATTAAAAGCACTCTGAATCATTATAGTGAGGATTTTATTTCCCCCCAACAGTAGTATTTTATGCCCTTTCAGTGTGACATGTTCTTTTAGTCTATTTTGAGTTCATCTCCCTTTCTGTCAAATATTCCTTGGTAAAATATTATAACAGACCATTTTTCATATTATGATCTTTGTAGTTCTCAGTATGATTTCATGTCTCCTATCTAAACTTAGAGACAAATGCCACTTTCTCTACAACCTCAGAAGCACAGAAATCTATCCTCGTATCACCTTTCAGATTTATATATTTTCCACTGATCAAACTCTCAGCAACATGTCTTGCTATTTTTTCATATTTCTCTTCTCAGGAATCTCTCCTATAACCTTTCTCATGTAATTATTGTAGACATCCTAAGTGCAATGTACCAGTTTGCTGCCTTGCTTGCCTATTCTATTTTGAGAAAATCCTAGAGTAATTTAGTTCTAGGGAAATAGTAGGGAATCATCATCATATCCACATAAACATATGGACAAATACATGTAAATCTTTCTCTTTATACCTTAAGAGCGTAGAATCTGGAATAAGCTTTCAAAGCTTTGAGTTCAAAGCCCAATTTTTTTTCCTTTTTTTTTTTAATTGAAGTGTAGTTGATTTACCATATTGTATTAGTTTCAGTTGTAAATCTTAGCTCTTTAAGAAATAATTGGGTAACATTTGACAATTTGCTTAACCTCGTGTTTCAACCTTCTTAGTAATAAAATGGGAGTAATTAATGTACTTACCTATGAGCATTGTACTTAGAAGAGGGCTTAATATGTAATAATTATCATGTAAACATGAGTTATGATGACTGCTATAGCTAATGCTACTAACATTACTTTTGCATCACTATCACAGTAAAAGCAAAGATTCATGTAGGCACAGTATACCAGAAGCAAAGTATTGATTTTGGAGATCTGTGTGACTCCATGTCATGTATCTCTCTCACACTAACCCTAAATCTAGAGCATCCCTACTAATGCTATTTATTCCCTTCTCATAAGCATGTTCTCTTAGGAAAAACAAAATAATGAAATAATCAGAAGGTAAAATATGACTTTTAACCATCATAATAAATAATATTAATTGTTAAAAAACTTTCCACTTAAAAAATGTGGATAATAAAACAAGGAAAATAATTAGCTTTATTAAATAAATGTATAAGCATTACAAAATTTTACATCTACTATCTTTTTAGTCAGCTAACTACCCTGTCAAGGAAATATTATTGTATGATTTTACAAATAAAGTTATCAAAGTTAATAAAAAGTAGAAATGTTTGTCCAAGACCACATACAATGTAAGAGTTGGCACTAATTGTCAAGTCCAGTATTTTCTGGTTCCAAAGACAAAGAGATGAAATCTTAAATACAAACATGGAATTTCTGATTGAGAAACACTAACTGATTGGAAAGGTATTTTGAGCAGCTGGCCATTTTCTAAGTACACCTGCAGTTTCTGTTTATAATTGACAACCTTATGTTTCTAGGGCTTTCTCAAATCTTGTGAAACAGGGTAGCACACACCTTTTCAGGTCAGAGCAAAGAGAGCTGCCAGTTCTTAAATCCATTGATTCATTCATTAATTACTTAATCCTCATTATATGAGACCTTATTGTTCTTTTAGTATGCTATTCACTTAGTGTTAAATCGTATTGCTATGAAGATTATTTAAAATCATACATAAGTTATGGTTTATATCATTGTCTTAGTTTGTGCTAATATAACAAAATACCATAGACTAGGTGGCTTAAACAACAGGAATTTATTTGTCATGGTTCTGGAAGATGGGAAGTCTAAGATCAGGATACCCTGGTGAGAGCTCTTTTCCTGGCTTCCAGTCACAGACATCTGCCTTCCTTCTGTGTCTTCACATGGTAGAGAGGGTGAGCTCTGGTTTCTTCCTTGTCTTTTAAGGACACTAATCCCCTCATAGCATCCCATCCTCATGGACCTCAGCTACACTGAAGTATCTCCCAAAGGCCCTACCCTCAAATATCATTGGACAGAGGGTTAAGGCTTCAGCACATGAGTTGCGGGGGGGGGGGACCATAAACATTCAGTCCCTAACAATCATATTGCTTTTCTGCTTCTAACTTGTCAATAAAAAATAAAATTAAAGTGTGTTCCACTGTGCTCCCCCTAACTTCCTACTGTGATCACTGCAGCCTCCTGTGGGGTCCCAGGCTGTCATTCATTGCTCCTTTCCAGGCTGACCTAATTCAGTTCTTGGAATGTGTTTTTCACCTCGGGGACTGATGTTTCTTGAAGTAGTTCCTCCTTCCTGTGATATTCATGTTCACTCCCCTTCTGTTTAATTCACCTTCAGGTTCCTTTTCAAAGATTACTTCCTAGAGAGTCCCCTCTGAATTCTAATATCTTAAAAATTAAATCCTTCTCTTATTGCTTTCTATTAAACCCCAATTTTTTTCTTCATAGTATTTGTCAATATACATAATTATGCATTTATTACATTTATCTGCATAATGAATTAATGCAAATGAGTGAAATGCAATGACTTCTGAAGCAAGGTGCAACAGAAAATCATCCTGGAAGGACAGTACAGCTGGTGGAAGACTGGCAGGGCACAATTCCAAATAAATGTTAGACAAGAACACTTCATCAGGGAGAAGCTTGTAATAATAATTTAAAGCTTCCTGAGGCAAGATATGTTCCAATTTAAAACAGTAGGAAATGGTATCATCAATGAAAAAGGAAAAGTTTTCCATCTGGTAAAGAGATTTCTACCTGGCAAACTCTGTGGGGGCAAGTTAAACATCAGAATCTCAGCTCCAGGCAGAGCCTTGACACATAGAAGGCACCTGGTAAATAATTATTAATAAGGGAATACATAAATAAAATGGTAGATATTAACTTAACACATAAAATTATATGGGCTTTAGAATCAAATTGGTATATGTTAAAAAAAATTAATACTGTGTGATTTCAGGAGGATTTGTTACTATTCTTGAAACTCAGATACCTTGTTGGAAACATTTGTATAAATACACTCTCTTCATCAGAATATTTTGGGAATGAAATATAAACTTTCCGGCTCAGTAAGTGTTTCATTTTCTTTCCTTTCAAAACTTAGTATTGACTTTTACAGGTGAATGATATTCACTGGATATCCTTTCACTAAAATCACAGTTGCCTTGTAAGAGTAGATCTCTAGTTTTCTTCTAATTGCTCATTATTTTGATTCATTTATTTTTATTTATTTATTTTTTTCCTCGCCATAACTAGACGCGGTATTAGTTTCTTACTTTCAGTAAATTGTAAATAATTATAATAGTTTTTAGTCAACTCTGAAGATAAGAGGTTTTTACTGGCCATAGCAAACACCCTCTTCCAACAACACAAGAGAAGACTCTACACCTGGACATCACCAGATGATCAACACTGGAATCAGACTGATTATATTATTTGCAGCCAAAGATGGAAAAGCTCCATACAGTCAGCAAAAACAAGGCCGGGAGCTGACTGTGGCTCAGATCATGAACTCCTTATTTCCAAATTCAGCCTTAAATTGAAGAAAGTAGGGAAAACCAGTAGACCATTCAGGTATGACCTAAATCAAGTCCATTACAATTATACAGTGGAAGTGAGAAATAGGTTTAAGGGACTAGATCTGATGGACAGAGTGCCTGATGAACTATGGACAGAGGTTCATGACATTGTACAGGAGACAGGGAGCAAGACCAACCCCAAGGATAAGAAATGCAAAAAAAGCAAAATGGCTGTCTGAGGAGGCATTACAAATAGCTGTGAAAAGAAGTGAAAAGCAAAGGAGAAAAGGAAAGATATACCCTTTTGAATGTGGAGTTCCAAAGAATATCAAGGAAAGATAATAAAGCCTTCCTCAGTGATCAGTGCAAAGAAATAGAGGAAAACAATAGAATGGAAAAGACTAGCGATCTCTTCAAGAAAATTAGAGATACCAAGGAAAAATTTCATGCAAACATGGGCTCAATAAAGGACAGAAATGGTATGGACCTAACAGAAGTAGAAGATATTAAGAAGAGGTGGCAAAAATACACAGAAGAACTGTACAAAAAGGATCTTCACAACCCAGATAACCACGATGGTGTGATCACTCACCTAGAGCCAGACATCCTGGAATGTGAAGTCAAGTGGGCCTTAGAAGCTTCACTACGAACAAGGTTAGAGGACATGATGGAATTCCAGTTGAGCTATTTCAAATCCTAAAAGATGATGCTGTGAAAGTGTTGCACTCAATATGCCAGCAAATTTGGAAAACTCAGCAGTGGTCACAGGACTTGGAATGGTCAGCTTTCATTCCAATCCCAAAAAAAGGCAATTCCAAAGAATGCTCAAACTACCTCACAATTGCACTCATCTCACACGCTAGTGAAGTAATGCTCAAAATTCTCCAAGTCAGGCTTCAACAATACATGAACTGTGAACTTCCAGATGTTCAAGCTGGTTTTAGAAAAGGCAGAGGAATGAGAGATCAAATTGCCAACATCTGCTGGATCATCGAAAAAGCAAGAGAGTTCCAGAAAAACATCTATTTCTGCTTTATTGACTATGCCAAAGCCTTTGACTGTGTGTACCAGAACAAACTGTGGGAAATTCTGAACAACATGGGAATACCAGACCACCTGACCTGCCTCTTGAGAAATATGTATATAGGTCAGGAACCAACAGTTAGAACTGGACATGGAAAAACAGACTAGTTCCAAATAGGAAAAGGAGTACGTCAAGGCTGTATATTGTCACCCTGCTTATTTAACTTATATGCAGAGGACATCATGAGAAACGCTGGGCTGGAAGAAGCACAAGCTGGAATCAAGATTGCTGGGAGAAATATCAATAAACTCAGATACACAGATGACATCACCCTATACTAGAAAGTGAAGAAGAACTAAAGAGCCTCTTGATGAAAGTGAAAGAGGAGGGTGAAAAAGTTGGCTTAAAGCTCAACATTCAGGAAACTAAGATCATGGCATCTGGTCCCATCACTTCATGGAAAGTAGATGGGGAAACCGTGGAAACAGTGTCAGACTTTATTTTTGGGGTTCCAAAATCCCTGAAGGTGGTGCCTGCAGCCATGAAATTAAGAGGCTTACTCCTTGGAAGGAAAGTTATGATCAACCTAGACAGCGTATTAAAAAGCAGAGGCGTTTTTTTGCCAACAAAGGGCTATCTAGTCAAGGCTACTTTTTTTTTTTCCCAGTATCATGTATGAATGTGAGAGTTGGACTATAAAGAAAGCTGAGTGCCAAAGAATTGATGGTTTTGAACTGTGGTGATGGAGAAGACTCTTGAGAGTCCCTTAGACTGCAAGGAGATCCAACCAAGGAGATCCTAAAGGAGATCAGTCCTGGGTGTTCATTGGAAGGACTGATTTTGAATCTGAAACTCTAATACTTTGGCCACCTGATGCGAAGAACTGACTCATTTTTAAAGACCCTGATGCTGGGAAAGATTGAAGATGGGAGGAGAAGGGGACAACAGAGGATGAAATGGTTGGGTGGCATCACCTAGTCAACGGACATGAGATTGAGTAAACTCTGGGAGTTGATGATGGACAGTCGTGGTACAGTCCATGGGGTCACAATCAGTCTGACACCACTGAGCCACTGAACTGAAGTGCAATCAAGATGAGAACCAGGAAGCTTTAAGGAGGCATCTTTATGTTTTGATGGTTGTTTCTGTTTTAATGCCTCTATTTTCTGGCACTCAGCTCTGGTAAACTACTTCAAGATGCTAGTTTTTTTGTGGTCTGAGAATAACTTGCCACTTGAAAACATGGGTGTAAAGGCATAAATGAGAGACATTAAGAGTTGTGAACTAGTCACATCAGTTCCAAATTTCACTCAGACTGAGATTTTTAAGTAACTTAACATTTTCAAAAGTGTTCCTCCTACTATATTTGTAACTCTCCAGCTTTCTTGCTCTGGTTTCTCATACCCTTCTCTAAAAATATTTTATTTAATAAAGGTAGCTAGGAAAATACTCACTTGCAAAGTGATTTTCACCCAAATCTAAAGATATATCCATGTTCTATAAAGAAAAGAAGTAAAAATGAAGAGGTCAGAAAAATGTATACGAAACGAAACAGAGTAGACATTCTCTATAAAGGTCAGTCCTCCAGTTGTTGTTATTATGGTGCATAATTAGGTTTTTAAATTTTTACAAATGACACAAATAAAGATATGGAGCAACGTAAGCAAGCGGTGTTTTAACACTAGTATTGAAGAAACTATAAGCAGGATTTTCCCTGCTCAAATTGTAGTAATTCAAAGTACTCATTACTGTTAACTTGAAATATGTGAAACAGAAAAACTCCATCTTCATAAGCATATGTGCACCATCCCTGTTCCCTAGAGCAAGGTTTTCATCTTTTGTTCTTTAGTTAAATTTATAAGTGCATTCAACACATTTCTTGCATTTTGGAAATCTTTGAATAGCTCAGTAGAGAAAATCACTATTTGTTAAGTACAGCCCTCCAATAGTTAACCCCACTCTGCCCTAGTTACTTATGCTTATTAATCTTTACACATGTAAAGACTGTTTTTTCTATTTTTTAAATAGAAGTGGTGGGAAATGACTGAAGCCTCCAGATTTCAATGGCTCTTCAAACAATACTGTAGCCTTAAAAACTCTCTGGACAGCTGGTTCTTTGCATGTTGGCCATACCCAAATGAGTCATCTAGGCAACTTGGTCTGTGTGGTTTGCTTTGAAAGTAAACAATATATTTCCTGTTCTCTGATATCCGGAGGACAATAGCGATGATCTTTTCTGAAGCAGTCATTTAGAGCACAAATAAGCTTGATTAATGTTGGCAGATAGGGAAGAGTCGAAGAGAATCCTTCCTCACGGGTTTCAGTTCTTGGTAAGGACATAAAGAAGAATCTGAGGTCTTACCCATGGCAAAAACAAGTTTATTGAAGAAATAACAGAAAGAGCACCTCAAGGGAGAGGTAGGCAAGCCAAGAGAGGCACTGGCACGAGAATGATGAGATATGGGGTTTTTTAAATAGGGTTTTCACATATTTATCTAGGTGGGTGTGGACTGACAATTTTGATTGGCAGTTGAAAGTTACATAGCAACAGGCTTCATTGAGCATGTCTGTCCCATAATTCAGTCTGTTTTAATCAGATGTATGTATGTATAGAATATTTGAAAATGAAAGTGAAAGTCACTCAGTCCTGTCCGACTCTTTGCGACCCCATGGACTATATAGTCCATGGAGTTCTCCAGGCCAGAATACTGGAGTGGGTAGCCATTCCCTTCTGCAGGGAATCTTCCCAACCCAGTGATTGAACCCAGTCCTCCCACAATGCAGGCAGATTTTATAAACCCTTAATAGGCTCCCCACTGCCTAAAGTCACTTGGGGACACAGCTGTACATCAAGGGCATATGTGCTGGAGTTGGAGAAGTCCCTGTGGTTAGTTTGCATCCACTGTGCACCTAGGGCTCATGTGCCGGAGTTGGAAAAGTCTCTGTGGTTATTTTGTAGCACGTCTGTGAGTTCTCCTGGGTTGCACTGGGGCATGTCTGGTTTAGGATTTAGAGATCAGCTTTTATCTATTTCAGTCTGCCCAGTTGCTCATGCCTAACTTTTTACCTCACAATTAGTGATTTGTATGAGAAATTTATTTATATACTTTAAAATGTCCAATATTGACACATAAATGAAAACTAATTTTTAAAATACTTCTGAGGAGGCAAAAATATGGTTCCAGCAGAACAGATTTTCTGAGATTTCATCAAATTTAGACACAAATGAAAATTTGGCTTGTATGAATTTTATTCACATGGCAAGTGGCATGTGCCAAGACACGATTATTTCTCAAAAAGGAAAAAATCAAGTATGTTTATTTCAATGCCTGTGATCATTACAAATGCTTTTCCCTTAAAAGAACTAAAGCCCTATGAATCCAGACAGAAATAGGACAAATAGCATGTTAAGGAATTATTACAGCTGGGGGTCATTAACTATAATCAAGGGCCAGCTTTACAGACAGATCAAGAAGCAGAAGGTTAGTTTGATTTCTAGCCAGATCAAGAGCCCTGTACCATGGAGGCCATCTGGATGCCGGAAAGTTAGTTTAAATTCTAGTCACTGATTTTTATTTAATTTGGGATAAGTCCTTAAATTCTAGGACAAGAAAGTCTTTCTATAAATAAGCTGAGAATCTCCCTTTCTTCAGATCTCTTGTTATTATAGTAAAGTATTCTAAGCCTATCATTTTAGAAATACCACTGTCATAGAAGACAAGATACAAATGACATAGTTCAACCCTAGCAAATCTGAAATCTTCATATTTACTCAGATGTGCACCATATGTTGATATTTTCTTTTTTGTATTCTTTAGGAAAAAAGTTCATTATCCACTTAGGAAAATACTAAATTTGTATCTGTTTAAGCAACATTTATTGAACTTTTGATATCTGATTTCTTAAAACACTCCATTGCCTGGAATGATAATGTTTTCCATAACTCTTGTTATTCAACTGTTAGTATCATTTCTTTCTGTATCTGTACTGTTCAATACAGTAGGCACTGGCTATTTAAATTTGAATTTAAAATAACTATAATCAAAAGTATAAAAAAATTAATTTCCTCAGTTATGCTGGCTATATTTCAAGTCTCTAAAAGATACAGATTGCTTCCATCATCAGAGAAAGTGGTATATGACAACACTAGTCTAGACCACTTGTCAGTAAACTATGGCCCACTAGTCAAATCCAGCATACTGTTATTATGAATAAATTTTAATGGGCATTGAACCATGCCCATTCATTAAGTGCATGCCTAACTCTGCAAAGGCAGTGTAGAGTACTTGTGACAGATAACAGTATCTCCCACAAAACCTAAAATAGTTCCCGTCTGGACCTTTGCAAAAGGTGCCTATTGAATTCTGATCTAGACCACTGTCTAAAGTACATTTTTAAGAGCTATGAAAATGAGTAGCTCTTGACCTTTGCTTTCCATTCTTTTAAATTTTATGTAATTTGTGTTTTATGTAAATATGTTTCAAGGTCTCTGTCTTTTCCTCTTTCGGGCTCTCCTCACAGAGTGATAGCCTTAAGTGCCTTTTCAGATCCAGGTAGGAAAATAGTTACAAGGAATGGCTACTTTTGTTGTTTATGTCAAACTGAAGTCATAAATTTTGTAGATACAGGGAATGCTGGGTATTACAATGGCTAAGCCTACCATTACAGCCACAAAATATATCATAAATCAGTTTGGATTGGAAATATTTACAAGTCTCTATTTTCATGTCTGTCTTATAATATGAAACAAATTCAGTTCACGATGTTCCTCAGTAATTTCAAGTTCATTTTGTATTTACAGATTCAATTGCACTTTATATGCAAATGACTCATTATACTTTAGAAAAGCAGTATGTTAATTTGATTAATTTCTTACCTTATTTAAATCTTATGAAATATCACCTGCCATTCAATCTACACACCAGCTATAACAAAACAACAAACATTACAAAGAGCTGAAGCATTAAATTTCTGTTAATCAGAAGACAGATATGACAGGATTCACTTTATGCACATATGACTACTGGATATGCTGGGGATTTAAAACTCTTTACTATCAATTCCTCCATGGGCCCTAAATAACAAACTCCCTGTAATAAAATTGTTCATCTAAAATAGACACCTGAGAATGCTGATTCCATTTTCTATGTGGCTTGCAGTAGTTTGTGAATTAGGCAATTTCTGTGTGCAAGTCTGAAGTACAGAATAATAAAACATTGCTTTGCAAGTATCTTTTGTGGTAACTCCTTGCATCTAACATGATTCCATCCCCTTTGAAGGAGTTTGTTTCCTCTTATTGCCTCTGGTCATGGGGAATGATAAGGATCATTATGCTGTTTACCCTTGTGATCCTTGGTGCTGTGTGTCCCCCTGGTAGGATGCCATTATTTCCTCTTTTCAAACCAGCTTCTTTCTGTCCACTGACCCTCAGCTTTAGGGAAAGGGGAAATGTACAGCATGGTACTGCAGGCGAGAATTTATTCCTGAAAGCCATAAGAAGGGAAATTAATGATTAGGTGGAAAAGGAACCCTCAAATAGAGTAACCTTATAGGCTCAACTGTCCATTACACACTAACATTGTGTATGAAAGTGAAATTCTTAATCATTCAGTCGTGTCCAACTCTGTGACCTCACAGACTGTAGCCTGCCAGGCTCCTTTGTCCCTGGAATTCTCCAGTCAATAATACTGGAAATATAGCCATTTTCTTCTCTAGGGGATCTTCCTGACCCAGGATCCAACTTGAGTCTCCTGCATTACAGGCAGATTCTTTACCCTCTAAGCCACCAGGGAAGACCAAAAGGAATAATATTCTTTTTGGACTGGTGTCCTCATGTGGTCCTCGTAGCATTACTGAACAGTTTATGAAAGAGATTAAAACCTGGGGACTCTTGTTTGTCGCAGCAGTGACATGGACAACTATACTTCAGGAGAAGGGATATAGTGATGTGGGAGCCTAAGACCAGTAGGAAGTTCTGGGGTATTTAGAAAGCAAAACTTGGAAAGGAAACAAAGACACTTTGTGTTTAAGACTTTAACTGATAGGAGGGAAACACAGATTTGAAGAAAAATGGTAAGAATATGAGAAAAGTTGAAAAGAAGAGAGGATTTAAATGAATATTCAAATGTGAGAAAGGATAACACTAACCTGGGATTCATTAGGAAAAGATGAATTCTCCTTTGGAAGACCAAATAATCCAATAAAAGAGTAAAATCAATTATGGTATTGGCTTGATAAGTCCTTAGCAGATAAATATTCTTTTTGTTTTTTAATTTATGTGTGTGTTTAAGATGGGCCTTTTTGATACTTTTAATTGCTCTATTGTTTTCTTTTTTTTTAATCTAAAGTGATATTTTTATTCTCTCCAAGTTTTAGAACTATTCTTATTTCTTGTTGATTACATCATGTTTTATACAAGATACTCATCTGAGGTAAACATTACTTACTTTTTGTTTTCACTGAATTTCTTAGTAAGGAGTTTTGTAGCTTTTTCACTGAAGAAAATTGTAGTGACCTTGAGTAATCTAGAAGTATGTAAGAAGACACCTGGTATTTCAGAGGTTTGTTCTCTACACACAAAGGAGGGGAAAGATTTAATAAATATGAGATATTTATACAGCCAGATTAGTAGAATATTATTAATGACTTTAGACTATGGTATGTATTTTAATTGATGTTTATAAATAGCTTTGCTCCCTGTGGTTTTGTAATATAACATTTACCAAACTTCTTTTTTGATGGAATTTACATATGGCACATCAGGATGATTAAAAGCCAGCAGTCTTTTCACAGCATGACAAAAAATAGGATTTGATTTATCTTTATGCCTTGCCTACCACTTGCTGTGACTATACTTTTGAAATTTTAATATTCTCATTTCTCATAAGGAGTTTGTTATGTAAAATATTATGTAAATAACTTTTTATACTTCTAAGAATTGTTTTTTGAATTTTTATTTAATACAATAATTGTCTGATGAGAGAAAGAGTATGCTTGGTCCTCACAATCTGTAATGTTTTCTCAAGAGATAATATGTTTGGAATTAAACAGAATTATACATATTCTAGCACATTGGTGTACTGAAATCACTAATACCAAGTTTTTACAAGCATTTAAAAGGTTTTAAAGTATTCAGTGTATATGGAATTAACTACCTTTGCATATATTAACATTGCTAGAACATTGTTAAAAATTAGGAGATTAACAGAATTGAATTTGCTATCTCATGAGCAAATGCAATTCAGAATTCTACTGATGTGAAATATAAAGTAGAATATATTGGGTTGGCCAAAAAGTTTATTCAAGTTTTTCTGTACTTTTTTGGAAAACCCAATATGTCATTATATTATGTGGTTACAAAGGCAGATTGATGATAATATGTGTGTGTCTGTGTGTGAGAGAGAGTCTGTGTAAGAGAGAGAAAGAGATAATATGATGCTAATATTAATATAATAAGAAAATGCTTTTCCTTCTGTAAATAGAATCATCATACTGTATAGTGAATATTTTAAAATGTCAGGATTATAACAAGTTAAACTGAGTGATATTCTAATTTTGTTAAAGTAGACTGCAAACTTGATTTAATGATTTCATCCCCTGATTTCATATAAAACAATGCTAGCTACTGTGAAGTAAGAACTCATTATGTGTGAGAAATTTAACATCATCTTATTCTAGCCTTGTCAGAATCTTGAATTAGAAGCAACATCTATATCCCATACTTACGATAAATTTAGACGGAGATTTGGTTAATATGATAATGGTCCCAGATAGCAAGTGGCAGTGTCAAGATTTGAGCACAGGTACAAGGGCTTCCCTGATGGCTCAGAGGTCAAAGCGTCTGCCTACAATGTGGGAGACCTGGGTTTGATCCCTGGGTCAGGAAGGTCCCCTGGAGAAGGAAATGGCAACCCAATCCAGTTTTCTTGCCAGGAGAATCCCATGGATGGGGGAGCCTGGTGGGCTATAGTCCACGGGGTCGCAAAGAATCGGATACGACCCTTGACAAAAGCTTGATTCAAACCAAAGTCTACATTGTTTTATTTAAAAGTTGTATCATTATTTTATTTATTAATGTAAGTCAAGATATGTAAGATTTATTCAAATATTTCAGTTTTAATTAGTCCTTCCAATAAGTCCTCTTTGGGTGTGGGGTTATGAGGTGATTATTTAGTCTATTGGAGAGAAGGTATAGGAAGTTGTTCTTTCAAGTACCAAGAGACACAATTCTAACAAAAACTCTCACCTTTATAGTCTTTTAATAACACACCACTTCATTTCCAGTGTCTGAACTACTTTCACTCTCATGGTTCCCTTTTGATCCTGTTGACCTTGTCAACAACTCTCTGAAGTGAGAGTCTCATTAGATTCAAGATACAGGTGGAGATGCTGAGGCTCCTTGTACAAGGGTACATGGGTGTGAAGGGACTGTGCTGACACTTAGATCCAGGTCTTGAAAGTAGCTGTGCCCTTTCTACTTCCCCACAGTTGCTTTTATGAATGAAAGTGGAAGAAGTCTGCTTTGTTCATGCTTGCTTTAATGCTTAGGGGGGAAAAAATCACTGAGGGCTTTGAGATGCTGGTAAAATTTTTGGAGTTAAAACCCATAGGTCTGAAGGTCAGGGTCAGATAACAGACACTGGTGTATGAAATTTTTCTTAAGAATACTATTGTCAGGAAATTGTTGGTGCAATTTCTAGTCATTTTTAATAAACTCATAGTGCTAAAATCGCTCCACATTCACTGCTTCCGTAGATGTGATTCTGTTGGATGTACTTGGGTTTCTGCCATGTCAGTCTGATGTAGAAGTGAGAGAGGTGATGGTTGGGATACAGGAATGGATGCCTAGTCAGTTACACTGACTTTTAAAAATCATAATGCTGTAAAGTAAATACATTAAATTACAGAGGAGGAGGCAGAGGAATTTGAAATGTATGCTTTACAAAACTGAATATATTTGTAAGTAGGAAAAGCTTTTTAATACAACACTCTGATTATGAGTTGTTTTGCCTTATTTTAGATAGGGAAGTCTGGATTTAAAAGCTCTATGATGGATTCATAAGGTCTTCCCTCATAGTTCAGTTGGCAAGAATCTGCCTGCAATGCAGGAGACCCAGTTCTATTCCTCAATTGGGAAGATCTGCTGGAGAAGGTATAGGCTATCCACTCCATTCTTGGGCTTCCCTTGTGGCTCAGCTGGTAAAGAATCCACCTGCAATGCAGGAGACCTGAGTTCAATCTCTGGGTTGGGAAGATGCCCCTGGAGAAGGGAAAAGCTAGGAGATCTTCCCAATATTTTCAATTCAGTTCAATCAATGATGGATTCATAAGCATCATCTTCTTGGTTTAAATGATACTTGAGCTTTCATAATGAATACTATTTAGATCAAAATTATCAAAATTACATTATCAAAACCAAAAAACAAAACCCAGCTTTGTGAGATTCTTCCAGTTGTGAATTGTGATTTCACACCTTTGCTAAGTGTGCTGACACATAAAAATGCCATAGATCAGTGTGACTAAGATCAACCATCAGTTCACTTCAGTTCAGTCACTCAGTCGTGTCCAACTCTTTGCGACTCCATGAATCGCAGCACACCAGGCCTCCCTGTCCATCACCAACTCCTGGAGTTTACTCAAACTCATGCCCAGCGAGTTGGTGATGCCACCCAGCCATCTCATCCTCTGTCATCCCCTTCTCCTCCTGCCCCCAATCCCTTTCAGCATCAGGGTCTTTTCCAATGAATCACCTCTATGCATGAGGTGGCCAAAGTTTTGGAGTTTCAGCTTCAGCATCAGTCCTTCCAATGAACACCCAGGACTGATCTCCTATAGGATGGACTGGTTGGATCTTCTTGCACTCCAAGGGATTCTCAAGAGTCTTCTCCAACACCACAGTTCAAAAGCATCAATTTTTCAGTGCTCAGCTTTCTTTACAGTCCAACTCTCACATCCGTACATGACCACTGGAAAAACCATAGCCTTGACTAGACAGATCTTTTTTTGATCATACTGACACATAAATCAACATCACTTGAAAAGTCACAGTGCCCTAATGTTATCAGTAAAACAACATATTTTAAGATGATACTAAATTTTTGCAATAATTCCCCATTTTTAAGAATTGCTATTAAATGTTTCAGGAACATATAAAAGCTTTGAAGTTTTAACTTTCCTCAGTTTTCCTGTCTGCTTCCACACTGCTCATGATAAAAAGTATACAGGAATTTATTTTCATTTCTATCCCTAGTTCCCCACTTCTTGACTTACTTGTGTTCATTCCTCAGCTGTATCATTCCCTACTCCATTCCATGTTAGTATATTTATCTATATCTCTATTCTGTTTAAAGTCTACCATGTAATTTAATCAAATCTTTATAAATAACACATTCATGCTCTTGTTGATGACTGATACGTTTTTGTTAAAATATTCCTCCATTCATCAGTTTTTTTTTTTTTTCCCAAATGGAATTGAGAGGCAAAAATGAAACGAATCAGATAAGAAAGGAGGGTCAATTAAAGATGACCAATGGTTTTGACTTGAGCATCTAGATGGATGCTAGTACTATCTTCTAAAATTGGGGAAAATAGACAAAGTAAAGTGTAATAAAGAGATGTTGAATATTAAGTTTGAATTGACTCTGTGACTTCAAGGTAGAAAAGTTACTTAGAAAGTTCAATGTATAAGACTAGAGTGAGAAAGAAATATCACTAAGGGTAATAATATCTGATTTGTGAAAGAGATAAGATTATCTCAGGAGAGAGTAAAAGAAAGACCAGCACCTGGGATCTTCATCATGCTAAATCTACCCTTCCATTAAGTGTGATTTTTATGAAATTTTTACTCTCAAATTGCATATTATAATTTTTTCATATTATTCACATTATCATGAAAGCCAAATGAAATCCCATTTGAGTATATTAATTTTCATCAAAATCTGTAGGATAAAGGTAATTAAAACCATAATAGGTTATCACCTGTAGTAAACAAGGCACACTCAAATCTCTTTTGATTTTCAAATATTTATACACCAGAGCCTATTACCAGCAGTCCACTTGGTACTTTGACTATTTTAGGTTCTGGATTTTTTGTAGGTTTTTGATGGACACAGAAGTGAATAGAGACTGCTACAATATTTTATTGACATTTCTAAGGATAGATCATTTTCATGTTAGACTGGAGGCTATTTAAAACATATTGACTCTAAAATAGGTTAGAAATGACAAATATGATCATGCATACACTCATTCTCAATTTTATGCCAGTGGGAATGGGATCAACATTTGTAGCACAGTAATTTTTGAGTCTAGACCTGGCTTCAGAGTACTACTCTGTATATCAAACAGAGCTTAGTCCAAACTAGTATATTCATTGTAAGGCTGAGTCCCATTTACCACTCCCCAACAATGAATTAATTCCATGTACAATTGTCAAATAATTATTTTATTGAAAGCATTTAATGTGAAGATACTGTATTAGTCTGTAGGGGTACCATAACAAAATACCCCAGACTGAGTGATTTAAACAACAGAAATTCATTTTCTCACACTTCCAGAGGCTGCAAGTCTAATATGAAGGTTTCAGCATGTTTGAGTTTTTCTGAGGCCTCTCTCCTGAGCTTGCAGATGACTGTCTTAACCCTGTGTCCTCACATGGGCTTGCCTTGGTGCACACACTTCTGGTGTCTCTTCCTCTTAAAAGAATACCAGTTCTATAGGATTAGAATCCAGCTTTCTGATCCATTTAAATGTAACGATCTTCATAGAAGCCCTATTTCCAGTTATAGTTATATTTGGGGTTAGGGCTTCAACAGAGATTTTGGAGTGATACAATTCAGTTCATAATAAATATTACATCCAAGGAAATGATTATTAAAATATAATCTTGCCCTCAAATACTCACCAGCCAATTTAGCAAAAGTATATGTATTTATATATTCATAATATGCATTGTGTGTATAGACATATATACACACATATATACATATGTGTATTCAAAAACTTATAGAAGGCATTATAGCAATTTATTGTGTGTGTGTGATACATACAAATTTTTCTCAGTGTTAAGGTATATATCACTAACAGGGAAATGAGAGTAGGGACTAGAGCAGTATTTAGAAAGGAACGATGAGAGAGCTATTTTTAAAAAGTGACTAGAGGCAGTAAAGCAGGATGGAAGGTGTTATGTTCAAAAGGAAGGCTGAATAGGTTTTAATCTTGGTTCCACTTAATGTATAATCTAGATCAGTTAATTCTTCCTATAATTAGTAATGATAGCAACTTAAATTCTTAGTGAAATTAATTTACATAATGTGTGTCAAAAGGCCCCTAATTAACCCTTATTATTATCTGAGGGTTTCAGTTCAGTTCAGTTCAGTCGCTCAGTCATGTCCGACTCTTTGCGACCCCATGAATTGCAGCATGCCAGGCCTCCCTGTCCATCACCAACTTCCGGAGTTGACTCAAACTCATGCCCATCGAGTCGGTGTCATCCCCTTTTCCTCCTGCCCCCAATCCCTCCCAGCATCAGGGTCTTTTCCAATGAGTCAGCTCTTCGCATGAGGTGGCCAAAGTATTGGAGTTTCAGCTTCAGCATCAGTCCTTCCAATGAACACCCAGGACTGATCTCCTTTAGGATGGACTGGTTGGATCTCCTTGCACTCCAAGGGACTCTCAAGAGTCTTCTCCAACACCACAGTTCAAAAGCATCAATTTTTCAGTGCTCAGCTTTCTTTACAGTCCAACTCTCACATCCATACATGACCACAGGGAAAACCATAGCCGTGACCAGACCGACCTTTGTTGGCAAAGTAATGTCTCTGCTCTTTAATATGCTATCTAGGTTGGTCATAACTTTCCTTCCAAGGAGTAAGCGTCTTTTAATTTCATGGCTGCAATCACCATCTGCAGTGATTTTGGAGCCCCCTCCCCAAATATATATATATATATATATCTGTCACTGTTTCCTGTTTCCCCATCTATTTGCCCTGAAGTGATGGGACCAGATGCCATGATCTTAGTTTTCTGAATGCTGAGCTTTAAGGCAACTTTTACACTCTCCTCTTTCACTTGCATCAAGAGGTTCTTTAGTTCTTCTTCACTTTCTGCCATAAGGGTGGTGTCATCTGCATAGCTGAGGTTATTGATATTTCTTCTGGCAATCTTGATTCCAGCTTGTGCTTCATCCAGCCAAGCGTTTCTCATGATGCAATCTGCATATAAGTTAAATAAACAGGGTGACAATATACAGCCTTCACGTACTCCTTGTCCTATTTGGAACCATGTTCCATGTCCAGTTTCAACTGTTGCTTCCTGACTTGCATATTGATTTCTCAAAAGGCAGGTCAGGTGGACTGGTATTCCCATCTCCTTCAGAGTTTTCCACAGTTTGTGGTGATCCCCACAGTCAAAGGCTTTGGCATAGTCAATAAAGCAGAAATAGATGTTTTTCTGGAAGTCTCCTGCTTTTCCAATGATCCAACAGATGTTGGCGATTTGACCTCTGGTTCCTCTGCCTTTTCTAAAACCAGCTTTAACATCTAGAAGTTCACTGTTCACGTATTGTTGAAGCCTTGGCTTGGAGAATTTTGAGGATTACTTTACCAGCATGTGAGATAAGTGCAATTGTGCGGTAGTTTATAATTTAACCTTAACATTAATGCAGTTTATTTTCATAAAAATTCCAAACGCTAGTGATTATATTCCAGGCAGTGTGCTGAATAGTATTATAGTTCCTTTAGCATGAAATCTAAAAGTGTGGAAGCCCAAGCAAATGATTAAAGAGAGATGCATGAGAATGGGCCAAGAAACACAGTAAATTTACTACCAGAGTAGAATTTCAAGATTGGACATAATAGACAATGGCTATCTTTTATGAAGTGTCAAAAAATAAAGAAAGGAGGAGATAAAGGGAGTTAAGGGAAGAAGATAGGGAGGGTCTTTTGTATTCACCCATTCAATCTCATATTACTTAGATGCTTTGCAACTTGTAAAAGATCTTTTTGTCACATCTAGGTTGAATACATCCAATATTGGCAGAACAGCCTTGGGCAGAACCATCATCACTGTTACATATCCTGAATATCCATAATTGTGGCTTGGGATCAGAACTATGAAACCTGATGCTTTCCAAGACATCATCTATTTCCTTTCCAACCTCCTCAAAAAAAAAAAAAAAAAAAAAGCAAAAAAAAAAGCGCTGAGATCTGACTTTTTATCAACTAGGTTGGATGAACAAGAATCAGGAACTCTGTCTTAGACTCTCAGCATACCAGACATCTAAATCTTAGAATGAAAATGTATAGATAAGAATGCCTTCTAGTTTCAGTTCAGTTTTTTTTTTTTTTTCTATGCAGTTTCCTAGCACAAGAACAGATGACCACATATGGAGAAATTCACACTTCTTAGGGGAAGATCTTATTTTCTTTGAATTAAGTAGTGCATACTATAGAGAATAGTAATGTGGTTACCTGAAATATACCTGACTATGGCAGCTCATAACACAGGAATAGCTCTTAAGAATGTCCTAAATTATATTACCTCATTGCCTTTTGCTCAACTCACTGGGATATATAGATTTTTACATACCTAAGAGGGTGATCTGATAAGGATGTTCTTCAAAATTCTAGCATCATGCTGAGCAAATCTTGGGTAGGCCTGTTGTTTGTCAATCTTGACGTCTCTTTAATTTTTTAAGGCAATTAATCACCTGCAGAGATACTAAGGTTTGCCTGGAATTTTTACATTTTGAGTTGCTTCTTTGATAGCATCACCTAGATTTTATTTAAATGGGAATTCAGATGAACAATTAAAACGGCTAATCATACCACCTCCCTCCCTTTCCACTTGATGACAGATGTAGGAGGCATTTCTGCCTTCTTTATTTTTCATCCTTCCCAGCTTATTCTTTTGTTTTAAAAGCTGACCAGAAGAAAGATAGTCTGAAGATATGCAATATAGCATTGGTTAACACTGGAATGTGTCCACAGAAATAAAAGAGGATACAGTTATCATTAAGTTATATGAAGAAAGATTAATTGGATAAAAAGACTAAAAAAGGATAGAAAATATAGTAAACTGAGCTGCAGATTATCAACTGCAATTTGCTCACATATAGAATCTAGATGTCCAAAATCCTAAAATGATAGCCACTTCATTGAGGTTAGTTCCCTGTTAATGTCTATCTTTTGCTGGGGAAGCATGGATCATTCAATCAAAAGGAAAGAAGCAAGTCAAATGAAGCCAAGGAATATAAATGGAGCATTATATAATTTAAGAAATAGTCAGTGGAAAAAATTATGAGACATAAAATTCAAGATTCTATTTATACTTAACAGAGAAAAATATATCAAACACCATCTTTTTCCATCACAGAGTTTTATATTTGATATTGTCCAACAAACTTTTTTTTTTGGTAAGCTTTCTGTGGTTAAAATGAAAACAAGAAGATTTCTTATTTTAAAAATAAGTCTTGAGTAAGGATTCAAGGTCTTAAACATAATATATTTTGTTGAGTATGTATTATTTTGATGAACATGTATAAAGTAAATTGATCATTTTTTGATATAAAATTTCATTTGAAAAATATTTTTTTCAAGCTAGTGGAAGTAGATTTGCAATTTACTATCCAGCAAATGGGTAGTTATTCACAAATATTTGTTCGGTACTAAGTACTTGGAAATTTTGGCATGGTGATTTCATAAAATTCAAGCTGCTATTTATGATTGTTTGAATTATACAGTGCAATGAATGGCAGCAATTAGCCAAAAAGTATAAAGTGAATTATCCAAATAATTAAATCAGACCCTAAGCAGTAATTACATATTGAAAATCCACTTGCACATTTAATAATTCAGCAAGACTTGTTTTATTTTTTTGTCATAAGATGCTGTCTGATATTGTGGAAAGAAGGTTGACCTCACAGTTAGGGATCCTGATTCTACCGTCAGTTCCAAAACTAACCTATTTAGTGTCTGATTTCCTCATAAGTTATTTGGTTTTAAAATAGAAGGATTTGATGAATTATTAGGTCCATTCCAGGTCAAAAAATGTTATAAGTCTGTGTAACACTTATTAAAAAAAAAAAAAAAGACAGGCACAAAGTCGAAACTCCACTTTGTCCAATGTGTGAAGTATCATTTAAAGTGACATAAGGTCTGTACTTCTGAGTCCTGATGAGAGGAGCCAACTCACTGGAAAAGACCCTGATGCTGGGGAAGATTGAAGACAAAAGAAGACAGAGGCAGAGGATGAGATGGTTAGATAGCATCCCTGACTCAATGGACATAGATCTGAGCAAACTCCAGGAGACAGTGAAGGACAGGGAAGCCTGGTGTGCTGCAGCCCATAGGGTCACAAAGACCTGGACATGACTTAGCGGCTGAACAATAACAGCAAGGGCTTCCCTGGTGGCTCAGATGGTAAGGAATATGTCTGTGGTACAGGAGACATGGGTTTGATCCCTGGGTGAGGAACAGCCTCTGGAGAAGGGAATGGCTACCCATGCCAATATTCTTGCCTGGAGAATTCCATGGACAGAGGAGCCTGGCAGGCTATAGTTCATGGGGTCACAAAGAGTAGACACAACTGAGTAACTAACTCTTTTGTTTTTCTTTCGAGGTATTATTGACACCCTTTATGATTAAGACGGTCAATATTTAGACAAACATTGAAAACAGCAGCAAAGATCTTAGCATGGAGATCATAAGTCATCTCCACAATCATAGAATCTACTTTTAGAATAAGTTGCCCTAAAGGCAAGGCAACAATCACCCATATCATTCGGTAGCAAGACCAATGCTGGTCTGGATATCACACTTGGACAAACCTCTATTCTGCATTTGCCTAAAACAGTATGGAAGTCACTGGCCATTATGTTATGGAGCATGTTAAATGGAGTCAGTGAAATGATGGATCTGAATTTTTTGTTTTAATATGTTTAGGTTTTAAAACTATTAACTTGTTTCAGTTATCAGAAAACATTTTTAAGTATGTTAGAAATTTGGGTATTTAAATCTATTTTTTTAACTGTACATTTTATGAAATCTACAGATGAGATGAATCTAAAACATACTTATCTTTTAAAACAATACCAAAAGAGCAAAATGTCTCATTGTTTAAAATATTGTTAACACATTGAAATAATATTTTTGTTATGATGGATTAAGTAAGACATATTTTTTTTTAAAGACCCATTCTTCCGTTCAGTGGCTGGGCAAGGGAGGAGAACTTTATGTGGATAATTGCTGCACATTATGGACATAACAGAGAATGTAGTGTCATGCTTTGTTTATGAACTAAATTTCAGTTACGAGAATTGAGTTGCAATCCAGCCTTGTCTCTGGCTCTTGTTACATTAACTGGGGAGAGTTATTTTACTTTGTTAGAGTTAGTTTCTCTGTCTGTAAAATGGTTCCTACTTAATAGTGTTTTAGAATGACTAAAGAAATAATGGACTTTATAGAAGACTTCCATAGTGCTTACCAGACAATAAGTGCCCAGTAACTGAATTCAGAATTATTTATGACAGAAAGTATTTGTTGTGAAGGGAAAGAAGGATAAGAGATTAAGAGTGGATGACATAAATTAATGCACACTGTCTCCCATCATATTCTCTAAATAGGAGAGAATTTACTCTCTCGTTACATTGCTGAGACGATGAAATCCCTGGAGTTTCTGTATTTTTTCCCAGTAAATTGGCTCATTTCCATTTGTTTGTGTTTTGTGTTTTAACGAATATCCCAGAGTAAACTCCTAGAGTCTGGTAGGGGTGGGCTTATTCAGGCTTTATGCATCCCTTTTTAAGTTAGACCAAATAGCTTATCTTTGTTCTACAGAATAGCATACAGTATACAGTACATACGAGTGTCGACTGTTACAGAGAAAGCTTCTAATTCTGCTTTGGAAGATTAGGACACTGTTGAAAATGAACACTTTGTCTAACCACAAACCAGGGTAAACACAGGCCCCCCAAACAGGCTTCTTCCCACTGCCTTTGCTACCGCTCGATGGCCTGCCCGAAGGGCCCGGACACTCGTTTATGGTCCAACCCCTCCTCCGCTCTCAGGAGTGGTGCTGCAGCTTGACTGATAACTTTCTACTATTGAGAAGAGAGTGGACTCTCCCAAAGTATATTTGTGTCTCTCCTGTGGGAGAACCTACCAAGAGAGGCCCCTATTATTTACCTACAGCCAATATATAGATCAGACAATGAGTTGGAGAATTTCAGAGCTTTTCTATGAAAGTTGAAAGATAGTCACTTAGTCATATCTGACTCTTTTGTGATGCCATGGACTGTAGCCCAGCAGTCTCCTCTGTCCATGGAATTCTCCAGGCAAGAATACTGGAGTGGTTTGCCATTCCCTTCTCCAGGGGATCTTCCCGACCAAGGGATGGAACCCAGATCTCCCACCTTGTGGGCAGACTCTTTACCAACTGAGCCACCAGGGAAACCATAGTATTCCTATTTTTTAGTTTAAAAAGGATCATAATGGACACTTTTAAGATTTTGGAGGAGGAGTTAATAAACAAACCACCATCTATCTCTGCTCCCTTGGAACACTTTAGACAGTGTGTTGTATAAGACTGTGGGCCTCAGACCTTCTCTGTGGTACTATTAAACACATACCATCTTTTTAAATCATAGGTGATTTGGATTTCAAGTTGCTGGCAGCTTGCTTGGAACACATATTTAATCCTCACATATATCTGAAAGTTCTTCTGATTTCACCCTCTTTCACTGGGCTTGAATGATTTCATGTTATGACCTCAGAGATAGCATGCCATAGTTTAAGATGTTTAGCTAACATAAAACTGTTTTAGCCTTCAGCTTTGCCTGAGGGTAAATGTGTGCCACCCTAGCCAACATGAAGGGGAAATTTTCAGCAGTGAGAGCTCAACAGTCTAATTAATTATTTAGAGGTTTCAAGGGGGAGAAAGAAGTCTGGAGTCTCAGAGTTCCCATTTGCAATGCATTAAACAATCAGAATAATAATAAGAAAAAGCAGAGAAAGACAGTCCTGGCTGTCTGGAATGTGTAGGATGTAATTTAAGGGCCAAAATTAGAAATAACCTAGGATCTTAAAGACAATTTTAAGGCTGAAGACTACAGGAAGGCAAAGCCTTCTAGAATTGCAATACTATTTTTTTCCTCCTTTTGTCTTTATTTTTGTACCTTGAAATGCCTGCAGAACTTTACTTCCTTGCCTCCTAAATTGCCTTCATATATTAGAAGTCTTTGGCTGAGCATATAATTAAAGAGTCCAAATGTGAACACCGGGGAGAAAGGTGTCTAATAAAGTAAGTGGCAAATATGAATTAGTTAAAAGTAGGTCACGTCATACATTGTAATAGCCTTCACTGGCATCTCTCCTAACTTAGGAGATAAAAGTAATGAAAGGACAGTACATGCTTAAGTTTGAGAAAGGCATTTGTTTAGTACTACATAATAGACACCTATAAATTAATTGGATAAACACCTGAAAGAAAACCTGGTCATAAGAGTAAGCATAATCAATAAATGCAAGCCCTCTAAGTAGAGAGCTGCAGGAAGAGTCTCAAGGGGTCCATATTAGCACATGTTAAGTATTTGGCTAATGACACGCTCACATCTGTGGAATTCATTTTCTGATACCAGAATCAAATTAGTCAGGAAACACGCAGAAGGGCAAAGCAACCTGCAGAGTTAACAGTAGTGAAATGAAAGTCACAATGAATATAAACTAATATTAAGACAGAGAATGCACAAAAGACAAATGTAACAGGAGTGCCTGGTCTGACAAATACTGAATTGGAGACACATGCATGATACATGTGCTAGTTAATTTTGAACTGCTCTTGACCTTAAAAACAGTTACGTGCATAAAAGGGATAACAAGGATTATTTATATATACACATATTCATATAACAGAGTTTTTCCATGTAGTTTATAGTAAATAAATAATCAGTAGAAGAACATTAAGGAATAAGAACATATACTTAATTAAAGAAGAAACACAAATGACTAATAAACATGTTTACTGTTCATACTCTTTAGTTATTAAAGAAATTTAAATTGATTTATTTTTATTAAAAATGAGAAAAGAAAAATGATAATAATTATAGCAACACATACATCACTTACATAATATATTAACTTATTTAATAATCCCCACAGACTATTGTTTAGTCACTACATTGTGTTTGACTCTTTGCAACCCCATCGACAGTAGTCCACCAGGCTCCTCTGTCCATGGGATTTTCCAGATAAGAATATTGGAGTGGTTTGCCATTTCTTCTCCAACCACAGACTTAGGAGGTAGTTATTACCATAGACTTCTTACAGATGAGGTAGGGAGTGGTGAATGAGCAATTTAAGGTCACAGAACTTTGGTGAATTTAGGATTTGAACCCAAATGGTATGCTCCCAGCATTTGTGCTTTAATTAATTACTTTATACTACAACTTTATCTGGAACTTCCCAGCTGGCTCCAGTGGTAAAGAACCTGCCTGCCCATGCAGGAGATATAAAAGATGTGGGTTCGATCCCTAGGTCAGGAAGATACCCTGGAGAAGAAAATGACAATTCACTCCAGTATTCTTGCCTAGAAAATCCAATGGATGGAGAAGCCTGGCAGCTACAGTGAAAGAATTGGACATAACTAAGCAAGTAAGAACACAGACGCACACTACCACTATCCAATATTTCTGGGGTTGAAAAGATACAGGCTGCATTGTGTATTTTAGATTCAAAGACAGTAAGCTATGAATTGATTCTGATCTGGTTCAGGAAAACTCACAAAAGAATCTGATACTTAGGAGATTCAAAAGTTTAGGTCTGTGATACATTCATTGAAATCAGTGGTTCTCCATAGGTTGTCTCCACAACAGCACATGACAACACATTAGAATCTGCTCCAAGTACAAATTCTCAAAATCTAACCTACACATATTGAATAAGAAATTTGATATTAAGTCCTCTGGGTGATTCCAATGTGCAGGGTAACACATGCTCTTTCCTATTGGTAAACTATATTATCACAAATCAAATCAACTTATTCTTGAAATTCCCTTAACTCATATACAAGATTTTTAAAACAGCTAATTGTATTTCTAAATCCAAAAGCCCTTTTTTCACCAAAAGTTTCCATTATTATGAGGGAAAAGATAAAATTTCTTAACTTGACCTAGAAAATCTTGCTTTCTCATTCCTGTACCTTCCTCTTTAGGCTCACCTTGAACTAAGCTCCCCTTGGCATTCTTTGTCCTGGCCACAGGCTGGTCAATCCCTTGTGACAATGTCATTTCACTCCACAAGTCTTTGTATATGCCTTTCCCAAAGCTAAATAATAATATATAATTTTTTATCTTCTTCTCTACTAAAATCTATAAGTCTTAGACTTGAATTTAATGATCATTTCCTTAGAAAATCCTTCACTAATGACTGTGATTAGAAAACCTTTATTATTTTATTTTATATTTGCAATAATGTCTCTTTTGAAGCCTGTACTGTGTTTGAATTTTGTAATTACTGACATGATTAATATCTGTCCCTTCTGCTGGACTGTGAGTTTGGAATGTACCACAAGAAGCCTTTTTTCCGATAAAAAGGAAAAGGGCTTTGTTCAATGAATCAAAAGAATGCATGTATTACTTCCATTTTACTTCTTGTAATTCCAAGTATTTTACATATAATTATTGATTCGGAAAAAGGAATCCTAAATTAATTAAATTATAATGTTTTTGTGATTATACATGAATGCCTTTTTTCACAGAAATGAAATATTTCAAATTTGCAGTATCATTCTTAAATTGTAAATAAAGATATATTGTAATTACTGTTTAAAATCTTTATCATTCATGCTACTTTTTTGGTTTATCAATCAGTGGGATAAGTGGTGTAAAATTTATGGATTAAAAAATGCAGTGCTTAGAATTCTAAAAATTTGAAAGTGCAAAGAACTTTGAATATTAACTCTCCAAACATTTTATTTATAAGTGATGGAACTGAGATGTAAATGTGATAATTGATTCATTAGAGATCAAACAACTAGGAAGTAAAGCTAAAATTAGAAATCATTTCTACAATGCTTGTTGCTATTTAAAAAACAAATTGGATACTGTTGTATTTTATCATATATCAAAATCCATAAAACTTATAATTAAATCACTCTGAAAACCTTTTAAGAAGACATAAATTATGTAGGTCAATCTCACTGGAATGGGATGCTACAACTATTTGTTCCTTTAGAAATGCAGCTTGGTTTTAATTTAAAAAAAAGATTATATTTTTTAGTACATATGCTTGCTTACATATGTTAACATTATATTCTTATAAATGTAATTTTTTTATTTTCTATAATGAAGGTAAAATTATTCACACACATAATTAAATAAACAACACTAGGAGTAGCTAAGTCAGTAGATAGGTGAACAGGAGAGAAGGAAACATAGATGCACTTCTACAAAAGAGCTGGAGTTAGGACTGGAAAGTTAATCATGATGCTGTTGATGATAGTAATTAATTACTGAACATCTACCATATATCAGATACTTTAGAGACTTCGTTGCATTCTGTTTTAAAAAAATAGAAGCAGATAATATTCTTTCTACATATATATATATGGTGTGTGTGTGTGTGTGTGTGTGTAAGTGATTTGCCAGGAGCATGATATTCCCATAGTTATGTAATTGTTCAGTGCTGCAGGGATGTCTGATTTTGAGAAAACCTGATTTGAGACACTCTGCTACACATACTATGTACTGTCACCTGGGAAAGTTACTTAACTCGGTCTCAATTCTTTTATAAAAACTTAGAATTATTTGATTCTGCTTAACTGATATTTGTGAAATCTGTAAGTCATTCTAATGTTCTTAAATAAGGCAGTGGTTCTCAAACCAAGATTCCCAGGAAAACATTTTCAAAATGCCTTCTCAGGAGCCAGAGATTCTGATTCAGGACTAATGTGGAACCCAGTAATCTGTATTTATATATCCACATTCAGAAGTAAAGGTGGCCCCAGTACCTTAGTGATTAAGAAAACCATGAAAACTAAACTCTTAAAGCTATTAGAACATTAAAAATAAGTATTATAAAAATTTCACTCCCTAGCTTTAGGGGTAAGCATCCAAAACTATCCCCGACAGGCATTAAACAAATTTTTCACTTAGCCACTTTATCAGAAAAGAACCAAAGTACTTGTTCAGAGTTAAAAGAGCTCATGGTATATGTTGGAATTAAAAACTCAATGTAAAAATAGTAGTACATTGATCTAATGCTTGTACTTCAAAATTAATATTATCTATGTTCTAGGATGTTTTGTATTATCTTTGAGATTTTATTGAATGAGAAGATTTTTAAACATGGATGCTAGAAATTGGATATAGTTCAGAAGAGCTTTATATATTTAAAATTTATCATCATGTATAGATGTACAGGGATGAAAAATTGTCATGTTTCTGCTAAAATGTGTGTCTAAATCAAAGGGCATACAAGATTTTTAAATTTAATTTGTTTTAAAGGTGACATTAGTTTATTCTGACTCCGTGTGTATGTGAATGTTCAGTTGCTTGGTAGTGTCCTACTCTTTCCTACCCATGGACTGTAGCCTGCCAGGTTCCTCTGTCCATGGAATTTTCCAGATAAGAATACCAAAGTGGGTTGCCGTTTTTTCCTCCAGGATATCTTCCCAAACTATGGATCAAACCCTCTTACCCTGAGTCTCCTGTATTAGTAGGCAGATTTTTTTAACCACTGCATCACTTCAGTTCAGTTCAGTCGCTCAGTCGTGTCCGACTCTTTGCAACCCCATGAATCGCAGCATGCCAGGCCTCCCTGTCCATCACCAACTCCCGGAGTTTACTCACTTAGAAAGCCCTTATTCTGACTCTATTTGTCTTTAAAAGCATAATTGAAATCATTGTATTGCTCCACTTAAAACTGAGTGATTTTATTTAAATATATGTGTATGCCATTGCCTTCATACTTAGTGTGTGTGTACATGGGCTTAAATAATTGCTAGTTGATGCTTTTCAACAATTTAAAATAATCCGTGCTTCCTCCATCAGACTCCTTTTTTCTTTGTTAGCATTTACAATGCAAGGTAATAATTCCCTCCCCCAGCCCGCCCCAAAAGCCCCCACTCCCCCACCCTCCACCACTTTCACATATATATATGTCGATTCCAATCGTCCAATGTATCCCTCTCTCTTTGATATCTCCATATTCAAAATATTTATTTTTATGATTTAAATATTTTAAGCTAAGTCACTTCAGTCGTGTCCGACTCTGTGCGACCCAATAGACGTCAGCCCACCAGCCTGCCCCGTCCCTGGGATTCTCCAGGCAAGAACACTGGAGTGGGTTGCCATTTCCTTCTCCAATGCATGAAAGAGAAAAGTGAAAGTGAAGTCGCTCAGTCATGTCCGACTCTTAGCGACCCCATGGACCGCAGCCTACCAGGCTTCTCCATCCATGGGATTTTCCAGGCAAGAGTACTGGAGTGGGGTGCCATTGCCTTCTCTGTAAATATTTTAAGGTTAATATTTTTACAAATGTATAGATTTTTATATTTAACTAAAGCCTAGGGGTAGTCTTAACATTTAAATAACTTGTTTTGCCTACATATATTTTATATATATAGAAGTATATCATATTTATTCTATATATCTTAAAAATACAACCTTGAAAACTATACTGTAAACTTTTAAATGTTTATGGATTTACTTTAATGCTACTCTTCAGAATGTTTTAAGGAAAATTAAAAGAGCTATACAAGATAAATAAATTGTAAAGTTCCAGGCAGTTTACAGCGGTAGCAGTAGTTACTTAAATATTGAAACTTATCTCCCATAATTTTAATGTTCGTCAACTCAGTTGAGATAGAGCACAGATTACTCTAGGTCAGCAGAGAAACTATTTCACAATTGTAGCTCTCTGAATAACTTTGTATTCTCTCATTAAGAACAACAGTACAGAAAATCATTTACTGCTCATTTTACAAAGCACATAATATCCTGTGCATGCTTAGGCAACAATATGCTGATTTACAAATCAAGACAGGCATCAAAATTACTGAACTTAGAAAATAATTCACAGTGTCAATGTGAATAAATTTTTAGATTTTGATAATATATTTAGTCCAATAAAATAAGGTTCTTTATTCATGAAGAAATTTGAAAGGTATTCAAGCAGGACTCCCAAACCATTTACTCTGAATTATTGGCTTTATTATTTTAATACAATTTTCATGTCACTTTGTGGTAACCTTGTGACTACATAACAAAAACTAGAAAAAAAGATCAGCACAGGGGCAGAATAGAGTTATAAATCAACAGTACATTTTTTTTCCTTTTAGCGAAGATAGAGGAAATTCATGTTACAATCAGATTTGCTTTAATGTTTCAAAAATTACTTATAAACATGAGCTGAGGTGACAAAAATAAAAAATTGAAGTTAACACCATATATATGTATACATACATAAATGTATTTATATGTGTGCAGGTATGCTTAATTGCAACTAAGATGAAAACTGTGTGTGCTACTTATGAATTTGAAGAGAACAGAGAGATCAGTGAAATGATATAGGAATAAAATGTGTGATCTTGCATGCTCAATAACTTCAATCATGTCAGACTCTGTGTGACCTTATGGACTATAGCCTCCCTAACTCCTCTGTCTATGGGATTCCTCTAAAATTATATAGGTATAAAAATAAAATAAGCAACCAATGATTATTGAAAGTATAGACTTTCAACTTTAAAATAATAGAAAAGCTTAAGTTGGTGTATGCCATATTGATTTTATTCCTTTAATTCTTCTTTCCATTTCTGAATATAGATGTCTTACAAAAACCAAAGATAGTTAAATATAATTGTCACTGATGTAGAACCCAATTTGTGGTTATGTAACTCCATGGCTGATTCATGTCAATGTATGACAAAACCCACTGCAATGTTGTGAAATAATTAGCCTCCAACTAATAAAAATAAATGAAAAAAAAAAAGAATTAAATAGAAAATACATCTCTGGCCATGGTTTCCATAAGGGTAAGATCACACACATGCTTCCTTGGTGGCACGCAGTAAAGAATCCACTTGCAATGCAGGAGACTCTGGAGATGAGGATTCAATCCCTGGTTTAGGAAGAGCTCCTGGAAGAGGGCATGGCAACTCATTTCAGTATTCTTGCCTGGGGAATCCCGCAGTCAGAGGAGCCTGGCAGGCTACAGTCTATGTGGTCTCAAAGATTCGGACACGACTGAAACTACTTAGCATGCATACATCTAATTATTCCATTGTAACACCAATAGTTTTGCACTTTTAAAAATTTATTTATTTTTAATTGAAGTATAATTGCTTTACAATATTGGTTTGACTTTGGCCATACATCAACATGAATTTCCCATAGGTGTGCATATGTTTGAAACAAGTGTTTTGACACATATAATTATTCACTTTAGTTTTAGGAAACTCAATCTCCATTACTTAGAGAGAAAAAAAAAAAGCCACAGTTAAACATATGCTTATTTTACTACTCGAAAGCATTTGAGAGCACTTAATCTAACATTGAGTCTGCTCCTCATCCTGTATCCCATGTTCGTTGCCCACAAGACTTGATCTTTCATAAGAAATTATTTTACTGTTGTTATGATGATAATAGTTAATTGATGTTACTCACGAATCAACTTCTTGCTTAATCTCATAGAAATAAATCTTTATTTGTAAACACAAAGCCAGTCTTGAGACAAAGCATTTGGCGACTAAGAAAAAGGAGCAGATGGGGTTTTATTCAGATAGTTTTCATATTTACTTGTCTGCTCATAAAGCCAGTCCTAATTATACCTTAGAAACGCAGACAACACTTTCTGTGTGTGTGTGTGTGTGTGACAGAGAGGACTAGAGGAATGATTGTGTTCTCTTTGTTTACAATTCCACAGTACTGTTATTAGTAATTTCTAACTACTACGTGCTACTCATTAGATAGAAGCAAATTATTATAAGAAGTGTAAATATAGCTGAAGGAAGAAACCTCACTCTATTGCTTTCCATCTAAATTTTGTACCTTAAGGTAAAAATGAACTAATTTCATAGTTTGCAGCAAATAATAGCTAAGTATCTCTATTTAGGGAATAAAAAACAAATAGTGATAATTATATTGATTTTACCATACAAAATCTAAAATGAATTTCCTTTTCAAAATGACATTCGAAATATCTACCTGTATACTTAATATAATAATGCTTTTTTCTAACCAGATTTAATTTATATATTATGAATTAATTTAAAATTCTGCATATATTTAAATCCACAGTTCTGATAATCTCAGTTTTACAAAGGAATACTTTCTAGTATATCTTATGTTTTGAATATTTACATATTATATCCTGTCAGCTTCATGGTAATAATAATTTGAGTATATGTTGAGTATCCCTTTCTTTTACTTTTCAATTAGGAGAAGTGTTATTGAAAAGCTATCCCAATATTTAGTATGTATGAGGCACCATGCAGGGTACAGATGGCATCTTAACCCCATCCATATGTTGAAAGCATTTCCTTCATTTGGAAGTTATAGGCATCAAAATAATCATGGAAAGAAGTGGTCTTTAAATTTTAATTTTATCAAAATAAGCCAAATCTCATGTATAAAATATTTGCCAAAAATAAAATTTTTTCAACAGACAGTAAGCCAAACCCACTTGTAAAGGCCAAGGAAAAGACAGATAAGTATGCATATAATTCTATGAGAGTTAGATTGAATTATATTTGTTTGGGTAATGCTATTTTTGTTTATGCATATACTTTCTTGAGTATTATAAAATAACTTTCAAATATCTTAGTCTGCTTTCTGATATCATTGGATTTTACTGTTTATTTGTCATGCTGTTATATATTGCATACTATAAACATATTATAACATATAAACATAGTATGTAACACACATAAACATGTTTATGAACATATCTGATATATACATACTAAATATAAGCATACATCAATACTAAAAAACAAAGATTATGACATCTGGTCCCATAATCTCATGGCAAATAGAAGGGGAAAATGTGGAAGCATTCACAGATTTCCTATTTGATGGTGACTGCATGAAATTAGAAGACGATTGATTCTTGACAGGAAAGCTATTACAGATCTAGACAGTGTGTTAAAAAGCAAAGACATCACTTTATTGATAAAGTTCTATATAGTCAAGGCTATGGTCTTTCCAGTAGTCATGTGCAGATGTGAGAGCTGGACCATAAAGAAGGCCGAGCATCGAAGATTTGATACTTTCAAACTGTAGTGCTGGAGAAGACTCTTGAGTGTCTCTTTGACTGCAAGGAACTCAAACAAGTCAATCCTAAAGGAAATCAACCCTGAATATTCATTGGAAGGACTGATGCTGAAGCTGAAGCTACAGTGCTTTGGCCAAATGATGTGAAGAGCCGATTCACTGAGAAAGATTCTGATGTTGGGAAAGATTGAAGGCAGGAGAAGTGGGCAGGAGAGGACAAGATGGTTAGACAGCATTACCGACTCAGTAGGGCTCCTCTGGTGGCTCAGAGGTTAAAGCGTCTGTCTGGAATGCTGGAGACCCAGGTTCGATCCCTGAGTTGGGAAGATCCCCTGGAGAAGGAAATGGCAACCCACTCCAGTACTCTTGCCTGGAGAATCCCATGGAGGGAGGAGCCTAGTAGGCTACAGTCCATGGGGTCGCAAAGAGTTGGACATGACTGAGCGACTTCACTTCACCGACTCAGGGGACATGAATCTGAGCATATTCCAGGAGATGGTGAGGGACAGGGAAGCCAGGCATGCTGCAGTCTGTGGGGTTGTAAAGAGTCAGACTCAATTTGGTAACTGAACAACAACACATACATATTTTATCTAAATCTTAATCAGTAATGGTTTTAATATGTAAAAGTTATTTTTTATATTTTGTTTTTATGTATAAGTCAGCTACCTTGATAAACAAAGTATTCTGCAAATTTTCCTACTTAAGATCTAAATATAAATGACCTGTCTTAAGTTTCTATTTTATCAGAATGCAGTATATGTTTTATGGTGAAATGAACTATCAATGTTTTATTAAGTTCATAAGTTAATATATATTAAGACACTCATAAGCCACAACTATTTCCATGAGACTGAGGATTGGTGAGGGATTTTAGGGTGAGTGTAGTTTTAGCTGAGCTTCTTGTAATGGGAGCATGAAGCATCAGAACACACAGCTTTCTAGAAAATTATGTTTTTATTACCTGAACTGTGATTCTCCAACAACAATTGAAACTTCACTTCTTCTGGGTTGAAAACAAGCCAAATTTTGTTGAGAGGTAGATAGAGGGAAACTCCATTCAGTGATGACAATATTTTGAACTATAATATTAATTCAAATAGGACATTTAAGGAAGGAAGAAAATTTCAGATTAGGGTTTTACATCTAAGAGAAATTTTACCCCAAATGCCTCCTAATATGCACCCTTAAGGGTTAATATACACACACCTATGTTGACAGCTGAAATAACTGGAAAAGGAAGAAGTTATTTGAGTCCTGTTTCCAGTTTGAAGACTTAACTCACTCTTCTACTAGTTCTGAAAAGCATAAAAGTAATTTTTTTTGGATTAAGAGGGGGCTTCCCTGGTGGCTCAGCAATAAAGAATCTGCCTGCAATGCAGGAGCCTGAAGAGACACAAGTTCGATCCCTGAAACAAGAAGAACCTCTGGAGGAGGGCATGGCAACCCACTCCAGTATTTTTGCCTGGAAAATCCCATAGACAGAGGAACCTAGGGAGCTTCAATCCATAAGGTCATAAAGAATTGGACACAACTGAAGCAGCTTAGCGTGCATGCATGGATTAGGAAAATGTAGAAAAAACCTTACAGAAAAAAATAAATCCTGGGAATGTCTTCACTCTTTCCTTGAATCATTCCTACATGCCTGTGGTTGCTTGCAAAGCTAAACTGATGAGCCATGAGGGGATTATGGTTTTATCAACAGCCTGATTCTTCACGAGCAGCAGGTGCACTGGCTTGGTGACCAGTAAGGCCACTGGTGCCACAGAACGTGAGTTTCTGGCAGGAGTCATTTTGTGTTAACACCCTTATTGATGGTAATCCAAGCATGATACAATTTGCCAACGAATGGTTTGAAGTACTAGATATTGTTTTAAAAGCATAGAGAAAAGGAAGAATGAATTTAAAAAAAAAAAACAAAAAAAACAGATTCAAGCGCTTGGCTTATTTCTTATATTATGACTGCCAAATACAGCCAACGCAGCCAGGAGAGCTGCTGCCGCTCCAGAAGCAGAAGAATGTGTAGAGGAAGTTGGAAGGACTGAAACGTCAATGCTGAAACTGAAAGCAGACTGCTAACTCAAATTCTGAACCGTGCAAGAACAGGATGTTTTCCTTTATTCACAATGAGGCATTTCTTTTATTTCCCCCTATTTAGATCAAAGATCAATGTTCTTAACTCTTAGTCACCAAGTTGCTATGATTCTGTTATGTATTTAGACCATATTTATATATGTATATGGTTATTAAAATAGCTTTACTTGTAAAATAATTAAACTTTAAAATGTCAAGAAAAATAAAATGGCAGTCACTCATGAACCCAGCCCCAAATATCAAATGCAAGCATATTTGCATATTGCCATACTTTTCTTCAGATTTTAAAAAAATGAAAGAAGCTTAGCAATATCACTGCCATGTGCATATTTGAATTTTGTTACATTATTATGTTATTGTGAAAATATAAGCTATTTATTTTAAAATGTATATTTTCTTGTTTGTTCTATTACAACCCTTGCCTAGAATAGCAGCTTCTGTGAGAAGGTTTCTCCAAAAGGGAAATCAAGTGTTTTGACTGAACAAGTCATAATGCACTGATGTTATCTCTTTGCAATTTTCTCATTCATTCAATACTATATTTTTTATATTTATTCATGTTTAGGCTTTTAAGATGCTAGTTGACAATCTAGTGTGTGACTAGGCAACAGTTCTTTTAATCACCTTAATGTCCATTTATGTCTTTTCTTTCCTTTCTTTTTTAACTGTTTAAGAGTATACAATAATCTTTAAATCAAAATTCCAAATTTAGGTAACCATCAGTACGTTGATACCATGTTTTATATTTGCAGTGTAATTTGTTCAACTAGAGGATATTAAGTTTCTTAGAATAATAAATATTACTCTATTTTCATCATTATCAGAAATAATCTCAGTTAATAAAGATTAAATGTATTTCTTAGATAAGGAAATCCTCACTTTAAAAAAAAAAATCAGCTTGACAGGACATGTAATTTCAGTCTCATGGCGAAATACAAATAGACTGATTTGATCCTCCATAATAGTAGACCCTGAATTATACAAAATTGTTTAGGAGTTCAAAACAAGAGGAAAGTCATATGTTTTTGAGTGCCTTTTATTTACCAACTACTGTTGTGGGCACTGGGGATACAGTCAAGAAAAAAAAAAGAAAAACTGTCCATCTTTTCATTCATTCAATTAAAATGTATTATTTCTGTACTTTTTGTGCACAGATATTGTGTTGAGTGCTAAAATGTTAAAGGCAAATAATATATAGGCACTTACAGCTCATCTAATTTGAGACCTTACTCAAATTTACTAAATATCTTGCTTCTACTTACTAGGCCAGCTTTACTATTTTAAAGAAGTAGCACTTCTTGGATTATAAACCGGAAATAAGTAAGAAAGAATAAAACCATTTGATAAGGAAGTGATAATAATCAGAAAATCTGAAGATAATTTCCTAAAACACTTCTGATTTTAACTGAAAGAATAGTTTCAGTAGGGCTAAAGACATTACCATATATTTATGTCAACCTTGGTACTTGAAGCTGGATAACATTCAGTATGCACAGATACAATTGTACCTTAAATACTGTAGATGGTTTGGGAGGGAGTATGGAATTAAAGGGCTTCCCTGATACCTCAGTTGCGAAAGAATCCACCTGCAGTGCCAGGAGACCCCGGTTCAATTCCTGGGTTGGGACGATCTGGAGAAGGAAAAGGTTACCCACTCCAGTATTCTGGCCTGGAGAATTCCATGGACTGTATAGTCCTTGGAGTCGCAAAAGAGTCAGACACTACTAAGCGACTTTCACTCACTCACTCACTTCATGGAATTAAAAACATCTAGATGTGAATCTGACTATCAGTCTTATGAACCTTCTCATGACTGCTAACTGTGAAATCAGAATAATAATGCATACTTCAACTCTGAAGACATGCATATAGTGTTTAGCATTATTCTAAATCATTGTAGAATTTTAACAATTGCTAGTTTTCTTTTTATTAGTTTCCTAGCAAGATTGATTTCTCTCCACCTTTTACAGCTTTTTCAAAAATACACATCACTCATCTTTTTCCTCTGCTCACTTTTTGGGAACTAAATGGGTAGCAAATGCATAAACAGACAATAAAATGTGGTTACTATAGTTTGTTCCTGTTATAATACAAACCCTTGCTAAATCCTAGAGAGTTGTTCATATGTAATTATGCCACAGCCTCTATTTTATTCTTCACTGTGAAGTTATCTGATGTGCAAAAATATCTAATTTGTGACTTAATAACATTTATTCCAATAAAGTTATTGTGCACAAAAGGAAATGATGTCCTTACAACTTCTAATCATTTTCCTTGAAGTGTGAACACAGCACTATTCTGTAACATTTGGTTTCTGTCGTCTTTCTCAATTTATAAATTGAAACTGATTCTACGATGTCATCATGGGAAAATAGATGCTATTTATTTGAAAATTATTAGGTAGCACAACTCTGCCAGAATGTTAAAGTCACCTAGCAAATGGCCTTAATAAATTATTAAAAACATGAAATTCTGTTGGGGTTAAAAGAAGGACAGTATCACATAAAATTAACTTAAACACTAGCAAGTCTGGCAGAGTACCTTCAGTAAAATCTGCTTATCTAATATTGATTTTCAGAAGTTGAGTGAGAAGACTAAAGTGGATATTTGATATGAAATAAAAAGCCTACCTACCCACGCCACCATTTTGGATTGTTTAAGACTTAGAAAATAGTTCTATATATTGCAAGAACAGGGAATTTTTGTGGGGAAACATAATTTACTTAAAACTTGAGACCAAAACTAAACTGATCAATTGATGCTGCTTAATTATAATGAGACAAAATAAATAAAAGAATAAATAAAAGGAGGAAAACACTGGAGTATTCTAAAGATGGGAAATTATGCATTCCATAGATAGCTATTCACATGTAACATTTTTAGAATGGAGCCATGACTTTAGAATCTGCATTAAGTTTCAGTTAAACCAAAAATAGTAAATATTTTAAAGCAAAGCATGACAAATTTAATCAAGGAAGAGTGTGATAAGACTGAAATAGGACTGTAGTAGGACTTTTTGCATTGATAAAAGTACATGATTTATTATTGACTCAATGGACATGAGTTTGAGCAAACTCCAGGAGATCGTAAGGGTCAGGGAGGCCTGACATGCTACAGTCCATGGGGATGCAAAGAGTTAGACATGACTGAGTGACTGAATAACAATTGTATTTGAAGACTTTGATAGCAGTGTATTAGCTATTTCAAAAGAAGAGGGAAGCCACTAGTTTTATTCCTCCCTAAAATTTCCAGCAAAATAGTTAATTTTTATATATGGAGATAATAAATAATAGTTTTATTTTTCAAACTTGGGGAGAATCAGTGGCTACTACTCATTTTTAAGACTTATGTCATGATGTGAAGGGCGTTTTTTAGTTCTACAGTAGAACTGAGACCAGGACATAGGGATTGGATTGAAATATCTCAGAGAAAATACAACACAGAGTAATTTCTTTCATAAAGTTGAAACACAATGAAGGCTGAGGGCAAAGAATTGATATGTTTGAACTGTGATGCTGGAGAACACTCTTGAGAGTCCCTTAGACTGCAAGGAGAGCAAACCAGTCAAACTTAAAGGAAATCAACCTGAATACTCATTGGAAAGACTGATGCTGAAGCTGAAACTCCAATACTTTGGCCACCTGATGCAAAAGATGACTATTTGGAAAGACCCTGATGCTGGGAAAGCTTGAAAGTGAAATGAAAAGGATGCAGGAGAGGATGAGATGGTTAGATAGCATCACTGACTCAGTTGTCATGAATCTCAGCATACTCTGGCAGATAGTGGGAGACAGAGGAGCCTGGTGTGCTAGAGTACAGAGGGTCACAAAGAGTTGAACAAAAGTTAGCAACAACAACTTGAATAACAAAGACATAAGGATACAAGTTGAAAAACAACAATAATATAGATGCTGAAATACTTAATTTTTTTTTAACTAGGGATAGTTGTTTTACAATGTTGTGTTAGTTTCTGAATTGCAACAGAGTGAATCAGCTATATGTGTATATACATGTACTGCCTCCCTGTTGGAATTCTCTGCACCCCTACTGCATCCTACCCGTCTAGCTCACCACACAGTACTAAGCTGAGCATCTTGCACTATACAGCAGGTTCCCACTAGCTATTTTACACATCAGTTCAGTTCAGTTCAGTTCAGTTCAGTCGCTCAGTCGTGTCCGACTCTTTGCGACCCCATGAATCGCAGCACGCCAGGCCTCCCTGTCCATCACCAACTCCCAGAGTTTACTCAAACTCATGCCCATCAAGCCGGTGATGCCATCCAGCCATCTCATCCTCTGTCATCCCCTTCTCCTCCTGCCCCCAGTCCCTCCCAGCGACAGGGTCTTTTCCAATGAGTCAACTCTTTGCATGAGGTGGCCAAAGTATTGGAGTTTCAGCTTCAGCATCAGTCCTTCCAATGAACACCCAGGACTGATCTCCTTTAGGATGGACTGGTTAGATCTCCTTGCAGTCCAAGGGACTCTCAAGAGTCTTCTCCAACACCATAGTTCAAAAGCATCAAGTTTTTGGTGCTCAGCTCTCTTCACAGTCCAACTCTTGCATCCATACATGACCACTGGAAAAACCATAGCCTTGATCAGACGGACCTTTGTTGGCAATGTAATGTCTCTGCTTTTTAATATGCTGTCTAGGTTGGTCATAACTTTCCTTCCAAGGAGTAAGCGTCTTTTAATTTCATGGCTGCTATCACCATCTGCAGTGATTTTGGAGTCCAAAAGAATAAAGTCTGACACAGTTTCTACTGTCTCCCCATCTATTTCCCATGAAGTGATGGGACCAGATGCCATGATCTTAGTTTTCTGAATGTTAAGCTTTAAGCCAACTTTTTCACTCTCCTCTTTCACTTTCATCAAGGAACTTTCAGTTCCTCTTCACTCTCTGCCATAGGATGGTGTCATCTGCATTTCTGAGATTATTGATATTTCTCCCCGCAATCTTGATTCCAGCTTGTGCTTCTTCCAGCCCAGCATTTCTCATGATGTACTCTGCATATAAGTTAAATAAACAGGGTGACAATATACAGCCTTGACGTACTCCTTTTCCTATTTGGAACCAGTCTGTTGTTCCATGTCCAGTTCTAACTGTTGCTTCCTGACCTGCATACAGGTTTCTCAAGAGGCAGGTCAGGTGGTCTGGTATTCCCAGCTCTTTCAGAATTTTCCACAGTTTATTGTGATCCACACAATCGAAGGCTTTGGTATAGTCAATAGAGCAGAAATAGATGGTTTTCTGGAACTCTCTTGCTTTTCTGATGATCCAGCAGATGTTGGCAATTTGATCTCTGGTTCCTCTGCCTTTTCTAAAACCAGCTTGAACATCTGGAAGTTCTCGGTTCACGTATTGTTGAAGCCTGGCTTGGAGAATTTTGAGCATTACTTTACTAGCGTGTGAGAGGAGTGCAATTGTGCAGTATGTCATTCCCAATCTCCCAATTCACCCTGTAATTCCTTCTCCCACCCCATGTCTATGTGTCTGCATCTCTATTTCCCCTTGCAAACAGGCTCATCTGTACCATTTTTCTGGATTCCACAAATATGCCTTAATATGAAATATATGCTTTTCTCTTTCTGATTTACTTCACTCTGTATGATAGACTTTAGATCCATCCACAACTCTAAAAATGATCCAATTTTTCTCCTTTTTATGGCTGTGTAATAGTTCATTGTACGTCTTATTTATCCATTTATCTGTCAATGAACATTTAGGTTGCTTCCATATCCTGGCTATTATAAGCAGTGCTTCAGTGAACATTAGGGTGCATGTGTCATTTTGAATTAAGGTTTCTCAGGGTATATGCAAAGAAAACCATAAACAAGATATAAAGGCATCCCACATATGGGAGAAAATATTTGCAAATGAAGCAACTGGTAAGGATTAATCTCCAAACCAACTCCAAAATTATAGCTCATGCAGCTCAATATCAAAAAAAGAAAAAAAAAACAATAAAAAATGGGCAGAAGACCTAAACAGACATTTCCCCAAGTAAGACATGCAGATGTATGGGAGGCACATAAAAAGATGCTCAACATCACTAATTAATAGATAAATGAAAATCAAAATGAGATATCATATCACACTACTCAGAATGACCATCATCAAAAAAAAAAAAATCTACAAACAATAAATGTGAGAGAAGTTGTGGAGAAATGGAAATCCTCTTGCAATGTTGGTGGGAATGTAAATTGATACAGCCACTATAGAGAAAGATATGCAGATTCTTTAAAAAGCTAACAAATGGGCCATTTGACCCAGCAATCCCATTACTGGGCATATACCTGAGCAAAGTATTTTTTAATAAAAGAGTTTATATAGCTAAGCTTTATTTTCAGTTCTATTGATGTGTATGTACAGTCCAGAATGATCCCCTTGAACCCAACCCCTAAACTATAAAGGACCAGTAGAAGTCACACTAAGGAGATGTAGGGGCAATTCTCTGGGGAACTTAAAAAAAGGAAGCAGAATTCCAAGGTAGGGGTCAAGGTCTTTAGTTACATATGGAACCACAGATTTCTTCCAAGAAAATCTTTACAATATTGTATCCTAAATTCCTTTAGCAACATTGGATTTGTTCAAAGCTATTAACTGAATCTTGCATATAAATAATGTGTAAAGAATGGTGTTATATTTTTAGTGTTTTTATTGTAAATATATATATAGCATAGTATTTAACAGTTTAATCATTGTAAGTGTGCAATTCTGTGGCATGAATTATGTTCATGTTCATAAGTGTGCTTTTTTTAAAACAGTTGGACTTTAATAATAATTAGAGGATAGAAATCTTGGAGATGATATATGCCTCTAGGAAATGAGAAGTTGTGGAGGAGAGTTTAGCATGAGTATTCCCATGGTCAACCTTATCAAAGTTAACTCAAGATAGTAACTTCACAAATCAGTGAAGTTAACTCAGATAATAAACATCTCTATCACTACACAATTCTATCCCTAAATTGATACTCCTACAAACCTACCTCAACATAGAGGGAAATTATCTCCTACAATCTTTTGCTTGATTTTACAAGTTCATAGGCTCTTTATTCTACACTTTAGCTGCACAACGGTAGATATATAATGAATTCATCTTTAGGACATCAAATCACATATTTATATGCATGTGCTCACTGGAAGTAGTTCTAATATGCATTTTTATATGTTTTTCTATAAATAAGGAAATATATTGATGGATTCTTTAAAAAATCTACATGTAAATACTTAGATATTATAAATTACAGGAATAGAAAATCAAAATACGTAAGAGGTGTACTGATATACCAATTCATGATTGAAACATGAAAACTACCTTAGCATGTAAACACATTATAGACTGGGGAATTTTGCAGAAACTAGTGTCTGTGACTGGAGATTTATTATGTCAGAGAATATTGAAATACCCCAGTCAAAAATGTTTGGGCAACAAAAGATATACATATATGCCTCTGGTCAATAAGTGGTTAAGAAATAGTTCACCTAAGAAATACCTGTCTTCTAAATATGGACTTTGAGATTTGTGGACTACATATGTTGAATGATTTTTCCATTGATTAGTATTGAGCTATTAAAAAAAAAAAACTTAAAAATTCTACACGGATGCAAGATATATAGCTCAAAATTCACATATATGTAGACCTAATTTATGCCAATCAAGATACATCTGGCAATTTTAGAGGCTGGACAAGGATTCACTAGCCATTGTGAACAAAACAATTAGCTGGGTTATGGTGTTCTTAATTGTAGATGGTATCATGCCAATTTCTTCATACTTCATGGAATTCTTATGTTTATGCTCAATGAATAGCACTGTTTATAATGGCTCATAGAATTGTTTGGCTTCATAAATTGTTCATGTATCTGCCAACCTGTTTGTCTAGGGGAAAAAAAATGCTTTGAAATATAACTGGAAGCACATTTTAGGCTATTTGCATTAGCTATCTTTAAGACAAGTTTAGAGTATTTTAAGAGACTGACATTTAGAGTGCATAATCTTTCACGTAAGAAGTTTCATCTTTGTCTCCTGAGGCTTCTGTTTATATATGAAGAAAACTGCAATGTGACATTTGCTAATAATGTCTGCTGAAAGAATGTTACATCTTCAGGGTACTTCTTAGACTTATAAATTATGGCAATTATTAATGAAATAAATGAATCCATTTTAGAGCACAGAACTGTTTATTTTTAGAGTTAACTCATTGTATTTGATGTATGTCAACTCTTCTACCCTATAAAAAAGTCTAGATTAAGAAAAAAATGATATCTCTTTGTGAATCGTATCTCTAATCTCCCTAAATGGAAAATATACAGATTTTAAATGATTACTTATTAACTGTGTAAACATGAAAAAAGACAATCTCTTCTTAGCTCTAAGACAATGATAATCAAATTAAATACATTTTTAGAATTATTTTATGCCTTATTTTTATTCATTTCCCAAACACCTCATCTTTATTTTATTTATTTATTTTATTTTATTTTTTCTGCTTACACTTTTTTGGTTTAGGAATTGAACTTATTTATAAGTACTTAAATGTCCACCAAAATGTAGAATATAGAATATGATTCAAAAGGAATTGCTACCTGTCAAACCATCTCTCCCCGTGTCTCACTTGGGTTGTGTAAAAACTTTGGAATGCTAGTAAGACACCAATACATTTTTTAAATTATTGCTTCATATTTCATTTTGTTAACTAATCAAAATTATCACTTGATAAAGTGTTCCAAGTTTTAATTTTGCAAATGGCTTATAAAGTTTTCAAATACATGGCACATTTTTTTTTTTTTGCATTTAGTTTCATGATTTTTTTTTCAAAACAGCTTCTACATAAGATATCATCAAAACATTTGTTAGTAATAAAATAACAAAATAAGAAGTGATGTATTTTACTTAAATGCCTTATGGCAAATGATACATTTTCAGACTTAAAAGCTGAGAACAAATTTGAGTCTATCAAATTCATTTGAAGTATATTTTAAGTTATGCAAAAAAAAATTCTCTGCTCTATTCACCCACTCTAAAAATAATCTATCTATTAACTATTTACTTGGTTTTAACCTGACAGCATACTTTAAATCTTACTTGAAGTAAGTCCCCGAACCTCTAAGGGCAAGTGAAAAATGAATCATTTTGTGAAGTAAAATGTAAGCAACTAGAATCATATTTTAAAATATCAACTATATAAATGAGAAATTATAAAATAATAATTTAATCTATGAATCACTCCTTTTCATTGTAAAAGTTGACTTGAATTTAAATAACTATTTCTCATATTTAGAGTTGAGTACATATAACCTGATCTCCCATTTTTGGGTCAATGTGAAAATATATTAAACAAAACATTTTCTCTAAAAAAACAGAAACTTGTTAACAAATCAAATCACCTCATAGTGAGATGCTTCTTTATTTTTGTGTGTAGTGTTTGAGCAGAATATGGACTTTTATTTTAAAATTCTTCTCAGAAGTGTTCTAATACTTATATGAAGTAAAGTGGACCTGAGGAAGTACTCTGTTAATAAAGCTAGTGGATGCGAAGAAATTCCAGAACTATTCAAAATAAAGAATGATGCCATCAAGGTGTTGCATTCAGGATGTCAGCAAATCTGGAAGACCCAGCAGTGACCACAGGGCTGGAAAATGTCAATCCTCATCCCAATTCCCAGAAAGAGTAGTAATAAAGAATGTGTTAACCATCAGACAGTTGCACTCATTTTCCATGCTAATAAGGTCACTCTTAAAATCTTGCATGCTGGACTTCAGCATTATGTGAATCAAGAACTTCCAGATGTCCAAGCTGGGTTTAGAAAAGGAAGAGGAACCAGAGATCAAATTGCCAGCATTTTCTGGATCATAAAGAAAGCTAGGAAATTACAGAAAAACATCTACTTCCTTCATCAACTACACCAAATCCTTTGACTGTGTGGATCGTAATACACTGTGGAAAGCTCTTGAAGAGATTGGAATACCAGACCATTTTACCTATCTCCTGAGAAATCTGTACATGGGTCAAGAAGCAACAGTTTGAACCTGTATGGAACAACTGACTAGTTCAAGATTAAGAAAAGAGTATGACAGGTCTGTCTGCTGACACCTTGTTTGTTTCATCTATATGCTGAGCACATCATGAAAAATGCCAGGCTGGATGAGTTACAAGCTGGAATCAAGAAAGGCAGGAGAAACATCAATAACCTCAGATATGCAGATGATACCACTCTAATGGCAGAAAGGGACGAGGAACTAACAGCCTCTTGATGAGGGTGAAGGAGAAGAGTGAAAAAGCCGGCTTAAAACTATATATTAAAAAAAAAAAAAAAACTAAGATCGTGGCATCCAGCCCCATTACTTCACAGCAGGGCTAATGGAGGGGGTACATGGGGACGTAGTGACAGATTTCCTCTTAGGCTGTAAAATCACTATGGATGGTGACTGCAGCCATGAAATCAGGAGACATTTGCTTCTTGGCAGGAAAGCTGTGACAAACCTAGACAGTGTTCTGAAAAGCAGAGACATTACTCTGCCAACAAAAGTCCGTATAGTAAAGGCTATGGTCTTCCCAGTGGTTACATAGGGTTTTGAGAACTGGACGGTAAAGAAGGTAGAATGCCAAAGAATTAATGCCTTTGAACTGTGGTGCTGGAGAAGGCTCCTGAGAGTCCCCTGGGCAGCAAGGAGATTAATCCAGTCAATCTCAAGGGAGATCAACCTTGAATTCTCATTGGAAGCACTGATGCTGAAGCTAAAATTCCTGGTATTTTTGTCATCTGATACGAATAGCTGACTCGTTGGATAAGTCCCTGATGCTGGGAAAGATTGAGGGCAGAAGGAGAAGAGGGTGTCAGAGGATGAGATGGCTGGTTGGCATCACCATTGCAATGGACATGAACTTGGGCAAAATTTGGGAAATGGTGAGGGACAGGGAGGCCTTGCATGCTGCAGTCCATGAGGTTGCAAAGAGTCGGATACAACTGGGGGACTGAAAAACAATGCTTACACAGAACAAGCAACCTGCAGAATATGTTAGTCCCAACCTCAAACAAGTAAAATGTCTTGAACACTAATTCTACTTTGAAGAAGACAGTGATCCGAAAAAGTCTCTGAAATTGGAGATTCAGCATGCTTGCTAAATTAAGACTTTAAACTGCTAAAAAGCTATAGGGAAAATCAAGTATAAAATCACCTAACCTTAGTGATTCAAAATTTGGAAAAGCTTCTCAATATATTCGAATCTGAATGTATTGTTTTTTTTTTTTTATTTAAGTTGAAATTGGTTACAAATTTTTGGTACTTTATAATGATCTATGCAGCATCATTTGATAATGTAGTTAATTGCAGTTGAAAATGACAAGGATGCTATTGAGGATTCTGTGCACTGGTTTTAGTGGTTTTCTTTGTATTAGGAAGAACAGGCAAAATAAATCTGTTGTTAGTTTCCAGAACATAGGTGGTTTTCACAAACAATTTTTTTTTTTTTACATCATGAACACTATAACATTTTAAGTGACTGTTTTCCTCTTTGAATTGGCTCCTAGAAAGCTTATAGCCAAATGTGTTTCCCATTTTTAGGAGGTTAAATGTACACTCTTTATAGTCAAGTAGACCTGGGTTTGAATCCAGTGGGTCACATTCTGTCTACAACTTCTCTGTTGTGTAAAGGAGATAATTATTTCACAGGTAGTAATCATTGATTTTTAAATGGACTGACACTTTTGAAGCATATAAAGTAGCACTTGATACTTGGAAATATTGAAAACATATTATTGATGGGTACACACCTCATCAGGCTATTGCATGATTTTGCATGTTATAAATAAGGACTGTTGGAGTTGAGCAATATAGGACATGTTATTAATATCCCTAACCTGATTATATTTTTCTTATGGTATTTTCCTCTTTTCCCTTTAGTATATTTTTTGTAATTCTTTTAAAATGTTAAAATTGCTATATTGTCTGCATTTTGATGCTGATCTTAAATTATTTTGATAGTACCATGCAAGTAGTTAAAGAAATAAAAATTGAGAAAAAATTCCCCTAAAACTAGATTGTATACCATACATCTTCTTTAGAGAAAAAATCTCTCAGTTTTTAAAAACTGTCTCTTCTCTTCTTGGCATTTATGATGCAATTGTTTGTTAGTACATATTATTTTTGAGGAGAAGAGGATGAAGGCTGTGGGCAGAAACCATGTTTTTAGAATTCACTGGTAATGATTGAAACCATAGTATACATCATCAAAATTCACTCTAGTCAAGTGTGAGAGTGATGCAAGAAAAGCTTTTACAGTTTAACATGCATGAAATATTGAAATATAGGGTAGAGGTGAGGAGGGGAAGCAGAGAAAGTAAAGAGTGATGAGGATAATATATGTGCAAATATTATATTTTGAAAGCCCTTACTAGAATTTTGAGGAGATTGAACTACTTTCTGAAGGCACTGTGAAGTTATCACTGTTTTCTTGTTTTGTTTTAATGAAAGTTCTCATTTTGAGATAGAGATACAAATGAAATTTTAAGAAAGAATACAGAGAAATCCCATATCCAGTAGTAGAACACAAATAATGAACATCTGGCATAGCTAGGGTATGATATCACAATGAGGATATTAACATGATATAGTCAAGACTCAAAGCCCTTCCATCACCACATGGATCCCTGGTGTGTCTGTTTTATAGCCACACCTACCTCCCCTCTGTTCCTATTCCTGGTCCCTGGCTATCACTAACAAATATATTATAAATGGGTTCATGTTGTATGTAACTTTAGAATTTAGGTTTTTTTTTCTTTTTTTCATTTGGCCTAGTTCCTATGGATCCATACAAGTTGCTGCATGACTGTGATTTGCTTCTTTTGATCACTGACTAGCATTCTATGGTAATATATACTGCAATGTACTCATTCATTCAACCATTAAAGGATATCTGGGGCATCTTTCTCTGTTGGAATTATTTCCCTTAACCTAATACCCTCCAGGTCCATCCATTATACAAACTCCTTACATCTCCTTTATCCATTAGTTTCTCATCGGACACTTAGGTTGCTTCCATATCTTAGCTATTGTAAATAGCTGAACAAAGGGGTACATATATCTTTTTGAATTAGTGTTTTTGTTCTCTTTGAACAAATACCCAGAAGTAGAATTGCTATATTGTATAGCCCTTCTTCTTCTTTTTTTAAAAGAACTTCCTTAACAATTTTCCTTGGTGGCTATGAATATTTACACACCCTCCAGCATTGCCTGAGGGTTCTGTTTTCTCCATATCCTTGCCAATACTTTTTTTTTTTTTAATCATTTTGATAACAGCTATTCTGATAGAGGGTTTGCCCAGCCTGCAATGCAGGAGACTTGGATTTAGTCCCTGGGTTGTGAAGATCCCTAGAGGAGAGCATGGCAATCTACTCCAGTACTCTTGCCAGGAAAATCACATGGATAGAGTATTATTCTGATGGGTGTAAGGTGGTATCCCATTATGATTTTTTTTTCATTTATTTTTATTAGTTGGAGGCTAATTACTTTACAATATTGTAGTAGTTTTTGTCATACATTGACATGAATCAGCCATGGATTTACATGTATTCCCCATCCCGATCCCCCCTCCCACCTCCTCTCTACCCGATCCCTCTGGGGTTGATTTACAATTCCCCAGTGATGTTGAGTACTTTTTCATGTGCTTATTCACCATCTGTATGCCATCTTTGGAAAAATGTCTACCTAGGTCCTCTGTCCATTTTCAAATTTTTTTTAATAATGAGTTATATGAGTTCTTTATATACTGTGGCCATCAACCCCTTATTGGAGATATCTTTTGCAAATATCTTCTCCCATTCAGTAGACTGCCTTTTCATTCTGTTGGTGGCTTCCTTCACTGTGAAAAAAAAGTTTCTAGTTTGACTTAGTCCCTTTTGTTTCTTTTTGTTTTTATTGTACTTTTCTTGGGGAATTTTTGTAATTCTAAAAGTAGCCTTAATAAACATGGGTTAATAGCTAATACACATGAAATGGCTATCAGGGAAAATACCCAATAATATGGAGAAAATATGTTATTAAAAAAAGATAATAAGTTTGTGAAACACATAGAATTAACACAAAGAATCAAAAAAGGAGGAACATAATTCTTTAAGGAGCTTAACCAATAGGTTTCATCAATGCACAATAGAATAATATATTTAGTTTCACTTTTATAGACACAAAACAACTAATATCTAAATTATGCTATTAAAGTTCTCCGTGCTCTAACATGGCCATCTCTGGGGGCTCAGATGGTAAAGCGTCTGCCTACAATGTGGGAACCCAGGTTCAGTGCCTGGGTTGGAAAGATCTCCCGGAGAAAGGAATGGCGACCCACTGCAGTATTCTTCCCTGGGCAATCGCGTGGACAGAGGAAACTGGCAGACTACAGTCCATGGGGTCACAAAGAGTGGGACATGACTGAGCAACTTTCACGCTCTAACGTGAATTCTTTCCTGGGGTATGGAATTTCTGTGAGCAGAAATTTAGGTAGCTTTTTTAAAAAACTGATTTTGAGTCTTAGAGTATTGAAAAATACATAAGCTAACACAATGCTAGGATATACTGTACATATTAGAGATGGTTGTCTTATTATTTAAGGGGAAAATATAGAATTCTGGGTTCTTTCATTACAGATAGAATCTATTTTCACAAATCCGAAAATCAATAAAACTTGTTGTGGGAGAGTAAATGGTTACTTGATAACTTATCTTCTACACCATCTTCCAGTAAAAGTATTACAGAGATTATGTGTAAATCTAGTCATGTGGACTATTACTGAAAAGTAAGAGTTTCAGTTCAGAAAAAGTAAAGGAAATTTTTAAAGAACTACCTGAGAATTTTAAAATTTTGCTGTAATGATAACTAAATATTAACACCATGATCATTATTTTTCTTATCCTTTTTAACTATGCAAAACTAACGGTAAAATATGGGCTGCTGCTGCCAAGTCACTTCAGTCGTGTCCGACTCTGTGCGACCCCATAGACAGCAGCCCACCAGGCTCCCCCATCCCTGGGATTCTCCAGGCAAGAACACTGGAGTGAGTTGCCATTTCCTTCTCCAATGCTTGAAATAGAAAAGTGAAAGAGAAGTCTCTCAGTCGTGTCCGACTCTTTGAGACCCCATGGACTGCAACCTACCAGGTTCCTCCGTCCATGGGATTTTCCAGGCAAGAGTACTCCAGTAGGTTGCCATTGCCTTCTGGAACTGCTAGGAGGCTACTCTAGAAAACATAGTTCCTGTTTATTGTACACTAGGTTGCTATTTGAATTTGTTACTCTCTGTACTTTTGTTTGTAACATTCTGAAGTAATGATTCCACACAAATATCTTTTTTCAACATAAAATTCTAACAATTTTACCATTGAATCTGCAAAGAATATTAACTTTATAAATTATCCATATGAATGTACTTTGAAGATGTTAATAATTCATACCAGGTTGTATCATTTTATATAATTTCTTTTCTCAAATGTCTTTCATAAGTTATAAAGCTTAGTAAAATAGAATTATGGGCTTGGATTCTTACACTTAAGAAAATTTGCAATATAATCTTATAAACAGTATTATTTTCTGTTGAAATTTTGTAGGTACTCATTTAGGGAAATGCTAATTTGCCATGAAGTGATAAAGCCAGATGCCATGATCTTAGTTTTCTGAATGTTGAGCTTTAAACCAACTTTTTCACTCTCCTATTTCACTTTCATCAAGAGGCTCTTTAGTTCTTCACTTTCTGCCATAAGGGTGGTGTCATCTGCATATCTGAGGTTGTTGAGATTTCTTCCGGCAATCTTGATTCCAGCTTGTGCTTCATCCAACCCAGCGTTTCTCATGATGTACTCTGCATATAAGTTAAATAGACAGGGTGACAATATACAGCCTTGATGGACTCCTTTTTCTATTTGGAACCAGTCTGTTGTTCCATGTCAGTTCTAACTGTTGCTTCCTGACCTGCATACAGGTTTCTCAAGAGGTGGGTCAGGTGGTTTGGTATTCCCATCTCTTTCAGAATTTTCCACAGTTTATTGTGATCCACATAGTCAAAGGCTTAGGCATAGTAAAAAAGCAGAAATAGGAGGTTTTTTTCTGGAATTCTCTTGCCTTTTTGATGATCCAGTGAATGTTGGCAATTTGATCTCTGGTTCCTCTGCCTTTTCTAAAACGAGCTTGAACATCTGGAAGTTCACGGCTCACGTATTGCTCAAGCCTGGCTTGGAATGGTGGTTATTAGTATACATTTCTATGTTCTATATTTATGGATAAGATGGTTATGACATATTGGATTCTTACATCATATATATATATTTTAACCCAAGGATGTTTAGATTGTAATTCTTACTTCTCATGTTGATAGATTATATCATTTGTTAAGTGAGTTTCTGGCATTGATGGGCAAATGAGTGGCTGTTTTGTGAAGAGGTCTGTTTTCCAGATGGTGTTGAACTCACATCATACAGCCATCAGTTACTTAACCTATAGTCATGAAAAGCATCATCTTGAGACAAAGTCTACTCATAGAACACAAAGAGCTCCAACATTACCTATGTCAAAGATACAGTCAACTCAATCTGTTAGTTGTGCAACTAATAACAAACTGGTTTACCAGAACTCTAACTCAAAGTTTGTTGTGATTTTCATGTTACAGATTTTGTGTAAAGTATATGAATTAAAATGCGGTGGTTGTGGTTTAGTTGCTAAGTCATGTCACACTCTTGCAACCCCAGGGACTGTAGCCTGCCAGGCTCCTCAGTCCATAGGATTCTCCAGGCAAGAATCCTGGAGTGGGTTGCCATTTCCTTCTCCAGGGGATCTTCCTAACCCAGAAGTCAAACCCAGGTCTCCTGCATTGCAGGTAGATTCTTTACCTACTGAGCTATGAGGGAAGCTCATGAATTAAAATAACCTAAAAAAAAAAAAAGTCTACTTGCCAATGCTGGATACACAAGTTCAATCCTGGAGTCAGGAAAATCCCCTGGAGAAGGAAATGGCAACTCATTCCAGTATTCTTGCCTGGGAAATCCCATGGACAGAGGAATCTGGTGGGCTACAGTCCATGGGGGTCTCAAAAAAGAGTCATGCATGACTTAGAGACTACACAATAGTTGATTTATAATGTATTAATTTCAGGTGTACAACCAAGTGGTTCAGTTATGCATATGCATGTATCCATTCTGTTTCAGATTATTTTCCCATATAGGTTATTGCAGATCACTGAGTACAGTTCTGTGTTCTATACAGCAGATCCTTGTTGATTATCTATTTTATATATAGTAATGTGTATATGTTATTCCCAAATTCCTAATTTCACCCTCTCACGTTTCTTTCTTGGTAGCTATAAGGTTGTTCTCAAAGTCTGTGAATCTGTTCCTGTTCTGCAAATAAGTTCATTTGTATCATCTTTTTAGATTCCACATATAAGTAATATCATGTAATATTCATCTTTCTCTCTCTTACTTCACTTAGTGTGATAATGTCTGGATCCATCCATGTTGCTGGAAATGGCATTTTCTTTTTCATTCTCTTTATGGCTACAATAGTAATATCCTATTGTATATATGTATCACATCTTCTTTATTCCTCTGTTGATGGACATTTAGATTGCTTCCATATCTTGGCTATTGTAAATAGTACTGCAATGAACATTGTGGTGTATATCTCTTTTCCAATTATGATTCTCTGCATATGTCTGCTCCAGAGTAGGACTGCTGAGTAATATGTGAAAGTTTTTGCTTAGCAAAGGAAACTGTAAACAAAACAAAAGAACAACCCACAGAACGGGGGAAAATTTTTTCAAACAAAGGAACCAACCAAGGATTAACCTCCAAATATATAAATAGCTCATGCAGCTCAATATCAAAAAAACAAACACTCCCCAGTCAAAAAATTTGCAGAAGACCTACAAAGAAATTTCTCCAAAGAAGTCATACATATGGCAAAAAAGCATGTGAAAAGATGCTCAACATCACTAATTATGAGGGAAATGCAAATTGAAACTACAATGAGGTGTCACCTCACACCAGAAAGAATGACCATCCTCAAAAACTCTACAAGCAATAAATGGTAGAGAGAGTGTGGAGAAAAACAACCCTCCTACCCCATTCTTGGAAATGTAAATTAGTACAATCACTGTATAGAGCAGTATGGAGATTCCATAAAAAACTAAAAGCAGAACTACAATATCATCCAGTAAAATAACTTTTAAAATCTATGCATACAGACACATATACTTGAATACATGTGCATAACACTCTAAGAGTATACCTAAAACAGTGACTTTAGTAAATGAAACTTTAAAAATATCTCATTGTCAGAAGTGGGAAAGTTCTTATTTTTAGGAAAAAAATGTAGTTTAATTCAAGACCCAAATGTCAGTAACAATATAATGTAGAAAAATGTATGCTTTTAGTGACTGTAGTTCTTTTGATTATAAGCAGTATGATATAATGAAAGACACTGGATTATAAATCTGTTGAATTCTAATCCAAGTTATGACCTTGTGCAAATATGTGACCTTGGGAAAGTAATTTTTCTTGTACATCTTTGTCCATTGAATGAAGTAGCCAGATTAGCATCTAGACCTAAAATATCTACAAAGAAACCATGACATTCACATTTGGCTGGCTGACAACCTACAAGTTCATCTGCTCTTGTTCCCTGCTTTACCCTTTTTAGAATTTTCATCACTACAAATCGTTTTACTGTTATAGTCTTTATGACATTTCTACTGACAATGTCTAGTCCTCACCATCTCTCACCATACTACTGATATTTAATACCAATTGAGAGTCTTTTTCGTGATTTACGTAGGAGGTAAGTACTGGTTCTAAAATTCAGAGTCTGCGGTTTCTAGCGGCCCATAGTCGGATGGGCTATTCCAGATTATGCTCTAATGAATGTATCCATGAAATATTCACTTTATCATTTTGTTATTTACTCCACTTCACCTAGTTTCCTCACCTATGTGGGGTCAGACTCTTTCACTTGAATTTCAAGCAAAGATTGTATTTTTCATCCTCAGTTCTGGCAAGGGGTTTAGTTTGGGACATTCCCTTACTCTTTATCCATGATGACTGGACTTTAGATCTTGATGCTCACTTCTATCACTCAAAGTCTAATCATAAACAAGAGATAGGTTGGCTTTAGCAACACAGTTTATCTCCCTATCTAATTAATGCATCCTTGGCTGGTGTGTGGCTAAGGCAGCAGAAATTTGGCTTCTAGCTTTGTGGATTTTCATCTGCAAGTGTACTTTGCCTGTAGCAACTTGGTTTATTCTCTCCATTTTAGGTCCACTTATTATTAATCCATTACACTGTTCCAATTCTATAAAATAATATATAGTCACAAGATTGTGTTCCTGTTGTCTCTAGGGCAGGATCATCCACAAAAAGAATTCCCTGGAGGAATCATGTACAGATCCACAATCTGTCTAGCCTCTCGTGACATTGCTAACCTTTAAGAATTTAGTTGCTTCATCTCTTTCAGCAGTACAGAAATATTCAATAATGAGTCTATTTTAAACAAAAATGTGCAAAAGAAAATATATGCTCAGCCTGAAATCTTGTATTGCATGATATATTTCTTTAGCTTTGCCTCTCTGGTGGATATTTCATATTTTGTATGTTAACAGCCCCATCTATGCATTGGGAAATTTTGTTTCTTACTCATTCCAGGTGTTTCTGATGAAATTAATTATTGCACTCTACACTCTCTAGTCATTGGAGGGCACACCTGACCCCACCCTAGCCAATCATAGAACTCATCCTTTTCTCCAGAGGAAGACCCATTAACCAAGATTGAGTTCCTCACTGAGATTAAATGGACCTGAGGGAGTAAGCATCTCTCTCTTTTTTTTAAATCACCTTCTGTAAGGATATTTAACTCTTTGCTAGTTAATGGCCATCTTTCCCAGACAGTGCCAACCTGAGTATGAAGTACAGCTGGTAATGAAGAAAGAGATGTGTATGTCTAGATCAAGCCAGTTCTTAAATGAGACTACTCCTGTAATTTCCATTTGTATGTACCAATAGGAAGTTCATTTTGTTTGCTTAATCTAGTTTCAGTTAGAATCCTCTAAGCAAGAGAATTTAACTTGCCAGAAAACTACTCTTTAGAAATGATTGTTAATAGTTTGAAAGTGTAATAGTTTGGTAAATTTTCTTTCAGGATAAAAGAAGATGATATGGGATATATCCTTTAATATGATTCAGCATTTATTATTTGTAATTGATACTTGATAATATTATTGAAAATTATAACTTATAAGAACTCTATAAATATAACCTATTTTGTGTACAGGATAGGTTTCTCCACAGAAAATATGATTTAAGATGACACTTGCAGGATAATAAGATGTTAAACTGCTGAGTAGAGGAAAGGAAGGATTCCTGTGAGTGGAAATATACTACAAACGTATTCTTAAAATAACATGCACAAATATGTGAGATGAGAATTTTCAGGAAGCTGCAAGTAAATCAACATAGCATGAATTTAGGACTAAATATGACACTCAGCATGTAAGCGGAAGTTAGAATATGAAGACATTTCTAACCTATCTGAACCTTACTTCCATTTCGGACATGGAGATGATAATGGTATCTTTCCTGTAGAGTTTTGTGAGTCTTAATACAAATTGTGGAAGTGCTCAACCAAATGCTCAGTAAATGGCCTTGCATTTATTTATAGAGATAATGAATTATGTTAATCTCCTAGAATATCCCCCAGATCAACTTTGTTTTAACCACAATTTTTATATTACAAAAAAAAAAAAATAGTTATGTAAGCAATACATTTATATCTTTTCAACAAAATGATAATTTCTTGGAGAAAATCATGTCTAAGGCGGGGGGAGGCGGGGGGGGCGGGCGGGTATCATTTCCCTGAGGAGATAGGCAAGACTGGCCTCTAGTGGTACTATCTTAGAAATGCAGACATACGGTCCTCATTGCTGAGAAAGGGTTCAAAGTAGTGAAAATTAAAACTACATGACAGCTTTATGTAAGAACAAAGAACATCTGACAATTACGGGAAACTTCAAATCTGAATTCTTGCCATATAAGCTCTCTCAAAGTTCTGAAACTGAGATATATAGAGATATAGAGATAGAGGTAGACAGAGAGATATATTTTTTAAAGATGAGCTTAAAGCAGTATTTTCCAAAAGCCACCTTCAAAATTCTGAGATCTCATGCTATGCCCACATATCTATACATGTTTGTTGATGTAGTATGTTTTCTGTCTCTTGGAATACTGCCTTCTTTTGTAAAATGATAAAGTGTACTGTGGCTCTTTTTTGCTTATTCATATGGATTTAATATTCCAACTTTTCAAATTAATGAGTTGGCAGTCTTATTTCAATTCTCACATTTTCTTTCATAATTGTACTTTCTCCTCACACCAAAATTTTGAAAATATTTGATCTCTATTCATGTGAAAAGTTTCCTTCATTGTATTTTATGTCCCTTAACATTCACCAAAAGCCACCAAGAAGTGATAACGACAATAGCAGATAATTGTGAACAACATCCTATTGTTAGTAAACTGAAATAAAGACCATTGTAACAAAATTCTTCTAGATGTGGAGTCTAGGGAAAAGTCATTTGTCTCTATCAATGAACTGGTTAATCAACTTCCTATATAGACACTGAAGTCTATTTAATACATCTGAGTATTTTTTTGTTCCTCCAGCTTTGCTGACATACAATGGATTTTTTCAGTTTACATTGTGGATTTTTATAATTTAAAAAAGACTTATAAATTTGCATTCCTGTTAGGTGCATTTTATATATTTTAAATATCTTAAATTTGGTGCTTCCCTGATGGCTCAGATGTTAAAGAATCCTCCTGCAATGCAGGAGATATAGCTTTGATCCCCGGATTGGGAAGATTCCCTGGAGGAGGGCATGACTACCCACTCCACCATTCTTGCCTGAAGAATCCCCGTGGACAGAGGAGCCTGGCGGGCTGCAGTCCATGGGGTCAGACACGACTGACTAAGCACGCACACAGCACTGAAGCTGTGAAGTCTATTTCATGGTTGCTTTGTTGTTGTTGTTTAATATAAATTTCTTAACTATCCGAAATATTTTTTTTATAAATAGTTCTGTGTAAAGTCAGATGAATAGAAAACATTTCTTCAAACACAATACATATTCTGTGTAGAAAATATGTGTTCATTTAATTTCCCAAATCAGGACCTCTGTTCCACTTCAAAATTCTCAACTATTATTGGACTATATGAACCTTCCTTTTTCACCATGCCTCATTTTTCCCATCATAACTTTCATGTGCTGACAAGAAATTAGCATAATTAGATGTGCTGGTGATTATGTAATCATTTCAACATAAAAGTAAAAGTGAAAAGTGTATTCTGAACGTAGATCAAAAGACACACCACTCAGCCCCAACCAACTCTCTGCCATCGCATCAAATGGGTTGTGTACAGCCGCATTTTGAGATGAGGCATTGATTCCTAGATGGAAAAGAATCTGCTTGCAATGCAGGAGACCCGAGTTCAATGCCTGGGTTGGGAAGATCCCCTGGAGGAGGAAATAAAACCCACTCCAGTATTCTTGTCTGGAGAAGTCCATGGACTGAAGAGCCTGGCAGGCTACAGTCCACAGGGTCACAAAGAGTTGGACATGACGACGCGACTAACATTTCCTTTAAAACAAGTTTTCATACTGATATAGAGATGTTTGGGTATGAGAGCTAAAAGAGGTTAAAATAAGGGCAAAGGCCATACATTTTTTTTTTTTAACAGCACACTAAATAGATCAGCACTCAAGTAACAGCCCTTCTAGAAAGTAAATTTATGTGCAGTTCAAGCACTTGAAACAATAATTTATTCGTCAGTATCACTTTCTCTGTCTATTCTTCATGAAATAGCATTGTGATATTTTGCAGTGGGATGTGATTGTGCAACCTGATATTACTTGTGTGTGCAGATAAAAGAGGAATGATTGTATTCTTATTCTTTTGCATACTATGAATTTAAATTTCAATTAAGTCAGGTTAGATATTCTGTTCTATGCCATCTTTATTTAACATTAGTCGTGATTAGTGTCTAATTTCGATTGCTATTGATATCAGCTTTATACCCTCCCATCTGTGACTACAAAGTCAAGCTAGTCACACATTAACTTTTTTTTTTTTGTATTTTGAGTTTACAGGGATTAAAATCTCTTAATTAAATCTCTTAAAAATTAAGTGTGAAGTGTTTCAAATTAAGAAATATTAAAGCACAATCTTGTATGTTGAAGCTTATAGCTCGTAAAAGTTTTAAGCTACCTTTAAGTTGTGTCTTATTTTCCTCTTAAAATGAGTGAATAAAAGATTTTCTAGGTACCTTAAATTCTATGCTAATATCTGAAACAACCATTTACAAGATATTTATATTAATTGATTTGAGCAAATAGATTTTAATCATGAACCCAATGTATAGTGCTTAAAACCTAATTGTATAAAAATACAAAGCTTCCCTGCAAACCTTCATTCTTCCTCATTTTTTTCCCCTGTGTTTTCTTTGCAGCCTACTGGATCTCGGGCATCCGTTGACTCTAAGACACTTTCCTTACTGCTCTTCCTTATCTCTCCCACATTTGTTTGGTTCCAGTGTCACTGCCTCAGTTTAGAGCCTTGTTATCTCTCACTTTTCTGCCTGCAGCATCCTCCTAGATGGCATATCTGATTAGCAAATTTACTCTTCACAGCTAAATCAACTTGTCTCAAATGTAAATTTAGTCAGTGTACTCCATGTCTCCCCATTGCTTAGTGATAGAGTCATGTTTGTGAAAATAGAATAAGATAGCTATTGATTCCTTCTGGGTAATTATGCTTACTTTGATTTTGAGAGCATAATGGCCAAATTCTCAAAGTTATTGAAGCAATGCCATAAGCCAAAGGATGTAGGAAGTAAATAGGGAAGTAGCTATTGATATTAATTAGATTTTGACTACTTCCAAGAAACCAGTGCAGATATTATATAAATATCATTATAATTAACAGCATTTAGACTAGACATTTGTATATTATAAAAAAATTGTTCAAATCCCTGGTTGCCCCTCTTTCTGTGTAAGGCAGCAGACAGATTGCTGGTAGGCAGGAGACTGGGTGATTGACTCTTAACTAGCTGACAAGTCCCTTCCCTTTTGACTGCCTTAGTTTCTACATTTGTCAAATGGGGATAATAATGCCTAATGGAGAAAGTGAGAAAGATATATCATATCACTATGAATCTAGTAAAAACTGGAATCATAATCATTTAATGCTGGCGGTGTGTTTTCAGATATTTCAGGCCTTTTGATTGTCACGAAAAGGTCGTCAAAATTTTATCAGATGCTAGTGCTCTGTACTTAATTACTCAATTGTGTCTGACTCTTTGAGACCCCCATAGATTGTATGTAGCCCATGGGGGTCTTCTGTCCATGAGATTTTCCCAGAAAGAATTCTGGAGTAGGTTGTCATTTCCCCCTGCAGGGGATCTTCTGGAACCCAGGGATCAAACCTATTTCCCCCTCATTGCAGGCAGATTCTTTACCCCAGAACCACCAGGGAAGCCCCATCAGATGCTAGGCACCTTTTAAATATTTTGTAACTCTCTCATTGGGCTTCCCATGTGGCTCAACTGGTAAAGAATATGCCTGCAATGCAGGAGACCTGGGTTCGATCCCTAGGTTGGGAAGATTCCCTGGAAAAGGGAAAGGGTCCCCACTCCAGTATTCTGGCCTGGAGAATATAGGCCTGGAGAATATTTTGGCCTGCACTATATAGCCCATGCGATCACAAAGAGTTGGACTAGCTCATTGCAAAATGAAAGTAACAGATAATACAATTTCAATCCACATAAAACTTTTATAATCAGTATATATGAGATTTTATATTAATATATAAGATCTATAATAAAAGGCATATTATTCAAAAGTTTACAGTTACTGAAATTATTAAAGAAGTAATATAAAATAAGAGGCAGTTTCCTAATAAAACACATTTAAAATAATTGATGGCCTTGTACAAAAAAGGGGAGGGGCTCAGTGTAGATCTTTGACTGAAATAAATATGATTATATGTGTCTATATGTGTACATACACATACTGTAGTATAGGTACATGTTTAATACCTATATAGTAGGAAGTTATCAAACAGATTTCTTGATCTGCAAATACCTTAAATTGGTAAATATTTCTACTTAACTAAATTATTGCTAGTAGCTTTGACATCAAGATTTCCAAGACAGCAAAGAATGAGTTCCATAATATTTTTCAGTTTATACCAGTTATTTGAAATTTAGATCATTCATATAATTTAAAACTGGGAAACTTTGAAATTTAGGCTATTTATTGACTCATTTAATCATTTTGTTGTTTTCTGCAACGCTATTAACCTAGAATTTAGATGCAATTTCCCATATTATATACAGAAGAACATCATCTCCACTAGAAACTATCAAATTGTCATATACCACTTATGTTTTAATATGAACTTTGTTTCATTTAGGAAAAAGAAAAAAGAACTTTTTTGGTGTGTCTTAGTTTGTGAGAAACTGTGGGTGGTAGTTAAAAAGATGGTTAGAAAATTATCCCCTAAAGACATTTTAGGTTAAACAACATTCAGAAAGAGATTGGAACTAACCCAAAGGTATTGGAATGAAGGGGTGATGTGGGTGGTAAAGGTGGCTTGTGGCTAGAAACTAATTAGCATTGAATAAATTACTAATCAAATTTCCTTTTTCAAATATAGATATGATTTATTCCAGGGAGGGTCTTAGTATAATTGACCTAAATATTGACCTATTTTTGCTATCTTTTCTGCTATTAAATAAAAGACTTCTGATAATTGGAAGTTTGTCAAGCGACTTTTCTAAGATTAATTTATTAACAAATTTATGTTTTTGTTAATAATATATGACAAATCTATAAAATTTTTCAAAATACTGTCTAAATTTTTGTTTATGATAGTTTTGAGTTAGTATATTTTATTTGTGATAATTGAGTGATTTGGGGCTTCCCTGGTAGCTCAACTGGTAAGGAATCCACCTGCAATGCAGGAGCCTCTGGTTCGATTCCTGGATCAGAAAGATCCCCTGGAGAAGGGATGGGCTACCCTCTCCAGTATTCATGGGCTTCCGTGGTGGCTCAGATGGTAAAGAATATGCCTGCAACAGCTGAAGACTTGGGTTTGATCCCTGGGTTGGGAAGACCCCCTGGAGGAGGGCATGGCAACCCACTCCAGTATTCTTGCCTGGAGAATCCCCATGGACGCAATCCCATAGGGTTGCAAAGAGTTGGACACGACTGAGCAACTAAGCAAAACACAGTACTTGTAAGTATTTTAGAAAAAGATTTGGCAAATGCTAAGTGCTCAGAATGTTAGTTATTATTACTTACATGTAGATTCATTCCAATACATAAAGGTGTATTTTTCTATACATATAAATTTTTAAAAAGTGGTATATTACATATCCAAAAGGTTTCAGGATTTTTTGCTCTTACATGTTGAGACTAGTCTCAACTTTATTGAACTTCATTGAACTTTAATTATCATTATATGAAATATTTCCACTGATTGCTTTTTAAATTATTTCTTTTCACACTGCTTGTTAGAAACATGTCTGCTCTTCTACAATAATTTTCTGTATATTCTTTCAAAATATTTTCACTGCATTCTTTCATTCATTAGACCAACAAACAAAAGTGATTCTGTATTGAATACTAGGTCTGTGAACAAATATTTATAACATCCCTTTTAGGAAATAAGCAGAATGAAGCATATAAGTAAAAATAATTATCTCTGGTCATAATTACTAAGCAGATATATATAAGAATTAGAGCAAATCCTTCCTGAATAAGTCAGAATTTCTTCAAGGAAAAGGAAAGTTCTTATGAGTAAGTAGGAATTTATCAAGCAGAAGAAGGAAGTGGTATGAATAGGAAGAAAGCATGTTTCAAGAATTCTGGTCACTTAAAGAGTATATTTTTTCTTTTATATTTGCAGCAGAATCACAAACAATCATTTGTAAACTACTTTTCCTTTAAGAAGGCTTTGGAATTGAACTCTGTAACACTTGAGAGCTTGTCCAACAATCCTCAGAGAAGAATAAACTTGCTTACATGTGGAAAAGCTGGACTATCATGCTTTTATTTCCCAGTGATTTGATAATTACCTTTACAATTTTGAGACAAAAATGGAGACAAATAAAGACACTGTTAGGCACTGAAAATGTTTAGTGAGCTTCATGAGTATTTAGGCTTCAAAGAAATGTAAATTGAAGGTTTTAAGGTAGTCTGGTTAAGATTAATTTTAAAACCATGGTATTTAATTTGCAGTAGTTATTTCAGAGTCCCTCAATAATATTTTGAGAAAAAAATAAACAGAATTAAATAAAATTAAACAAAGTATGAGAGGTAATAATGAGCTAGAAATAATGATTAGATAAACAAATGAATCAAAAAGTTGTTCAAGCAGGTGATAAATGATTGACTTAGTAAGCTTGGTAAACAGACTTTTTAAGACCTCTTATTACAAAGGTGTATGAAAGTACCGTCTTAGTCAACTTGTGCTGCAATAACAAAATACCATAGACAGGGGTGCTGGCTTAAACAGCAGAAACCTATTTTCTCACAGTCTTGAATCTAGAAGTTCAAAATCAGGATGCTAACATGGTCAGGTTCGGGAAAGCTCTCTTACTGATTGGCAAGTAGCTGCCTTTTTCTCTGTGTCTTCACCTGGCAGAGAGTGAGAGGACATCCAACATGCCCATTCCACCTTTCTGAGTGCATGCAAACCTAATTAATTCCCAGTGGTTCATTGCCAGACACAACCACATTAGGGGAAGGGCTTTACCATATGAATTTGAGTGTGACACAGTTCAGTCCATAGCAAGCACTTAGAGTAGGATTATCAGCATGTGAGCTGGTTACCTCGAGAAGTCTTTGGACTCAAGATGGAGAACTAGTAGAGTGAATTAGATCACAGCTGTGTTGCAAAGTCATTTCTCTACCTTCTCTGGGCTTATTACCTTATTTGTAAAATAAAGGAAATAATGATACCTATTGAAAAAGAAAATGCTTAGGATGGTAAGAAATGAAGTGCTTAGGTGTTTAGATAGTGCCTGGAATATAGGGAATGCTGGATAAATGTTTGTATTTTTTTTTCCCCTATATGTTAGCAAAAGTAATTAAAACACATGCCTAAAATTTATGAGAACTTTAACTAGAACACTTTCAAAGTCTTTACCAACTTAAGAGATTCCTTGGCAGTCTGAACCTGAATGTCTCTTATACCACAGAAACAACCATTATAAAAGCTCTGACATGTCTCAGGTTTGTGTGGCTTTACAGATTTGGGACTTCCTTTCATTAAATCTCCATTCATTTAGTCAACCAATTTTGTACAAGCAGTTTTTGAAAATCATGATTAGATATTTACTAGATTTTTATTGAAGTTAAAATATAAGCACAACAACTGTTTATAATAGCCAGGACATGGAAGCAACCTAGATGCCCATCAACAGATGAATGGATAAAGAAGCTGTGGTACATATACACCATGGAATATTACTCAGCTGTTAAAAAGAATTCATTTGAACCAGTTCTAATGAGATGGATGAAACTGGAGCCCATTATACAGAGTGAAGTAAGCCAGAAAGATAAAGAACATTACAGCATATTAACACATATATATGGAATTTAGAAAGATGGTAATGATAACCCTATATGCAAAACAGAAAAAGAGACACAGAAGTACAGAACAGACTTTTGAACCCTGTGGGAGAAGGTGAGGGTGGGATGTTGCGAAAGAACAGCATGTATACTATCTATGGTGAAACAGGTCACCAGCCCAGGTGGGATGCATGAGACAAGTGCTCGGGCCTGGTGCACTGGGAAGACCCAGAGGAATCGGATGGAGAGGGAGGGGGGAGGGGGGATCGGGATGGGGAGTACATGTAAATCTATTGCTGATTCATGTCAATGTATGACAAAACCCACTGAAAAAATAAATGAATTAATTAAAAAAAAAAAAAGATAGAAACTAATGTCAAAAAAAAAATATATTAAATTGCTAAATTTAAGAAAGTTTAAAAAAAAAAAAGAAGAACACTAGTCACACTGGATTGCAGGCTCATCCTACTCCAATGTGAACTCATCTTGCTTAACTAATTACCTGTGCAATGAATATCTCCTAAAGCAGTCACATTCTAAGCAACCACGGGTTGGAGCTTCAACACATAAATGGGGGTGAGAGAACACTATTCAATCCATAACAAGGTGTAAGAGCACTACTATGTAATAACAGAGAGCAAAGAAAAAATAAAACTTGAACAGAGTGATCTCTCCTGCAAGAAAGATGGGAGTGGGGGAGACCTCCTCTGACTGCCTTATTGTTGTTCAAAAAAAAAAAAAAAATAAGCACAACAGTATATCAGCTAATTTATAAGTATAAAGTTTAACAGTATAAAGCTAATTTAACCTGATTCACAAAGTTGTGTTTAGAACTGAACTTTTAAGTTAAGGATTCCTTTCTAGAAATGGCTTTTCTGCAGAAGCAATAGTGAGGTGCCAACATAGAAAGTTAAAACAGTATTTTTGCATATCTCAAATGATTTAAGTATCATCATACAAAGAGTAAAAAATATATAAAAAGCATTAAAGATACAGTAGAAACTGAGAAAGGACTACATATCACAATCATTCCAGAGGACTGAACCTAAATTTTTAAGGATGTCATTAGAATTATAAATAAAAATGTTTATGTTTTAATAGTCATTAAAATGTGGAAGTAAATGAGACATAATATAAACTTTTAAATAATACTTTAAGTGAGAACAAAATATTTTGAAATGGGTAATATTTCAATTATTTCCATATATTAAGAATCCCATGAAATCAATGTGTGTGTTTTTTTTTTCCCCAACCACAGACATTTATTTTAATTAAGTTCTTTAAGATTCCACCTTTCTTAAAGCGCTCCAGGAATCAGATGAGGCTCTATGGGCTAACACCATCTTTATCAAGTACTGGCAAAGGTTATAGCTGGGGAAGCCTTGGTTTGTTGAATGAAAGAGGTATCACAGAACTGAGTAACTGATAATATTTAGATCTTGAATTAAGTTAGGTGTTGATCTGCTTCTAGCCAATTGATCTCTTGGAATAAGTGAGCTGTGCAATAAGATTTTAGTTCTTCTATAATTTTTTCTTGCATTTCTATAGATCTCACACATTCTTAATTTGTTTTATAAATCACTCTCTTTTTTTCCTTTGGAATAAGCCAATGTGTATAAGGGAAACCAAAAGGAAATTAATAAGTGTAAAATAGCTTGGTTTTAAGCTTTGGTGCACATTTTGAAGACATTTTCACAGAACATATTGCTCTAAGGTTAGGGTTAAAGCAAAATTTTCCATTAGGGTAATGAGCTGAGCCTTATGATCTTGTAACATGACTACAAAAATATACACCTTATTTATTCCACAGGGCTATTGTAAAAATTAGATAAGAAAATTTATGTGTAAAAGCTGTTGGTAAACATTTAGCCATGTGAACATAAATGTTGCCATTCATTTAATGGATATGATACTACTTAGTGAAGCCTAGTTATGTTTCTTCTAGGAATTTTGCTCTACAGCGTAATGTGTGATTTTGTTTACTGGGGAGCCACCGCTAATTAAAGTGTGGTTGATGTTCATGCTGTTCACATTTGTCCAGTTTTTTTACCCATCATCTACTGACGGTAATTCATGAACATTTAAAATGTACAGCAACAGTCTGCTATAGCTTGGCCTGTCTCACATCCCTCTAGCTCACGCTGGGCTTTCACAATGCAGCCTGCTGAGACAAAACAGTTTCACAGTTTTCCTAGGGTGAATTACTTTCCATTTATTCAGGATAAACCGAATACTAATCAATTCATAGAAAAAGCCTAGTCTTTTTAAAAAAATGATAAGGCACACAGAATTTCTATGTGAAATCAAATGTATTTTTTTTATTTTCTACGTAAAATCAAATGAAAATATGAATGAAAATAAGATAAAAGGATAATTACAAACACAATATTTCATAACAAAACTATTTTCCGTTTAGATTTCATTAGAAAAGATGACATGAAAAATAAGTACAGTTACAAAATCTCCAAAAAATTGTATTGGAGTATAGTTGATTTACAATGTTGTGTTAGTTTCTGATATACAGTAAAGTGAATCAGTTATATCTGAGAATAAAAATCATTTTTGGAAGTACAAATAATTAAAATAAGGCAAATATAATTATTTCAAAACTACATATATTAATAAAGCTAGAAGAAGTACAGGTATATCTCCCAATGTAGCTAAAAGCTACAATGTGACTAAAGCTTTGGCTTTAGTAAATAACATTTTAAAAATCTAAATGCAGGGTCATTTTGAAAATCCAGTGTTAAGCATTATCTCTGAATAATTATTTCATTACAAAAGGGAAAATTTACCCAGGACACTGTAGCAGGAAAGTACCCCAAAATAGTCTGTCTTCACAATCTTGTTTATACACCTAATGGTTTTCCATAACATCAGGAATTAACTTTCAGCTTTTATATAGTCAATGTGAGTGGCCCTGTGAAAGTTAGGAAGTTTGCCACATGGACATTCCAGTATATGGGAAGCAGAATGAAGAATGGATAGCACATGGGATTCACTGTAATAAAATGATTTTGGTACTATACAAGTGAAATCCTAGTCTTATATCAGCCAATCTTGCTGAGATTTAGTTTTCTAATCTATAAAATGAGCATAGTAATACTTATCTCACTGGGAATCTGTAAGGACTAAAAATGTTTCTTTTATAAAGTAGCTGAGATAGTGCCTGGAAAAAATGTGTTGTCAATAGAAGATAGTGGTGATTACCTCTGGAAAAAGAATGCTCGACATAAACTGAGGCCAGATGTCAAAAATAAGAGAATTTAGATCTTACTGTCTTAGGAAAATTGCTCTGATACAACTTGCACTGAACATCTATTAAAGTAAGATGACAATATTGAAATTACTTATGAGTCACAATAAATAGTCATCTTCTCTGATCCTTGAAATTGCACATCTGCTTTCCTGGCTTTTCCTTCAAATGGCTGCCCCTATTCCATGAGTTTCTTTGCCTTTCATGAAGTGCCTATTCTGAGAAATCTCTACAATGACAACAAGAAATAACATGCCTGAAAAACTGTGTGAATTGATCTAAATTTAATGGTAAAATTTTAAGAGTCGGTAATTTGGAAAATCTAAAGCTGCCTCATTTCAGAAATAAAATACGTCCTAGTAAATAATGCACCCTTCACCTATTGTGATTTCTTCAAAATAGGACTAAAAACACAAATTCAGATAACAGAAAGATACAAATGTGTTAAAAATCTGACCACTCTGATGGTACATAGAAAAAAAATTATTCTAAATCTCTGATGTTTTAATTTCTCTAGCGCTGGAAGGTGACCTAGCGCTGGAAGGTGTGGTTAAGGATGCTGAGATGATGTCTAAAAAGCATGTTTGCTAGTTGATTGGAGGGAGAATGCTTACCCTACATTGACAGTTAAGTTTATGATACCAGTGTTGCAAGAGGAAAGACTGCAAGCAAGCAGCAATAAGAGCCAGCAGATCTGCATTAACATTTTATATGTTGAATTTAATAATGTATTCTTCATGCTAAATAACTTTCTGAAACTTATTTCATCTGATTTGAGATGTGATTTGAGAACTGCCAATATGTTAGGCAATCTGCTGCAAAATTGTCTCTTTTCATCTAAGTACCTCTGCATCATCTTTAGCTGTACTGTGTACTGATTTTTTTTTTTTTTAAATGCAGCCCTACTCAGCAAATCAGAGAGCTTAAACTTATGTTTCCAGTAGCAACAGTATGCTAGAGGGATTACTTTAGCTACATTTGAGGCCAAAGGAAAGGTAAATGTCAGCATTAGGGCAGACACTATGCTATGTGCAAATAGTGCACCTGCACAAAGAACCAATTAGATTAGACTGTAAAAGCAGAACATGGAAATTTAGGGGCTTCCCAGGTGGCGCTAGTGGTAAAGACCCTGCACCAACGCAGGAGACTGGAGTTCAGAAATGCTTTTGTGTGTCAGTGCATGGGTGCATGTGTGTGTAGGAGGTATGTAATGAATGTTTCTTTTTAATTACTTACTGTTTCATTTCCATAACTGCCCAGAAGTGAAAGCTGCAACGTCATTTGGAAGCTCCCATGTACCCCGAGTTTTCCTGCCATAATATATGAGTTCTTGATTCTAAAAGCTGGATTGTTGAGATGAAATGGCTTTGAGTTGAATCATTTCATTCTGGAAAGTAGTTGTGGTCCAGTTGAAAGCATAATAAAGTCCCTGAATTGGGAAGGTGCCCTGGAGGAGAGCATGGGTAATTGTTGCCTGGAGAATCCCATGGACAGAGGAGCCTGGCAGGCTACGGTCTATAGGGTAGCAAAGTGTCAGACTTAGCACGGACCAGGCACCAGTGGGAGGTAAGTGCCCATCTGGTGGGATTTCCAGTCTTGGAAATGCCTGTCTGTTCCACCTACTGCTGGTTGATGCATTAAATACCTCACTGGTAAAAGTTCATTCTTTTTAGTCTTATGTTCCCAAAAATGCTATCCTATTAAGTACAAACACCTCAGTCAGTCAGTCAGTCAGGGAGGGTTAAAAGGCTATAAATTATATTAGACACAATTTAGTATGAACGGGCTCATCAGATCTGGTTCTGAGAGGTTTTGATTAGGGAAGCAGTAAGGAATATCATAAATAAGAGAAATGTGTTTGTGTCAGTGCATGGGTGCACGTGTGTGTAGAAGGTATGTAATGAATGTTTCTTTTTAATTACTTACTGTTTTGTTTCCATAACTGCCCAGAAGTGAAAGCTGCAACCTTATTTGGGAGCTCCCATGTACCCCAAGTTTTCCTGCCATAATATATGAGTTCTTGATTCTAAAAGCTGGATTGTTGAGATGAAATGGCTTTGAGTTGAATCATTTCATTCTGGAAAGTAGTTGTGGTCCAGTTGAAAGCATAATAAAGTAATAGCCAGTTATAGTATTGCTTCACTGCAGGACCATTTAACTGGAACCAATCTATGATCATGCTTCTGCCACGTGACTTCCACATTGCAAAATCGCTCCTCCTTAAGAGCCAGGACCATGTGCTTTGACCATATCCTATGCTGGTCTGCCACTGGTCTGGATCCTTGGCTGAACTTGGTGTATCAACATGACAATAACATCTGAACATACACATTGAAAATATAAAGAATAATTTTTAACATTGACATATATTTGTAATTTTATCTTTGCTTCTGTTAAAAAAAACATGTTAAATTATTTTTAAATGCATTGCAGCTATTTAAAAAATAAAAACAAGAACAATTATAATTGTCAGGAAAATCCTGACCAAATTATATAAAACTTAGTGGCATTAAGGTGAATATTAAGAAGGAGTAAGGCCATAAAGTTGAATGCACATTACTGTAAGAAGTGAATAAAATGTAGAAATGGAAATAAACAGCATATTTAAAGGCAAATGTCAGGAGGTTAACCTGGGTTCAAGAACAGGATTAGAAAATATGAGTGTTACTCCAAGGCTAGGGATAAGAAAAAAAAGAAACAAGGCACAAAGTATATCTTATGAGATAGTGTCATAAACGGTTATTTAAGAACAGACTCATGAAGTGTATGTTTTGTTTAGATAAGAGTAAATTTGACATGAAGCTATTAGCTTTGTGGTCACTGAAAGTTCACATAAAAAGGAGCCTTTCTGTAAAGCTTACAGAATCCAGGTTAAAACACTTTTAGAATAGGTAGAGTCAACCAGAGAACTGGAAATTTACCTAGGGAAATATATTTTGCTAGTTACATCTGTACTGAAGTAGCCTTTGACATATCCCCAAAGACCACGATTTAGTACAAAAAATAATTGGTCATAAATATCAAGGAGTGAAGTCTCAAGGCAACAAGTATAGAAGCTCTAAGAAGGTAAATGTTTCATTGTGCTTGACCGCAGTGAACTCACTACTTAAATAATTCAAATAATCAGATTGAAAGCAAGAAAATCACTAGGACAGGTAAATGGACTAGAAAAATAAACACATGGTATGTTAGAGTGAATTGAAAGAATATTTGAAAGAAAAACTTGCAAAGAAAACAATTTTATTTACTGGGCCCTGTGACAATAAAACAGCTAATTATACAAATTCCATTTTAAGTAAGAATGAAAAAATTCAGAAATGTTGCAGACTTAAAAGGAATGTGTCAGGGAAAGAAATAAAGGAAAAACACTGAGGCAAAAAAATGGGTGAAAAGGTCTGGAGGGTAGGTGATAAGGAATTATTTGCTAATCACAAAAAGAATAAACGTTATGAAGTAGAAACTTGCCTGTTGACAAAGAGTCCTAAAAGGAAGCTAAAGTAATTGGTCTTCAACAAAAATAAATTTAATGTTAACTGAAATATTTTCATACTTAAACAAAAGAGAGCTAGGAAGAACTTTTGAGTTGCACTATGACCAATATTTTTTAGTGAATATCAAATTGAAGTATTTGGGGATTCAAATTTTGTTTTGCTTGCAATGTTGTTTCTGGTGAGTTAGTTGATTGGTATTTTGGAGTTCTTAATCTAGGATGATTCTGACTTTACCTTTTGGGAGGAAAACATGAGTTCACTTCAAAGCAGTAGCACTGGTTTTGCCTAGTAATACTTTAGTGTAAATCACTTACCTGAAAATTAACAGGGACAGTGGGACACTTGCCCCTGCTTTTCTAGTTTAGAGATTTTGAGTCTGTTACTCATCTGAGCAGTCAGATATTTTGCTTTGCCTTTAATTCCAATGAAACTAAACCTTTCCTGATGCTAAAATTCTGTGCACCATACAAATCTGCAAAAATTGAAGATGATCCATTTTTTTTTTAATGTATGTACTTTTGGAAGTCTGGACAAGTAGGAGTGTATTTAAAATGCAAATATTTTACATTCTGAGACTGTAGTTTAAATGTAATTGCATTGCATTAAAATACAGTTGGGTTTATCGTGTGATATAAATTTGGTTTATTTCTTACAGATTTTTGGTGACTAGGATTTTGTTTTGATCTTGTAGTATATACAGAAATCTTGCAACCATCTCTTATAATTTGTGAGGCTTTAGCAGCAACATTTGTAAACACAAGGGGATGTTTTCACTTTTTAGTAGGGGAAGAGCAGATGGTTGGAATTAAGGGAATCACTCCTTCGTGTTTAATAATGCAGCAGGGAAGGCAGTGGCAAGCTAACTTTTCACCAAGAGAGAATAATTTTTCAGAGCATCAGCTGCATCTTTTTTAGCTAGAATAGAGCTCCTTCAGATGTGTACCATCTGCATGGGAGTGAGTCACACCAAAAGATCTAATAATACTTGTAAAGTACACTTTGTTCCCAATGAATTCTATACAGAGGAAATAATCTCTGTATTTGATGGAAAGGAATGGTGAGGAGAAATGTGCATCTAAGTAGAGGACTTTTGGATAGTAAATTCAATAAGACAATAGAAAAGGTATAGACAAAGCAATAAAATATACAGGAAATCAAGTTTTTAAAGAAGTTAGGTAATGTTTTGGATCTATTGCAACATATATTATAGAAAAAATCAATAGAGAAAAATGATTTTAAGAGATGTTGTTTAAATATAGTTTAAAATATGTTTCAAGTCATCCAAAAACATTTTTTTAGAACAGAGTAAATTTATAGTATGACTAAAAGTATAAATTAATTGTACATTGAATATGACAGAATAGAAAACAAAATATTAGTAAACTATATTATTATGTAATACAAATACAAATACAAGAGACAATTATAAAGGGTTTTTAATGATCATAGATGTTTACCGTAATTGATCTTCATTACAAAGAATTTGATAAACTAAAGATCAAGTGAGTCTTTCAACACCTACAGTTTCACATCCCCTACTAAGAAACATGCAGCAAAATTGAGCCATTTAATGACTGACTCAGTTTAGTTGTTCAATATCAGATTCTAAGAAAGTTACTTTCAAACCATCATTGATATGAATAGAATAAAAAATCTATAACCACAAAATCAGTAACCAAACAGATATTTGTTCTGAAGGAATCACAAATTGGAGGATGGAATTTAACTCTTTCATAGTTTTGGATCAGCAATACTTTTATATTGAGGTCTTCATATAAAAAATAAAAGGCATGTGTTGTGGGGAGTTTGATAGTGTCATAGCCATGTATTTAGGAATGACTATAATTAGAGAAACTATCTTAATAAGAATTTGAAAAGTCCTACATTTGAAAAGGACTTCATATAGCCTGTACTCCATCTGCTTGCAATTGCTTTACCAGTGGCCAGTGTCATACAGTGCCTTGGCTTGAAAGAATTTTTTTTCCTATCATTTGAACATAGCTCTTACATTTTTCAGGGCTGTATCTCAATATACAGACTAAGCTTAACTTTTTAAATGTAACATTCTCTTTGTTTGAAAGTGTAGACAGTGGAATAAAAAGAAAATTAAAATCAGCATCCTTTTTCCCTCTTAACAGTCCTGCCAACTGAAATTCCAGAGCCTTAGTTCTTTATCTATAAAATGAACAGAGTGGATCAGATGCTTATTAATATATTAATCATTTAAAAATGTAATACATAGATTTATTCTTGGCCTTTGTGAGGGGTTTCTATAGAATCATAGATCAGTTGGTATAAACAAAGGAATTGTTCAAAGTGATCTACAGATTAAAACGTGAGAGGCATTTTGCACAAACAGAATATACAACTGCACATATATAAGATTGTGGGTGCTATTGTAATTAATAAAATAAAAATTAAATGGTTTCTAGAATATCTGATTTAAAAATGAACTAATTTAGATATCTCTCAAATTTATGATGTTCAGATAAGGATTTGTATACCCTAAAAGGCTTTGAATCTTTACATTATGAAGAGCTAAGCAGTAAGGAATCAAATGAGAGAATTTATATCATCTATTAACTGGGTCAAGGACTCTTTCCAATACTTGAAATAATTCTCACTGTCACCCCTTTCCTAATACGAACAGAGGGAAGCACAACCACAATAGAGATTTATTTCTGTTAATCATTAGACAAATTAATATAGGTTAATTGAAGATTAACACTGGAGTTGTATCAGCCAAATGGAGTGAAGGGAAAAAAAGGTAAAGCAGATTATAGTTAAATATCCGAAGGCTCTATTTCAAATCCTGGCTATAACCGGTTACCTGTTTGTTCTTGTAAATTCAGAAAAATGGTAATTATAGTATCAGACTTCTCAGCTCTGTTCTTTAAAATATACCACCTTTGAAATATTTTCATTATTAACCTAAAAACAGTAGAAAGGTAATTACAAATTGCATAAAAATTTCACAGATACATAAAGATCTTTCATTTGTCCAGCTCAAAGGTTCATAATGTTAGCATATAAGTTTTTGTCTTGAACAAAATTAGGAATAATAAAATATGAAAATTCTAAGAATAATTAAGCAAAATGATTTAATTTATTTACTTAAATGAACATGTAGAAATAGAACTCATAAGAAATTCTTTTTAAATATGATGATTATATTTTTCAAACTTTGAAATGGAGGCAGTAGGGAGTTGTTTTGTTGCTCAAAAGTGACTGGCAGGATTGTGAATTAATAAAATTAGGAACATTTTCAAAAATCATAAAGAAACCATAAGAACCAATTGTGTGAGTGTGTGTGTGGTTGCGCTAAAAAAAAATATATGTTAAAGAGATAATATATTTTTGTATAAAGAAGATAGGTGTAGGTATAAGCAATATGTTTCTAGAAATGCAAAATAATAGAGATCATAGAATATTACAAGTTATTCTGTGATTAGGGAGATATTTTGTGTTTTCATAAACAAGGTCTATTAAAAAAAAAAGTTTGCCTCATAAAATGCAGTGACAAAGAGCCTAGACTTTAAATTCTGTTGTATTTGAAATATTATAACCTGCGGCTGTGGGTTCATACATTAGCCATGCTTAAAGTATGCTTGTTACTACTTGGCACCGTCAGTTTTAATGCAGCTTTTGTTGGCTTTAAACACTGAAACAAATAGAAAACAATCAGGCTTTAGTGACTTGGAACCTGGATAGCAGCCCAGCTTTCATTTATTAGGACCCTGGGAAAATAAATTTAAAAGGGGAAAATTTTCAACTCTGCTTTCGGGTTACATTTAACAAGTACTTCTCCCAAGGATTTCCAAGCCTTTTTTACTTCTATTCATTCTGCTGATTGATAATATAAACTATAGTAGGAACTAATGCATTTAAGAACTGAAGTGTCTGTTCGTATCATTCTTGGGATTGAATAGAACAGCAGTATTTATAGATGACTTATAAGTCATACAGATTTATCTATTAGTGTAGCAGCTGCAGCTAGATAGGATGGTATGTGCGCTAATGTTCACCTTCAGACATCTTTGTGTTTTTAATAGTATATTCACTGATCCACTTTGTCCACAGAAAATTATTCTGAGAATCCTACTATTGTGCAGTTGAAGGACATAGACTGGCAAGCAGTATATTAGACTATACAGAATTATTTCCATAGTTCTATCAATATTTGGCATATCCTTAATCTCACCACTTTGTGAGCAGTCTTTCAGTGAATAGCTTGTGAGAAATTAGTCACACTGGGAATATAATTGTAAATGATTGACTACCATGCATAGTATTACATGGGCTTCCCAGGTGGCGCTGGTGGTAAAGAGACTGCCTGCCAATATAGGACACATAAGAACACGGTTTCGATCCCTGAGTCAGGAAGATCCCCTGGAGAAGGGCATGCATCGCATTCTAGTTTTCTTGCCTGGAGAATCCCATGGACAGAGGAGCCTGGCCGGCTATAGTCCATAGGGTCGCAGAGTCGGACATGGCCGAAGAGACTTAGGACGCATGCGCTCACACACGTAGTGGTATATAGTATTCCTCTAAGGTGGATGAGAACCGTAAGAACTGTCCTGTCGTAAAAGCTTCAGATTCTGGATTATAATTGCCTAATGTAATATAAAACTAGTGATGAAAATGGAGCCTCATAAAATTCTTGAATCTTCTCTGTGAGGAGGGACCATATAGTAGAAGTTGAACACTTCTTAGAATGCATTATTTTGTCTACTGATTTCTCTGTTACAGTCTAGTAATTTATCTTCTCTAGAACTGAAATATGTTTATCTCGCTCATAATTTTAAAATGTCATATTTAAACAGAATGTATAGTAATCCTTGTCTTCAAAGATGAGGTCTTCAAGTATTAACTTTTTTTTTTTGGCCAGAAAGCTCTGGTAAATGAAAATATATATATATATATATATCACATTTCTGTGAGAGAATTTTGTAAATTATTAAAGCAAATTCAAAATATAAAATTAATTTTAAAATATGCATTTGTATTTCTAAACTACATTATCACCATACCAAGTTATCTCTTGCATTTTCTCCAACCTAAAGTAAATTAGGGGGCTATTTAAATTAACTGCTGTTTGATTTCTTATGGGATTAGTATTTTATATTTTTGTTTTCGGCATATTTATTTACTTATCTACAAAATACATACCACCCATTTTTGACCCACATATGTCTCCATGACTCTGTCTTTCTGTTGGTTTATTTATATATTTTATTTTTTGACCACAAAGGTCCAATAAGTAACACACTTTAGATCTTTTACGAAGCATAGCTCTACCTTGATCTTGTCACTAAGAAACCAAATGGCTAATTTACAAATCAGAAATGAATTATTTTCAGTAAAATTCAGATCATGGATTCTTATATAAGGAGTTTGCAAGTCACCATTCCATCTTAACAAGTAAAAATCTGAACAAACTGAAAAATCAACAACTCTTCTTGGATTCATCAGAGAGGGGAATACACAGGGCAGAGTTCTCAAGTTTGGAGAGACATTAAGGATTTTGAGACTTATCCAAGCAGATACTCCCAAGTAGAAATTGCCTTGAAAAATTGGTGGCAGGATAGGAAAACCTGAACTGTAATTGTTGAAATGCTGAAGCTTAGTGTGTATAAATCTGAGAGTTAAAAAATTCTAGGGGTCTCAATCATAAGAAGGCCAGATTCCCACAATAAATATCAGAGAAGAGTCCTCCAGGCAAACAGAAAAAAGTCCTCTCTCCCCACCTCCTCCCTGTCATCCACACAGGGGTGGTGAAAGAAGCAATGTTGAAATATACCTGACACTTAACAAGGCCTGCCCTCAGTACTTAAGGATATAGCCAAACCTGCTGGGGTATGACCAGAGCCTAGCTGACCCAACTCCAGCCCTCTTCCTGTCCCATCTAAACAAGGAGAAAAAAACAGCAATGAAAACAAACCCTGAGAAATTGGTAAAGTCTACATTTCAGGGGCACAGGATCCCTACTAACTGGGTGACTGAGACCTAATCATAGGAATACTGAATGCTTCCCCTCCCTGTATCTTATCACCAGCTTATTAAAAGCCCCATTGCATTAATTCCTTTTTGCATAGTATTAACACGTTATGCTCAGCTATCAAGAAAAAAAAAAATCACAAGACATGACAAAAAGCAAAAAAAAAAAAAAGCACAATTTAGACAGAGCAAGCATCAGAATTAGGCACAACAAGGATATTGGATAGATCAGACCTGGAATTTGCTGCAACAGTTATTGATATGCCAAGTGTGCCAATGAATAAAGTAAATGGCAAGCAGCAGCAGATGGTCACTGGAAGCAGACTGAAAATGTTAAGAAAGAGTCAAAAAGAAATACTAGAGATAAAAACCACTATAATAGAAATGAAGAATGCCTTTGATGGACTGAACACAGATGCGTACAGAATCTCTGAGCTTGAGGATGTCTCAATAAAATCCTTAAAAATGAAAAGGAAAGAGAAAAAGGATTTAAAAATATAGAATTTCCAAGGACTGTGGGACAACTACAAAAGGTATAATATGAATTTAATGAGAATACAAGCAGGAGAAGAAACAGAGAAAGGAAAAGAAGAATATTTGAAATAATAGTGACAGAGAATTTCCTCAAATTAAATGGATGTCAGATACCAAACTACATGGGCTTCCCAGATAGCTCAGTGGGTAAAGAATTTGTCTGCCAAAGCAGGAGACACAGATGTGGGTTCAGTCCCGTGGTCTGGAAGATCCCCTGGAGGAGGGCATGGCAACCCACTCCAGTATTCTTGCCTGGGAAATCTCATGGACAGAGGAGCCTGGAGGGCTACATTCCATAGCATCTCAAAGAATCAGACATGACTGAAGTGACTGAGGACGTATGCATGCACAAAACTACACATCCAGGAACCTTAGAGAATACTAAGCAGGATAAATGCGTAAAAGTACACCTAGAAAAATAATCTCTAAACCACAGAAAATAAAAGATAAAGAAAACATCGTGGAAAAGCCAGAGGGGAAAAATACCTTACCTATAAAAAAACAAAGATAAGAATTTTATCTGATTTACCTTCAGAAAATATTCAAGCAAGAAGAGCATGAAATATTTTAAGTATTGAGATAAACATCCCACCAAGCTAGAATTTTGTACCTTGTAAAATTATCCATCAAAAGTGAAAGTGAAATAAGCACTTTTCTCAACAAACCAAAATTGAAGGAATTTGTCATCAGCAATTTTCCCTTGCAAGAATATCAAAAGGTCATTAGAGAGAAAGAAAATAATATAATACAGAAAATAAAATTTACATGAGTAAAAGCCCTTAAGAAAAAAATTATATTTTTTTCTTTTTAACTGATCTAACATGTAACAATTTGTTCAGAACAATAGCATATTTAATTATGTATGCTTATGTATGTGTATATATTTATACACAGATATGTACACATATGTATGCTTATGTATAAGTGCAATGAACTATACAAGGGACTCAAAGAGGGCAAGAAGATCAGTCGTTGTTAGGGGTGAGAGATTAGTGAGATAAAATGGCAAAATTTAGAGGACTTTTAGGGCAGTGAAAGTATTTCATGTGATACTATAATGATGATTATATGTTATTTTACATTAATCAAATCCATAGAATCTGCAAACACCAAGAGTGAACCCCAAGGTAAGTTATGAACTTTGGGTGATTATAGTGTGTCAATGTAGGTCCAACCTTGGCAAGAAAAATGTCTCATTCTGGTAAGTGATGTTGATATCAGGAAAGATTATACATGTGTGAAGGTAGTGGGTATATGGGACAGCTCTCTACCTCCCTCTCAATTCTGAGGTAAAAATAAAACTTCTCTAAAAAATAAAGTCTTATAAAAAATCCAACAATATAGATATTTCATATTTTGTCAATAATACTTTAAGAGAAAATTATTAATATAATAATAGCCCCCCAAGTATATGATTGACAACATATTTTTTTTAATTTTGCAGCATTGTTAAGGTATAATTGGTGCACAAAAATGTACAAATTTCCTGTTAGAAATTGAATTTTGGATATATATACGGGCTTTCCTGGGCTCAGACAGTAAAGAATCTGTCTGCAATGCAGGAGACCTGGGTTCAGTCCCTGGATCGGGAAAATCTTCCGTAGAAGGGAATGTCAACCCACTCTGGAATTCTTGCTTGGAGAATCCCCATGGACAGAGAAACCTGACTGGCTATGGTCCAGGGGTCACAAAGAGTTGGACACAACTGAGAGACTGAAGCACACAGCATCTATCTATCTATCTATCTATATATATACCTATCAAACCATCACCCCAATCATGGTAATAAGCATATCTCTCAATTTAGAAAGTTTTTTCATAGCTGTTGTTGTTCAGTCACCCAGTCATGTTAGACTCTTCAGCAAAGTTAGACTCTTTGCAACCCCATATCCAATTCTTTGCAACCTCATATATACCTTTTATAAATTGTGGTAAGAACAGTTACCAGGAAATATATCCTGTTTGAAAACTTTAAGTACATAATACTGGTGGATGAGATGGTAAGAGTGTGAGTGTGTGTTAGTGATTCAGTCGTGTCCGACTCTTGGCCACCCCATGGATTGGGGCCCACAGGCTCCTCCATTCATGGGATTTTCCAGACAAGAATAGTGAAGTGGGTTTCATTCCCTTCTCCAGCGGATCTTCCCAACCTAGGGATGGAAGCTGAATCTCCTGCATTGCAGGCAGACTGTTTACTGTCTGAGCCACTAGAGAGTAAAGAATTTGTCTGCAATGTCTTACTTTATAAGGCATATAGACTATTCACACACACACACACACACACACACACGGCTGTAGTGTTGTTCACATGCTTTGAGACTCTCTTCTCAGTCTGGATTCCACCCCTGCTTCTCTGATAGCTGTTCCTTGACCACCATGGTTGAGTTCACACTGTGATGTTTTTTCTGCTTCTGTGTCTTTACCTAATCAGTCTCAGTTCAGTTCAGTTGCTTAGTCACGTCTGACTCTTTGTGACTCTATGGACTTCAGTACACCAGGTTTCACTGTCCATAACCAACTCATAGAGCTTGCTCAAACTCATGTTGACTGAATCAGTGATGCCATCCAACCATCTCATCCTCTGTCATTTCCTTCTCCTGCCTTCAATCTTTCCCAGCAACCGGGTCTTTTCAAATGAGTCAGTTCTTCATATCAAGTGACCAAAGTGTTGGAACTTCTGCTTCAGCATCAGTCCTTCCAATGAATATTCAGTATTGATTTCCTTCATGATGGACTGGTTTGATCTCTTTGCGGTCCAAGAGATTCTCAAGAGTCTTCTCCAACACCACAGTTAAAAAGCATCAATTATTCAGTGCTCAGCCTTCTTTATGGTCCAGCTCTTCACATCCATACATGATTACTCATAAAACCATAGCACTGACTAGATGGATTTTTGTCAGCAAAGTGATGTCTCTGCTTTTTAATATGCTGTCTATGTTGGTCATAGCTTTTCTTCCAAGGAGCAAGCATCTTTTTATTACATGGCTGCAATCACCATCTGCAGTGATTTTTGGAGCCCAAGAAAATAAAGTCCGTCACTGTTTCCATTGTTTGCCCTTCTATTTCCCATGAAGTGATGGGAACAGATGCCATGATCTTTATTTTTTGAATGCTGAGTTTTAAGCCAGCTTTTTCACTCTCCTCTTTCACTTTTATCAAGAGACTCTTCAGTTCCTCTTTGCTTTCTGCCATAAGTGTGGTGTTATCTGCATATCTGATGTTATTGATATTTCCTTTGGCAATCTTGAGTACAGTTTGTGCTTCATCCAGTCCAGATTATCACATGATGCACTCTGTGCATAAGTTAAATAAGCAGGGTGATAATATACAGCCTTGACATACTCGTTTCCCAATTGGGAACCGGTCTATTGTTCCCTGTCTGGTTCTAACTGTTGCTTCTTGACCTCCAAACAGATTTCTCAGGAAGCAGGTCAGGTGGTCTACTATTCCCGTCTCTTGAAGAGTTTTCCACAGTTTGCTGTGACCAACACAGTCAAAGGTTTTGGCGTAGTCAATAAAGCAGAAGTATATATTTCTCTGGAACTCTCCTGCTTTCTATGACCCAATGGATGTTGGAAATTTGATCTCTGGTTCCTCTGCCATTTCTAAATCTAGCTTGAACATCTGGAAGTTCTCAGTTCATGTACTGTTGAAGCCTTGCTTGGATAATTTTGAGGATTACTTTGCTAGTGTGTGAGATGAATGCAATTTTGCAATAGTCTGAACACTCTTTGGCATTGCCTTTCTTTGTGATTGAAATGAAAACTGACTTTTTCCAGTCCTGTGGCTACTGCTGATTCTTTCAAATTTGCTGGCATATTGAGTGTAGCACTTTCACTGCATCATCTTTTAGGATTTGAAATAGCTCAACTGGAATTCCATCACCTCCACTAGTTTCATTCACAGTGATGCTTCCTAAGGCCCATTTGACTTCACTTTCCAGAATGGCTGGCTCTAGGTGGGTGATCACACCATCATGGTTATTTGGGCCATTAAGATCTTTTTTGTATAGTTCTTCTGTGTATTTCTCCACCTCTTCTAATCATTCAGGTTTGTGCTTAGTCACTCAGTCGTGTCTGACTCTTTGCAACACCATGGACTTGTACCCCGCCAGGCTCCTCTGTCCATGGGATTCTCCAGGCAAGAATACTGGAGTGGGTTGCCATGCCCTCCTCCAAGGGATCTTTCCACCCCAGGGATCAAACCTAGGTCTCCTGCATTGCAGGACTATCATCTGAGCCATCAGGGAAGTGCAGTCGAGGCTTAAATATATTTAAAATGTACACACCATTTTAAAATATATTTACATACCTTACATTTTATATATATTTAAAAATATACTAGTTAATAATGGTATATATATTATAAGTTGGTATATATATTTTAATATATATTTATTTTAAATACATGTAAAAATATATAAAATACATGTACCAATTTAAAATATATATACCAATCTTATATATATGCCCAGTTTAGGTTTAAATATATTTTAAAAATATAGACTGATTTAAAATATACATATACCAATATCCATCTCTTAATATGAGAATTGAATGGGTCAATTTACAATTTATAATTTTATAATAGTTATAAATTATTATTATTAATGGTAATTAATAATAATTATAATTTCACAATTTTATATAATTTATAATTGACCCATTCAATTCTCAGCTTGGGAAATGGATATTGGTATATCCTACACATGTTCAAGCTGATTTTAGAAAAGGTAGAGGAAGCAGAGATCAAATTGCCAACATCCACTGGATCATTGAAAAAGCAAGAGAGTTCCAAAAAAACATCTACTTCTGTTTTATTGACTATGCCAAAGCCTTTGACTGTGTAGATCAAAATAACTGTGGAAAATTCTGAAAGAGATGGGAATACCAGACCACCTGACCTGTCTCTTGAGAAACCTGTATGCAGGTCAGGAAGAAACAGTTAGAAGTAGACATGGAACAACAGACTGGTTCCAAACAGGAAAAGGGGTGCATCAAGGCTGTATATTGTCACCCTGCTTATTTACTTATATGCAGAGTACATTATGAGAAACGCTGGGCTGGAAGAAGCACAAGCTGAAATCAAGATTGCCAGGAGAAATATCAATAACCTCAGATAGGCAGATGACACCACCCTTATGGCAGAAAGTGATGAGGAACTAAAAAGCCTCTTGATGAAAGTGAAAGAGGAGAGTAAAAAGGTTGGCTTAAGGCTCAACATTCAGAAAACTAAGATCATGGCATCTGGTCCCTTCACTTCATGGCAAATAGATGGGGAAACAGTGGAAACAGTGGCTGACTTTATTTTTTGGGGCTCCAAAATCACTGCAAATAGTGACTGCAGCCATGAAATTAAAAGACGCTTACTCCTTGGAAGGAAAGTTATGACCAACCTAAATAGCATATTAAAAAGCAGAGACATTACATTGCCAACAAAGGTCCGTCTAGTCAAGGCTATGGTTTTTCCAGTGGTCATGTATGGATGTGAGAGTTGGACTGTGAAGAAAGCTGAGTGCCGAAAACTTGATGCTTTTGAACTGTGGTGTTGGAGAAGACTCTTGAGAGTCCCTTGGACTGCAAGGAGATCCAACCAGTCCATCCTAAAGGAGATCAGTCCTGGGTGTTCATTGGAAGGACTGATGCTGAAGCTGAAACTCCAGTATTTTGGCCACCTCATTTGAAGAGTTGACTCATTTGAAAAGACCCTGATGCTGGGAGGGATTGGGGGCAGGAGGAGAAGGGGACGACAGAGGATGAGATGGCTGGATGGCGCCAGCGACTCGATGGACATGAGTTTTAGTAAACTCCAGGAGTTGATGATGGACAGGGAGGCCTGGCAAGCTGCGATTCATGGGGTTGCAAAAAGTTGAACACAACTGAGCAACTGAACTGAACTGACACGTGTAGAAATATCCTACACATATGGTTAGAATGCTTAGATGTAAAGTCAGAAGTAATAGGTTATCCATATTCTACTCAGTGAATTGAGAAGTGTGTCCATCTACTGAAGAAAGAGACAGATGGTGTCCTATGGCACCCATGACCTGACTTAAGATTCCAACCTTCTCATGTGAAATCCAGCTGCATTAATAAGGCATTTATAGCCTTACAACCAAGTCCTCTGTTTTTCCTTAAGTTAGGTCATTTTGGTTTATCTTAATTAAAACCAGACATGTTTTGATTAACATAATGATAATGAAAAATATAATGACTAATTTTTTCCATGTGAATTTAATAGTTTAGAGGAGTGAAGTATAGAATGGTGAAATTTTGTTTATGGAAAGAAAAGAGCAATGATAATACTAAAATCACATTTTTTATCATTTTTTTTTAAATATTATGCTATGTCTTTGGACCAAAAGAGGAGAGTGAAAAAGTTGGCTTAAAACTCAACATTCAGAAAACTAAGATCATGACATCTGGTTCCATCACTTCATGCCAAATAGATGGGGAAGCAATGGAAACAGTGACAGACATTTTATTTTAGGGGGCTCCAAAATCACTGCAGATGGTGATTGTAGCCATGAAATTAAAAGACACTTTCTCCTTGGAAGAAAAGTTATGATCAACCTAGACAGCATATTAAAAATCAGAGACATCACTTTGCCAACAAAGGTCTGTCTAGTCAAAGCTATGGTTTTGCAAGTAGTCATTTATGGATGTGAGAGTTGGACTATAAAGAAATCTGAGCACCGAAGAATCGGTGCTTTTGAACTGTGGTGATGGAGAAGACTCTTGAGAGTCCCTTGGACTGCAAGAAGATCCAACCAGTCAATCCTGAAGGATATCAGTCCTGAATATTCATTGGATGGACTGATACTGAAGTTGAAACTCCAATACTTTGGCCACCTGATGCGAAGAACTGACTCATTTGGAAAGATCCTAATGCTGGGAAAGATTGGAGGCATGAGAAAGGGATGACAGAGGATGAGATGGTTGGATGGCATCATTGACTCAAAGGACATGAGTTTGAGTAAACTCCGGGAGTTGGTGATGGACATGGAGGCCTGGCATGCTGCGGTCCATGGGGTCTCAAAGAGTCGGACACAACTGAGCGACTGGACTGAACTGAACTTGGACCAAAAAAAGTGATATAAAAAAAGTCGTTAGGGACAAACAACTGAAAATTTGTTGAGAAACATGTTGTGCAGTTCCATAAAGTGCAGAATAGTGTAGAGTCATTCTATTTTTACATGATAGCAGCAAGTAATTTGTTGTTAAAAAGAATATGCTTCAATGGTATACACTTCAATTCCTGTTATAAAGATTCAGATATAGGAGATCTGTTTTAAAATATGTTCATTTTTTTCCTTCAATCTACTTTGTCTTGTTCATCTTATGAATATACTCTTAATATATAAACTGGAATAGAACAGAAATCCTCCACATTTCCTGTATATGATTATTATAGCCTTATATTGACCAGGATTCTAGTGGTATATTAGATACTATGGTGTTTTTGGAGAGAGGAGAAAGGAAATAATTTTTATGACATTTCTATAAAGTTTTACAGGATTGTTAAGAGATTAAAATTTACTCTATACATGAAGTAACTCAATACAGAAAGCTTGTAAAACTCTCAAATCCATGTGGTACTTGAAAGGTTAGTTATCATCTTAAATTTATCTAAATTTGCTTAGTACCACAATAATGCTGTGCAATAATGCAAGATAACTGTGCCTTAAATGTGCTTCTCTAGATAGGTGCATATCTTAAATGCTGTTTATTAATTCAAGTGTGTATATACTGTACATATATATTTCTTTTTGCAGGTCACATTTTTATTCCACATCCTTCCTCTGTGCTTTATCTGTGTCATACCAATATTTTAGTTTCTAACTCTCGAGAGATTGTATGATAGTGGAAAACAAATTATCAAAGCAATTATGATGTTTTCATACCTACAGGAGCTAGAAATGTCTGCTTTTAAAATTAATTATTAGTTTCAACTTCTGAAATGTAGACAATGCTACAGGTACTCAATCAAACTGTTAGAATGTGCTATTTTGAATCATAATGAAAGACTTTTTTTGTCAAAAGTATCTTAATATATTTAGCTATCAGAAAGATTTATCAGACTTCAATTAAAAAAACATTTAAAAGCAGCACAGCTAATTAGAGGATTTTTCCCTCTTTAAAAAAAATCAGTACAAATCTAGTCACTATTTGCCATACATTTGAATAATAGTATGTTTCATGCTATATTTAATATCCCTTAAAACCATCTGTAGTTATTTACTTGGGGAAATATGTCTAAATGTTAAGCAATTTTAAACATTTAATTATTTGCAGGTATGGGTTTGGAATAAATTTAAATTATAAATCTTTATTTTGAAATTATTTAAAGGATTTTTCCTATCACTTTAGACTATATGATAGATCTAGCAAGGTTGATATCGTAGCCTGATTCTCTCAGGTGTCAGGAGACTCATTTTAGGAGACTTAAGACTAACACTATGGTTATTTGTAAATTTGGACACTGGGCTAACTTTTTTTTTTTTTAAGCACCAGATCTACATTTTGAAAGACACTAAAAAAATCAGATCCTATTTGGTTTCAGCATTCAGGCTGGGCTTTAATCTTTCTTTAGAAACTCTCACAGACCTCAGATTTTCCCATCAAGCCAAAACCAGACTTTGTGTGTGGGGGGGTTAAGTTGCTTCAGTTGTGTCTGACTTTGTGCAACCCTATTGACTGTAGTCTTCCAGGTCCTCTGTCCGTTTGATTCTCCAGGCAGGAGTACTAGAGTGGGTCCCCAGGCCTTTCTCCAGGGAATCTTCCACCTAGAGATTGAACCTGCATCTCATATGTCTCCTGCATTGGCGGGTGAATTCTTTATCACTAGCACCACCTGAGATAGAGATGGATTTCTGCATTCAAGAGATGCAGAAACTTGAAGCAGTCCTGAAATTTACCTAAAGATAAACCCCCTTTTTAAGCCTCTTCCAGGATGCTATCTCACGAATATCCAGAATTAACACTATCTTGAAGTTCTTAAACAACACTTATTTCTCCATTTTGTGTCACTAATTTGCATGTTCTAGTGTGAAACATTTAATATACCATATTTGGAGCAAAATTCCCTTAGTTTCAGTAATAATTTAGTTTTTAAAAAGGGCACTAGGTATTACTGCTTAATAATTAGAAAACTTGAACTCTAGCACCGGTTACGTGTCTATTGGTAATCTTTCAAAATATATTTATTTGCATAAATAAGTATGTGTATGCCTGATTTTCTATTTTAGGTGATGATTCAGTAGAAAAAATAATTTACAAATTCTGGCATCTAATGAATTTACATCCTAGCAATTATCCTTGTGGAAATTGCTTAATTTCCATATTTGTCTGTAGCTATCTCTTTCATGCATACATATATTAAGTAAGTAGATAGATAGATACATATAGATATTAATCCAAGGCATTATATATACTGAGAACCTCTATAATATGCAAGGAAATTATTTTATTATTAATTTTAAATTAACAATAATCAAAGCAATTAAATTAACTAATCAAATCATTCCTTATACTTTAGAGACCTATTGAGCTTCCTATTTCAAATGCTGAGTTGCACAATACATAACTATTGTCTCTAGATTTGCTGTTGTGTATAGCAATGACCTTTCTTTACGGTCATGCTGCATCTAGGGAAGACACATGATTTGTTACCCACCTTAGGATTCTTTTTGGCAATGTAACCTATTCATTTTCTTTTTCTTTTATCCTTTGAGTCCTTACCTCTTAGAATTACTTGCTGTAAAAGTTATATTTGTTACAGAGCAAAGGTTAGCAATTACTCTGACTAGAGGCCACTATTAGTACTTGGGTATCTTTTAAGGGCTAAATTATAACATTATATTATGATTGGAATTACAGTCTTTTTACCTGAGATGGATCTTAAAGATCATCTTGTTCTATCCTGTAATTTCACAGAGTGTTTAATCATCTAACACAAGGTCACATAGCCACTTGGTAGCAGAGCTGGAACCATGTCCAAATATATATGTTCTTCATGACCATAAAACTCATCATTTATATGAGCTAGTATTGCCTTCTTACATATTTCTTCCTGCTCCTAATGTTAACAGTGTACTACTTTGGCATGGCATGTGATGCATTTTAACCATGTCTACCCCAACAGTTATTTTCTGTCAAAATTATATTTCCTGAAAAAAAATCACATACTTAAAAAAATTAGTTTAGCAACATAATTATTGGGCTTTCCTTGTGGCTCAGGGGCAAAGAATCCCTCTGCCATTGTAGGAGATACAAGTTTTATCCCTAGGTCAGGGAGATTCCCTGGAGAAGGAAATGGCAACCCATTCCAGTATTCTTGCTGGCATAATCCCATGAACAGAGAAGCCTGGTGGGCTACAGGCCATGGGTGTCACAAAGAGTTAGACTCAACTTAGCAACTAAACACAAAGCAGAATTATTATCAGATATGAGAAGAGAGGCTAGGTGGCTCAGATGGTAAAGAATCCACCTGAGATGCTAGAGACCTGGGTTCCATCCCTGGGTTGGGAAGATCCCCTGAAGGAGGGCATGTCAAAGCACTTCAGTATTCTTGCCTGAAGAATCCCCATGGACAGAGAAGCCTGGCGGGCTACCGTCCATGGGGTTGCAGAGTCAGACACGACTGAGCACATCAACACACGAAAATAGAGGAATATCGATTGCAGATAAGCAGGAACCTGGTGGATGTTAGAAAGGCAAAAATAACCACTCGATTTATGACTATTTCATGAAGCTTATGATTGAAACTCTCATATACCATTGTTTTATTCTAATGCACACCTAGAATTAGCTGAACTTAACACAGGACAATAAAATTTTACTTTTTAATGTGACTAGAAACTAAATAAATGATTACATTAAATTTTGTCTTACAAAGTTTGTGGACAGCTATGAACATTTTAAAAAGATTTGTTTCCCCAGATAGAATGAAATAAAAATAATTTCATTCAGAAGTATATGAGTAAAATCATGAAAGCAATAGAAATATTTAAGATGATGCAGTCCTAATGGACAACACAGCTTACTTGGTAAAGTTTTTCTATTTACAAATGCAAATTAATCCTTGATAGCTCCTGACTTATGATATTGCTTGCATTTTAAGCATCATTATATGCTTGAATGCCAACGTATATACTGCTTCTTCATATTAATGAAGAATTCTAGACCCAAAAGTAGCTTTGACAATCATAGATTAATTTAGACATTTTCAGATAAACTAGTTAAGGTCCTAAGGGATAAGTAGAACTATCCTCTGTGAAGTCCATTAGAGTAGGAAAAATATTGTTTATATATAAATTATATATATACATATATATAATTTGCCCTCAAATGAGATACAGGAGACATGAGATTCTGTGAAAATGATGTCTATCTATACTGAATATTTGGAAATGTTATTTTTGAAATATGAGTTTTTATTGTTTGTGTGAGTGTGTGTGTGTGCTCAGTCATGTCCAACTCTTAGCCAGCCAGGCTCCTCTGTCCATGGGATTTCCCAGGCAAGAATGCTGGAGTGGATTGCCATTTCCTCCTCCAGGGTATCTTCCCAAAACAGGGATTGAACCTGCGTCTCTTGTGTCCCCTGCATTGGCAGGCAGATTCTTTGCCATTAGCACCACCTGGAAAGCCCATGACTTTTTATTGGACGGGTATTTATTTTTAAAGTATTGAAAATAACCCATTCTTTTTCAGTCATGACACATTAACTCATGTAAGTTGTTCTCAAAATATCTGAGTTTTGTAACATCACAAATAATATAATATTTCTTAATTCTGTAGGATGTTTTATTATTTTCATTATTTAAAAATTTTCAATTTTAGGTCAAATCACAGAACTAATTAATATCATCATATTTTTAGACAAGAAAATAGTCAGTTTTTTCTTCTTTATATTAATGTATGCTAACTTAAGAATTTATTCCCAGGTTAATGTGTATTTGACTCTGTTTAATTTACTTTTTATCTAGCTCATATCCTTATGTGATTTCTCTACTTCTCTTGAATTTCTGTGTATTCATTTATTATGCATTAAACTCAGCAATTTTCATGAGTCTGTTGTTCATATTACGTCATATTCTGTCTTTAATTGTGCTAATTTTTCCATTTCCGTTTTCCTTGGTTGCTATCCTCATATCTTCTATTTATGTATTTAAATGTATTTAAACAGAATTGTAACTTAAAATGGATGCAAAGGTAGCTGAAATCTTAGAACAGCCTGAAAAAATTCAAAACTGTCAAATTAAAACTGTCGGCAGGAAACAACTTCAAACACCCTTTCTTTTCAATGGCTACTATTGTAATTCAAACTTTCACTTAGATTGAAAGCAATTATGATTAAAGGCTTTCAATTTTGATTTTTCATTAAAATGTAGCAATATAAGTCTGTTAATGCTATAAAGGTAAATTTGTTTAAGAGTGTACAGTTGGGGATTTAAATAAAATGTGGTTATTTAAAACCCTTTTAATTTATGTTCCATCACTCCCTGCTGTTAGAACCTGTTTCAGAACTTAATTATTCTGATGACTACTACAAAATTCTGTGACAAATTACCCTAGGAAATATAAGAACATAATTTAGGACAAAAAGGTTTTAAATTAATTGGCTTTTGCTCAATGGAGTCCTGTCAGACAATTTTTGTTTTGTAACTGAATATTGATTGACAGAGAAATGGAAAAGATTACAGGAATCTTCATTCGTTTTTGCAAAATAAGTTGTAGTCTCCACATGCCATATCAAATAACAAATCATCTAAAATCTTGGGGCAAAAAATAAATGAAAAAAAAAAAAATCTTGGGGCATTGCTTTTTCGCAAACTTGCTATTTTATAAAGAAGTTTAGCTTATGTGTTCATTGAACACCAAGCAGAGCATGAGTCTCTCTTAGCTTGGTTGCTGAACATGTGATTTAATAGGTTTTATATATTAGAATGCCCTTTTTTGATTCTCATGGACCAAATTAATCTGAGCTCAATTGTAGAGCTCTGAAAAGTACTGTGGTGGAGGTGTCAGCAACACTAGCATCAAGATCAGCAAAGGCACTGTTAAATGTGACATATTGCAATTAATTCCAGCAAAGGTATTCAGTCACATCATCCCTTCAGTATAATTTGCATTTGACCCTTGATAATACACACTTTCTTACATTTCAAGTTCGTTGTTTTTAGGAAACAATTTTCTTCAGAACCTCCTAGACGTCTATTCTGGTCTTAACTTGGAATGCTTTTTGCTTTTGCAGTGTCTTTTCTTTGTACTGATTCATTTAAGTAGAATTAAGCAAAAGTATCTTTAAGCATGGTTTATTGTCTACTCTATCACTAGTCATGTTACTTCATTTACATGAGTTGTATTCTTTACTTTATTAGGTTATAAATTTCTTAATGCCAAAAACAATGTTTTTCATGTTTATATCCTTAGCACTTAGCATGATATCTGTCACATAGTGGATCCAAAATATATGTTTAAACCCTGAATACATAAAGGAGTAGAAGTCTCCCATCCTTGAGACTAAATCATGCTTAAAGTCAGTTCCCATTGCTGCATCTCTTCCAGTAGCAGTATTGGTAGTACTTCTCTTGCGAGTATGGGAGATGTGGTCTGTATTTCCTATTTTTGAGCGCTTGTTCAACCACTTAACCCTGCAAGCACATTATTTTTAAATGACTTCTTTTCATTTTTTCCAGAAGTTCTCAGCCTATAAAAACCTTTGTTTTTCATCATTTCTAAGAACAAATTCACATGTCAGCTCACGGGACTCTGTCAACCTTCTTGGGTAATTCCCTCACACACTCACTTGCTGTTACTGAATTGGAAAAAAAAAAAAGAAACTGGGAGGGTCGTGGAAAAAGGGGTTGTGCACAGTTGATAGTCACTAACCTCTTTTCTTGGGTTCAGCACCTGTCCTCTAGGCAGATCAATTCCCATTTTATTAACATTTCCTTTCTTCTTTGTTGTGGTCTGATTTCATTCCACCTTGAGGAGCTGAATTTCAAGCAATATACTTGAGACATGTTTTAACTGTTCCCTGAATATTTTGAAATGGGGTTTTCCAAATAGTCAGCACAACGAAAAGTAGACTAGACTTCTTAAGGACTTTCTTCTCATCAAGAAAATAGTTATCTCTTAACTTTTTTGCTCTTTTTAATCCTTCCTTTTAAAAGAAAATTCTGCTATTGAAAGTATTTAAAGCTATCATTTGGTTTCTCTCTCTCTCTTTTTTTTTTTTTTTGCATTTTTGTTAGGGTAAAATATAGATTTAGAAAATATTTTCTTAAACCATTTTCTCCAATTAAACAACTTAGAATATTGCTATAAATATTCAAAATGGGTTATTTTACTTATGCTTCTCTGGTTTCCTTCCTTTCTTTCACATAATTATCATATATAAGAGATAAAGGGTAAATAACATACTCCTTTTTATTTAATTATTTATTTTTAATTGAAGAATAATTGCTCTACAGAATTTTGTTGTTTTCTGTCAAACCTCAACATGAATCAGCCATATGTATACATATCTCCCCTCCCTTTTGAACACCCTTTAGGTTGATACAGGGCCCCTGTTTGAAATGTCCTGAGACATACAGCAAATTCCCTTTGGCTATCTATTTTACATATGATACTGAAGAATTTATTTGCAAGACAGCAATGGAGAAACAGACATAGAGAATAGACTTTTGGACATGGGGAGAGGAGAGGGTGAGATATATGGAGAGAGTAACATGGAAGCAAACATGCTCCTTTTTATACATGATTCATTTAATGCTTTAAATTTATTATACTTTAAAATATTTAATCTTTATAGTCACTCAATAAGATAGACAGAGAAGATGACAGTATTTGCACTGGAGGATCTGATGCTCACAGAGGTGAATAACATGTCTGTCTTGAGGTCCTAAGGCTTGATTTCATCTTGTCTCAGATTTGATGCCTTTTTCACCTACCTCCTAATCTATCCACCACCAAATCTTTTCATTTCTGTCACATATCCAGTGTCATTCCTAAAGACTGCTACTACCAAATATACATTGTGAACCTTACATCAAGAACATTGTGTTAGATTCTCCTTAAGAAATCTATGTGTGTGTGTGTGTGTGTGTGTATGCAATATCTGTCAATAACATAAATTTTGAAACTTGCAATTACCATATGATAATGAAAGAGGTATCAGTGAAAAATAAACTTAGATAAATATCTGATCATTTATACTTTGAGAAAGTTTAGTGGATATTTTACCCGATACTTTAGATCAGTTTCATATTATGGTAAGGATCAAAGCTAGCATCTTTTCATTGTGATGTTAATTAATTTCTGCCTTGATTCTACTGTTCTTATATATTCTCCTAAAGTAATCCATCATCATGCTAAGGCAAGGGTAATTCAATCCATCACTGTTGGATTCTGATAGAGGGCTTAGGGGGAATGCAAGCCATCTCCCCAGCAGTAATCAAACAGCTGTGATACATGCCACTTTACGCTTATATCATCATATAATAGATGGCTTTCCTCTTCATGGAAGCTTGCCTCAAAATTTTCAGACAGATGGACCCTGATGCAAAGGTTTCATTTTGTGGAATTTAAGGCTGTGAACTAGTTATTGACAAATACTACATCATCAGTTCCAGTTGAAGACACAGCCTAATAAGTAGAACATTGGCACTAATCCTTATTTAATCAGCCTTAAAATGGTAATTTCAAATTGATGAGGGCACAGGGAATAGATTTTGTACTCATAAAGTGCTTCTAAAAATACCGGTAATGTGTGTATACAACCCAAGGATGAAATTAAAGAGTCCCCAGCATCTATAATAAGAAGAATAAACTATAAAGATCATGACAAAAGTATGACTGAAGGACCTTATAAATACAGAGAGAGGAAAATTTCTTCCTGTCTCTCCAGTAGCACGTATTCATATTTGTAGTCTGAAATTTAATCTAGGGAACAAATATTCATAGGATTAAAAGAGAAGGATTTTTAATATGTGAGTACAAGTATCATTAAGAACTTCTGTCACTTCTGAAGACAGTATAATCATATGAACCAGCTCAAATGTTGAAAGGGATTTTAGAGCTCGTATGATCCAAATCAGTTATTTAATAGACAAGCAAGCTAAGTAAGGTTAAATTATACAGATAGCAACTTTCTAAGCAAATACTAGAATCCAGGCCTCCGGTTGCTCTGTTTTCTGTTTTTGTCCTGTCCCTGCAAACATATGCTCATGAACAAAGAACCAGCTTGGATCTCTCTTGTGAACACCCCATCCCCTAATTCTGAGGAAAACTGTAATGCAGAAAATTTGATTATTTATAAACTTTTCAATTTTTAAAAAATCTTCTCCATGACCAGCCCTTCAGGTCATGTTGTTGCCACTCCCGTTAATGTTTTGTTACACCTGATTTCAGCAAAGGATATATGCACAATAATAGATGATCACCTCACCTGCATTGAAGTTTAAGGGGAATTCTTTCCTGAGTAATAAACCTTGAAGACAGAGCCTCATGGCCCCAGGATAAGTCTAATTGTGAAATTTTAATAGTTAAGAAAGAATTGGACAAGAGGGTCAGTGAGAAAGACATGCCTTCCTTCCTTCCTTTGCTTCCAGAGACTTTTTAGAAGTGGTTTCCTCTTAGGCACAACTGGACATTTTTCTTCGGTAATAATAGCAACAGTCACAAAGGTAATATACACTGAACATGGTACTAAAAGCATTGCAGATATCAGCTTTCTCTTCTTTACACAGTCTATTTATATATGAAGAAAGTGTGGAGATGTTAAATAACTCACTGATTATCTTAAAGCTATTGAGTATCAGATTAGAATTTGAACTCGGCATGCATGCTCAGTCCCTCAGTTGTGTCTGACCTTGTGTACTGTAGCCTGCCAGGCTCCTCTGTCCATAGGATTATTGTTGTTTAGTTGCTAAGTTGTGTCCAACTCCGTGACCCTGTGAACAGCAGACGCCAGTCTTCCCTGCCCTTTACAGTTTCCTGGTGTCTGCTCAAACTCATATCCATTGAGTCAGTGATGTCATCCAACCATCTCATCCTCTGTTACCCGCTTGTCCTCCTACCCTCAGCCTTTCCCAACATCAGGGTCTTTTCCAATGAGTTGGCTCTTTGCATCAGGTGGCCAAAGTACTGAAACTGCAGCTTCAGCATCAGACCTTCCAATGAATATTCAGGGTTGATTTCCTTTAGGATCAGCTGGTTTGATCAGACTCTCAAGAGTCTTCTCCAGCACCACAATTCGAAAGCATCCATTATTTGCTGCTCAGCCTTCTTCATGGTCCAACTCTCACATCTCTACATTACTACTGGGAAAACCATAGCTTTGACTATATGGACCTCTGTCAACAAAGTGATGTCTCTGCTTTTTAAGACAATGTCTTGGTTTGTCATAGGTTTTCTTCCAAGAAGCAAATGTCTTTTAATGTCATGGTTGTAGTCACCATACACAGTGATTTTTGAGGCCCAAGAAAATAAAATCATTCACTGTTTCCACTTTTTCCGCAACTATTTACATGAAGTGATGGGACTGGATACCATGATCTTCATTTTTTAAATGCTGAGTTTTAAGAAAGCTTTTTCACTCTCCTCTTTCATTCTCATCAAGAGGCTCTTTAATCCCTCTTTGCTTTCTGCCATTAGAGTCACATCACCTGCATATCTGAGATTGTTGGTATTTCTCCAGACAATCTTGATTCCAGATTGTGAATCATCCAGCCTGGCATTTTTCATGATGTACTCAACATAGAAGTTAAATATGCAAGATGACAATATACAGCCTTGACATACTCCTTTCCAATTTGGATCAAGTCCCTTGTTCTATGTCTGGTTCTAACTGTTGCTTCTTGGTCTGATACAGTTTTCTCAAGAGGTAAGTAAGATGGTCTGATATTCTCATCTGTTAAAGAATTTTCCACAGTTTGTTGTGATCCACACAGTTGTTAGCTTTAATGTAGTCATTGAAGGAGAAGTAGACTTTTTTTTTTTTTGGTGGACTTCCCTTGATTTTTCTATGATTCAGTGAATGTTTGTAATTTGATTTCTGGTTCCTCTGCCTCTTCAAAACCCAGCTTGTACTTCTAGAAATTCTTAGTTCATATACTGTAATAGCCTAGCTTGAGTATCACCTAGCTAGCATGTTAAATGAGCGCAGTTGTATGGTAGTTTGAACACTCTTTGGCCTTGTCTTTCTTTGGGATTGGAATGAAAATTGATATTTCCAGTCCTGTAGTCACTGCTCAATTTTCCAAAGTTGCTGACATATTGAGTATAGCACTTTAAGAGCATCATATTTGAGGATTTGAAATAGCTCAGCTGAAATCCCATCATCTCCACTAGCTTTGTTCATAGTAATGCTTCCTGAGACCCACTTAACTTCACATTCCAGAATGTTTGGCTTTAGGTGAATGATCACACCATCTTAGTTATCTGAATCATTAATGTCTTTGGTATAGTTATTTTGTGTATTCTTGCCACCTCTTCTTAACCTCGTATGCTTCTGTTAGGTCCTTGCTATTTCTGTCCTTTATTGTGCCCATCTTTGAATGAAACATTCCCTTGGTTTCTCCAATTTTCTTGAATAGATCTCTAGTCTTTCTCATTCTATTGTTTTCTTCTATTTCTTGACATTGTTCACTTAAGAAGGCTTGGCCATCTCTCTTTGCTATTCACTTGAACTCTGCATTTAGTTAGTTATAGCATTCCCTTTCTCTTTTGCATTTTGTTTCTCATCTTTTCTAGCTATTTGTAAGCCCTCCTCAATAAACAGTTTTGCCTTCCTGTATTTCTTCTTCTTAAGGATGATTTTGGTCACCACTTCCTGATACCTTCAAGAATACAGGAGTGCGTTTCCATTTCCTCCTCCAGAGGATGTTCCCAACCCAAGGATCAAACCCACTTTTCCTGCATTGGCAGGTGGATTCTTTACTAGAGCCACATGTGGAGCACAGTTTTTTTTCTCGTGACTCAGTGGTAAAGAATTTGCCTGCCAATGCAGGAGAGGCAGGTTTGATCTCTGGGTTGGGAAGATCCCCTGGAGAATGAAATGGGAACCTGCTGCAGTATATTGGACTGGGAAATCCCATGAACAGAGGCAGCTGGTGGGCTACAATTCATAGAGTCAGTGAAGAGTCTGACACAATTTGGAGACTAAACAACAACAATCTTAAATTTTTGAGCTCTCTTTAGTGTAAATGTCTCCTCCCAATAATACTAATGCAATATTTGCTATCTTAGACTATCCTCTTTATACTAGAATTCTCTCCATCACACTTGCTCTCTGTTTTTACATTTCCCATTTGCCAACAACTGAAAACTAATATATACATAACAGAATCCTATAGCACACATCTTAGTATCTATAGAATCATGATTTTAATGTAACTCACTTTTGAAATAATATGCAATAAACACGTATATATGCATATTGGAATGTTGAAATAGTGTTAAAATTTTGTGAGCAGGAATCACACTGAAATATGTGAATTAATAGAATCAATCTTTTAGTTTTCCTGGGCTTCCCTGGTAGCTCAGACAGTAAAGAATCCACCTGCAATATGGGAAACCTTGGTTTGATCCCTGGGTTGGAAAGATTCCCTAGAAAAGGGAAGCGCTACCCACTCCGGTATTCTTGCCTGGAAAATTCCATGGACAGAGGAGCCCGTCAGGCTACAGTTCATGGGGTTGCAAAGATTCAGACATGACTGAGAAACTTTCACTGTCACGTTAGTTTTCCTATTATAATAAATACATTAATTTAGTTATAGAACATACTATTTTAATAACTAATGTACATATATAGTACAAGTTTGTATATTTTATAATATTTTGAGACACTTGCTTTCTTCTAGTCATTGTCTTAAATGATAAGAGACAAAAATGAAATCTGAAGGTTTACGGAGCAGAAGAAGGAGATGATATCTACAGTGTGAAGCAGGTTGGGACAAGTGCCTTGAGGGTATTGCAGGGTCCTACAGGCAAACAGAGGATGAGACTACTCATTTCTTACTGGGGTGATCAACGAAGTTTTCATGAAAGAGCTTGTGAGCCAGAGATTAATGTATGTATAGGTTTTTGAAAAGATGAAGTGAAAGAACTGATTTTAGGCAAACACAATGTAACATGTTCAAGTTGAAGGTAATATGAAACATACTGATTTTTCTGAATATCGTTGGGAAATAGAGTGCGAATGAGCTAAAGAGAAAGACTGAATCTGCATAATTAGAAGTAGGGAATATTGAAGAGATTTAATCTTGGATACATTATTTTCAAATCATTGTCAGAGAGAAAGCATAATGACTGAATATGAGAGAAATTGAAGATTGAAAGGCCAATGAGAAGGCAATGATAGCAAACAATATAATAACTAGTGTTATTGAGCTTTTTTGCAGTGGCTACTTTATGCATATGATTTAAGTTATTCAACACCTCTAAAAATTAGGCATCAACTTATTTTAGCAAATAAAAACTTTGAACTTCAGAGCAGTGAGATAATTTGTCTAAGCTCATACAAACCTTAAAAAGGAGGAATTTTTTTAGAGCTTTAAGAAAATGAAGAGTTGTTAACATATGATTATTAAATGGTCATTTGTAAGCAATTTCATCACAGGGGTGAAAGCTATAAACAGAACAAAGAATGCAAAAATAAAATTATATTTTCATAAATGAATGACAGTATAACATAGTAAACTAAGGGATTCTTGTGTGTTCATGAAGACATGGGAATGAATGACTTGAGGGTTAGAGGTTCAGAAATGGGAAAATAGGTTAACTAAGCAAGGGTAACAACGAAGTTGAAGGTAGTAAAAGATTATGAGAGATCCTTAGAGAATTTAGAGTTTTGAAAAATTATTAATACTTGAGCAACTATAAGTTTATATGAAACAAATCTTATCTCAATTTATAAATTCATAATAATTGCCAACATCTGTGGGATCATCAAAAAAGCAAGAGAGTTCCAGAAAAAGTTCTATTTCTGCTCTATTAACTATGCCAAAGCCTTTGACTGTGTGGATCACAATAAACTGTGGAAAATTCTGAAAGAGATGGGAATACCAGACCACCTGACCTGCCTCTTGAGAAACCTGTGTGCAGGTCAGGAAGCAACAGTTAGAACTGGACATGGAACAACAGACTGGTTCCAAATAGGAAAAGGAGTACTTCAAGGCTGTATATTGTCACTTTGCTTATTTAACTTATATGCAGAGTACATCACGAGAAATGCTGGGCTGGAGGAAACACAAGCTGGAATCAAGATTGCTGGGAGAAATATCAATAACCAGATATGCAGATGACACCATGCTTATGGCAGAAAGAGAAGAAGAATTAAAAAGTCTCTTGATGAAAGTGAAAGAGGAGAGTGAAAAAGTTGGCTTAAAGCTTAACATTCAGAAAACTAAGATCATGGTATCGGTCCCATCACTTCATGGCAAATAGATGGGGAAACAGTGGAAACAGTGGCTGACTTTATTTTTGGGGGCTCCAAAACCACTGCAGGTGGTGACTGCAGCCATGAAATTAAAAGACATTTGCTCCTTGGAAAGAAAGTTATGACCAACCTAGACAGCATATTAAAAAGCAGAGACGTCATTTTGTCAACAAAGGTCCATCTAGTCAAGGCTATGGTTTTTTTTGTTGTTTGGGATGTGAGAGTTGGACTATAAAGAAAGCTGAGAGCTGAAGAATTGATGCTTTTGAACTGTGGTGTTGGAGAAGACTCTTGAGAGTCCCTTGGACTGCAAGGAGATCCAACCAGTCCATCCTAAAGGAGATCAGTCCTGGGTGTTCATTGGAAGGACTGATGTTGAAGCTGAAACTCCCAGTACTGTGGCCACCTGATGTGAAGAGCTGATTCATTTGGAAAGCCCCTGATGCTGGGAAAGATTGAGGGCAGGAGGAGAAGGGGACGACACAGGATGAGATGGCTGGATGGCATCACCAACTCAATGGACATGAGTTTGGGTAAATTCCAGGAGTTGGTGATGGACAGGGAGGCCTGGTGTTTAATGGGGTTGCAATGAGTCAGACATGACTAAGCAACTGAACTGAACTGAAAAAGATTAATATTTAAAACTACACACAGTAGAGTTACTGTTTTAGGTACTACACATAAAGCTGCCTAACATTATCTAATATTTCAGTATTCTATTTTCAAACTATGTGAATGTAATGAATCTATTCTTATGGTAACTAATTAATGTTAATTTGCAGGTTCTCTTTGTTATCAATCATCTGATAAAACCTTCTATTATAAATAAGATTTATATTTTTAAAGCTGTATATACTCATATGTTACAAAGTAATATATTTTGTATAAATATATCAGACTGAAAGGTATAGTCTCTTGAGTAGGACCACCTATTTATTAAGTTCTAGTTAGGTAGTTATTAATAGGCATATCTATTATAAATCACTACTCTGCTCTAAATGTCTGAATTTACTTATGTTAAATTGCTTTCTGGTTAAGAATATGGAACATTGTTTGTTTGTTTGTTTGCCTTTTATTTGTTTGAACATTGTAGGGCATGTGAAGAAAAATTTGACTGGTCTATAAAACTACAGTGGTGAAAATAAGTCAATTAGATTTGCTGAATTTAGTTAATTCAGAACAGACACAAATGAATGGCATTGTAAAATACATGGGATAAAGAATCCAAACATAGCAGCTATTTCAGCCTAAAAAGTCAAGGTAATTCAGTTGTTGGTTATTATTTAAGAGACTTCAAGGCTAATCAAACTAATTATACACTGTAGAATACTCTCGAGGATAATTGAAGTTCTATCTTATCACTAACACTTCTCTTGTCCTGTTGTTTTGTTAGTAGTTAAATTTAATTTGAAGTTACTTTAGGGTAAGTGATAATCTAATAAACAAAAAAGCCCCAAATGAGAGGGGGAAAGATCAAACAAAATGTGTATTTAATAGCTTTGTTAGTTTCACTTTTTTCAGCTTGCCTGAGTTTGAAAAATAAGTAAAATTCAAGTTAAATTAACTTCATATTTTCAATATTACTTACCTAAATTATAATCTAAATGTTTATTTCCTTATTTTTAATTTTGATTGTTTTTGTTTTGTTTTGTTTTCATTGACACTGCTTCCAAATTTCCTTTGTGCTTTTATAATAGCTTGTTCTCCGCCTCCACTTTCTATCTCTGCTCTAGCAGAATGCCCAGTTTGTCATAGACTCATGTGCAAAACCCTCTCCCTGGCTTACCAGATAGACTTGTTTAAGATTCCGATAGGTGTAATAGGTGATTCCTTGATTTGTGTTTCATAAATACTAACTTATTGAATTTCTGTAGTCTGAGAGGCAGTAGGGAATTGACAGGTACCTAGTGTGGTAGTTCTCAATAAACATTGTTGAATGTATGTTGAATACAAAGTATTATAGTATATTTAACTTTACTTCTTCAGTTGAAAGGTCATACTCTGTTCCCATCCTTAAATGGGAAGAACAGTTCACGATAGACTGAGGCAGTAACTTTTGGTATTTTGGTTTAAATTTTTGTACCTAATGCATGTGTGCTTCCTCAGTCACTCAGTCATGACTGATTCTTAGCAACCCTGTGTACTGTAGCCCACCAGCATCCTCTGTCCATGGAATTCTCCAGGCAAGATTACTGGAGTGGATTGCTATTTCCTCTTCCAGAGTATCTTACCTACCCAGGGATCAAATCCATGTCTCCTGTGTCTCCCGCATTGCAGGTTAATCTTTACTGCTCAGCCACAGGGGAAGCCCTTTGCACCTAATACATCTCTGCGAAATGGGAAAGACTGTTTCTTTAAAATTATGACCAAAATATACTTGACCTATTAGTAACTAAATAAATAATATCTTATATAATTTGAAAATAAATAGTAGGCTAGATAATGGGGGGAAATGCATAATTTTGGAGAAATGTGGTGCTGTTATGGCTACAGTTATAAAGAGAGTCCCAACAATAGTTCACATACCATATATATGGAAAGATAGAAACTCCCAGTTTACTTCCTCGTTTGAAGTATTAAATAACCGGTTTTGAGAAACATGGCATAGAACCAAATAGAAGATAAAGCTACTCCAACAAGTAGGGTCAACAATAGATAATCACTTCCAAAAATTTAGGAGTATTGCCAAAATGTTCATTGATTCAGGAAAAAAAGAGAAAAGAAAAGAAAATGTGCCTGCGGTATTCCCAGGAATTTTATTGCTTGGGATACAGCTACTCAGCACAAAATAAACTCCCCCATTCTCAATTCCTATGTTCTTGTGCTAAAAAGACACCCAAAGTAAAAATTATGTTCATCTCTAAACAAACCAGCTCCTTTTATAGCTTTATTTCACCTGTAGTGTTACTGGTGAAGTGAAAGATATGAAAAGTGAAAGTCGCTCAGCTGTGTCCAACTCTTTGCGACCCCATGGACTATAGAGTCCATGGAATTCTCCAGGCCAGAATACTGGCGTGGGTAGCCTTTCTCTTCTCCAGGAGATCTTCACAACCCAGGGACTGAAATCAAGTCTTCCACATTCCTCAGATTCTTTACCATCTGAGTCCCAAGGGAAACCCAAGAATACTGGACTGGGTACCTGTCCTTTCTCCAGCAGATCTTCCTACCCAGGAATCAAACCAGGGTCTCCTGCATTGCAGGTGGATTCTTTACCAACAGAGCTATCAGAGAAGCCTATTACTGGTGACTTTTTTTTAAAAATTATTATAGAACTTGTCACAGCAATAGGCACAAGATACATTGTTAAAAATAAGTGTCAGCTGAATCTGAAGCCTTGAGTATTTAGAGCTTGAAATTTGACTGTTAACACTATCTGCCTAATTGCTTTTAAGCTAAAATAACTTGTCTTGAAAAAAAAAGTGAGAAAATATATAATCCTCTTTTATAATCAAATCTATTTGGAGATCATGTCTGCACCTCTTAAGAGTTGTTTTGTTTGTTTTTAATGTTTGGTCAGCAGTCCTGGTACAAACTGAGGTTCTAAGCTGACAATTATGAGAATGTGTTTTGATTAAAAAAAAATCGTTGTAAAGGAGTTTTATTTTCCAGAAGGAGAATTAAAATATTAGAAGCAGCAACCATACAGGGAAAAAGAATGTTTTTAAAAAGGTCACTATATGTAAGAAGAAGCTCCATAAGGGAATCACATACATTATCTGAATAATTTTTGCCACTTATTAATGACATGCTTGATTCCAAACATCTGATTTAATTATAATTATTCTGCTATGATAGACATGATATATGTGTGTGTGTATGTCTGTGTGTATATACACACACATATATATATACATACATATACCTATTGTTTTGGGCAGAACTCTAAAGAACTAGAGACTCATTTACTTTGTAGATATATATTTATTTCTAACATAATGCCTGAACTGTAAAATACTAAGTAAAAGTTATCATAGACATCTTACTGCAAAAGGTTTTGAATACAAAGTGCTAGTGGTTTTTATTATGTTGTTATTTGAATTCAAAATATTTAAACATATTTCACTACTTATGCTTATATATAATTATAAAATGTTTCTTTTAGCAACTTATTTTTAAATTAATCTTTAGAACAGGTAATGATGTCAGAGAAAAGATTATATTAAAGAGTTGATATTAACAGATGTAATAGTCAATTGAAACAAAATCAAAGCAGGGTAATGAGTCAAATCTTTTTAGTGTCTATAAAGTATCAAGCACCCTTACAATTGCCTTATATGTTTTAATTCATTTAATTCATGTGAAATGTGATGGAAATTAAGGGACAAGAATACTGAAGAATCATCATCAAGCTCACACAACTAGGAAGAAATATTTAGATTTAAGAATAAACTCAAAACTATTGTTCCTTTGACTGCTGTTAACAACTTCATTATGGCAACCAGGAATAAATATGTTAATTATACCTTTAAATTGTTTTAAGAATTTTTAATTTTTTACAATTATTAAGGTGACATTAAAATATCAGTGTAACAAAGATTTTTAAATATTTTGAAATGATTATGACAAATTTTATGTTTGATTTTCAGTATAATAATTAAATACAAATGGTCCCTGACTTATAATGATTTAGCTTGAAATTTTTGACTTTATGATGGGTATGACTCACATACAGTAGAAACTGTACTTTGAATTCTGAATGATCTTTACCCAGGCTCATGATGCTGGGCAGTGGCAACGAGCTGCAACTTCCAGTCAGCCACGCATTCACAAGTGTAAACAATGTATACACTTATAACTCATTCTGTACCCAAATATTGTTTTTCACTTTTAATATAGTATCAATAAATTACAAGAGACATCAATACTCTATTGTAAAACAAGATTTGTGTTAGGCAATTTTGTCCAACTGTAGACTAGTGTTTAAGTGTTTGAGCACATTTAAGGTAGGCTCAACTAAGCTCTGCTTATATGAACATCTAAGTAGACTAGGTGTTTTAAATACATTTTCCACTTAAAATATTTTCAAATTTCGATGAATTCTTCATGATAACTCCATCATAAGTCAAGGAAGATCTATATAGACTTTTTCTTTTGTATCACCCATCCTCAAGAGTTTGAAACTTGAGAGTTTATATCCTATAAATATGCTATACTCCTTTCTCTGATATCACAGTGTAACATGAAACAATTGTAGATCTCTGGATTCTATCCATTACTCACTTTAGGATTAACAAATATAACTGACCATGTAGATGCAAAGTTTACTTGCTGGCATATGAATAATAGTAGAGTAAAATTAAAAGAGATGAGAATGTCTATAAGTAATTAAAAGAGAATATCCAGGGCATTAAAGAAATTCATAAATAATACTTTTCAACATTCATTTCAAGACTGGAATATAGCAAAAAATGGTTTACTTCAGTAAAATGTTAGAATGTTTGATCACTGCTTTGTCATACATAATACAAAATATTTTTTCAATGAAAGCATACATTTGTCTCATTCATGATGATATGATGGTGATGATGCTACCAAAATGACTTCATTGCCTACAAAATCATTCTTTTGGAAACTTTCCCAAATACTGCCAGTTATTTATTCATAACAAACTTCAGCAAATCACACACACACACACAAGATTTCAATTTGTGAGGAATTAATTGAGTGCCTGACCTATAATGGAATGTGAAAAGGAATACATAAATGAAAAAGGTCATCCTTGGCTCAAGATGCACTCAAAAAAATACGTTGAGTAAGTTAGGTTTATAACACAAGTTAGCGAATTTAATATTTAAAAACTACAATTTTACACACTGTGAACAAAATAAAATATTACCCATGAAAATCTGAAAGTCATGTTCTAATTCAATTTAGCTTTGAACTTAACAGGTTTAATATGAGGTATATTTGTTGAAGAATAATAATTATAATACAGGAAAAACTGGAAAAACTAGCTGTATTGGCAACACATTTTTATTATTATTTTGCTAGATAAATCTCAGTAAGTGTATTAATCACACATTGATGTGTATTTACAATAAAGTAAATAACTTTTTAAATTGACATCATTTTTTAAAAGATTCTTAATTTGCAGTATGACCAGTCATCCTGATGATTACATGTTTAAGTATAGTCCTAATTGATCATAGAGCCTTTTGCTATAAATTACAGAGAGGGAATACAGATTTCACAGGTTGATTGTGGCTTAATGGCAAATTTCACAGTCTGGATAGAAAAAGTATATAAACACACACAGGAATAAGGTATTTACACGGATTCATGATGCGAAAAGTTCCTTTTCAATTTCCAATGCATACAGATATACTGATAAATCAAATATGAGAATACAAAGGAAATATTAAGGGATGAGGAAATTAAAAAATATGCTATCAGTTGTATCTATCCAGAATTTTTGCTTTAAAATAGACAGTTATATATAGAATTTAATGTTGAAAATTTTGTAACATATTAACCCATAAAGAGAAATATACTGTACAGTTTAGTTAAATAAAATGCTGAGTAAATACAAGTGATTTAGAACTAGTTACTAACTTTTAGTTAATATTTCTTATATCAATGTAGTAACCAACTACAAGTAAGTACCCAGCTTACTGGGTCGGTACTTTCCCACCCAGTACGCCTTTGATTTTTAAAGGAATCAGTTCATCGCAAGGATGAAGCACTTCATAAAAGTTCAGTGTCCTTCCTTTCCATACAACACTGAGGTTTTTGTATCAGATTCATAAATACCTGAGCATTAACAGATTTGTATTAACCATTATATATCAATATATATATAAACAGTTATAACAGACATATGTTAACAGTTATAATGCATAACTTTGGATCTTGGTCAAGTTCATAAGTTTTAATGATTAAAATGCCAGTGTTCAAGAAAAAATATTTTGATTCTTTTTGAGTTTTAGTGTGAAATAATGTTTAGTGTAATTTAAAATTTCTTCTTTATAACTATTTTGTGTATCTTTAAAATTACTAAGAAAAAAAAGAAAAAGCTAAATAATTGCTAATTCAGAACTAGATTATATAAAAAAGAAAGGTGGATTGTCTTACTACATTATTAAGATAAAATAATTAAACATAGAATTGTGTTAATAAATTTTATTAATACCAGAGCATTAGTAACATAGTAGTGTCTAGTATGAGTTGGACATGTCAGCATTCCAAAACAGCCAAGCAATCAAGTGTCAGGCATGCTATATAAATTCACTAAGACTGGATGTTTTTTGTCTTTAAATGGTACTACTTTCAAATTTTAAGAAAAGTAATTTTAATGTTTCCATTAAGAAATACTGTAATGGATTGAAAGGGATCTTGTTTAGCTTAGTGGTCCCAATTGGTTTACACTATGAATAAAGCAAAAGAGGAATAAAGCAATTGTTTGACTTATATTCTACTTCCCTTCACTTTAGAATGTTTTTCTTATAAATTTGTGTATAGTTTTCTACACCAATTCTAGAGTTTATTAATGTCACCAAAGTTCAGGTATTGTAGGATATACTAGTAACTTGTTCATGATTGCTTACTTTGTTCTGTGTCTATATAACGCCAGATAGCTACAAACATGCAAACTTCTCATGTGAAAAAGAGTTGACTTTGTGCATGTACAAAGTATCTGGGTGCTACAAACCTGTGTGGCCACTTTTTAATTTTATTTTGCTTTTATTGTGTGTTGGTTTCCTTATAATAGGTCTTTTTTCTTTTTTTTGTTTTAGTTTTCTTTTTTTTTAGTTTCTAGGTGAACTTAGTGTCTTTCTTGTACATGTTAAGATGGCTACTTTCAATTCTGAAATATAGTTGGAACCTCTAATAGTCCTTGATGAATTGTCTTTTGGCTAAATGAAGTGTGTGGCATTGCTTTCGACACTTAGGGTAGCTATTCGAAAGTTCTGCTGAGTGAACATTTGCACCCCTTTCACTGTTAATATATAGACATCGATATATCTCATGTTCCTTATGTAATTCATATCTGTTATTTATTTACTTCTTTGACCCAGATGTCTTTGTGTCTCTAGTTAGTCTTTTTAATACCTTTTTTAAAAGAGAGAAAGAGAGAAGGTCTTTGATTTCTTAGGGTCAGTAGTCTCAAGAAAAATTTTCTGCTTCAGTGAAATTTTGTGATGTTGTAAATCTTTCTGGTCTTTTCAGCCACTTCCATATTACTAAGTTTGAATGACCCTCAAGTATACAATGTACTTAGAATAATAATTCTTTATTCCCTCCAAAACAGGACAGTATTGACTAATTGAAATAGGTCAGATTAATTCTAGGTATTATAAATACTCATAAATTGTATTTATTACCTTGAACATGTAAATTTCTTTTTTTTTTCCTTAGTGCAGAAAAAATATGCAGTGCAAACTAGAAATAGAAATAATGATGACATTTTTCTAGACTAAGGTAATTTCTTTAAACCCATGGGATTTCATTTGCAACACCAATTCTGTATCCACCTGATATTGTCCTATGGATTCAAAGTTCTCTGAGTTCCCAAAAGACCTTAATATTTACAGACAGTCACATGCTAAAAAGATTGACTTTATATAATTTATAAATTTATAGAACTTAAAGCATCATTTAATTGTTTTCTACTCATTTCAGACCATGTAAAAAGAGATAGTGTTATAAATTATAATTTCAAAGAAACCATTGACTCATCAGATTTAGGAAAATCCATTAAAGAATATAATATAGAAGTGAGAGTTCTGAGCTACTTCTTTGGAAAGGGCAGGCTGGCTTTTAAGTAATAGCTAATAAATTAGATTTGATTGTGTGAAATTATGTTGAATGGGAATGTGCTCATTTAAGCTGTGATATGTCAGGCACTTATTACTGAACTGATCTAAATTAAAAAAAAAATTGGTAATCTTTATTAATGATAAACACTACAATCTGAAATACTATATCAATATTGGAATAAAAGCAGTTCACAAGAATAGAGGACTACTTTTTAAGTTAAATTTATTAAAGCAGTCACTCTATTAATATCCAAATTACCCAATTTAATTCTGTCTTTTCAAAGCAAAATATTAATCATGACATAACATCAATTTACATAAATACAGATGATACATTAAACATTAAAACAGAAATATTGTTTCCATTGTTTCTGTTAAACAAAGCTATCAGAAAACAAGTAACTTCTACAAAGACATTTCTTTCTGGTTACATATAGTGGTTATAATATTGCATTTTTTTTTTTTAATTTGATGTTTCTGAATATCTTATCATTGTGTCGGATGATTTTTATGTATTAAATCCTTAAGTAATTGATATTGTTCTCATTCTTCTATAGGCATGGACACAAAATCTAGCAAATACGAAATGAGAGAGTACATGTCTGTGTGATCTAGATCTCAGCGGGTCTTTTCAACATACGCACTATCTCAAAATTACATAATTTAATCATTTAAACTCTCTAAATAAAAATTATAATTAATTTATATGTCTGCCATTTTATTAGGGCCTTAATAAATAATGTCATTCAAATAGAATTTATCAACAGTTGTTAACTATCAACAGTTGTTAACTATCAGCAGTTGTTAATATTTATGTTAACATCTAAGTGATTTCAGTGAAAAATAATAAGATCTTTGAAAAAATATGAATGTTTAAATACATGAAAAATAGAAATATAAATAAAATTATTTCCAGAAATAAAAATTCAAAAATTGTCTAAATTTTTATGTATGTTTATTGAATATGGAGTATATGTAGGATAGAAAACAAGGAAAATAAATATTTGGGGAAACAAATATTCATTATTATAAATAATTAAAGTGTTACAGACAATGGAATCAAAATATCTAAAGTCTTTAGCATTAGAGGTTTAAATTTTCTGAAGCAACTGATTCCAAAATTAAAACTCATACATCCATATTACTAGCTATTATTAATAATGAGAATCCACCTCAAAAAGTAGAGAGAGAGGCACTTTGAGAAACCCAGAGAACAAAGCAGCAAATGTTGCCTATTTTGTCATATTTCTCATTGCCTTCAGGTTGTCTTGTCAAGAGAATGTTATTTGAGTTAATTTCTTTCTTTAATTTTTTTAACAGAATGAGATTTTATTGTTATAAAAGTGATTGAAAAATCCAAAACTCTATTAGTGTCCAAATTTCTCATTTTATTCCCAAAATAAAGACCCAGATTCAGTTATACACTTCTATGTAATCATGTGCATTGGTGTCCCCTGACAGAACCAGTTCACTCATATATTCAGATTAGCCCTTTTTATTATGCATTGAAACTATCTGTTGCCATTTACTGATGTGTGGTATGAATCCTAGCCACACATTAAGTTGCATCTGTTACTGCTTAACACAGTGGTTAAGAGTATGGAATCCAGTAATTATGGCTGAGTTCTAATCCACTTATTAGTTGTTAATTATAGGTAATTTACTTAACCTCTCTCTGCCTTAACTTCCTGTTTGGTAAAATGATGATAGTAATAGTGTCATACAAGTGCTTGGCACATTTTAAGTGCTCAGTAAAGATAGCTAGCAATGATTATTTTCTCATACGTGTATCTGCATCTCATTCAAAAAATATTAACTGAACAAGGGTTAGCTCAACACCAGAGGGCCAGACACCACGTTAAATTATAAATGGTAAGAAAAACAAAACATATGCTAGAACTTTAAAATCCTTAATATCTAACAGGAAAACAAAAATGCCCCTGAAAAAGAAAAATGTGATTTGATAAATCCTGTTCCAGAATACATGAGCAGCACAGGGTGTATAGACAAGACTATTAAAATTGCAGGCGCTATCGCTGTACCTGTTACTTCAGCGCTTGGAGGCACCATGAGGATCCATCCTCAGGGGACATAAATATAGCGCCTCCCAGGTGGCAGAGTGGTAAATAATACACCCGCTAGTTCAGGAGCTGCAGGAGACACAGGTTCAGGGGACCTGGGTTGCATCCCTGGGTTGGGAAGATTTCTGCACAATCTCTTGAACAGCGGAGCCTGGCAGGGTACAGTTCACGGGGTCGCAGTCAGGACTGAGCGACAGGCCGCACACATGGATTAAATATAAGGATCATTTCAGACGGTTTATCTCTTCAAATTAAAGAAACATACATGTCACCAGCACCAAGATTTATAGATCCTTACTTGTTGGAAATGAATTCTTTAGAGGAAAAAAAATGCTATGGGAACTTAAACTGTCAACAAAGAAAGCAAGGGAAGGGAGAGAGGAGTGGAAAGAGGAAAGAAGAAAAGAAATCATCCTTTTAAATCAAGTACACTGTCATCCTCATTTTACCAGTATTCTTGCCATATCACTCAAGCAATCCTCTGGTCAGTACAGATCACTGTCTATCAGTTAGATAAAGCGCCCCATATTTGTTATCATAGGTTGCATTCAGTTTGGGTCTTTTGAGTATAAGCTCTCTGAGGGAAGAAGCTGGTTTATCTGAATCTGACCCTTCAGTGTTATTTCAAGAGTTGGTGAGAAGGGACTTCTGAGAATTAAGATGCCCTGAAGATTACTTATTCCTTGCTTTTCTTTGCCTTTTTAGAAATGTTTTTATTTTACACTCAAGAGTTGAAACTTAAAATTATTTTTCATCCTTTAGAAGAAAGATTTAAATAGTGTGATCATACATCTTATCTTTAAGGAAGAATTCCGCTATCATCCCCTGCCTCTGTCCTCAGTGCATGTCAGTGAGTAACTCAAAATCAACATCGCTTACACAAGAGCAAAGAGAATTTGTAACTAAATCTCCTAAATCCCAGATTGTCAGAAATGCTAAAAAGACAAACACAAACCAATCCATCAACTGATAAAAATCATTTTACAATTATACAAAACCAGAATGCAAAGTATGATTAAATGTCTTTTCATGAAAGTGATAGTTATGCTCAAATGTGTGAACAGATACTATGAATATGATGCCAAAGCTTTAAGCTGTTGGCAAGCAGAGTTGATTCTTGTCCAATAGCCTAGTACCCTCTCTCTTGTCAAGTCCATGGGTACCAGAGTGATGAATTCATATGGAAAGAAATTAAAGTTAAAGAGATGATATCAGGATGAAAAAACTAGAAATACTTAATATCATGTACATAAAAGAGTCAATGTAATCAAATAAATAAGACAGCTTTGTTATTTGACTTCTATTTTACTATAAATTATGATTTTATATTTATATATTTATAAACATTATATGATTTTTCATATTAAATTCTTAGAGCAAGCAATAAACATACACAGAAGCATAAATTGGGACTATTAGAAAAAACTTAATGAGATTCTTTTAACAAATATCCATAATTTCAAATACAAAATTATGAATAATGATTCTTCATATTGCTACTGTCAATTCTCTCAGTGCCAGCCAGAATTTTTGCAAAAGTATTAAACTTAACAGGATAATATTTTTTAAAAAAGAAAAATGCAGCTTTAAATATTTGCACATTCCTTAAAACATAATATTGTTAACAATGGACATGAGTTTGAGTAAACTCCAGGAGTTGGTGATGGACAGGGAAGCCTGGAGGGCTGCTAGGGTCGCAAAGAGTCGGACATGACTGAGTGACTGAACTGAACTGAGCTGAACAATGAGTTTGACATAAGCTGGATTATGACACAAACTATCAGTTCTGGGGGTATGACTATGATTAAAAATTTGAAAGATCATAAAATGTATTTAGCCCCACCTCTTCCCATACCTGGCATATTTTTGTGACTGTGCTGATAAGCAGTTTCTAACTTTGACAGTCAAATACCTCTATAATTTGAAAGAATGCCATTTCATATGGGAATCCTTTTGTTTGTTTTTGAGTTCTAGTTGTTATTTTCAGGTGACATCCACTTTGCAATGACTTCCATTTTGAAATAAGATGATCTTTGTTACTTTTTAAAAAATAAAAAAGTCCAAAGCATGGTCTTTCAAGATAATGTTCTTCAACAGCGAGAGGCATCTTCTAATAATGCTGCTGTGGTCAAGCATCAGTGCATAAATTGTCTTCTGTTGTGACAGCAATATGCAGTGGTTTTCTAGTAACATTGTAATGAAATAAGTATTTCTCAGATTATCAAAACTATGTTTTATAATTAGATATTTTAAAAAATGAGTGACAGTGAATTATGCTTCAGAAATATATTATATAAACCAGTATATGAAGCTATTTTCAAAATAGTTTACATATTTTTTATGTAAAATATACTAATGTCTGTTTATGAATGAAGCATTTTAAAAGAAATGGGGAGCAAATAATTTTAAAGGCACATCATATTCCTGTGTTAATAATCTATAAACAGGCTACCTGTCAAAATTGATAACTGACTTTGAAAATTTGAATTAAATTTTTATTAAATTCATTTTGTCTAGTACCTATAATAGAAAGTAATTTATACTTGAAATGTATTATATCTTTATACATGCTCTCTTGGTTCTTTACTCTGCATTTACTTTACTCTGTTGTAACAGTGAAAGCCTGTAATAAAATAGACTCAAGTTTGCTTTGAGAAGATATTCATTTCCACTAAATTCTATTGCTTCAAGTCTTTTTTATTTTCTTTCCCATGGAAATCTGAGAAACTCCTATGATTTGGATAATGAACACAGACTTTCCAGATTAAAAAAAAAAATCCATCAAATGTTTTTGACACATCAAGCAATCACAAAGCCAGCACTGGCCTGAGTGTTATGACAACTTGTCAGACTGAAGTGCCGTGCCTACCTAGGCATTTTCATGTTTTGTAGATAACAAGGCGAAAAGTGAGTAAATACTGCACAACAAAAGCACAGACGAATTCCCCATTTACATTCCATTGCTTACATCTTCTCTAAGGGTTACTTTGGTTTTAAAAAATAGAAGTATGTAAGTTAAAATTGTCAAATGAAAAATATGAATACATACAAAACTATGAACTTAGAAATTCAAACAATTGCTTACCTTAATGAAAGATAGCCTATTTTCATATGGTCACATATGGGTAGAAAACCAAGTCTCAATTCTCACAAATAGATTTTATCGATAGCTATCCCCCCACCACTGAAAATAATGATTTGCGAGTTTTCTTCTGGAAGGAGGAATAGCATAACAATAGTTTACCATATAACCAAGACTATATATTCTGTCCTTAAATATAAAGCTGCTATCTAGTATTTCTTTTTGACATACAAAATTTAAATTCTGCATATAATGTTAATCTTATTTTCTGTACCAAATGAATTTCTTATCTCTAAATTAAAGGTATGTTGTAAATCTAGTGTACATTTTAAGAATAGGATATCTTTTTGTACTTTGTGGTATTTTAGTTCATTTAGACTTGCTGGTATCAAGTATGTGCGTTCTTATATTTTTCTATGTAAAGTTATCATTTGCAATCTTCTACACATTTTTTAGCTGTTTTTTGTAGTTCATTCTTCCTCTGAAGATGTACTATTCTTTAACCATCTTCCCCCTTCAACAATGTTAGCCTAAACCTACTGATTTTGTTTTCTTCGACTATTTAAGCTTACATACTTAGTCTGGTGATTCTAATTGTTCCTACTCTCCACTTCTTTCTCTACTAGAGAATCATTCATACTTCTCACTTCTTTCTCCAATCAATTTATTTGTTTGTAACCACCACTGGTCAGTTATTGCACTATTAATGTGTTGTAAACCACTCTAAGACTCAGGTACCTGTGTATTTATTTCATGAGTGTAGTATTTCTATGGTTCTTCTGCACTCATTTAGGATGGACTTCTGACTTTGAGTTGTGGTTAGGTCTGACTCTCATTTTGGGTCCAGACTGAAGAGTCAATGGATTACTAGAACAAGTGCATTTTATGGTGACTGGCAGGAGTAGAAGAGGGCAAGATAATATACAAACACATTTAAAGTTTCTGGTGTGACAACATGGCTTATGTCTGCCTGTATTTCAGTGGTCAAAGCAAATTTGGGCTACACCCAAAATCAATGGGGCAGTGAAATATATTCTACGACAATGAAGTTATAGCATGGGCTGGCAAGGAAGGCAGAATTGAGAACAAAATGTCATCTACCACAGCTAGTAAAAAGGCATTTTTATTTCTTTCCAATACATATATTAACTACACACTACTCAACACTTAGCATCTGAGTTGGCTTAATCTTATGGTATTGGAGGGCTTCCCTTGTGGCTCAGTTGGTAAAGAATCCACCTGCAATGCCGGAGACCTGAGTTTGATCCCTGAGTTGGGAAGATCCCCTGGAGAAGGGCAAGGCTACCCATTCCAGTATTCTGGCCTAGAGAATCCCATGGTCACAAAGAGTCGGACAGACTGAGTGACTTTCACTTCACTTCACTATGGTATTGGGCATTAACTTTGTTGATGTGGGAGGTCTTTTTAGATTTACAGGGTTAATTCAAAAACTTTTTTGAAAATTTTCTGTCTTTAATTATGTTTGCTAAAGACCCTTGACTCATTTTATTTAAATAAAAAGATGTTATTTTAACCACATAAAAACAATATCAGTACTAATTAGTCTTCTTTTCCCAGATGTAAAAGAAGCAGAGTGTAGGCATAGAAACTGAAAGATTCAGGCACACAATAAAAATGTGAAGTCCCTGGGCTAAGAATGGACAAGGGTACTTAGCTGCGTGAAGACAGAGTGAGATTGGAAGGCAGATGAAATGTAAGGGAACCACCACATATATGACTTTTTTTTGCTAATTTGAGGATATTCTTTTATTATTATTATTATTTTTTCTCGGGCCTGGTGCACTGGGAAGACCCACATATATGATCTTATGTTGAGTTCTTGTTTTGTTTTTGTAGGAACTTGTTTTGTATGCCCCTAAACTGGAAAATTTTGAAAATACAACACCAAATATCAATTTAAGTAACATAATTACTAGTAACTTTAATTTAAAAGACAATATTTCCATTAACAGTTCTCTTTTAAGCTTTAAAGTGTTATTTCAAGAGTGTTTTATTTTATGAATAGTCTAAATATATAATATTCAAAAGTTTCTTAATAGTTTCCTTTTTCTTCTAAGATAACTAGTTATGGAATCATTGTAGATTATTTGGAGGTACACTGTCTACTAGGAAAAGAGTTCTATGTATTGTCTCATTTTGAGACTGCTTTTTCTTGTTATTTATAAGAGTGTTTGAATAGCCGATGCATTTAGTGGTTGTAGTAGCCAACTGTCAGAAATGTTGGCTTAAGGTCAGCTACTTTAAAACCCAAAATTCTTATTTTGCATAATTTTTCAATATGTAATAGGTATATTTGAAAACAGGGCAATTCATGTAGCTATGCAGAGGTTTACTTTGTAAGAGATGTTCATGGCAGTTTGAGAAGCTGTTACGCTTGATTACATATCCACAATATGTATGTGGATATACTACCTACACTTAGGTTATTTGGCAACAATTTTGAACTTGAAAAATTTCTATTGAAAATTCAGTTAATTTAAAAAATCCAGCCATGTAATGATATTGCTAAATCAAGCCAGATGTTTGTAGACCTAGAACTTAATGGGTTGGCTTCCACAATCTGGAATGCATTTATAGACACTCACCTTTGCATTATACCCCTGCCTTGTATCCAGGGACACATTAAGAATAAATCCTACAAACTTGTTTGTAAATTTACTTTAGGGAGTTATAGAGATTGTAATCTACTACTTCACTTGCATCATTCTCCACCTATAAAGATTAATTATAAAAATATTTCTGTCTCATGAACATCATTTATTGTGAGCCCATGTAATAGACTGAGGAAGTGGATGAGTGTCACAATTAGAGAGATGTGGTTTCAAATATCTGCTTAATATTGGATAACTTTCTAGCTTATCTAAGCTTTCGTTTCCTTATCTGTGAAATTACACAATAATATTCCAAAATGATAGAACCAAATTTTAATTCTGAACCCATGCATATTATTGTGGCTTTTAGTAAACATAAATATCAGTTTTATAGCAGATGTTTAGAGATCAAACATATATTGCTCATTGGATTGGACGTAAACATGAATAGTATAGTACTATTTTACACTGTGTATGCATTGGAGATTTGCAATTCCAGTATGCCTTTTAGTTGAATTGAAAGGTCATAAGAAAGAAAGAAGATTAAGTGATATCAGAGTGAAAGCCCACCTTATGACAATAATTACAAACATCCTATTTAATATGAATATAGTTGATCTATCAACTCACTGTTAGTCATCACTGATGCCCCTTTAGTAGCAGGTAGTATTGAAAACGTTGAATTAAACAGTTTAATTTACAATGAAATGAAATGAATCTCAGTAGAATAAATCGAATGTCTCACCCATGAAGGTTAATTATCTTTCTTTTGATAAAGAGAAAAAGACATCCATGACTGAGTAATGTCTTCTCCCACTTAGAAAGTAATGGAAACTATTTCTAGGTAGATATTTATATCCATTATTTAATTTTTAATATTTTCTTATAATTATACTTGATTTTCTAAAAATATTGTCAATAAAACAGCAATTACTTTGTCAGTTCACATTGACAGCAGAAATGTCAGTTGAAAAAAATACCACTTATTAACTCAAAATCTGTAAATTGTAGGAACTGTAATTATTACTAGGAATATCTTTTTTCCCCTAACTTTTAGCATTGTGAAATCTATTGTTAATGATGCCACATTTTTTCCCTTTCTTTTCCTGAAAGCAGTTAGATACACATAAAAGAGAAGTTAAAATCGCCTGATAGCATATGAAGTCAGTGCACATAGCCTGGCTTCAATCACTGAGGGCAGAGATGAAACCAGTTACTGTGGATGAATATTTAACTGTCTTAGCTCAAGGCTCTGGTCCTTCAAATAGCTTGCACAGCCTCTAGGGTCAAACTGGAGAAGTTTTCATTGAAGAGTGCATAGGACTTTTAGTTAAATTGCTTTCATTAATATTAGTAAGAGACTCAAAGAAAAGCCTGCATTGCACTTTAAAATAGTAGTAATAAACTAAAAGATTCATTACAATTATTTTTGGTAAATATACCTTCATTATTTTGTGAGTGTTTATAAATCTTGTGTCTGGCTCTCACAGTCAACAGTACTCAGGTCAGTAAAGTGACCTCCCTATTACTGAATATAACTCAGTCCCAAGAACAATGAAGCCTTCTAAGATGCTGGCTTTGTAATTTCTTTCTGCTTCCTTACAGAAACCATTTCACCTTCATTACAAAAATGCACATTAAAGACTACTAATTTGGAGTGGGTCCTGATTGTTTTTTTCTATAAAGTTCCAATTGTGTGTTTGTGTATGTACACACACTAATGCACTTCCTGTAAATATGTAAAAGTGATATTTCCCATAGTAAATGGTAAAGGATCATATAAGAAAATAGAAAAAGTCTATTTGAATCAAAATGATTTAGCCAACTTAGTGTTCTATATTGTGAGCCTATGAAATCACCAACTATATAGCTACAGCATATGAGATATAATTTATCCAGAGGTGCTCAAATAAAGAAAATTGTGGCTTTTTCTACAGTAAAATTCTGATACTCATTACTTAAAAATTGATGACAAAAAAAGAAAACGAGATTAAAAAAACCCAACAGAAAAACAAAACAAAAATACTACCCCCCAAAAAAAGAATGTACAGCAAAGAAAATGTCACCCTGCCCTCCAGAATTTCATTTCTTATTTTTGTTGAAATAAAAGTTTTTATTGAAGATATAAACTAGTTAGAGAATTTGGACTATTGTGTGCAATCAACTTTGTACAGTTATAGCAAATTGATTTCATATTGGTATGACTCTTACTGGATTCCCTGGATTTTCTTATCCTGATGTAGTTCTCTGCTTTATTTCAAAATAAAACACTTGCAAACGCTTCCCCAAGTGCTAGAGTTGTTTGAATGTTCGGCTGAACAGTATGAATCAGTAGTAATAAAAGCATCAGCAGGATTCATTTGCAGCCTCCTGCCGGGAGACACTTTACCTTAGCAGCTCAAATTATATTGAATCGTAATGAATGAAGAAGTGGATCCCTGCCAGGGAATAGTTTGTAACTTGGAAAAGTAGATATAATTACATAATAATTCTGCCTTTGCAGAAGGTGGCTCTGCTTTAGAAGTACCTGATGTTATTTACAGCTGTTACTTGGAGCCCTGTTTAGTCATCGTGTTGGTATATCAATCAAACCCAAGAATTTTATGTTCTTTTTATTTCTACTTTACTGCTAAACAAAAAATGTAGTGGCATCTATTTCACTCCTGCAATCGATCTAGGATTTCAGAATCTTAACTCCTAATACTCCATTGCAGTTTTTATTTACTAATCATAGCTATCTATGATATAGAAGTATTTTCATAGTCTTTCATTCTTTCTTCTCTTTTTCCATGTACACATTTGCTTGCTAGCAAGTATCCTATAGGAAGAAAAAGCAAAGTTCAAAGCACTGTTACATGGGAATACTTTAAGTAAATTCACAGTGTCCTTTAAATATATGTATACATTTTTCAGTTCCTTGACTTTTTTTCTGATTTTTTTTTTCAAATACAAGTGGCTACCATGAGTGTTCTATAGAATGGCATAAATTAAAGACCGAACATAGACATAAATCAGAGACTTGGTGTGAGGAACCAAAGATTACTCTAAACTCATTTGTTAAGATAAACAATGCTCAACAGTGGTTGTAGGAGAAGAAAAACAGGAAAGAACAAAGATTTTCCAAGACAGTCTTTGAATAAATGAATGAATTTCCATTCTGACACATGACTGATCATCTTAAATTGTGTAACTTGTTACATGAAAATGACTTTCCCTACACTCTATTCTGTCTGGCACACACTGACTTCTCATTCAAGATTCAGTTCAAGAATCTCTTTTGTTGGAATTCTTACGTGTAATCTCTACATTGTAGGAACAACCTTTTCTCAGAACAGTGGTTCTTAAATGTTCACATGCATAAAACTCACCTGAGTAGTTCATTTTATATTCCCAAGTTCCATGCCTAGTCACTAATTCAAAAGATATGAGATGAAGTCAAAGAATCTGCATTTTTGACTGAGTCAAGCGATATGTACACAGTCCAGGGCTACACTTTACAAAACCCTACATTAGGAGGAAATGTAAAGTTTATATTAATAATTACTTTATAATAATTCGGTAGGCACAGTGTATGTGGCATTAAAAATAGATTTCTGAAGAAATAAAATTAAGCATTAGTTTATTCAAATCTGTAAATGCCAGGTAGGTTTTCATCTTTGATTACATTTCTCCATACAATCCTCTACCCACAGAACAGTAAGTAGGCCCAATTGCTCAGTCATGCATAACTCTTTGCGACCCTATGGACTGTAGCCTGCCAGGCTCCTTTGTCCATGGCTCCTCTCTCCAGGCAAGAATACTGGAGTGGGTTGCCATTCCTTCTCCAGGGGAACTTCCTGGCCCAGGAATCAAACCCTGGTCTCCTGTACTGCAGACAGATTATTTACTGACTGAGCCACGGGGGGAATACTGGAGTGGGTTGCTATTTCCTACTCCAGAGCAAGCGATCAGAGAAATCTTTTAAAGTATCAACTGAATCTCTTTTTAATTGCTCATAACCACCAAACTCATATTCACTATAAGGATTTTTGCCCCCACTATTCCCTAGGCAGAGCATCACTCTTCTTTGCTCAGTCTCATCATTTTCGGTCTCAGTCCCAACATCATTTATTCATAGAGGCATTACTGAACACCCTGTCTAAAGTATCTCCTACCACCTCCCTCCAGACTGCTTGCATGCACTGCCACAGTATTTCAGCACCTAGGACAGCAGCTGACTCACAGCTCAACAAACAGCGTTCGGCAGTGAGTGGATTACATAATGTAGAAGCTCTATTCTGTTATCTGTTATCTGTCTATAACAAAAATCCATGGATTACGGAATGTTATGGCTAAATTATTGATATCTGTGTGTTGAAATAAGTCTGTCAACAATTATAAAAGGGCAAACTGGGTCATAGGGGCTTCCACAACTCAAATAACAATTTCTGCAGTTCAATCTACCAGTGCAGTTATATGAAAATACAGATAAGGGAAATCAAGAGGTGAGCAGAAAATTAAGAAGACAGTTAGTCTCTCTCCAAACTTAACTTTTCATTAAAATAGCTACTTTCCTTATAAAAGATGGGTATACTTGATTGACCAATTATTTAAAGCAATAAAATGCCAACAATCATTTAGAACTTCAGTGTATTTTTTAATTTTATTGTTAATAGAAATTAATTTTTAAAATCAACAAAAAATAGGGAGATTTTGAACTATCATTACTTATTAAAATATATACCTTTGATAAATGTTGTCCAGTTAAATCACAAGAGATGATAGTGGTGCAGTTCCAGTTCCATATAAATTTTATTCTGTTAATATTTATCAAATGTCAAGAGTGATTAGAACTTAGTCCTTTGGTTCTAAGACTTAGACTTTGTCTCATAACTTTGATTTTGTTATGCTTTGCTTTATGTCTTATGTTTTGATTTTGCTTTGTCATGTAAAAAATGTTTAAATGCCTTCCAATGTGAAATAAGCAAATGAGCAGTAGTACCAAAATCAGAATCATTTGATGAACTGTGTTGTGACCAGATACTTTTCTGGAAGAGAATTTTAGTTGGCTTAAATAAGCAAAACTTTTTGACTGGTTCTTTAAAATATGGCTAATTTTCTCTGTCACCATATGGTTTGTAACTTCAGCCATAAGTGCAGAAATTATAAAGAGCTAAATTTAGGCTGTGACCATGACAGCAGTACTTTCAGAGATTCCCTTGAGGTAAATGCCTTACTTTTATAACTCCCATTATGGTACACTTTTGTGAGTATTTTGGAAATTTTCCAGTGCCTACAATAGGCACTGAGTACACAGTTAATATTTTTAGAGTCACGATGGAGGCAAAACTTTTCTTCCTGAAATGTTAGCTTGAAATTTCATCTCTTGAAAATGTAATGTTATCTTTGCATGTAAAATTAATGTGAGTTATACCATTCTGGACAAAAATCTAGCAGAAAATAGAATAAATTGAGTTTTGTCTTTCTTGAAAGGTTACTGTTAATTTGGATGGTAGTGCTTGGAAATCGAGTCTAGAACTTTAAGAAATCAGTGTAGTAAACTATTGGCAAGCACGTGTGTCGTTGGTCAAATCTATTGACAACTATAGCAATTTACATAGCCAGGGACAACATCAATATCAATATATGCAATCAATTCAGTTTCTTTTGAAAATTAAATCTTGATTAATCATATTTATTGTTGAGCAATATTTGTGGCTCATTGTTACCTTTAGTTTACTTTTTGCTATTGTTACTTATGATCTTTTATAACTAATTTTATTTCACATTTTCCCATATGACTATTATGTTTCTATTATGGTTGACTATTGAAAGTGAAAGTCACTCAGTCATGTCCGACTCTATGTGATCTGTTGGACTGTAATCCATGAAATTCTCCAGGCCAGAATACTGGAGTGGGTAGCCCGTTCCCTTCTCCAGGGGACTTTCCCAATCCAGGGATCGAACCCAGATCTTCCACATTGCAGGCAGATTCTTTACCAGCTGAGTCACAAGGGACTATTAGGTAATGACTGTTACAATTCAGTAGATCTAGCTTACTAAAAATAATGCATCTTTCATTGGTGACATTTGTGCTTTTCATGCCGAGTGTCAGTACTTTCTGATTAAACAATCTAGTATGATGGTTGAGTCATTTCATCTCTGTAATCCTGCATTTCCTAGTTTAGGAAATGGAGATAATCTTATCCTAGAATATTATAAAATATAGTGCCTTTGAGAAGTAAATATGACAATCTATTCAGTTGAACAATATGAAATTGCCAGTGAATATGTCACTGACTCTGGATTTGATATATTCACCAGGGGCATGTTCAAACAATATAAATGTCTAAGTCCCACCATCAATGGCTTAGATCAGAATTATTAATGGTGGATCAAGGACATAAGTATTTCCTTAAAATTCAGAGGTGGTTTTAATATGAAGGTAGGGTTAAGAACACTGATATATTTAATCCTTTTTTTTTCATAGTTTCATATTCTCCACTTTACAGATCTAGTCACTGTATGAACAGAATGAACTTCCATACAAAAGGATAAATAAAACATTGAAAAAAAGATGAAAAACTTTTTTTTTTTTAATTAAGGCTGTAAAATTGAAATGTTTTCAAATGTATTCAGATTCAATTTTGTGCCATATAGCAATCAAATATGGACCTTCCCAGGTGGATGCTAAGGCAGGTGAAAGTGGTTGTTGTAGTACCATTGATCGTGCCTGGCTTTAATTAAACATGACCCCCTGCCAATACCTTGCAAAAAAAAAAAAAAACAAACAGCTGTGGAAGTGTTTTGGAATTAACTCTTTCACTTCAAATTCCAGGGCTCTTTAGGTAAGAGGCGAAATCTCCCTTGCCTGAAACTGCTATTACGGGCTTTTGAGTCACACAGCTAAGAATCGAGATGAAGCAGAGATATCAGAAATGCAGGAGAGAAGAAGAAGGAACTAGATGTAAACCTACCTATTTTCAGTAAAGTATTAAAAATGCACTACTACCTTCTCATAGATCAAGTTGTTTATACGGAGACTATCTTACATAATATTTTAAAAGAGCTGCAAATGTGAATTTAAAGTTTTCTTGTTTCCAATACATATGTATATTATGAGGCTGGTAGAATAAGCAAAACACTGAATTCAAGACCTCTGAGGATTTCTTTTTATTTTAAATATTGCTTTTAAAGTTATTTTAATTTTTTATTTCATTGTAAAAGAAAGTTGCACCTAGATATTGGCTCTAATATATGTTAGGTTTAAATAGCTTCCCAAGAAGAAAAGAAGAAACTCTGTCTCTGTAGCAACCTATGTCATAAATGTTGAAATACTGCTGTCAAGCCAAATTTAGGTTAGTGCATTTTTACATTTTGAGGGTATTTTTGCAAACCATTGTTTCCTGAGGGTAATTACTGTATGGACCTCTAAAAAAAAGATTCATCTTTGGATAATACAATTTTATCCATATGTGTTTGAGCATGTCTATTAGGGATGTATACCTAACAAGTTCTTCATATGCTATATCAAATTAATCATCTTAGATATAAATTTATAATTTCAAGTTGCTAACTTTCTGATTGGACTTCCCTGGTGGTCAGTGATAAAGAATCTGCCTGTCAGTGCAGGAGATGTGGGTTCAATTTCTGGTTTGAGAAGATCCCCTGGAGAAGGAAATGGAAACCCACTCCAGTATTCTTGCTTGGCAAACCCCACGTACAGAGGAGCCTGGTGGGCTATGGTCCACGAGGTCTCGAAGAGTTGGGCATGACTTAGTGACTGAAGAGCAACGACAACAAATTTCTGATCAGACAAAGGTAGATTTCATCACAGAAACTATATAAGAATTTTAGAAATTACATGGATACTCTGTTTACCCATTGAATTTTGAAATAAAAGTCTCAAACACTTTTTTAATGTTTTGAAGATTTTATTTAAATTTTTTTCAAGGATGTATTGATAAGAAAATAAGGCCAGAGGAAAGCTCCTAGTCCAGTAGAATCAAGTTGATTTAAAGATTCCAAACCTTCTAACAGCCATGTGTTTTGTGCTATATTCTGTTGATCATATATACGAGCAAGATAATATATCATCACATAAATAACATTTCTATAGAACAAAATTCGTGTGACCAAAAAAAAAGTGACTGTTTAATGAAATGGATTCCCTTAAAGTATTTTATTAGCAATTAAGGACTGTTTAGCAGGTTTTCATTTGTAACTATCACTATTATCTATTAATTGAATATGTAGATACTACAGATGTCTCCTGATAACTCAGTTTAAGTCAGACAGAATATTTTTTAGAAAATTTCAATTTGAAAGGAAAGCTATAATTTAAACATTTATATAAAATGCATAAATTTCAAAGTACATTGAAAGAGTATTATATTATGAATAAAGAAGTTTGCTCAAATTCTGGGCTTATTCCAAAAATTACAATATTTTATTTCTGTATTTCAGACATTCCATTGCCAAATAACTACCTCCACAAAATTGATGCAGCTCAAGATAAGAAAACATTCAAAATATGTTTTCAAACATTGAATGGTATTTGGCCAAAGTTATGATGTTCAGGACAAGAGGCATTTTCTTTCTATTACATACAATTTTTCCATGTTTCAGTAGAAATACTTAACATTTATGTCTTAAGAAATTCACAGAATGTCAATGTTTTGAATCTATTGCAAATCAAAGATATTTGCACTACACTTAGTGTAGAGAATACATTTCAGATAATTTTTACTGTAGACATTTTCTTAACTTATTCTTTATGAAGTTTCTTTTAATAGATAAAACTTGAAAATAGTACTGAATGCTTCTTAAATTTGATGTATGTGCCATAAGTACTTCATATATATTTTCCTTCCTTGAAACTTTCTTTCTCCCTAAAGAACAGTATTTTTTTCTTTAATCTCATAATATCAGCAACCCATAGTCATGTATGCAAAATACATAAAAGACAGATATTGTTTTTCTTTACTATAAACTCCAAGATATTTCCACCCAGTGTAAATTTAGAAAATAGGTTTAAAAAGGAGAGAAGAGAGGAATGGGACACTTTTTACAGCAGGGATATTTGTGATTCTAAACATAGACATTGCAGCATCATTCCTTTTAAAAAGTAAATAAGAAACTAAAAATTATTTTAAATTTATGATTTGAAGACAAATTGATAGTTTGCTTTAAAAAGTTCATATCAAAGATGTTAAAAATTAACGATTTCTTTTAGTTTTTCCACTTTGTTACAACAATATAATAGAAGGCAATATGTGAATGTCCTCAAAGCGTTCAAAATTAGAGATGAGTTTAAATAGTTTACAGCAATAAAATGTTTTGGAAGATAGACTTATACATCATAATTACCTAAACAGTGCATCACACATTGGATTTACATGCTTGCTCTAGTATGTTACACTACGCGTGAAGCTCAGGGCCAAAATTTACTGGGTATAGGAAAAGGTATTGACCGCATGCAAACATTTTTTTTTTACAAGACATTTACATTCTCAGGTATCAAGTTCAGTTAATTTATAGACTCCTTCACACCCTGGATTTGTCTTAGTTTCTTCATGGTATCATTTAACATGCTGCTCTTATTTTTGTGTTTTCTAGAAACTGAAAAAGTAGGTCTATAATTTTCCTTCAAATTTAATTTCTTATTAACAAGTAAACATTTTTGATACTATTTGATTGATAATTTAGAGTAAACAAATTTTCTTCTGATGTACTTTCAGAGTGGATTTAGATGTGCAGGACTATTAAGAGAGGTTGCCATCCAGAGGGATGAGGATTTCAGGGTGGAGTCATAAAATATCAGACAATTTTTCTTATTCTAATTTTGACTCAGTCTTATTCGAATAAATAATAATTGTTTTTAAAGTAATGCAGAGTATCCTAATAAACCTAGTCCTGGATCCTGATGTGAAATGTATAATATGTAATGCAAAATGACCATAGTAACTACAAGCAAGACCAGAAAAGATGAAATGGAAAAAAAAATATATATATATATATTATATAATATTGAAAACTGATCTTTTCCAATCCTGTGGCCACTACTGAGTTTTCCAAATTTGCTGACATATTGAGTGCAGCACTTTCACAGTATCATCTTTTAGGATTTTAAATAGCTCAATTAGAATTCCCTCACCTCCACTAGCTTTGTTGGTAGCAATGCTTCCTAAGGCCCACTTGACTTCGCATTCCAGGATGTCTGGTTGTAGGTGACTGATTACGCCATCATGATTGTCTGGGTCGTGAAGATAATTTTGTATAGTTTTTCTGTGTATTATTGCCATAGAAAGAGGAGAGTGAAAACATTGGCTTAAAACTCAACATTCAGAAAACTAAGATCAATCTGATCCCGTCACTTCAGGGCAAATACACGGGAAACAGTGGAAAGAGGGACAGACTTTATTTTGGGAGGCTCAAAATCACTGCAGATGGTAACTATAGCCATGAAATTAAAAGATGCTTGCTCCTTGGAAGGAAAGTTATGACCAACCTAGACAGCATATTAAAAAGCAGAGACATTACTTTGTCAACAAAGGTCCATCTAGTCAAAACCATGGTTTTTTCAGTAGTCATGTGTGGATGTGAGAGTTGGACTATAAAGAAAGCTGAGAGCTGAAGAATTGATGCTTTTGAACTGTGGTGTTGGAGGAGACTCTTGAGAGTCCCTTGGACTGCAAGGAGATCCAACCAGTCTATCCTAAAGGAGATCAGTCGTGGGTGTTCACTGGAGGAACTGATGTTGAAGCTGAAACTCCCATAGTTTGGCCACCTGCTGTGAAGAGCTGATTCATTTGTAAAGACCCTGATGCTGGGAAAGATTGAAGGCAGGAGGAGAAGGAGATGGACTGAGGATGAGATGGTTGGAAGGCATCACTGACTCAATGGACATGAATTTGAGTAAGCTCCAGGAGTTGATGATGGACAGGGAGGCCTGGCGTGCTACAGTCCATGGGGTCACAGAGAGTCACACATGACTGAGTGACTGACCTGAACTGAACTGAATATTTAAAAGGGAATCTTTCTTCCTGACCTCCAAATTTCTTTATGGTCCAAAACTTTAGGAAATAAGGCATTTGACATAAAATAGTAGTGCAGTATCCAGGTTACCTTTTGTCTATTAATTTATTCACTAATTAACTCAAAGAACATCTAATGAGCACATATCAGGCCATACCTCAACTGCTCTGATAGGATTTTTTTCCTCAGTTCCCTCCATGCCTCCATGATGCTCAAAGGTAATCTGCATCTGCTATGTGCTCCCATAGTATCCTGTGCATTTCACTACCAGAGAACTTATTACTAGCTATTTTAGGCATACGTTTGCTTCTCTGTTTCCTTCCCACTAGACTGTACATCCCAAATCTCATTTTTGTATCTGTACTACTATACAGTCAATTTAATTCAGTTCAGTTGCTCAGTCATGTCCGACTCTTCACGAACCCATGAGCCACAGCACGCCAGGCCTCCCTGTCCATCACCAACTCCCAGAGTCTACCCAAACTCATGTATATTCAGTTGGTGAAGCCATGCAACCATCTCATCCTCTGTCATCCCCTTCTCTTCCCACTTTCAGTCTTTCCCAGCATCAGGGTCTTTTCAAATGAGTCAGCTCTTTTCATCAGGTGGCCAAACTATGGGAGTTTCAGCTTCAACATCAGTCCTTCCAATGAACACCCAGGACTGATCTCCTTTAGGATGGACTGGTTGGATCTCCTGGCAGTCCAAGGGACTCTCAAGAGTCTTCTCCAACACCACAGTTCAAAAGCATTAATTCTTCGGAGCTCAACTTTCTTTATAGTCCAACTCTCACATCCATACATGACCACTGGAAAAACCATAGCCTTGACCAGACGGACCTTTGTTGTTGACAAAGAAATGTCTCTGCTTTTTAATATGCTGTCTAGGTTGGTCATAACTTTCCTTCCAAGGAGTAAGCGTCTTTTAATTTCATGGCTGCAATCACCATCTGCAGTGATTTTGGAGCCCAAAAAAATAAAGTCTGACACTGTTTCCCCATGTATTTGCCATGAAGTGATAGGACCGGATACCATGATTTTGGTTTTCTGAATGTTGAGTTTTTAAACCAGCCTTTTCACTCTCCTCTTTCACTTTCATCAAGAGGCTTTTTAGTTCTTCTTCACTTTCTGCCATAAGGGTGGTGTGTCTGCATACCTGAGGTTATTGATATCTCTCCCAGAAATCTTGATTCCAGCTTGGGCTTCTTTCAGCCCAGTGTTTCTCATGATGTACTCTGCATATACATTAAATAAACAGAGTGACAATATATAGCCTTGAGGTACTCCTTTTCCTATTTGGAACCAGTCTGTTGTTCCATGTCCAGTTCGAACTGTTGCATCCTGACCTGCATACAGGTTTTTCAAGAGACAGGTCAGGTGGTCTGGTATGCCCATCTCTTCCAGAATTTTGCACAGTTTATTGTGATCCACACAGTCAAAGCGTTTGGGATAGTCAATAAAGCAGAAAGAGATGTTTTTCTGGAACTCTCTTGCTTTTTCAATGATCCAGTGGATGTTGGCAGTTTGATCTCTGGTTCCTCTGCCTTTTCTAAAACTAGCTTGAACATCTGGAAGTTCACAGTTCACGTATTGCTGAAGCCTGACTTGAAGAATTTTCAGCATTACTTTACTAGCGTGTGAGATGAGTGCAATTGTGCAGTAGTTTGAGCATTCTTTGGCATTGCCTTTCTTTGGGATTGGAGTGAAAACTGATCTTTTCCAGTCCTGTGGCCACTGCTGAGTTTTCCAAATTTGCTGACATAATGAGTGCAGCACTTTCACAGCATCATCTTTCAGGATTTGAAATAGCTCAACTGGAATTCCATCACCTCTACTAGCTATGTTCGTAGTGACACTTCCTAAGGCCACTTGACTTTACATTCCAATGCAATCCAATTACAGCCTCTCAAATGTTTGTTGAATGAATGAGCAAAGCACAATCCTTGCTTTAAGAAGTGGATACAGGCTTATAAATCTTTGCAAAATAAGATTCAAAACCCCAAATGATGTTGTTTTGGAGATTACGAGAGAGTATATTATGGGAGGGGGCTTCCCTGGTGTCTCAGAAGGTAAACTATCTGCCTGCAATGTGGGAAACCTGTGTTCCATCCCTGGGCTGGGAAAATCTCCTGAAGAAGGGAATGGCTATCCATTCCAGTATTCTTCCCTGGGAAATCCCATGGACAGCGGAGCCTGGAGGGCTACCGTCCATGGAATCGCACAGAGTTGGACATGACTGACTAACACTTTGACACTTTCCTTTTGGTATTATAGGAGATTTCATAATGTTTGTATAGAGAAAGTGACATGTAGGTGACTGTTAAATCTTAATCAGATATTTTCCAGAGTTGAAGAGGAGGAGTCAATATAGTTAAAAGGAGGCTACAGGGTATAGGAAAGCATGACATTTTTAGAGAGCAACAAGAGAGTTGGCGTATCTGGAACATAGGACTGGTGGGCTGGAGAATATGCTGAGACCAGATTATGAAAGGACTCAGACATTACCCTAAATAACTTAGATGCTTTCCTGTAGGTAGCATGGTGTCAGTGGAGGTTACCCAGTCCAGATAAGAGATCATTCTGATAGCACCATAGAGGATAAATGAATGGAAAATGATTGTTGGCAAAGAGAAAAGTTTAGAATTGTTACAGAAATCCAAGAGGAAATTTCTTAAGGTCTGAAGTGAGATTTTTGTACTGAGTCTAACAGATATTCAGCAGTTTAAGGAAATCTTCAAGCTAAATTTCTACTTAGCTTCAGCAGGTAGGTCTATGCCATCCTAGTCTTTGCCTAATCTACTTTGCTTTATGCTTGTTTTCTACACCCACCTAAACATCATTTGAACAGTCGCACTAAGGAGGTAACATTGTTAGCCTGAGTTCAGAGTCCTGACACTGATTCAAGCTATTAAAAATAAGCTTTATAATGGACAGTATGTTTGAATTTACATTAGAATTTACACTGCAGAAGTAAATGTCATCAACATATTATCTTTTTAACATATTACATTTAAATAAACTGGTAGTAGAAAATGATGTTTTTCCAAGTCAGTTATCATCCACTACATGTCTCTTTCTTGCTCAACCCCCCCATCTCTAGCATCACATAACACATAGAACTGCAGTAAAAAAGCTTCATAATAGAATGGTTTCCAGAATAAGTTTCCTAATAAGATGGTTTTCATGTGAAAGAGGGAATAATTAGAGCTGGGCATTTTCTGAAAAGAGTAAAATCAGGTTGAAGCAGCCTATGTTTTAGTCTTAGGTTATTTTTTCCAAAATTCTACTATTAGTAGAGGAGGAAAAGGACCTTGAGGTAATATGTAGTTGAATTACATCTAATATTTTAAAGAAGATATTTTTGTTACATCTGTGAAGGACAGAAATATCAGCTGATGGCTTGAGTATAGGTGTAAATGAGGTGTGTGCACTTGGTAGAGTTCTGGAGCTTTCCATCTTTTTGACCTTGAAAAGAGAACTTTGAAATTCACTTCACAGAGCTCAGATGGAAGAGGATACATAAAAAGAGAGAGAGAGAAAGAAGTCACTCATGCATTTGGCAAAGATTAATGGAAGGCTGCTACTGTTTGCATTGCAGAGTTGTATGGGGAGTGTCTCATACTTTACTACGGAGGATTTTCTAATATTACTTACTCTCTGATCGCTGGCTAAATTAGTGAAATTTAATTTAACCAGTGAAACCTTTCAAAGATAGAATATGGAATAAGGCCAAAATTGGGGCAAAATAAAGGTATTATTTGAGCTATAAGTCTAAGAGGTACTTGTTTACTACTAAAATTAGCAACTATAATATTAAAGAATTGCATAAGGAAAACACTAAGATAAAAATACTGAAGTAAATAAAGATATGAACTTCATAGCAAGGGGAAAAATAGAATGAAAACTTTAAAGAATAATTAATGAAAAAACTGTTGTCCTTTTTCATTACCTTGATGAATAGGGTAAAAGAAATAAGACTTAAATTATGATGGTAAAATATTTAGGAAAAAAATCAAGTGTCTGTTACTTGCTTAGACACCCTAACTTTACAAGATATAGTTGTCCAAAGTTTCATATAACTTTACTTCTGAAGATACTGCTTGGAAATGCTGTTAATGAGGCAGTAGTAATAATGAAATACCTCCCCAAAAAATGATTCATTATTCAGTGCAGTACAGTCAAGCAAGTTTTTCAAGTTGTGTAATTGTGATAGCAGCAGAAAGTGACAAAGATAGAAGAAACTTTTTTACAGGGTACAATTTAAATACGGTGTTTGAGAAATGATTGGGAAAGACATTTTCCCTGAAATTAGAACCAACTCATCTGCCTTGCTTTATTTTTCACAGTGTTTCATCATAATGTTTTCCCTTGTTGAATTTAAATGACTGTGACATTCTTCCTCCTACCTTGGCATATTTTTCAAGGAGATATAGCCTTAGATATATTAATAATTTTAAAATATGTTTGAAAAGATTGGTTTTAATTGGCAATATGATTATAATACTGATCATTCATGGGTCAATCTCTTGGAAGATCTTTCTTCTGCAAACTACTGTTGGCCATAAAAACAAAATTGTGACTTTGAATTATATTGTATTTGTTTAATGCAGCATGTACGTTTCCCTGGCTCAGAGTGGGCTGCTTCACAAAACTGTATAAAACTGACTTGCTTTTTAAATTCTCCAGCACAGGATGGTACACTGCATGCATAATTCAACTTGTTGAAGCATCCTGGAAAATTTTTCTTTATTGTTAAAATTGTAGCAACAAGTAGAAATTAATTACTTGTTATAACACAAAGAGCTTTTATGCTATATTCCAAATGTTGTTTTATACTGAAGTCTTGATTTGCAAATGTGAGTGAAAGATTGACTTTAAATATCCAGAGATGATTAGCTGCCAGCTCTAATCAAATTGAGAAGTAATTAGCAAATCAAAACTTGATTAGCTCTTTGCTTGATTTACTAAAATTATAGTTTATGCAGTTTAAATAATGGGGGAGGGGAGTTTTCTATACTCCAGATACAGGAGAATCTACTATGCTAGGGCAGGCGGGGTGTGTGCATGCCTCAGTCATGTCCAACTCTTTGCGAGTCTACAGACTATAGCACGCCAGGCTTCTCTGTCCATGGGATTCCCCAGGCAAGAATACTGGAGTGAGTTGCCATGCTCTCCTTCAGGGGCTCTTCCTGACCCAGGGATCGAACCCATGTACTTCTGTATCTCCTGCAATGGCAGGTGGATTCTTTACCACTAGCGCAAACTGGGTAGCCCTATGTTAAGGCAGGAGAGGTATTCTGTACTTTAAGTACTTTCTAAACCTGATCATAGTTTTCTGTTCCTTTATAATACTGCAGTGCTATACATTAGTATTTTACTTTTATTTTTCTGGGGATGAAACTTATAATTGTTACATATAGTACAATGCTCTCTCTATATATATGTATACACACACACACACACACACACACACACATATGCTATGCTGTGTTTAATTACTCAGTTGTGTCTGACTCTTTGTGACCCCATGAACTGTAGCCCGCCAGGCTCCTCTGTCCATGGGGATTCTCCAGGCAAGAATACTAGAGTGGGTTGCCATGCCCTCCTCCGGGGGATCTTCCCAACTCAGGGATCAAATCTAGGTCTCCTGCACTGCAGGCAGATTTTTTACCATCTGAGTCACCAGGGAAGCCCATGAATACTGGTAGCCTATCCTTTCTCCAGGGAATCTTTCCAACCCAGGACTCTAACCAGGGTCTCATGCATTGCAAGTGGATTCTTTAACAGCTGAGCTCCCAGGGAAGCCAACATATATTATATATATATATATATATATATATATATACACACACACACACACACATACATATATATATATATAGGATATATATATCCTTTAAGGCATATATAAAGGATCATTTAAAAGATCACTTTAATATGTGTAGAATTATTGTTTAGTAATGGATACATCAAGTATATTTGGGATTTTTTCAATTCCTAGATATGAAAGTCTTGCAAGGTATACTGATCTGTGACTAAATCATTGGATATTTTAGACTCAGGTAAAGGAAAACAATAGGCTTCCCTGGTGTGAAGTGATAAAGAATTCATCTGCCAGTGCAAGAGACACAAGAGACATGGGTTCGATTCCTGGGTCAGGAAAATCCTCTGGAGTAGGAAATGGCATCCCACCCAAGTATTCTTGCCTGGAAAATTCCATGGACAGAGGAGTCTGGTGGGCGCAAATAGTTGGACATGATATCACACACAGTAATAATATAATAATAAAGGAAAAAGCACACCACTGTTAGTCAACCGGGACTGCAATTAGAAAATACCAAAGGCTGGGTGGTCTAAACAACAGAATCATACTTTCCTACATTTCTGGAGCGTGGAAATCTAAGCTCAAGGTGACAGGAAGATTGGTGTCTGGTGTGGAATTTCTCCTTGGGTTGTAGATGGTCACCTTCCTTTGTGTCTTCACAGAGTCTTTCTTCTGTGTGCGAGACAGTGATGGGGCTTGGACGCTGGTGTCTCTTCCTCTTCTTAGGACTCAAGTTCTATCATATTAGGGCCCCACTTTTATCACCGCTTTTAACCCTTATTACCTACTGTCTCATTGGTTCTGTCTCTAAATGCAATTGTATTGGTGGTTAAGACTTCAATTTGTGAATGTGGGGGACACGTTTAAGTTCATAACTACCCCTGATCAGTTTCTATATACATAACAGACTTATTAGAAAAAACGAATGGCAGAAGAGAAAAAGTTCATTGCTGCCTGGGAACATCACTGCCAACAGCAGCTGTGGGGCCATGGGAGGCGCAGCAGCAGGATTTACAGCCTAAAGTGTCCTTGCACTTCTGCAAAAAGCAGGCAGAGCTAAAGACGTCTTTCTAGAGTTGACCCTTGAAGAATGGAGGTTATTGTCACAGATATCAAGCTTTCATTCAACAGTTAACATGGTGACTCCTAGCCAAAATTAATCGTGGAACTGACTTGCACTCATTTTATGTATTTTCATAATGTTGAAGTCTCAATAACTGTCAAAGCAGCCACACATCATTGTCTGTCAGCTATTTGTTTGGTAGTTTGGTGATTCAGTAATTCATCCCTTCCTAGGTAAAGCCAGAAGGTTCAAAATGTTTATATATTCAGAAAAAAACCTTTTTCTGGCTCCCTAGAAATAATACCAGCACAATTATATAATGATATTACTCATGAAGATTGTTTTAAGCCTTCTATTTGTAAAGATACTTAATAATCCTAATTGTTAAAAAGCTATTTCTGGGCTTTCAAAATACAAATTACAAACAAATTCCACTACAAAATGTTCTAGGGGACATATATAGGCATCATTCTTTATAGTTACATTAAAATTCTGATATGTGGTAAACTAAAACTGTGTCTAATTTTATTTGATATTTAAGGATTTTATTTTTTCCCCATTCATCTGTTTTTCTATTCCTTCAAGTAAGGCATTTAAAACACAAATCGGCTTTGGAAATATGACAGAATTGTTGAAGCAGTTACAGGGTGAGCATCTTTTGTTGTGTTTCGTGTTGCTGGGCTTCACAGATTCTGCCTTTTTTGCAGATAAGGTTTGTGGCAACCCTGCATCTAGCAAGTCTATTAGTGCCATTTTTGTAATAGCATTTGCTCGTTCCTTGTCTCAGTCTCACATTTTGGTGATTCTCATATTTTAAACTTTTTATTAGAATTATATTTGTTATGGTGATCTGTGATGAGTGATCATTGATGTTACTCTTGTAATTGTTTTGGGATGACCTGAATCACTTGCTCAGTAAAAGTATGTGTTCTGATTGCTCCAATAATCAGTCATTCCCCATCTCTCCTTCTCTTCTGGCACCCTTATTCCCTCAGACATAATATAGAAATGAGGCCAAGTAATAACCTTATAATGACCTGTAAGTCAAAAGCTAGAAATGATGAAGCTTAGGAGGGAAGGCATGTCAAAAGCAAAAACATGCTGAAGGCCCAGCCTTTTGCACCAGTTAGCCAAGTTGTGAACACAAGGGAAAAGTTCTTGAGAGAAATTAAAAGTGAAACTCCAGTGAACACAGAGATGATAAGAAAGTGAAACTGTTATTGTTGATATGGGGAACGTTTTAGTTGTCTGATTAGATGATCGAACCAGCCACAGCATTCCCTTAAGCCAAAACAATCCAGAGCAAGACCCTAACTCTCTTCAATTCTATGAAGTCTAACAGAGGTGAGGAAGCAGTGCAAGAAAGTTTAAACTAGCAGAGGTTGGTTCATGAGGTTTAAGAAAAGAAATCAAGCCATCTCCATAATGTAAAAACACAAGGGAAAGCAGCAAGTGTAGATGTAGAAGCTCTAGCAAGTTATCCAGAAGATCTAGCCAAGATAATTAGTGGCAGTGGCTACACTAAAAAGCAGATTTTCAGTGTAAACTAAATAGCCTTATGTTGGAAGAGGACGTCATCTAGTTCTCTCAGGAGAAGTCAATGCTTAGCTTCAAAGCATCAAAAGACAGCCTGACTCTTTATTAGGATTTTTATACCAGCAGGTCCTTACTGGATTTAATTCAATCTACTTTTATAATTTCCCTAGTATCCCATATATATCTACTCCTTCATTTATTCTGAATTTCTATTAATTCCATTTACTTATTGATTTAATATACAATTGAAATGACTTATCTCTTGCTCATCAAGCAATCGTTTCTTAGCGATCTTGTCTGAACTTGAATACAGATTTCTGCCCATGTTTCTACAGTGTAATTTAGGTAATTGACAGAGACAAAGCCAGTTCACAAAGTTAATTAAAATTTTCTATCTCTTCACTTCCAATTAGTTTCATTGATATGACATATTTTCTCCTATTTATTGCCTCACGATTATCACTAGGCAATACACAAGTTATGCTAGTCTGTCAAATAAATAACAATTATTAGAGTAACCTTTAAGTGGACACTATTTTGATATTTTAATTGTCCTCTGTCTGTGAACAGCTGAGTGTTTTATTATTATTTACTTCATTTATGTAGCAATTTTAATTGTTTCTTGAAGGTGTTTTTTCTTTCATATCTGGAAATCAGAAAAGGGTAATGTAAAGCCAAGGAAGTAAGAAATAGTAATTTAATATCTCTTACTACAATGTAGTAGATAAAATATTAGTTTAAGACTATAGATTCCTTAGGGCTTCCCTGGTAGCTCAGCTGGTATAGAATCTGCCTGCAATGCGGAAGACCTGGGTTCAATCCCCAGGTTGGGCAGATCCGCTAGAAGAACATGGCAACCCACTCCAGTATTCTTGCCTGGAGAATCCCCATAGACTGGCAGGCTATAGTCCATGGGGTCACAAAGAGTCGACATGACTGAGCAACTAAGCATAGCATAGGATCCTTAAATTAATCCTGATTCTTTATGTCCTCCTTACTGTATAAAGATCACTTATGATATGGGACAGATGAGTATATCGGATTTGTTTGAAATTATAAGAACTTTTATAGGAGTGTTATTCAGGAAATATCTGTAGACTAATGTTATATTCACTCTGAGGAGAAGTCTAATAGTCATTGAACATTTTCTATAATACTGATATTTTCCCTAAATGGCTTATTTTTATATACATACATACAAACACAATTATAAAAATATTCTTCTTTCTTTTGATATTTTTTCTGAATTTTTTTTGTAAAAGCCATGTAACAGTCATAAAAGTGAATAGTCTGTCAAGAATGTAGTTTAGTTTCTCATATTTTTACTCATAAATTCATATTCATAAAAGCTCTTGACTTCTTTTCCCTCCCACAGTAGAATTCCTGTCATATAACAAAGCAGAAATACCTTACTGTTTTGGTGATTTATGTATTTACATATTCCACTTGCCCTCTATTCAGAAAGAGAAGTTAACCAGGCTAGTTGGAAGAATTATTTTTTAAAGTATAAGATCCTTCTCTATGGAAATTGAGATCATTTAAAATAAAATGTATGTGTTGTAAACCAATAGTAAAGCCAATTTAGAAAATAAGTATATTGCAAATTGTGTTATTTGAATTTAGAATACTTGACTAACTCCTAAGAGAAGAGATTAGCATTATTTTTTTCTATAATGGAGATCTCAACCGAAATATCTACTTTCTGAGACCACTTCTATGTTCTTAAGAGTTTGTTCTAGTTATTTAAGAGTAAGTAATTATATGTGCTCATTGGTTAGTGTAATCTTTTTGTAGAGTCCTTGAAATGTTCATTCGAAATTAATTATTTTATAGAATAGAAATGTTAACAAGTAGGCATGTAGTATGCCTGTGATGTGCATTGCTTTTGAATTTTTATATTGCATTCTGTTTTTTAGGAAGTTCTATATTCCATGTTTTGAAATATGTGAAGAAAAATATATTCTAAAAACTAGCAATATTTAGTTTTATTCCACCATTGTTTAGCTCTGGATATCACTGTTTTAAAATGTCTTTAGCTCAATAGGTATATTTAATTATTACCTTAAAGAGAAAGGGGATTTATTCTAAGGCTATGTATCTCATAGAATTAAAGGAAAAGCTTAACAATGGATTCACCAGACCAATCCTAAGATCACCAAGGGAACCATTAACTCTGTTGTGTTGAGTTCTGCCATTGATATGACTTGGCTACGGGCTGATTCACATTCTTTTTTTTTTTTTTTTCAATTTTTATTAGTTGGAGGCTAACTACTTGGTTTTTGTCATACATTGACATGAATCAGCCATGGATTTACATGTATTCCCCATCCTGATCCCCCTTCCCACCTCCCTCTCTACCTGATCCTTCTGGGTTTTCCCAGTGCACCAGGCCCAAGCACTTGTCTCATGCATCCAACCTGGACTGGTGATCTGTTTCTCATGGTTTGAATTCTGAAAGTTGGTTGACTAATCTGAAAGATTAGTTCTTATTTGGGCAGGTCCTAGTCAACTGTGGTTAAATACATTATTATGGAGTTTTTATAATAGATATATCTGCAGACATAAATTTGGAAATAAACAGAATATAGATAGCTTTTAAATTTATAAGAGTATAAGCCCATCACCTGGATTTCCCAGGTGGTGCTAGTGGTAAAGAACCTGCCTGTCAATGCAGGAGACATAAGAGAGATGGGTTCAATTCCTGGGTGAGGAAGATCCCCTGGAAGAGGGCATGGCAGCCCACTCCAGTATTCTTGCCTGGAGAATCCCCATGGACGGAGGAGCCTGGTGGACTACAGTTCATAGGGTCACAAAGACTCAGACACTACTGAAGCAACTGAGCACATGTGCATGCATGGAATCACATAAGGAATAATTTCTACTAGAGAACTACTCCAAACATTGGAACAGCTTAACTTCAAGAGGTTTATAAAACAAGGCTAAGGCAGCAAGCAAGACTCAAAAAGAGCAAGTAGTAACTTAGGAGGGAAATCTGAAGGTACTAACCCCAAAAGCCAAGCAAAGAAAGCATTTTAAGTGCTTAAGGAGTGATTAATGTTGCTAAATGTTGATGTAGTTTAAGAAAGGCTTAGAGAATTGACCATTAGATTTAGCATCCCAAAAGTCACTCATGACCTTGATAAAAGTAACTCAGTGAATTTGTGGGGGCAAGTGTCATATTGGAGCCAGTTTAAGAGACTGAGAGTGGATACATTGGCAATTGGATGACTAGGTAACTATTTGGAATAGTTCTGCAGTAAATGAAAGCAGAGAAACTAGGTGTTCACTGGAGGGGAGTTGGTCAAGAGACAGATTTATTTCATGCATGCATGCTAATTTGCTTGAATCGTGTCCTAGTCTTTGTGACCCCGTGGACTGTAGCCCATCGGGCTCCTCTGTCCATGGAATTCTCCAGGCAAGAGTACTGGAATGGGTTACCATAGGAATCTTTTATCGCTCCTGCACTGGCAGGTGGGTTCTTTACCACTAACACCACCTGGGAAGCCCTAGATCAAGAGGGGAAATAAGATCATGGCTATTTGTCAATAGGGAATATCCAATAAAAAAAAAAAAGAAAGAAAGAAAAAACCTGATTAAGTAGTGGTAAAAGGTGACAGTTAATGGAGTAATGTTCTTGAGTAAACAGGAGGATATAAGAACAAATATATAACAGAGATACCAGCTTTAGAAAGAAATACAGAAAATTCATGTATTCTAATAGCTTAACAGAAGAGAAGGAAGTATATATGGGCAAAATATTGAGTAGATGTGCTAATGAGAATTTACTATAGTCCTCTTTTTAAAAAAATTGAGCTATAGTTGATATAGCTCAAATACAACTCTGTGTTAGTTTTAGGTATACAGCAAAGTGATTCAGTTCTGTGTATATTCTTTTTGAGATTATTTTCCATTATAGGCATTATAAGATATTAAATATAGCTTCCTGTGTTATAAAGTAAATCCTTGTTCTTTATTTTATATATAGTGGTATGTACTAGTAATCCCATGTTACTATTTCTCCCCGCCCACCCCCACGTTCCCTTTTGGTAGCCATAAGTTTGTTTTACATGTCTGCTAGTCTCTTTGTTTTGAAAATGAATTAATTTGCATTATTTTTTGCATTCCACATATAAGTGATATCATATATTTGTCTTTCTATGTCTGACTTACTTCACTCAGTATGATAGTCTCTACGTTCATTCATATTTCTGCAAATGGCTATATTTCATTCTTTTTATGGTTGATTAATATCCCATCATATATATGCATCTATATGTATGTCACATCTTTTTCATCCACTCATCTGTTGATGGACACAAGCTGCTTCCATGTCTTAACTATTGTAAAAAGTGCTGCTATGAGCTTTGGGGTGTTTTTATCTTTTTCAATTAGAATTTTTGTCTTTTCTGGATATATGGTCAAAAGTGGGATTGCTGGGGCATATAGTACCTCTACATGTAAGTGAAAAGTCATTTCAGGAATGCATGCCATTAAAATTTTATTTCCTCCCATAGTTCTGAATTCTAGAGCAAATTTCCTATAAAACATTTTGTAGCATTTACATTTATACCAAAAAATTCAGTGTGTATTAGAACTAAAACTTGTGACAGGTATCAAAAGCATGATCCATCCAGACCAGTGCTCCTCAAAGTTTGATGTCCATTTGTGTCACTCAGGATCTTGTTAAAATGCAGTTTTTGTTTAAAATGATCCAGGGTAGGGTCTAAAATTGGTGTATCTAGCAAGTTGCAAGTTGCAATTGATAGAGCTCATGTGTAGACCTCACTTTGAGTAGCATGGTTTAGACTAGAGCACAGAATGACAATCGTATCCAGCTGTAGACATATATTTGTGTAGCCAGCATAGAATTTCAACTTTTGAAAATGGATTTACATACCTTCTTATGGACTTAAATGTTCTCATTTATCCATTCGATACTTTGTTACTTAGAAGTCTATTCCTTCTCAAATGTAAATTATCAATTTTCCATGAGGAAATATTTAGGATTTAGATGCCTGTTCATTGCCTCTTTTCATGTCAAATGATTCCATTGATTAATCTGACTGATTAATTTAAACAGGAGAGGTCCTGGGTGAGAGATGCCCTTTCAGGGATTACAAAATGTGAAAGATTCCTGTATTCTTGGTCAAGATATTTGAGTAGGCTGAGATCTTATTCTAATTATTTCTAGTGTTTTCTATTCTTTCTAAAATGGATGAAATATATAGTATGTTAGTGGGAGGCAGGGAGGTAGTGGGGAGATGAGGTGAGAGTTTGCTGGATTTTAATTTTTAGAGAACAGCAGACAGTCTGCAACCTTTCAGACTTTCTCTTTAAGAACTTGCCATGTCCAGATCAAAGGAATTTATTAGGCTTTTAGCACTCCTGTTTTTTTATAGCTCAAAATGAACAAATTTTCAAGTACAAAAGAAATGCTTTAAAAGAGTTCTTTTAGTCTTTATTTGAAATCTCCTGCTCTGCTTCAGTTCACAGATGTGTCCTACACTGAATGGAGAAATCAGACTACTACACTTTGATCATTTCACTATCTTGTTTGATTAGTGTTTTCAAACTATGGAGTTTATCAGCAGGGGGCAGGTTGATCCCTGTGGCTTATAATGGGCAAAGTATGGGGGGAAAATAGGTTTTTAGAAATCGTTTAAGATCAATCAGTTTCCTCCTTCTTCAAGGTTTAAAAATAACATCACGGACAGATAGACTTTGACACAGAATAAGATCAGATACTTCCAAAGGGAAAACTGACCAGCATGTACGGTGCACTTTTTCCCTCTTTTTCTCTTTAAAATTATGACTTCCAGTCCTTAGATTATTACAAACTATAATCAACTCCTTTTTAAAACGAGAAAGCAAGAGGTACAACTACTCAATTTTAAATTTCATTTACTGTGCAAACATCATTTTCAAAATGAAGGTTAGGGTTATTAAAGGAAATTTTAAGAATTCAGCACTTTGAAAGTAGTAAATTGTATTACATGCAGTAATTTTAGGGTTACTTGCATGTGAACTTGCATTATTCATCCTCCACTTATGGACTGTTAATTTTCAGTTCCATAGCTGTAATTCAGGAGAAACAATTTTTCCTATGATAATATATTAACATTGAAATATAGGCTTTCTTTGGTGTTTGAAGGTATTCTTAGTGGCAATACTGTGAAGGTTGTCAGCTCTTGACATTTCAGTATGGCTGTCAACATATTAGATTAAGGACTGATTTCACTGTTGATCTTGGGAATGTGTCTGATTATAGATTCTTTTAAATTTGGGGTAAATGAGATCATGTGGGACTTTGAGTTTAATTTAACTAGTTTTTAATTTGAAATGCAACTCTGGGCACAGGGAATTAAAAGAAAAAAAAAAAAAAAAAAAAGATGCTGCTTAGGCCAGATTCTCAATGTGTACATTTGCCTTGAGCATATACCTGGTTCCTAAAGTTCTGCTGTGAGGCATTCATTCAGTGGGAGTTTCATTGATAGATTCCTTAGTTTACTAATCCCTAGGATTCTTCATGACACAAAATGTCTCTATGCCTTCTTTGTTACCCTTGTTTTATAAAAAAAAAAAAAAAGGCAATTCTGGACAATCTATTTCATACTAAAAAGTAACTGACTGCTAGCTCAGATGACCAAATGAAGAGAATTTTAGAAAAGACAATCACAAGCACCTTTTCAAGATAAAAGGAAGATAATATCAAAGCTTATAGTAAATATTTTGAATTTTTTTAGACATCCCAAAGCCATTTTTTATGTTTTAGCAAAATGATCAATACTGATATTTAATTTCAAGTGAAGTAAACTTGTAATGTCAGTTCAGTTCAGTCTCTCAGCCATGTCCGACTCTTTGTGACCCCATGGACTGCAGCACGCCAGGCTTCCTTGCCCATCACCAACTCCCACAGCTTACTCAAACTCATGTCAGTTGAGTCGATGATGCCATCCAACCATCTCATCCTCTGTCATCCCCTTCTCCTCCTGTCTTCAATCTTTCCCAGCATCAGAGTCTTTCCAATGAGTCAGTTCTTCACATCAGGTGGTCAAATATTGGAGCTTCAGCTTCAGCATCAGTTCTTCTAATAAATATTCAGTACTGATTCCTTTTAGGATTGACTGGTTTGATCTTGCAGTCCAAGGGACTCTCAAGGGACCACAATTCAGAAGCATCAGTTCTTCTGTGCTCAGCTTTGTGTATGGTCCAATATTCATACATGACTACTAGAAAACCGTAGCTTTGACAAGATGGACCTTTGTTGGCAAATTAACGTCTCTGCTTTTTAATATACTGTCTAGGTTGTCTGCAAAGAGTCAGACATGACTGAGCAACTGAACTGAACTGAACTGAACTGGGTTGCTTTTTCTTCCAAGTCTTAATTTCATGGCTGCAATCATCATCTGCAGTGATTTTGGAGCTCAAGAAAATAAAGTCTAACTGTTTCCACGTTTCCCCATTTATTTGTCATGAAGTAATGGGAGCAGATGCCATGATCTTAGTTATTTGAACGTTGAGTTTTAAGCCAGCTTTTTCACTCTCCTCTTTCACTTTCATCAAGAGGCTTTTTAGTTCTTCTTCACTTCCTGCCATAAGATTGGTGTCATCTGCATATCTGAGGTTATTGATGTTACTCCTGGCGATCTTGATTCCAGCTTTTGCTTCATTCAGCCCAGCAATTCACACGATGTACTCTGCATATAAGTTAAATAAGTAAGGTGACAATATACAGCCTTGATGTAAGTTCTTTCCTAATTTTGAAGCAGTCTTTTGTTCCATGTTTGGTTCTAACTGTTGTTTCTTTACCTGCATATAGGTTTCTCAGGAGGCAGGTAAGGTGGTCTGGTATGCCCACCTCTCAAAGAATTTTCCACAGTTTGCTGTGATCCACATAGTCAAAGGCTTTAGCATAGCAAATGAAGCAGAAATAGTTGTACTTCTTGTAATATACTGTTGTCTTGAACTGAAAGCAATATGCCATTTTAGGTTATTAATTCTCTCTTGTCATTAACTATAAAACAGGTAACTTTATTATTTATTTGTTTCTTTCTCTTTATTCCAAAAGGATTTAATATGTTTGAGTTCTTTGGTGACATTATCAATCTGTACCAAATCCCTATGTCATTGAATCTTCAAATTGAGATTGTTAACTATATCACATGCAGTTGTTTGATAGAAGAGTGTGATATCTGTTTACTTATTAATTACTGATTAACAATTACATTTTAACTCCTTGAGGCAGTTTTTTAACTTTATTTATTTATTTATTTATTTTTTCAATTTCTCCTTAATTTTTTTTTCCCAGTGGGTTTTGTCATACATTGATATGATTTTTTAACTTTAAAATGCTGAAATATGGGATTTTTTTTTGGGGGGGGGTACTAGATATACCAAGAATAGGATAATGATAGAAAAAAAAAAAACAGAATAGTAAAGACTTAAACAATTTCAAGAGATTTCTTTTAGTCAAGGATTTCTCTCTTCATCATCCTCACAATTGCTACTGCACTCCGTTACTGTGAAGCTGTAATATCACTAAAATGATCTCATGGTCTCAGATATTCCCTCTCATTTTCTTTCCAATATATCCTTCAAATTGAGTCCAGTGTTTTCTTCATAAAATGCAAGTCCTCCAGGCCACATCCCTCCCTCTGATTTTTAAATAGCTCTCCAGCTGTTTCCTGCCCACCTTTCTGTGTAATCTCTACACTTCCACCATTCTTCCCAGATGGAGTGTTGTCAGGACCCTGCAAGTGGCATTTTCCATGTCTTTGCATATGCTGTTCTTTATCTGAGGACTTTATGTTCATTTTTCAAGAATCTCACTAATCATTTTACCATCTGGGAGGTATTTTTTGACACCTTTTCATCCCACCTCCTTCAAGGGTGGTGAGCACGCCTCCTCTCTAGTTCCACTGAGCATAACTTTTAGTACTCATCATGATGTATTGGCTGTTTAATTGCTTGTTTCTCCATTAAAATATGAATGTTGTGAAAGCCAGAACCTTGTTCCATTTCAGAAAATGTCACAGGCTTCCTCCACTACTAAATTCCAATGATCTCCTAGTTCCTTCATTCCTATACTTGAACTTTCTCCCATTTCTGCACTCTTTAACCTGGACAATGGCGCTAAGATCATCTCGTTGCCCGGACCAGATACTTAGTCTTTGCATGGAATACATAATTCATGAAAGCAGTAGGTATAGTGGCAAGTGATAGAAGCTATGTATGGATTAGAATTCAAAGACTGACCCTTACTAATTCTGTGATCTTGGGTAATTTCCTTAATCCCTCTTTGCTCCTGCATGTCTTCTGCTCTACCATGGGAGTGGTAACAGTTCAGTTCAGTTCAGTCACTCAGTCGTGTCCGACTCTTTGAGACCCCGTGAATCGCAGCACGCCAGGCCTCCCTGTCCATCACCAACTCCCGGAGTTTACTCAAACTCATGTCCATCAAGTCGGTGATGCTATCTAGCCACCTCATCCTCTGTCGTCCCCTTCTCCTCCTGCCCCCAATCCCTCCCAGCATCAGGGTCTTTTCCAATGAGTCAACTCTTCGCATGACGTGGCCAAAGTATTGGAGTTTCAGCTTCAGCATCAGTTGTTCCAATGAACACCCAGGATCTCCCTTAGGATGGACTGGTTGGATCTCCTTGCAGTCCAAGGGACTCTCAAGAGTCTTCTCCAACACCACAGTTCAAAAGCATCAATTCTTCGGCACTCAGCTTTCTTCACAGTCCAACTCTCACATCCATACATGACCACTGGAAAGACCATAGCCTTGACTAGACGGACCTTTGTTTGCAAAGTAATGTCTCTGCTTTTAAATATGCTGTGTAGGTTGGTCATAACTTTCCTTCCAAGGAGTAAGCGTCTTTTAATTTCATGGCTGCAATCACCATCTGCAGTGATTTTGGAGCCCCCAAAAATAAAGTCTGACACTGTTTCCACTGTTTCCCCATCTATTTCCCAAAAAGTGATGGGACCAGATGCCATGATCTTAGTTTTCTGAATGTTGAGCTTTAAGCCAAATTTTCACTCTCCTTTTTCACTTTCATCAAGAGGCTTTTTAGTTCCTCTTCACTTTCTGCCATTAGGGAGTGGTAACAGTACCTACCAAATAGGACTACTGTGAAGATTATCCCATACTCCCCTGAAGTTCAGTAAAGTTGCAAATGAGCACACACAAAGCATGTTGGTTGGATTCTCTTTAAATTTATGTCCACTAGCATAGAAGGTTTCCCGGAATCTGTTCCTTCTTTCAGCTGGGTGATCATGCTGTATCTCTCTTTTCTATTCACCTTCAACACCTCTCTCATTCTTACTTTCATCTGATGATTCTGCTTCTATTTTGCTGAGAAAAATAGAAGGAATCAGCATTGAACCTTGCATACTCTGTCACCTGTACTTCCATCCACCTATCAAACTCTGAGCTTTTTCTCTGGCCACCATTACTAGCTAACAGGGTGAAAACCAACACCTCCATTATGTACAGACCTCATCTTCTCTCATCTGTGCTGCGGCAAAGCCCCAGCAATTGTTCTTTGTCTTTTCTACATCAGCATAAAAGCTTTCTTAAGCATAAACGTTTTAACTTTACCACTTAAAAAACTATTTGCCCCAATTCCTTTGTAGCTACTGCTTCACTCTCTCTTCTATTTGTTTACAACAAAACTCCTCAAATGAGTTGTCTGGACTGTTCATTCCCATACTTTCATGCTAGCTTGAACTCACTGCACCCAAGCTCCCATTGCCATCACTCCATCAAGACTGTTCTAGGCAATGTCAGTGGTAAATTTTTGGAATTTTCACCTTAATTAAATAGTAGTATTTTCCACAGTAAATCACTGACTCTTACTTTTTTTCTTGTTTAGTCACTAAGTAGTGTTTGACTCTTTGTGACCCCCATGGACTATAGCTTGCCAGGCTCCTCTGCCCATGGGATTTACCTGGCAACAATACTGGAATGGATTGCCATTTCATTCTCTGGTGGGTCTGCCCAGACCATGGATGAAACCAGTATCTCCTGCATTGGCAGGCATATTCTTTGCTGCTAAGCCACCAGGGAAAATCACTGATTCTTACTGGAAATGTTTTATTCATTTGCCTGTCAGTAACCCACCCTTCTGATCTCCCCTCCTTCCTCATAGGATGCTCCTCAATTTTTTGACTGTGTCTGCTTAACTCCCTAACCTCTAAATTTTCAGCCACTGGGCCCCTTCTCTCTCCTGCCTACTTTTATTTAATTATTGATATTGTTTAGTCCATGCTTTTAAATATCATCCATAAACTGGTGATTTTCAACTTTGCATCTGCAGTTGAGAGCCTGTCCTCTGAACCTTCGAATCATATTTTCACCCAAAGTCTGCTTCTGGTCTAAAGGATTTCCAAATCAACATGTCCCAAATTGATGTTTTTCCCTTTTTCTAAGATGTCCTTCTTTCATATTTTTCTACTTTACAGATAGTGACAGTTCCATCATTTCAGTTTCTCAGGACAAAGGACATGGAGTAATCTTTACATCTCTTTAAATCACACCCAATTTCACATGCATTAACAAAATTCCTCATGGTTCTACCTTCATTATACACCCTGAATCAATCCAATGCATACAGCCATCCCACACAAATAACCTGGCACAGTTCAGTTCAGTTCAGTTCATTCACTCAGTCGTGTCCGACTGTTTGCGGCCCCATGAATGCCAGACCTCCCTGTCCATCACTAATTCCCCGAGTCCATCCAAACCCATGTCCATTGAGTTGGTGATGCCATCCAACCAACTCATCCTCTGTCGTCCCCTTCTCCTCCTGCCCTCAATCTTTCCCAGCATCAGAGTCTTTTCAAATGAGTCAGCTCTTCACATCAGGTGGCCAAATTATTGGAGTTTCAGCTTCAGCATCAGTCCTTTCAATAAACACCCAGGACTGATCTCCTTTAGGATGGACTGGTTGGATCTCCTTGCAGTTCAAGGGACTCTTGAGAGTATTCTCCAACACCACAGTTCAGAAGCATCAATTCTTCTGTGCTCAGCTTTCTTTATAGTCCAACTCTCACATCCGTACATGACCACTGGAAAAACCATAGCCTTGACTAGAAGGACCTTTGTTGACAAAGTAATGTCTCTGCTTTTTAATATGCTATTTAGGTTGGTCATAACTTTCCTTCCAAGGAGTAAGCATCTTAATTTCATAGCTACAATCACCATCTGCAGTGATTTTGGGGCCCAAAAAATAAAGTCAGCCACTGTTTCCACTGTTTCCCCATCTATTTGCCATGAAGTGATGGGCCCGGGTACCATGAACTTAGTTTTCTGAATGTTGAGCTTTAAGCCAACGTTTTCCCTCTCCTCTTTCACTTTCATCAAGAGGCTCTTTAGTTCTTCTTCACTTTCTGCCATAAGGGTGGTGTCATCTGCATATCTGAGGTTATCACCATTTCTTTATAATACCTCCCTTGCTTATTGCCAATCTGCAGAATCTTAAATTGTACCTGGTATGTAGTAGAGTTTCATTCAATACTTGTGAATAATAAGTGAAACAGAAGCTCTTATTATGTTCAAGTGTCTTTTCCATGGTTTTTCTATCAAATAAGTATTTCTTATCTGAAGGCCGTTTAGCAGCAATTGACATGTATATGCTCAGAAATTATAAAGATTTTCTTTTTGTCACACATTAAATGACCATTTCTAAAATCTTAAAATTTAAAATCTTAAAATCTCCAATATTGCTAAGTATAATTTGATTTTGATAATTTGAAAAAACATTTAAATGTTGTAATATCTTAAAATCATCACTGTTACTATCCTATAGAAGATGAGTATGAGTTTATTCTTAATATGTATTGGTTTGTTATTATACATTGGAAGTTAGTTGCTATTTAAAATAGATTTCTAATAACAGTTAATTTTGTTTTTAATTTGGTTCTTTCAAATAAAAGTGGTTAGTAGAAATTTAGCTTTGATATCTAGGCTGTGCTATCTCATTACTTTACTGCCAACAGTTGTTGATGAAAATAGAAGTATTGTATTACCAAGTAATCTTGTTCTTTTCAGTAAAGTCTTTTGTGTCTTTAAAAGTGTCCTTTATTTTTATTAAATTTTTATAGTCCTCATTCTCACCGGGGGTTATTATTCTCTGCTACTCCCCACACTAATCCTAATCTTCTCAATTAAGTCTCGATTATAAAATCCTTACGCTCAACTAATGATATGGAAGCTTTTGCTTTTTTATCCTCTTTGAGAAAACAAACCAGACCATCTCACTGTTGAATTGTTTTAACTTTGATCATGCTATCTATAATGATGTCCTAAAACCACAACATAGAGCCCTGCCATCTCTTACCAGATTTAGACACACTGCTTAGGTTTTCTTGTATATTTTGCAGAAACCCCAAGGATTGCATATAAATATTATACATGTATATATTCATGTATGCAATATATATATAAACACACACACACATATATAAACATTTCCCAGGTGGCTCAGTGGTAAAGAATCTGCCTGCAAATGAAGGAAAAGCAGAAGATGTATTTGATCCCTGGGTGGGGAAGATCCCCTTGACAAGAAAATGGCAACCCACTCCAGTATTCTTGCCTGGGAAATCCCTTGGACAGAGGAGTCTGGCAGGTATAGTCCATGGGGTTGCAAGGAGTCGGACACGACAGCATGCATTCACACACATAAAATATGTGTGTATGTGTATGGCTAAGGGGATAGCATAGTTTTCCAGGCTGACTTCTATTATTATCATTCTAAAATAACACTGCCTTTTTTTTTAAATAAAGCACTAGTGCTAATTATAGCTGGTCAATGAACAAACAGGAGATTGTAAGGTAAGCAAGGGGAAATAACAAGACCCCTCATGCTCTTATAGCAAAAGAGTTTAGCTTAGACCTCTTGTTTCCTCATAAAAATTATTACAATAGGAACAAACAGGGAGTCTAACTCAAATCTCTCCAAAAAGCAAAACTTGGAAGAAAGCACTTTAGATCAGCACGGTACAATAAAAATATAATGTGAACCACATATATAATTTAAAATTTTCCAATAGCAACATTTAAAAAATATGTTTAAAAGGCAACACTGATTATACTAAAATACTGAGTTCAACATATCGAAAATGCTATCATTTCAACATATAATCAATATGAAGCTTATTCCTAAGATATCTTTTATTTTTCAGGTACTAAGTTTTTGAAGTCTATCGTTTTTTATTTTTTGTAAGTATTTTCTACTTACAGTAACTTCACTGCAGACCAGCCACATTTCAAGTGCTCAGCTGTCACTGGGTGCAGAGTGGTTGTCATATTGGACACTGTAGCTCAAGGTAACATACATATAAGTAAAGAACACCCTTTCCTTGAAGAAAACAGTTTGTGTATCTAGAGACATCATCCAAGAAAGTCCAGCCAAATCTAGATGGATATTCCTCCTCGAATTTTCTCACAGTGGGGCACAGTCACTGCTCGCAGAATATTCTGATTTTAGGAGCTGCTACTAATCTTCTAATATTCTTGCCCCAAAGGCCTTAAATCAACTCAAAGGAGACAGATTAGATGTGTGGGAAAGGGATTTGTCATCTGTCAAATCTACTTACTAAGTAGTATTAATTCTGACTTTTTAAATCTCGATTTCCTCACCCATAAAGTGGGATTCACAATATTACTTTCCTCATAGAATTGCAGTGGAAATTAAATGATAACAAGAGAGTAAGAAGGGCTTCCCTGGTAGCTCAGCTGGTAAAGAATCTGCATGCAGTGCAGGACACCCAGGTTAGATTCCTGGGTCAGGAAGATGCGCTGGAGGAGGGATAGGCTACCCACTCCAGTATTCTTCAGCTTCCCTGGTGGCTCAGTTGGTAAAGTGTCTGCCTGAAATGCTGGAGACCTGGATTCTATCCTTGGGTTGGGAAGATACCCTGGAGAAAGGGAATGGCCAGAGACCTGAGTTCAATTCCTGGGTTGGGAAGATATCCTGGAGGAAGGGCTACCCACTCCAGTATTCTGGCTTGGAGAATTCCATGGACTATATAGTCCACGGGGTCACAAAGAGTTGGACATAACTTTTCTTGAGAGTAAGAGATAAGCACAGCATCTTTGTCAATAATTTTTGCTCAGTAAATGTTAACTGAGTTATCTATCCTTCAATATTCCAAGACTAATTTAACCTAAAACTATACATTAACAATATTTGTCACCTGATGTAAAAAAATGACTCATTTGAAAAGACCCTGATGCTGGGAAAGATTGAAGGTGGAAGGAAACGGGGACAACAGAGGATGAGATGATTGGATGGCATTACTGACTCAATGGACCTGAGTTTGAGTAAACTCCTGGAGTTGGTGATGGACAGGGAGGCCTGGTGTGCTATAGTCCATGGGGTCTCAAAGAGTCGGACACGACTGAGCGACTGAACTGACTGACTGATATATTAACAATGTTGTCTCATAGTGGACCTTCAAAAGACATTTGTTTATGGGAGAGTGCCTATTAATTAAAGGTCATTTTTACTACCAGTTTTGATTATTTTGACATTTTATGAACCTTAGAAAACCACCACTTGTGTGATAATGGTGGACAGTGGTTAAGGTGTTTTTTTTTCTTTTTCTTGGCTTCCTGCTTTTCCTCTTTCTGATAGCACAATCAGAAAATAAGATATCAAGCCCCGATCTTTACCAATACCTGCCCTGAGAATGGAAAAGACTGGTTTATTTCCCTACTACCCAAAAAAAGTTCTAATAAACCTAGTGTTTAAACGTAATAAATTAGATTACTGCTTTTCAAATGAACAGTGTGGTTATAACTCAATCTACTTGAGTATAAATGCACATGCCGCACAGTTTAGATGCTTTGATTCTGTACAAAGCTTCTGGTTATTCTCATTGTCATAATAGTCAAGTACATTTATTTCCACAGGGAGAAATAGATGTGGATTTCACAGATGACAGACTTGTCTCAACTTTTCCCTTGGTAGTAAAAGCTCAATTTCCATTTTTATTGTTTTAAAGAGGGAAATAATTTCACCTGATAAAATGTAAATGTGGCTAGCACATACTGTGTCTCCACCATTAAAGAACTTGTTGACTCTAGACTTGTTTACTGTACCCATTCCTATGCTCATCTTCATTTCCCATCAATTTATCTCAACATTTTTAGTATTCTCCTTGTGCTAAAGAAAGTTTCTTTCTTGAATAATTGACAAGAAAAAGAAACCTAAGACTTCACAACTAGTTCATTTTTAACTCAGATGGTTCTGCAGCAGAAAGAACATTCTTTCCCCGAGGCCAAAACAATTATCTGTGACATCATAAAGAAGTTAAACCTGCACATGTGAAAAACACCTGATGTATTTCACTCAGTGAAAAGAGAAGTGAAAAGGTTAAAGGTCTTTTTGTAAATGGTATTAGGAGATATTGAGCATAGAGAATATGTAGCTACAAAGCATAGATGTAACTTAAAAAAAAAAAAAAAACTAGCACAATTTTACTTGCATTCTTGAAATCTGAGCAATGGTCAGTCAAAAAGCAATTTTTATTGTCACAGAAGAATGCTTAAGACTTTTAGAGCAATTTCAGAGAACAAAGAAGCATGCAATCAGCAGTGATATGCAAAAGACCAGTCATGATAGACAAAAGGATACTACATGCAGGATATTCGTGCATCCCTGGGCTAGCACATTGTCAGCCTATAGATAATATCAACACAATTAACAATCAGACAACAGAGTGTAAAATAAGCAGCATCAACTGAACACAGAAGTACCTAGTGAAGTCGCCCAGTCGTGTCCGGCTCTTTGTGACCCCATGGACTGTAGCCTACCAGGCTCTGCCGTCCATGGGATGTCCCAGGCAAGAATACTGGAGTGGGGTGCCATTGCCTTCTCCATCAGCAGTACCTCAGGGAGGGCCAAAAGCACAGAACACTCTTGCTGTTATATAGATTGTGTTCTTGTTGTTCTTGTTAGCTCTGTACTTTTATGATGGAGGAAGATGGTATTTTGGAAATATTGTTCTGGGGGAGAGGATTCCTGCACTCTTAGTTGAACTACTAAGTATAATATCGCTAAATTCAAATTCTTTTCTTGAGCTTTAGTTTCCTCATCTCTAAAATGAGAGAACTTGATTGGATGCTATCTGAGGTCTTTTCCAGCACAAACATGCCCTAATTCTAATGCCGTTATAAACTTACTTCTGGTACCCGTGGAGAGGACCTAGAACCTACCAGTCTGACCTTGGTGAACAGTGAAGGATAAAGATCAGTAATCTTCATGTGATTTCTCAGGTTCACATGTGAATTACTTCTAATTAAAAACAAATCTATATATTTTTTTGTTGTTCAGGAGAGAATAACTAAGTAGAAATAAACTAGGTTAGCATATATTCCTTTTAATCTATCAAAAAGTAAAAAGCATGCCTTAAATTGTCTTGCTTTTTCCAGCTTCAAATGTCCCAAATACAATGTTTTTTCTAAGGTTCTGTCTTACTTGGTGTTCATTAAGCACAATTTTCAAATTTCTGCTTCTTCTGCTGATGGCATTTTATTATTTTATTCTTCCTATTCACCAATCTCTATCCATCTGCAACCTTCCTTCATTCCTTCATAGGCTAGATCAGATCCAAATCAACCAAATTCATTTCTCAGCAAGCTGCACAAAAAAATGTACCAAGAATATAAATCAACAGTACTTAAGCTCAGTGTGAAATACCAACGTGAAGAAAGAAAATAAGAAGAGTTGAATGTGATGGCATATATGATTTGAAGTTGTGTGAGTGTTAGGTCTGAGGCAGAGACATATCTGATAAAGAAGAGAGATAAGGAAGCTGCTTGTCAAGAGAGCAGAGATAGGAAGAGGGCAGCACATCGGGGTGACTACTGCGGTCGCCTCTCTTAGGGGCCTATTTTTTTCTGCATTGTTACTCTGCTCTGACCCTTCCCAAGCTGAGTTATTTGGACCTTCTCATCCATAAGGGCTTCCCTCATAGGTCAGTTGGTAAAGAATCCACCTACAATGCAGGGGACCCAGCTCGATTCTTGGGTCAGGAAGATATGCTGGAGAAGGGGTAGGCCACCCACTCCAATATTCTTGAGCTTCCCCTGTGTCTCAGCTGGTAAAGAATCCGCCTGCAATGTGGGAGACCTGGGTAGGAGAAGGGAAAGAGGGTACCCACTCTGTATTTTGGCCTGGAGAATTCCATGGGCTGTATAGTCCCTGAGGTCTCAAAGAGTCTGACATGACTGAGTGACTCACTTTGACTTTCTCATCCATATACTAATATCCTCTCACCCTCTGTCTACCAATCCAACAAAGAAAAGTCTTAGTGTGATTTATGTGTGTGTGTATGTGTGTGATTCAGTGATCTTTTTGCTAGACAATCCCATTTAGGCTAAGTGTTTGGAAGATTTGGCCTGCCCAAACTGGGCACTAGAGTCCTTTGTTGAAACAAAAAGAGCTGCCAGTCTCTGGAGATGAATAATGATTCTCCCATAAAAGGAAGAAGCTTCGACTATCAGTGTTCCTATTAAATTGCATTGTTTTTCTTCTTTACACTTACAATAAATCTCCTCTCACGTGGAGCAACATGACTGAATCTCTATAGCTTGTGACCACAAAAGCTAACTAAAATAATACATTTTTGTTGCTTGATTTCAAAGCTTTTGTATCTTGGGATGAGAGTAGGAGAGAAATTGACTGTATATTATTTCCTACTCTGATAATGGTCACTGAGAGATTGTTACAGGTGGGCAGAGGACCTGTTTTCTAATAATGCATCAATTTAATTCCTTAAGATTTTATACTGCTCCTTTATTTGCAAAGCAGTTACTCCTTTTTCAAAATTATATGTAGTAAATAGTTGATACGTGAATAAAGTGAGAAATGAAAACTGGATTGGCCTAGTCACTGCATCCTATAGTCTTTAAGCCAAGAAGACCCTACCTAATCTGACATCATGTTCCACATTTTCTTTTTCCTCCTATAAATCTGCACCAACCACACGGGTTCCTTTCCTACTTCTGAATACCTCAAATGATTCACTTCCTCAGGACCTTTGCTTTTGATATTCCCTATCCCTGAACATCTTCCCTCATATACACTCTCTCAATTTATTCAAATCTCTGATTAAAATTTTTCTCCTCATATATGCATTCTTTGATCACTCTTCCAAAGTAGTGCTATCATTACCCTCTATCACCTAATATTTTCCTCTATTTTTTCATGATTCTTAGTCCTATCAGACTTTAGTCTATGTTGATTCATTTTATTTTATTTTTTTAAAAAATGCCTTAAAAAAAATGCCTTCAAAGTAAGATTTCATTAGTACTTAACTTTTCTCTCCTGGTTACTGTAGAATTGACAAAAACCACTGTAGCATCTGTCATAGAGTAGGTGTTCAATAAATGTTTATTGAATGAATGAAGCAAAAAATTAGTATTGGAAAATAACGAAATTCTCATAAAGTTCATCAAAGGTAAGTCAAGAGAAAAAACAAACAGGCAAGTAAAATCTGCATGACTCTAAAATTTACTTCTAGGCATTTTTTAATGAGTCTGATTACACTGATACTCGGGAGGTGGGTGAAAACAAGCCTTTGCTTTCTGGTTACTTAAATAGCAATATCTTTTAAAGTAACACATTATTTAAATCAATATCCCTTTATAGGAGAAATGATAAACTATTCCCTTGAGTTTCTGATAACTTTTATGAATCTAAAAGTGTTACAATTGAAACCATTCATTTAGCCACTAATTCAATTGATTTTTAAATCCTCTAGAATTATGCCATAAATATAAAAATGTTATAAAATACCTTTTCTTTTTTAATATGCTAACTGAAGTGGTTATGTATATGAAGCAGTGTTTAAGCAATCTTAGTGATGGGTTATTTAAAAAATGTACAGATTTTTCTTCTTTATTTAATCTAAATTGAATAAGATTTTGTAAGTAAGCACTAATGGCAGTTTAAAAACCTGGTAAAAACAGAATGAGTGCAGAATGTTATAATACCTCCTGCTTTTTCCCTTGACTAAATATAAGAACTGTGTTAATGCAATATTTCTTGCCTGCCTGTTTATCAAACCATGGTAGGGTCAGGCTTTCTGGGACTAAACTGGTAGCCTCTGAGTATAAAGAATGTCAGGTAAACGGATGTAAATTGTCTGTGTCCTGACCTGAGGGCTCAGACACAGCATCAAGGGACAAGTGTTCCACAAACCCAGCCCATTAACCAAAAAAGCCCTCTGCCTGTATAGGAACAGAAGGTTACCAACAACATGCAAGTTAAAAACCTCACTGTCACTAGTCACAATTTCTCTTCCATGGGTAAAAGAATGCATTCTGTGAGCCAACATTACTCAGCTTGCAAATTCTGTCTGCTCAGTTCTAAGACTAAAGTTCCACCTAAAAGGTCTGATTAAGAAGGAAAAATAGAGTAGTCTCCAGGGGCATACTAATTTCAAGCTTATGTGAGTGTTCCCATAGATAAATTTACCAAGGTTACAATGTGCTTGCTTGGCAATTTATCTAGATTACTGAGAAGAGAGTGCTGTAGGAAAAAACTGTCTCTCAAAGCTAAAATAATCGTTTCTATCCATTAGGTAGGAAGAAGTACCTAAAGACACTCCAATCCAAACAGAACTACTGAGTGATAAAGATATCAGTACTGATCTCTCTGAAGGAGCTATACTTAGGATGTTAGTAGGAAAAAAAAAAAAAAGGATGGGAGGAAGAGAGGAAGGGAGGGAGGGAAGGGGGATGAAAGATCAAGACTCAAAGAGAGAAAGATATGAAAAAGACAGTATACTTCCTACTCTAGCTTACCAACTCATTTAAACCCAAATCAATCTTGCTAAACCTTGTACTTTCTTTGAGATGTGTGGAATAGAGGGAAAAAGATGCTGAAACAGAAATGCTCAGTATTTTATTTGAATTAAGACCTTTGTGGTAGGATTGTGATTGAAAGATTTTATCCAGAAAATCTGTAAATAAAAAGGAGTCTGGAATGCTAACTACCTGAGATTCATTCAAGTTGTTTATACATGAACAAACTTCTCTCTTCTCAGGGTCACATGTTTATTTAATGAACTCATGATAAAAGCTGGGCACTGTATTAAGTTGGGAATATAACAGTCAATGAAAATAGAAAGTATTCTTATGCTCTGGAAAATTATATATTAACTGAAAAGGCATATATTGATTAAAAATATAACACCCATACAAAAAGGCACCAAGTTATTGTAAACACAAATACACAAGTATAAATAAAGGTAAATATATATAAATAAAAGAGACACTATCAGTGTGATGAAGGAAAAGTCTTCTTTTCTATGACAAGTATATACTTAGTCTGAAGGAACAAGGAATGATTTTTAAAGATGTGGTATTTGATTGTAATTATGTGAGGAGGTGGATGTGTTAACCAACCTTACATGGCAATCATTTTGCAATATATATGTGCATCAAATATCATGTTGTACATTTTAAATATATACAATATTAGTCAATTTTAACTCAGAAAGATATTTCAAGAGCATAGAAGAGTGTGGAGGAGACAAACAGAAAGGCATCAGGAGCAGTCAGTACAGAGGTATAGCGATGGGAGAAAGTGAACCAAGGTAGTATACAGGCCTGCATCCCCAAGGAAAGCATATCAGAGGGCTGGCTGAGGCATACTTGTATCATTCAGAGCCTTTTCTTTCCCATTACCTGTAAAACACTGGAAGAAGAATATAAAGCAAAATCAGATTCTGGATGGTTTCCCACAGTGATTTTAAAGTTGGGGACATTCTAGTGTTATTACAATCTACTGTTTCAAGTACCTAACACAAATGATAATTAAAAAACACTGGTTTGACAATAATAATTTAGAATAAGATAATCTGAATTTTTTTTAAATTTTACTTTTCTGAGATGAGGTCAGAAATTCATGTCCTCAAATGATTAGTGAAAATTATATTTAATAGGCAAGCATTTTATAAAATGTAGCTAAATATTTTAATTACTACATCCAAATTAATATTTTTGAGAGTTCTCTATTGTTTGGTTCAAATAGTCTTGTAGAAATTATTTTTATTTTGTGTTTTGACTGTCTAAAGAATGAATTATTAGGCTTTACATTTGAGCTATGATATATTGACTAAATAGAAATCTTTCAAAATTTCTAAGGTATCTTGCAATGTCACCAGGAATGTAAATAAAACAGAGAAGAAAAATTGCTATAGAAATGTTTGGAATCTAAAGAGCTGTTTTCCTTTATATTTAATTTAACTTTCTTGCTGTAGCTTCTTGGTTTTTGAAGTATTAAAGTGAGATCATTTAAATAGATGAAGACAATATTATTAATTTGTTTGTGATGAACATGGTTGTCATGTGAGCAATAAATACGTCCAAGTATAATACTAGCAGGATTTTTAGTAGTATTTTTTAAATGATTTGTATTGATTTGCCTGCAAAGTTCATCATAAAGTCTTTCTAACCATATTAATATCCTTCTTGGTGAAAACAGCACTACTTTTGTGTCATTTTATGTGAATAGAATAATGAACATCATAAGGGACATTTCACATTTAAGTATTGAATTTTTGTTTATAAAAAGATTTTTGTCCTTTATGCCTATAAGTAAGCAGTTATATTTCAAGTACCTTTTTGAGTTAGTTACCATTCTTAAACTTTGCTGTGAATATAGCAAAAGTTCAAATATCTACACAGCTGAATTTTATTTACATTTTACTAAATATTTGCTAATATTTGACTAATGTTTAGTCATTGGTCTGAGTCTTAACCACACCTATTACTTGAATAATTAAAAGTATTCACATACCAGTTTTCCCTTTATGTTGTTAGGACAAATCAAATTCAAACATCTGATACTGATAATTTTAAAAGTTATCAAGATATGAATGTTCCCAGTTTCCATTTTAAGGTTATATTTAGCTCTTCTTTGGGGCTTCCCTGATAGCAAAGTGAATAAAGAATCTGCCTGCAATGCAGGAGACCCCAGTTCTATCCCTGGGTTGGGAAGATCCCCTGGAGAAGGGAAAAGTTACCCATTCCAGTATTCTGGGCTGGAGAATTCATGGACTGTATAGTCCGTGGGGTGACAAAGAGTCGGACATGACTGAGCGACTTTCACTTTAGATCTTCTACTTCAGAACATTTAAACTTTAATAATATTTTACAAAATTTCAGAGATGATATGGTTTTGCAAATCTCAAACTTCCACTAGCCATAAAATCCATGCATACTGTTAACTATAGCTATTTTAACTTCTTGGGAAAATGCTTTCATTTTTCAAAATATATATATTTTTAATAAGAAATTTAGATGTAAAAAGAAGAGTAATGAATATAAGCAATGTTTTGTGTTTATACCACAGAATAGAGAACTGATTTTTAGAAGCCAAGTGATTCACATGTGTACTGTTGTATCTATTTTATTTTCATGCCCACACATATACATCATGCAATTCTCTATGCCTCTCTCTTGATATTTTTTCTAATGCTTTGTATAGAATAGTTATTAATAACATTTTTTTGTGTGGTAATGAAGATGAAGAAATAGACAAATCAGAGTGTCTCTGTGGTACAAGTTAGCAAAGGATTTCACATGTAGTTCTGGGGAAAACTATCCATAATGTAGATATTCTTTGATCACAGATGGTATAAATGTGTGACCATAATGTTATATAAAGTTTACCATAGAACTGTAGAGGTAAAAACAGCCTTGTATTTAAAAGAGTAAGTATATTTTGTTGTATGTGTGCATGTTTTGTTTGAAGGATGGAAAATGGAAGGGAGAAGAAGTAATTTGCATAGCTTGAGTTTGACAAAATAATCCCTGCATATTTTAACTATCATCAGATTTCCAGCATTTATAGGCTAATTAGAGGGACCATCCTTTTTAAAAAAAGACCCAATATCATTTGACTTTTGGCATTCATTTGCATCAATGTAGAGAGCATTCACCAGGCTGCTCATGGCTATTGACACCACAGCAGAGACCTCACTTTGGCATCTTCCTGATTCCCCTCCCCACTGACAGATCTGTTGCATGAGGCTTCCATGCTAAGTCTTGAGACACTGCCCATGAGTTCCATGGAACTTCTGTCCTTTATAATAAATAGCCTTGCATTCACTTAAAATCAATTAGTTTTACAACATAGAAATCTAAACTCTGAGGGCATAATGATCATTTTGTCTATTTTCCTCTCAAAGTCCCATAGAAAGCTTAAATTCTGTTTGGCATAAAATCCCTGCCATGTTTGGCATAAAATTTCCACTATCTATATAACTTATGAAACTCTTTATAAGAAGATCTCTCTAGGATCCCATGTCTATTGTTTAAAAATGTAATCCTATTTTGAGATGAAAAGTTTGAATGCTCTTCTTTTACTTTAACTTGTCTTACATTATTTGTTTATTAAAAATATAATTTAGATTATTGCAACATAGGACAGAGTAGTGAAATTTAGAAGTCAGTTGTTAATATCATCTGAAATCTCATTTCTCAGTCACATAGGACCTTCTGTCTTGAGTGTCTTACTGACTATTACATACAACTTCCTTATATCAAGTTGATATTTATTTTCTTCCCATAGAATCCATTATAATCTATTCATAAAAAACATATATCACTCCTCCTCCCATGAATGGGAGAATGAGAAAGATTGATGTTCCAGGGGATACATTCAGTAGGCGGTAAGCCATGGAACCATAAAGCAACAGGAGAGTGAAGGGAATGAGAAAGCCATCTGCATGGCATCTCACCTTAGTTCAAGACCATATTGCCTCTAAGGGACTTTGCTACCCAGAAGTTGTAAAGATCCCAGGCTATTCTAGAATGGTGCCTTTCAACTTGTACTGGCTCATGGCTCTAGTTTCATGCTGATTCCCATACCTTTAGTCTCCCATTGATACTAATCATTACGGTCCTTAACTTTTATTCATCCAACACACCATGTCAGAGCAATCTTCTGTTAGAAATACTGCTTATTTAAAAATTCAAAATGATGGTCAGTAGTTCATGCCTGTCCCATATAGCCTGATAGTAAGTTTCATCCATAATAATAATGCTAGTAATTATTTACCAAAGATTTAACATGCATAAGGTACTGAACAAACATCTTCCATGCATCATCTCATTTAAGTCTCATAAAAAAATAAACTAAGAAATTGACAACTTCAATTTGGCACAAACTTTCTAGTATTTAATAGTATGATGTCTAGATCAGTTCCTTCATTTGATTACTAATTCAACAAGCATTTATTAAATATATTATGTATTAGGCACTAGTATAGGATGGTGTATTTCAACTGGGGACAATTTTGCCCTCTTGGGGATATTTGGCAATGTTTGGGGGTATTTTTGCTTGTTAAACCTGAGGGGAGTGGCTGCTGACAACTGCTGGGTAGAGGTCAGGAATGCTACTAAACCTACTATATACAGAGCAGCCCTCACCCTAAAAGATTATCTGGAAGCCCATGTCCCAGGCCCTAAGGTTGAGATATCATGGTGTAAGGTTAACAGATATAATGCCCAACAAACCAGACACATCTCTGCCCTTGTAGAGCTTCTGATATTAGTTTGGAAGGCAGATATAAAATCAATAACCACTAAATTAAATACATAGTTATTAAATGTGATAAATCAATGGAAAATAATATATAGGGTGCTACAAAAGAATAAAAACTGGAGGAGTTAATTTAGTTTCTGTTTCAGGGAAGTGCCAGGGAAACCTTTTAAAAAGCAACATTTAAACTGAAATCTAATGTAAACATAAGAGTTCACAAGGCTACACATATGCAGAAGATCTGAAGAGGGAAGAAGCATTACTCACTTGAAGAATAGCAGGAAAGCCAGTGCGGACAGACCAGAGTGAACTGGGTATGCATGGAGATAAGAAAGGAGATGCTCTCTGATTTTCTTATGCATATGTCTTTTCTCTCATAATAAGTTTGCAGATTTCCATGAGGAGAACATGACAAGTACAGTATTTGTTTTCTATCCTGTGGAGCACTTAGAACAATATTAAGACATGATAGATACACAATAACTTCTTGCTGACTTGACTTGAGCATTTTTCCTAGGAATCTAGCTTCTAGAATGTATTATGCCTATTTCCGCTTTAGGGGAATTATAACGCCTGTGACAAACTTTCCGATTAATTCAGGGATTGCTTCCCATTGTGGACTCAGCCTGAGTGCTGCCATTTGTCAGGCAGTCACTGGGTCTGCAGGCCGCCTGGGGCTGCACTGAAGTTTTTATGCAACTACTATTAGTAAATCACTTTTTGTCAGCTGGCCTTACTTTGGAATATGAATAAAAACCATAGATTTTGTTATTCTTCTTGAAGAATTCTTACTAAGTGCCATTTTTCTTTACTAAGTATTTGTAAATTGTTTAAATATTAGGGCAAATAGTCACTTTGCTAAATGAAAGATTCAGATGTTTTGTAAGATCCTGAATTATTACAATACATTTCTTACTAGGAGCAAGCTAACATAAATACTCATAAAATATTTTAAGATATAATAAAGAAAAGAAAAGCCCTTTGGGATCTGAGATTTTCTTGTGAACATTTTTCAATTATTACTGACATTGGAGAATGAAATTTCTTCAAAAGTTCTTGTTAAGACACAGGGAAATATTCTAAAAAGACTCATTTCAAACACTCCCAAATTTATATTATATTTTGTAAAAGAAGTGAAGGTATTAGTTTAGATCAGTGAATTACACAGATTCTTCACATTTCAAAAAAAAAAATGATTGATATGTGCTTTTTATAATTTTAAATTAAAGAATCATCTTGGGCTAAACTGGAATTTTTATTAAGCTTCTTCTAGAGAAAAGATACAAGTCTGATGTTTAAAGTTTCACAAAAGGAATGACCTAGTTTATTGTAATAACTAAATAAAACACCTCCTTGAACAGCTATAGGTCTTCCCCGGTGGCTCAGCTGGTAAAGAACCTGCCTGCCAGTGCAAGAGTTGCAAGAGACATGAGTTCGATCCCCGGGTAGGGCAGATCCCTGGAGAGGGAATGGCAACACACTCCATTATTCTTGCCTGGAAAATTCTATGGACAGGGGAGCCTGGCGAGCTCCAGTCCATGGGGTTATAAGAGTTAGACATGACTGAGATCACACACATACACATGAACAGCTATATATCCCATATATAGTTGACTTCCAGTAACTTAAGTATGCTGAGTTTTAATATCTTGTTACATTACTTTCTTCAGTGTTTCTTAGTGTATTTAGCATATAGTTAGTGTTCTCTGTGCTCCATAAATACTCATTGTATGATAGGATAAATAAATAATTATTAAAGGCCTAATTTTGTCACACACCCTGAAATATAAATTGACAAACTACATGTGTATATATATGCATACAAATATATATACAGCCTTTTTTCATGTCATTTTAATAAAACTTTGCTTTAGGCTAGATTTAAATTTAAAGAAATTGTTAAGATCTCTTTCACTTCGCTCTTTCTTAGTTTTCTTGATTCTTTAATTGCTTGCTTTCTGGAGTTAGCCTGATATTCTTGCAAGGCTGCAAAAAATGGTGCAAACTTATCAAAGGTCAGTTCAAGCTCATGTTCCTTTGGCCTTTTGCCACCCAAGGGATAAGTTTCCTGTAGAGGACTATGTAATCACTTCAGAGAATATTGGTATTTGAAGGAGCAAAAAGGACTAAAATATATGAAAAATTCATGGTCCTTCATTGGCATGCATGCTGTTAGTCGATTTTCATCAGACAGTAAATGAGAAGAACCTGAAGTCTTGTTTGTGTTAACAGAGCTCTTTTATATGCCGGACAGCCCCTGTAAATAAACACTCAGCATGTCATGAAAAATTCTACCACTGCATACAAGAATAGACTTTGTCACATTGGGGCCTAAATATAGGCAGTGATTCTCATGACTGACCACTATTAATAAAAATTTACATTCACAACAAAACGCATGGAAGAGAAGATGTATCATGAGATAAAGTTACCATATAGGGTCCAGAGGCAGATGTGAGATTTACAGTTCATTAGGTATGCTGATTACATTCAGAATTAAATTAATATAGAGAGATAAGAAGAATATCAGTTTTTGCAAGTTTATTTTGGAAAGCACTTTCTGCCTAATCTTTGAGCTAAGTGCTGCAGGTGAGGCTGAAGAATTTTCCATCTATAACAAAATTTAATGAATGTATTGAATTGCAGTACAGAGTTAGTGGCATACCTTAAATATGCAGCTTTCTCTAGATGATCATCATCTTTAAGTCATATATATGTGAATGAGAGGCAGTGTGTGATTTATGATATTAAAAGAGCATAGCATGTTATAGCTGAAAGTGACCTTAGAAATCTAAAATTATCTGCTTCATTTTGCAGATGATGAAACTGACACCAGTAGAGTCAAATGATTTCTCAAGTTTTCATGATAAATTTCTAAAACTTTTTCTTTCTCTCATTATATCCCCATCGCTCAGACGATAAAGAATCTTCCTACAATGCAGGAGAACTGGGTTAGGTCCCTGGGTTGGGAAGATCCCCTGGAGGATGGCATGGCAACCCACTTCAGTATTCTTCACTGTAGAATTCCCATGAACAGAGTAGCCTGGTGGGCTACAGTTATGGGGCTGCAAAGAGTGGGAAACAACTGAATGACTAAGCACAGCATAATCAACCTATTTAGTTTCCTATAATCATAGGGAAAAAAATTTAAATAACACATTTTCACTTATAGAATTCCAAATTATGTTCTATTCCATTGTTCCTTATTTATCATTTAATATCCAGGTTAAAATCATTGCAAAAATGTAACAATGCACTTATGCAAATGCATGATCTATTTCATATATATGGCTTGTTTTGGAAGTAGGGGGAAATGTGCTAAAAGGCTCAACATGTACTTTGCAATATGTAAGAGACAGTCATTTTTTATTTAGCTGTTGATCTGTTGCTTCTAGCCATGAAGCAAGGAATGTGCTTTGGTTTGCTTTTCTCACAGCTTCATTCTTCATATGTCTCATAGTGACACAAATAGAGAGACTGACAACAGATTTATTACCTAAAGCTCAGCTGAAAAATTAAATGATACAGCTAAAAGTCATAGTCTGACTGAGCATCCACTTGCCAGTATAAAATCCAGAGCACTAAAAAATTCATAATAATAAAGTGGCGAACTATTTGGGAGAAAGAAAGATTGGGAATAAATCACTACTTTGATCAGTCTTGAATAACTGACTAAAACAGGAAAATAATTCCTTGAAAATCAGTCCACCTTTAAAAACTTTGCCTTTCTAAATACAGGGAAGTCTAGTTCTTTCCACTAATCTGTTAGGTTATCTCCCCACACTTTTACAATATGATAGAATTTTTAATAGGAATTGTCCTTATTTCCTTGATTATTCAAAAGATAATCAAAAGATTTGATTATCTTTTGAGCATTACCGCAAGCTTTTTTCAGCAGTGTGGAATATGAAGATATTCACCAAACTGAAGCTAGAGGCCAGAATATTTAACTTACATATTTTTAGATGACATTGTATATATAGAATACATAATTTAAGGTAGCTAAAAACAATCATTTGTACAGTAAATTGACAAGAATAATAATTTTTTTAAATGTTTTATTGAATGTTCTAGTAATTTCTGAAATGAGCTTGACTGGAAAGCTTCCTTTTTAAAATATTGAGCCAAATTAGCATTCTGTATTTAGTAAAAAGAAGGTCTGAAATCCCACTTTATTAAATGCAGTTTTGCATATTTTTCTTTTGTATTGTTTCAAGCAGAACATTTAATGGCTTTTGTGTCCTTTGTTTAATTTCCACAATCATGGTAGGATAAGAAAATAAAAGTATGTTTAAGTCTGGGAAATTTTGGTTGGTGAGAACAACATGCCCAAACATAAAACCAATCTCATTTCTTATTGAATATGTGCCAACACTTTCCTCCTTCTTTAATGATTAAGTTTTTAAAATTATTTAGAAAGGGCTGCAGGATTCATTATCCCAGTATAGCTATACAGTGAAGGTAAAATAATATGAACAGAATAAAAATATTTTTACTGTGAGTGCCACTTAGGTAATAAGTATATATGATCACGTAAGTATATCTTAGAAGGTGCTTCATCCTAAATCATTGAATATTTTTTTTTCCCCCCGGGGTGAAGGAGTTGGGAGGGAGTCGGGAAGGCAAACAGTTTGACAGTTTGCTATTCCATCTAAAATCATCAAAGTTCTCTAATGTATTTATTCAGAATTATCCTCACACAACATTGTTCTTTATGGTTGTCTGATTTGCTTATGTGATACTTTCTCTGCCTTAGGTTAAAAAGAGGAGGAAGGCAATAGAGCTGTGTGTGTCTTTTCAATGAATAGAACTGTTAGTGGAAATCTAATAAATTCAGACATAAAATAATGATTGATCTTGCTCTACTTATTCTCATGAATTATCTTAAAATTATAACCTCTTATATTTTCAAGATTATATGAAAAGCAAAATATAAGGTCTATATTCGCTCTCCAAATTATGACTGATTTTGCTTTCTGATGCTGAAAGTCAAATTATTTTATTGAATAATTGTAGTAATATTTAACATGACAGAAATACTCAGATTTCCTAGCATAATAATGAACCAACCTGGTACCAAGAGGAAATTATCTTTTTGTGCTTTTAACTATGTTCTTGATTCTCTCAGATATATAAAAAACAGTGGAAATGTTGGTAGAATGCAGATACCCTAATTGTTTACCTTTCTCTTTACTTCTACAAGATGGTACTCATTTTTTTTTTTTCCAATTTGTTATTTTATATTGCAGTATGAACTTGGGCAAACTCTAGGAGATGGTGAGGGACGGAGAGATCTGGCAAGCTGCAGTCTGTGGGTTCACAGAGTCAGACACCACTGGGTGACTGAACAACAATAGCCATTAAAGCAATGTTGTGTTAATTTCAGGAGGACAGCAAAGGAGCTCAGTGATACATATACAAGTATCGATTAAGGTTTCCAGGGGGGTGAAAGGGGAGGAAGGGATAGTTAGGGAGTTTGAGACTGACATGTACACACTGCTATATTTAAAATGGATAACCAGCCAGGTACTTCTGCATAGCACAGGGAACTCTGCTCAATATTTTGTGGCATGCTGGATGGGATGGGTTTTGGGAAAATGAATATGTGTATATGTATATGCTGTTGTTGTTATGTCTGACTCTTTGTCCATGCAGTCCCCATGCACTGCAGCACGCCAGGCTTCCCTGTCCTTCACTATTTCCCAGAGTTTGCTCAAACTCATGTCCATTTAGTCCGTAATGCCATTTAACCATCTCGTCCTCTGTCATCCCACCTTATCTTCCTGCTTTCAATATTTCCCAGCATCAGTGTCTTTTCCAATGTATACCGCATGTATATGTAAGATGTGAGTTTTCAGAAAATAAACCTTTAGATAAGTTGTCACTATGATTATTCAATATATGATCATATTAGTAGGTCTAGATCTGTAACTAACATTTGCAAGGCATACAACAAGAGACAAATGGAAGCCCACATACAATTGGCCTTAATATTTAAAATTTTTCAAATCATGATAATAAACTATAAATTAAAACATTTTGAATTGACTACCTTGATAAATATATTGACCTAGTGATCTGGAAGAATGGATTTGAATTTAGGATGCTTGAATTCCTTTGAATACCTTATTTAGCATGTGATGCAGATAGAACTGGCCCCAGGTCGCTATCTACTAACTTTTCTACCACAGACTACACATTTTGTTAAGAAGAGTCTTTGCTTGAAACTGTGGATGCTGCAGATCCTATATCAATTCTGCACCCATACACTTAAAAGACAACTGCCTGTTAATTTAGCAGTGGGCAAACAGGAGGAGAGACCCTGTAAGTTCTGAAATGTCTCAATACCATTTGAACAGCTGGTTCCAGTATCTTGCATGCTTGGAACATAGTCTGGAGCCTTGCTATTCAAAATGGCTCCCCATAAGTGAAATCAGTAAAACCGGGAATCTTGCTAGAAATGTGGAATCTCTGGCTGCACTCAGAACTAATCAGAATCTTTGTTTTAAAGCATCCAGTGACTCCTGTGTGCATCAGTGTTTGAGAACCGTCTAAAAGATGGCAGTGACATTGTCCTAAATGCTAGCTGAGCACATCTTTGCCTCTCAGACTTTTCTCTCTGTGATATCACTAACTTTTAAATCTAGGCTGTAAAATACATAAAGATATATCTTAGTCACCACTGTAGCAACTGGCTATTTTGTTTCTTTGGTTTTTTAAATAAAATTTCAGACCAAAGACGTATTCTAATAGAGTAAATATATTGTACATTTTGAACATCCCATCTCACACTGACAGGAAATAACAATTGTAAATAGAGGCCTCAATTTTAAGCAGTCAAATGACTTTATCTGGCTGTGAAGATTTAAACAAATTTATTATTATTTGTTTTCTCCTTAAAGGCATAAGCTCAAGTTCTGTTTTATACATGTAAATACATGCACTTTGTTACATGAAGTATATAAACAGCTGTTGACAATAGCCCACATGCTAGCTGCATAAATGCACAAACTACAGAAGAGTGCCTTGTGTTTAGCATTTAATGTGTTTCTAACATTGAAGACTATAGTTAAAGTTTTATCATTGGTGCTTTTTTCTCTTTTTAATTTTAGTTTTACCTCAAGTCTTTCTTTACATTCTGCCAATTAATCATGTACATATTGAAAAAAATTAATATAATGGCCAGTTTTTTGTTGCAGTTACCTTATAAGTACTATTGAAATAAAAATACTGGTTGGTACCCTTAAAGTGTTAATAAATTTATAAATTAAATATTTAGAAATATATTGTCAACATGTATCTTTAAGGTTTATGTGATTGATGGCACTGTTTTTGTTGATGAGTACTGACTTCTAAATCAAGAAGAAATACTGTTACAGGCCTGGAGTGCTGCGGTTCATGGGGTCACAAAGGGTCGGACACAACTGAGCAACTGAACTGAACTGCACTATCATAAGATCCAAGATTTCCTCTCCTAGGAATTTACTCAAGGGAAATGAAAATATATGTTTGTCAAGGCTTGTATGAAACTGTTCACAGTAACTATAATTTTATTAACTCTCAATTGTAAACAACCCAAATATCCATCAACAAATAAATGGATAAAAAATTGTGGCACTGTGCTGTGCTTAGTCGCTCAGTCATGTCTGACTGTGACCACATAGATTGTAGCCTGCCAGGCTCCTTTGACCATGGGGATTCTCTGGGCAAGAATACTGGACTGGGTTACCATGCCCTCCTCCAGGTATCTTCCCAACCCAGTCATTGAGCCCAGGTCTCCCACATTGCAGGCAGAAGTGGGTAGCCTATCACTTCTCCAGGGGAACTTCCTGACCCAGGAATGAAACTGGGGTCTCCTGCATTGCAGGTGAATTCTTTACCAGCTGAGCTACCAGAGAAGCCCAAAATTGTGCTACACTCATACAATAAAAAAAAAAAAAAATACTACTCAGAAATACAAAGTAAACATCTGTCAGTGTGTGCAGCAACATGGATGAATCTCATTCTTACTGAGTAAAAGAATTCTGACCAAAAAAAATTCACATAGTTTATCATTCAATTTATAAAATTCTAGAAAAAGAAAACTAAACTATAGTGACAAAAATATTAATGTTGCCTAGGAAAGAAGATAGCTGTAGGGAAAAGCAGGAGGGTGGTTTCAAAAAGGCTTTAAGTATGTGTGATCTATTGCATGTAGCTTTTACACTTCAAGCTATTTTAGAAAATACTGCAAACATAAAATAATGAAAAGGTGAGCACCAGTGCCAAACAATAAAACAGCTCAACATTCTATATTTGTGTGTGTGTGTGTATGCATGCGGGTTTATGTGTGGAGAGGGAGAGATGGAGAGTGAAGCATAAAATCACATTAAGGTCAAGGCATCATAGAGGACAGATAAGATGAAGTACTTCAGGACAGTTGACTGGAGCAGAGGTTATCAAGAGTCTTTGAGGACAGAATAAATAGGTACAGAAAGACAGGTTGAGGCTAGATTGGAAAACGATATGGATTTTTCACTGAAAATAAGGAATTGCTAGGTCATGACATTTGATATAGATTTGATAGGAAAAAAAAATAAAGATACTGAAAATGACCAGATCATTTATGAGGCAATTATAAAGGTGCAGGAAGAGCCAATAAAATCCAACTGTGCTTAAAGACAGGGTCTGTGGAGAACATGATGAATATGACATGATTCTTCTTCCCAAAGACACATATATGAAATATAAGTATAAAGTAAAAATTTATGGAGTTTTGAGAAGGTTGGTAAGATGGAGGCAATAGGAGTGGGGAAACAGAGCAAGTTCTGAAAGTAACTGGAAAATTCAACATTTGGATATGATTGGATTTGGACAGGAAAAGAAGTCATGGTGAGTGAGGTTCTATGCTAATAGTTTTTTTTTTTTATTAGTTGGAGGTATGCTAATAGTTTTTAAAGAGTGATTCAAGGGAAATACGATTGATTAGGAAGAATTCACTTCATGATTTTCTACTATGGGAAATATGATAGTACAACATTCTCAAGATTGGAGCTGATGATTAATGATTTGAATTAAAGACTTCTATCCCAGAGAGCAAATTAGAAAAGGGTGCTTCCTCTCCCTGGCAAGCAGGTGCACATTGTTGGGTATAGGCCTTGGCAAGAGGATAGCAGCTTTGGAAGAAGCAAAGAAAAGGTTTCCTTAGATTCCACACAGCCAGCTCTAGTGTCATGTCTTGGCCAGTTAGTTGCAGGTTGAAATTTAGCCAGACATATTTATACAGTGCACATTTTGCATTATATATTAAGGTCATTGGGTTGACAAGTTTTATAAAGTCTTGATTTTAATGTACTAAAAGTGTTGAAGTCACTAAAGAAAACAAATATCCAGGTATAGAAAATATTGAGAAAAAGAGTGAGCATGTTATAATTTTTAGAGTATATTTTAATTTTAATCCCTTTTTCATAGATATTTTAATCCCTAGTCTTTTCTTTTTTTGGAGAAGGGAATGGCATACCACTCCAGTATTCTTGCCTGGAGAATTCCATGGACAGAGGAGCCTGGAGGAGTACAGTCCATGGGGTTGCAAAGAGTGGGGCACGACTGAGTGACCAAAACACTTTTCTTTTTAATTAGTTCAACCTGTAGTTTAAATCTTTTTCTTGCTTCATTGAATTTTTTATTTTGGAGTTTGGTCCAGTGGACTGATCAATTTAAATATGAGTTGATCTACAGCATCCTATCTATATACAATCAGTATTCAGTAACTTACCCTTTGGTTACTCATGGCAAGTTATTTTCTATTCCAAGGTCCAGAGGCCATTAGGGTTTCTTATCAGATAAGAAATGTTTGGTGTATAGTCCTATTTCAGTATTTACTCCAGTTCTAGTTCATTCTCCCTGATGTAAGCTCATTAGTTTATTTGATGGTGCATACTGAAAGGATACATTCACCTTCTCCCAGTCCCTATCCTATCAGTTCTAAACTCCACAGAAAAATTACAAAGAAAGGAAACTATTTTCTTGAGAAATAGGTATAAGTATAGGGGTAATGGACTTTTACATGTTTTCTGGAAATTCTGATATAAGTATTTCTAATATCCTTTTAAATATAGATGTTTTTAAAAAAGATATCAGATCTGTCTTCAGACTAAGGAGCAATTTGTCTTTATCACCTATTATTATGATAACAACAGTGATTTAAATAAAATATAAAACAATATATTCTGTGTTATGCATTGAACTATATTTCTCAGTCCCTGAATTCATATGTTAGTTCCCTTACCCCCTAACATGGCTGTATTTGGAGATGGACCCTTTAAAAAGACAATTAAGATTAAATAAAGTTATAAAGGTGGAGTCCTAATCCAGTATGACCAATTTCTCCCCAAGATAATAGGGAAAGACTCCAGGGAGGCTTGCATACAGAGAAAAGTCTATGTGAGGACACAACAAGAAGCAGTTATTGACAAGAAAAGGAGAGTGGGCTCAGGAAAAACCCTGCCGGCACCACGTTCTTGTTTTTAGTCTCCAGAAATGTGAAAAAATAAAATTTTGTTGTTTAGTCCCTTCTGTCCTCAAAGATGTTCGAAATAATTACTGTAATAGTTATTGTTTCATGGTGATGATTCTTTAATTTCCAAAAAAGTAAGAATTTTATATTATTTATGTATCTAATATATATATATATATATATTATATAGCTATATATACATAACATGTATATGTATAACATATATCCTTTGTCTATTAACATTAGTTACATTAACAAATTTCTATCAATTTTGTATTAACATTTCACTTCAGTTGATAGAGAAATTTTCAAAATTATGCATGCATATGACATTTGCCTTGCCATTTTGAAGTTAGGAAGATATTATCAAAGGTATACTAAATAGGAAGTTGAAAAGTCTTCTTAGGCCAAGGACTTTAATGCTGTTTTTGATTCTAGGTCCTTTCATTCTTCTTTTGTTGGGCTTCCTTTGTTTTAAGTGTGTAGCACATAATATTTTCTCAAAAAAATGCATACTAAAAATTGAATTAGCAAAAAAGTTATCATTTGCCCTTCAGTGTAAAGAAATGTGTTGTCTTCTTATTTATACTTTTTTGACATAGTTTCCAAATTTGCTGGCATATTGACTGCAGCACTTTCACAGCATCATCTTTCAGGATTTGAAATAGCTCAACTAGAATTCCATCACCTCCACTAGCTTTGTTTGTAGTGATGCTTCCTAAGGCCACTTGACTTCACATTCCAGGATGTCTGGCTCTAGGTGAGTGATCACACCATTGTGATTATCTGGGTCATGAAGATCTTTTTTGTACAGTTCTTCTGTGTATTCTTGCCACCTCTTCTTAATATCTTCTGCTTCTGTTAGGTCCATACCATTTCTGTCCTTTATTGTGCCCATCTTTGCATGAAATGTCCCCTTGGTATCTCTAATTTCTTGAAGAGCTCTCTAGTCTTTCCGCTTCTATTATTTTGCCTCTATTTCTTTGCATTGAAGCTGGAGAAGTCTTTCTATCTCTCTTGTGCTATTCTTGTGGAAGCTCTGCTTCATGGGAATATCTTATCCCTTTCTCGCTTTGGCTTATTCATTTCCGCTTCTTTTCACAGCTTATTTTTTAAGGCGCCCTCCCAGACAGTCAATTTTGCTTTTTTTGCTGGAAAACTCCAATACTTTGGCCACCTGATGCAAAGAGCTGACTCATTGGAAAAGACTCTGATGCTGGGAAAGATTGAGGGCAGGAGGAGAAGGGGACGACAGAGGATGAAATGGTTGGATGGCATCACTGACACTATGGACATGGTTTGGGTGAACTCCGGGAGTTGGTGATGGACAGGGAGGCCTGGCATGCTGTGGTTCATGGGGTCACAAAGAGTCGGACAGGACTGAGTAACTGAACTGAATTGAACTGACATATTTATTTCAGGCCTCCATCATACCTTGTTTGAACTATTACAACAACTTCCTGAGTGGTCTAATTTTCTTAATTCTTTCTACTGATGACAAAATCACTTTCTTACATTGTGCTAATATTTTGCTAAGGAAAAAAACATTGAAAAATAATCATAAACAAATTCGGTGTTCCTAGAATCTGCCAACCACAATTCAATTAACTGGCATAATATCTATGGTCCTTCATTTTATCTTTTGGCTCTGAACTCTCTTACAGGGTCCTCATGTACTTTAGATTCAAGGTGGAAGAGTGTAGTACTCCATGTTCAAACACTTATTTGCCTGCACTGTTTTGAGGTTTGAAGTATGCTCCTACTCCACTTGTACTTATTAAGATACTACTTATTTTTCAAATTTGAACTCTCATAACAATCTCCTTCTGATAGGATTCTCCCATTATCATAGTGAATATAAATTGCTTCTCACGTTTGATCTAATCCATCCTTCCTGGTGCATCCTCCGTAAGGAATCTGCTTGCAATTCAGGTGACCCAGGTTCATTCCCTGGGTCAGGAAGATCCCCTAGAGAAGGGAATGACAACTCACTCCAGTATTCTTGCCTGGAAAATTCCATGGACAGAGAAGCCTGGTGGGCTATAGTTCATGGGGTCACAAAGAGTCACACATGACTGAGTGACTAATAACAACATCAATCCTGGATTATAACTTATAACTGTCACATACCACATTACAGTATTAATTGCGGTCTCTTTGGTGAATTTAAATTTCAGAGAATCTTCTTGTTTCTGTGGAATAATAGTAAGAAATTGATTGCATATGTTCATTAAATTGACTGCAGATTTTAAAATTATTTGTATTTTAAAGTACATTGCATATAAAATAATTGAGATCTGGTTTCATGTTAAAACATAAGCTGCATTTTGGATATGTTTTATAAAATCTTATTAGTGCATAATGTTCACTGTATTTAGTGACTGGAATTCCTAGTGATTAATATTTAAGCATGAAACACTTTTGTTAGTTGGTCAGTACATTTTTTGGTTCTTGGTATTTATGAAGAGATGGGAATACCAGACCACCTGACCTGCCTCTTGAGAAATCTATATGCAGGTCAGGAAGCAATAGTTAGAACTCGACATGGAACAACAGACTGGTTCCAAATTGGGAAAGGAGTATGTCAAGGCTGTATATTGTCACCCTGCTTACTTAACTTATATGCAGAATACACCAGGAGAAACGCTGGGTTGGATGAAGCACAAGTTGGAATCAAGATTGCTGGGAGAAATATCAATAACTTCAGATATGCAGATGATACCACCCTTATGGCAGAAAGCAAAGAAGAACTAGAGAGTCTCTTGATGAAAGTGACAGAGAAGAGTGAAAAGTTTGGCTTAAAGTTCAACATTCAGAGGACTAAGATCATGGCATCCAGTCCCAATACTTCATGGCAAATACACGGGGAAATGGTGGAAACAGTGGCAGACTTTATTTTGGGGGACTCCAAAACCACTGCAGATGGTGATTGCAGCCATGAAAAGACACTTACTCTTTGGAAGAAAAGTTGTGACCAACCTAGACAGCATATTAAAAAGCAGAGACATTACTTTGCCAACAAATGTCCATTTAGTCAAGGCTATAGTTTTTCCAGTAGTCATGTATGGATGTGAGAATTGGACTATAAAGAAATCTGAGCGCCAAAGAATTGATGCTTTTGAACTGTGGTGTTGGAGAAGACTCTTGAGAGTCCCTTGAACTGCAAGGAGATCCAACCAGTCCATCCTAAAGGAAATCAGTCCTGAATATTCATTGGAAGGACTGATGCTGAGGCTGAAATTCCCATACTTTGGCCACCTGAGGCAAAGAAAGACTCACTTGAAAAAACCCTGATGCTGAGAAAGATTGAAGGTGGGAGGAGAAGGGGACAACAGAGGATGAGATGGTTGTATGGCATCACCAGTTCAATGAACATGAGTTTGAGTAAACTCCGGGAGTTGGTGATGGAGAGGGAGGCCTGGCATGCTGCAGTCCATGGGGTCGCAAAGAGTTGGATACGACTGAGCAACTGAACTGAACTGAACTGAACTGATATTTACAAAAAGTTTAAAAATGTATTTATTCTTTAAGTTGTCTTTAGATTTATTAAAAGTGTGATATCTACAAAAGCATTGGTAATCAATAAGAATTATAACATCTTGTGCATGTCTGTATTGGACTGTAATGTTGCATAGATACCAAGTGATGACCAGGCTGGCCTCTAAAATCTAGACTACATGTTCAAAAATATTTCACCTCATCTGAAAAATAAAGAAATAGATTTTGTGGTTCAAGCGTTACATCTCTATGAAATATTTATGCAAACAGAGTAATATTGTTAAAGTTGTTGTGACTATGTTACAAGTTGGAGATCTGAAACACTAACTAAATTTGATAGAGCCATATTTATTGTCACAAGCACTACTTTATTGTCTAAGTTTCTGATTGCAGATATGAGGCAGCTCCATTTAGCTCTTCTGCACATAATATGAACAATATTGCAGCTAGATTATATCTGTCATAGATGAAAGCAATATATTTTCTCCTAGTAATTCATTCATAGTTTTCTAGATCCATAATTCCCTAGGGAGTGTCATGAATCTACATAATGTTCCCAGATGCTAGATAATGCATTTGTATATGTGATTTAACTGACAGATGTATAAAATCACACGCAGCTAGATAACCTCCCAATGACTGTACACCTGTGAATCTTGAAAAATGACAGTTATTCAAGCTGAGGTAGACATATAATATAATGTAACTAATCTAATTCCAATTTATTCCCATGTTTTAATTGCATAAATGCTAAAGATCTTATTAACAGTACAGAAAAAAAAAACTGCCTTTGAATATTTGTAAAATAGCACATAGAAACAATGAATAAAGAAAAATAATTTTGCTTTTGTTGTGCCTCTTTAGTGAGGATTATAAACTGTGTCATTCTTGGTGTAATGCATCAGTTGTTTATATGGCAGTAGATAGAACCCATTTATAGTCTTCCTCTTTCCCTAACAATATAAAAGGAGATTGGAGTATGGAATAGGTGAGAAGCATATATGTAGATGCAAATTAATTCTAATGTTCTATTTCTTGGATCGCTGTTGTATTCCTCTTGTTTATTATGTAATACTTTTTCACAATTATGGTGTGTGTGCATAATTTTGTATAGCTCAAATATTATATTTAAAACTTATATAAGAGGGAAAAGGAATGAGACTGACTTCTTTGCTCCTTGATCCTACATTAGTTATTGAAGTTAGTGTGTGTTCTACCAAGGACCCAGGGAGGAATCTGAAGGTTCAGTTCAGTTCAGTTCAGTCACTCAGTCGTGTCCGACTCTTTGTGACCCCATGAATCGCAGCACGCCAGCTCTCTCTGTCCATCACCAACTCCTGGGAGTTTGCTCAAACTCATGTCCATCGAGTTGGTGATGCTATGCAGCCATCTCATTCTCTGTTGTCCCCAGTTACAACTACCCAATTAGTTGTATCTTTGAGTTGCTCGATCACTGATTCAATAACTTAAAGATCAACTACAGACAGATTTGACTCATCATTCTCACTAATCAGAGCTCTTGACCTCCCCTAGCCTAATTATCTACCAAAACACTTAGTGACTTAAGGAACAATGATTTTACTATATCCTGATTTTGAGGAACAAGAATTTAAGCAGGTCACTATTGGGGAATTCTACTTTTTATGGCATCAGAGAAAGTAACCTACTGATATTTAGCTGCAAATGGGCTGATCTGTAGAGTTCAAGAAAACTGACATACCTGGTACCTTTTGGCTTCTGTTGCATGAGTGTCTTAGGATAGTAAGATTCTTAAGTGAAGTTTCAGGCCTCCAAACAAAATGGAAGCTGCAGGGCCTGTCTTCCAAAGTCATGCAACATCTCCTTGGCTGCACTATACTAGGCAAAGATTACCTTAATTCAAAGGGTCGGGGCAAGACCCATATCTCAGTGTGAAGGGTGTCAAAAAATTTGCAGCCATGTATTTAAACCACCACACTCACACATACACAGCATTCTGCTTTGTGCCATCATTTTATAAATTTTGTATATCCATGTACTTTTTCAATCATGTTTCTTAGAGGTCTCTGCATGTCAGATTCTAAACTGACAATTCTACAAGGACCCATAAAGAAGCTTTGTAAAATATGTGCCCTCTACTTTATTTATTCTCTTTAAATGTTATTGCCACCATTCAAGGCTCTTTCATCTGTGTAAATTTTTTAATTGGCCTATGGTGTGGCTCAGTGGTAAAGAAGCTGCCTGCCAATGCAAGAGACGCAGGAGACGTGGGTTCAATCCCTGGGTCTAGTAGATCTCCTGGAGAAGGAAATGACAGCCTATTCCCTTTCTTGCCTGGAAAATCACATGGCCAGAGGAGCCTCACGGGTACAGTTCATAGGGGTCACAAAGAGTTGGACTTGTCTGAGCATATAGGAAGTGCTAAATGCTATAACACAGATGTATATATTTCACTACACAGATAGATAGGTAAACGACAGATAGATAGATAGATGTTAGATAGATAGATAGATAGATAGATGAGAGGTAGAGGAAGGTAGGAAGGAAAGACCATCTCTCTCTCCCAGTTTGTGTAGATGTTGCTGGATACAAAGTCACTGCCTAAGCTTATGATTTGGATATTCAGAGTTGTGCCTCCTGTCACTTTAGCAAATGTGCCTTTATTCTTCTTGAAATTCCTCTCCAGTGTCACAGGCACTCCCTATTTGTTTTGTCTTTGTGTGTCTATTTCCATAGACTTCCAACCAAAAGCTGCTAGAGGCTCTGGATTGCAGTCAAGAATACAGCTAATTCACTGTGCATCATTTATTTTTGTCCTTTTCCTCTTTATTTTCTCATGTTTGTACTGCTGGCTCCTTCTTTTAGACTATTCTGGTTCAGCTTTTATTACTATTATTCTCACTTTCTTTTTATGTGGTCCAAAACTAATAGGCTTTAAAAAATTTATACAATTTCAAACATAGACTTTCATATTCTCAATATCTGATTACCACAAATTTTCAATTCATGATCTGTCCAGTTTTATCTTTTGATAATCTATCCAGTTTTACCTTTTATCTTGAAAAGATAAAATATTTGTTTGTTTTTGAAGCAAACAATAATATTCTCTCATTTTTTCCTTCATCCATGAACTTAAATACCTCTATAAAGTTAATTCAATCAATGATTTATATACCTGAATTGATGTTAATGTGGGAAAGATAGGATAAATGTTTGATACTTTTTTGTTTGTTCTTGACAGTTTTTAAAATCACCAGCTAGTATTCTGGCATCTTCCAGACAAGTTTGTCTCCATCCTTCTTTGTTTTGAGGATCAGTATGTGTTCATAAATTTAAGCATATCTTGTATCTTGTAATCCATTGATGTGCTTACTCAAATAGTCTCATATGTGACCAGTGAGTGCCCCTTCCATTCTTTTCATGTAACATCAGTAGGCTTTTATGGATTTCCAGTTTTCCAGGCTGTACATTTCTTAGTCCCCAAAGCTATTTATCCAACAAGTCTCATTTTCTTTTACTGGAATTATTGTACTAGATATTGTACAATTATTGTACTAGAGTTGTTTATTGCTGCTAGAGTTGCTATTGTTCATGGCTCTTTTCTATTATGGTACACATAAACACATACAGGCATAGACACACACACATATGCATGTGTATATTTAAGACAGATACATTATATCTGTGTTTTAATATTTCTGAATCAAATTTTGGGCCATAAAGATTCTACAGTACATAGATGAGTGTGTAAATGCCTCTATGTTTTTATGTGTGTCCTGTTCACTACCAAGGCAAACCATTCAATATCACAGTAATCCAAGTCTATGCCCTGACCAGTAATGCTGAAGAAGCTGAAGTTGAACAATTCTATGAAGACCTACAAGACCTTTTAGAACTAACACCCAAAAAAGATTTCCTTTTATTATAGGGGACTGAAATGCAAAAGTAGGAAGTCAAGAAACACCTGGAGTAACAGGCAAATTTGGCCTTGGAGTACAGAATGACGCAAGACAAAAGCTAATAGAGTTTTGCCAAGAAACGTACAGGTCAGAGCAAACATCCTCTTCCAACAACATAAGAGAAGATTCTACACATGGACATCAGCAGATGGTCAACACTGAAGTCAGATTGATTATATCCTTTGCAGCCAAAGATGGAGAAGCTCTATACAGTCACCAAATACAAGACCCTGAACTGACTGTGGCTCAGATCATGAATTCCTTAATGCCAAATTCAGACTTATATTGAAGAGAGTGGGGGATATCACTAGACCATTCAGGTATGACCTAAATCAAATCCCTTATGATTATACAGTGGAAGTGAGAAATAGATTTAAGGGACTAGATCTGATAGAGTGTCTGATGAACTATGAACGGAGGTTCATGACACTGTACAAAAGGCAGGGATCAAGACCATCCCCAAGAAAAACAAATGCAAAAAAGCAAAATGGCTGTCTGAGGAGGCCTTACAAATAGCTGTGAAAAAAAGAGAGGCGAAAAGCAGAGGAGAAAAGGAAAGATATACCTATTTGCATGCAGAGTTCCAAAACATAGCAAGGAGAGATAAGAAAGGCTTCCTCGGTGATCAGTGCAAAGAAATAGAGGAAAACAACAGAATGGGAAAGACTAGAGATCTCTTCAAGAAAATTAGAGATACCAAGGGAACATTTCATGCAAAGATGGGCTCAAATGTGTGGACCTAACAAAAGCATAAGATATTAAGAAGAGGTGGCAAGAGTACACAGAAAACTGTAAAAAAAAAAAAATCTTCACAACCCAGATAACCATGATGGTGTGATCACTCACCTAGAGCCAGATGTGCTGGAATGTAAGGTCAAGTGGGTCTTAGGAAGCATCACTACGAACAAAGCTAGTGGAGGTGATGGAATTCCAGTTGAGCTATTTCAAACCCTGAAAGATGATGCTGTGAAAGTGCTGCACTCGTTATGTCAGCAATTTCGGAAAACTCAGCAGTGGCCACAGAACTGGAAAAGGTCAGTTTTCATTCCAATCCCAAAGAAAGGCAATGCCAAAGAATGCTCAAACTACTGCACAATTGCACTCATCTCACACGCTAGTAAAGTAATGCTCAAAATTCTCCAAGCCAGGCTTCAGCAATATGTGAACCGTGAACTTCCAGATGTTCAAGCTGGTTTTAGAAAAGGCAGAGGAACCAGAAATCAAATTGCCAGCATCCACTGGATCATTGAAAAAGCAAGAGAGTTCCAGAAAAACATCTCTTTCTGCTTTATTGACTATGCCAAAGCCTTTAACTGTGTGGATCACAATAAACTGGAAAATTCTGAAGGAGATGGGAATACCAGACCACCTGACCTGCCTCTTGAGAAACCAGTATGCAGATCAGGAAGCAACAGTTAGAACTGGACATGGAACAACAGACTGGTTCTAAACAGGAAAAGGAGTACTTCAAGGCTGTATATTGTCACCCTGCTTATTTAACTTATATGCAGAGGACATCATGAGAAACGCTGGGCTGGAAGAAGCACAAGCTGGAATCAAGATTGCTGGGAGAAATATCAATAACCTCAGATACATAGATGACATCACCCTATAGTAGAAAGTGAAGAAGAATTAAAGAGCCTCTTGATGAAAGTGAAAGAGGAGAGTGAAAAAGTTGACTTAAAGCTCAACATTCAGAAAACTAAGATCATGGCATCTGGTCCCATCACTTCATGGAAAGTAGATGGGGAAACATTGGAATCAGTGTCAACCTTTATATTTGGGGGCTCCAAAATCACTGCAGATGTTGACTGCAACCATGGAATTAAAAGACACTTACTCCTGGAAGGAAAGTTGTGACCAACCTAGACAGCATATTAAACAGCAGGGACATTACATTACCAACAAAGCTCCATCTAGTCAAGGCTATGGTTTTTCCAGTAGTCATGTATGAATGTAAAGGTTAGACTGTAAAGAAAGCTGAGCTCCAAATAATTGATGCTTTTGAACTGTGGTGATGGAGAAAACTCTTGAGAGTCCCTTGGACTGTAAGGAGATCCAACCAATCCATTCTCAAGACGATCAGTCCTGAGTGTCCATTGGAAGGACTGATGTTGAAGCTGAAATTCCAATACTTTGGCCACCTGATGGGAAGAGCTGACTCATTTGCAAAGACCCTTTTGCTGGGAAAGATTGAGGGAGGGAAGTGAGGGGACGACAGAGGATGAGATGGCTGGATGGCATCACCAATTCAATGGACATGAGTTTGAGTAAACTCCAGGAGTTGGTGATGGACAGGGAGGACTGTTGTGCTGCAGTTCATGGGTTAGCAAAGAGTCAGACATGACTGAGCGACTGAACTGAACTGTCACAGAAACCACCCAGGAACCCAGTAACGATAGTGCTACACAATATTCCAGCAAATTCGGAAAACTCAGCAGTGCCTACAAGACTGTAATAGGTCAGCTTTCATTCCAAAGAAGAGCAATGCCAAAGAATGTTCAAACTACAGCACTATTGTGTTCATTTCACATACTAGTAATGTAATGCTCAAAATGCTCCAAGTTAAGCTTCAACAGTTTGTGAACTGAGAACCTCCAGATGCACAAGCTGGACTTAGGAAAAGCAGTGGAACCAAAGTTCAAATTGCCAATGTTCATTGGATCAGAGAAAAAAGCAAGGGAATTTCAGAACAACATCTACATCTGCTTCATTGCCTTTGACTGAGAGGCTCACCACAAAGTGTGTAAAATTCTTCAAGACATAGGACTACCAGACCACCTTACCTGTCTCCTGAGAAAGCTGTATGCAGGTCAAGAAGCAACAGTTAGAACCAAACATAGAACAATGGACTTGTTCACAATTGAGAAAGGAATGTGTCAAGGTTGTATACTGTCACCCTGCTAATTTAACTTCTATGCAGAGTACATTTTGTGACATTCCAGTTTGGATGAAGCACAAGCTGGAATCCAGATTGCCAGGAGAAATATCAATAACTTCAGATATGCAGATGACACCACCCTAATGATAGAAACTGATGAGGAACTAAAGAGCCTTTTGATGAAGGTCAAAGAGGAGAGTGAAAAAGCTGGTTTAAAACTCAACATTCAGAAAACTAAGATCACAGCATCTGGTCCCATTCTGGCAGATAGATGGAGAAAAAATGGAAACAGTGACATTTTTTAATTTCTTGGACTCCAGGATCATTGCAGATGGTGACTGCAGCCTTCAGATTGAAAGACACTTTCTCCTTGAGAGAAAAGCTACGACAAATTTAGACAGCATATTAAAAAGCAGAGACATCACTTTGCCGACAAAGATCCATATAGTCAAGCTGTATTTTTTCCAGTAGTCATATATGAATGTGAAAATTGGACCGCAAAGAAGGCTGAGTGTTGATGAATCGATGTCTTTGAACTATGGTGCTAGAGAAGACTCTTGAGAATACCTTGGACAGCAGGGAGATCAAGCCAGCGATCCTAAAGGGAATCAACCCTGAATATTCATTGGAAGGACTGATGCTGAAGTTGAAGCTTCAATAGTTTGGACACCTGATGGGAAAAACTGACTCACTGGAAAAGACCCTGAGGCAGAGAATGATTGAGGGTAGCAGGAGAAAGGGATGACAGAGGATGAGATGGTTGGATGGCATCACTGACTCAATGGACATGAGTTTGAGCAAACTCTGGAAGATAATGAAGGACAGGTAAGCCTGGAATGGGGTCTCAAAGAGTCAGACATAATTGAACAACTGAAGAACAACAGCAACCATAGAGATTCTACTTACTGGTATTAATATTACCTTTCTTTCCTTGCTACCATAAATGTGACACTGTTTACATTCAAGTCAATCAATGAAAAGTCAGAAGAGAGAAGATAATAAGACACTTTTGTCATAACCTTACCTCAAAACCCAAAGAGCTTCACATCATTCAGACAATTTAAGGATTAGTGTTAGGAAAAGTGAAAATTTAGGACTCTTTCTCTTATCCTACATTTTTCTCCACTCTGCTTCTTGATGACTAATATTCCTTTAATGAAATTCAGTCATAGTTTCAGTAAATAGAGATTAAATACCTATATGCACATACCCAGTCCATATACAATATATCTAAATTACAGTCATTAAGAGAATAATCAGTTTACCAATACAAATGAGTTATCAAAGTCTTTTCTGTTTTCAAATGGGGTGAAGGACCACAACCTGCAGATGAGGCAGATTCCTACTGAGCAATGTGGAAGAGAAAGGAGAGTCTGCTGGTTCAGAATACACTGTATGTAGTTCCTGATCCTCAGTTCCTATGGTGGTTTTACTGCCCAGTTACACATAAAACCCAGTTACAAGAGGCCTTGTTCCCTGGTGGCTCAGCAGGAAAATACATACCTGCCAATGCAGGAGATCTGAGTTCAGTCTCTGGGTTGGGAAGATCCCCTGGAGCAGGAAAGGCAACCCACTCCAGTATTCTTGCCTGGAGAATCACCATGGACAGAGGAGCCTGGCAGGCTACAGTCCATAAGGTCTCCAAGAGTTGGACATGACTGAAGTGAATTCACATATAGGGCCACTTAGCAAGCATTTCACTGGAGGAGGGTTATCTTACCCTATTCTCCAGATGAGATACAGGGTAAGAATGTGGAGTTAAGCAACTCTAACTGTGTCTAATACTGAATCTATTTATATGGCAATTATGTGTTTTAGTTACACTGGTTCATTTTCTTTTGTATTTTAACGTGAAGTAAAAAGTTGCCTCAATGGTTTCTTATCTACTTTACACTGGGGGATTTTTTTTTTTTTTTTGCAAAACAAAATGACTCAGTATTAGATAAATTGGAAAAGTTCCTTAACCACTTCATATATGTTTTTTATGGAGCCCTTAAATGTGGTAAAATTTAAAATTATTTTGACTCTTCTCAAAGCAGAAACAAGGATAGGAGACATGCAAAATAACATCATTGTGTAATAAAAAATGGACAAAGATTTTGCTGTTTTCATCTTTTATTTCTTCAGAGTTAACGGATGTGCTTGATACATAGCAGTTATTCCATCTTATTTGCAGTTATTCCATCTTTATTTATTTATTCAGAAACCATCCTGAGTGCCTAGCACACACTGAGTCCTGTATAAGAAAATGGGTTCTTAATAGTAAATAGAGAAAACCAAGCCCTCAGTAAAGAGGCAGAAAGGACATAGGTCATTTCTATACCAGGCCAAAAGTGGCACAATAAAATCAGTTTCTATAACGTTAGTCGGGGCTTTCCAGGTGGTGATAGTGGTAAAGAACCCACTTGACAGTGCAGAAGACAGAAGAGACACGGGTTCGATCCCTGGGTCAGGAAGATCCCCTGGAGGAGAGCATGGCAACCCACTCCTGTATTGTTGCCTGGAGAATCTCTGTGGACAGAGGAGCCCGGCAGGCTAGAGTCCATAGGGTCGCGAGGAGTCAGACACAACTGAAGCGACTGAGCATATCCACATCCTGCTAGGATGCTGCCAGACTCTGTTCTGGGTGCGGTGCTGTGCTGTGCCTAGTGGCTCAGTCATGTCCGACTCTTTGCGACCCCATGGACTGTAGCCCGCCAGGCTCCTCTGTCCATGGGGATTCCCCAGGCAAGAATACTGGAGTGGGTTGCCATGCCCTCCTCCAGGGAATCTTCCCAACCCAGGGATCAATCCCAGATCTCCCGCATTATGGGCAGATTCTTTACTGTCTGAGCCATGAAGGAAGCCTGTTCTGAGTGTTTTATGGATATAGATTCATTTATATTTTTATTATAATTATACAAGTCAGTACTGTTACTCTCATTCCATATTGGAGGTGAAGAATTTGTGGCACAGAGAGCTGGTGTACTATGTTCAAGTTCACATGTGTAAGTGATGAAGCTGGTGCTTTGAACTGGGTGTTGACTGCTTCTAGAGAGTAGATATGTCACATGAACATGATAAAAGACATGGTGTAGGCAATTTTAATAGAAAATTGATCACCTGGCAGAAACCTATTCCTGCATTTCCATTTCTTTCATGATGATTCCTTGATTCGTCTACTTATAGAAGGAGTCAACTGCTGATCATAAACTCCTTGGGGGCTTCATCATGTGTTCTCTTGAACTTCACATGGGTGAGACATTCAACTAGACCTTGTTCCACAGAAATTCATGCCACTTGTGAGCTTGGCTCATTGAATATTTGTTAACAGTCAGAAATTTGGTATTTGACCCCCAATCCTCACATTCAAAAGGCCTAAAAGAAGAGAAGTTCATTGGAGTCTAATTTAACCTTGAAAAGTGTGTTCTACAGTTTCATATTCCCCTCACATTTTAATTTTGATTATTTATGGTGAACCCCTTCTCATTCATATAATTTGCTCATCATGGCATATGATTTAGAAAAAGTGTTCGTGAAATATGTATACTGTTTGTATGACCTCAGATTAATCTCTTATAAAATGTTGCTTAAAACTATACTCACACAAATAAATCCCTTTCATAGATTCTTTGTCTTTTTATTTTCCTTAGTAAATCTAATAATATGATTAGAGTTGCTCAGATAATCTTCCATCTCAAGGTTTTATTCATTTCTGATTCATTGTGTCTATTATTAAACCCAGCTGTTGATGTTTTTGAACAAACTGATTTCTGAATTAACTCTACATTGTGTTCTATAATAACCCCACTTCAGTATTATCATGGGTTGCTCCCAATTTACTTTTAGATAATTAAAGCCTCTCTTTATTCCTATCCAAGTTGCCTGTTTTATTTCCCAGAACACAAGGATGTGATTTTATTCATGTTGCTCTAGGGGTCTAAAGTTGATAATCATTTTTCTACATCTGCCCTCATCAGTGTCTGCTTGCAAAATATGCTGCTATATCCCCATCCTTTGGTTCCTCTCATTAGCATACACATTCCCACTGATACGGTGTGTTTTTCTGCCACAAGCCATTCCTTGTTGTTTTCCTATAAAGTCAATACCTTTGCCTCAAAATTGTCCTAATTTCCCTAGCATATTACATATTTTCCTTGTGTTGGCTCTTTTTGTGAATTATGTACATATGACTGCATCTGCTTCAGAATTGATGACATCTATTACTGAAATATGAAAAAAAGTGTATATATTGCTCAATACCTGAATAAGCAATTCACAAGTTGGTATAGGAAGAGAAGAAAATCTAGGTCATCATAAAACACTGCTTGTATCTCTTTAATTTTCATGACAAAAACCTGAAACCTATTAAAATTAGTGTATTATTTGTTAAATAAGAACCAAGAATAAGTGGTCTAGATAACTGTCATAACCAATATATTCTAGTGGATACTCATTTATGTATATATATATATTTGAATACATACTTATGCAAGCACAGGTGTATTTTATATTCTATATACTTTGCAGGTTTACTTGATATTTTATATGCTTTTAAATATTTAATTATGATCCCTTGCCACATATCAATCCCTAAAATGACAAAATGAAATAGTAAAATTTTCAAAGAAATTGTGGAATTCCTTTTTCTCTATAGTTAATGTTTGGAGCTGATGTTTTGAATTAAGGTTTTTAGATTTTATATATTACTGTTATTTTCTTTGATCACCAAAAGCCAACTTCCTTGGAAGCCTATGTCTTTGTATAGTTTTACTGTGAAATAGGCATTGAAAAATAAGTTGATATTATTAGGAAATTTCCATAAAGGTGAAAGTCATTATCCATACTATATGTATGTATATATGTGTTTTTTAAATGACTTTCTTATTTGCCTTTTCTTAAGCTGAAGAATAACATCCACACCAAAAACTTAGTATAACTGGAAAACAGGAAGTCACATTTTGATACTGTATAGATTAATTTAATGTTATGTAGTCATATAAAAAGACTTCAATTTTATCTCCTGGAGATATGTAAACCCCTATACTTTCCCACAATTTTTATCAAGCAAAAAAAAAAAAAAGTATAAAATACCTTTTAAAGAATGTTTTTTTTTCACATTTATATTAATCTAACAGCATGTACTTGAAAAGAATTAGAGTTAAAATATTTGTAATCTGGATTTTCCTCTAACTTTCCTATGCTCTCCACCCCTGTGGACAGTATCATGAGTACCATAATAGCTGGATGTGAAGGGTTTTTTGAAAGCTTTTCTGTTTTACAAAAAATGACTTTGGAAAATACTTGCTTGCAAATTTAGGCCTCCTATCACTTGCTGGTAGGGGTATAAGATAGTTATAGTTATTTTTCTGCCTTTAGAATTTCAGAAATTTGATTCTAAGCCTGTGAGTGGAATTTGGGTTGTGTTACTTGAGATGCGGATTTGATCCCTGTGTCAAGAAGATCCCCTGGAGAAAGAGACAACCCACTCCAATATTCTTCCCTGGGAAATCCCATGGACAGAGGAGCCTGGTGGGCTACAATCCGTGGGGTCACAAAGAGTCAGACATGATTGAGAGACTGAATACGCACAGAGACATCTGATGTCCAGAGACTTTTTCATGTATTTCTTGAAGTGTCATATATTTCCTGTACTATAAACATCTCAAATCTCCTTAGTACATAGGAAGAATGTATATATATATATATAGCCTTTTATAATCATCATGAAGATAGTTAAATATGAAAATACAATCTTATAATATTTTTCTTAATGTTATTGAGGTTATAGAAATGACAGGAGAAGACTGAATATTATATATTGACTTGCCCAAAAGACACACAGTTTGCTAGTGGATGAATTAAAAAATAATCAATAAACAAGGTCAGCTGTGTGCAACAGCTTATTTTATGGGACAGTCTTTTTGTTTGTTTGTTTTGCAACACCTCTCTCTAGCTTTGGATTCTAATGCCTAATGCAGTTATCAATTTTCATGTAAAAATTTCTCAATAAGTTTAACTCAGTGATATTTTATGTTGGTCAGAACTAGAAAATTATTCATAACATTTGTTCATAATATGTAGTAAAAATTTAGCTCCTCACATTACCATGATCTTTAAAAAAAGTGCTATAATGTTTCCAAATATTTGATATTTTTCACTCAATGTTGGCATTTTAGTTTATAACTTTGCCAGTGCTTCCAGTTTTCACTGTCTAAGACTAAGTTGTTGAATTAAAGCCACTTGTCCTAAACTAATTGGCAGTGTAATCACCTGTTCCTAAAAATAATTTTTGTTTAAATTTTAAACAAAAAATTAATTTTGACAATATCTCCTGGCATTCAAGCAGGTTGAAATGTTTTCTAGCCTCTTCTATAAATAGCAGCGAAAAATGCAAACTTTGAACCAGTGACACTATATTGCATCCTTTGAGTGTTTTGTTGCTTTGCATACAAGGTTTCCCTTACAGTTTATTTCTCCCTAAGAGACAGCACTTTGTTAATATGGCTGTGTACAATTTTCTGACAAGGGCTGAACTTACGATAACGAAAAATGGTTCTTATTTGTGATATGTCAAATTACTGTTCTGAGAGTAGACCTTTTAGGTTGCATTCAGCCTTTAATTTGACTGAATTTAAATGGCATAAAATGCCTTTTAGTTGGGCCTTGGCTGGCATATCATATATCTCATTTCAATGAAAAACATTCACATGCAAATACGGTTTGTTTGGAGTGAGGACAAATGTGACTATCATGACTGATGAAGGCTTTTGATCACTGTTCTACAAACTGAAACCTTGAAAAAGAAGAGGCTATTTGGACTAGCATCTGCAATCCCATGAATTATTTAGTTCACATTATTCATAAATCTCTTTGAAGAGGAGGTTTTATGAGGCTTTAAGGAGGAGTAGTCATTGTGGTGTTGCCGGTGTCAATGTATGCTGTAACTGTCTGCATGCATATGAACACTTCCTTTAAACATTAAGTGTTCTAGAGCCTGTAAAGTGTGTTACCTGAGTACTCAAGCCAAGCCGATCTTTTAGAAATGGAATCCAATGCCCAACCCTTCCTTCCCAACTCCATCCACCACTGGGTCTATTGGAAGAAAAAAATGGCTTAGCATAATATGGAGCAGTTCACATAGATGATGTGTAGAAGTGAGTGGGGCAATGAACAGACCAAGTTTCCACTCCTTCTTTGTAGCAGAGCAAGCTAAAAACCTTCCTCCCACTAACACCATGATTGTCCTTTCCTTAATACTTTTGCATGGATGTAGATGCCTGGAAAATCCTCTCTCCTCTCTTTTTAGATTTCCAACCAGTTTTCTGTAGCTGATTGTTCTAAAACTTAATCCACTATTAGTAGTTTTATACTAAATCAACTGCTAGTAGTTTTATACTTACATGCCTTTCAATGACTTGTTTACATATTTGTTTCTTTATATATTTGTTTCCCTGAGGATGAGGATCTTGTATTAATCACATTATTTGTTTCAGAGCAATAGCATCCCTGTAATTTATAGGGCATGCTCAATAAGTGGATGTTAGATTATCTTGCATTACCCTCACACTGTATCTCCTAAATGGAACAACAGATGTGTCTTATATTGCTACCAGTTTGTATAAAGGACTATAACTTCAAAATTATTTTTATATTTGAAATAATGAGGGAGGTTTAATATAGGTTATGTTTTTCGAAAAGCATCTTATTTAGGAATCTTCTGTTGGCTTTCAGCTGGCACAGGGAGTTCATGTTTAGACCTAGTTTTCAGAGAGTGAGTTGAAAGGCTCAGTTGTAATTTTCTCATTTCAATTCTTAAGCAATGCTTCAGAGTTTTAAAATTAATGAACAGTTTCGGTTTATACTGTTGAATAAATGTCTCTTCCCCTCTATTCAGAGTGCACAGTGTTTGATAATCAATGCTGCAAAGGGGGTTAGACCACATAATCTTTAAAGGTATCATCTATCTCTGAGATTCTCTGCTTCTCTGAAATCATCCCAGGTGGAATTTTAGGCTTAACAGGAGTGGATTCAAATGCAAACAACCTGAATTAATTTACTTACAGTTTGACTATTTTAAAATCCTGCAAACTAATTTTATTTTCTCTTTAAAATATATTTCCCTATAAACTGTTGGTACTGTTCAACATTTTTATTAATGTGTATATATAAAACTATATGTGAAATTATGAAAATAGCATCATGACAGTAATATTTCTTTCCTGGGCAGATGGATTATTGTTCCATAGATAAGAAAAATCAATACACGGGTACTAAAAGTCAGGATATATGATGTGAGGGGAAAGCCCCTGTACTGGGAATTGGAAGATTCAGAACCTTCTAGATTCCCCTCCAAATAGCTAGTTAGTTCTGAGAAAATCTTGTACTGTTTCTCAGACCTTCATTTCCACATCTACAATTAGGAATTAACAGGGTCTGACCTCAGAGTTTCTTTGGGTTATAGATATGGAAACTTAAAAAAAAAATTAAATTACTTTTATTACTGGGAGATGTGCTAATATAAACTCTACAAAATTTAGGATAAAATATTGTATATAAAAAAGTTTTCTTATTTTAAGAATTCATTTTCAATTTGATTTAATGAAGTTGTTGTTGTAGGTTTCTTATCTTTCCCAGTTTACATTTTAAACCCCAGTTGGTGTGTTTGAATATATCTGTCATTCAAGATCACATAACATGTCAGTGTGAAAATTACCACTTTTTCATTGTGAATGTGACTATTACAGACTTTGAAGTAAAATGTACCAGCTTTAAAAAACAAACAAAAAAAAAACTGTTAATAGCTATGATATCCTTTAACTATTTAGTATCTTATTAAATATAAACTGCTTAATACCATTATGATTATTTTATAGACATATATTTAAAACTTTATAACTAGTAATATTTGATATGTAAGATGAGCATATTATCCACCAACTGAGCATTATCTTACAATTTCAAACTAGCAGCTAACCTATCTGTAGCACAGGTTGACATAATCTACCCACTTATTCTTAGTAGCAATCTGAGGTAGGTACCAGGAAAATGAGGATTCAGAACATATTTCTGTGTACTTGTCTTCATCAAAAAGTGTTTTGTTCTTCTTTTCAGGGAAAAGGCTCATTTCAAAGGGCAGTAATTTTAAACTGCCTGAAAGTGTGAAAGTGTTAATTACTCAGTCATGTCTGACTCTTTGCAAACCTATGGACTGTAGCCTATCAGGCTTCTCTGTCCATGGAATTCTCCAGGCAAGAATTCTAGAGTGGGTAACCATTCCCTTCTCCAGGGGGTCTTCCAAACCCAGGGATTGAACTTGGGTCTTCTGCACGGCAGGCCAATTCTTTCCCGTCTGATCCACTTGGGAAGCCCCAGACTACCTGAATCAAAGTATAAAGTAAAGAACAGTTTTCTTAAGTGGATATTGAAATCTAGATCACTGCTTTGCATTTCTAAGCTTTTTTATCTAGTCTTTCTCCTAGTATTTTGCATTACACTAAACATGACTATTTATGACATTCTAAGGTATTTGTAACCTGGTTTGCTTCTATCATGGCTCAGTTGTTAAACAATTTGCCTGTGATGCAGGATACCTGGGTTTGATCGCTGGGTTGGGAAGATCCCCTGGAGAAGGGAAAGGCTGCCCATTCCAGCATTCTGGCCTGGAGAATTCCATGGACTGTATAGTCCGTGGGGTTGCAAAGATTTGGACATGACTGAGCGACTTTCACTTTCACTTTTGGAGAAAGAATGTCAACCCACTCCATTATGCTTTCCTGGAGAATTCCATGGACAGAGGAGCCTGATTGGATACAGTCCCTGGGGCCGCAAATAGTTGGACGTGACTGAGCAACTAACACTTGCTTCTGTATGTGAAATACAAAGTAGCTTGATTAGTATGTTGTAACGATGTATTTTGTAATTACAGGGTTTTAATTTCTATGTAACCCCCTCTGCCATTTTGCTATGACATTTTAATAACACTGTTAGAACTGACTTTGTCCCAAGATATTCTTTTGGTCAGAGTTAAGTATAAAGTAAAGTTTATCCAAAACTGATGTGGAGAAGATCGTGCAAAATACATGAAATAGATTTTCTGAAACTGAACTCCTAAGAACATTTTTCCATTTTATCTCCATATGAGCCAATTATTACTACCTATCAGCGTTTTCCCAACTGAGGCAAACTATGTTTAGAAGATTTTTTTCCTCCAAATACTGAAATAATTATCAATATAATACTCTATTCAGAGAGTATTTGTCAGATGAAAGTATGTATAATTCAGATGATATCAGTCTTTTTTTGCAATTAATATTCATGTATATTAAGACTATATTTGACACAGAAATCTGGACATATTGAGGGTTTTTTGTTTTTAATTTGTTTACATAATAATTTTAAAGTAAATTTTAAAATACACTTTTGAAAGTATCTCAAATTCCTGAAGTGGTCTGGATTTATGGTATATTTTGTTTCCATTCTTTGTGTGTCTTAAAATAGAGTTTTGAGACCCTCATCATATCTCTGAGGAATGTTACCTGTGTTGCTCTTATTCTGGTGGATTTCAAATAAAATGTGGTCAGAGAAGATCCTTAATTGCTCAACATTGTTTATTATGCATTAAATCAAATGTTAACTGTATCTTTTGAACCACAGTCCTTACTCTAAAGTTCATGTTATAATTAGCATTAGTATATCAAAGTAGAATGATAGTATCTATTGACCCATCTATTGACCAAGAGAGTAATAGCACCTAATGAATTTTCATGCAAAATAAATTATGCAGAAAAGACTTACTATATCAATATAAAGTAAGTGTGTTACATAAAAGGCAAAAGCAGAGAAACATAGGAAGAGAAGTAACCAGTGATATTCTCTGTAAAACATGCGTGGGTGTGTGCCAAATCGCCTCATTCCTGTCCAATTCTTTGCAACGTTATGAACTATAGCCCACCTGGCTCTTCTGTCAGTACCTTCAGTAGACAGTATTCTCCAGGCAAGAATTCTAGAGGAGGTTGCCATGCCTTTGTCCAGGGGATTTTCCCAAACCAAGGAATCCAACCTGAATCTCTTTCATCGCCTGCATTGGCAGGTGGGTTCTTTACCACTAGCACCACCTGGGAGGCCCTCTCCATAAAATACACTGGAACAAAATATCGACATACCAGTACTTATTTATCAACATACCAGTATCACCTATTTACTGTTCAATCAATAATGAAGTTCTCTTGTCACTCATTATGACTATAAGTAAAATAGCATCTATGTGTCTGAAGACCTTAATTGTATAATATTACAGTAAAAACTACAAGAGATCCTATCTGAAGAATTTGAAACTGATGTTTCTAAATGGTCACATCCCCAGTCCTTGGTTATAGAAGTGATGTATAATAAATAATAGACTTCTAAGTGCTTCTTAAATCAGTATGCCTTAAAATGTAATAAGAATGTATGTTCAGTGTATGTATTCTGGGTCTGAGCTATTGTAGTGTGGATGATTTAATTTTAGGGAATCATGCTTCTTTCTGAAGTATGAGTCAAGATGAGATCATGCAAGCAACAATGTCTGATGCACAAAATTCTGGAGGTCACCTTTCACCTTGCTTGAGCTCCTCATTGGGATGATTCACCAGAGGTTAAAACCAAGTATTTCTTGATCAAATGATTATACATGGAGAAGTCTGACTTGGCCATCCCACTGAAATGATTGTCCTTGGATCCCTTGGAAACTGAGCAAGTTACCTGCTCTTACGCTGAGGCTGGTTAGATAGATTCTCTTAAATTATTGCTAATCACGTTCTCTATTTTCACAGCTCTTCCAGAATTAACCCATTATCTAGTAATTAGGAGTTAGGGTACATTGAGTTCATGTTTACTTCATGACTATTTTCTTGAATGTTATAGGCCAAATGAGTACATGGTGCTGAGTTTCACATCATTCTGTATTTATACACCTTCTCAAAAATGCCTCATGAAAACATCTGATTATTTCTGTCAATTTTTTTTTTCTGTTTCCACCCCTTGATCCATTTCCTGTCACTACTCCCTTGAAATCCAAGCTGTAAACTCTTGAGGTCCATGTAAATTCCAAGTGGTATAAATTCTCCCTTACGTCAATAAATCCCAGTCATCTATTATAATGATTGCAAATCTGCTACCAGTCAATAAATGTGTTTCTTGGATGCTACTTTGGCTCTCTGATTGAAAACTGTTCTCAACACTAGCACAGAGTCCAGTTATTTTTCTAAATAAAAAGTAATAGATATCAATAATATAATATGAACTGAGTAAACTGTTATATATGCATAGGATTATACAAAGTGATTACATAATATTGTATTCTGTGTACACACACACACACAGACACACACACATATACAGACAGGACTTCCCGGTGGCTCAGCTAGTAAAGAACCTGCCTGCCAGTACAGTAGACACAAGAGACACAAGTCTGATCCTTGGGCCAGGAAGATCCCCTGGAGAAGGAGATGGCAACCTACTCTAGTATTCTTGCTTGGAAAATCCCATAGACAGAGAAGCATGGCAGGCTACAGTCCCTGGGGCTACAAAGAGTTGGACACGAATGAGCGCACACACATGCAAACATACACACACACACACACACACACACACACACACACACATGAAGAAAATGTTTGTGTCCTATTATTTTCCTCATGTCACTGTCTGTCTTGGAATGTGAACTCTCATTGGTAGATGCCATACCATTATTGGTTCTACATGAGAACTGGAAAACTTTGATGGCTCCAAAAGTATTCAACATTCATATACAGTTGCTTTACTATTTTACCATTTCTATTTATGAATAAAAAAGTGTCATTTACTTCAGTTCAGTTCAGTTCAGTCACTCAGTCATGTCTGACTCTTTGTGACCCCACGGACTGCAGCACGCCAGGCCTCCCTGTCCATCACCAACTCTCAGAGTTGACTCAAAGTTGTGTCCATTGAATGGGTGATGCCATCCAACCATCTCACCCTCTGTCATCCCCTTCTCTCACCTTCAATCTTTCCCAGCATCAGGGTCTTTTCCAATGAATCAGTTCTTCACATCAGGTGGCCAAGTATTGGAGATTCAGCTTCATCATCAGTCCTTCCAATGAATATTCAGACTGATTCCCTTTAGGATGGACAGGTTGGATCGCCTTGCAGTCCAAGAGGCTCTCAAGAATCTTCTCCAACATCACAGTTCAAAATCATCAATTTTTCAGAGCTCAGCTTTCTTTATAGTCCAGCTCTCACATCCATACATGACTACTAGAAAAACCATAACTTTGACTAGATAGACCTTTGTTGGCAAAGTCATGTCTCTACTTTTTAATATGCTGTCTAGGTTGGTCATAACTTTTCTTCCAAGGAGCAAGCGCCTTTTAATTTCATGGCTGCAGTCACCATCTGCAGTGCTTTTGAAGCCCCAAAAATATGTTTAAACTGGTAAAGTAAAATATATTTTTAAATATATTATTGAGCAGAAAATCTCTAATTAATATAGTAATTAATAGAAAAAAACTGAAAATATAATTACAACATCTAGAAAATAGAAAATTTGACCAATCTCACTGATGTTAGTATTTAGTTTCCTAAGTATCTGTTTATAAAACTTGTCTCAAATCTAATAGTTTTCATGCACTTAGCAACAATCTAAGGTATGTATCCTAAATTTACCCATTAAAAGTAGCCTCTAAGGATTTGGGGAATAATAGAAGACTAATCCTCAGTGCTATATTTTATTCCAGTTATAGATTTAAGATATTTATAAGATAGCTTCCTGGTTTAGTAACAGACATAAAATATAACTTCAAAGGATGCCCATGTACTTTATTTATTGAGAACCTTTTATTCTGGTACTGCCTCAAAGCTTTCATAATAATATATGACTGATATGTCTAAGAGTTTGAAGTTATGTTTTAGTATCTTGTAGAGGCATGAGTTTGAATCCAATTTTCTTTCTTTTTTTTTTTTTTATTTACAAAGTCTTGAAATCCTCTTCCTATATTTATCAAGGTAAAAGTCATAAGCCTCTGGGCAGTATGGAATATAGCAAAAGAAAAATAAATTTATAAATTGGTAGTGAGTCATGATGTTTAAAGAGATTCTTGACAGCAAAAGAAATAAATATAGGATAAAGTAGTATAAATATTTAATATGTAAACTATCAGTGCTAGAATCATATAAAACAGTGGATAAAACATCTAATACAAAATAAGAGTTATTTTGATACATATAATTAATTCAGCATTATAAGCTGAAGAAGCATGGAAAAGAAATAATTATATAGATCACTTAATTCTCAAAATACACATGAATAACATAGTTAGAAGCTTAAAATAAGCTTCTGCTTCATTTCTGTAGAAGCAAAATGGTTATTTCACAGAGGAAATTACTGTGTCCCACATTTTGGAGAAATGTTTCATAAACCAAAATTATTGTGATGGTGCATGTTTGCCTTGCACATACCAGTAACATTTTATTTACATGATGAAATGATCTCATTCAATACAAATACCAATATATAGCCAGTACTGCGCTATATTATATACACTATTGCATGTAATCATATTATAGCAACATTGATGTCAAGAATAAAGCTAGATTTTATAATTACTTTATTATCAGAAGTTTCAATCGTCTACAAAAATAGAAAACATCATCAACATTATGCATTTCAAGATTATTTTGAAAGGAATCTCAACAACTGACTTATTTTCATATTTAGTTTTGTGAAAAGGTAATCACTTAAAAATAAAGTTATAATAAATCATTAAAATTTTCACTTAATGAAATTTCACTTCATGAAAGCGAAAGGGGAGAGTGAAAAAGTTGACTTAAAACTCAACATTCAGAAACAGAAAAGCTGTGACCAACCTAGGCAGCGTATTAAAAAGCAGAGACATTGCCAACAAAAGTCCATCTAGTCAAAGCTATGGTTTTTCTAGTAGTCATGTATGGATGTGAGAGTTGGACTCTAAAGAAAGCTGAGTGCCAAAGAATTGATGCTTTTGAACGGTGGTGTTGAAGACTCTTGAGAGTCCCTTGGACCACAAGGAGATCCAACCAGTAAATCCTAAAGGAAATCAGTTCTGAATATTCGTTAGAAGGATTGATGCTAAAGCTGAAATTCCAATACTTTGGTCACCTGATGCAAAGAACCGACTTATCAGAAAAGATCCTGATGCTGGGAAAGATTGAAGGTAGGAGGAGAAAGGGATGACAGAGGGTGAGATGGTTGGATGGCATCACTGATGAGATGGACATGAGTTTGAGTAAGCTCCGGGAGTTTGTGATGGACAGGGAGGCCTGGCGTGCTGCAGTCCATGGGGTCGCAAAGAGTCGGACATGACTGAGTGACTGAACTGATTGCACTTAAGTATTAACAACAATTCTTAAATACTGTAAACTATCAAGTGTTCAAATAGGGATCCAAAGTAATCTGTACATGTCATTTGTTTGATTTGTCTCTTAAGTTGCCCCTTAAACTGGTATTTTTATCCCTAATATCTATTTGCTAAAGGAACAATTACTAAAATATCTTGCACTTGGTTTCCACATTCAAGGTTAGACTAACTGCATTGACTTAATCCATTTTTTGTTCCTTGTGTGCACTGGATTTTGGAAGTTCTATGTAGAGGCACAATTGTATCCAGATTTGGTTATATTGCAAAAAATATTTCTTAAATTATATTGTGTACTTCGAAGAGTCTGATAGTCTCCATTTTAATGATGTTAACTTTATGTACTACTACATATCTGCCTAAAGCTTACATACAAAAACTTTTCAAAGATTGTAAAATGGTGGTTTTTGAGTTCTATTATTTCCTCTTTATCTACTGACTGGGATTGCAGTGTGAGGAGAAGTTTCCACTCATTAAATACTTGATTACTCTTGAGTATATCTCTTTCAGCAAACATTTCTTTCTCAAGCATCATTTTTACACATTTTTCCACTGTGAAATTTGTGTGGTTATTAAGAAAGAAAAACTTGTGACAGCGATTAGATAAAGTCACACTTTTTCAAGTTTTCAGATTCTAATGAGTTTTAGAAGAAAATTCCCATGTTTATATGATGTTAGTTGATAGCTAAGAACAATGTTATTTTAAATAAATCTCAAGTGATTAGTATAAAAATGTGTTTAACTTTGTTCTGGATAGTTAGTAAAGAAGGGAGAGATGTGGGTGGTTATCTAGCTCTGAAATGCAATTATTTTAATTTCTATATATTGAAAGGACTATAATAAGGTGGTAAGTGTCTGATAAATCAGATATAGTACTTTTAAAATCAGTGTGATTTTCTTCTATGTAAAAAGGAATAAAACTCACCTGATATTGGTTAACATTACATTGCTATACTATACCTAATGATTGCATTTTGATATAGTGGATTTGGGGGCTTCCCCAGTGGCTCAGCTGATAAGGAATCTGCCTGCCAATGCAAAAGATGCAAGAGATATGGGTTCAGTCCTTGGGTCAGACAGATCCCCTGGAGAAAGAAATGGCAACCTGCTCCAGTATTCTTGCAGGGGAAATTCCAAGGACAGAGGAGCCTGGTGGGCTGCAGTCCATAGGGTGGCAGAGTCAGACCCAACTGAGCACATGCACATACACACAGCGGATTTTAAAATATACATGCTCAGCATACTGTTTTGGTTGTACTTTTACTACCAAATAGGTTTGTGACCTAGAAAAAGTCACATCTCTGCTTCCCAGTTTTGTAATATTTTGGATCTCTTAGTTTTCACTTGGAAGTAATGCAATATATTTTCTCTTATTTTTGTAGTTTGCTCATATGTCTCTAAGAGGAACTTTCTTATTTTAAAAATTATACTGTGCAGTGTCTTTCAATGGCAATGGGATTCTGTTTTTTTTTTATCTAATTATAGATTAAATCTTGGGCAGGGAAAAACATAACGTATCTGAGTATGAAGTTACAGATGTCAAGAACCTCTGTCTCCTTGGAAAGTCAAAGCACTTGCTAAGTTTATTGCATCTCTATTAAGAAACAGCAACTCCCTAACTATAAATTTGTTTATGGAAGAAAGAATAAAAGAAAAAAAAAACACACTGGGTTAAAATACTCAAGTACTTTTTAAAGACTACATAATACTAAAATAAAAAGATCCATAATATTTTAGTGTTCTTTCTGTGAATAAATTCCAGTAATATCTTTGCTATTTACTAAATGTTTTATTGCTAAGAAACCTTTCATAAAACACTTCTAAAGGCAGCTACTAATCTAGCATGTTGTATGTTATTCAGACATTGCAAACACTAACAAACATATCACCATTTTGTTATGACATTAATCTTAAAATGAGAGTAGAAACTAAAGAATAGGGAAAATTTGACTAGGTCATACAAATTTTGAGGTAAGTAAAATTCATCTAATCTCGTCTGAGAATGCCCATTGCCCTACTTCTAGTTCCTATGCTTCATTTTGAGAATCACTGTTTTAGATTCACCAATTCTCTGCAGAATTATTAATGATATATTTCAAATAGGCAGTTGATTAATTCACTGAACTAATTAACTGGTGACAATCAATTAATTGTATTTTTACTTTTTGATCATCTGTATTGGAGATATTGAAGATAAACCTCAATATAATGCCTAATATTCATTAACTATTCAGCATCCATATGTAAATAGCTCTGATGTTTCAATCATTATCACATGATTTTTCTTCAAAAATTACATACACAAATTTTCACATTATTAATATTATTATTAGCAGTTACAAATTTAATATTATAACTAATCATCTCTGGAAAAAAAGTGTGAACAACTATAATGTTATAGTTACAACTTGCCTCTTTAATAAAGGTGAAGAAATGTTAATGTTATATCTAAAATTTTCTCTGGTCAAAGTACCTTTACTTCCTTTTCATTTTAACTGTGAACCACAAAAATTGTATTTTTTAAATAATTTTTAGTCACTTTTGGGTCGTGTGCAATGTGCACGTTACAATTGACTTATAATTGGACTGTGCTGACAATGGAAAATCTTACAAGTATTGAACATGACATTTATGACAGTCTTGCTGTCATCTTGGCTTCTTTTATTGAATATGTAGAGAATTATAATTGGGCTAACAAGCTTGGTAGCCTGGCCTCTTTCCAATTATATTAACCAGCCTAGTCTAGTATTAGCTGCCTGAACACACACACAAACAGACATTGAGCTTTGTTTTTCTTTCCTCTTTATTTTGTTATCTAACCAATAATCTAAGAATAAAGCCACCTGCTTTCATGTAATGTTTGACAACTTTAAATAATTCATCTTGGTCCCACTGAGAAATGTAAAGATTGCCTTCTCTATTTTTATGTCACTAATTTTTAATAAAAAGCTGATTTTTTGTGAAAGATTAGTTGTATCTATTAACATATTTGGTACTGTTGCCTCAAAAATTTCTAAAGTTTTTTGGCAATTTTAACTTCAATTTGTGCTAAAAATGTTAAGTGATTAATTTGAATTTGATATAAAATTTCTTTTCACATGAACAATTCAGTATACTGATATATTGAAATATTTTCTTTGAAATTTAGTCAAATAATATTTTTTCTTAATCTTAATCTTAATCTAACAGTAAGTCCTTCAGCTTTGTGTAATCTTAGAAACAACACAATTTAATAGAAAAGCAAATATTAAGAAAATTTAAATGACATAGCTTGTGGTTTAAAAGGTCTGAGAACACCCCAGCATAGCAGTTATTTGGAGCACTAGATTCTGTACTTTTGTTTGTTTCATTTTACTGGCTTCCTCTTATTTTAGAGAATTTAATATAGCTTTATATATTTATCCAATCTTCCTCTACACTCCACCAGCAATATTTAAAGTATTCTTTGTCAGAGGTTAACTGAATAGAAATATTTATATGAAAATAACCTGGGAATCTGTCCGATGGAAGCAAAACACCAGTATGGTATATAAGGGATATGACACAGATTGTGTTTTGCAGCGTTGTTATTAGCAGTAAAAACAAGCAAAAAACCTAAAGACAACCTGATTTACTATAAACAGGGTAGCCCTTTACTTCATACACTTTATAGGAAAATACACAACTATTAAAATTAGTGAATTAGAACTCTGTGTGTTAACCTGGAAAATGTGCAAAAAGCAGACTGCAAAGAATTATGTGTAATATGATCTTGTTTTTGGAAACAAAATGCACAAAGTATATATGTTATGTTTTTTTGTAAGAATAGCAAAAGTGAAAGTGAAAGTCTCTCAGTCGTGTCTGACTCTTTGCGAACCCATGGACTAAACAGTCTATGGAATTCTCATGGCCAGAGTAATGGAGTGCATAGCCTTTCCCTTCTCCAGGGCATCTTCCTAACCCAGGGATCGAACCTAGGTCTCCTGCTTTGCAGGCATGATGCTTACCAACTGAACTATCAGGGAAGCCAAAAATAGCAAAGTCTTTGGCAACTAAGTAAGCATTGAATAAATGCAAGTGGTCTGCCCTTGCTTTATATCCAAATGTTATGAATTGCATTTTAATTGTTAAATAACATGAAATATATTTAAACTATATTGGTATTGTAATTGAATTGTTAACTAAAGTTTAGTTAAAGAGGACAGAGAAAGAAAAATACACAGTTCTTAAAAAGAATTCTGTGTCTTGCAGTGTTGCTACTTACAATCTGTGGCTCCTATCTAGTTTACTCTTTCTTTTCCATAGACTTTAATCATATATTAACAAAATATAACCAATTGTCCTTTTCTTTGTTACAAGTCCTATCATCTGAAGTGTGTTCATTATGTAATCATAAATGTATCATTTAAGACTTTAACTAACAGTGATAACAAATCTCTTTTTCTTATTAGAGACTATCTAATATACTAATATGTTTGTTCTCTTCTTGTGCAATCTTTCCTTGGTACCAGCGGCTGCTTCAAAGAATAAAGTTAAAGGTGAGCTACTGAGCGACTGTCCATTCTGCATGATTCACCATGTTTGTTTTCTACTCAGTCTTCTGCATCCTTTTAAACAATAGAGGGAATTCTGTTCATAACAATACCAGTTCTGTGTGTAGATATTGTAAACTTCTACAAATACATACAATTTTAATTATTTAGTTTCTGCTATGTGCCTGTGATTGCATGATTGTGTACTTATTTTCTTGTTTTACTTTCCACTTTATTCCAAGTGGAATAAGGTGTTTTTATGCCCAACATTTTGCCTGTTGACCTTAGTTTCCTTGATAAAATTGTGAATTGGAAAATACAGCATAAAATAAAGCTAATAGAAAGTCTCAGAATTGAACATGCCTTTATAGAATTATGTGAAAAGAAAATTTTATCCTTTAAAAATTGAATATTATAAACTCCAATTTTCTATTTATGGCTTTTCTTCTATTTCCTAGTTATATTTTCATTTGCTAGAATCCTGAAAATACATTTTCATGAGAGAGGATGTGTTTGCCTAATACCAGAATGTCTCCCTGAAAGAAAAATAATTTTGGCTTGATGTATCAAAGTCTTTACGACTTTGAAATAATTCAAATGTGTGTGTATATATATACATATATACACACACATAGAAAATACTATGTCATAAGTTTACAGTTTGTGTGTTTCAATTTTGTGTTCTCTAGAACAATCTGTACATCTAAAAAATGCTTTCTCCTTCTTATATACCTAATATATAATATTTTTCCTCTTTCATTTTTATTTAACAACACTGTAATAACTTTATTAGCCATACATTTGTTATTTTAAGTTTTCTAATCCATAGAGTGTGAAAACAAATAATTCAAAAAGTTATTGCTAGGATTAAGGAAAATATGTCAAACAACTCGCAAATTTCCTGATGCTACCAGCATTTAAACAATGCAAGCTTCTTTTGTCTATTCTTTGTGGGGAATTTCTGACTCTTCATCATGCAATACTGCCCTGCTAATATCTTCCCCTGTGTTCTCAGGAAGAATGATGGAAAGTTTTGTTTCTTTCTTTTATTTTAATTGGAGGCTAAATACTTTACAATATTGTAGTGGTTTTTGCTATACATTGACATGATTCAGCCATGGGTGTACATGTGTTCCCCATCCTGAACCCCCATCCCATCCCTCTGGGTCATCCCAGTGCACCAGCCCTGAGCACCCTGTCTCGTGAACTGAACCTAGACTGGCAATCTATTTCACATATGATAATATACATGTTTCAGTGCTATTCCCTCAGATCATCCCACCCTCGCCTTCTCCCACAGAGTCCAAAAGACTGTTTTATACATCTGTGTCTCTTTTGCTGTCTCGCATATAGGGTTATCATTACCATCATTCTAAATTTCATATATATGCGTTAGTATACTGTATGGGTCTTTTTCTTTCTGACTTACTTCACTCTGTATAAGAGGCTCCAGTTTCATCCATCTCATTAGAACTGATTCAAATGTGTTCTTTTTAATGGCTGAGTAATATTCCATTGTGTATATATACCACTGCTTTCTTATCCATTCATCTGCTGATGGACGTCTAGGTTGCTTCCATGTCCCGGCTATTATAAACAGTGCTGCGATGAACATTGGGGTACACGTGTCTCTTTCAATTCTGGTTTCCTCGGTTTGTATGCCCAGCAGTGGGATTGCTGGGTCATATGGCAGTTCTATTTCCAGTTTTTTAAGGAGTCTCCACACTGTTCTTAATAGTGGCTGTTAGTTTGCATTCCCACTAACAATGTAAGAGGGTTCCCTTTTCTCCATACCCTCTCTAGCATTTATTGTTTGTAGATTTTTGGATAGCAGCCATTCTGACTGGCATGAAATGGTACCTCATTGTGGTTTTGATTTTCATGTCTCTGATAATGAGTGATGTTGAATATATTTTCATGTGTTTGTTAGCCATCTGTATGTCTTCTTTGGAGAAATGTCTATTTAATTCTTTGGCCCACTTTTTGATTGGGTCATTTAATTTTTCTAGAAATGAGCTGAAGGAGTTGCTTGTATATTTTTGGGATTAATTCTTTGTCAGTTGCTTTGTTTGCTATTGTTTTCTCCCATTCTGAAGACTGTCATTTCACTTTGCTTATAGTTTCCTTCATTGTGCAAAAGCTTTTAAGTTTAACTAGGTCCCATTTGTTTATTTTTGTTTTTATTCCCATTACTCTGGGAGGTGAGTCATAGATGAGCCTGATGTGATTTATGTCGGAGAGTGTTTTGCCTATGTTTTCCTCTAGGAGTTTTATAGTTTCTGGTCTTACATTTAGATCTTTAATTCATTTTGAGTTTATTTTTGTGTATGGTGTTAGAAAGTGTTCTAGTTTCATTCTTTTACAAGTGGTTGACCAGTTTTCCCAGCATCACTTGTTAAAGAGATTGTCTGTTCTCCATTGTATATTATTGCCTCCTTTGTCAAAGATAAGGTGTCCATAGGTTTGTGGATTTATCTCTGGGCTTTCTATTTTGTTCTATTGATCTATATTTCTGTCTTTGTGCCAGTACCATATTGTCTTGATGATTGTAGCTTTGTAGTATAGCCTGAAGTCAGGCAGGTTCGTTCCTCCAGTTCCATTCTTCTTTCTCAAGATTGCTTTGGCTTTTCGAGGTTTTTTGTATTTCCATACAAATTGTGAAATTATTTGTTCTAGTTCTGTGAAAAATACTGTTGGTAGCTTGATAGGAATTGCATTGTATCTATAGATTGCTTTGGGTAGTATACTCATTTTCACTATATTGATTCTTCCAATCCATGAACATGGTATATTTCCCCATCTATTTGTGTCATCTTTGATTTCTTTCATCAGGGTTTTATAGTTTCCTATATATAGGTCTTTTGTTTCTTTAGGTAGATATATTCCTATTTTATTTGTTTTGTTGCAATGGTGAATGGAATTGTTTCCTTAATTTCTCTTTCTGTTTTCTCATTTTTAGTGTATAGGAATGCAAGGGGTTTCTGTGTGTTAATTTTATATCCTGCAACTTTACTATATTCATTGATTAGCTCTAGTAATTTTCTGGTAGAGTCTTTAGGGTTTTCTATGTAGAGGATCTTGTCATCTGCAAACAGTGAGAGTTTTACTTCTTTTCCAATCTGGATTCCTTTTATTTCTTTTTCTGCTCTGATTGCTGTGGCCAAAACTTCCAAAACTATGTTCAATAGTAGTGGTGAGAGTGGGCACCCTTGTCTTGTTCCTAACTTTAGAGGAAATGATTTCAGTTTTTCACCATTGAGGATAATTTTTGCTGTGGGTTTGTCATATATAGCTTTTATTATGTTGAGGTATGTTCCTTCTATTCCTGCTTTCTGGAGGGCTTTCATTATGAATGGATGTTGATTTTTGTCAAAGGCTTTCTCTGCATCTATTGAGATAATCAAATAGTTTTTATCTTTCAATTTGTTAATGTGGTGTATTACATTGATTGATTTGCAGATATTAAAGAATCCTTACATCCCTGGGATAAAGCCCACTTGATCATGATGTATGATCTTTTTAATATGTTCTTGGATTCTGTTGGCTAGAATTTTGTTGAGGATTTTTGCATCTATGTTCATCAGTGATATTGGCCTGTAGTTTTCTTTTTTTTGTGGCATCTTTTTCTGGTTTTGGTATTAGGGTGATGGTGGCCTCATAGAATGAGTTTGGAAGTTTACCTTCCTCTGTAATTTTCTGGAAGAGTTTGAGTAAGATAGGTATTAGCTTTTCTCTAAATTTTTGGTAGAATTCAGTTGTGAAGCCGTCTGATCCTGGGCTTTTGTTTGCTGGAAGATTTCTGATGACAGCTTTGATTTCTGTGCTTGTGAAGGATCTGTTAAGATTTTCTATTTCTTCCTGGTTCAGTTTTGGAAAGTTATACTTTTCTAAGAGTTTGTCCATTTCTTCCAAGTTGTCCATTTTATTGGCATGTAGTTGCTAATAGTAGTCTTTTATGATCCTTTGTATTTCTGTGTTGTCTGTTGTGATTTCTCCATTTTCATTTCTAATTTTGTTAATTTGATTCTTCTCCCTTTGTTTCTTGATGAGTCTGGCTAGTGGTTTGCCCATTTTATTTACCTTCTCAAAGAACCAGCTTCTCGCTTTGTTGATTCTTGCTACGGTCTCTTTGTTTCTTTTGCCTTTATTTCTGCCCTAATTTTTAAGATTTCTTTTCTTCTACTAACCCTAGGGTTCTTCATTTCTTCCTTTTATAGTTGCCTTAGGTGTAGAGTTAGGTTATTTATTTGACTTTTTTCTTGTTTCTTGAGGTAAGCCTATATTGGTATGAACCTTCCCCTTAGCACTGCTTTTATAGTGTCCCATAGATTTTGGGTTGTTGTGTATTCATTTTTATTCATTTCTATGCATATTTTGATTTCTTTTTTTATTTCTTCTGTGATTTATTGGCTATTCAGAAGCGTGTTGTTTAGCCTCCATATGATGGAATTTTTAATAGTGTTTTTTTTTTTTTTTCCTGTAATAGACATCTAATCTTACTGCACTGTGGTCAGAAAAGATGCTTGGGATGATTTCAATTTTTTTGAATTTACCAAGGCTAGATTTATGGCCCATGATGTGATCTATCCTGGAGAAAGTTCCATGTGCACTTAAGAAAAAGGTGAAATTAATTGTTTTGGGGTAAAATGTCTTATAGATATCAATTAGGTCTAACTGGTCCATTGTGTCATTTAAAGTTTGTGTTTCCTTGTTAATTTTCTGTTTAGTTGATTTATCCATAGGTGTGAGTGGGGTATTAAAGTGTCCTACTATTATTGTGTTATTGTTAATTTCCTCTTTCATACTTGTTAGCATTTGCCTTACATATTGTGGTGCTCCTATGTTGGGTACATATATATTTATAATTGTTATATTTTCTTGGATTGATCTTTTGATCGTTATGTAGTGTCCTTTGTCTCTTTTCATAGCCTTTATTTTATAGTCTATTTCATCTGACATTAGTATTGCTACTCCTGCTTTCTTTTGGTCTCCATTTGTGTGAAGTATCTTTTTCCAGCCCTTCGTTTTCATTTTGTATGTGTCCCTTGTTTTGAGGTGGGTCTGTAAAGCGGCATATATAGGGACCTTGTTTTTGTATCCATTCAGCCAGTCTTTGTATTTTGGTTGGGGCATTCAATCCATTTGCATTTAAGATAATTATTGATAAATATGATCCTGTTGCCATTAACTTTGTTGTTTTGGGTTCGAGTTTATACACTCTTTCTGTGTTTCCCATCTAGAGAAGATCCTTTAGCATTTGTTGACGAGCTGGTTTGGTGGTGCTGAATTCTCTCAGCTTCTGCTTGTCTGTGAAGCTTTTAATTTCTCCTTCATATTTGAATGAGATCCTTGCTGGGTACAGTAATCTGGGCTGTAGGGTTTTTTTCTTTCATCACTTTAAGTATGTCTTGCCATTCCATTCTGGCCTGAAGAGTTTCTGTTGAAAGATCAGCTGTTATCCTTATGGGAATCCCCTTATGTGTTATTTGTTGTTTTTCCCTTGCTGCTTTTAATAGTTGTTCTTTGTTTTTGATCTTTGTTAATTTGATTAATATGTGTCTTGGGGTGTTTTGCCTTGGGTTTATCCTGTTGGGACTCTCTGTGTTTCTTGGACTTGGGTAACTATTTCCTTCCCCATTTTAGGGAAGTTTTCAACTATTATCTCCTCAGGTATTTTCTCATGGCCTTTCTTTTTGTCTTCTTCTACTGTAACTCCCATGATTTGAATGTTGGGGCATTTCACATTTTGCCAGAGGTCCCTGAGGTTGTCCTCATTTCTTTTAATTATTTTTTTCTTTTTTCCTCTCTGTTTCCTTTATTTCTACCATTCTATCTTCTACCTCATTTATCCTACCTTCTGCCTCTGTTATTCTACTGTTGGTTTCCTCCAGAGTGTTTTTGATCTCATTTATTGTATTATTCATTATTGATTAGCTCTTTTTTATTTCTTCTAGGTCCTTGTTAAACATTTCTTGCATCTTCTCAATCCTTGTCCCCAGGGTATTTATCTGTAACTCCATTTTGTTTTCAAGATTTTGGATCATTCTTACTATCATTATTCTGAATTCTTTTTCAGGTAGACTCCCTGTCTCCTCCTCTTTTGTTTGGTTTGGTGGGCATTTATCATGTTCCTTTACCTGCTGAGTATTTCTCTGCCTTTTCATCTTGTTTAGATTGCTGTGTTTGAGGTGGCCTTTCTGTATTCTGGCAGTTTATGGTTCCTCTTTATTGTGAAGATTCCTCCCTGTGGGTGGGGTTGGACGAGTGGCTTGTCAAGGTTTCCTGGTTAGGGAACCTTGCGTCGGTATTCTGGTGGGTGAATCTGGATTTCTTCTCTCTGGAGTGCAATGAAGTGTCCAGTAGTGTTTTGAGATGTCCATGAGTTTGGTGTGACTTTGGGCAGCCTGTATACTGAAGTTCAGGGCTATGTTCCTGTGTTGCTGGAGAATTTGTGTGGTACGTCTGCTCTGGAACTTTTTGTCTCTTGGATGGTGCTTCATTTCAGTGTAGGTATGGAGATTTTGGATGATCTTTTATTGATTAATGTTCCCTGGAGTCATGAGTTCTCTGGTGTTCTCAGCTTTGGGCCTTAAGCCTCCTGCCTCTGATTTCTTCATCGTCTCCATCCATACAGCACTGATAATAAAACATCGAGATGAATGGCAAAAAGATTCTCTGCAGTGAGGGACACCCAGAGAGGTTCACAGAGTTACATGGAGAAGAGAAGAGGGAGGAGGGAGATAGACGTGACCAGGAGAACAGGGGGAATCAAACGAGGGGAGAGCAGTCTGGCAAGTAATCAATTCCCTATGTGCTCTCCACAGTCAGGAACCCTCAGAGAGGTTCACGGAGTTAAATAGAGAAGAGAAGAGGGAGGAAAGAGATAGAGGTGACCAGGAGGAGAAAAGGGGGAATCAAAAGGAGAGAGACAGATCTAGACAGTAATCAGTCCTTAAGTGTTCTCCACAGCCCGGAACACACACAGAGATTCAGAGTTGGGTAGAGAAGAGAAGGGGGAGGGAGGATAGAGGTGACCTGGTGGAGAAAAAGGAGAATCAAAAGGGGGAGATAGTAATCAAGCCAGTAATCACACTCCTAAGTAAAAATGGGTACTGAAGATTGGATTCTTAAAGGTACACAATTGATAACAAATACCAAAAAGCAAAGATTAAAAATCTAGAGTAGAGGTTAGACTCTCAAAAATACAATATTTAAAAAAAAAAAACAACACGAAAATTATAAAAAAAAAGTATATATGAAGTTTGCTTTAAAAATAGGGTCCTTTTTTTTTGCAAGGTAATAGTAGGTTATAAAAATGAAAATTAAAGGAGTAATATAGGACTTAAAATTTAAAAAAATTAAAAATGATAATAGTAAAAATATATCTAGGAATTACTCTGGAGCTGTTGCGGGCAGTGTGGGGTCAGTTCAGCTGCAGATAGTTCCTTGTTCCAGCTTATACTTTTCAGGATCTATAGGCCCCTTCCAGTGTAACCGGTGCTAACCTCAGGGTTTTAATCTGTTGCAGCTGTGACTTCCAAAACGGTTTCCTCTGTTTATTATGGCGTCTTCTGTTTGCCGGTCTCTTCAGTGTCTAATTTCTGCCCTGACACAAGGGGGCGACGGTGATCACTTATTTAGGCTCACTTGTTTAGTCGTGCTGCGGGGAGGGAGGAACATGGTAAACAAACCTCACTGGCGTGTGTGGGGAGTGCTCGCAGTGTCTGGGCCACACTGGGTTTGCCCCCGCTCAAGACGTCTGTGCTTTCCCAGTCTACACTGCTCAGGCTCCAGGTTGCCTGCATGTCAACTGTCTAAAGCGGGCCCTAGGTTGCATGCACTTTCCAGGTCTAAGCCGCTCAGGTGCAGATTCTCGGGTACTCCCCAAAGGTACAGACTTGGTTGGGCCTGCGTTTTGTGCCCTTCCCAGTCCGAGCAGCTCAGGCGACCTGGTGCTTGGTGAACACACTCTCCCTAACTGGTGGGTGCGTCTTATCACCTCCCTGGTCCCAGCCGCTCGGTTTCCTGGGTGGCAGCGGTTGTGCCTTCTCTGGTGTGATGTGTGTCTTCTGGGGAGCTGGTCTCTGGCTGAGACCCTCCCAGTGGATGTCAACCATCCAGAATCCCAGGAACTCTTGGTTAGCAACCAGAAGCCTGACTGCAGTTTGGTAGGGAATGCTGTCTCTGGGGCCGAGTTTGCCCCTTTCCCACTCTGGCTACTGCCTGCCTGCTTCCCCGCCTCCAGCAGGAGATGAGCCGGTCCACAGCCAGCTAGCTCTCCTCTGGTATTTGCTCAGTCCTTTGTTCTGTGAGTGACTTGGCAGTGCCTTCAGTTCAGTTCAGTTCAGTCACTCAGTCATGTCCGACTCTTTGAGACCCCATGAATAGCACCACACCAGGCCTCCCTGTCCATCACCAACTCCCGGACTTTACTCAAGCTCATGTCCATTGAGTTGGTGATGCCATCCAGCCATCTCATCCTCTGTCATCCCCTTCTCCTCCTGCCCCAATCCCTCCCAGCATCAGGGTCTTTTCCAGTGAGTCAATTCTTCGCACGAGGTGGCTAAAGTACTGGAGTTTCAGCTTCAGCATCAGTCCTTCCAATGAACACCCAGGACTGATCTCCTTTAGGATGGACTGGTTGGATTTCCTTGTAGTCCAAGGGACTCTCAAGAGTCTTCTCCAACACCACAGTTCAAAAGCATCAATTTTTTATCACTCAGCTTTCTTCACAGTCCAACTGTCACCTCCATACATGACCACTGGAAAAACCATAGCCTTAATTAGATGGACCTTTGTTGGCAAAGTAATGTCTCTGCTTTTTAATATGCTATCTACGTTGGTCATAACTTTCCTTCCAAGGAGTAAGCATCTTTTAATTTCATGGCTGCAGTCACCATCTGCAGTGATTTTGGAGCCCCCAAAAATAAAATCAGCCACTGTTTCCACTGTCTCCCCATCTATTTCCCATAAAATGATGGGACCAGATGTCATGATCTTAGTTTTCTGAATGTTGAGCTTTAAGCCAACATTTTCACTCTCCTCTTTCATTTTCATCAAGAGGTTTTTTAGTTCCTTGTCACTTTCTGCCATAAGGGTGGTGTCATCTGCATATCTGAGGTTATTGATATTTCTCCCAGCAATCTTGATTCCAGCTTGTGTTCTTCCAGCCCAACGTTTCTCATGATGTACTCTGCATATAAATTAAATAAGCAGGGTGACAATATACAGCCTTAACACACTCCTTTTCCTATTTGGAACCAGTCTATTGTTCCATTCCCAGTTCTAACTGTTGTTTCCTGACCTGCATACAGGTTTCTCAAGAGGCAGGTCAGGTGGTCTGGTGTTCCCACCTCTTGAGGGATTTTCCACAGTTTGTTGTGATCCACACAGTCAAAGGCTTTGGCATAGTCAATAAAGCATAAATAGATGTTTTCCTGGAACTTTCTTGTTTTTTTGATAATCCAATGGATGTTGGCAATTTGATCTGTGGTTCCTCTGCCTTTTCTAAAACCAGCTTGAACATTTGGAAGTTCACGGTTTACGTATTGCTGAAGCCTGGCTTAGAGAATTTTGAGCATTACTTTACTAGCATGTGAGATGAGTGCAATCGTGTGGTAGTTTGAGCATTCTTTGGCATTGCCTTTCTTTGGGATTGGAATGAAAACTGACCTTTTCCAGTCCTGTGGCCACTGCTGAGTTTGCCAAATTTGCTGGCATATTGAGTACAGCACTTTCACAACATCATCTTTCAGGGTTTGAAATAGCTCAAATGGAATTGCATCACCTCCACTAGCTTTGTTCATAGTGATGCTTTCTAAGGCCCACTTGACTTCACATCCCAGGATGTCTGGCTCTAGGTGAGTGGTCACACCATCATGATTATCTGGGTCGTGAAGATGTTTTTTGTACAGTTCTTCTGTATATTCTTGCCACCTCTTCTTAATATCTTCTGCTTCTGTTAGGTCCATACCATTTCTGTCCTTTATCGAACCCATCTTAGCATGAAATGTTCCCTTGGTATCTCTACTTTTCTTGAAGAGGTCTCTAGTCTTTCCCAAAAACAAGACCGGGAGCTGACTGTGGCTCAGATCATGAACTCCTTACTGCCAAATTCAGACTTAAATTGAAGAAAGTAGGGAAAACCAGTAGACCATCCAGGTATGACCTAAGTCAAATCCCTTATGACTATACAGTGGAAGTGAGAAATAGATTTAAGGGGCTAGATCTGATAGACAGAGTGCCTGATGAACTATGGACGGAAGTTCGTGACATTGTACAGGAGACAGGGATCAAGACCATCCCCATGGAAAAGAAATGCAAAAAGGCAAAATGGTTGTCTGAGGAGACCTTACAAATAACTGTGAAAAGAAGAGAAGTGAAAAGCAAAGGAGAAAAGGAAAGATATTCCCATTTGAATGCAGAGTTCCAAAGAATAGCAAGGAGAGATAAGAAAGCCTTCCTCAGTGATCAATGCAAGGAAATAGAGGAAAACAACAGAATGGGAAAGACTAGAGATCTCTTCAAGAAAATTAGAGATACCAAGGCAGTGCCTTAGGTTAGAACTTTTCATGGGCTAGTTCTCTCTCTCTCTCTCCCCCACCCCCCCGCCCCGCCCCTGGCTATCGACAGTTTAAGTTGCTATATGGCATTGACTCCCTCAGATTGTCCTCAGGGTATTCAGGCCTGGTCCTTACCCTAAGCAACGCAGTCCGCTCTTCCCTGTTCAGCCCCTGCTTACTGGTGGTGGATAGGAGTGTCTGGGCTACTTTTCTGTTGGTAGTTGCTGTTAGACACGTAATCTGTGGGTTTTATTTATTTGTTTATTTATTTTTCCCTCCTGGTTATGTTGCCCTCTGAGATTCCAAAACTCCCCATAGACCCGCTGGTGACAGGATTTCCTGGTGTTTGGAAACTTCTCTTTAAAGACTCCCTTCCCAGGACAGGTCTCCATCCCTAACTTTTGTCTCTCGCTTTATCTTTTATATTTTGTCCTACCTCCTCTCGAAGACAATGGGCTGCCTTTCTGGGTGCCTGATGTTCTCTGCCAGTATTCGGAATTTGTTTTGTGGAATTTGCTCAGCGTTCAAATGTTCTTTTGATGAATTTGTGGGGGAGAAAGTGGTTTCCCTGTCCTATTCCTCTGCCATCTTAGGACAGCCCTCCCATGTTCAGATCTACTATAAGATCATCCATCTGTATTATCCCTTCCTCTCGCTCAGGTTCTAATTTCACAGCTAGTTTTAGTACTGTGCATAGGTTTATCTTCGGAGTGTTAACTGATCCCTATTTATAAGGCTAGCACTTCCCTGATAGCTCAGTTAATGTGCAAATACTATTTTCTTAGGAATGTATTTATCTTAAAGAACATTAAAAATATAACAGATGAGATGACAATTTTTTTAACCCACTATTTAATCCTCCACACTTATCCTAGTCTCTTTTTCAATAAATGTACTGAAATTAGCCAATTCTTGCTATAGTAATCTTCTATGGACAAAAGAAATGCATTCATGAAACAAGACATTACTTAATAATGAATATATATTTGTGAAATAGATTATATAATATGAGATTAAGATCTACATTTTAGAAATGAAGAGTTAAGAATGATGTAAAATATAATACATTAATTGTGGAATATAGAATTTGAGTATGAAGGGAGTTAGCAAGATGTACATATTGAGGTTGGAGTCCTTGTTCTTGGAGAATGCTTTATGTGAGAAGTGGAGCTTAAACTGATTCTTGAAGGAAGGGTAGAATATATACACAAAAAGTAACACATAGAACAGGAAAACAGGAATTTGAAAGCATAGGTAAAAGTATAGAGACAGGAATGAGTATCATTTATTTCATATAGTGAGGACACCTTTTAAAAGTATAAGACCTGTTTTTATGTGAGTGGAGGAAATTAAATTTGATGATGGAGTGATCATGAATTATAACTTCTCATAATAGTATCTGTGTTCACTTTATAGTTCTTAAAAATGATGGACAATAATTACAATACATAGGAAGCCAATTCACCACTGAAAAATTACAGCCATACATTGTAAGTGTCTGCCAAGTCACATTAGGACTCAGACTGACTAAGATTTTGCATTATAAACATATTTAAGTGTTAGTTGCTCAATTGTGTCCAACTCTTTATGATACCATGAACTATAGCCCACCAGGTTTCTCTGTTCACGGAATTTTCCAGTAAGAATGCTGCAGTGGGCTGCCATTCTCTTCTCCAGGGGATATTCTAAATACAGGGATAGAAACCTGGTCTCCTGCATTGCAGGCAGACTCTTTACCATCTGAGCCACTAAGGAAGCCCATTGTGCTCCATTTAGGACATCCACATTGTCATTGCCTTGTCCCACACCTATCCACTTTATCTGAATTTCTCTCTCTCTCTTTCTTTTCTGTACTAAATTGCAAGGGGATCTAAGACATAGTTTACCTTGTGTCTGCATTTTTACATCTACAAGGTGTTACAGAGACAAGAAATAACTCTAAAATGAACTATGCCTTGAGAAGAAAATTGAGGTTTTATTTCTAATGATTGTGACAGATGTGTATTGGGTAGATAACAGAGAGAACTACCCAATACTTTTACTGTACAATTTCTGTCAAGGCAAATGGTCTTGAAACAGGAAAAAAAAAATGTGGATAATAGGAAAATAAAATCCAAGATAATACAAGAGTAGGTTACTTAAAAATACTAAATTAAAAAAATAATAATAATAATGAATTTCTCCTGGTCTACACAGAATACATTCTAGGGAATCTGGGGAAGTTTTGTAGAGGTTTACAGATCATTCATTCACTCCTATGGAATCATGAAAATGTGGAGAACTTCTGTAATATTGGACAGAGACATATGCTCTACTATTTTTTAAGGACAATGGATTACATTTGAGAAAACATAGACTGGTACATTTGACATTACCTTCCCAATAAAATTATTAAACCCTTTAACCAACAATTTGTGAGTGCTTAGATTAAAAGAATTCACTAGGAGTGAGTTAGCTGTTACTAGTCATGGCATACAAAATTTCCCTAACTTTCCCCTTCTCCTTATTTTTGGGGGGAGAGCATTAAATATTATACCAGTGTCTGAGGGCAATAGTATAGTACTCAAATAGTAGACTATTAGAATTTCATCAAAACATGTAGCAACTCATTTCTTATTTTTCAGAAAATGGCATTCTGAAATCCACTAATTATTCTTTAGTGGTCAAATCCAATGGTGGTTCCTCAATCCCCAAAGTAATTATTGTTTTTCTGCTGAATATAATGTTTCTTTTTATTTTTCATTTCCTTTGGTTTCAGTGTCTCTGTTAAAGACTTAATTTTCTTTTTAACTCCTCTTTGCTTCTTTTCTATCTTTTTCTTTTTTTTCCTTCTTCTCTTCATCTTGTTCTGGAATATAGGTTTCATTCAGGTTTTATCTTTGATCCCTGAAGAGATCACTTCCTGCAGTGTTGCAGGTGTCCACATTCTTTTTTGGAAGGTGATATTCACTTTCTACATTTAACAAGCAACCATTTTCTGCATGATTATGCAGCCACAGCTTATCTCTCTCACTGTTGTTGACTGTTAAAAGAAAGACAAATGATTCAGATTCTTCCTCTAGAAACTTACAACTGAGAAGAAAGGGGAGAGGGAAAGCCAAAAGGAGCAAGAGAAAGGACGAGAGAGGGGAAATAAATTTTGTTGCACTTTATAGCCATGAATTGTTTATGTAGACCAAATAAGGAAGTGAAAGTGAAATCACTCAGTCATGTCCAACTCTTTGCGACCCTGTGGACTGTAGCCCACCAGGCTCCTCCTCCTCCGTCCATAAGATTCTCCAGGCAAGAATACTAGAGTGGGTTGCCATTTCCTTCTCCAGGGGATATTTCCGACCCAGGGATCAAACCCAGGTCTCCTGCATTGCAGGTAGACGCTTTAACCTCTGAGCCACCAGGGAAGCCCATGTAGACCAAATAAGATGAGTTAATTCTGAGAAATAAAAGAAGAATGATGCAGGAATGTAAACAGAGGTTAAGAAAGTGCCCTCATGAAGTTTAAGTTCTTTGTTCTAATAGAAGGTTCTATTTTACTCTCTCCCTTTGGGTCTCTAACACAGCTTTCTTTTCATTAAGATTTTTGGATAGGTTTTTCTTGCTTGTAATCAATAGACAACTGATTAATATAATTGTTTTCTTTCTCTGAAGTTTTGTGAGTTGATTTCAGTTATCACTTTTCAAGACTTGATCATACTACTAAGTTCCTACTGATATTCCTGTCACCCTGTTGAGCATTTCTAACTGAATATTAAAAGCTGAAACTCATTTTCTTGTAAACCAGAACCCTCATGATTTTATTTTTTTTCTAATGAACAAATATTTAACTAATTCTTTAGTTTAAAAGACTGGAAACATCTTTGACTCCTTCATTTTAATGGTGCCTGTAACCAATTGATTATCAAATTGTCCTAATTTTAAGAATAAAATTATTGTCCTAATTTTAATGGTAATAGAAGCATTTCCATGGATCCTTCTTTTTCAAAACACTCATTCTTCAAAACGTGCCTGGAGTAGTTCTAACATTTCTTGATTGAATTCTCAACACTCTACTGTCTATCCTACCTTCAAATCACAGTGAATTTATATATCACAATTATAATCTGTCCTACATTCAGATATCAATAAGATCATCAAGGCTTTACCACTTAGAGATAGAGAAAAAGTTAATTTAGAGTATTTCTAATTTTTTCATATAAAATGATTTTATTTAACTGTATTACAAACCTGTAGACTAAATGTAACCAAATGACTAATATTGTTCCAGAATTAAACACAATTTCTGAATGGTTTTAATCTAGTAAACATATTTTTAGTGTCCAACCTAATTTCTGGGCTTTAGTTTTGATTCAAAACAATGACTTTAATGGGGTATAGCATTTTATACCATCACTAAGATACTAGCCATTAGCTATTTCAATCAAATAATCATACTTTAGTGCTCAAATAAAAGTTAACACAATTATCCTGACATTATATAAGCATTTCAGGATAATACAGAATACTCAGCAGTCTAAACTGAGATATATGTGGTCTAAAGTAAAATCAATATTGCAATTTACTGTATTTAAATAATAGCCATACAAAATATTACTAAATAAGTGATTTATTTAGTTATGAATATAAAAAGTCTGCTGTTCAACCAAAATATGACATTTAGTGTCCCAAGTTTCCCATCACATTATATTTTTCAAGGGTACATTGAAAGGCACATAAGAGTTTAAAACTGAGGCATTGCTTTGAACTATTGTTAGATTTTATCTTAAATAGGACATCTATATTTCAGTTTGTACTATATATTAAGAAACTCCACTTTGCAATCTGAATTGCATGGATCAAATCCTGGTTTTTCAACTTAGCTGATTTCAACACTTGGACAATTTGATTACATTCACTCAACATTCAGTTGTTGTGACATTTATATGTGATTATATATAAAAATATATTAACCTATGGAATGGCATATAATAAAATAAACACTCAATAAATTTTATCTCATTATTGTTATTATCATCATTATTATTTAAATAGCATCTGTAGAAAATGGCAAACCATGTAAAGACAAGCCTCAACTAAAATGTTTCTTTGGATATGAACTGTATTTTATTTTTGGTGTCATTCAAATGTTTATATTTATTCTAACATAAAGTAAACATACAATTTAGTGTGAAGCATCCAGTAAGTATATGTATTTTTCTTTCTTCATATTTAACTAAAATCCAAAGTATATAAATTATATCATTAAATATACTGTCAAGGGTGAAACAGATCACCAGCCCAGGTTGGATGCATGAGACAAGTGCTCGGGGCTGGTGCACTGGGAAGACCCAGAGGGATGGGGTGGGGAGGGAGGCGGGAGAGGGGATCGGGATGGGGAACACATGTAAATCCATGGCTGATTCATGTCAATGTATGGCAAAAACCACTACAATATTGTAAAGTAATTAGCCTCCAACTAATAAAAATACATGGGGAAAAAAAAAAAAGAATTTCAACTCAATATCAAAAGAAAAAAAAAAAATTGCAAAAACTGTGTCCCAGAGAGGTTTATATAATGTTTCAAATGTAGAAGTTACTTGCTTTTATTATCAGTGAAGAAATTGAAGAATAATACTATATATAATTTTTTTGGAAAACATCTCAACTCATTTTTCTTGAAGCTATGTTTGATTTTAATTTTAAAAAATGCAAGGATTTATTCAAACTCGTGTAGCAGCTACAAAATCTTCATCAAAAATAACTCAAGAAACAGTTTTTGAAGCTTATCTTTGTTTATCCCTAAGGGTGATCTAAGGAAATATGTTGGACATGTTAGAAATATGTAAGGAAATTTAAAACATGTTATGTTTCTATAACATACATTAAGAGTCCCAGGTGGAAGGTACCTTTTATAAAATTAAGAATGTTTTCATTTTTCATAAAGTTAATTTTATTGAAGTATAGTAGATTTACAAACATGTTAATTTCTACTGTTTCAGCAAAGTGACTCAGTTACACATGTAAATATATGCATTATTTTTCACGTTATTCTCCATTATGGTTTAACACAGGGTAATGAATAGTCCCCTGTGCTATGCAGTAGGATCGTGTTGTTCATTTATTCTATACATAATAGTGTGCATCTGCTAATCTCAAAGTCCCAATCAATGCCTCCCCTACCTCCCCCTCATGGCAACCACAAGTCTGTTCTCTGTGTCTGTGAGTCTGTTTCTATTTCATAGGTAAGTTCATTTGCATCATATTTTAGATTCACATATAAGTGATATCATATGGTATTTGCCCCTCTCTTTCTGACATACTTCCATTAGTATGATAATATCTAGGTCTATTCATGCTGCTGGAAATAGTATTATTTCTTTTAATATGGCTGAAGAGTATTCAACTTCGTTTCTATGTCTTGAACTATTGTAAATAATGCTACAATGAATACTGGGGTGCATGTATCTTGTGGAATTAGAGTTTTTTCCAAATATATGTCCAGGAGTGGGATTGCAGCATCATATGGCAACTCGATTTTTAGTTTTTTGAAGAACCCCCATACTGTTCTCCATAGTCAATGCACCAATTTACATTTCCATCTCCAGTGCAAGTGGACTCCATTTTCTCTGCACCCTTCCCAGCAGTTATTATTTGTGGACATTTTAGTGGTGGACATTCTGACTGGTGTGAGATGGCACCTCATTGTAGTTCTGATTTGCATTTCTCTAATAATTAGCAATGTTGAGCATTAAGATTGTTTTCTTAATCCATTTCTAGTTTATCTCACTTTATGAAAATTGCTGAAGTCATCACTATATATAATGAATTGTTAATGTTTTTAAAGATATAAATTATTACTGCAATTTTTCTCTAGATGACAACAATTTTAACAGCAAATATGTTTCCTATATGCCAGGCATTACACTAAACATTTGTTATGTCTTTTCTAATTTAGTCCTCCTAAAACTGAGATAGGTGCTTTTATTATCCTCATTTATAAAAGTGAGGAAAATGAAACAAAGGGTTAAGAAATATGTTTAAGCTAATAAAATGATTAAGAGGCAAGGGAACAATTCCAAATCTGACATGCTGACTACTGAGTTCAAGCTCTTAATTTTTTAAAATGTCTAAAGATGTCAGATTAATCAATACAACAATTCACCTAATCCCATTCATTTGTTTAAGTGCATTTATCTAGGTTCCATCCACCCAGGTAGGGCTGGGGATGGGAATGGCACTAAAGCAGAATAGTGATGAGTTATTATCAGGAAAAAAAAATGAATTGAACTCAACTTGCTGGGTATATTGGTGAAGAAAATATTCTCCCAGTACACTTTTAGTTGTTTTTCATTCTTTCTTTTGGTTTTCTCATTCACTCACCGTATGTTAACCTCACTTATTCTTTCATGGGAAAGTGAGAAGGTAATTAGTTTTTCAATAAGATGAATAATGTTCTAGGAAAGCTTTAGGCATAACTAATTTAAAATGTTTTACTCAGAAGAGAGTGGCAGGGTTAAAAAGTATATTCATGAAATTTTATTATATGTCAGTGGGTCAAAATACAGATAATTTTACTTGTTTTTAAACTGAAACTGTATTTGACCTCATTTCTGGTTTTTACTTCTCACTGTACAAGGGTTTGGACTATATTTGCTTTGTGGAGTTTCTCGGTATTTTCTTGCTGTTGTTCAGTTGCCCAGTCTGACTCTTTGCTACCCCATGGACTGCAGCAAGCCAGGCCTCCCTGTCCCTCACCATCTCCTGGAGTTTGCCCAAGATCATGTTCATTGCATCAGTGATGCCATCCAGCTGTCTCATCCTCTGATGTCTTCTTCTCCTTCTGTTCTTGATCTTTCCCAGCATCAGGGACTTTTCCGATGAGTCATCTGTTCACATCAGATGGCCAAAATACTACAGCTTCAGCATCAGTCCTTCCAGTGAGTATTCAGGGTTGATCTCCCTTGAGATTGACTGGCTTGATCTTGCTGTCCAAGTGACTTTTAGGATTCTTCTCCAGCACCACAGTTCAAAGGCATCAATTCTTCAGTGTTCTGCCTTTCCTTACGGTCCAGTTTTCACAACCATGTGTGACCACTGGGAAGACCATAGCCTTAACTACATGGACCTTTGTCGGCAAAGTACTTGCTCTGCTTTTCAACATACTGTCTAGGTTTGTCATCACTTGCCTGCCAAGAAGCAATTGTTTTCCGATTTTGGAGCCCAAGAAGAGGAAATCTGTATTCTCAGTATTTACTACTTTATAACTGCCCCTCTTCAGGTCGCACATTGCAAACTAGTATGGTTCAGGATGGAAAGAAAATTCTATTTTCAAATTTAAAAGAATGTTATTTTTCACTTAAATTAACGAAGCATCCTTATCCCCCTCTCCTTTCTTCTTAAAATTCAAATACAATCTTGAGTTTTCTTGTGGACTCATGGATAAACTTAACTCATTTATCACCAAAACATGGTAAAACTTTGTACAGCAATTAAAAATTACTCTATATACCATTACTTTAAGTTTATAGCCTCATTTCCATCATAAATAAATCATTGTAATGCTTTTTATTCTATCTAAACACATCTCATCCCAAAGGCAAGATATTCTGGGGAGCTATTCAGCTGTCTAGTGTCATTCTACTATGTTAATAAAATTGGTATTTACTTACTCTAGAGCTGTTTTGTGGTGGTTTAGAAAGTCTGTAATTCAAATCCCAAGGTTTGTGGCTTCTTACAGGTTTCTAAACAGAAACAACATGTAATAAGGAGAAATACAGTGATCAATGAACAACAGTTAGACATTTTGGGGCATTTTCAGGACAAGTGCTATAAGGCTAACAGCTAAATTACACCAAAAATAAATTCAAGTATATTTTTCAAATCAGATAGAGTGATGATTATAGGTTTTTAATGAAAAAAAAATCCTTTCACTTGATAGCATACTGTAACATATTTATCAGGAGCAACATGTCATGTTAAAGGCTTTGGAGGTTATCAGAACACCTGGGTTTTAGTATCTCCTTTTCTACTTATCTCATACCAGTAAAATAGGGATAAAAATATCAGTACCACCTATGTTACAGAGTTACAATGATCCAAAGAGTAAATGAAAGTACCTTTAAAACAACCAATTAATATCCAGATATAAATTTTATTACATAAGGTAATTTTTAAATTTTTTTGTATTTTAAATTTTTGTTAGTCTGATGGATTTACAATGCTATGTTACTATCCAGTAAAATGGATCAATTATACATATATCCACTCTTTTAGATTATTTTCTCATATAAGTCATTACAGAGTATTGAGTAGAGTTCCATATGATCTACAGTGGTGCTATAAAATTGTGGTTTAGTCCCTAAGTCATGTCCAACTCTTTGCGACCCCATGGACAGTAGCCCACTTTCCAGGCAAGAATATTGGAGTGGGTTACCATTTCCTTCTCCAGAGGACCTTCCCCACCCAGAGATTGAACCTGGGTCTCCCGCATTGCAGGAGGATTCCTTACCAACTGAGCCTCCAGGGAAGCCATGCTATACAATATGTCCTTATTAATTACCTATTTTTTATATAGTAGTGTGTGTGTGTGGGCTTCCCAGGTGGCGCTAGTAGTATAGAAAGTGAAGTCGCTCGGTCGTGTCCGACTCTTTGCGACCCCATGGACTGTAGCCTATCAGGCTTTGCCGTCAATGGGATTTTTCAGGCAAGAGTACCGGAGTGAGTTGCCATTTCCTTCTCCAGGGGATCTTCGCGACCCAGGGATGGAACCCAGGTCTCCCGCATTGTAGGCAGACACTTTACCCTCTGAGCCACCAGGGAAGCCCATGCAAATGCAAGAGACATAAGAGACCTGGGTTCGATCCCTGGGTTAGGAAGATCCTCTGAAAGAGGGTACAGCAACTCACTCCAGTATTCTTGCCTGGAGAATCCTGTGTACAGAGGAGCCTGATGGGTTATGCTTCATAGAGTGATGAAGAGATGGACATGACTGAAGGGACTTAGCACACATACATATAAAATAGTGTGTATATGTAAAGGGCTTCCCAGGTGGCACCAGTGGTAAAGAATCCGCCTGCCAATGCAGGAGACGCAACAAACTCAGGTTCCATCCTTGGGATGGGAAATCCCATGGAACAGGAAATGGCAACCTGCTCCAGTGTTCTTGCCTGGAAAATTCCATAGACAGAGGAGCCTGGCAGACTATAGTCCACAGAGCCACAAGGAGTCAGACATGACTGAGTGACTGAGCACACACATATGTAAAACTCAATCTTCCAGTTTATCTTCCCTCTTTCCCCTGTGGTTGTTCCCCTCTGTAAGATTATTTTACACATCTGTGACTCTACTTCTGTTTTGTAAATAAGTTAATCTGTACCATTTTTTAAGATTCCACATATAAGTGATAATATGTCTTTGTCTGACATACTTCATCCAGTATGAAAGTTCTTTGTTGTTGTTTAGTTGCTAAGTCATGTCCGACTCTTTTGCAACCCCATGGACTATAGCCCTCTAAGCTCCTCTGTCCATGAGAATTTCCCAGGCAAGAATTTCCTTCTTCTGGTGATCTTCCCTGACCCAGAAATTGAGCCTGCATCTCCTTCATTGGCAGGCAGATTCTTTACCACTGAGCTACCAGGGAAGCCCATGACAATCTCTAGGAGTATCCATGTTCCTGCACTATTTTGTTCTTTGTTAAGATTGAGTAATATTTCATTGTATATAACTACTATATCTCCTTTATTCATTCCTCTGTTAATGGATTTTAGGTTGCTTCCATGCCCTGACTGTTATAAATAGTGCTGCAGTGAACATTGCGTTGTATGCATCTTTTCAAATTATGGTTTTCCCCAGGTATATGCGCAGGCGTGGGATTGCTTTGATGTCATAGCAATGGCGACGTACCATGGGATCATATGGTCGCTCTATTTTTAGCTTTTAAAGAAACTTCCCTACTGTTCTTCGTAAGTACAAAGAACAAAGTGAAGTTGCTCAGTCGTGCCCAACTCTTTGCGATCCCATAGACTGTAGCCTACCAGGCTCCTTCGTCCACAGAATTTTCCAAGCAAAAGTACTGGAGTGGGTTGCCCTTTCCTTTTCCAGGGGATCTTCCCAGCCCAGGGATTGAATCTGGGTCTCCCACATTGCAGGCAGACGCTTTACCATCTGAGCTTCCAGGGAAGACTACATTCCCACCAACAGTGTAGGAGGGATGCCTTTTCTCCACACCCTCTCTAGAATTTATTGTTTGTAGATTTTTCATGATAGGCAATCTGACCAGTGTGAGGTGATACCTTACTGTAGGGTTGATTCACATTCCTCTAATAATAATAATTTTTAATGATGAGAACATTTTTACTTTCCTTTTGTCCATGTATATGTTTTCTTTGGAAAATGCCTATTTAGATCTTCCACACAATTTTTGATTGGATTTTTTTTATTATTATTAAGCTGTGTGAGCTGTTTGTATGTTTAGGAGATTAATCTCTTGTTGGTCACTTTATTTGCATATATTTTCTCCCATTTTGTGGGTTGCCTTTCCATTTTGTTTAGATTACATCTTCTTTCCCTAAAATAATTCTTATCTACATTTTTCATTCTTATAATTTAAATGCTTCAGTCATAAATAATTCATGGAGGAGAAAACATTATTAAAAAAACTTTGGAGGAATAACATGTCATATAAGAGGAGGAATAAAAAGTCATATAAGAACCTGCACATCTTAATTGCACATTCTACTTATATTATTTTTTTTAACACACAAGAGTAAAGCTACTTATGCATAGATTCTTGACTATAATTCAACATGAGGTTATTTTAGTAACATCAGAGCAGTAATAAAGTGTGTGGCATAAGCTAATTTAGCTCACTATTTATGTACTTCTCCATTCTGGGTAAATGAAAGCCATCTACTATCAGAGTAGGATTCCAAATTTTTCCCATGTAATTCGTTTTCTTTAAAATGGAATAATCATCTGTTGGACACTGGGTTCACTTAATAAACACTTTCTTTAGATACAAGGCAGGAATATTGTTTAACTTGAATAATTAATGAATAGTGCATAATTATCTTCCATCTTAGCCAAAAGTCATGTTGGGAAAGATGGTCAAATCTCTTGGCTGGCTAACCAGAGTGTGAGAATCCTAGTAATGTATTCACAATGGCACGTGAACTAGTTTCTGATAGCATATTCAAATGGATACTGTGCAATAGGCAAATACCTGTGTATCTGAATACATCTTCCCCTAAAAATAAAGACAGATATTTTAATGTAATCTGATGTTTGACTCATTTTAAACTAGAAATTTATCTTCAAATAAAATGTTATGCTTCGTGCATGAAATAGTTTCTTCCTTATACAACGAGGGGATAAATTTAGATTTAGGTGAAATATAGTTATACAGCTAAAGACAGATAAGTTTTAAAACTTCTTGAAAGCCTTTTGGAAAGTGTTAACAAAAACTTTGAGGTTTTTCACAAGCAAATCTTATTTAATACATCTATCATAGCCAAGAGATCATTTCAGCATAATAATTTCACTTCATATTTATTAGAGCAAAATATGTTTAATGACTATTTCTTGTATAGCTATTTAAATCATCATAATTCACCGCAACTAGTTTTTTTTTTTTTTTTTAAATAAAGCAGACAAATTGGGAGAAGTCAAGTTTTAAAAAGTCCTAGCAATTTTTAGGCGATTCCTTAAAAAAAGATAAAATAAAACGGATATGCTCACAGCCTAGTAGAGATATACTGAAATAAAATGTATATTCCTTATAATCTGCAATTGTTCTGTTTTAAAACGTAGCAACTGGAAATGTATATAGTGACACATTCATTCAATCACATTTAATTATTCTTCTGTTCATTTCCAAAATACTTGTTGAATGTGTGTGTAAATTGCTAGTTAAAAATAATAACATATTTTATATATAAAGTAAAATCTAAAATACTAAGACATGTTCAAAAATGAATATATCTTTAGGATTTAGTTTCAAAAGACGACACTGATTTTTGCAAAAACTTTTCCCCAAAAGGCAAGCATCACAATTTTGCCCTAGAGTAGTCTATTTATCATTGTCTTCCACATAAAATAATTGAATGGAAGATTGCATTATCAGTTTACATATTCTGTTATTAAACTTTGACTAGTACTGATTTACATACAAAAACAATTTTGAAAGAATAGAATCATGTTGTTTTTGTTATCAAAAAATTCTCTGCAGCCTTAAAAGAAACTATCATCTTGAAACAGATTGGAATGTGGCCACTAATTTTTAAGATATCGATCATATTATCACTTCTAAAACTGGCAGAGAAATGACTACACTAAGATATATTTTATGTTATGGTGGTTTAAACAGATTAGACAGGATTCATTTACTTTTAAAATTATATAACTGCCTCACTTCATCAGTATTTTGTACAAATACATATGACAGATCCAAAATTAACTTGGACATATAATTGAGAAAGAGAAAAAAGTAAGGGGAAATAATAAAATGCTTGGAAAATGAATAAGATGACAATAAAATTATTGAAAATATATATAAAATTCAGGTTGCATTCATTGTGGGGAACACAGTGTCAGAGAATGTTCTTATCTTGAAGATAATGAAACTACTTTAATTTTAAATGTCAAAGCACTTATATTTACAGGTGAGGAAGCACTGAAAATAGGTAAAATTAAACAATTGCCTCAATATGAATAAAAAAATTAGATACCTCAAAAGAGAATCTATTAGTGGTAATTTTAAAAAAATGTGACCCCCAAGCCTGCATTTAAAACAGTTATCAATTAATTTATTTCAGTTATTAAGAATCATGAGCATAAGGCAATGAGATCTCCGATATGAGATGAAGACATTTAATTCTTACTCTTGCAAATAGATTTAGCTTAATCGGACAATTTTACCTTGGAAACAGCTCTGCGACCTGTAGATAAAGTGTGCTTTCCTACTCACTTTAACTTATGGAATGTTTTACTCTTCCAATAGATAAACAATTTGTTCTGGTTGCATGCTTTGTCCCAGAGAGAGCTGTACTAGCAAACTGACTAGTTTAGTCCGATAGCTTAAGTCACAAGTCAGGTATAATAAACATTTTCTGATAACGTGGACATCAAATAACTCACATTTTTTTCCACACTAATTCCAAAGGTTTGCTTCAGTGAGTATTTTTTCAGCGTACAGTGACTTTTCTTCATATTTGTTGAAAGACTTTAATTTTGCTCCATTTTGGTTCTTAGCATTACCAATTTCACTGTCTTTTTATTCTCTCTCTTCATTTTTGCTTCTCCCCTGAAACTATAAGGAATAGGAAGCCCTAATTATCTTGTATTGTTTGGTTGTTTACCAAGGTTTTCTAGTTTATCCAAATTACCATAACAATTCACATCACTATGTATAAAAGTCCCTATTGTATGCAGTATCTTATGTAATGGAAAAGGGCTGAATCACTTTGCTGTTTACCAGAAGCTAACACAACATTGTAAATCAATTATACTTCAATTAAAACAAAACAAAACAAAAAACCTTTAACAAAAGAAATTTCAGTTCTGTAAGTCAGCTGTCTTCATTCCATTAATTGCTCTTCTCCTGTAGAAGGCATTTGCCCCATGGTTCATTTCAGCTCAGTCATTCAGTCATGTCTGATTATTTGTGACCCCATGGACTGCAGCACACCAGGCTTCCCTGTCCATCACCAACTCCCAGAGCTTGCTCAAACTTCTGTCCATTGAGTCAGTGATGTCATCCAACCCTACCACTAAATACTTGAAGCCAACTGCCTTCTAGCTTTCTTAAGTAGTTCTGTAGTTTCTCAGCTCAGATTAATTACTCATATCTGATATTGATATGCATGTTTACTTTTAAGTCATATTCTCTACATTCAGAGTTCAACTCTACATGCACTTGATCTAGAAACTGATAGTTTATGGTGAAAAGTGTCGGATTTGTGATCTCTGAAGGAGAAGATTTAGTTTTGGGACCAGGGACCAGGCTTGATCACTCAAGAGCTTTTGTGTGGCAGTGTTTTATTAAAGTTTAAAAAGAGACAGAGAAAGCTTCTGACATAGACGTCAGAAGGAGGACAGAGACTGCCCCCCTCACTAGTCTTAGCAAGGGAATTATATACTTTTTTAACTGGTTATTACAATAAATCAAAAGAATGTCTCAAGGTTATAAAGATCTTACTAGAACCACTCCCATAATATACACTTTAAGATATAACAGGATTAGTCAGATGGTTCTCAAGGAGAAACATGTCCTCAAGCAGGGTACATTTTTGTTGTATAATCCTTACTAAGACTAAGGAATGTAGAAAAAAGTTTGTCCTTTCCTCCTCCTTGAGCATTCCAGATCCCTGTCTCCTCCTCAGAGACCCTGGACTTCTTATCAACCTACCTAAGAATTGGCTCTCATTCCCCCCTTTTCTTTAAGGAGAATTATGTTGCCAAGTGAAAGGGGCATCATTTTCATTTCATAACTACTTCCTGCTGTGATGGGGTGCTGTCCCTAAATTGTGGAGGCAATATATTTTCCTAATCCTCATATTGAGAGTCTCTGATCCAGGGACCCCAAGTAATAGTTGCAGGAGGCTGTGGCCTTTGTAGGAGCTTGAACAACCATTTGTAACCTAAAAGCTAAAAAACCTAAAAGTTTTTAGAAACAAACACATTATATGGTTACAGATGTAAGGCAAAATATTAATTAAACCAAGTTAAAACATAATCAAAATTAAAAGTCACATTATGTCCATAGTTACATCAGTCTATTTTAAGATTGTTAGATGTCATCAGATCAAGAAGAGATGCCACATAAGATTGTTGTTGGTGAAGGTTTTTGCAGAATTGAAGAAAGTCCTTTCCTTGAAGCAGAGAAAACCGCAATAGGAAGTCTTCAGTTGATGAGGTGGGCAGCACTCCACAGACTCAGCAATTAGACCGATTGTGGAGGCTGGGTCAGGGGTCACCTCCCAGAGTTCTCATAATATCTATTGAAAAGCTGAAAGCTGGGTCACATAGTTAGCTAATTCTAAGGCTTCAGGCTCTATGACAATATCTGTGCACAAAAACGGTCTGTCACAGAGACAGCTCCTTCTTCTTAGGGGCAGTTCGAGCCCTCATTAAAGCTATGGGTCAAACTTTAAACCAACTGTCTTGTGTTTCCTGAGTTAGCATGGGTGTCTTTTAAAAATGTCATTAGCCTTTTCAACTTTTTCTGAAGATTGGGGTCTCCAGGAACAATGTAAGTGATATTCTATTCCTAGAGTTTTCAACACTCCTTGAGTTACAGTAGCTTTAAAGATGGAACATTGTTGCTCTGAACTTTAGAGTTTAAGGTCTCCCCCTACAATCATGGAAGTCAGTACAGTAAGATTTCACCCATTCCTTAACCTCAGGTTTTAGTGAATATTGCTTTTGATGTGAAAATAGGTGAGGGTCTTTGAGCTTGTTAAAGACAGGAACAGTATTTTGTGCTTGACCCACAGTTTTTTTCATCAGTCCGCACTCTAGAATTTACATTTTGTTCAATTAAAAAGAGTTGGTTCCATATTTATGAAAACAGAGGCCTGGACATTGCTCAGTATATCGCTCCCCAGAAGGGGTGAGGGAGATTCTGGCATGATTAGAAACTCATGATAAAAATAGGAAAATAGCATGTAGTCCCAGTTGTATCTTAAAGGGTGAGTGAAATAATAGTATTTGACTCATCCAGACAGCCCCATAATGGTAGGAAAGCAGACCAGGGATCAGGAGGAGAGCAGATCAGGGGCTTCAGTGAGCACAAAGAAAGTTCCCCTAGTGTCCAAAAGAAATTGACTGATTGCTCCCCATACCCCCCCTCCCCCCCCACACACACCACAGTTATTAATACTCAGGGTTCCTCAGTGTAATTAGGACAGGGGCTTGTGGGGGAACCCCGGGCACCTTTAGTCCCAATTGTCTTGAGAGTTCAAACTCTGGGGCCTATGCCTCAGAGGGCATTCTCTTCTCCAGTGTGGTCCTTGCGGTCTAGACATGGATGCCTGAGGCATCCCGCTTGAGATGCCCCTGCTTCCCACATTAATAACAAGTCTGTCACTTTTCACTTGGGTCCCTCTGGGGGCATTTTTCCTCAGGCTGTTTCAGAGTAGATCTAACAGCCATTCTGGGGCTTCAGTCTCTTGCCTGGTTCTTTTTTGCCTCCTATTTTCCTCCTCATATTCTCTACCATAATATACCATCTAAGCCAGTTGCAACAGTTTTTTAAAGACTGTTTTGAGCCAAACGCCTGTTTTCGTAACTTACAGCAGATATCTGGAGCTGCCTAAGTGAGAAATCTATCTTTTAAGATCATTTCTCCCTCTGCAGTTTCAGGATCAGCGTCAGTAAATTTGCAGAGTGCCTCCCGTAGTCTATCTAGGAATTTACCAGGAGTTTCCTTCTCTCCCTGTTCTATGTCAATCAGCTTAGCATAGTCTAAAGTTTTACTGTGTGCTCGCTTGAGTCCTTCAGGAATACATCTGACAAAGAGGTTCTGTTATGGGAACTGCTTGGCTCCCAGTATGGAAGAGGGCTATTCCATGTTCCCTCTTTCCACTTGCCTTCAAACCATTCATCTCCAAAAGTAGTAGCTTCCCTAAAACTCAAGCTCTTGAGTTGGGAGTCAGCATCTGTCCCAAGACATAAAATGCATCTCTCCAAGTAAGCTCATAAAATAGAGTTAGTCCTGTAAAGGCTTCTGTGTACTTTTTGGATCCTTTAAATAATCTTGACTGCAATTGAGACTGAATTTCTATCAAGACTGAGGCAACCCTTCCTGGAAGGAAGGAGCCCCAGATACAGGGGCAAAGAGAATAGGAGGCAGCTGAATGTTTCACACCCAAATCTACACCCTTAGGACATAAGTCTGGCATGTCTCACAGAGAGAGAAAGAGCAACTCACATGTCACTTCTACCCATTTCTCTTGTTTTCTACAGAACTGGTCTAATAGTAAAACAGTATTATAATTGAGACCTTTCAACAGGCCAGCGTTTCCCATCTTCCAAAGGATACTGCGGCCATTCAGTATCACAGAAGATCGAGTGTGTCTTTTTTAAACTCTGGGATCAAATGTCCCAGTTTTTTAAAATACATTTTAAAGAAGTTGTCCTGGAACTGATAGCTCCCATCTGTAAGAAAGAAAAAAGTGGCATCCACAGCCATGGCTTCTTTCCACTGGAGGCATCCCTCCCTGCTCTAGATGGGGGTGTAGGCAGAATTTCCTTCCCTGGTCAAACTTAGTCTGTCCCTTACCTATGCAGGGACCTTACTCATCCCTCCTGGTTCTACCACCAAGGTGGGGTGGAGATGCACCAGGGATAGACCTGATGGCATCCCAAACTGATTTAATTCCTTAACACCACGACCTTTGTCTGATTTTTGCTCTTCCTCTGATGCCACCTGGAGTGCAACAGAGTAGCCTTCCAGAATGCCCCCCAAGCTAGGACTACTAGGGGAAGCATACGTGTTCCACGTGCTTGTGCACATTCCTCAGTACAGTCTTGAATGCAATAGAAGCATTGCGTTATAAAGGGGTGAGCATCAACCAAGATGTCCCTTCTGAGTGTCACCACACCAGTATAGCAAAAGAGGTGGTGGAGGGTTGGCCAGGGAGGAAAGAGTGATTTTTGTCCTCAAGCTATTAGGGCCAATCCTTCCAGTTCATTTCCACAGATTCCACAAAAGGAGTATCTAAGGACCTCAGACAAAAGCCATCAGAAAGCCTCCTCTGGTCCACTAAAAGTTAGTGTTACCAAAGGAACAAGCCTACTGTACTTCCATTCTGGGATTCTCAACCTAGAAACCTTGTGCTTGCTAGCAGCACTTCCATCCATACAGTTTGGAGGCACAGCTATGACAAGGACTCACTTTTAGGACTCTGGCCCTTGAGGCAGGCAGCCAAGAGAGTGACTTCTAGCCTGAGAGATGTTCCTGGAGCTAGAGCTCCTCCTTTCCCCCAGAGGTGCTCTTAGCAAGCCTGGGCTCCCCATGACTACCAAGTTTGGGCTCCAAGTAAAAGTACACAACAATAGCGTGGATCACAAGTCCCTTGGAAGTCTATAATTTGACAGATTAGATTAGTAGCTCTAATTCCCTATGCAATTATGAAACGGTCAGAGACCAGGAAAAGCTGACTGAGAAAGGACAGTTCAGTCCATACACTTCATCCATTTCTGGCTGCTCCCCTCGCAAGGACGTTGGGTGTCTCTTGGCATTTGCAAGCTGGTATAAACTTTCGACAACGCTCCTATTTTGAGGGCTGCCTTCAGTCATTATGAGGTACCTCAAAACAGCTCAACGCTTGCTTCGAGCAGGGTGTGTCATTCATTCATACAAGCACACTATAGAGTTAGTAAAGTAAAGCAGAAAATGTGTGTACTGAGAAAGCAGAGAGGCTAGAGCTCTTGAGTGATCTTACCTTGTCCTGAAGATCCCAGACGAGCCCCCAAGATGATAGCTTGTGGGGAACAGTGTGGGATTCATGATCTCCAAAGAAGGTTTAACTTTGGAACAAGGGACCAGACTTGATCACTCAAGGGCATTTGTGTAGCCGAGCTTTATTAAAGTACAAAAAGGGACAGAGAAAGCTTCTAACAGACATCTGAAGGGGGACAGAGAGTGACCCCCCTCGCTAGTCTTAGCAAGGGAAATACTTACTTTTTTAATTGGTTATTGCAATAAATCAAAAGACTGTCTCAAAGTTATAAAGATCTTACTAGACCCACTCCCATAATATACACTTTAAGATAACAGGATTAGCCAGAAAGTTCTCAAGGAGAAACATGTCCTCAAGCAGGACACATTGTTTTTATATAATCCTTACTAAGACTAATAACCAACCTAGATAGCATATTAAAAAGCAGAGACATTACTTTGCCAACAAAGGTCCGTCTGGTCAAGGCTATGGTTTTCCCAGTGGTCATGTATGAATGTGAGAGCTGGACTGTGAAGAAAGCTGAGTGCTGAAAAATTGAACTGTGGTGTTGGAGAAGACTCTTGAGAGTCCTTTGGACTGCAAGGAGATCCAACCAGTCCATCCTAAAGCTCAGTCCTGGGTGTTCATTGGACGGTCTGATGCTGAAGCTGAAACCAATAGTTTGGCCACCTCATAGGAACAGTTGACTCATTGGAAAAGACCCTGATGCAGGGAGGGATTGGGGGCAGGAGGAGAAGCGGGCAACAGAGAATGAGATGACTGGATGGCATCACCGACTCGATGGACATGAGTTTGAGTAAACTCCGGGAGCTGGTGATGGACAGGGAGGCATGGCGTGCTGCGATTCATGAGGTTGCAAAGAGTCGGACACGACTGAGCAACTGAACTGAACTGAGCGACTTCAGTTCAGTTCAGTTCATGAGCTTTGTTCAGTACTGATATATAAATTAATAGAGCCGTGAGCAAAGAGTTGAAATTCTTCAAGCATGTGACCTAAGCATCTTGGAAGTTTAGACTTTTTCTTTTTTCTTTTTTTTTTTCTTTTCAGTATAAGGAGATCATTTCCACCAACACATACCCTGTTTCTGTTTTTAAAATTTCTCCATATGATTGATAAGTACATTGGTACAAGGTCACCTATTCCTGTCTCAAATAGTTTATTTTCTCTTGGAGAAAAAATATAAGATTGGCTCTTATTGTTTGATTGCAAAATAACAAATTATCTCACATATGAAAAATTCTCCTACCTGTGCCAGGACCACTTATACTATTCAAACTGAGATTTAAAAACCTACTTGTTACTCCCCTCATTTGAGTTATATGTTTTACTCTTTAACTTACTTAGGGAATTCAACTGAAGCTAAAGTATATATAATTTGCTTTCCTTGAAAAGTTATCCTATAGCTCATAAAGACAACTGGAAACTACTATTTCATAAATCATTTGAATTTTAAGGAATCATGTAGAGGGTTTCTAAATTCAAAACACTTCTTTCTACAACTTATTACTTCCTTAAAAGTTCTTGAGGGATATAAGATATATATTTTTCTAGTAAGTTGATTATCTATTATGTGTTAAGCACAGATCTAGCAAGTAGGAGCACAAAGGGCTTTGTCTAGGAATATCTAACACTCTCTCATTTTCTATTACTGAATTATAGAATACAAGAGCACACACTGATATTTCAAGAATTTTAAAATGACTATACTGTTATTTTATTTTCCTTGTTAAAGGCTTGGTTTATTGATCTACTAGCATTATGACAGTGTCATCTAGCAGTTCCTACAGCAGATCATAGACACTTGTCTGTATAGAAATTCTTTTACTTCCAGCCAATGAATTTCACCTGTTAAAGCAAGTTATACATGTTATGTATACATATCTTTCTATACCCAATAACCTTCCTGGAACCTTGTATTAAAAGCCACCATAAAGAAACATTCTCAATAGGTCACTTGAATAAAATGATCTGATTGTATCTGTCTCTCCATGCTATAAAGCCCATTGCAAACCTTTAAGAAATAGATGAAAATATGTCGAATTAGTATTTTTAAATTAAGTATCATTAACTTAAATTATAATTGTATTGCAGTTTTTATTGATACTTTTGATAACATTCAAGAGAGTGTATGTGCACGTGCATAGTTGCTTCAGCCGTCTGACTCTTTGTGACCCTATAGACTGTAGCCCTCCAGGCTCCTCTGTCCAGAGGATTCTCCAGGCAAGAATACTGGATTGGGTTTCCATGCAACCTTCCAGGGGATCTTCCTAACCCAGGGACTGAACCTGTGTCTCTTATGACTCCTGCATTGGCAGGCAGTTTCTTTATCACTAGCACCACCTGGGAAGACCATTCAAGAGAGTAATTACTTAGAACTTTCAATCCTAGTAATTACTTAGGATTGAAACACATAATCTGGGACATCATGAAAACTATTTTTGCAAAACAGATCTGAAGTGTATCTTTTCCACATTAAAAAGTACTTTTGTCCCAATACAGTTCTAGAGTTTCAATCAGCAATCCTGTGGCACCCTCAAATCCAAAGATAAAGGTCCCCCTGGTGGCTTAGACGGTGAAGTGTCTGCCTACAATGCGCGAGACCTGGGTTCAATCCCTGGGTTGGGAAGATCTCCTGGAGAAGAAAATGGCAACCCACTCCAGTACTCTTGCCTGGAAAATCCCGTGGATGGAGGAGCCTGTTAGGCTACAGTCCATGGGGTCGCAAAGAGTCGGACACGACTGAGCAACTTCACTTTCACTTCACAGAACATAGATAAAGCTTTGTAATGGGGCTTGTTGGGGCAGTTCGCAAGTTCCTGGGCAGTACCATCATTCTACAATGTTTTCTTTAAAAGATAATATATTTTTGTGTGAGATTTCTCTCCTCTGTCTGCTTTTATGTACCTCATTAATTTTGTTCTACTTACTATGTGATTGCATTTTTTTTTTCTTTTTCTGAGTCTACCAGTTTCTGCAAAGTTATGACCTGAGCAACTCACATTACTCTCTGGGTGGTTTATGTAAATAATAACAATAAAAACCCCTGAAGCTTTATCCCTGTTCCCAGTGGTATCCCACTGACCTCTTTTCAGCTTGAAAAGGTTCTATCTATGGCTGATTTTTTTATTTCTTCCCACTGGCAATTTTCAGCCTACTGTGCTTCTTCATCTGATTTCTTGACTCTTTCTTGACTTAAGAATTAATTATTGAAATGTATCAGATGCACTCTGAAAATGGCAGTGTATTTGGTTGGGTTTACTAAGAAGCACAGCTTTTCAGCCAACATGATATTGGAACTGAATTTCAAGTAGTGCTTTTCTTCACACATCGCTTTCACAGGCAATACAAAACATAATGCAGATGATCTATACCACCTCTGAAAAGGTTTGTGTGGTAGGAAGCCATTTGTCTCTATCACTTTAAAACAGAATGTTTACCTTTGCATTTTAGTGCCTTTTCTTTCTCATTGAAACTTTAATAAACACTTTGTGTAGAACTACAAGAGACTCACAGAAGCTGTCCATCTCTCCTCCAGCCTCCAAACCAGTCTGTAGCTAATTTAATCTGTCCAATTCAGATGGTTATTGATCCTGGTATAAAAGGAATCCACAATCTTTCTTGTGTTTGGTGGAATATTCTACAAGCCTATTCTCACAAACTCAGACATAAGAATGCATACACTAAATAGCACAACAAGGCAGCCTGAGAGTGAACGCAGTTTAAACACAAAGATTAAAACCACCTGAAGAGAGATTCAAATGCATTTATTAAAACAGCCTAGGTGTGGGTTTAAGAAGGGAAGGGCTGCTTTAATTTACAAGACATAATTTTAAAAGAATATTAATAAGATAATGTTTTAAAGAGCTTATATTTCATACTTATTCATTAACTTCTAAAATAATTATTAGGCACATGGCTACCCACTCCAGTATTCTTGCCTGGAGTATCTCGTGAACAGGAGTCTGATGGACTACAGTCCATGTGGTTCCACAGTCGGACTCGAATAAGCACACCCCCCAAGTTAACTGTAGGCCAAGCTCTGTTCCAGGTGCTTCGTTCTCACTGGTGTGTATCACAGAGGAGAAAAAATCTCTATCCTTACAGAACATATGTTCTAGTGGAGATGGGGGTTAGACAAGCGACAATACAGCAGAATAAGGAAACAGTATAATTGTGTTTGAAGGTGATTAGTACTATAAAGAAATCAGAGGGAATGAGGTTTAGAAATACCTGGAGGTGGGAGGATTGCTATTTTTTTTAATTAATTTTTATTGAACTATAGTTGCTTTTCAATGTTGTGATAAGCATTGCTATTTTAAAATGAAGTAGTGAGGGGAAGGCTTTATTGAGAAGATGGCATCTGGACAAACTGAAGACAGTGAGGGATCAGGTGGTGAGGGTATTGCGGGAAGGGGATCATGTGTCGGGGAAAAGACCAGTGCAGAACAATTCAGGATGTGTTCCACTTACATACTTAAGAAAGAGCAAGAGATCTGGTGTGGGTAGAGCAGACTGAGGCAGAGAAAGAAAGTGAGATGTTGAAGGAGTAGAGGACATTAGACTGGCTACTGGACCTGGTCACAAAGGATTTTGGTCTGCTATGGACCAAGCTCATGGTCGGTTTATGGACTCAACTTTTAAACTAAATTTTAATGGGAAGGCATTGGAAGTGAAGAGTGACATGGCCCACCTTGTGTATTTAAAAGATAAGCCTGGTTGCTGTATTGGGGTGAAGATATTAATGTAATATTACAGGAAAGAAATGGCGGTGGCTTTTAACAAGTGTTGGCATGAAGGTGAAGAAGAAATCACAGTTGGTTTAAAAAGATCTCCAGTAAAACATTCTCATAGTTTGCAGGCAGAATACTAGAGAAATTAAAGAGTCAAGATGTCTACAAGGCTTTGATCTATGCCACAGGAAGGATGACTTTCTGATTTGCTGAGGTGGAATGATTACAAGAAATAATGTGCAAATATATATATGGAAAAGTTTATAGTTGATATCCTATTTTTCACAGCTGAGGTAAATAGCCAATATATGCTATAGACATTATTCATAGATATATATGTATGTATAAGATATATATGCATAATATTCACAATAATATGCAATTATATAATGCTTCATAATATTAATAATCCAAAATATTTCACAACTCATAGGGAAATTTATGTTGTTTCCTCTCTCCTTCTCCTTTATACAAAGTTCTTCAATAAACATGCTTTAAATATATTCTTATGTTCATTTTTTTTATTTCTGTGAGTACCAAGAAGTTAGGCTGCTGGGTTAAATTATACAGCTATTTGTAAAATCTGCTTATACATTATTCCAAATTACTTTCATGTGAGATTGTGAAAATTCACTTTTTTACCAACACATATTCACAAATGCAAGAGTTTCCACTCCCATGAGTATTAGCTAACATCAGATAGAATCACTTTTTAAAAAGTATTTTGTCTAACTTGATAGCTAAATAATATTACATTCTTGCTTCTATAGTATGTTTGTGTACCTGTTATAATTAGCTAGAATTCTCAGAGAGTTTTTGAACCATCTTTCTGAAAAGAAATAATTATTACTCAACATGTGCTTCTAGCAAATTAAATTTTAAAATATCCTCTTTTTTTTTTAAGTATTTCAAAAAGACAACAATATTTGTTAGAGTGCTAAGAACTTAGTAGGTTTTTTCAAATTTAATGTAATATTTAAAACTGATATCAGAAGGTTTTATATTCATAGATTAAAAAATTGAAAGAATGACAAACTATACATTCTGCTCAATTATATATTTATTGTTAGTTTACATTGGCTGATTTTTTAATACAGGATTATTTGTAATAATAATGATAGAAAAATTATGTAAATAATTTTAGATGAAATTCTGTGAACTAAAATTAGACAGTCTTCCCTATTTTCTTTTCAAGGATTCCTCACATTCATCTGGGACTTCTCTATCTTTCTCTGACTCAGAGGCTAACTGGTTCCCTACTTCTAATTTTTCTCCTGAGTGTGAGTGTGTGTGTGTGTGTGTGTGTGTGTGTGTGTGTTAGCTGCTCAGTCATGTCTGAGTCTTTGTGACCCCATGGATTGTAGCCTGCCAGACTGCTCTGCCCTTGGAATTCTCCAGGCAAGAATATTGGAGTGGGTTGCCATTTCCTTCTCCAGGGGATCTTCCTGACCCAGGGATTGAACCCTGGTCTTCTGCATTGCAGGCAGATTCTTTACCACTGAACCACCAGGGAAGCCCTAATTTCTCTCCTAGTAACAGACTTTTCTTCTTGTGGGTGTGTCTTACCTCCCAGACCCACCCCCATCATGTTTCTCTCCATTTTCTTTCTTTTTTTTTTTTTAATGTCCAAATTTAACTTCTTAGGCTCTAGGCCTTTAATAACTGAATGAACCAGAATAACTTCATTTCCTCTAATATTTTAACATATATATTTTCCCTGTGTTGTTACATTGAACAGTCTAACTACTGCACAGTTTTAGGAGAGGAGAACAAGGTGAAGAAGAAACCTAAACAGATTAGGAGATGCATGAAAGAAATATAATAATACTGTTTCAAGACTATGCCACCTTATTACAATAACTACCTGAAGTATTTCAAGCAACATCTTATACTTATCTGATCTTTAAATGTTTATCAAGAATTTTTACTTATATTTAAAAAATTATAATTCACTTAACCTTGTGAGGTAATAGTTTTATAGATGAGGAATGCATGACTAAAAGATATTAAGTAATTATTTTAGGGTTATCTATGAGTAGATACCGAACACATGTAGAAACTCAGATCTTGTATTTCATGACAATTTTCTACCTACAATTTCTTAAATGTTTCTATATTAATAGAAATGAGTTTTCCTCCCTCCCTTTAAAAGGAAATGGTGAATAAACACTTATAGTAAATAATGAGAGGTTGACAAGAGTGCTGAATAAAATGGAGGAGCAATCAATGGGAATAAGAGGGTGAGGGGCATAGGATGAATTCCAAAACATTAGTCTTCCATGATGTTCCAGTGTCTTATAGCTAAGCAAAGGATGTTAAACTCAACGATAGCAGGAGCACAATAAAAAATATAAATCACTGGCACCAGAAGTAATGTGAAGACTTCCATCATTTGAAATATAAAAATATCTTCAGATTTATGAAAACTTTGGACATTGTTAGATTCACAAACATTTCATCTCTGTTAATGAGATCATCAAAATAGCATAACCAGTGTCATGCTTATTTCTTTTTACATATTACATAGTATGTGGGAAAGTTTTCTGGTAGATTATGTGTTCTAGGATGACATTAGTATGGACCCAATATAAGCAGATATAGCAATTGATACATTAAAAACTCTGATGCAAATGAGTTTCCTCTATAAGCTGTAATAGCGTGTGAATCAAAGAAATGCAGTTTTCTTTTTATAATTTTACTATGATATCCTATATCCTTTCAATGTGTCTTTAAAAATTCATGTGTATGAAATTGTTTTGTAAGTTGAGAACTCTTTCTTTTTTTTTTTTCCTGTTGAAGCATATCTCCATTAGTGGAAAAAGAAGACTCTATGAAACTCTTTAGAGATTTTTTTGTTCTCTATAAAACTCTTCAGGAACACTCATCTTCTACACTTCAAAGCCTTTCTCTTGTCACACTGTTCTTAATAGGTCTCAGTATTGTTAGGTTTTAAAATAAAAGCACAGAAAAGTTCATTGTATTCTTCTTTTAATCAACTTTATCTCATTTATGTCTCGACAGCCATTAAAAAAAAATAAGCACACAGCATTGCCAAAAGAAAATGAAGCAGGCAAAACAGCTTAAATTGTCCTTGTCTCTCCTTTCTAGTCAATTTATTTTTCTACCCAGGTTTCTGATGGGTATCTGTGTTTTTGCAGGAACTCTGTATCTACTCCAGCTGAATACTCACTTATCTGAGTCTAATAATATCAGGGCTCTAGATGCAAATGGGATGAGGAGAGGAGGAGAAAGAGAGATTGTGTTAGTCATACTGCATATGGCTCAGTTTTACTTGATCTGAAGAACCTTCTCTGGCTGATTTACTCACCCTTTTAGCAGCTATCCTCAAGCCCTTCCCACCTGGGTGGCTTTCTTTTATGCACTCGCAGGATCCTCTATCCTTCCTCTCTCATAACACTTACCACAATTGATTGTCTATTTATAAGTTCCTTTATCTTCAAAAACTGCAAGAAATGCTACTAGACTCTAAAGCAGTGCCTAGTAATCCCTAGGTATTCACTGTATGTCTTCAGAATAAACGACAGGATATTCAAGTAGCACACATAAATGAATCCAAGCCTAAAATGTGCTATAAATATAAGGCTAAAAGTATCAGTAATGAAAACAATAATAGCTAACTCTTATTGAGCACTTACTAAGTGCAGATGCATTTCTAACCACTTTCAGCTATTATCTCATTTTATCTTTATTACAACCCAAGAAGAAAGAGAATTGCTATGAGCATCATTGTTATGAAAAGAATTTGCATGATAATTGTTCTTCTGATATCTCCACTTTCCTAGTATAACCTATTTATTTTTCCTACTTATCTTCCTATTATTAAATGCTTTAATGAAGTGCAGATCAATTTTGTTATAAATTGCCAACCTAAAAAGAGTATTACCTGCTCTAAAATAGATACAATTTAAGATATATCTGTATCGTAGAACACTTGGTAGAAAATGACATTTAAAAAAAATATTGGCAGGAAAGTACATGCAGTAAGTAAAAGAATAGACACATATTGTGTATTTCTGTATGATGCATCGGAGAGAAGGCATGCCACCACAAAGCCACTATCATTAAACTCAGAATGTTTTCATATGCAGAGGTTAAGAAATCTAGTTGGGATTAAAGTAAAGTAAATGTATCATGACTCCATCATTCCATCTTTTTCAGTTCCAAATGCAAACATTTACTTATACTTAAATTATTTCTGTTTGTATAGTTAGAAGGATTTGAAGATACATTTGATATCAGGTTTTTACTGCTGTTGTTAATATTTCTTATTTGTTCTATTTATGGTATTTGTTTTAATATCTAACTGTTCTGTTTTCTATTTATTAATGATCAGGAGTGAAGTGCAAACCTGTTTCTTTAAGGTGATTTTTTTTTTTTCCTCCACACACTACTCTTGTCATCCTCTATTAGATATGATTGTAAGCACTTTTAAAGCTATATTCTGAGAAATTTGTTGATCTATTTTATGACACTTTTTATGTTCCTCTTCCTTTTAATATCAAAGTTCAACCTTAATCATACATTTTTATTTTGCTGAAAATGTCTAGTGATTTTCTTGCTAACTCCATATATTTCAGGATGTGTTTTCATATTGACTGAGTTCTTTTTGACTCCTGGGTTGCATTTTCTGAAGCATGAGTGCTGTCTTCTCTGCTTCTTAATTTTGTGAGGTCATCCCCTAACCTTTCTAAAATTTTCTACTTGTCCTTCTGTCTTTATTCCTGCACATGTAAACCTGGGAACAAAGTTAAATTGTTACAGCATACAGACTGAACATACATTCTTCCTCTTTTGTTTTTGCTTTTGCTTTTTTTTTTATTATTTTTTCTTTTTGGAGTGTTATTCGTAGCACCATTCTATGCTAATTTTAGGGGATTTTGTTTTGTTCTTAAACTTTTTATTTTATGTTGGAGTATAACACTGTTGTGTAGCTTCAGGTATACAACAAAGTGATTCAGAAATACATATGCATTGCAGGCTATGTCTCCTGCACTGGAGGCAGATTCTTCACCATCTGAGCTACAGGGAAGTCCCACACATATACACGTATCTATTATTTTTCAAATCCTTTACCCAATTAAGTTGCTACAGAATATTGAGCAGAGTTCTCTGAAACACTATTCCTCTTGATTTCTTGCCACATTTGAAACATTCTGTAATTCACTGAAGATAACTTTGAGTTACAGCATTAGGCATTGTGGCAAATATATTCAATATTCAATTTTTATGTTCTTAAAATATACTTGTAGTACATATGAAAAATAGAATGAGAAACATTTTTATTATTTCTTTTTCCGGTGGTAAGAAGAACTAGATCTTTCAGCTGGACAGTTTTATAGTTTAATAAATCTATTTTATTAAGCCGATTTTAAAGTTTTATTAACCTATTTTAAGGTTGAAAAAATGTCAAATGCAGCGGTGCAAGATAATTAGAGTTTTGGACACTGCTCTGATGTTGCTGTGACACTTAAAAAAAAAAAATGGATGATTATTTTATCTCCTAATCTACTAAGCTACTTTCTCCCCATGCTATCAGCATGATTATCTATAGGAGAACAACATTAAACTTCAAACAACTCATAATTTAATAAGCTGAGTATAAAGTTGATTCATGACATGTAAACACAACTCTCTTTCTCAGAAGACTTATTACAAATTAGATATAAATATTGAATTTGGAGTTCAGAAAAGAGAGAAATTCAATATTAACTAAAATAAGGGCAATATATCTTTTTAAAAAAGTAATTAGGAATCTTGAGAATAGGAATGAAAGAATGTAGATCAAATTTGGAAAGGTAAACTATGGAGATTCAGTCAGAGCTAAGAAACTCCACAGCTGAGGTAAGAAGGGAATAGTGGCGATGGGTGTGAAAAAGCATCTAAATTTCACCCTCACTTTAACCCCTAACTCTAACATCTAACCCTAATCCTGTCCCTAGTCAATGAACCTAAAACTCAGGGAAGGAGCATGTCTGGGGAGGAAAAGGACGAAATATGCCTGATCATACAGTGAGACAGTTGTAAACTGAGCTTCATTTTTCCAAAAGAAAGTAGTTTTCAAATGTTTTCAGTCTTTTGAATTTTAACCTCTTAAAGATACTCTTGTCATGGTTAGATATAGTCTTGTAGTAGTTACTTATCAATTTAATAATCCATATATATAAATTAGTATATTTTATAAAATCCATTAATAAATGGTACTTTATGAATAATTCTCATAGTTTAAAGATGTTTTAGTCAAAGTTCTCAAGTATAGTTTATCTTTGATGTCAGAGTCTTGCTGTCACTGAAGCCACCTGAGTCATCTAGCATGATTTTCTTAGAGTACAGCTTCACATTTATCCAAGTTACTTAAGATATTACAGCACGTTTTGATTTGATCCTAACACTGGAAATTTTAGTGCGTGTCTAAAATGTCTGTTTTTCATAATTTATACAAGGTAATCACTTAATATGGGCTTCCCTTGTGGCTCAGCTGGTAAAGAATTTGTCTTCAATGCAGGAGACCTGGGTTCAATCCCTGTATTAGGAAGATCCCCTGGAGAAGGGAAAGGCTACCCACTCCAGTATTCTATGGACTGTACAGTCCATGAGGTTGCAAAGAGTTGGACACTACTGAGAAGCTTTCAAAATCACTTAATATATTTCTTAAAGACTCTTTCAAAGAACTGATAACCATCCCTTGCAATTATCGTCAGACACATATGATTAAGTCCATGTTAAAATCTACTTTTATTGTTCTATTTGTAAGGTTTGTGTCAGGTGATTTCCATAAGAGTTCAGAATTAGCAGAATTATTAGAATAATGAGGTTTTTTTATGTAGAGCCTTTACAAGAACTGCTATCCACAGTGTGTGAGTGTGAATGTTGTTCATTTGTGTTCAACTCTTGGAATTGACCCCATGGAATTCTCCAGGCCAGAATATTGGAGTGGGTAGCCTTTCCTATCTCCAGCGAATCTTCCCAACATAGGGATGGAACCCAGGTCTTCTGCACTGCAGGCAGATTCTTTACCAGCTGAGACACAAGAGAAGCCCAAAAATATTGGATTGGGTAGCCTATCTCTTCTCCAGCAGATCTTCCTGACTCAGGAATGGAACTGGCACCTCCTGCATTGCAGGAGGATTCTTTACCGGCTGAGCTATTAGGGAAGCCCACAGTAACTTTTTTTTTTTTAATTGAGGTATAGTTGGATGTGGGCTTCCCCAGTAGCTCAGAGGCAAAGACTCTGCTTGCCAATGCAGGAGATGCTGGTTCAATTCCTGGGTCAGGAAGATCCCCTGGAGAAAGAAATGGTAACCCTCTCCAGTATTCTTGCTTGAGAAATCCCATGGATAATGGAAACTGGTGGTCTACAGTCCATGAGATCACAGAAGAGTTGGACATGACTTAGTGGCTAAACAACAAAAACAATAATTAGATGTACACTGTTATATATGTCAGGTGTATAACATAATGACTCTGTTTTTAAAGTTTACACTTTATTTATAGTTATTATAAAATATTGGCTCTATTTCCTTTATTATACAATGCATCCTTGTAACTTATTTATTTTATACATAGCAGCTTGTACCTCTTAATCCTCTACCCCTATCTTGACCCGACCCTACACCCTCCCCACTGGTAACCACAAGCTTGTTCTTTATATCTGTGAGTCTGTTAACAGAGGAGTGGACAGTGTGTTGGAAAATCACAAGGGACATTGTACTACCCCATGGTTGGTAACAGGAAAGTTGTTATCAACCTTCAGTCTTAAAATGAACTAGAGGAGATAATGATTTCCAAGATAAGAAAGAAATAGTATAGGGAGGTCCACCTTTAAAGTTGAGAACTAGCTGGATATGACTCTATAGGAAGTGAGATTCTGACCTCTCTCTCTTAACTTTGCTCTGATTTCCGGGAAGGGTACTGTATTTGTCTAACTTAAGTAGAAGCCAGAGCCTAAAAGCCCAACCTGTAAGCCAGCCTCCCAGGGCAGAAACAGGATAAGGGTAGAATGTGGGATATAGATCTAGGTGTGGATCTCTCACAGGAAAAATTTTAATCCCTCTCACTCTTGGAATGTGTGTACATAAAGAATAGCCAGGAGAGATAAGAAAGCCTTCCTCAGTGATCAATGCAATGAATAGAGGAAAACAACAGAATGGGAAAGACTAGAGATCTCTTCAAGAAAATTAGAGATACCAAGGGAACATTTCATGCAAAGATGGGCTCAATAAAGGACAGAAATGGTATGGACATAACAGAAGCAGAAGGTATTAAGAAGAGGTGGCAAGAATGCACAGAAGAACTGTACAAAAAAGATCTTCATGACCCAGATAATCACGATGGTGTGATCACTCACCTAGAGCCAGACATCCTGGAATGTGAAGTCAGGTGGGCCTTAGGAAGCATCACTATGAAAAAAGCTAGTGGAGGTGATGGAATTCCAGTTGAGCTATTTCAAATCCTGAAATATGACGCTGTGAAAGTGCTGTACTCAATATGCCAGCAAATTTGGAAAACTCAGCAGTGGCCACAGGACTGGAAAAGGTCCGTTTTCATTCCAATCCCTAAGAAAGGCAATCCCAAAGAATGCTCATACTATGGTACAATTGCACTCATCTCACGCGCTAGTAAAGTAATGTTCAAAATTCTCTAAGCCAGGCTTCAGCAATACGTGAACCAAGAACTTCCAGGTGTTCAAGCTGGTTTTAGAAAAGGCAGAGATACCAGAGATCAAATTGCCAATATCTGCTGGATCATCGAAAAAGCAAGAGAGTTCCAGAAAAACATCTATTTTTGCTTTATTGACTACGCCAAAGCCTTTGACTGTGTGGATAACAATAAACTGTGGAAAATTCTGAAGGAGATGGGAATACCAGACCACCTGACCTGCTTCTTGAAAAACCTGTATGCAGGTCAGGAAGCAACAGTTAGAACTGGACATGGAAAAACAGACTTGTTCCAAATAGGAAAAGGAGTATGTTAAGGCTGTATATTGTCACCGTGCTTATTTAACTTATATGCAGAGTACATCATGAGAAACGCTGGGCTGGAAGAAGCACACGCTGGAATTAAGATTGCCAGGAGAAATATCAATAACCTCAGATATGCAGATGACACCACCCTTATGGCAGAAAGTGAAGAGGAACTGAAAAGCCTCTTGATGAAAGTGAAAGAGGAGAGTGAAAAAATTGGCTTGAAGCTCAACATTCAGAAAACTCAGATCATGGCATCTGGTCCCATCACCTCATGGGAAATAGATGGGGAGACAGGGGAAACAGTGTCAAACTTTATTTTTTGGGGCTCCAAAATCGCTGCAGATGGTGACTGAAGCCATGAAATAAAAAGACAGTTACTCCTTGGAAGGAAAGTTATGAACACTCTAGATAGCATATTAAAAAGCAGAGACATTACTTTGCCAACAAAAGTCCTCCGTCTGGTCAAGGCTATGGTTTTTCCAGTGGTCATGTACGGATGTGAGATTTGGACTGTGAAGAAAGCTGAGCACCAAAAAATTGATGCTTTTGAACTGTGGTGTTGGAGAAGACTCTTGAGAGTCTCTTGGACTGAAAGGAGATCCAACCAGTCCATCCTGAAGGAGATCAGTCCTGGGTGTTCATTGGAAGGACTGATGCTGAAGCTGAAACTCCAATACTTTGGCCACCTCATGTGAAGAGCTGACTCATTGGAAAAGACCCTGATGCTGGGAGGGATTGGGGGCTGGAGGAGAAGGGGATGACAGTGGATGAGATGGCTGGATGGCATCACCGATTCAATGGGCACGAGTTTGAGTAAACTCTGGGAGTTTGTGATGGACAGGGAGGCCTGGCGTGCTGCGATTCATGGGGTCGCAAAGAGTCGGACACGACTGAGCGACTGTACTGAACTGAATATGCCTCTGTGATAACAAAATACATCAGGTTGTTCCCAAATTCACTGATATTTGGGATTTGGATTCTGGCTATATTAAATTTTTGAATCCAGAAAGAGAAAAGGCAAAGAATTACGTGGGAAGACAGCATCCACTCTTTTGCCTTCTGTCTAATAAGCCACTAAAGTATAATTGCCTAACTTCAAACACTAATAGCCAGATTGACCGACGTGTGGAAAGGAAAAGAGTCCTGGATGTTTTATTCTTCAAGAAATTAATTGGTGCAAAAGTAATTGCGGTTTTGCTTTGCTGAACTTTTCTATTTAATATTGGAATACATTCTTAAATGTGGCTATGCTATATACAAATTTAATGCACATTTCTCACTTTATGGATTATTTTTGCTAATAACATTACTTGCCGCTTGTATTTATTTTATACTATAGAAATGATGTTATACAGAAAGCAAATTTGAGCAATTTTTTAATTTGAGTTCAAAATGGGTCATAAAGCAATGGAAACAACTCAAAACATAATCATGCATTTGGTCCAGGAACTACTAACAAATGTACAGTGCAGTGGTGGCTCAAGAAATTTTGCAAAGGAGACAAGAGCCTGGAAGATGAGGAGCATAGCAGCTGGCCATTGGGAGTTGACAACAACCAATTGAGAGGATCATTGAAGCTGATCTTACAGTTACATGAGAAATTGAAGAACTCAGTGTTGATTATTTCATACCATTAAGCATTTGGAGTAAATTGGCAAGGTGAAAAAACTTTACATGGATGCCTCACAAACTGACTGCAAATCAAAAAAAAAAAAAAAAAATTGTCATTTTGAAGTGGCCTCTTCTCTTATTCTATGCAACAACAATCCATTTCTCAATTGGATTGTGACTTGTGACAAAAAAAAAGGGGAATTTTATATGACGACCAACAAAGACCAGATCTTTTCTGGGATGGATGGAGAAGAAGCTCCAAAGTACTTCCCAAAGTTAACCTTAAAAAAAAGGCGGGGGGGGGGGGTGGGTGTCATGGTCACTGTTTGGTGGTAAGCTGCTGGTCTGATCCATTACAGCTTTCTGAATCCAGGCAAAATTAAATTGATGAGATGCACCAAAAACTGCAACTGCAGTCGGCATTTGTCAACAGAATGGACCCAGTTCTTCCCCATGACAATGCCCAACTACTTGTTGCACAAGCAATGCTTCAAAAGTTGAATGAATTGGATTACAAAGTTTTGCCTCATCCACCATATTCACCTGACCTCTTGCCAACCGATTACCACTTCTTCAAGCATCTCGATAGCTTCTTGCAGGGAAGATGTTTCCACAACAAGTAAGAGGCAGAAAATGTTTTCCAAGAGTTTGTAGAATCCAGAAGCACGGGTTTTTATGCTACAGTAACAAACAAACTTATTACTCATTGATAAAAATGTTTTGATTGTAATGGTTCCTATTTGGATTTATAAATATGTGCTTGGGCCTAGTTACAATGATTTAAATTTCATGGTCTGAAATTGCAGTTACTTTTTCATCAACCTAACAAAGAAAAATTCTTTAAGTTGGTTCAGATAGTAAAGAATCTTGTCTACAATACAGGAAACCAGTTTCAATCCCTAGGTCAGGAAGATTCCCTGGAGGAGGAAATAACAACCCACTCCAGTATTCTTGCCTGGAGAATCCCATGGACAGAGGAGCATGGTGGGCTTTAATCCCTGTGGTCACAAAGAGTCAGACAGACTAAGCAACTGAACATACAAATAAAGAGGCTTCATTGTGTAAATATAGAGTTTGGGTAACAAAAATAATTTTCAAAAATAATTTAATTATTCAGTTATCAAATGTAGAAAAAAAATAATGTGGAGAACACTGGTCAACTACAGTAGATAAATGAAAAGGATATCAAAGCAGAGGCTGAATAACAAATTGACTTGAAAAAATGAGCAGTAGACTTTCCAGGATTGCCTGTGGTAAATTATTTTTTTACTGGGTAGGTACACATAAAAGATGTGCACAGAGATATTTTTGTCATGCAGCTGCTAAAGTAGGCAAGTCTGCTTCCTATGATTGATGATATTGCTTTTCCTTTTAATATGACAGAATTTGTTAAAAACAAAACAACTGGGCTCCCAAGGATATTGGAAGTTGTATGTAAAAGATACATGGTTTATATGTGATATTCAACACAACAAATACTTTAAAAATGCTGTTCTTTATTAGAAAAGGAGTAAGACAATCCTGGCTTTGATGAAGCAAGAGAAAGAGCAAGCTACAAAGAGATGTAAAATGAGGTACAAGGAGGAAGAGCTTCCATGCCTTCTCCTTACATTCCACCTTATAGCACTGATGTAGTTAGCAATCTGAAAGCTCCCCAAACCTGTTGTATAAAAAATTTTATTGAGATTTCATTACATAGGCATGATCAGTTAAAGAATAGCCATGTGATCGAACCCCTTTAGATGTTCCCTATCTACTGGAGATGGCAAAGTGGGGCTGAAAATTCCAGTCCTTTAATCATTTGACCAGCCCCTCCTTTGAAGCTACTGAAGTGCCCAGTTAGCTGTCTTGTTAGCATAAACTCTAATAGGATTGAAAGTAGTTTGTTTTGAATAATGAAAGAAATGTATGTCATTCAGGGATTTCAAAATTCCAAGCATTTTTTAAGTTCTTCCAGTAGGTTCCTGGGACAAGGATCTATCTATATCTGTATCATCTATATCTATATACCACAGCATAAGAAGGTACTTATTGGTTTAGAAGCCTGATATATATATATATATATATATATATATATATATAGATAGATAAATAGATAGATAGATAATATTTATAGCCTATATATAGATATATATCTATATATAGATCTATCTATATACCACAGCATAAGAAGGGACTTATTGGTTTAGAAGCCTGAAAATCCAGGCTAAATCTGGCTTTAGACAAAACTGTTCACATAAGTGTTCAAATAATGCCATTATCATTGTATCTCTCTCTTTTAAAAATAATTTTAATAATTTTATTTGTATGTTTGGCTGCTTTGGTTCTTCGTTTCTGTGCAGGCTTATCTCTAGCTGTGAGAGATGGGTTCTGTCTAGGTACACTGAGCAGGCTTCTCATTACGGTGGCTTCTTTGGGTGTATGGGCTTCAGCAGTTGCAGGTCCTTGGCCTGGTAGTTGTGGCTCCTGGGGTCTAGGGCACAGGCTCAATAGTTGTGGTGCATGGACTGAGCTGCTCCCCAGCACATGGGATTTTACTGGATCAGAGATCAACCTGTGGCCCCTGTGTTGTCAGACAGATTCTTCACCACTGAGCCATCAGGGAAGGCTTGTATCTCTTTCTTGGCTAAGTTTAGCTCTACTTTTTGCTCACTGCACTTTATCCCTAGATGATCTCTGACCACAGCAGGGAATGATGGATTCTTATAGTTCCAGGTTACATGGTTGTCTCTTCCAAAGTCAGAAAGTCAAAATGAGAGAAAATAAGATTCATGCCTGGGCATGCAACCTCTCTCCTCTCTTTTTCCTTATCTCCCACACCTTCCCTCCTTCCCCCCTTCTCTTTGTGTGTTTCTATAAATCTCTGAAGGAGAAGAAAGAAGGGAAAACCACTAGACCAGTCAGGTATGACAAAAAATCAAATCTTTTATGATTATGCAGTGGAAGTGACAAACAGATTCATGGGATTAGATCAGATAGACAGAGTGCCTGACGAGCTATGGAAGGGAGGTTCCTAAGGGAAGGTACGGGAGGCAGTGATCAAAAGTATCCCCAAGAAGAAGAAATGCAAAAAGGCCAAATGGTTGCCTGAGGAGGACTTACAAACAGCTGAGGAAAGAAGAGAAGCAAAAGGCAAAGGAGAAAAGGAAAGATACATTCATTTGAATGCAGAGTTCCAAAGAATAGCAAGGAGAGAGGAAAAAGCCTTCCTCACTGATCAGTGCAAAGAAATAGGGGAAAACAATAGAACGGGGAAGACTAGAGGTCTCTTCAAGAAAATTAGAGATATCAAGGGAACATTTCATGCAAAGATGGGCACAATTAAGAAAAGAAACTGTTAGGTATGGACCTAATAGAAGCAGAAGATATTAAGGAGAGGTGTCAAGTATACACAGAACTATACAAAAAAAAAGGTCCTAATGACCCAGATAACCATGATCGTGTGATCACACAACTAGAGCCAGACTTCCTAGAGTGCAAAGTCAAGTGGGTCTTAGGAAGCATCATTATGAACACAGCTAGTGGAGGTGATGGGATTCTGAGTTATTTCAAGTCCCAAAAGATGATACTGTGAAAGTGCTACATTCAACATTCCAGCAAATTTGGAAGACTCAGCAGTGGCCACAGGACTGGAAAAGGTCAGTTTTCATTCTAATCCCATAGAAAGGCAATGCCAAAGAATGTTCAAACTGCCGCACAATTGCACTCATCTCTCATGCTGGTAAAGTAATGCTCAAAGTTCTCCATGTTAGGCTTCAACAGTTCATGAACTGAGAACCCCCACGTGTTCAAGATGGATTTAGGAAAGGCAAATGAACCAGAGATCGAATTATCAACATCTGTTAGATCACAGAAAAAGCAAGAGGATTCCAGGAAAACATTTACTTCTGCTTCATTGACTACACTAAAATCTTTGACTGTGTGGATCACACAAACTGGATAATTCTTAAAGAGATGGGAATACCAAACCACCTTAGCTGCCTCCTGAAAAATCTGTATGCAGGTCAAGAAGCAACAGATAGAACCGGACATGAAACAATGAACTGGTTCCAAATAGGGAAAGGGGTGTTTCAAGGCTGTATATTGTCACCCTGCTTATTTAACTTTTATGCAGAGTACATTATGTGAATTTCCAGGCTGGATGAAGCACAAGCTACAGTCAAGATTTCTGAAAGAAAAATCAATAACCTCAGATATGCAGATGACTCCACTCTCATGGCAGAAAGTGAAGAAGAACTAAAGAGCCCCTTGATGAAAGTGACAGAGGAGAGTGAAAAAGCTGGCTTAAAACTCAACATTCAAAACAGAAGATCTTGGCATACGGGCCCATAATTTCATGGCAAATTGGTGGGGAAACAACGAAAATAATGAGAAACTTTCTTTTTTTTTTTTTGGCTCCAAAATCACTGCAGATGGTGACTGCAGCCATGAAATTTAAAGACGCTTGCTCCTTGGACCCTAGACAGCCTATTAAAAAGCAGAGACATTACTTGATCCACAAAGGTTCATACAGTCAAATGTATGGTTTTACCAGTAGTCAGGTATGGATGTGAGAGAGTTGGACCATAAAAAAAGCTGAGCTCCAAAGAATTGATGCTTTTGGACTGTGGTGTTGGAGAATATTCTTGAGAGTCCCTTGGACTGCAAGGAGATCAAACCAGTCAATCCTAAAGAAAATCAAATCTGAATATTCAATGGAAAGATTGATGCTGAAGCTGAAGCTCCAATATTTTGGCCACCTGATGCAAAGAACTGACTCATTAGAAAAAAACCTGATTCTGGGAAAGTTTGAAGGCAGGAGGGAAAGGGGATGATAGAGGATGAGATGGTTGGGTGGCATCACTGCCTCCATGGACATGAGTTTTAACAAGCCTCAGGAGTTCATGATGGACAGGGAAACCTGGCGTGCTGCAGTCCATGGGGTCTCAAAGCACTGGACACGACAGAGCGACTGAACTGAACTGAAGACAGATTTTGGCCACTTTGGGCCATGTGTCTTCTCTAGACTAATTACCATTTCAGAAGAATTGGGATTGTTTGCTTTGGAAGGAATCAGAAACAAATGATTGTCTTTTGACACTCCCAAGCCCTACCTATTTTGATGAATTGCAGTAGCTGAAAGTAAAGGATTCGAGGGAGAACAGAAATTAGTAAATGTCCACTGCAAGTCTTTTGGAGATATTTCCCTGAAGCATCATTTTTAATGAAGAAAAGAAGGCAATAATAAGACACTGAGCAGTATGTAGACCTTGAGGCAATTAAAGAAATAGAGAGTAAAACCTGGAGTATTAGTCATTAAATATTAGTGAGAATAAATATTTCATAAATATCTCTCAGTTATTTTTATAAAAAGCTACAAAAGTATGCTTTATTGCTTCTAACAGTCTTCTTCTTTCCAGAAATTTTTAAATGTCTTTGCAGAAATAAACCTGTGTTATAAAGTAGCCACTTCAATTTCAAGATGAAGTTAATGTTTTGATTTTAAGCTTTGCTTTAAAATTAGAAAAATAATTTCCTTCAGTCTTTGAAAGGAACTGTTAATTTAGCATGATAATTGAACAAACTGAGAATTATGTTTCTGCTCAGCATGTGATGTTTCTTGTTTATAAATTTGTTTTTAAGGATTTTTGCAGGAGCTGATTAATTTTGATAAAATCTTCTAGATCTCTAAAACAGGAGGGTGAATCTTTCTTTCCATGAGTCCTTCAACTTCTTATTTTGAAATGACATGTATTTAATGACTTGTAACAATTGGGGTATTTATTTTTTTCTTTTAAAAATAGATTTCAGTGAATTTTTTTTTTAATGTGAAAAACAGCAAGGTATGTAATTATATTCATTATGATTTGGCAATAAGATAGCAAAAGTAATTTCTAAATGACAAGATTGTTACAAGATGCATAATATTTGAAAGCATTTAATGTGGAATAGACATGTGAATAATTTATTCAACTACATTGGTCACAATAATTCTACTTCATATTATATTTATCCAAGTATGATATTTGTAAAAAAAAGTCATGTGATAATTGCTTGATATTTTGATCTTGACATTATGTCTTAAATTTATTTTTCAGATATATAGACACTATATTAAATATGAAATCTATCAGACTAAGGTGAAATAATTGGTATTCTTTCAAATTGTTTTAGCATAGATAGTGAGATTATAAAGTTTTTTAGTCAGTTATTTTGATCCATTTGAACATTATTGACTAGTTCCCTGTCATAGAAAATAGATTTCTTTTTTATTTTTAAATTCTTTAACTCTGTGATTTTAAGAACTTTTTTAAGTTTATTCCCAAAAGTTGAAAGTGTAAAATATGGGAAAATTTTATATAACTGAATCTCCTGCACAGTAGAAAGAGTAGGATACCATGGTTTTAATAAAAATATCATTTCAGATAAATCATTGATTTATGTTTGGGTTATATGAGCTCAAGAGAGGAAGATTATCTTCAGTGGAAATTGTTGAATATTAGCTGTTTATGGCTTCATAAAATATTAAGCAAGTGATAGTCTCCATTAATAGAATTTGCCACGTACTTAGACTTAAATACAGCAACAATTAGGAGAAGATTAACGTTTATAATGTACTTGAAATATTATATGAAAGGAACTAAAGATAAAAGTTTGATTTGTGTATGTGTATTTCTTCATCCTTTTCTGTACTCATGCATTCATTTTTTTTTTTTTATTAAGCAGCTATTACGTGAAAGACAAATTGCGCTAAGTCATTGGAGTATAAAAGTAGAGAAACAGTCCATATATTTCAGGAACTTACAGTTGAAGTGGCACAAAGACCTTGATTTGGACTTTATGAAGCAAATAATATGATTAGTGAGATAGATAATTAAATGGATAATTCAAATAAAGTGCGATACATTTTAGAGATTTATAGTCATTGGATGTTATAGAAACAAAAGTAGAGGCATTTTTCATAGACTGGAGTAAGTGCTTGAATAAGAGGAGTGACAAAGAGGAAGCTTTGAAAGATTGATAGAAGTTGAGACAAATGCCAAAGGAAAGGGCTAAAGAAGACACATGCATTAGAAAGAGTCATAGTGTTGTAGATTCTGGTGACTTTTTTTTTTTTTATAATGACGTAAGTGTATGGAACAGAGAATAGAGTGAAAGGAAAAGAGGCTGGAGAGTGAAGGATCATTCAGATACTAACGGAGGATTTTCAATTTAATCTTCATGATCCATTGTTGTCATTGTTGTTCAGTCTCTAAGTTGTGTCACACTCTTTGTGACCCTATGGACTGCAGCTCACCAGGCTTTCCTGTCCTTCACTATCTCCCAGAGCTTGCTCAAACTCATGTCCATTACGTTAGTGATGCTATCTAACCGTGTCATTGGACTGTTTTCTAATTTTTGGCTCTTCGCATCAGGTAGCCAAAATACTGGAGCTTTAGATTCAGCACCTGCCATTCCAATCAATATTCAGGGTTGAAATTCTTTAGGATTGACGAGTTTGATCTCCTCATTGTCCAAGGGACTCTCAAGAGTCTTCTCCAGGATCACAACTCCAAAGCATCAATTATTTGTCATTTAGCCATTTTTACGGCCCAACTCTCATATCCATAAATGACTACCAGAAAAGCCATAGCTCTGACTATATGGATATTTATTGGAAAAGAGATGTCTTTGCTTTTTAATATGCTCTCTAGGTTTGTCACAGATTTCCTCCCAAGAATCAAGTCTCTTTTAATTTTGTCACTGCAGTCACCATCCACAGTGATTTTGGAGCCCAAGAAAATAAATCTTCTGCTTTTTCCCCTTCTATTTGCCATGAAATGATGGGACAAAATGCTATGATTTTAGCTTTTTGAATGTTGAGTTTTAAGCCAGTTTTTTCAATGATTCATTTTTTAATTAGTAAATGACCTATTCAAATTTCTTCCCTGGTGGTTCAGATGGTAAAAAATCTGTCTGCAATGCAGGAGACCCAGGTTTCACCCCTGGGTCAGGAAGATATCCAGGAGAAGTGAATTGCTGCCCACTCCAGTAATTTTGCCTGGAGAATTCCATGGACAGAGGGCCTGGCAGGCTACAGTCCAAGTAGATGCAAAGAGTCAGACACGACTGAATGACTAACACTATTCAAATTTATGTTTTAAAATGATTTCTAGGTAATAGAGGCTTGCTTTATCCTAGACCAGCCAAATTTAGTAAGTGGAAGTTTATTTCACCAGGGTGTGGGAAGGATGTAAACTACTGCAAACCAACAGATGGAAAAGTATAAAGTTGAGTTGCTTTATTTGTTTTTTAATTACTACAGATATATTACTGGCTTGGCAGTACTCACTTAGAGACAAAGGGAGGTAGAAAAACAATAACGGACAGGGATATATATATTTATACTGAAGAGTGTTTTCTTGGTAGCGCAGGGTTCAGTAAATTAGCGCCAGGTTGATACTGTCACATAATTTCCTGGTAGGAGTACAACAGAGCAGCTTGTAAGAACAGATGAGCCAGGGCACAAATAAAGCAATGAACATAAATCAGAGAAACTTAATTTAGCATTGGACATCTAGATGGTGGTCAGTGAGCTGATCATTATTACCATACTGCCATGCACAGAGGAGACTCAAAAAATATTTGTTGATGGTAATTATAAACTCAGAAAGAAACATGACTAGCATTTCCCACCCCCATTTAGGCTATCTTGGTCCAGGAAGCATTTAGATGTTTATTGTGATTAGCCAAAGGTGCTTTGCGGAGAACTGTTTTGATGATTATCTGGATTGTAAGGTACTTCAAAATATCATGTGTTTCATTTGAAAACAGAGGCAAATTTATTTATACAGTTTATTTTATTTCCAGCAGAATGTCTTATCTGTGCGTGTTTCTGATGATTCAATATTTAGTTTGGTTTTATTTGAAAAAGAGGTTTATGTATACAATCCATTGAATTTAAGATAAATATTGCTAAATATGAGTGAGACTTTCAATTTAGCAGTAGTCTCACCTAGGATTAATCTCTTTGACTACTATGCTGCCAATTTAACTTGTCAATATCACATTAATTCCTCATTCTCAATGTTCTTGCTTGACTGTTGAAAATTTTGCCCATGTGTTTCTTTATTTTGCAAAAAAAAAAAGAGAAAAAATATAAATATCATTTTAATGCATGATCCTGAGCATGAAAAGAATACAGTAGAGGTGGGTCACAAAAGCTAACATAAATCATTTATATATGGTAAACTCAAACCTAATAACATTTACTTTAATAATAAGACATATAGAACACTATTAAATATGTAGCTCAGCCTATTATTTGGGACAGATTCTCAGTCGCTGTTTGACTTGAAACTCAAACAGACGCTGATTTCATTTATTTTTTTTTTAAGTCTAGAAAAAAAATAACAATTGCATCAATTACAATAAATGCTCTGACTTTAATTTTTTTCGTTATTGTTAGAAATTTTTTATCTGAATATAAAGGCACTGTTTGAATTCCTCTTTTACAGTTGTTCATTCCTGCCTAACTCTCTCCTTCATTATCCCAACTTTCCTCAAGTACAACTATTTAAAATTCAAGTAAGAAAAAAAAAAAAAAGAAACATGAAATTCAAACCATTTGATTGTGGTGAAATACAGTTTACTACAATACCACACGACACAGTAAAGTAACTTATGCTATTTTATAAGCAATCGTGATTACTCTTACCTGTACATTTAGAAATACTGATCTCTAGAATTTTTCTGGTCTCTATTCTGTTATTGTAGATGGCAATTAATTGTGGCATCAAGGAGGGGATAAATAGGTAAGTGGAAGGATTTGTATCCTGTTTATTCATAAGTTCACAATACACTTCTGCTTATATTCCACTAGCCATGACTATATCTGCACATCTATACCTGCAAGAGAATCCCAAAATACAATGTTTATACTAGGAGTCACAAGCCGAGATAAAGCTGGAGAAGGGAAAGCAGATATTGAGAAATGATTAGCAGTCTCTACCACATATATTGCCTTGGGAATATTGTGTCCTGTCTCTACTTTGATGTTTGTTTTCTAGTTTTTAAGCAGCAGAATTACAAACTCTTTTTCCCATGGGCTTTCTCCAAATTCTATTATAAATATTTCCAATGAGAATAAAAGATTTATGGTAAATACATGTACATTGTAAATGCAAAAACTTTAAAAATAACATACAGATTTATGAGAAAGCAGCCCAAATACTTCTTTTCTTAGTGTGTTACTATTTCATAAAATATTATAAAGACCTTTTGTGATTATACTAGAGTGTTTTTTTATAATTTCATTTTTATTAAATAATTATCAATATATAATGTCAGATTTGTGAGAAATACAAAGTTTTCTGAACTCTCACTGCTCTGAAAGAAATGTTTTTCTAAAAATAAAATGTACATGTTGGGAAAATGTTCAAATCAACGTGCTATTAGTTATGTTCAAAATTCCATTACTGTTAATGAGATTTGCAAGCATAACTTGCACTGCAAGTTTCTCTGAAATTTTTCCCAGCTGTATTCTTAAAAGATGCGTACTTCTTCTTTTCCTTCCTTTTTAAATCATTTTATCAGAGCAGTTGCTTTTCAGTTTATCCATTTGTGTGTCGGTGGCATTTATCCTACATAAAATGTTGGACTTAAATGTAAAAGAAAAATACAGTGTGTGTCCACTACATGTATATGAGTCACAAACTATTCATTGATATGAACTTTAGCACCTTAGCATAGTTCTGGCATGGAACTACTGCATAATTCATTATAAAAGAACATGAAGCATTCAGAAGTCAGTGTTCATTCAGGGATGTGCTAAAATATTAGCAGCACGAGGAAATATGCTTTTTCTATACATAATTTACACAAAGCAGCTGATACATTTTATGGTTCCTAATAGAGTTACTTTGGTCCCTTTACAGTTTTTTGGAAAAATTTAAAAAGTAATACATTAAGAGAAAGTATATTAAAACCAATTTTCATGGCATATCTTATTATTCTCTGTTTTGTATGCATTTCCTTGGAAGGCACTTAGTAGTGATTAAATTCATATTTCTTAAAAATATTTTTAAAATGTGTGAAATAGCCACATGATCTAAAATGCAAAACCATAAAAGGTATATAGTCTTTAAGGTTTTTTAACATGATTTTTATCTCATCATCTCTTTCTTATACCACATGGACTTGCTACTTCCTAAGAAAGAGAAAATTGATTTATATCATGCACAAGTCCTGCTGGCAATATTTTATATTATCAGAGTTCATGCCTTTGGCTATCATTTTAACTTGATTCTTTACAAAGCAGGAGCAAAAGTAGGAATAAGAATCATCTACAGAAATATTTGCAAAGCACATCTCACCACCACCACCGTCCCAAACTCTGCCTTACGGAGCCACACATATTTATCATAATTTGACATTTTGTGTTCTTTTGGTTTGGCACATAAATAGGGCTGGGAACTTATTTTCTAAAAACTCTAAAACATGTTTATATTTTCCTTTAAAAAAATAATTACCAGATCCTTAAAAGGCAAAATATATATAATTTTTCTCCAAGTGTTAGTAGAGACACAACCAAAGTAAAAGCAATTAATTCTATGAATAAAAGCTGTTAATCCTGTAAAATAAAATCTTGCAGGAAAGACATTATGTTAGTAACAGCATAATGAGTTCAGCGACATCATTGTACTGTCTTCCATGCATATCAGGTTTCTGGTTCTTATGAACTCTGCTCTCAAGGGACTTATAATCTTCAATGGCTTTATGATGAGCACCCAAATATAAGTCAAACATTGGACAGTAATCTATATGGCCAGAGAAGAATCTGAGAATGGTTGTTAAATAAATTAAATGTTAGATAAAAGCAATGCACTAAGAATTTAAATTATATATCCTAGTAGAAAGGAACAATAACATTTGCCCATTGGTGGAATTCTCCAGGAAAGGACTCTGAGAGGACTCTGAGATAGAAACTTGCATGCAAAAGAAGCAGGATTGGCCAGAAGTCAAAATTGAAATGCAGTCACAGCAAGTCTCAGTGGATCCATCCAAGGGTATAGAGCTAGGACAACTTTTAAAAGTTGTCCTATTTGTAGTCCTTCATGTGCTCATGGTTGGGGGTGTGTGTGTGTGTGACATCAGTGAGTTAGCTTCTTTTGACTGAAGACAATTCCAAGCAAATGACACAGTTGAGAGTTGCTCAGTTATCCAGTTGGTGGTAGACAAGTGCCTTAGGCGTGATGTGGGATCTGGGGTGTGTGTGTTAGCCACTCAGTCATGTCCGACTCTTTGTGACTCCATGGACTATAGCCCACCAGGCCCCTCTGTCCATGGGATTCTCCAGGCAAGAATACTGGTGTAGATTGCCATTTCCTTCTCCAAGGGATCTGGGATCTGGGGGATACCCATCAGTATCTGTTCTCCCTAGCTTACTTTAAGATAGGGAGTTGTTGGGCTTCTCTGGTAGCTCAGATGGTGAAATATCTGCTTGCACTGTAAGAGACCCAGGTCCAATCCTTGGATTGGGAAGATTCCCTGGAGAAGGGAATGTCTATCCACTACAGTGTTCTTGCCTGGAGAATTCCATGGATAGAGGAATCTGGTGGGCCATGAGGTGGCAGAGTCAGACACCACTGAGCAACTAACACAGGGAGTTGTGAACGAATAACCTCGGTTTTGAAGAATTACACAGTGAAAGGAGGAAGACATCTTGATTTGGGTTGGAAAGATTGCTCAAATAACTAGTGTATAATTTAAAATTTAGCACTGGAAATCCTTTACACGTGCCAGTGAGCCCAGGAACAAGTAATAGATGGTGGAAGAAGATAAGTTGTAGTCCAGTGGGAAACCCCACTTCATAAAGCAGATAGGGAGGAAAGTCTGTGACAAATGAAAAAAGAATCCTGTTAATAAACAAAGAGATGCCCTGAAGGCCCTTCACCATTTGGCACCAGTTATATATCTTCTCCACTGTTGCTTTTTTGACACCACTCCAATTTTTTTTCTTAAACACTAATTATTTACTGGAATGAACACTAATTTCACAAACAAGATATTTCTCATGCTGCATTTCTACCTCCTTTTCTCCCATCCTTCAAGTCTTATCTCACTCCACATTTTCCCCCAAGCCTTCACTAGTATCCGCCCTTCTTGAAACTCTTTCCTCCATTTCCTAATCATTCAAGGCAGGTTCCTGTCTCTTTTCCTTATACTTTCCTCTCACATCCTTGACTATGATTCTTTTCTTATTTCTTTCTTTCTATAGATTCATAACCTATACATCAGACTGGAGAATAGCAGTTTCTACCCAAAGCTTTTCTTCAAAGAGCTTTACATTTTTTCTCTGTCCACACCACTATCTTCTTTGCTGATGTTTCTTGGTGATCTTAGTCACTACATCCTTTTTCACAATTATTCTCTTTTGCCTTCCTTTCTCTACTATGCATTATCTGACTTGTCTTGCAAGAATTCTGTCCTCCTTTATTATGTTTTAATAAGCATATTCTATGATTGTGTAATTTTGATATAAATAGAGGGAAGTGGCAAAAGAATAAAACAATTTTATCATCTAGGGATATCTGCTATCATTATGTTGTTATTGCTGTTCAGTAGCTAAATCATGTCTGACTCTTTAAAACCCCACAGACTGCAGCACTCCAGGCTTCCTTGTCCTTCACCATCTCCCAGAGTTTGTCCAAGTTCATGTCCATTGAGTTGGTGATGCTATCTAATCATTTCATTCTCTGCCATCCTTTTCTCCTTTTGCTTTCAATCTTTCCCAGAATCAGGGTCTTTTCCAATGAATTGGCTTTTCTCATCAGGTGGCCAAAGTATTGGAGCTTCAGCTTCAGCTTCATTGGTCCTTCCAATGAATATTCAAGATTGATTTCCTTTAGGACTGACCGGATTGATCTCCTTGCTGTCCAAGGGACTCTCAAGAGTCTCCTTCAGCAACATAGTTTGAAGGCATCAGTTCTTCAGTGCTCAGCGATCTTTATGCTCCAACTCTCATATCTGTACACGACTGCTGGAAAGACCATAGCTTTGACTATATGGATCTTTGTCAGCAAAATTATTTCTTTGCTTTTTAATACACTGTCTAATCATTATGTTAGCATGTTTCTTTTCCTCTTTCTGCATTATGTTAAAAATGCAATCCCAATTTTATGCCTAATTTGTATTTTTTTGGCTAAATTATTTAATTATTTTTCATATACTAAAAGTGGTTGTGAACATCATTTTTCTAGAAGAAAATAAAAGTGTTTGGACATACATTATACAGTACTCCATTCCATTCTGAAATATAATTTAAAATGAAATAATAAGTAATAGGACTGAAAAATTCAGGTAATCAGTTAAAAAGTATTAATGATTATCAGTAATAAATGGAGTCATGAAAAGATAGGAAGTTTGAAATTACAAATAGAAAGACATCATGAATAAGCATACTGTGTATAAGGAAAAAGTAGATAAAGAATTTGTTAAGCAGCTAGATTATAGCTTAATAGTAACAAAAAGGAATAACTTTGTATACATAAAATTGAGCAAGATGATCTGTGCTCAAAGTCAAATCTTTAGTACCAAGAGGTACTTGTTATACAACCAAACCTAAAATTAGCTTTTGAAAAACTTAACTACTTAATGAGGATTGTTTTCCTGTGTGACATGCTTGTTTGGTTCCATATTCTTTCTTCATTGAGAGAAGTATCAAAGCACCACAAATAGGAGTGTGAAAATGACTCTTGTTCTTCTTAAACAATTTGCAAGCCCAGAAATGATTAATAATAATTCCTTACATTTGTATAACAAAAGTGTTATAAAATCACTTTCATATTAATTATCACCTTTTACGTTCACAACAAAACTGTGAAGCAGGTATTATAATTATTCTGTTTATAAATGGATAAACCAATGTCAGAGAAGTTAAAAATTTACTGAAGCAAAGGGTAATTCACTGTTAGCAAAGGGTATCCAAACCTTAACCTGATTCATTCAGTTCTGTTGTTGTTATATTTCTCTACTAATGTTAGGGAGGTGGGCTTTGTTGAGGTGGCAAAAAATGTCATATTTTTCTAACAAAGAAATTTCAATCTTAAATTCTTTATACCTGTTTCCTTCTTGGCTGTTTGGTACATGTCCTGGTATACAGGAAATAATATATTACTAAACTCACAAATAAAGTACATTAGTGTGTATGAAATTTCTCTCTGAAACAAAGCTGCTACACTTTTGTCTTCTGGCAATTACTACTGAAAATAAGTCATAATCCTCCTGCCTCTTCTAAGAACTACCCAGTCAGATGATGCTAGAGTTTTAAAACATATTCTTAAAATAGGAAACATCTCTAGCATCTGACTAATTGAGTATTCATTAATGTTGCCTATGAGGCGATAAAGACATTCAGTCTTCAGATATGTGTATTTCTATTTCAGGATTTATTTTAATCTTCACAGCCCCAATTATGCTTAACTGTCCTTCAGATTTTTCCAAAAGTTGAGTCCTAAACCTATCCACCATATCTATCATCTTCTTTCCCACTGTTTTAATTTGGTTGTCACATTATTTCTATACTCTTGGAAGCTTTTGATTTTTCTTCTAATTCTTTTATTTTGGTTTCTAGTATCAAGATGCTACTGTCAGATTTTAGTTCTTCAGTTGCTTTTTAAAATTTCTTTGCACTTCTTTCTTATTATATATATATATTTTTTTCATCCTATGGTTTTGATTTTTCATATCACTCTATCATTCTTCTGTTTCACTGAGACCATCTTCCTCATTTCCTATTGAGTATGTTGCTAAAAATTGTCATCTATAGAAGAGTTATTATTCATGATAAGACACTATCTATGCCTTTGCTTTATTCATTCATTCATGAACAGGAAATTTTATCCAATGTCTGTCTTGTGCTCTCCATCAGAGTTCTCAGATTGCCTCTGATTCCATTTTCTTTCAGCATGAATATTGGATGAATATCCTTTTTATCCAAACAAGACGGGAAAAAATATACACAGTTCCTGAACCAGTTGATAGTATCTAGTGGGCATATAAGTATTAATATATTAGACCTGTTAGGTTAAGATGTGTTCTTCTTCAACTCTTATTGTCTTCTTGCTTGATACTCTGAATGTTGAAAGTTCTATTATGTACTAATAGTATATAGCAATAATGGAAATTTCTGAATTGTGCCTATTTTATTTTAAAATGTTGGTATTTCCTTCCTGATTTTGCAAGCAACTACCAATTCCCCATCTAACCAGCTGTATACATATTGTACCTAGAGCATATATGTTGTTGGTATGGTAAATATACAAGTTATTGTCCAAAAAAGGAAGATCTGGGAGTGAAAATGCCTCTATTAATACCCATGCTAGAGAACCAACATGCACTAGAATTGTCCCAGGCAAACTGGGAAGTATATTCACCTTAATTCTAGGGTGTTTCAGTTGGATCTAGAAGAAGAGGCACTACTCCAAGAACGAGGTAGCTAGGTTCTGTTACTGTTCTGTGACATGAAATGGGAGTTGCCATGTAGTAGAAGAATGGACACTAAGTGTTCAGTGTCTCAAACACTGTACTTTGGGAGCAAAGAAAAACTCTGGAAGTTTCAGTTTTGTAATTCTAGAAGTTTGCCCCTATAATTGCATAAGATTGGAAGCTAGCAATTAATTATCTCAGTTCAGTTTTCTTAACCTGGTAATTCATAGATGTTTTCTTGAAATGCTTGTGATATATTGATGAGCCCCACTGTCCAGTTTTACCTTGAGTATTCATTGTGCATGTGTGTGATTCTGTAATTAATTTTTGGTAGGATGAAAGAAAGTGAGTTCAGCTGTGCCAGCAAGATTTTATATAAATTTCTGTTTCTGCTTCATTCAGTTTGGTAATATCTTTATGTGTTAAAATCTACTCCATACTCTCTTCACATATTACATTTAAATGTATTCCTTTTTTCTCATCATTTTTGCTGTAGATTAGCAACTCTTAGAGAATATGGAGCAACCAATGGATTCAATAAATATTTACATGTATATTCATTCTATATAAATATTTATATATTTAGCATATCATATTTTTAACTTGCTTGGAAATTCAACACTCTACTACAATAAATAGGTGTCAAATGTTTTACTGCTAGTAACAAAGTATGAACCTTAAAGTGAAAATTCACTAAGTATCATATTTAGTTCTGTTAGTGGCCACCTTTAAACTTAATCTAATGATTTAAATATATTATCTGATTCATCTTGATGTACTCTTAACTTCTTAATGGCTGACGGTGTTAATGCTGAGCATGAGCCAGTAGGTCACTGCTTTCAATGTATAAATAACCTGGATGGCTGCTTCAAAGGTACTTGGTGAAAAGATTAAAGTCCACTTAAGCAAGAGAGGTTTCGAAATGTAAAATCATGATCTAGCTCTAAATCATATGCTTAATTGTACACTAAGATGCATCCATGCCTATTTTTATTGATGAGAAGGAATGACAGTTTCAGAGTAGCCACAATAGTAGTTTTCTGTCAATAAATTTGTTGCAGCTAGTGGGACTATGATGACCTCTTATTTCATCAACTGATGTGTAATCTTCTCTGTAGCAGATGTCACTTCATCCAGGAGAAAGGGGCAACTTACAACGTGACCTTTTAGCACTTCCACTTTCCCCCAAACTTGCAAGTGGCATTACAGAAACAGTTTTAACACTTCAAAAGTTTGCATGCACAGAAAAGCCTCTGGCCTCATTTCAAAACAAATTAGAAGAAAACAGTCCCACGTGCCTTTCCCTCTTCATCCCTGTTGCCTCCAGAAGTCTCACCGAAAATAAAACATATAAGATGTTGGTAGTGGATCTGTGTGGTTTGAAAAGTGGTCAAAACAGGTGTTATTGTTAGAATCCTAAACTGATATATCTTTTCTAGTCTTTCACATTTAGTTCTTTTATTAAAAATAGTTTTATGTAATGCAAGGTGTAATGTCTTAAATTTTTTATCTCATTGATTATAACTTATTATTGCCCAGAGGATCATGCATCTTTTTTTTTGTTTTGTTTTCAGTGCTTCTTTCTTGTATAACTTCTATGATAATTCATCAACTAAAATTTATACTTATTCATTTACCATGAGATAGCTCATTAACAAGTGGTTTTCAGGTAATATGGATATATATTATCACTGAGGTAAATAAATCTATTTAATATGTCATTTAAACCCTTAAATCATCATTGTTGAGACGTGAAACAGGATGAGAGCTGCTTAGTATTTGACTAATATGCCATAATAACTGGTTTCATTCAAGGTCACAAGAGAAGCATTGTGTTTGTGGCTTGATTTTTCTTCTTCTTTTTTCTTTTCTTTTCTTTTCCTAACTTTGAGCAACCAGTATTTAACCAAACATCTGGGCCAAGTTGTTAGCATACATTGAAACAATCACTATTAAAATTTAACATGCATATTTTAAAATTATCTTAGTTCCTAGATTGATAATTATTTCTAGATATCGACATGCTATGGAAACTAAGAGGTTATTTATAAACACATATATAGTATATTGTATATTATATTTAAGTAAATAATCTTCCAGTTTCCATGCATATGTGTATGAATGTGTGTATATATACATATAAACTGTTTTCTGGTCCAGATAATGCTGCTATACCACTGATTCTTATAAAAGTTATGTAAAAATACTTTACTAGGACAACACTGTTTGTTCTGTGCTTAATTTTTTCTTCTAGATATTTTACATATAAATTTGATATTTCACAAGTTATTAAGAACTGCATATTTATTTCATTTTAGTAGACAACAATGCTTGGTTTTGTTTGATTTACTCCTATAAGTTAAAAAAAAAAAAATGGAGTATTTTGTGACATCTACATTGCAGTGCCCAGACTACAATGAGAAGAAGAGAGAGAGAGAAAAAAAAAAAGTAGCAATTAACTTTGTTTGATATTTTGCTGTTAGAACATAAAATACTGATGGCTCAATTAAAAATATGAGTTCAAATGAAAAGTACTTGCTCACTGAAAATTTATATATGATTCATAAAAAAGACAGTTTTTTAACAGCCTCTTTCAATGGGATGTTGTAGAAAGAGGATACTAGACTGGGAAACTGGAAACTCGGGCCTCTGCCAGCTCTCCCAGTAACTATCTGTGCCATGGTGGCAATCACTACACCTCTGGAGGCCTGAGTGTTCTCATTTGGAATATGACAAAATAAAACTGCACAATCTCTAATGTCACTGCTAGATGAAAGCCAAATATTATGTGCTTATTTGGAAAAGAGGCTAAGATTTCAAGTTATCTTCACACTGTTGTACAAACCACTAAAATTGAAGCTCCAAATATAATAATTTTATACAGTAGTAAGGTGAAACATGAAGACTGCTTTATGATTGTTGTTCTAGAAATATGTGAAAATCATAGCCAGGTAAATGTAGAGAGTATGGCAGATAATGGGAAACATGAAATCACTGAACTGCAATATCTGGAGTATCTTTTCTAATTCTTTATTTTCCACTAAATGATATTATTCCCTTCTTGTCAATACTCTCATTCAAAACCAGCAAATGGCTTTCCACTCCTCTAAATCTAGGTATGTTTTTCCATACACTTTGATAATTTGTTGCATAGCAAGGGCAGGGATACAGTGTTCTTAATTTTGCAATGAAGTAAAGTACTATTTGGACTTCAGGTCTCTGATAGATGTGCTCCATTATAGGTGTCATTTACAATATGTTCCTCTATGGCTCTGCTAACCCTTTTCTCATATAGAGTAAGACAGTCTTTTTATTTTTATGAATTAGAAAACAACAATTCTTCTAGTGAAGGTGTGTGAGCCCTGAAAGTGAGCACTTTATCAATCTAAATTAGACCCTAAGCATTTTGTTCAGTGAAGCATAGACTACAGTTCATTGGTTCAGTAACATTAAATAATTATCATGTTAGAATAATAGCACTTCCTGAACTTCTTAAACTCATTGGTCAGTCCATGAATCAATTCATATTGTTCTTTAGAGAAGTGGGGCAAAAATTAATGTTTATATGGATGCATTAGCAGAATATATTTTTACTACCTTAAGTTTGAATAAGCTGAAAATATTCTCAAAGAATATTCTAGAATTTAGTATTTTTGTGTTGGCTGGCTAGGGGAAATATAGCTTATAAAGATTATAAGTTTATAGCTTATTAAAAAAAAAACTTGGTTTCTAAAGCACTGTAAGTTACTTGAGTAAAATATATATCTGCCTGAATTTTTCATACTTATATTTTTAGTCTGGCCTCAGGTTTGGATTCTACTTATACATGTTACATGCTTTTAAATATTATATATTTTTTTGAAGGAAAGTTTTGGGGAAAATGAAGAAGAGCGGTAGATGAGAATGAACAAAAGAATCAAAAAGGCTTCTTCTTTGGCCAGTAAATATTCAAAAGAACTGGAGAACGGGTCAGAAATTTATGCCATGCTGATAGAATTATATCCTAAAAGCATTTTTTTTCTCCAAAATGAAATATCTCTTTCTTCATGTTCCATCTATCTGGATAGTGGATCTATAATGAGCTGAAGAAGGGATTTTGATCTTTCCTAAGAGTGTTTTGTCAATGATCAGAAAGAACTAGTTCAATTTCTTTCCAAGTTGAGCCAGAATGTCAAAAATCAAGAAAGGTGAAGTTTTTCAGCAAAGGGGTAGTAAATTCACTAAACCTTTACAAGCCGGTACAGTATTGTATTTTATTTTTTGGTATATGTGTAAAATGTATTGATAAAAGGATCTGTGCACCTCTGACAGTATTGGAGGCAAGTGGAAATATCATGGTGAGAGAATGAAGTTGAGGTTAGCAGGATCATTCCTAACCAAAGCATTTATGAAACATAAAACAAGTTGGACCAGTTTTAAATCTGTGCAAGTAACGCACATATATTCATATGGAAAAAGAGAACTTTCATAGTGTTAACTGGACTTTTGTCTTCACTAAATCTCTTTCCAAATATTTTTGGGTTTGATATTTTGCCTTTGTTAAATTTTTCTTTAATTTATTTAAATCTATATTTAAGTGATATATGTGGAAAGTATGTGTACACTGTCTTTGTCTCATATGAATATGTGTTTATCTAAGGAAAATTAATGGAATACCTAAGTTCTTAAATTTAAACCATGAATGAAGACATAGATTTTCTTTCAGAAACAAAAGACATTTGTATAGTTTTAATTCAGTTTCCTATCTTTCGGTACTGGTGACTAAGTTGATACTTAGCAATTAAGTATAGCCCCAGGTATATTTACCTACATTCCCACCACCCACCGCCAACCCCCGCCCCCACCCCGCTCCCTTTGGTATCCAGTGAATTGGCATTTGTTGTTGTTTAGTCACTAAGCCATAGCTGACTCTTCTGTGACTCCATGGAATGTAGCCCACCAGATTCCTCTGTCCTTGGGATTTTCCAGGCAAGAATACTGGAATGGGTTGCTAGTTCCTTCTCTAGGATATCTTCCCAACTGAGGGATTGAACCATGTCTCCTGCATAGGTGGATTCTCTATCACTGAGCCACCAGGGTAGCATTTTTTTTTGTTTTGTTTTTTTCGGTCGTACTGTCCAGTCTGCAGATCTTAGTTCTCCAACCAGGGATCAAACCCACGTTCCTTTCATTGGAAGCATGAAGTCTTAACCTCTGGACCACCAGGGAAGGGACCACTGGCATATCCAGTAATTTAAGAGAGGAGGATACTTAGGCAGACCTTAAAATACAAGGTGCTATTGAATGCAACAAGTATCTAACTGCATTCCACTTCTATCTTGTCTAGTGTGTTGCATACATGCTTAGTCTATCAATCATGTCCAACTCGTTGTGACCCCATGGACTATAGCCCACAAGGCTCTTCAGTCCTTGGGATTTTCCAGGCAAGAATACTGGAGTGTGTTTCCAGTTCCTTCTCAAGGGTATCTTCCTGATGCAGGGATTGAACACACATCTCTTGCATCTCCTGGTATTGCAGGTGGATTCTTTACTGTTGAGTCATTGGGAAAGTCATCTTGGTCTAGTCTAGAGTCCAGATTTTCATTTTTCTCTTACTTTTTATGAGTTTAGTCTTTATTATTTAGCAGTTGAGGTCTCCTTTTGATCTGTTTTCATTCCCAGTTTTATTCACTCTTCATCCTAAATTTTCATCTTTGTTTTTGTTTCCATCTGAACATGTGCTCTTTTCATTGGATGAGTCCCTCATAAATATATTTATTAGGCAATGCTATGACAAATAGACTCCAGGTTGTAGGTTGATTTAAACACATATTTAAGGTACTTTTTTTCTTGTTCACTTATTGATCTAAGCTGAATGTTCCTGATCTGAGGTGTGGTCCTTCTCAAAAAGGTTGAGAGAAACAGAAGAAACTGGCTACCAAGGGCATTGTCATCTTCTAAAAAAGAAAGAAAGAAAGAAACCTCTAGATTATCATTCTAGTCAGCTGGAAAGAGAAAGGGGAGAAGGGGAGGAGAACACAGAAGAATGCTGTAAAACAACTTTTTAGTGTATCAAGCCTACAAAATAATCCCATTGGTCACAATCCTTTGCTATTTACCCATTTGAAAGGGAATGTGAAGTCGCTCAGTCATGTCCAACTCTTTGCAACCCCATGGACTATAGCCTACCAGAATCCTCGGTCCATGGGATTTTCCAGGCAAGAATACTGGAGTGGGTTGCCATTTCCTTCTCCAGGGGATCTTCCCGACCCAGGGATCGAACCCAGGTCTCCCACATTGTAGGCAGACGCTCTACCATCTGAGCCACCAGGGAAGTCATTTGGTCATATTTAATTGAAAACTAGGATGGGCAATGCAGTCTTCTGTAAGAACAGGAAGGGAGAAGGAACATTAATTTCTCTGCACAAGAAATGACACTAAGTGCTGCTTTTAGTTCCTTAAACCTGAAAAAAAAAACAAAACACCTATATCCCAAATCTATATTTTCAAATGAGAAAAATGATCACTAAAGTCTTTTGTTTCTGTATACAACATAGCAATATATTTTTTAACTTTAAAGGTTAAATATGCTTATGTGTTAATTACTTCAGTTCAGTCACTCAGTCAAGTCTGACTCTTTGCGACCCCATGAACCACAGCACATCAGGCCTCCCTGTCCATCACCAACTCCCGGAATCTACCCAAACCCATATCCATCGAGTCAGTGATGCCATCCAACCATCTCAGCCTCTGCCATCCCCTTCTCCTTCTGTCCTCAATCTTTCTCAGCATCAGGCTCTTTTCAAATGAATCAGCTCTTCGCATCAGGTGGCCAAAGTATTGGAGTTTCAGCTTCAACATCAATCCTTCCAATGAACACCCAGGACTGATCTCCTTTAGGATGGACAAGTTGGATCTCCTTGCAGTCCAAGGGACTCTCAAGAGTCTTCTCCAACAGTACAGTTCAAAAACATCAATTTTTTAGTGCTCAGCTTTCTTTATAGTCCACTTTCACATCCATATGTGACCACTGGAAAAACCATAGCCTTGACTAGACAGATCTTTGTTGGCAAAGTAATGTCTCTGCTTTTTAATATGCTATCTGGGTTGGTCATAACTTTCCTTCCAAGGAGTAAGTGTCCTTTAATTTCATGGCTGTAGTCACCACCTGCAGCGATTTTGGAGCCCCCCAAAAATAAAGTCTGACAATGTTTCGACTGTTTCCCCATCTACTTCCCATGAAGTGATGGGACCAGATGCCATGATCTTAGTTTTCTGAATGTGGAGCTTTAAACCAATGTTTTCACCCCGCTCTTTCACTTTCATCAAGAGGCTCTTTTGTTCTTCTTTACTTTCTGCCATAAGGGTGATGTCATCTGCATATCTGAGGCTATTGATATTTCTCCCAGCAATCTTGATTCCAGCTTGTGCTTCCTCCAGCCCAGCGTTTCTCATGATGTCCTCTGCATATAAATTAAATAAGCAGGGTGACTATATACAGCCTTGAGGTACTCCTTTTCCTATTTGGAACCAGTCTGTTGTTCCATGCCCAGTTGTAGCTGTTGCTTCCTGACCTGCACACAGATTTCTCAAGAGGCAGGTCACGTGGTCTGGTATTCCCATCTCCTTCAGAATTTTCCACAGTTTATTGTGATCCACACATCAAAGGCTTTGGTGTAGTCAATAAAGCAGAAATAGATTTTTTTTTTTTTCCTGAAACTCTCTTGCTTTGGGGATTTAATTAGCAATTCACTTTTTGTATCCAACTGTATTGTTTTCAAGTATGTTTATGTGTGAGATTTGTCCAGTCGTATAGAATATCTTTCAGAAAAAGACTGGAGACTGCTGTGTATGGGTTTAATGTCCTTGATTTTCTCATACTTTAAGTTAGATGAATGCTAGGATCCATTTCAATCTTGATCATTCTTAATACCTAACATTAAGAAAGATGCATTGTTCATGGTAACCAATAAAATGATACGTATGAATATGTATCAAATGAACAAAATACTAAAAGTTGATAAAATGCAATTTAAGTAATAACTATATTATTAACATCAATAAACTGAATATTTCCCTTTTAAAGGGATGACATTATACCTAGCCAAAGAAAGCATAGCATTAGTTTCTGAGGTGATACTTCTTGTTTTGAAAGTTACCTTGTATTTGTGGAACCTATCTTTGATTATTCTTGGTATGTAGTTTTTGTAGTCTCATTACATTCTTTGTCTGTGTTTATCAGCCTTATATCACTATTTTTCTTACATCTTTTTACTTTCTCCAAAAAAAAAAAAAAGAAAGAAAGAAAGAAAGAAATCTTATGTCTGTATTTGAAAATATACCAGAGAATCTATTAATAAGAACAAACTTTATAGGCATTGCCTATCAACAAGCAAATGTATAGTCTCCTAGTTTATTTTTATTTTTTTTAGTCTCCTAGTTTAGATGGACAAAAGAAAACATTATTAAGTTGATTTTATATGCATATGGATGTTTTAAATTTAATGTAAGTAGCCTGAAGACATTTTATACAGAGTAATTCATGGTGAAATTTCTTGTCATAAGAAAGAAGAAATTAATAACAGAAAAGCAACTATTGTCACTAGTTTAAAGAAGATTTTATAAAACATTTATATATGTTCATATGGATACCACATGAAAAACAGCATACAGGAAGATTTGTTTTGATATAAAGATACTGAGGAAGTGATTTTCACTTTTAAAAACAGCTCTGATGTATATTTTATTTAATGCCCACTCTTTGTTACCTTCAGTTGCAAAAATAACACCTTTATGAAGCATTTGTACCAATCTTTTGAAACCAGACAGGTTACTTCTTTTTTCATACTATGAAAAGTTAAAGTTTTCTGTAAAACTTCATTTTTAATCTTAATTTTCCTGAAAGACAATGAAGACTGACACTCTAATAGATCATCTTATTAAAGTCAGACATAGAATCATGTGGTACAGTAACTTTGGATTACATTAGAAACTAGTGTCACAACTAAGAAGACTATGAAAAACCTTGGAAAGTAGCTGGGTTGTATAGTTTAATTTTGATAGTCAATAGGGCTTTCCTGGTGGCTTAGATGTAAACAGTCTGACTGCAACGAGGAAACCCTGGTTCTATCCCTGGGTCAGGACGGTCCTCTGGAGAAGGGAGTGGCAACCTACTCCAATATTCTTGCTTAGAGAATGCCATGGACAGAGGAGCCTGGCAGGCTACACAGTCCATGGGGTCACAAAGAGTTGGACATGATTCAGAGACTAACACCCAAGAGGCCTACCAGCCTCAGTATTATAAATCTTCATGGTATTTGAAAATGATTTAAGAAGCTTCTATTCAATATATCTGCATGTTTTGCTAAATTATTGTCACTTAATTGAATTTAGAAAATATACTATGTACACACATACAATTTTATATATGCACCTAAGCACAAACACTCACCCCCATAATGATGAAGATAAATCCTTCACTATAGAAATTCTATCATGTGATTCTAATAAACCTACATCAAAACTAAGTATAAACAAATTCAAATTTAGAAATAAACAGCATGTTTAACAGTCATGTACTTAAGGAGGCATCTATATACGGCCCTAGTGGCTCAGATGGTAAAGAATATGCCTGCAAAGTAAGAGACCCAAGTTCAATCCCTGGGTAGGGAAGATCATCTGGAGAAGGGAATGGCAACCCACTCGAGTATTCTTGCCTGAAGAAGCCCGTGGACAGAGAAGCCTGGCAGGCTACAGTCCATGGGGTGGCAAAGAGTTGGACACGACTGAGTGACTAACACTTTCACTTTTACACTATGTAGAGCACTAAAGAACTTTAGTGCCAAATATTGTTGAGACCCAAAACTTTAAATGCTTATTCACCAAAATTGCTGTGTAAACTTTATAATTATTTCAAATCGTAAAGAGGAGTACCTTTACATTTTTGCAAAACAATTAAAATCATCCTATATAAAAGGTTTTTCACAATATAATAGTATAATGGCATTATTACAGTTGCTATTGGTTCTATTAATTCAAGGACTAATAGTATATTAGTACCTTGCTCAGGTCTTGAATACGTAGTTTAAAAAATTTGCATAGCATTCAATAGAACTGTGATGATTATATTGTAGCTTTATAAACCTGAAAAGTAAACCCATTCAGAATGCCTTATTAAGATAATCATTTTCATTCAGAATTTTATAAACTGTTTTTTCTGTTTATCTATGCTGACTTCTGTTCTTTAATGCCTAGACATTATCGCTTCTTCCAAATTCATCTCTGTAATATAGATTCAGTGATACACTAGGTGAATTTGTCTATTACATGATTACTAGAAGTTGATCTTCCATTATTTCAGTTATATGCAGTCTGATACAATAAACTTACTCACTGACAGGCAAAACGAATTATGCTCTCATTTATGAGAAAACCATGCTCCAACACACAGTTACTATTCAGATAAATCCATTCATGTCTACATGTTATTAGGTACTAAATTACCTTTAAAATAATTCAGTAATTTAAAAAGTAGAAGATTTTTATTAAAGGATTTTTAAAGCAAAAGAAGAAATGTAATTTTAGTACAGGCAACCATTTCTAACATGAATTCACTGATCTAGAAAATTACTTTAATGCACATATCAATATACGAGCCAGTTGCTTATATTTCAGTAATTTTTAAAAAATCTATGAACTCTTTTTGGGCATGTAATGAAAATATATGAGAGCTTTTCATAGTAAAATAGTAATTATGCATTCATTATTTTATCTCAATAAAATAAAAATACAAGCTTATAATTAATTAAAAATTAGTAAATATTTTTAAATAGCAAAAGAATCACTTTAGGTTTACTGTAATCTTCCTATAGTAAAAAAAATTAAATATGTTGATAGAAAAATACATCTTCCACTCTTTTATGATAAAAAGACTTGGTAGCCACTTAAGACTTAAAAATAGGGACATTGCAAACTTTAGAACATGGGAGAGAAAGAAAGTCATGGGACAAATGAGAACAAATGCTCTTTTATTAAATATCTCTACTTCAACAGTCTGAAATTCATGTACAATATCAAACTCAAATAATCACTTTTATTTTTAATATCTTATAACTTCATGCCCATCATAATATTTGCCATACAGTGGACACTGAATAAATTGGTTTTGAATGGAGAGTTAAATAGAAAATTATTTCATAAAAGACCTAGTTTGAAATTTGTATCATGTCATTCCCTAGCTGTTTACTTGCAGCTATTGACATATTATTTATCTTAGTTTATATTAGTGATGACAATAATATACACCTTTATATTAATTGTACTCTTTAATTATAAAGAATACTGTTTCAACAAAAATGGTAAATTATTTTTAACAAAATATTTGTTATAAAACAATTACCAACACTCATTGGTAATTGTTTTAACTTTCTGATCATAGTGATTTTATCTATTTAACTGAAGATTTCCACATTGAAATGTAAATATGAATCACAAATAACTATAGTTGTATAGTAAGTCTTTGGAATCCAGGCTATATCTCTGATATGCCTAAAAGTTCTGCTAAATAATATGATTTGATTTGATATGCTCTTTGAATCACAATTTAATCCATTCCTGTTTATTTGTTTTTCTGGTATACATCAAGTTATACATTATTTATTCATGTTTCCTTTTAAACCATCTCAAATTTATTGCTTTTTATATTTCCAAAATGTACATAAATATGCATATATTTCTTTCTCTTTCATCTAGTTATGCAAATTTTTCATTTTATATTTAATCATTATTTTCATAAGCAAATTTTTATGACATTCTTCTTATGACATTCCAATGTATTCATTGGATAAATTGTGTATCTAAACACATCCGAAAAAATAAATAAAAATTTAAAAAAAAATAAATAAACACATCCAAATGTATGCAGTTGTGCAGAACATATTTGCTGTATTTTAAGCTCCTATTTTCATGGTTGGCTCTTCTCTCATCTTTGCCCATATTCCTCTGCTTTCCTTCTACCTTCTAACTCTATCTCATTTCAATATGACTAATTTAAGATGAAATTTAATTCATGAAATGTCATTCTACAATTTATGCTATTTAGTGTAAGTGTCTAAACTCAGTGTTCAGTAAGAATTTTACCTCAAAGTATCTAACTTATAGGCAAACCAATTTATAGAATGGTTTTATAAATGTCCCAGTCTGGGTAGAAGCCAGTCTGGGTCATGCAGAAATGATGAAAAATCTTTGTGAAGCAAACTTTGAAATCAAAGTGGATGAACTCACCAATGTTGTATCCTATCTCATTTTAATATGCATAACCTGTAGTTGCATACACAGGATTGTGTGTTTCTATCAAATGTGTAAAGAAAATCAGATAGAAGTTGCACATATGTTAGAATTATCAGTCAGTGAGAAACTGCATTTCCTTATGTTTTCTGTTAGATTTCTGTTTTGTTTTGTTTTTTTTTAAGATTTATTTATTTATTTTTGGCTGTGTTGGGCTCTGCTGCTGTGTGTAGGCTTTCTCTAGTTGTAGCAAGCGGGGGGCTTCTCTTCACTGCGAGGCATGGGCTGCTCATTGTGGTGGCCTCTCTTGTTGAAGAGAAGGGGGTCTAGGCCTGTGAGCTCAGTAGTTGTGGCACTCAGGCCTAGTTGCTTCACGGCATGTGGAATCTTCCTAGATCAGGGATTGAACCTATGTCCACTGCATTGGCAAGTGAACTCTCAACCACTGCACCACTAGGGAAATCCAGATTTCTTTAACTACTCATTTCTTAAGAATGAAAGCAATTAGTATAATATCTGGTTAATAATGGTTAGACTGGTAAAGATGTAAATAACAAAGTAACATCTAATGGACTGATAGCATTTGACTCCCACAAGAGATTGAGCCAGCCCTGCCTGCCTGTGAATGTTTGAGAGTTTCCTGTGGAGGCATGGATCAGCAGTGGCCTACTGTGGGGCCAGGAACACTGGAAGCAGCCATCTTGGGAGGCACAGTGTGTTGGCATAAGTCCTCTTGGAGAAGGTTACCATTAGCCCTGTCATAGAGACTGCAGAATCCAGGACTGGGCTGCCTCACACCGAACTACAAAGAGGGAGCATAGTCCCATCAATCAGCAGAAACATGGATTGAAGATTTACTGAGCATGGTCTCACCCACCAGAGCAAGACCCAGTTAGCCCCACAGTCAGTCCCTCCCATCGGGAAGCTTGCACAAGCCTCTTATCCTTATTCATCAGAAGAGAGACAGAAGAAGCAAGCATTATAGTCCTATGACCTCCAGAATGAAAACCATAATCACAGAAAACAGGGAAAATAATCACATGGATCACAGCCTTGTATAACTCAGTGAAGCCCTGAGCCATGCCATGCAGGGCCACCAAGACAGACAGGTCATGGTGGAGAGTTCTGAAATAACATGGTCCCCTGGAGAAAGGAAAGGCAAACCACTTCAGTATTCTTGCCTTGAAGACCCCATGAATAATATGAAAAGGCAAAAAGATATGAAACTGGAAGATCAGCCTCCCAGGTCAGTTAATGTCCAATATGCTACTGGGAAAGAACAGAGAAATTGCTTCACAAAGAATGAAGACTCTGAACCAAAGCAGAAATGACACCTGTTGTGGAAGTATCTGGTGGTGAAAGTAATGTCTGATGCTATAAAGAACAGTATTGCATAGGAACATAAAATATTTGGTCCATGAATCAAACAGGAAACAACAAGAATGAACACTGATATTTTAGGAATCAGTGAACTAAAATGGATGGGAATGGGCAGTTTAATTCAGATGACCATTATATCTACTACTGTGGGCAAAAATCCCTTAGAAGGAATGGTGTAGCCCAACCCTCACAGTCAACAAAAGAGTCTGAAATGCAGTACTTAGGTACAATCTCAAAAAATAGAATTATATTGGTTTCCAGGGCAAACCATTCAACATCACAGTCATCACAATAATCCAAGTCCATGCCCCAACCACTAATGCTGAAGAAGCTGAAGTTGAAGGCTTAAATAAAGACCTACAAGACTTTCTTTAACTAACACCATCTATAATGAAAAGGTGTCCTTTTCATTATAGGGGATTGGAATGCAAAAGTAGGAAGTCAAGAGATACCTGGAGTAACAAGCAAGTTTGGCCTTGGGGAACAAAATGAAGCAGGGCAAAGTCTAATAGAGTTCTGAAAAGAGGATGCACTGGCCATAGCAAATACCGTCTTCCAAAAACAGGAGATGAATCTAAACAAGGACATCACAAGATGGTCAATACTGAAATCAGATTGATTATATCCTTTGCAGCCAAAAAAGAAGAAACTCTATCAAAGTCAGCAAAAACAAGACCTGGAGCTGACTGTGGCTCAGATCATGAGCTCCTTATTGGAAAATTCAGACATAAATGGAAGAAAGTAAAGAAAACTACTAGATCATTAAAGTATGACCTAAATTGAATCCCTTATGATTATACAGTGGAAGTGACAAATCGATTCAAGGGATTAGATTTGATAGAATATGTGAAGAACTACGGACAGACTCATAGCATTGCCTGACAAGGGGTGACCATAATTATCCCCAAGAAAAATAAATGCAAGGAGGCAAAGTGCTTGTCTGAGGAGGCTTTACAAATAGCTGAGAAAAGAAGAGAAGTGAAAAGCAAAGGATAAAGGCAAAGATATACCCAGCTAAGTGCAGAAATACAAAAAAGAGCAAGACAAGATAAAAAAGCCTTCTCAGGTGAGCAATGCAAAGATACAGAGGAAAACAATAGGATAGGAAAGACTAGATATCTCTTCCAGAACATTGGAGATACCAAGGGAAATTTCATGCAAAGGTGGGTACAATAAAGGACAAAACCCGCAAGGATTTAACAGAAGCAGAAGATATTAAGAAGAGGTTGCAGGAATAAACAGAAAAACTACAAAAAAAGGCCTTAATGACCTGGATAACCATGATGGTATCATCATTCACCTAGAGCCAGACATTCTGGAGTGTGAAATCAAATGGGCTTTAGGAAGCCTTACCGAACAAAGCTAGTGGAGGTGATAGAATTCCAGCTGTGGCTATTTCAAATCCTAAAATATGATGCTGTTGAAGTGCTGCACTCTATATGCCAGCAAATTTGAAGCACTCAGCAGTGGCCACGGAACTGGAAAAAGTCAGTTTTTATTCCAATCCCAAAGAAGGGCAATGCCGAAGAATATTCAAACTACCACACAATTGCACTCATTTCCCATGGGAGCAAAGTAAATGATCAAAATCCTTCAAGCTAGGTTTCTACAATATGTGAACTAAGAACTTCTAGATGTAAAAGCTGGATTTAGAAAAGGCAGAGAAACCAGAGACCAAATTGCCAACATCTACTGCATCATAGAAAAAGCAAGAAAATTCCACACTGTGTGGATCACAACAAATTGTGGGAAGTTCTCAAAGAGATGGAAATAACAAACCACCTTACCTAATTCCTGAGGAACCTGTATGCAGGTCAATAAGCAACAATTAGAATTGGGCATGGAACAGACTGGTTCCAAATTAGGAAAGAAGTACGTCAAGGTTGTAAATTGTCTCCCTGCTCATTTAACTTATATGTAGAGTGCATTGTGTGAAATGCTGGGCTGGATGAATCACAAGCTAGAAAATATCAGTAAACTCAGATATGCATATGATACCACCCTAATGGCAAAAAGCAAAGAGGAACTAAAGAGCCTCTTGATGAAGGTGAAAGAGGAGAATGAAGTAGCTGGCTTAAATTTCAATATTTAAAAAACTAAGGTCATGGCATCTGGTCCCATCACTTCATGTCAAATAAATAAGGGGAATTGGAAACTATCAGACTTTATTTTCTTGACCTCCAAAATCACTGCATTTACTGCAGCCATAAAAATGAAAGACCACTGCTTTTTGGAAGAAAAGTTATGACCGACATAAACAGTGTATTAAAAGGCAGAGACATCACTTTGCTGACAAACATCCATATAATCAAAGTTATGTTTTTCCCAGTAGTCATGTACTGATGTGAAAGCTGGACAATAAAAAAAAAGGCTGAATGCCAAAGAATTGATGCTTTTACATCATTCTGCTGGAGAATACTCTTGAGAGTCCTTTGAACAGCAAGGAGATAAACCAGTCAATCCTAAAGGAAATCAACCCTGAATATTCATTGGAAGGACTGATCTAAAGCTGAAGATCCAAAACTTTGGCTACCTAATTGAAAGAGCTGAACCATTGGAAAAGACTCTGATGCTGGGAATGATTGAAGGCAGGAGGAGAAGGAGATGACAGAGGATGAGATAGTTGGATGGCATCACTGACTCAATGGACATGAGTTTGAGCAAACTCCAGGAGATGGGGAAGGACAAGGAAGCCTGGTGTGCTGCAATCCACAGGGTGGCAAAGAGTTGGACACGACTTAGCAACTGAAAAACAATATACAATAAAGAAGAAAGGAAATATTTCATGGCCTTTCACAGCACTTGAGAATGAATGTGATATATGCTTAGTCACTCAGTCATGTCTGACTCTTTGCCACCCCCATGGACTGCAGCCCACCAGGCTCTTCTGTCCATGGGGATTCTCCAAGCAAGAATACTGGAGTGGGTTGCCATGACCTCCTCCAGAGTATCTTCCCAACCCAGGGATCAAATCTAGATCTTCTGCATTGCAGGCAGATTCTTTACCAACTGAGTCACCAAATAATTTCAAATAAAGACATTATTTAAGAGAGGTTTGAAATTTTAGGTCATGTGCAAATGTTCTAATTAATATTTACTTTCCTGATACTTTATATTTTTAAGTTCCATTAATGTTCTCATGCAAAAAATAACAGTGTCACCGTCAATCTAGTGCTTTTGTTGGAAGAGGACTATGCTGTCTAGACTTATGACAATAATTTGCTAGTGGTGTAAATAGATGGCACCTATTTTGTAGTGCTTGTCTTGAAGTGGTAGAACAATGGTCCTAATTCCTCTCACTCTTGACAGTCAGTCTGATGTGTCCAAGTGAACACATGTGAAATAATTATTCTACAGAACAGACAGAAGTCAACCGAGTCTCACTGATGCTATGTAAAATCAGTGCTACCAAGTCATATGAGAAAGTAAACAACAAAAGAACAAAAATCTCTCTCCAAGCTCTATACTCTTTTGTATTTGTGCTATGCTTAGTTGCTTAGTGGTGTCCAACTCTTTGCAACAAACTGACTGTGGTCCACCAGGCTCCTCTGTCCTTGCAGATTCTCCAGGCAAGAGTACTGGAGTGGGTTGCCATGCCCTCCTCCAGGGGATCGTCCCAACCCAGGGATCGAACCCAGATCTCTTGCATTGCAGGTGGATTCTTTACCATTTGACTTTTGTGAAATCTACTGTCAAGGTCCTTGAAAAGATTTGGTTACATTTAATATCTTCATTGAACACCTCTCATTCACTTCCTAAAACACTTTGTCCTGCTTCCTGTTTGTATTTTTTAAGTTAATCTCTTCATAGCAAAGCCTGTAAGACAACATGTATATGTTGTTGTCAGTCCCCCTGGACAAGTGTCTCATTTTTTGTAAGCTTGATTTTCCTGTGACATATGATATATACAAATCTCTTTAATTCTTTTTATTTATTTATTTATTTTTTACTTTGGGATATATCACTCTCTTTTCGATAATCAACTACTTTTGTCTCCTTATCCAAGAGCTGCTGTCTTGTTCATGTCACCCTGTATGCCTTTCCTTGGGTAGTCTCTTTCCTCACTGACCCTGGGTTTGACACTGTGATTTGTTTGGGCCAATGGGATGGTAGCAAATTTAAAGCATGAAGAGACTGGGAAAAATGTTTGCTGTATTCAATAAAGCAAGAGCTATGAAATCAAGCCCAGTCATCATCGGTCACCACTGCTGACAGTCAGCCTTCCCTCAGAATTAGAGTCCCCCAAGACAGATAATTGGCAACTATAGATATGCTATGGAGCACAGCTTAAATCAAAAGTACCCAGTGGAGCACTATACAGATTGCCACTTCATAAAACTGTGAATTAACCTCAAAAGTGGTTATTGATATAAAGCCATTATGTTTTGGATTGATTTGCTGAAGAGAAAAATTTAACAGATATACTAAGTTCCTTTTGGTAACTAAATCTTAAGTAGAGGTATTGCTATCTATCCTGTAATCTATCTGGACATCAGGGTCTTTCTCAAATTTTTTTCCCCATTTTTCTCCTTCATCTAATAGGTTTTTAAGGTATGCTACTATGTAAACCTCAAATTATTTTAATACATATATGATTGAATATTTTATGAAGTTGCATATTTTGATATGCTAGAATTATTAAACCTCAATAATTAGAAGTAGAATGATTTGTTCATTTAAATATGGATTTAAATGTCTCTCTCCCTCTTTAGATAATATATTCCACTTTCTCATTCAGAACACACAGTATTTCTGACTGCCTTATATGATATAGGTATAAGCCTATTGTTAATTACTTTATTTTATTTGTTATCTAATTAATTCTGAGACTCTGAAAGTTTTTTGTAGTCTCCCTTCTAAAAGATAATATAGAGAATGAAAGAATAGGCTATTTTTTTTTTCATTATAAAAACCAGAAATTGTGTCATGGTTGTTTCACTCAGATGTAAAATCTCCATCATCTCGATTCCTTGTTTAACCAAAGACTGTTTGGACAGCTTGTAAAGAATTCTTCAGTAGGAAATTGATCGCTATAGTGTCTCTGTCTCATGGCTGTGTTTGCCAGCTTCCTTGCCCAGAATTATTACCATTCACAAAGCTAAGTAACACCCACAAAATCATTAAAGGAATTTAAAATTAAGTTTCTGACAATTAGAATAACAGAGGAAAAAACTGTTAAATATCTGGCATTTGAAACTTATGAGTAAATCTCTTTTCTAACCACACCTATCATAAATGCTACAGACAGGAAGCATTTAAAAGCACTGCCAAAATTTTTTTAGCTACTGACACTTTGCTGTTTTGCTCAAAACAACATACCCTTTCTAAAGTAATCATGGAAACAGATGAAAACAGGCCTTTTGTAGAGCAGCCTCTCAATATGGCTTTTGGAGTTGATTGAATTATTATAGGACATTGTTAATGCTGACCTTATTGAAGCAGCTCCCATCAATTACTACACTAAGTTGTATAAAAGAAAAAAAAATAATAAAAACAATTACTACACTAAGTTGTGTGCTTAAACATTTATTTCTTTCTTTTTACTTGCTCTTAATGTGCCTTACTCATAGTAATATTCAATCAACAAGGTTAGAAAAAATGAAAAATGATTCAACATTGTTATTTTTCTACTCAAATTTCTTCCATAACATTTTATCCGTTAATCAGCAGGAAGTATATCCTGATGTGTTAAAATAAATTGAGGTAATATATAGTTTTAGAGTCTAAGATATACCTCCACCTCTTTTAAAAAATGTTCTCTCTCTTTATATTAGTGTATTAGTTAGAGAAAACTTGTGTAGAGGCAAAGTAGAATTCTGAATTACAGAATTTGAATATGTGCAATAAAAATCTAAATCATACAAAATTGATGGGCACTCCACTGGGTCAATGTAATTGAGTGTGAGGAGGTGGAGGGAGAGATGAGGAACAACTACATGAATTTAATCAAACTGTGTTCTTCAGAAAGTACATTTAAAATTCACTGAATAAGAATTATCCTTAATAAAGAGTCCTAAGCTTAACACTTTAATTAGGTTTTCTTGGAAATTTGTATGGAAACTGGGCCTATTATTGCTATTTTTAATATGACATCAAAAATGTAAATTAAGTTTAGTAAATTACAAGTTACAATTAGGTTGTTTTTTCTATTTAGATAAGAAAAATTATTAAAAATCAACAATTTTCCTACCTTATATATTCATATTCTTTTTGTTTTGGGGTTTTTTTTTTTTTTTTTTTTTATCTTGAAACAACTAGCATATTCAAGGATTAAATTTATAGGTTTAAGGTAAACGCTGTTAGGTAAGAACAGAAGGGACTGCAGAGATTTGGTTAAATGAAATAGCAAATGCATAGAAATAAGCCATTAAAATGGCTCAATCATCAATTCAAACCATGGATGACCGCTGTTTATGGATAAGAGTGTACCCTGCTTTCTCACCAACCCTTCTGCTTCCGATTTGGTATGCATCCAAATGTCTGCTGCGTTAACATTTGCTCCTGGGAGGAGATGAAGGAAAAAGGTCCATAAGGTTTCCATTGGCCCAGATAGTAGAAACATCTGCTGAATTCACTAGCAGCTTGCTGGTCCAAGTGAGGAGGGAGAGTTGATGCTTATCAACCCTGCCATATGAGTCGATATTTCCTGTGCCCTGGGGCTACACAAGCTTAATCAAGAAAGAATAAGGAAGTGCATCACATGTCAGAATTCCCTCATTAAACAAGCATGATATTTTTAAAAGTAACCATCATGACATTATAAATCACGTGTTTAGTAATAATGAAATTAAAAATCTAACAAATAGCTGCTTATTGGATCCCTTTATCATTAATTAGATCATTTTGAGTAATGATGGACTCCATGCTTCAAAACATTGCTTAGAAAGATTTGACCCTTAAACTGGAGGAGATGGTTATTGCTCTCAGTGAGAAAAAGTGTGTTGGAATGAACATGTATCACTTTTTTCTTTCTTAAGGCCATCTATATAGGTATCTTTAAGATTAGCTGGTCAAAGATCCCAACAGTGAGAGGGGATTAATGTCCCCAAAGTGAGTTTAATGAATTGTTTAGTTTAGTTCAGTTCAGCTCAGTCACTCAATCGTGTCAGACTCTTTGCAACCCCATGAGTCACAGTACACCAGGCCTCCTTGTCCATCACAAACTCCCAGAGTTTACTCAAACACATGTCCATCTCATTGGTGATGCCATCCAGCCATCTCATCCTCTGTCATTCCCTTCTCCTCCTGCCCCCAATCCCTCCCAGTATCAGGGTCTTTTCCAATGAGTCAACTCTTCCCATGAGGTGGCCAAAATACTGGAGTTCCAGCTTCAGCATCAGTCCTTCCAATGAACACCCAGGACTGATCTCCTTTAGGATGGACTGGTTGGATCTCCTTGCAGTCCAAGGGACTCTCAAGAGTCCTCTCCAACACCATAGTTCAAAAGCATCAATTCTTTGGTGCTCAGCTTTTTTCACAGTCAAACTCTCACATTCATACATGACCACTGGAAAAACCATAGCCTTGACTAGACAGACCTTTGTTGGCAAAGTAATGTCTCTGCTTTTTAATATGCTATCTAGGTTGTCATAACTTTCCTTCCAAGGAGTAAGTGTCTTTTAATTTCATGGCTGTAATCACCATCTGCAGTGTTATTAGAACCCAAGAAAATAAAGTCCAACACTGTTTCCACTGTTTCCCATCTATTCCCCATGATGTGATGGGACCAGATGCCATGATCTTAGTTTTCTGAATGTTAAGCTTTAAGCCAATTTTTTTCACTCTCCTCTTTCACTTTCATCAAGAGGCTTTTTAGTTCCTCGTCACTTTCTGCCATAAGGGTGGTGTCATCTGCATATCTGAGATTATTGATTTTTCTCCCAGCAATCTTGATTCCAGCTTGTGCTTCATCTAGCCCAGCGTTTCTCATGATGTAGCCCAGCGTTTCTAATGATGCATATAAGTTAAATAAGCAGGGTGACAGTATACAGCCTTGACGTACTCCTTTTCCTATTTGGAACCAGTCTGTTGTTCCATGTCCAGTTCTAACTGTTGCTTCCTGACCTGCATACAGGTTTCTCAAGAGGCAGGTCAGGTGGTCTGGTATTCCCATCTCTTTCAGAATTTTCCACAGTTTATTGTGACCCACACAGTCGAAGCCTTTGGCATTGTCATTAAACCAGAAATATACGTTTTTCTGGAACTCTCTTGCTTTTTTGATGATTCAGCAAATGTTGGCAATTTGATCTCTGGTTCCTCTGCCTTTTCTAAAACCAGCTTGAACATCTGGAAGTTCTCGGTTCATGTATTGCTGAAGTCTGGCTTGGAGAATTTTGAGCATTACTCTACTAGCGTGTGGGATGAGTGCAATTGTGCAGTAGTTTGAGCATTCTTTGGGATTGCCATTCTTTGGGACTGGAATGGAAACTGACCTTTTCCAGTCCTGTGGCCACTGCTGAGTTTGCCAAATTTGCTGGCATATTGGGTGCAGCACTTTCGCAGCATCATCCATTAGGATTTGAACTAGCTCAACTGGAATTCCATCACCTCCACTAGCTTTGTTCGTAGTGATGCTTTCTAAGGCCCACTTGACTGCACATTCCAGGATGTCTGGCTCTAGGTGAGTGCTCACATCATCGTGATTATCTGAGTCGTGAAGATCTTTTTTGTACAGTTCTTCTCTATATTTTTGCCACCTCTTCTTAATATCTTCTGCTCTGTTAGGTCCATACCATTTCCGTCCTTTGTTGAACCCATCTTTGCATGAAATGTTCTCTTGGTATCTCCAATTTTCTTGAAGAGATCTCTAGTCTTTCCCATTCTGTTGCTTTCCTCTGTTTCTTTTCATCGCTGAAGAAAGCTTTCTTATCTCTCCTGGCTATTCTTTGGAACTCTGCATTCAAATGGGAGTATCTTTCCTTTTCTCCTTTGCTTTTCACTTCTCTTCTTTTCACAGCTATTTGTAAGGTGTCCTCAGACAACCATTTTGCCTTTTTGCATTTCTTTTCCATGGGGATGGTCTTGATCCCTGTCTCCTGAACAATGTCACAAACCTCCATCCATAGTTCATCAGGCACTCTGTCTATCTGATCTAGTCCCTTAAATCTATTTCTCACTTCCACTGTATAGTCATAAGGGATTTGATTTACATAATACCTGAATGGTCTAGTGGTTTTCCCTACTTTCTTCAGTTTAAGTCTGAATTGTTACTAAATGTAATTATTAATTTTAACACACATACATATATACTTGCCATTCTGAAAGAATTTTCATTTAAAACTGTATACTTACTCCCATGTTGCTGCCAATACTCTAGTCCCGTGGAAATTTTTACAATTGCTTGTTGAGTCTGTGGCTCAACCTATTGAATGACCTACATTTGAACATAGTCGATAAATCATTGCAATTTAAATGATTTATTTAAAATTTTGAAAGCATAGAACTTTATTTAATGTTGAGCTATCAGATGAATCACTTATTAATACTAATGTATACCAGTGTCATATATATGTCAGTGTGTGTGTGTGTGTATATATATATATATGTATAATTTATAAATATATGATAGCTCATGGTGAATAATATCAGATTTGTGACCTATGAAGAAAGAGATTTAGCTTCAGGACCAGGGACCAGGCTTCATACACTCAGAACTTTGTGTGGCAGAAGTTTTATTACACTGAAAAATGACAGAAAGCTTCTGACATAGACATCATGAGGGAGACAGAGAGTACCCCACTCTCTGTCTTCACAGGACAGTAGTCTTATCAAGCCTTATACACTCCACCAGACCCACTCCCACAACATACTGTCTTAAATTAACAAGATTAGGACTAACAATAGGTCTTACCAGACCCACTCCCACAACATATATCTTAAGATAACAAGATTAGTCAGAAGGTTCTTGTTAAGGAGGAGAAACATGCCCTTGAACAATTACATTGTTTTTATATAATCTTTAGTACAGAGCTAAGGAAAAACATATCTTTGAGCAAGATGAATTGTTTTGCTGTATAATCATTAGCTCTGGGCTTAAAGAAAGTTAGTCTTAAAAGACTGCTCGGGCCTGGTGCACTGGGAAGACCCAGAGGGATCGGGTAGAGAGGGAGGTGGGAGGGGGGGATCAGGAAGGGGAATACATGTAAATTCATGGCTGATTCATGTCAATGTATGACAAAAACCACTACAATATTGTAAAGTAATTAGCCTCCAACTAATAAAAATAAATGGAAAAAAAAAAAAAGACTGCTGTCATAACAACTCAGAGTTTAAGGAAAAAAAGAAAAAACTCTGCCTTATGTGATTAAGACAAAGCAATGTAGAAAAAAACATTTGTCCTTTTCTCCTCCTTGAGGGCCCCAGACCCTTTTCTCCTCCTCAAGAGCCCCGACTCCTTATCAACCTACCTAACAGTTAAGTCCTTCATATAGCATATTATATACATAAAGAGAAAGATAGCTACATCTCGAAATCTATCCATTATAACACATATTTTCATTTCATATCTATCAAACATATGACTAGGATTTTGAAATGGAAATCTGTTGTTGCACAAATTGTATATAGAATTCATGAAGTATGTCATAGTCTATTTAGCTCCAATCAGACATAGAAAGGAAACAAAGAGGAACAGTCTTGAGCATGAATAATATGAGTTCTCCTATTGAAGAGCCTTTATTTCTGCAGACAGGCATACATACATTTTGACCTTTGTTAACTTGATGTTTCAGTCACAATGCCCACTTTCCTAGGACAACTACATAATTCTTGGTTTCATATATATATGTTAATGCTCATGAGACTCAAGAAGCTATATCTAACATCAGGTTTACCCAAAGGTCACAAGACAGATGACACAAGGATGCCAAGAACCTGCAGAGACTTTATGCCCCATTGAAATGCTTCTGCATAGGCAGTCACTCCTTACTAGACTGAATTTGTGTGGGCTTCATCATTTCAAGAAACCTCCAGCTCTGGAATCCCTTCAGTTTTTATGCCTTCTCAGGATTATGCCATCAGTTCCCATTATCTGATACAAGTTCATCTGATCAATATTAATAATTAATTATTGAATAAATAATCTTGAGAATGTAATGTGGATGCTTAGTCCAGTACGTAGCAACTCATTTATTTTAGGCCCAGAATGTACTATATTCTTTGAATAGCAAAGACAATTCAATGAGAGTCAACATTTTAGGATTTCCTAAGACTAGAGAAAAGACCAAGAAACATCTCTTCTTTTCAGCATTATAGTGAAGAGGCTGTCATTTTTGTTATGGATATATTTCCCATTCATCATTTTGCAACAATCTCTCCAGAACATTGTTCAGAATTAAGGAGTTAGATATTTTAAAATTCCACCTCAATTTATTTTATCAAAGTTTAGTTTTAATAGTTTCCACTGAACACTATTTAATTTACTATAATTTTCTAATTAACAGATTAAAAATGTAGTAACCCCCAGAAAGGGTTTAGAAGATAGTATTAATTTGTTATTTGCCTAATCAAATATATAATTCTTTGAGCTCAGTTATCTGTATAAATCTATACAAAGTATCAAGTTTCATTTAAAGTTTTCCCACAGCAGTTTTCACTTGCTATCATAGGGCAATGTTCCCCTAGATCTAATGTGGCAGTACAAAGGACTTGAACATCAAAGCATGTAAACATGGACAAGATGGGTGAAATCAACATTAATGAATCTTTGTGCATTCAGAAATGATCAAACAGTGAAAAACACACCCTATTAACCACTGTGTTATTACATTTTTTTCAAAAGGGAACTTGTTCCTTAGGGGATATTCCAAGTTGATTCATAAGTTACTGCATATTGATCAACACTTAAATAATTAAGGTGATATAATTTTGAACACAGTGTTCTTGTGTTCAAAACTATACACCCACAATGTCCCAGGCAATTTCTTATGCCCATTAGAGAAAGAAAAATGATATGCTTCTACCTCTGTTATGGAGTTTCAACATGTCTCAGGTTAAGTTGGGCATAAAATTTCAGTTATTGGAAAGGAAAACACTTATTTCTATGATATTAGTTAGAGCAATTATGCTGTAAAGTTTATAAAATACAGTCTTATACAAGAGAAAATCTCAAATATTTTGTTTCTTCACTTTTGTTGTCTTTTGGGAACTCATTATTTATTTGATAGCATAGCATTGCTATCCACTCAGGAAAATATATATTTGAAACAAAGAAAACTCTTTTAACCATAATATTTACATCTGTATATCCAAGATAACTATTGCAGCTTTAAAAACAAACAATGATATGAAAGTCCTTCATTATAGTAAGAGGAACTTCTCAAGGTAATGATATTTTAGGGTGAAAGTAAGAGATAAACTGTCCATCAAAGAGTAAGGGTTCTTTGAAAATATGGGCAACAATCTTGTTTTAGTATAAATTCAAGTCAATAAAATATGGATCTTCATTTGCTAAAAAGTTATTTACAGTGTTGAATGAAAAATACCAAGAAGTTGGTTTCTTTTACAATATATCCCCATGAATTCATGGATTCTTTGCTATTTTCTCAGTAAAATCCTTTATTGTCAATTCAACTCTTACAGTGATTCATCTCTGAGATTAAAAACCCTTGATTTAGGGATCATGATTAAGTAGCAGAAAAATCATATCTTCTGAGAGTATATATATTGAGCCATGACCCTTTCTGCAATGGCTTCCTTCAATGCAATTAAATGTAGAATATATATCGGCTTCTTTTCATGATATAAAATCCTCTGCATGATTTGTCTTAACCTTCTTTCTACCTCATCTTGGGTCATCTCATCTGTTTCTCCTCATGGTTTGTTTGTTTGTTTCCTGGCAACCAATTTGAAATTTTTGCAAACTGAAATTTCAAATTGTCCCTAGCAAACAATTTGAAATTATTGAAGGAATAACCAACCTTCTTCCTGCCTCTGGCTCAGGACCTTCATATCAGCTAATTTACTTTTTGAGATACTGGTTCCCTCTCAAGTATTCTTGTCCTCTAACACTTTTTAAATGATTTTTTTTCTTGCTATTTGGATTGCAACTGAAATATCAACACTATTTTCCATTTATATATTTGCATTTTCTTTTCTTCCAGCCTTTAAGCTGTAAGTTCTAAAGATAGAACTTAACATAATTTCTACCTCGTTCACAGTTTGTCCCCAACACCTACCATGCGAAGCATTTTCTAGGCACAAAACATGTCTTGGTTGAATAAACTAATGTCATGGAAGTATATTTCATAAGGCCAAATCCATTACAAATGGAAAGATAGGTTTCAGAAAGCTGTAATAACAATGTATGTGTTTATAGTGTAATAAGTAATGTTTAACCAAGTAAATTTGAAAATTTCACTGGCTTTATTAGGCAATTCATGAATGGGGCAGCATTCCACTAGAAACAAGCAGGACACTCTCAGGGAGTAGTACAAAACAGAAGGTTTTTATAAGAAGAAGTGGCACAAGGAAGTTGTTAGCAAAAGTAATTAAAGGATTATTCTTAGACTAGGCCATCTTCTTTTGGGTGCAAGGGGCCCTGAATGACTTTTATCTATAAATCATTTCTTATTCTGGGGACTGGCAGGATGGACAGGGCCCATGTGACAGATTACTTCATTGGTGCTGAGCAGAAAATTTCAAACTGGTTGATTAAGACTTTCTGAGGAAGGTCAAAACTGCAGTTAGGTTAGGTATTAAATTTGGGTTTAATATCCTGGGTTTTAGCATAGGTGATGACATTTTGGGCCTGTATTTTTTCTGTTGAACAGTAGATATATAGTTCATATGCCTAATATGAGCTGATTATACATGATTAAATAACAAATGTTTGATATCACATTTTTTCTCACCTGTATCTTGTATCAGTGTCATCTCAAAATTTCTTATCATATTCCATAATCCAAAGTTATAATCTAGATATCTATGTCACTCTTATATGAGTATCTCTGTTCAGTACACCAATGCAATTATTTAATACATGAAGAAATATTAAAGTATAGGTAACTTGAAATGGTCAATATTATGTTATGCTTTCAGAGTTTGCATAGATGTTATTCAATCTAAAAGAAAGATGTTGCCAAAATATATCTACTGAATCTAAGTCAAATCATTAATTAGCAACAAATGTTAACAATTAGAGTTGGTATAACTTTTTTCTTTTGTTTTAATTAGGGAAAACTATCATGAAAGCAAGAGAGAAGTCAATATTTTCTCAGTTTAGAACTTTTCTCACTATTTATACCTTATTTTGTTAGTTATATTATGTATATTTGAATCTATGTATATTTGAAATTAAGATTTGGTATACTGGCTTTATTTTTTACCTTTTAGTTTTCCATTTGACTTGTTCCTAGATTATAAAATATTTTAAAATGTACTACAATTAAGGTTTTTTTTCTCTTTTAAAATATATCAACCTTCTAAAACCTATTGAATAAAACAAAATATATACATTATTTCTCCCCTTTTTAGTATCAGATTGAAGATTTCCCCAGGGATTTCAATTTTAAACAGTTATGTCCCACCCAATCTACTTTTTTTTTTGTGTCCAGAAGATTGATTATTGTATGTTCAGCATTATATTACTCACCCTGTCTTCAGAAGAATCTTACCATCTGTGTGTTCCTTTCCAGAATATTTCCTCCAGGTTGACATCTCAATTTAGAATTTAGATATGTGATTGAGCTTCACTGTGAACCAGACTGTGATTGTGGTCATAAATTTCTTTTCTCTGGAAGGCTGCCTCTCAAATGTTCATCAGTTAGCAAGTAAAGCTAGTCAGTTCTAGGTCTTGCTCATTCACCCTGAAAACAGTATTCTAGAATGACAAAATGACTTTATGCACACATGATAATTACCATGAAAGCCTGTTTTGACATTATAGTAAAACCCTCTTATTCTTTTATATTGCTTTCCAAAATACAGTTTCCTTTTCATTGAAAAATTATTTCCTTTGCATTTTATTCTTCCACATCATAAACTTGAAGATCTATCTCTATAGGAAGAAATGAATATAAATGTCAACAACTCTAAACTTCACTTTTTTCCTTGAAAAATTGTATGTGTTCTTTCAAGAAATTATTGTTTGAATTTTGAGAAAAAAATAAAACATGTTAAGGAATGAATTTACTATGGCTAAATTAATGAAAACAAAATCAAAATCAATTTTTATTGTAAAGCCAGATATAGTTTTATTTAATCTAGTTTACGAGGTCCATGGTACGTAAACAATTTTTTGTTTATTATGCATTTTGGCAGGGTAATAAACAGAAAAATAAGCTAAGATATGAAGAATGGAATTTGTACAGATACACGTTAAAAAGGTGTTGGGAATATTTTTTTAAATTGGATAATGTTTTAAAGCATGATAAAGCAATATAACCACTAAGCAAGAATATAAAGCAGCAATTCAACATGTTTCCCAGAACTTTATAAATAGTCTCTGCAGTTCAGACTTTTTTTTTTAACTTAGAATTGTTTAATTTAGGGAAAACCTAAACTTTGTGATATGGTGTAGCAATATAAAACTAATGGAAGAAACTAGAGAAACTTACTTTATATAAAAAGATAACTATGCTGGAAATATGTATAATACAAAAGGCTGAGGTATATAATCACACAAAAACATTTTTAAAATGCATAGGAAGGCACATGAAATTTTATTTCACCTGTATCGTAAATTGCTCTAAAACTAGCTGTGGTCCTGATAATCAAGAATTAACTCTGAATTATAAATACTGTAATAGATGCAGCAGATGGTGACTAGTCTTGATATGTTATTAAGTGGATCACCTACTCACAGTCACAGGGTAGGTCAATTGGTAATCATCCTATGGCTAACCCGTAAGTTTTCTGGTCTGCTAAGAGTGTCCAGGAAAACCTATCATAGTCTGAAAAAGAGAAAGGTGAAATTTCTGCAGGAAAATTCTTTGGTCAGGAGCTAGCTGTAGGAGCCGCTGCAAATCTGAAAGAGCCTTTTGTCATGGATCAGAAGCCAGCAAAGGACTAGGGCCAACCTTCGGGTACACAAGAGTTTCTGCTCCACGAGTTGGGAACAGAATGGGTCTCTCACAATGGCCATAGTGAACACAGGATCTAGTCTACAGGATTGTATTTCTGAAGCTTCCAATTTGGCACTGTTACACTCTGATACTAGGATGAAAAAGCCCTTCCAACCTTTCCTGGCCTTTCAAGACCCACTGCCCGCCAGCTTTGGTTCTTCTCTGCATTGGTCTGGCAGTTGCAAAGGAGCACAGGTCTCCAAAGTACTTCCTGTCTCCATGGAAACTGGCAAGCAGCATCAGACCGGTGGCCTTGTTCCATAGCGGCTGGGCAGAGAGGTGGCGCAGAAGGCGGATACCAGGTGTTATTCCCTACAAGGCAAGCTGAAGCTGAGAGAATGAAGTAGAGTCAAGGAAAAATAAATTATATGCAGTAGCCACGGAAAAGAACATACTTAAAGCTTTTTTTAGACAAACCTAAAAGTTGGAGTGAAATGATGGAAGAAATGACTAGAGAATTCTAAGTATTTGAAAGAACAGAGCAGCATTCCCAAAGTGGAAACATTTTGTGCTTAGTTATCAGTCTTAATTTTTCCTCTAATTTCCCTTCTCACGTGATGGAGCATTCATCGGACTTCTCCTGGGAATTATAAGCCTACATTAACGACATTTGTGCTTTTCAGATCAATAGGCTTTAGTATGCAATATGTGTTTCAGTCCATACAACTACTGAGCTACAACTTTCATTTTAGAAGTTTATTTGTTTAGAATGCCTTCAGTAACTTAGTGGAAGTAATAGCATGCTGTGTGTGCATTTAGATATATTTTTAGACTCTAATTTAAGCAACAAGAATGATCTTGAACTTTCTAAAATGCAGGTTCTTTGTGTAAACACTCAGAACCAATTGATAGAACAAATGAGTGAGAGAAAGAAGCACAATGCTAAGAATAGTCGAGGGGAAGACCCTAAATAATAGTAGGCTATCTTTGTATTTCACTTAAAAATGAGTTACCTATTTCTGTCTTTTCTTATTGAGGTTGATATTTAAGAAATTTTAACCTATTTTGTATCTACTGGTCTATCTGGAGTTTGGGCTTTTATAACCAAAATAAGGGAACGTAACATGAGACCTGTATTCTACATTTAAAATAGAGCTCTTGAGAGAATACAAAAATATTTTTTTTCTTTTTTTTTTTTTTCATTTATTTTTATTAGTTGGAGGCTAATTACTTTACAATATTGTAGTGGTTTCTGTCATACACTGATATGAATCAGCCATGGATTTACATGTATTCCCCATCCTGATCCCCCCTCCCACCTCCCTCATACAAAAATATTTTAAAACAAAGCAAAGCATTATGTATGCCATTTGATACAGATGCCAATACCTTGTAGAATTAAGTAAATTTTTAAAAAGAGTTGACAGTTTTTGCTATATATAAATGTATTCCAAAAGGAAGAATCAAAATATGTAGCATTTTTTAGCTCATGACAGGTTTGCACTTTTTTATTGAAAAACTGGATCTTAAATGCTCTTCATATCTTGTTTTTGTTTCCATTCACCCTTTGAAATGTGATTCTTCTCTGGGAAAGTTTTGCTCATTTTCAGGAAGGAAAAATAATGAAGTACGCAGTTCCTGTTAAATAACCCACAAAATTTGATCATTTACCCTCAAAAATCATTGACTGTAACTCCCTCTCAGATGTGCAGAGCCTCAACCTCTGCCTGTCGGTCTAGATACATCTCAGGTGATTATTGCCCTTAGTAAGCAAGCACTCAGGCACAGTGTGCATTGATCCACGGTTGTGGTCCACATTTAATCTTTAGCACAAGAAAAGAGCTGGAGAAACCCACTGCTTCCACTCATCATCCATTCAAGAGATAGCAAGGCTTGAATAGTGCCATTTATGACAGCAGAGTCATGCTTTGGCATCAGTGTTCAAGCATGCATCTTCACCTGTCTGCTCTCTTTCAGCAGTACTGCTGGCTTCAAAGATCTCTCTTCACTGTTATGCTTATTGCTTCTTTATGCTCATGGCACATCACAGCCTGCCACCAAGGTTGAGGTGCCCATAATCTTAGAATTTGTCCCTTTGTGTTCTGTGTGACAGCGTGCTAGACTCTTGGTGGTCAGACAAGAAGGCATGCATGAAAGTAAAAGACAACTCTTCACTAACTGAGGTCAGCAGGAGTCAAGTTTCAGCACCCTTGATTTTGAACTTGGTAATTCCTAATCTAGACAAAGAAAAGTTTGAACAGATCTTTCCCTAAGTATATGACAGGTGGAAACATTGAAGGAATAATGGGAACTATTTAAAGACAGGGTCAGGAGAGCTATCTTTTCAAAATATTGACTAATCATTCTTCATTAAGGTGTCTTTCACAGAAATAAATTAGAAAATTATTTACATATCATTACTGAAAGCATCCTAAATGGTTTTCAACCACTGACATAGTTAGAGAGGAATAAATTCAATAATCTAAATAAAACTGTCAGTTCAATGGGGGGAAGGATAAATTAGGAGGTTGGTATTAATATATACACACTACTATATATAAAGTCGTGTGTATATATATAAAGTCGGAGAAGGCAATGGCACCCCACTCCAGTACTCTTGCCTGAAAAATCCCGTGGATGGAGAAGCCTGGTGGGCTGCAGTCCACGGGGTCGCAAAGAGTCAGACACGACTGAGCGACTTCACTTTCACTTTCATGCATTGGAGAAGGAAATGGCAACCCACTCCAGTGTTCTTGCCTGGAGAATCCCAGGGATGGGAGAGCCTGGTGGGCTGCCGTCTATGGGGTCGCACAGAGTTGGACACGACTGAAGTGACTTAGCAGTAGCTTAGCGTATATAAAGTTGGTAATGGACAGGAATTTACTATATAGCACAAGGAACTCTACTCAATACTCTGTAATAACCTACATGGGAAAAGAATCTGGAAAAGAATGTATAAATATATAAATACACATACACACACACACACACACACACACACACACAAGATATGGAGCTGACTGTGGCTCAGATCATCAGCTCCTTATAGCAAAATTCAGGCTTAGACTAAAGAAAGTGGAAAAACCACTAGGACATCCAGGTAAAACTTAAATCAAATCCGCTATATTTATACAGTGGAGGTGATGAATAGATTTAAGGGATTAGATCTGTTAAATCATGAGTGAAGAACTATGGACAGAGGTTTGTAACATTGTTCAGGAGGCAGAGACCAAAACCATCTCAAAGAAAAAGAAATTCAAGAAGGTACGGTTGTTGTCTTAGGAAGCTTTACTAATATCTGAGTAAAGAAGAAGTGTGCAAAGCAAGGGAGAAAGGGAAACAAATAATCAACTGAATGCAGAGTTCCAGAGAATAGCAAGGAGCGAAAAGACAGCCATTCTTGATGAACAATGCAAAGAAATAGAGGAAGACAGCAGAAGGGAAAGATTAGAGGTCTTTTCAAAAAAACTGGGGATATCAAAGGAAAATATCATGCAAAAATGGGCACAATAAAGGACAGAAGCAATAAAGACCTAACAGAAGCAGAAAAGATCAAAAGAGATGAAAAGAATACACAGACGAACTCCACAAAAAAAGGTCTTAATGACCCAGATAACCATGATGATGTGGTCACTCACCTACAGCCAGACATCCTACAGTGTGAAGTCAAGTGGGCCTTAGGAAGCATTGCTGTCAATAAAACTAGGAGAGGTGATAGAATTCCACTGAGTTATTTAAAATCCTAAAAGATGATCCTGTGAAAGTGCTGCACTCAGTATGTCAGCAAATTTGGAAAACCCAGCAGTGGCCACAGGACTGGAAAAGGTCAATCTTCATCCATTTCCCATGAAGGGCAGTACTAAAGAATGTTAGACTACGGACAATTGCACTCACTTCCCGTGCTAGTAAGGTTATGCTCAAAATCCTTCAAGTTCAGCTTCAGGAGTACTTGAATTGAAAGCTTCCAGATGTTCAAGCTGGATTTAGAAAAGGCAGAGGAACCAGAGATCAAATTGCCAACATCAGTTAGATTATTGAAAAACCAAGAGAGTTCCAGAAAAACATCTGCTTTATTGACTATGCCAAAGCCTTTGACTGTGTGGAACACAACAAACTGGAAAACTGAAAAAGATGGGAATACCAGACCACCTGACCTGCCTCTTGAGAAACCTGTATGCAGGTCAGGAAGCAACAGTTAGAACTGGACATGGAACAACAGACTTGTTCCAAATAGGAAAAGGAGTACCTCAAGGCTGTATATTGTCACCCTGCTTATTTAACTTATATGCAGAGTACATTATACGAAACTCTGGGCTAGAGGAAGCACAAGCTGGAATCAAGAGTGCCGGGAGAAAAATCAATAACCTCAGATATGCAGATGACACCACCCTTATGGCAGAAAGTGACGAGGAACTAAAAAGCCTCTTGATGAAAGTGAAAGAGGAGAGTGAAAAAGTTGACTTAAAGCTCAACATTCAGAAAACTAAGATCATGGCATCTGGTCCCATCACTTCATGGGAAGCAGATGGGGAGACAGTGGAAACAGTGTCAGACTTTATTTTCTTGGGTTCCAATAACACTGCAGATGGTGATTACAGCCATGAAATTAAAAGACACTTACTCCTTAGAAGGAAAGTTATGACCAACCTAGATAGCATATTAAAAAGCAGAGACATTACTTTGCCAACAAAGGTCTGTATGGTCAAGGCTATGGTTTTTCCAGTGGTCATGTATGGAGGTGACAGTTGGACTGTGAAGAAAGCTGAGAACTGAAAAATTGATGCTTTTGAACTATTGTGTTGGAGAGGATTCTTGAGAGTCCCTTGGACTGCAAGGAGATCCAACCAGTCCACCCTACAGGATATCAGTCCTGGGTGTTCATTGGAAGGACTGATGCTGAAGCTGAAACTCCAGTATTTTGGCCACCTCATGGGAAGAGTTGACTCATTGGAAAAGACCCTGATGCTGGGAGGGATTGGGGGCAGGAGGAGAAGGGGACAACAGAGGATGAGATGGTTTGATGGCATCACCGACTCAATGGACATGTGTTTGAGTAAACTCTGGGAGTTGGTGATGGACAGGGAGGCCTGGCGTGCTGCTATTCATGGGGTTGCAAAGAGCCAGACACGACTGAGCAACTGAACTGAACTGAACTGAGAGTACATCATGAGAAACACTGGGCTAGATGAAGCACAAGCTGGAATCAAGAGTGCCGGGAGAAATATCAATAACCTCAGATATGCAGATGACACCACCCTTATGGCATAAAGTGAAGAAGAACTAAAGAGTCTCTTGATGAAAGTGAAACACGAGAGTGAAAAAGTTGGCTCAAAGCTCAACATTCAGAAAACGAATATCGTGGCATCCGGTCCCATCACTTCATGGCAAATAGATAGGGAAACAGTGGAAACAGTAATTGATTTTATTTTGGGGGGCTCCAAAATCCCTGCAGATGGTGACTGCAGCCATGAAATTAAAAGATGCTTGCTTCTTGTAAGAAAAGCTATGACCAACCTGGACAACTTATTAAGAAGCAGAGACATTTCTTTGCCAACAAAGGCCCGTCTTGTCATAGCTATGGGTTTTCCAGTAGTCATGTATGGATGTGAGAGTTGGACTATAAAGAATGCTGAGCACTGAAGAATTGATGCTTTTGAACTGTGGTGTTGGAGAAGACTCTTGAGAGTCCCTTGAACTGCAAGGAGATCCAACCAGACCATCCTAAAGCAAATCAGTCCTGAATATTCATTGGAAGAACTGATGCTGAAGCAGAAACTCCAATGCTTTGGCTATCTGATGCAAAGAACTGACTCATTTGAAAAGACCCAGATGTTGGGAACGATTGAAGGTGAGAGGAGAAGGGGACGGCAGAGGATGAGATGGTTGGGTGGCAACACTGACTCAATGGACATGAGTTTAAGTAAACTCCAGGAGCTGGTGATGGACAGAGAGGCCTGCCATGCTACAGTCCATGGGGTCGCAAAGAGTTGGGCACAACTGAGCGACTGAACAGAATTGAACTGAACCATCTCATCCTCTGTCACCCCTTCCCCCTCCTGTCCTCTATCTTTTCAAGAAGCAGGGTCTTTTCCAGTGAGTCTGCTCTTTGCATCAGGTGGCCAAAGTATTTTGAAAAATACATTGAGGATGAATCCTTAGGTTGGTAACACATTAATTTTTCCAAATGGGACAATTAGTAATGTCTTTAGAAAGGCTCTCTGAGATTGAATTAAATGACAACCTGTGAACTTTAAGGAAGGAGAGGATTAAAAGAGAAAAGTAGCAGCACTCTTGATGCTGTCTCCAGGTTATAAACAGAAATATAAGGCAGTATAAATCTTTGAGAAGTTTGGCTGCCTACAACATTGGTTTTTGAATTGATTTTGGAAACCACATATCCTAAGGGTATTTAGGATTAGTAAATTCTCAACATGAGTTTGCTCTTTATTTGGAGAAACTAAATTATTTGACTTTAGGGATTTTAGGATGCAAGATTCCAGTGAACTGAAGTCATAGTACTTTAAAGTCTGAACCCATGTGAGGAGAAGATGGAGAGGAGCCATCCTGATGGCATACTTGGAAGGATAAGGTATAGGGCTAGAATCTGCATAGCCCCTCTCATGTAGAACCCCCTGACAAATATTAGTTTCTTTCTTCTATGGATGGGTAAGGAAAGACTGAAATAATTATCAGATAATAATTTCTAAATAAGATAGGATATTGAGAGGAAATTAACATTGACATCCTCCCTTATTTGATTTGAAGATGTAGTTCAGTTAGGTATGAATTCAAGGTTTTTTTTTGTTTGATTTTTTTTTTGGTGAAAGAATACTCTTTTCCTTTTCTTTCCTTTTTTTTTTTTTTTCCACTGTTATCTATTAACTATTTAAACAAATAGTGATATGACCCAGCAGCCTTTGTGGAAAAATAAGAATAAAACATTGAACTTTCAGAACAAACCCCAAATGGTTCATTGACTCCATTTCACCGTGGAAAAAAATCACTTAACCTCCCAGTGTCAGTTTACCCATCTGTGAAATGAGAAGGATAATATTTTCTTATGGGGATGTTTTGAAAATTATTTTGCAAATGTAGTGGATGAAATTGTTGCAAGCATCACTGCTCTTTTTCCACTTGTTTGAAGAAGCAGACAGTATTATTTATGTACCAGTTGATAGTCAAATCATCATCTGGGATGAACTATGTATATTTATTAACAGTTGCGTGCTTTTTATTACTCAAAGGCTCTCCTCCTCCCCCAGACTGCTCAGTTTATGCATTATGTCAATAGCTGGGCACCTGAGCAAAGTATCTTAAAAACAATTTGAACTTCATATTTATGAGCTGCTAATCTGATATCTTTGGTAATTACTCCTTCCTTCTCTTTTAGCTCATGTTTTCTCTGATGCAGTTTTTCACCTCACCTCACTTCACAAGATTGATAGTTCTTCATGTTTCCCTGCTAGAGGTCACCTCTGAGCTGAAGGCAAACACATCCCATTCTGGCTCCTGTTGACTTTCAAGTCAACTATCAAAGAATTTATTCCAGACATTGCCTAACCTCAATTTAAAAACTCCACCCTAAAGATTACAGGGGGATATCCTGGGGAGTTGCCATAGTGACTCAAAGAGGTTGGCATTGAGGAGACAAAGCTACTGATAGCAGATTTTTATACTTGATAGGCTTAATTATAAAATGTGGTCACGAACTTCTGTGCTTGTGTCATTTAGGTCTGGAAAGAAATTTTCCCCTTCAGGCTCTTCTCTCTCTTATAGTGCCAATCAACAGGCTTCTTGGTAATAAGAACTTTTATGCCAGTAGCTCCAGCATAACCTCAAATGGTGCTTGTAGCAATGACAGAATCATTACACAACTAAAGAAGAAAAGGAAAATATATTTCCTGGGTGCTATTAAGTTATCATAATATTCTTGCATATGCAAATTATCCTTGACTTAATGAACTACCCTGCTCACATAGTAGTATTTTAACCTGGCTTTAGAAAGTCATTTTTTAACCCATGTCATTAACTGTCTCCAGACGTGGCAGTGTTCATCTTCAGATCATCTTGCTGAAGTGAAATTTATATATTATGTTTCTATGTGCATGAATTTTAACTATTAGAAGTGGCTTTTACTAAGAAATGTTATTACATGAATTAATAATAAATAATAAATTAGTATGACACTTAGGAAGATAGAAAACTTGAATACATTCTAATACTATCCAAATTGCCAATGATCATTTACAGATATTTTTTCCTTGATTGCAAAAGGGATATATATTCGTTGGAAAAAAAAAAAAAAAAAACCATCAGAAAACTACAGAAAGAAACAGAAAAGAATATTATGTCTATCTCCTGGGCTAGAGTAATCACTTTAAGATTTTGATGGATGTTTTATAAGATGAACACTTTTTGAAGAATGCTTACATTGTTTTCTCCAACACATTTTGTATTTCTTAAAAACAGCTGTGTCTACAAGAAACCCTTGTGTAAGAGGATTCTTTTTTTAATTTTTTCTTTCAGAAATTGAATCTAACAACCTAATATCCATATTTTATACACTTTATTCAGAATTATAAAAGCTACAAGGAAAGTATTTAATGTATTTCTTCTGCTACTTTAAAGAGTTATATTCATCCAGAATTATTATCTTCAAAGATAGCCAGGTCTAGCACCATATAATTAATGCAAGGCCAAAGAAAATTAATGATAATCACATTACTATTTAAATATATAGGCACACATCTTTATGTGTGCCTAGGAGGAGAAGAAGGTTTTCTGGAGCATATGAAGGAATGTAAAGAAGTCCTAATAGTATATCACACTGTTCCTCTAGTTAAAGGTTTTTAATTATCTTTGCCTTTTTTCTAATGTATAGTTTTGCTATTGTTGTTTTGTTGGTTTAAATTTTACTTGGAGTGAGAAGTTAAGTCCATGTAACTCTTGGAAAGTTAATCATGTTATAAGTTTCATTTAATCAACCTTTTCTTTAATCCCTTTTTAGGCAGCCAAGGGCAGTTTCCACTCACACAGAATGTAACGGTTGTTGAAGGCGGAACTGCAATTTTGACCTGCAGGGTTGATCAAAATGATAACACCTCCCTCCAGTGGTCAAATCCAGCTCAACAGACTCTGTACTTTGATGACAAGAAAGGTGAATACATTTTCTTTTAAATGTTTTAATCATATTCTAAAATATCCTAATTATAATGAATTTATTTTTCTGAGATGATTCAAATTATTCCTTTTGATTACCAAACTGCTGCTGCTTGTATTTAAACATGTTAAATATTAAATACTTTAGTTTGCAAGTCATAAACACTAAAGATAACCTATGTCAACTTTTTAATAAAATAAACAGTTCTAATTCTGTTTCAAAAATAGTTTTACATCTTCTCCTAACAATTAATTTCTCTCCAGATACCACATGCCTTTGTTCTCTTTTAGATGCCTTTTGTATAGATTGAATATTTTTTTCCTCACTCCTGGCAATAGGATGTTATTTTTATTAACTTTAATTAAAATATTTAGAAGATACTACGTAACTTTGGAAAGTTTTTTGATTTTATTCTCATGAATTGAGTTTAAAACTAAGGACTGTAAAAATGATATTACTCAATAATAAATTTAAGTTACTCCATGTTTCTCAAATAAACTGAAATTAAGAAGCTGTATTTACACATTGAGTTGGACTTAACTGGGCTTTCTAATTGGGTGATAGATTTTGATTAAGTGTTTTTAGAGAACAAAATCACATTACATTTCATAATTCTAGCAAACAACTAAAAACATATACTGAATGTCTAAGCAGTTGTCCACTGTTATAAGCACTGGGGGAAAATTAGTTCAGGAACTATAATGAAAATATGGATCTATTGCTTTAGACAAATTATTAGGATATAAATATTTATATTTATATCCTAAATATTCAACATCATCTTAATATCTTTATTCCTTATGTATGTATGTGATACATAGTGACGTATCATAGTCACGTATCATAATGATGTATCATGTGATGTATGTATGTAATAGTAGTGACGGAGAAGGCATGGCACCCCACTCCAGTACCCTTGCCTGGAAAATCCCACGGATGGAGGAGCCTGGTAGGCTGCGGTCCATGGGGTCGCTAAGAGTTAGACACGACTGAGCGACTGACTTCACTTTCACTTTTCACGCATTGAAGAAGGAAATGGCAACCCACTCCAGTGTTCTTGCCTGGAGAATCCCAGGGACGGGGGAGCCTGGTGGGCTGACGTCTATGGGGTTGCACAGAGTCAGACATGACTCTGCAAAAGCAGAGTGACTTTGCAGCAGCAGATAATAGTGAAATAATTTGAAATCGGATGCAATAACTGAAGTGTAGTCAAATTAGTTCAACAAATGTGCCCATTTCACCTAAATTATAAATTCACTATATTTTCTGCATTTCTATACTTTCCCTCTTTGATGTACTTTAAATTTAAAATCAAATAGTCTATTTTAACCTTTAGTATATGAAGGATTGGTTAAAAATCTAATTAATTAATTCAGCAAATATATTTTGAGAGTTTCTTTGCATAAGGCATGAGAGTTAGAGGACAGACAGATAAAATCCCTGCCGGTAGAGGATATACAGTCCAGTGCGGAAGCCAGACAATTAAACAAGCACATGAACAAAATATATTTTAGAATACATTGACAGGAGACAAGTGTTCTCTTTCTCTCTCTCTCTCTCTCTAGATAGCTGGTTGGCTAAAATAGATAATACATAAACATCTACAGAGAGAGGGAGAGAACAAGATTAATTTTTAGAAATTGGCACAAGTGATTGTTGAAGCTGGCAAGTCTGAAATCTGCATGGTAGGACAGTAGGCTGGAGACTCGGGGAAGAGTTACATTGCAGCTCAGGTCTGAAGGCAGTCTGAAGAAAATCTCTTCTTCAGGGAACCTCAGTTGTTTTTTTCTGTTTGTTTTATTTCACTCTGAAGGCCTTCTATTGATTGAATGAGGCCCACCTGCATTTTGCAGGGTGATGTGATTTACTCAAAGTCTACCGATTGCAGGGTAATCTCATCTAAAAATACCTTCACAGCAATATCCAGGCTGGTATTTGACCAAACATCTCGGTATTGTGGCCTGATGAGTTGACACATAAACTTAACTATAGAAAGGGTTAGGAATGCTAGCATTTCTGTAGAACTTTAATATTTATAAAGGGTTTCTATTTTGCTGTCTGAAAGACAGAACAGTTATCACTAAGGATCATTTTCATAGAGGCATGTGGGAGGGAGGGGTTAAAGTTCTCACAGCTATGTGAGATTTGAAGACAGTATCATGACACATATTATGAGTTAAATATTGACTAGACTTAAAGCCAATAATGTGATTCCATACTTATGTTTTGATTTGAGTGTTTGATGTGTAATCATTCATGTTTAACAGAGACTTCCAGTCACAGAGTTTTGTTTTTGTTTTTTTTTTTAGTATTAAGGGATATCTTTAAATGTCTGGAAATGGATTTTAAAACATCTATTTGCTAAACAGTCAATACAGCAAGAATAATATAATTTGAATCCTTATTACTATTATTGATTACTTAATTATTCTAAGATGTTTGTATTCCATTGTGAAAAATTTTAATCCTGCTTTATGAGACTGTAAAGGGACTTTTTTTTTACAACTTGAGAAATAGCTAAGGAATCTCTAATTTGATATTTTTAAGCCTTTTAAAAAATATGTCATTCAAGAATTAACAGTTAATTTTATGGATTAATTAACTGTTTTAAAATGTCACAAGTATAATCCACATAGTTTAGTTTATACTTCAGCTATATTCAATGGAAATAAAAGCTGCATAAATAGAAAATAAAACTTAAAGATTTCTCTTGATTTCATTTTTTCTAGCAAAAATATATTTAAGTTTTATCATTCTAATATCATCTAAGCTTTATGGTTTGATCATAAATTCCTAGTGCTTTGTGGATGGAAAAGGCACGTCTATATATACATGAAAAGAAAGTTCTCGTGTTTACTTCAGTCCTTCATGGTGGTGTTTAAAGGAATTTGTTGTTGTTTTAAATCAAGTGATCTATATTTCCTTCCAGAATGAAGTTCTATTAGTTAAAAATTCAAATACTTAAGTAACCAGACATTTACAAACATTTAACAACATCTTTGTGCTCATGGCAGCAATTGATTACAAGCATCTGTAAATAAATATTTCAGACATATGTGCCCAAATATAAAAAGACTCCAGTTTTAATGAAACCTCTCATTTTCCCAATGATATAACACAAAATAAAATGTTTGGGAGACAAGAGACTGTTAGGGATGCTCATGGAACAATTAAACATATAGTTACACTATTTACTTCATCAATTTGATTATATGTACATATTTCAACTGGACTTTCCTGGTGGCTCAATGGTAAAGAATCACCTGTCAGTGCAGAAGATGCAGATTGGTGCCTGAGTCGGAAAAATTCTCTGGAGAAGAAAATGGCAACCCACTCCAGTATTCTTGCCTGGGAAATCTCACGGACAGAGGAGCCTGGTGGATTACAGTCCATGGGGTCACAAAAGAATCAGACACAACTTAATGACTAAACAACAACAATAACACATTTAAACTAGTATAAAAATATATTAATTTAGCAATATTGCTTTTTTACACCCCTGCATTTAATGAAATAATCTTGCTTAGCAGCACTTTTTAAAAAGTATAATATACTGTCAATGAGAAATAAGTTTCAATCAACTGAATTTTTATAACAGTAGGACAGTTTTTTGTTGTGCATTCATCCTGCAGGATTATAATAATGATTTCCACTATGTAACAACTTATTGTACTGCTCTTTAAGATCTTTGAGAGTCATGTTTAGAGTGACATCTACAATTGCGAGGTCAAATCCTCAGGCACAAAACCAAAATCTATATGAAATGTCATTGCCTCCTCTTTTAGTGATTCTATAAAATATTCTCTATAGACTATCTAAAATAAGCATTGATTCAGAGTATTTCACATTAATGCAACTTTCCTGTGGAAAATAGAGAGCAACTTGTAATACAAGATTTGCAAAGACTTTGTTTCCAGAAGCTCCATTTTTTTCTGAAGGATAGTCCTGGTGATAAAAACCCATCATGTTATATCTGGGATATTTAGCAATATTCCTATATCTTTACACTGCTACAAAATATACCTGATCATATGAATTGTTGAAGTATTCTTATTTTTCTTTTATATTTGCTTAACAAATTAGATTTATGCTGAAAAAAGCCTCTGTGTGTGCATTTATGTGTGTAGTATAATAGGTTTCTATTTATATTGTTAGACTTTTTATATTTCTGTTGTGGGTCAACCATTAGTTGCAACAGAACAGCAGAAAGTATTGAATAAAGCAACCTTTCATGAATGGCAAACTAACATGTCCATTCCTTCACAAGTCCTTGATTTGGTTCCTCGTGATATTGTAGTGGAAGGGATCCTTGATAGTGATGTCCCTCAAATGCAAGGGTTTGAAAATAAAAGTGTTTTTTTGAAGATTTCATATCACAATTTCCGCATACTGTCTTTTTGTCTGCAGACAAATGTGCTAAATTTTGCCAGAGTCTAAGTGTAGAAGTTAGACATGGGTTAGCGTGACTAGAGTAACCCATATGTCTTGTGCAAGTGACAACTGCTCCAGAGAATAATAGAGGAAATGAAAGGGTTGTCTGTGTCCCTGATTGCACCAGCTTCTACAGGTGGCTGCCACTGTTAATGGTTTTATCCATAGTTCTGTTCTTATTTCTGTCTCATATTTTGTTGACAGTTCTTAGGAGCTTTCCAAACAGAGTCTTTCAGGCATATGCAGTATCATCACAGAGTTTTCATTGTGTCTCGAATGATTATAAAATACAGCTGAGGTTGAGAAGCATTGCATTTAGCAAGTCAGTTCTCACCAGGCTTCTGTATCCCTGACCTTTAATTTCTGTACTGACATGGAGTAATGAGAAGGAAGGAGGAAAGGGACAGAGGGAGGGAAAGAGGAAAGGAGGAAGTGGGCAAGTTAGTCAGAACAACCACACATGTGCTTCTCATTGATATTGCCGTTGCCACTATAAGACCCAAAAGGCATTCTGAGTAGCCTTTCCTGCTACATAGGTCTCTGACTCTTCTGGCTGCGGGGTTTGAACAAGGATCTCAAGACAGTGACCCATTGGTTCAATTAAAACTAGAAAACCCTTCATTGTTTACTTGGAATTATTAGCTGAAGAAAAGCATGCTGTGAGTGGGCAGTCGATGATCTGCTAAAGGAGAATTAAGCTGAACTCCTTTTCTTGGTTTTTCTCAAGGTGGTTGAATGTGAATATTCAGGATTTTCTTCACAAGGGAGATAAATGTCCAGGGGTAATTAGCTAAAATGAAGCTAATGTTATAATATATCTTATTCAGGTAAAGTAAAGAGGGCAGTGATCTCAGACTTCTGCTACTTTGAGAACATTTATTTTATGATATGTAAGAATTCCATTTATAACTGGAGAAATTGAGTCAAACATTCAAGGAAAATTTGTCCACAGACATTCTGCTAATGAGTGGTAATGAAGGAATTTGAATCCAGGTGTAGTCTACGTTAGTTTTAACTAGAATGCCCCTGAGAACAAAGGTATCCCAGCACCAGGTCACTTTAAGTATATAACCCAAGTGGCTTCTGCCATTGATCTTAGCAGCTGCCTTTTAGTTAAGAAAAGCAGTTACTCTCAACTGTTGAAGATGTACATATGGTAAGACCGAGGGATGCAGTATAGTCAGCACTGCCCAATAGGACTCTCTGCAATGATGGCAGTGTTCTATATCTGTACAGAACAATTCTGTAGCCAGTGTCATGTGTGGACACTTGTTAATTTTAAAATAATTAAAATTTTGTGTTTTTAGTCACACTAGCTCTATTTCAAGTACTGAAGAATCATGTGTATTTACTATTTTGGAAAGTACAGTTCTAGAAAATGATTCACTCTTTAGATGCCAAAATAGACCTTGCCCAAGTCCAGCCTTGGCTGCAGAATATGCATTTTTCAACTGAGAAAACCCCAAGTCATCATAAAAATGTATCAAATATTAAGTAAATGAAATTTTGCTGTTTAAATTGCACATATTTAATGGGGACATTAAAATAAAAGAGATGGGAATGCAGACCACCTGACCTGCCTCTTGAGAAACCTATATACAGGTCAGGAAGCAATAGTTAGAACTGGACATGGAACAACAGGCTGGTTCCAAATAGTAAAAGGAGTCCGTCAAGGCTGTATATTGTTACTCTGCTTATTTAACTTATATGCAGAGGACATCATGAGAAATGTTGGCTGGATGAAGCACAAGCTGGAATCAAGATTGCTGTAAGAAATATCAATAACCTTACATATGCAGATGACACCAGCCTTATAGCAGAAAGTGAAGAAGAACTAAAGAGCCTCTTGATGAAAGCAAAAGATAAGAGTGAAAAAGTTGGCTTAAAGCTCAACATTCAGAAAACTATGGAGAAGGCAATGGCACCCTACTCTAGTACTCTTGCCTGGAAAATCCCATGGACGGAGGAGCCTAGGAGGCTGCAGTCCATGAGGTCGCTAAGAGTAGGACAGGACTGAGCAACTTCACTTTCACTTTTCACTTTCATGCCTTGGAGAAGGAAATGGCAACCCACTCCAGTATTCTTGCCTGGAGAATCCCAGGGACCGGGGAGCCTGGTGGGCTGCCGTCTATGGGGTCTCACAGAGTCGGACATAACTGAAGTGACTTAGCAGCAGCAGCAGCAGAAAACTAAGATCATGGCATCTGGTCCCATCACTTCATGGCAAGTAGATGGGGAAACAGTGGAAACAGTAGCTGACTTTATTTTTTGGGGCTCCAAAATCACTGCAGATGGTGATTGCAGCCATGAAATTAAAAGACGCTTACTCCTTAAAAGGAAAGTTATGACCAACCTAGACAGAATATTAAAAAGCAGAGACATTACTTTGTCCACAAAGGTCCGTCTAGTCAAGGCTGTGGTTCTTCCAGTGGTCACGTATGGATGTAAGAGTTAGACTATAAAGAGGGCGAGGTGCAGAAGAATTGATGCTTTTGAACTGTGGTGTTGGAGAACACTCTTGAGAGTCCCTTGGACTGCAAGGAGATTCAACCAGTCCATCCTAAGGGAAATCGGTCCTGGGTGTTCTTTGGAAGGACTGATGTTAAAGCTGAAACTCCAGTATTTTGGCCACCTGATGCAAAGAGCAGACTCATTTGAAAAGACCCTGATGTTGGGAAGGATTGAAGGCAGGAGGAGAAAGAGACAACAGAGGATGAGATGGTTGGATGGCATCACCAACTCAATGGACATGAGTTTGGGTAAACTTTGGTAGTTGGTGATGGACAGGGAGGCCTGGCAGGCTGTGGTTCATAGGGTCGCAAAGAGTCGGACACGACTGAGTGACTGAGCTGAACTGAATGGGGACATTGTAGCACAGGAGACGGGGATCAGATTTGACTTCTAATTCTGCTTCTGACACCAACCAGCAGAGGAAATAAGAGGGGCTTATCAGCACCGCCACCAAATTAGATGTACTGGTCTTTGGATCAGAACTGCATCTTTAATAGTTTCTCCAACTACTTTGCACCTGAAAACCAGAAATCATTAACCTATGAAGTAGATATTTAATTACAATTACATTTCATTTCTGCATGGTTTTTATATGATGATTTTTTTCCATAACACTTAAGAGCCTGCACATTTAAATAAAAATAAAAATCAAGAGGAAAATACATAGGTTCTTATGGGTCAGAGGGACTTAGATCAAATGCTGTTCAATATTCTGGCCCTTGTCTCTTTCTTTTTACACAAAGTTTACTGTATCTGTTATAAACAGTATGTAAGCATTTGGAATAGAGTGAGTATAAGGAGGTAGAAGGTCCTTCCCTGATAGCTTAGCTGATCAAGAATTTGCCTGCAATGCAGGAGACCCCAGTTCGATTCCTGGGTCAGGAAGCTCCCCTGGAGAAGGGATAGGCTACTCACTGCAGTATTCTTGGGCTTCCCTGGTGGCTCAGATGGTAGAGAATCCGCCTGCAATCAGAACTGGGTTCAGCCCCTGGGCTTGGAAGATCCCCTGGAGGAGGGCAAGGCAACCCACTCCGTGTTCTTGCCTGGAGAATCCCTATGGACCAAGGTGCCTGGTGGGCTACAGTCCATGGGGTTGCAAAGAGTCAGAAACAACTGAGCGACTAAGCACAGCAAAGGGAGAGAGGGAGAGTAGCGAGCTGAGTTCACTGAAACATTACGTTAATACTCTGTGATATTTGGCAATAGACAAAAAAAAATCAATTAGATCATTGTGTCTGTTTCTCTGCAGGTGTGGAAAAAAGCAATTGAAGTAGTACAATCTGATCACTTAAGGTTCAGGAAAGAACACTTCAATTCCATTTTATTATTGACAGAAAATACCTTGTACAAACATCTCCAGGAGTGCATAGTATATGCATTTAACAGACATATCTCTGTGTGCTTGTATGTGTTTTTATATAAAAATGTAAAAAGCATAACTTTTTGTGATATTTCTTTTTATAGTAGTTTTGCTTTTTTTTAATTATACTTCAATGATTCTCAAAAGTATCTTGAAGGAAATTTTATTCCTGAATGAGTGAAAATAAATTTTATTAAGGGTGTAGCCAAAAAAATATGCTCATGTTAATTTTCTAATTATTCTGCTGATAATTTTACATTAATACTGGGGATGATGGGAGAGGAGGAACATGACTAAGATATCCTAGAACAAGCAGTAATAAAGAGAATAAAATGAGATGAACCTAAAATAATGATACAAGTTCTCCTGGCTCCATGCCAACCAGTGTCATCTGAGTGTCTTTTCCCACAACTAGTTTCAATCAATATGACAGCCTTGAAAATAGCAAATATTAACTCTGTAAAGCAGATATTTAAGTGGTAAGTTTTACCCTTCCTTTTGCTTTCATAAAGAAAATCAAATATGATGTATAAGTTACAGTAAAGACATGAAATCAGTGATGACAACTTACAGTTGCACAAGGTAATTTTTAAATAACTTCAGCATAGTTAGCTTTTCTTCTTGGATCTACAATGACCTATATGGTCGATATTCCCATTTTGTATATGAAGAAACTGAGGTTTGCAGATTTGAATGACTCTAGTAGTAAGCAACAAAATGATGATGAGACATGAATTTTTTTTAAGTGAAGCCTAATTCACTTCATGATGTATCATTCTATGAGGACTTCACTTTATTGCTTTTTGAATTTTATCGTTTTTTACTTTTCTTATGGAAATTATCACTTCTTTTAGGTTTTTACTCCAAAGTCATCATCTCAATGATAGATCTGAACACATCTCATAGTTAATCATTTTCTTTGTATTAGCAGATATGCTTCAAATGCATCCATATTAAATTAGTAGGAATCCGGTTCCCACTAGGAAATAAATGATACACTTGAGTTAATGAAGTATGGAACATACTGTTTACAGATGTGCAGCCATAATTAAGGAAACTCATCAAGATGATACAGCACCCAGGAACTAGCAACACTGGGAAACCATTCTACCCGTGGGTCTGAAAGGGCGACAGAGAGAACTAAAGCTAAGTTTTGAAAAGAAGGCTTCTGGTTAGAAGCTGAGACTGTTTAGGAAGGAGAGATGCGTGGAAATACATAAATTGACTTCTCTTTCCTTCTACCCTTTGATCTAACTTCCATGGGCTGAGACCAGTTGGAAAACACAGGGCAAGGAATCCTAGGGAGTTTAGTCTCCCAGAGCAAAGAGCAGAATAGGTAATGGATCTGAAATGATAAGCAGAAAGTAGACAGCCCAATTTACCAAATATAAATAGACATTTCTCCCTCTCCAATTTTCAGTAAAGATAACTTCCATCAAAAACATGTGCCACTCTCTGTTCACAAGTACTTTCCATTGAATTGCTTCTTTTTGAGAGAAATAAGTTGCAACAATGCAGTACCCTTGCAAAACACATTACTTTTTTCAATGCTATATTCCTCAGATTTAACATATATGTTAAAGTGTATGCTATGAGATTTTTTAAAGAAGTAACTTGCTTTCACTTAATCTACTAATAATAAAGCCATCACTATAAATTCCCACTAAGCATAAACAAAATTTCAGTTGTACATTATATGATTACTATCTTCATCTCTCTATACTAAAGTCTCAACAACTTTAAGAAAAACATAAAGATAATCATGTACACTATCAGTTCAGTTCAGTTCAGTCTCTCAGTCATGTCCAACTTTTTGCAACCCATGATCTTTGCACGCCAGACCTCCCTGTCCGTCACCAACTCCCACAGTTACCCAAACTCATGTCCATTGAGTCAGTGATGCCATCCAACCATCTCATCCTCTGTCGTCCCCTTCTCCTCCTGCCCTCAATCTTTCTCAGCATCAGGGTCTTTTCAAATGAGTCAGCTCTTCACATCAGGTGGCCAAAGTATTGGAGTTTCTGCTTTAACATCAGTCCTTCCAATGAACACCCAGGACTGATATCCTTTAGGATGGATTAGTTGGATCTCCTTGCAACTATACACTATAAATTGTATTCATTTTGTGATATCTGTATCAAGATTTTTGACATTCAAAGTGACAAGTATGTGTCTGAAAGTGTTCAGCAAATTTTAATTTGAGCATTTTAGAATTCTGCATAATTTTCACACTTATTATTACATATTAGAAAAATTAGGTTCCACTAATATTACTAATTTTTACAGTACTTTTGTTTTTGACCATCTTCACGGCTTGTGGAATCTTAATTCCTAGGTCAGGGATTGAATCTACACCTTCAGTAGTGAGAGCACAGAGTTCTAACCACTGGACAGTAAGGGAATTCCCTGTAATGATTTTATTTTAAAATAAAGAAAAATTCACTGCAAATAAATCAAGTGCCTCTGTGAAAATAAGCAAATTCCTAAATTAAGTCCTTTGAGTTATTGCACGTTGCCGTTCACTTTTTTTTAGCAAAACCTCATAAAAATGAAACTATGTTCTACCTTTTTCTGTATTTTCCAAGTCTCCTGTAAATGTGTTATCATAGTTTCATAATTTAAAAAATGTAAATTAAAAAAAAAACTCATAAAAAGAAAAGTTATTTCTACAACACTGAACTATTTTATTCTACTTTCTGATGATTAACTTGTATATTTATTTCATCTTTCATTCAGTAAATATTTGTTGACTATCTACTGTAGGGACTGTACTAGGTGGTTTGTAGTTATTGTAGCTCATTGATCTTTGAGGAGTTTATTCTATGTTGAACAGAGTTACTTGAAAGATACCTTGCCTTGATTAAAATTTTATATCCTTTCTCTGCTAATCATGTATGCTTCTGGGAACATATTATACACACACACACACACACACACACGGCAGTAGAAGTGGGATGATGCCTAGAGCTAGACTGGGTGGGTAGTCATCACCATTGTGCCATCTATTTCCATCTCCCAAAACACTTTATAAAATGTAAACAACAACTAACCACTTTCTGGGTAATTGCCTTGATGTCTTTTGTGATATTTCAGACTCTCAGTTTTGGGAATCAGTAGTCGTTAAAGAAAGAAGACTGCTAGGTAAATGCTCTTAGTAGGTAAATATCTAAGCATGTGCTGGGCTGTGTGCTTAGTCATTCAGTTGTATCCGACTCTTCATGATCCCATGGATCACCCACCAAGCTTATATTTAAAAAAGATTTCCAAGTCACAATTTCAGTTTTATTCTGTGAATATTAGTAAAATAGTGCTGTGTCCCAGGAATTATGTTGGGCACTAGGACTAGTAAAATACCTAAAACATGGATTTTGCCCTTAAGGAACAAGTTGTTATATATCATCTATACATTGGAGTGATGGAGTATATCGAGGAAAAGTAAGGGCTTTGGTGATGATTCAGATGGTAAAGAATTCACCCGCAGTGCGGGAAACCTGGCTTCGATCCCTGGGTTGGGAAGAATTCCTGGAGGAGGGCATGGCAACCCACTCTAGTATTTTTGCTTGAAGAATCCTCATGGACAGAGGAGCCTGGCGGGCTACAGTCCATGGTGTTGCAAAGAGTCAGACACAACTGAGAGACTAAACACAGCATACCAAAACAAGTTGTCATATATCATCTATATATTTGAACGGTGGAGTATATAGAGGAAAAGTGCTAGGTAAAGCATTTGAGAGATAGACAAATGTAATTCTACTTGTTGCATAATAAGCCTCATTGTAGAGGATACAACATGCCCAAATAATTGATAAAAATACCATATAAAAACTTGACTTGAAAATACATATGATTAAAAACATACTTTTTTGATAAAATTATTTTTTAAAGAAACAACTGTAAATAAACTGGAAATATCATGTGCTATTTGTCTAATTTAGGAAGTAACAGTGTACTGTGCATGGACCTGATTTCCTTGTGACGTATTGATATGATCTCTATGTTAAATAGCTTTTTTTTATCAGGATTAGCACAGAGACCATGGAGAATTTAAGATATTTGTAAGTTTCAAAATAGCATTAGCATTATAGCTCCTTAGTAAGTATAAGAAAATCTGAACAGGATCAAAAATAATGTCTGTAATGTATATGTTTAATTCTATTTATGACTACATAATTTTTATTCATACCAATATAATTCTATTTTAAATGAAATGTAGTGTTTAAAGCTTAACTATTTAAAATTTTAGTACATTTTCTCATCTTGTATTTTTTAAAATATTTTACATCAGACTTTGAAAGAGTCATACCATTCTATGATAAATCTACATTGCTGAAATAGTGTTATTTTTTTTTAATTGAGGCTGATGAAAACTTAGCCCTAGAAGTGACATAAACATTATTCTCCAAAACTTAGAGTTCACTGCATTACTCTGTTCTAGTTTTAAGTTCCTAGGAGAGAGAAATTAATTGGTTTAGCTTATCCTATATTCTTCTACTGTGCTTTAAGGTATAACCAGGGGTGTGTGGCCAGTGAGCCCAGGAATCACAATAATTTATATCCTCTACATTAAATGACAGGCCCACTCAATAGGTTCAATATATAGAATCTATGCAGAATTCTTTTGTCTTGATAGCATATTTATATGAAAATAATTGCAGCTTAAAGTAAAGAATTAATTTTAAAAAAACTCATTTCAATATTATTGCTTGGATTTTCCTATAAGTGCAGTCTCTTTTTAATCCCAAGGATCTTTTTTTTGGAATTAATTTGCAAGTGTTTGTGTAAGTACCAAAAAGTAGAAGTAAAAACACACAGTATTTCATTAATGGTGAAAAAGTGAAAGCGTTAGTCACTCAGTCATATTCAACTCTTTGCAACTCCATGGACTGTAGCCCACCAGGCTCCTCTGTCCATGGAATTCTCCAGGAAGAATACTGAAATGGGTAGCCACTCCCTTCTCCAGGAGATCTTCCTAATCCAGGAATCAAATGTGGGTTTCCTATATTGATAGTAATACTAATAAAAATTCTATTAAATTATGAATTTGTTGTAGTTAAAAAGTTACTGAGTATGATCTTTTCAATTTATTCACTTGTTTTTTTTCAACTATTTTAGTTATTTCCTATATTTATAAATACTGAATATTTCTCCTGCTCCATGACTCTCCAGGTAACATTTTTCTGCTATTCAAACAAAATAATACAATTTAGAAATACTTCTTCCTGAATAAATATTTTTAATATATTGTTTGCATTATGTGAATATGAAGAGTTATAAATTAGCATACTCTACTTTCCTTAATTTATTATTTTTTAGTCCCAGCAGGCTCTTGTAAGTGATCCTTGGAAACAGCAGTAGATGAACCTTTTGTAGCTCTGTGAAATGTAGGAGGCAGTGTTATTTTAGTACTGAGGTGTGGGTGATTGTAAGAATTAAGTCTTCTGGTTTTACAACTATTTATATTGAGGCTGGTAGGTAGACTCAAGTACAAATGGAAAATGGGGGTGAGGAATGCTGACTGGTGTGCACATTCTACAATACTCACTTTTACATGTTAGAAAGAATGGTTGTAATTTAGAAAGAATGATAGTAGTATGAATATAGATGTTATATATTATGCTTGGATTTCAAAACTTTCTTATACATACAGCCCACCTTGTCTTTTAATGTTGAAAATTGTACGGTATGAGATTGAATGGGCTATTTTCTAAATTACAAATTATGATAAAAAATATCTTCTAGGAACCAGAATTATGTTCTCCTATGGAGATGATAATTGGTTATTAGTCGTGTATTTCTTTGTAACTTAAAATCTTACCTCACAAACATTTGCAAACATTATAGATGGCTTGGATGCTTGAGGTTTACATGCCTGGTAGTCAGGGCAGCTGCATTTGTATTCTAGTTTCATTATGGATTTGTATGTGATCTTGAAACAACCTTGAGAAAATACATAAACCAATCTTGGTTCCAGCTCGTAGGTCTCTTGAGGCCAATGAGTTGTGAGGGGCCACCTGCTTCTCTGTCCAGTTGTAATGGCAGGAACTCTTTTCAGAGGTTTTCTTTGTGTATGTTTGTGTGTGGTTTGAGATGTTTGAAAATCGATACTGCAACATCGAACAAAATAAAAAGCCAAACAAAAGTCTGCCAAATGTCATAAGTACTTTCTATCTAACAGGAAATTGAGATCTTAAATACTACCTTCAGATTGAAAGTGACAGTGAATGGGTAAATACCTGAAGCAGGCCTTTTAGTTATTGAGACATAAAGCAGAGACTCTGTATTTGAATGGTAATATTTAGCTTCACCATTTCCTAGGTGCTGTAACTATGTTGAAGGTGAAATGCAATGAAGGTTTCTAATATGGAGGCTGCGTCATTACCCTCAGGGCTTTGGGGAAAAGACTACAAGAAAGGATGAGAGAATGTAGGATAAAAAAGAGTTCTCTCCCTGCCCTTCTTGGCTCACTTCTGTTATTTTTTTTAGTTGATTTACAATGTTATATTAGTTTCATATGTACAGCATAGTGATTGAGTATTTTTATAGATTATCCTTCATTTAAAGTTATAAAATATTGGCTATTTTCCCTTACTGTACAATATATCCTGGTAGCTTACTTATTTACATATATATTTTATCCACACCTTCTCAAAAGCTTTTTATTTAATATATGACTATAGTCAATTAACAATGAGGTGATAGTTTCAGCTGGACATCAAAGGGACTCAGCCATACACATACATGTATCCATTCTCCCACAAACTCCCATTCCATTCAGGCTACCAAATAATATCAAGCAGAGTTCCCTGTGTAGCTTATCTACCTTATACATAATAGTTTGTGTCTCTGCCTCACCTCTTTTTCTGTTGAGTGTGAGCTCTTACGGTGTGAGATTTTCATAAAGAGCTGAAAAGGCTATTTCACCTGCAGAGCTGCTACTGAGTCCACGTGACCAAGAGCGGCATGGAACTAGCATGAAAACCAGTTCTTGTGGCCCAACCCTGGCTGCTACTTGAACTGATGTCTTTGCCTCCTTTTATATACTGATTGGTTTTCTAGCAAATAAAAATGCACATTTCTGTTTTGTTTATTACCTCCTTACTAGTTCTAATAGTGGTTTGAATTCTTTGGGGGTTTCTCATTATTTATAGTAGCCTGTGTTGTCTACAAATAACTGCTTCTGACTTTCCAATAGCTACAGCTCTACTTTTGTTTCCTGCCTTAGCATATCAGATATAGTATGCATCCTTTTAAAATTAGAGAAATAAGAGAAAAAAATATCAGTACTTTTTGTATAACTATGGGAAGGGAGGCTTTGAGTAAGCAAGGTAAAAGGAGAATGAAAATGATTTTAGCAGCCAAGGTGCCATATGATGATGACCTGAAACAAAAAGAGAGGTAAGGTAATAGAGAGAAAGAATATATTTGAAAGGTATTCAAGCAAGGAATTGACTAGGCTTAGTCAACCAAAAATTAATTTCTAGTCTTTCAAACCAGGAGCAAAGGAGTCTAATTTTGAGTAGTCACATGATTGATTATATTACTAATCTACCACCATCTATTTATGTCAGAGGAGGTGAGACAGAGAAAATTAATTTTAATTCTCAGCTTCTAAGGGATACTAAGATTGTCAATTCAAAATAAATTAATAGACATCCATTTAATATGTCTTTACAATTTGACCCTACAGGCACCTTAAGTGTAATTAAGATTCAGCCATTCATTCAATAACACATACTGAGCTACTTTTTGCCAGAACTAGTTCTAGGCTTTTTGCATATAGTAGAGGACAAAACAGAAAAAACTCTGCCCTTGTGTAAATTGCATCAAGTGGGAGAAATAAGTAAAAGGAGTAAGTACATATGTAGTTTGTCCAAGGGTGATGAATTCTACAAAGAATACAATTTAAGAGAAGGGAGAGAGGAAGTGCCATTTTAAATAAGGTATGAGGGAATGCCTCATTAAGGAAGTAACATCGGAGTAAACACCCAAGAGAGAGTAAAGATCTAGACAGGCCACCACTTCTGGGGACAGAGAGTAATGCAGAGACACATCTAGAATGGATGCTCTCTGGGTATATTTGAAGAAGAGCTTAGCCAGAGTGTGCAGATCAGAATAAACACATAGAAGAAATGAGGGCAGAAAGATAAGGATATAGGAAGTGTGAGCAATTGAGGAGATTGAAGGATGGCTTTATCTCTGATTAACATGAGAAACCATCGAAGGTTGTTGAGCAGAGCTGGGAGGTATGAGGTGAGCATATGAACATTTTCATAGTATCACTCTGGCTATTATGGGGAGTATAGACTATGGTGATGAGGGATGGGATGAGAAGCAGAGAGACCAGTTAGGAAAGTATTGCAAATAAACCAGGTAAAAGATAAAGTTGATTTAGACTGAAGAGATTGAAACAAATATGATAAGAATAAGTGAAATTCTCTGTGTACTTTTAAAGTATTTTGACTAGCTAGTGGCCAGAAGGTGAGGTATAAGAGTGAAAAAGAAGTCATATGTATGACTTCAAGGGTTTTGATTTGAACACATGAAATAATTTGAAAAGGAGACAGGCAGGATTGCAAGGAATGAGGGTGATGACTATATTGAGATAGGTTCTGATTTTGCCCTGTTATTACACATACAAGAGTGGTTATATAATTAGCAGTTGGGCATACGAGTCTGGAATCCAGTGACTGATTCAAGTTGAAGATCTTAAACACTGAGTATGTATATGATATCAGAATGGATGGTTTGCCAAGAGAGTCTAGGGAAGAGTAGTCCAAGAAATGAACCCTGGAATCCACCACTAACAACAGGTTAAGGAGGTGAGACCAAAAAAAAGCATTTGAATCATTAATTTAAATATACATATATATTTAAGTTTACATAAAAAACTTTCCCTATATTATGGAATTTGGCCTATGGAATGATTCTGACAAGTGTGCAGTGATAGGACTGAAATTTGATTAATATTTAATAGTTTCAAGTTAGTAGTTGCAAACATTCCAACTTTCATTTACTTCCTTTGATGATTATTTACATTATATACACGCCCAGAAAATAAACTGATGCTGTTGTGGTTCTCTGCATATGTCTTGTTTCCATGTTTCTTCACACTTATAAGTGTCTTATAAAGTGAGGTTCTTTATCCTAAGGGTGCTCTTGCCTATTTTATTCACCCTCAAAATCTTGTGCTGTATAGTCAGGCAAGAAAGCTTTGTCCTGTTTCCCCGGGAGACAGACATCAGTGACCCTGATAGAGAATGGACATCCTAGAATGCTTCTAAGAACACCCGCAATTTATTATGGGATTGAACCATCCACTTCTTACTCTTTGGTTAACTTAAGTTTCCTCTATCACTGAAAAAACAAAAACAAAAAAAACAGTGAGAACAAGAACAACCATAGCAAAGCAAAACATTCCCTCAATACAAATCTTCCCTCAGCCTAATCCAGTTTTCCTATAGGAAGTAGAAAGAAGGGGAGCTGTTTATTTTTGTTGCATACAAAGGGAGTTAGAATATGCTTCCTGAAACTTTCAGAGTAAGGGTCGAGGTGGGGAGCTGGACCACAAGAAATGAACCTCTGTCCTGGAGCCCAGTCGGTACTTCTGAGTCCTCTGTGGTGAGGGCCTTTTATTTTCCCTAAATCAAGCACAAGTCATACTTTTGTAAGGTACAGTAAAAATAGCTTATTATAAAGTAAAAAGGTAAAGCACACAAAATGAAAGTTGTGACTTTTTATTGTTATGTCTTATAAACATGGCATACGAAAAGAGAACAGAATTACAAAGTTGTATGTATGCATTGAGTAAGGGGGTATTAGGACAGAGAATCATTATAATGTTCGTAATTTCCTTTGTAACTCTGTAATCAATGCAAAACAAAAGGTAATAAAATAAACAGTAATTGTCCATGTTATCAGCCTGTATGCACACTTTGAATGAACATCATATATATCAAGTATTTATTTTAAAGTGACATATGCTTCTTTCTTATTAATTTATCTAATCTCCTTGGATCAGTTTTAGCATTTTTTTCAGGGAATAATGTATAATCTAAACTACTTCCAAGCTTTATATTAGTAGCAGTCAGAGTAGAGAAATGAATCTCACAAGAGTATGTTGGCAGGAATGGGAGAAGAGATTCTGAAGCAATTTCAGCGATCTTAAAGTAGTCATTTTAAACTTTTATCCAAAATGAGGCAAATTTTGCTATATTTCAAAAGTCATTTTCATTTCTTTATTAGTGGCCAGTTCCAGGATTTAGCCTGTAAAGTTATAGTTAAATACATTTTTTATAAAATATATTTCTTTAGGATCTATGAATATATGTGGATCTTTTTGATGGAATATATCATACAATTCAAAGTATTATATCAATATTATAGAATAGTCTGTGGTAACTTTTTGTCAATAAGTAATATCAAGATTATTGTCATATTTTACCAATAACTGTGCTCAGTTTATGAACTATGTCATAAATAATTATAGAAAATCTGTTCTTATAAGCTTTGGGCTTTTGCGTTGTCCTTTGACTTTACCTGCCATTACAAAACATGTTGCATTTCTTCTGTGTAAGTACTATTAAGATTATCCAAACACCAAATATATCAGACAAATAAAGAAGGATGGTTGTCTAGCTCACACATATAAAATTTAGAAATGGGCTGATTTCTTATCTGGCAGAAACAAGAGTTTTTGGGTTATCCAAATATTCTAGACAGAAGTTCTCACATCTAAAACTTTTGTGCCTCAGGGTGTAGTAGAGATGTATAATCAACTTCTATCTTGTTTAAGAAAGAGGATAATTTTCCATTTAATGCATTAGCTTTAACATAATTCACAAATTTTTACCACATAGCTAAGAATGCTGGTATTCAGCTGATTTTTCTTTTACTATGTAGCAAGACTTTTTTTGATGAAAGAAGTACATTAGTTCATGGTCTGCATTTGCTCCATAATCACAGTTTTCCAAAATGTTTCCCTGCCATTGTAGCTTGCCAGTCTTTTTCTACAGAAAACTTAAGCCACAGAACAAATTTGTTGACAGTGATCACACACTCGGAGGTCACTGCAATGTCAAATTGCTGTAAAAGTTTCTAAGCATTTATTCTGAACTTCTGTAGTTATCTCTATGCTGGTAAGTAATAAACAGTTTGTAACTGGCACTTTGAAAAGCACTGTTGTGTATGAAATGGAGATAACAGCTACTTTGCAGAGGTGTGGTTAAGATTACCAATCATCTTGGAACAGCGCCTATCAACTAGGAGGCATTTGATTGAAAAGAACTATTAAATCACATTATACCATATACTCCATTTTAAACACATCTAAAGGTGCAAGAAAGCCTATCTGAACTTAAAAACGTGGACAGTCTTACAGAGAAATGTATTTGTCTGTCTATACCTATGCATCTATATGTAGATATATAAAGATATAGGTAAGATATTAAGAGTGTTTCCTGTGAGAAAAATAAACAGACTACTAGAGAATGCATACAGCATATGCAGAATGATTACATCAAATTAGAAGGATCAGAAGAAACTCAAAACCAGAGATTGATTTGAGATTGTCTTAACAAGATGGTGGAACAAGCTGCTGCAATTGAAGTCAGAGCTGAAAGCTTTCTATGAGTTCTGCTGTTCTCCTTCTTTCCTGCCACATTCTTCTCCATGTATCATTTACTGGGGAAGTCACCGGTGGTCTATCTTCTCTGAGAGGGTTTGAAAAGTCCTCAGTGGTAAAGAGTCCGTCTGCTGATGCAGGAGATGTAGGTTTAATCCCTGGGCCAAGAAGATACCCTGGGGAAGGACATGGCAACCCACTGTAGTATTCTTGCCTGGGAAGAGGCATGGACAGAGGAGCCTGACAGGCTACAGCCCATGGGGTTGCAAAAGAGTTGGACACGACTTAGCAAAAAACTAAACTCAAGTCTAAACTATAGAGTACTCATATTGGAGGTATTGGTATGTGCATTTTACACGTAAGGATACTGAAGCAGAGACAAGTTCAATCACTTGCTGAAATGCGCTATGTAGGCAGTGATACAAGTATACAATTCCTGGTAGTGTGACCTCACTCACAGCCTGTGTGGCCCAGCACATTCCCCAGAGAGGGCTCTGTCCTGGGGAATAAGTGGGATTGGAGAAAGGAAAGGTAAGAGTGAATTTACACAGGGAAAATGATGGGCAAGGGTTTCTTCCAACACAACTCAAGGTGAGTTCATGGTACACAAGGTAAGCCGTGAGAGATGGCCGAGGGAAGGAGGCGTAACTGTCCTAGTGCTGGGAAGGTCAAGCTGGCACTGCCAAATGCCAGGAAGCGGGGCTACAAATGGAGAACTAAGAATAAAAGCAGGGTGGAATCTCATTTCATTCCTTGGTTAGGTCTAAAAAGTACATGAAAGTAAAAATCAATTTTATCAAACACCTGAAGTCATCCCTGAATGTGAGAAGAAAGACTATATGAGGAAAGAGCAGCTCTGAATCCCTCATATCACATTTCCACTTTGGCTCATTGGTTTGCTAAGTGGAGTGGCAGCCCTGCGTATGTGGAGCCAGGCCAAGTAATTCAACTGAGAAGAAGTAAGGACCCAAACCACCCAAATCAGAGGGCAGAAAAAGAAAAGAAAAAGAACCGTGAGGAGCACTGAGTACTTTGAATTTATGTTGGCAATAACCTGGTCAAGTGTATGATTTAGAGGAAGTTGAGGGTGAGCATCAAAATAACCAATGATAACTCAGGTCTCAAACTTCTGTGTATGAGATGCTCTAAATAGGAATAAAGACTTTAGGAGAAGATGAATGCGAGGAGAAAGAGTTAAATTGATGAAAATAGAGAAAATAATGTTTTTGAAAAACTTTTAGAAGAAAGAGTAATTTGTATTGAAAATTATGATTTGCATACATGAATGTATTATTATATAAACTGAAGTATGCTTGGTTTGAGTGTTTAACAATAGGAAACTAATAAGCATTGAAAGTGAAATTACCATGAGAATATGTGGTAAAATCACAGCAGAAAACACACGGCATCATCAAAATGTTCCAGTTAATAGGGTTTAGTAATGAAAGTACCATTACAAAGGTGTGAGAAGGCTTGAGAGAATCAACAAAAGGCCAATGACTCAGGGACCAACAATGTGAGAAGCTACTGCTATCTCTAAACCTGAAATGGCATGTGATGTAAACTGCAACCAAAATTGCATCCGTTTACAGAGCCAAAAGAAATACCCTACCTTGCCCTTCTTCACCCCTGCATCGCCTGCCATTGCCTTTCTTTGGGTGGACCCAACTGTGAGCCTGAGCACAGAGGCTGAGGACTGGGTATTTGAGGAAGTGCGTTCCAGAGGAGTCAGATGCTCAGGCCATGGAGAGTACAGAAGATAAAACTGGTGAAATCAGACATAACCACAATAAGTAGCAAAATTATTCACTGAGTAATCTTAAAAAGGACTACCTGTTGGATTTTGAATATATATTTTATTGTTTACTAAGTGAACTTTATCTTTTTTAAAGTCACTTTTGCAGTTACTTTGAAGTATGGTCAGGTATTAAAACTTATGTTCAATGCTGTAAATGCCTTTTAGGTGTTTTCTTTACTGGTGAGAAAAGTGAACTATATGTAAAAGATTTAGAGCATTAGTTATTTTAATTAATAAATGCTGTGTTTCACAATCCTAGTCATAAATCTTTGGAAGTAAAATAATAAAACTAAGAGATTAGTTTTGTAACTGTATCAAGACAGTATAATTACTGACCTTTTGCATTATCACATACTTTTATAGAAAATCAGTATAATTAAAAAAAAACTCTCATTCTGATATGACTCATTTATTATAAATTTTCCAAGTACAATATCAATCATTTGGAACAATATGCAGTACTAGTGAGTTAATCATGGCATATGTGTAAATATTGGCAAGTCTAACTCTTAATATTTTGTGTAAAGTAGCCCCCATACTATTTTATGAACATCTAGACTTACTCATTAATTTGCACTTATTTCTATTAAAATAATGACAAATCGCATGTTCACATTTGAATCATTAAAATAACAATAATGAAATTAATGGCTTTCTTGATTGTAGGTTTTATTATAGTTTTTTTTTCCAAATATTTTTCATATCACTTTACTTCATGATTAGCTTATATGCATATAGTAGGGCTTATTTAAATAGGCAGGAATTGTTAAGAAACGTGTGAAAGACTTCCTCTTTCTCTTAACTGCAAGATGAAAAAAAATACCCCTACAGGTACCAAATGAGAGTAGAGAAATGAAGGATAGGGTGCAGAGAAGAATAAACACTTCTTTTTGAATTGAGTCAGGGGAATTTCTGGAAGATTTACAATGATATTGGCTCATTGGTTACTCAGATGGCAGAAAGATACTCTCAGTGTGTGCTCCTTTATCCAAATGAAAAAGGCTATTAACCCACCTCAAAATGTATATTGGAAGTTTTATTTTGTTGAAGGGAGAGCTCTGTTTAACCCATTTGGAGAATTGTACCTCTACTTGAAAATGAGCTGCCACTTTTAAAGAAGCATCACTGCAATTACACATCGTGAAAGTTCGAATTGAGATAGTGTTGTTAAATTCAGATTGCAAGAAAAATGTAGTCAGTAATCATTGAGTTCATTGTGTTCCAGAGATTTTGCCGAAAATTCTGATTTCACTAAGTTATCCCAATTGACCCCAAAATGGAAGATCACATAAGCAGGCTAGACAATGCTTCAAGGATGCTGAAAAGCACCATTAATACTGCCTCTTCCAATGACCTTAAAGTGAGATTATTAAGGAAATCACAGCAAGTTTCATTGAAATCATTCTTTTTCTTGAATAAAATTGAACATCTAAGTAAATGAATAATCATTTTTGATAACATAATATGAAAATATATGACCATAAAATCTTGATAGCCCTCCAGCAGTGCTTGTGGAAATTTCAATCTCTTACAAATGTTATAGTGGCTGGTAACTCAGTAGAAAATTATAATGGCTGTCTAAATTCTAGTGCATTTCATTTCTAGAACATTTCATAAAATGTGCATCTGTATTACTTTTCCAGGTGGCTTTAGTAATGTACATATACTACATTGGGCAGTGGGCTATATAGATTCATAGAAAAATATTTTATCTAGTATCAAAACTTTGACAAGAAAATTAGAACTCTTTAGAAATTTAAGTGAGTCTCAGTAAATTAGGTACTTGGGAGATGATTTTATTTATAGAAAGCTTAATTATTTTCAACCCATTTTATCACTTTAGAAATGCATTCATTTTACTATATAGGAGTCATTCCAGATTCTACTAAAGGGACAATTGATCAGGGAGGATAACTGGAAATGTTTTACTTTATTAAGAAAACAAAAGACCAAAAATAGAGTTGCTGTGATTGTCAAAGACTTTTTAGAGGCAAAATATCATGGATTTAGTACTGATTTACATTTTTTGTATTTGACTCTTAAAATAAGAGAAATTTTTACTACATTCTTACAAACCTTTTAATGTCCACAAATGTTGTGCTACTTGTCCTTAAGAATCATAAATCTAAGAAAAACAGGCTAAACAAATAGCATCCTATATGCCAATCAAAGATTTCCATGGGACTTTTAATTGGTTAGCGTTTTTAATTAAATGGCCTTGAGAAAAGTGACTATCACACAGACAAAAAATATACAAGTTAAAAACCATCAATTAATGAGATGAATTGGGATATACCTAAACAGAAAAATGCACTTTCTACTTCTTAATCACATTTCTTTCATATTGTGGTTTTGAGTTATTTTAATATACTGGGGGCTTCCCTGGTAGCTCAGATTGTAAAGAATCTGCCTGCACTATAGGAGACCTGGCTTTGATTCCTGGCTTAGAAAGATCCCTTGGAGAAGGAAATGGCAACCCACTCCAGTATTCTTGCCTAGAGAATCCCATGGACAGTAGAGCCTGGTGGGCTACAGTCAGTTCAGTTCAGTCGCTCAGTCTTGTCCATCTCTTTGCGACCCCATGAATCGCAGCACGCCAGGCCTCCCTGTCCATCACCAACTCCTGGAGTTTACTCAGACTCATGTCCATTGAGTTGGTGATGCCATCCAGCCATCTCATCCTCTGTCGTCCCCTTCTCCTCCTGCTCCCAATCCCTCCCAGCATCAGGGTCTTTTCCAATGAGTCAACTCTTCACGTGAGGTGGCCAAAGTATTGGAGTTTCAGCTTCAGCATCAGTCCTTCCAATGAACACCCAGGACTGATATCCTTTAGGATGGACTGGTTGGATCTCCTTGCAGTCCAAGGGACTCTCAAGAGTCTTCTCCAACACCACAGTTCAAAAGCATCCATTTTTTGGTGCTCAGCTTTCTTCACAGTCCAACTCTCACATCCATACATCACCACTGGAAAAACCATAGCCTACATAGGCTACAGTCAATGGGGTCACAAAGAGGTGGACAGGACTGAGCAACTAACACTTTTTCACTTTCTTTTTCAATTCACTCTGTGTCCATCAACTATTTTTCTGGAAATAATGATATAACTTTTCTCATTAGCACTTACTCCTTTTTTGGTCCTCTAATTCACATCCTGAGTTTGGATTACAGCCCCTGAGGCAATATGTATGCTAGCTGCTCAGTCACATCTGACTGTGAGCCCCCGGGCTCTGTAGCCCACCCGTCTCCTCTGTCCATAGGCTTTTCCAGCAAGAATACTAGAGTGGGTAACCATTCCCTTCTCCAGGGGCATCTTCCCAACTCAGGGATTGAATCCGGGTCTCCCTCACTGCTGTTGGATTCTTTACCATCTGAGCCACTAGGGAAGACCCCTGAGCCAATAGAACATGGCTAATCTACAGGACACACAGGAAGCAGAATGCTTACATCAGTGACCTCATCTGCAACGTTGAGTCCTACTTGCTCACTTCTCTCCGTTCCTTTTATTGGAAAAGCAGCTTGGCCTTGGGTGTATGGTAATGGAATGAACATTCACAGATGATCTCTGCACATCCCAGATGGTATTGAGTTTTCATAGACAGCTGCTTATTTTCAGTTTCCTCAGTTTGAGAATACAGAGACCCAGAGAAGTTAAGTAAGTTGTGAATAGTAACAGAACTCTTAACGTGCATAGTCCATATACACCCATATTAGCCGAGAAATTAAAATGAACTTGTTGGATATGCAGTGTATGGGTGTGTGAGAGTTTGCAGCACCCAGGAATGCACATGTGTGAATAAGGGAATCACAGTGTGCATGTGTGTTAAGTTGCTTGATCCTACTGTGCATGTGTGCGAAGTTCAGTCATGTCTGACTCTTAGTGACCCTATGGACCATAGCCCACCAGGCTTCTCTGTCCAAGGGATGCTCCAGGTAAGAATACTGGAGTAATTGCCATGCCCTCCTCCAGAGGATTTTCCTGACCCAGGGATGGAACCCGAATCTCTTATGTTTCCTGCATTGGCAGAAGGGTTACCACTAGCGTCACCTGGGAAATCTTCATCCCACTGAGATGATGCAAATTAAAATTAAAGACAATCTAACTCCTTTGAACCTGCAGTGGACAAAGAAACAAAAGAAAGGAAAAAGAGAAAAGCTTTACTCTGCCTACAGCCCTAGTAATTTTGTTGGAGTTGCCTTTTCTTTTTCCTCATATTCTTGTGATTAATGTGTTGATAGACATATTTTGATAGCTTTTAAAAAGCTACACTTTAAAACTTGAAATGTGTAAGAGGTAGCTACTATAAGAACAGTTTCTGCTTCATTTTTTTCCCCTGACTTGTTGGCCTTATCCCGTTAATCATTGTTTACCCTGAGCTATAGGGAAATAATCAAAGATTGCCTAAAGTAGAGATTATAGGGGCATTTTTCATTTTGGAAACTTCAAGAAGCTATGCTAGGTGCTGTGAACCTGTAGGCAAAGCAGAATCACTAAAATTTTTGTGTGAATTCTGAGTGAATTTAGCTTTCCCTGCACATCAAGTGTATTTTAGACATTTGTAATGTGTTTTGTTTGTTGTTTTATCTAAGGAAACTTATGAACATTGTGTTTTATTCTTTTCTTAGTAAAGGAACTTCCAATTTGATTCCTGAGGGGAATTGCAGAGACCTTGCTTGGAGCTATAGCAAGTGTCATATGTATATAGATTCCTTACTCACAAAAAGAAAGACTCAGTATAGACTGGTTTTACTATAGCATATTCTCTTTGGCATCAACTTCTCACTAGTCGATTTTCTCTTTAATTAGGGTCTTTCATGTTATTCCTTTTATTTCTACTGAATGTCATTGTATTCCCAGTAACTCCTGGGTAAAGCACTGCATGCATTTAAAAACCTTCAATGAAGAAAATATTTCCCTACTACTCTCAAGCAGACAGATATTTTAAATATCATAATTGCCTACAAATTGTCAGTTCTGAAAAAAAGAGTTTTAGTTTTGAGAAACCACATGGAATAAAAATGATATTATTGACTTGTAATGAAGTGACTGAAGTACACTGATAGTATCTGACCTTTTATCATCACTATTTTAAAAAGCCTTCAGGGGAGAAAGAGAAAACTCCCTTTAAAGAGTATAGTAACTTGCTAGTGAAGTACATTTTCTCCTAGAGTAGTGAGTTGACAATAGTCAAAGGAAAAGCCCAGAAGGCATGATTGTAAAAATGACCATTTGCTAATGGTGTAGACGGTAATTTATTCCAGTGAAGGAAAAGAGAATTTTGTGGTCACATATGGCTTCAGGTTCTGATGCCCTCTACCTTCTGCTGACCGCTAACAATAATTAGAAATTTTTAGAGGCAAACTGATCAAGGCCTAGAAGATCAGGCTGCTTCTTCAAATGTCAATAGTGGAGGTCAGGATTAATTTGTTGCTTTAAAATGTGGAAATTGCTCCCTGTGTTTGAGAGCACTATGTGGCACCCCTTAACTATATGATAAAAAGGGCCTTGAATTTCACTGTATGTGTGTGACATAAAGGATATCTATTTGGAAAGATTTAATGGGCCTGGAATAGAGGGTAATAGAAATTGAACTGAAGTAATTTTTGTTGTGCACCCAAAGAAAGTGGTCTGGAAAACTTCAAAGAGGATCCTTCCTGCATGTCTGAAGCTAAATAGGCATTTACACATTATCTTCCTTTTGCATGAAACTAAGTATCAATCTTTTGACTCCAGAGTTTATACCTTTAAAGATTTTGATATGAGCAAAGTGGCATTGATACAGCTGGGTTAGTGGCTGACCAACTAAAAGCAAGGGAGCAAGCGTAGTTCAGATAACAGGCACACTATTTCACGTGAATTCTAATTAACCTTTTGAGAAAGAAACTGAACTTGTTGATCATGATTATCTTCAGAGAGACTGTTTTCTTCCTCATCCCTGAAAATGAAGGAACGAAAGTTTCAGTTTCTGTATGGCATAGTTCAATAAATTAAAAAAAAAGAAAAAAGACAAATGGCAAAAACAACATACTATTCTCTGAATTGGTTAATAAGAAATGTTTTACGGTCTGAGACATGATAAGGAATATGTACAAATCTTCTTCATTTTAGAATATTCCTCATTCTCCATACAACACAAATACAAATTAACATAGCTAATTACATTTGATTTTATGTTTATTTATTAAAGTTGGGGATCTTTGCTTCATTCAGTTATGTGAACTAATGCCGTGAAAATAAAGTGAAGATGAACATGCTATTTAACTGAATTATGAAATTTTTCCTGCTTCTGAAATAGAAACTCATCTAAGCATTTATAATAGTCTTTATCCTTTAGCCTAAAATTCCACTAGGAAAAGAAACTCAGATACAGAAAAATTCCACAGCTTTAATGAAAAATAATTCATGGTGGTAGATTTAAAGTGAGAATTTGGATGGAGTGAAGAGAGCAAGTGAAAGAAAGACACTTTTGTACACAATGTTTTTTATTTTTATTTTTGCTTTTGTTTTGTCAAGTGCATGTCAGTTATGTCTTATCATCATTCTCTGGAACTGACTGATGTGCTTCAGCAATCATTTTTGAGGTTCTATACACACAAGACTCTTGGACAAGAACAAGAAGCATTTCTTAAAAATATCTAAGTGAATTCAGACAAACAATAGGCTATTTAACTAAAACATACTCTACTCTCTTGCTGTTCTGTTGGTATATTTTTTTTTGGGGTGTATTTTTACCATAAATATGACTTCTGAAATTAGACTTTATTGAAAGGTAACAATTTAAATATGCTGTTATCCTGTCTTTTATTTAACTGAGATACAGTGATGAAAGAAGATTGAAGTAAGCTGTCTTCCTGATGGCTAATTCTTCATATAGTTCCTTCCTCTGGAGCCTTTATAAGCTGTATGGTACCAGTATAACACACACCAACATTAATTCATGACTGTTATTAGCATGTGCCTGTTATCTGATTCTTTGAGACCCTATGGACTGTAGCCCACCAGGCTCGTCTGTCCATGGGATTCTCCTGGCAAGAATACTGGAGTGGGTAGCCGTTCTCTTCTCCAGGGGATCTTCCCATCCCAGGGATCAAACCCAGGACTCCTGCATTTCAGGCAGATTCTTTACCAACTGAGTCACCAGGGAAGCCTGTTATTAGCATACATAAATCAGATAACATGTTTGGTCATTTAGATAAGCTTCAAGGTTTATTTTCCTTTCTTTTTTGGCAACTCTCTCAACTCTCTTTTTTAATATTGTTACTTTTTTCTGCTTATTGCCTTCATGTTCTCAAAATAGTGACTGGCTTGTTGAACATGAAAAAAAAAAAAAAGAGTTCCCAGCAACTTTTGATGTTTACATCATTTGCCTTCCAAGAGCAGAGAGGAACTTATTTCCCATTTGCTTTATGGAAAAGGTTTAGGGAAGGAGGTATGATTCTGTTGTATTTGGTCATCCATCCAAATACTACACACAAGACTGCTAAATTATGGTTGAGTTTGAGGATAATAGCTTTTAAGATATTAAAAGCATGGTTATTGAGAATTGAAGCTGTGTCCAGAGTATGGCAGCCATTGTGAAGCCAGACGTGCTAAGTAGGTTCCAATGAGAAGCTAAAAACTTCTCTGAGGAAAAGAGAAATTAACCTAGAGATTTAAAATAGCATCTGAGTAAAATTTGGGAAAAAAAAAAGTGTCAAGTATTGTCATTGTAGCATAGCAGAGAGGAAGGGAAAGTCCTAGGTCAACCAGAGTCTATAGTAATTAAGTTTATTTCAAAGTTTATTTCGAATTGTTTATTTGAAATTTCCAAAGTTCCTATGAGAAACTTATTGCTGTTGATAGATTTCTTTAACTATCCTACTGTCACTGACTCTCCATCTCTGCTATGCCTCTGTATCACCAGGGGGAGATTTAAAAAATACAGATGTATAGGGCCTACTCCCTGAGATTTCAATTTGATTAGTGGAGCCTGGCTCCCCCTGGTGAGTTTGATGTGTGACCAAGATTGACAACCACCAGGTATTTGTCTAAATTACTTCTCATTGTCCCTGTATAATATTTTTATATTTTAAATATATAGAATACCTGTCACAGATTTTTTAAAAAGCTTTTTTTTTTACTCAGTTATAATAATAAAATAAGGATGGGGTTATGAAGGTGACTGAGGTGACTTAGATGGTACAAAAGTGAATAAACAATTATTGTTTTTAAAAGACTTATAACCTACAGCTTGAATGTAATTGAAAGGCCCCTACAGCAAATCCACTTAGGAATGCTTATTAAAATTTTAGATGCCTTGGACTTAACCCGACCTACGGAATCAGAATCTCTGAGGACAGGCCTCAGACTATGTATTTTACCAAGCTCCTCTCTTGAACATATGTGCATGAAGGTTTAAGAGCCATGGTCTAGTGCCACATGCCTACTTCTCACAGCTATTTTTTTTTTTTCCTGACCTGTATCTAACAGCTGAGATTGTAGTACCTTAATTAGCATTGCTGCTCACCTGGTGACTATAACTCATTGTGTAGCATAGTGCTTTGAAGAATAAAAAAATCTGCTTTTTTTTCTTTTTGGTATAACTGGCTGTATCAACCTCTTTTTAGTTATTGAAATAGTGCAATTTCCCACCTATTTATTTAAAGATAATTATTCTGGATTATATGGAAATTGCTATTTTTATATACCATTGTCCCAGTTATAATATTTACAGTAATTATTCTAATGGGCTATATACAGTTTTTTTCTTTGCACTTAGGTTTGAAAAAAAAAGGGCTAATAATGAATGATGATAAACAATAAAAACATGTGGTTCTTATCCTTTGCCCTTTTTCTGTTTTAACTTTAGGACTATTTCTTTATACTAGCTATTATGTGGTATATGTTATGGAGCTCAATAAATGTGCATTGCAATTGGCATACTTACCTCCTGTGCAAAATTCAGCTTTCTATGTAATTGACATTAACATTCCTATCTAATTGAAGGGAAATGAGACTGAAAGAGTATAGGCAATCATATTTTATAGCCTCAAACATGGAAGTGAGGATTATTCATTTCATGGTGAGAAGGAAAACATCAAACTCCTATGTCTGTGCATTGCTCATTCAAGAAAATTACTGAATTCAGTTACCATCTCTTAGGTTAAATAAATGGCTATTAACTCTTTACCAATACTATGAAATAGTTCATTCAGTCAAAAAGAATCATTTTATCTTTACCATTTGGGAGTTCCAAGTAATTATGGGTAATAAAAGGGGAGTAATAAAGGATAGCATCATTTCTTTCCCTTTCTTATGACTCATGGAGACATAATAACTAAAGTCAAGATTCTATTAGAAATTGTGTGTTTCAACTTTCTCTTTATTTGTGCATAATAAACCAGTGCATTTTATGTTTTAGCCCTTTTCTGTAATTACTTGAATTTTATTCCACGTATGTCCTTTTGTGACAGCCATGTTACTTTAGTTCAATAAATGTTATCAAGCATTCTTTGACTGTTCCTATTGCATCAACCTTAATTAGTTTTTGATTATTCTTAATTTCACAGCATTTTCCTTTTAATAAGTTGCATCAAAATGCTTTCATTTCTGTTGCAGCAAGTTTAATTAGTTTTTGAGTCTTGTTTCTGTTTTCCCTTCCATTTTTAGGGGAAAAAAAAAAAAAAAGATGACACCCACTTTCTTTGTTTCTATGAGGATATCCATGACTTACAACTTGGTGCTTGCCAGAAGCCCTCACCTAAGACTTGCAGCACAAAGTGATGGTGACTTAGAGCCTTTTCATTTGCATTAGGAATATTCCCATGTACTTACATATTTATAGTTGCCTCTGATTATTAAAAAAATAGTAGACTTGATTTTCTAGTCTAAAAGAACTAAACTTAGTTAAAACAATTCTAAGATTCTCATTGCGCATCAATTTAGTTAAACTGACTAGTGCTTATGTATTCAGTTATATGACATGAAATATCTGTATTCTTTGTCCAAAAATGTATTATGCATTTCGCCTTAGCAAACCAAATGGTTACTTATAGTATCCATTAGGATAAAATAACACCCAGGGGTTTCCTGATGACTCAGAGATAAAGAATCCACCTGCCAATGCAGGAGACATGAATTTGATGCCTGGTCCAGGAAGAACCCACATGCTGCAGAGCAAGTAAGTCCATGTGCCACAATTATTGAGCCTGTGCTCTGGAGCCCAGGAGTTGCAACTGCTAAGCCCATCTGCCTCAACTACTGAAGCACACCTGCTCTAGAGTCCATGATCCAAAACAAGAGAAGCCACGTCAGTGAGAATCTCATGTACCACAGATAGAGAGGAGCCCTCACTCACCACAACTAGAGAAAAGGCAACATAGCAACAGTCCCAAAAATAAACAGCCAAAAATAAATAAATAAAATTATTTTTAAAAATGACACCCAAATTACTTTTTGTAACTGAATGCTAATGAGTCGTGATTTTTTTTAATGTCTTGAATATATTTGCTCTTTTTAAATAATATGTATATAAGTATTAGGCTAGTTCAAACATAATTGCTATTTCAGACTGTGGATTTTAAATCATTTCAGACCTAGGCTCAAATACATCTTTATTAACCAAAATAGGAATCATTGCAATCAACACATTTTTGCCAACAAGAAACAAGTTTGTTTATTCCTGTAGCATAAAAATCTGTACCTCGGAATTTACTAACTCTTGGAAGGCATCATCTGCCTCCTGCTGGTTGTGGAAGCATTTTCCATGCAAAAAATTATCAAGATGTTTGAGGAAGTCTTAGTCAGTTGTCAAGATGTCAGGTGAATATGGCAGATGAGGCAAAACTTTGTAGCTCAATTCATTCAACTTTTGAAGTGTTGGTTGTGCGATCTATGGTCGGCTGTTGTCATGGAGAAGAATCAGGCCCTTTCTGTTGACCAATGCCAGCTGCAGGTATTGCAGTTTTTAGTGCATCTCATCAATTTGCTGAGACTCTCAGATGTAGTGGTTTTGCTGGGATTCAGAAAGCTGTAGTGGATCAGACTGACAGCAGACCACCAGAGGCCATGACTTTTATTTGTCTCAAATTTGGCTTTGGGAAGTCCTTTGGATATTCTTCTCAGTCCAGCCACTGACTTGGTCTTTGTCAGTTGTCGTATAAAATCCACTTGTCATCACACATCAAAATCCCATCAAGAAGTGGTTTGTTGTTGTTGCATAGAATAAGAAAAGGTGACACTTCAAAATCATATATATTTGGCCAACTAATGAGGCACTCAGTTATCAAGCTTTCTCACCTTTCAAATTTGCTTCAAGTGCCAAATGACCATAGAATGGTAGACACTGAGTTCTTCAGCAACTCCTCATGTCGTTGTAAGAGGATCAGCTTTGATGATTGCTCTCAGTGGGTCATTGTCAACTTATGATGGCTGGACACTATGTTCCTCATTTTCAAGTCTCTTGTCTCCTTTGCAAAACTTCTTGAACCACCACTGCACTGTATGTTCATTAGAAGTTCCTGGGCCAAATGCCTTGTTGATGTTGCAAGTTGTCTCCACTGCTTTACGACCCATTTTGAACTCAAATAAGAAAATTGCTCAAATTGGCTTTTTGTCTAACATCATTTCCTTAGTCTTAAATAAATATTTAAAAAACAGCAAGTAATAAGTCATTGGGCTTCCCTGGTGGTTCAGCAGTAAAGAATCTGCCTGCAGTGTGGGAGCGGAAGGAGACGAAGCTTCAATCCCTGGGTGGAACATTCTTTATATATATATACAGTTAACTAAAGCTAAAACTCCAATTCTTTGGCCACTTGATGAGAAGAACTGACTCATTTGAAAAGACCCTGATGCTGGGAAAAATTGAAGGCAGGAGGAGAAGGGGACGACAGAGGATGATATGGTTGGATGGCATCACCAATTCAATGAACATGAGTTTGAGTAAACTCCGGGAGTTGGTGATGGACGGGGAGGCCTGGCGTGCTGCAGCCCATGTGGTTGCAAAGGGTCAGGAACGACTGAGCAACTGAACTGAACTGGAGGAAGACATTATACATTCATACTATATGTATTATTAACTCTTTCATATTTTTTAATGTGACTTGAATTATGAACTAGGTCACCTCTGGAAATTTAAAATTTTCAAATACTTCCCCCCCCCAAAAAAAAGTAATAAATAAGAGCAAAGTAATTGTGCATACAATCATTCAAATACTATGAACTGTTACGAATTGGTTTGCAATTTTCTATATTGCAAATCAATATTGCAATAATTTTATCAATAATAATCAGTATAACATAATTATTATGTTTCAATATAAGAAAAGTAAATGCTCAGTTACAGGATTGATTAAATGGAACATTATGTTATGCTATCTCACTAACATGAAACTCTTCAGAGAAAAATTTGCAATTGCAAAGCAAAAATTTGAGCTTTGCAGGTAATTGCATCCATTTGGCACATATTTAAATGTGTTTTCCCAAGCAAGACTAGAATTATTTGTCGGAAAGAGGGAAAGGGGAGTAATATAACAAAATAGAATTACAGAGATGAGGAGCAACAAGTCTAGCACCATATGAATTTAGTTTACCTTGCTTAGGAAATATGAATCCTGGTATTTGAAGGAGCTTAAAGTTCTAGACATAACTTCTATTTTTTTTTTAAATTTCTTATTATTATTCTTCCAAATGCTCCTTCAAACTTTAGTTATATTCCTATTAGAGAAAACTTCCTACCTTTAAAGGTAGTTAGTTCATACTATCTTTAGCTAGTCCTGAAATATTGGTTTTAAGCTGAAATCTGTGATGTTTTTATGCTTGAGTCCCAACTTTACCGTCAACCATATTGGTAGTAATTGATCGGGCCAGGGAGATACACCTAACTATTCTAGAGCTGTGTGTTCTCAGTTGAGTCCAACTTTTTGCAGTCTCAGGGACAGCCCACCAGGGACTGTAGTCCACCAGGCTCCTCTGTCTATGGAATTTCTCAGGCAAGAATACTGGAATGGGTTGCCATTTCCTTCTCCAGTAGATCTTCCCCACCCAGAGATCAAACCAGTATTTCCTGTGTCTGTTGAATTAGCAGGTGGATTCTTTACCATTGAACCACATGGGAAGCCCCCTTTTGCTCTAGTATGCACTACATAATTAAGGTTCAGAATAGCATGATAATTATTTAGATTAACAAACTTTATTAATAACTACATATCAATAAAGAGATTATATAGCAATAGAGATCTATGCCTATAAAATCTTTCCTTGTTTCATATTTAGGCAGAGAGTCAAAGAATCTATTACATCTTCCTTTGACCTCAAACTGTTTCTAATCTCCCTAATTTCATTGAAATGCCTTTATTAAGAAGCCCTTATAGTAGTGTTAGAAAATTTTCAGGGCATGTGATTTGTAAAATCAGCAGTTTCTGTTTTGTAACTAATTTTAATATATGTTTATTTTCTATAATAAACCCTCTATCACAAACACACACACACACAAAAGTGTGTTATGCCTTTTACATGTTTTTTAAAAATGTTTAATTGCTTTAATGCATATATTTTTCAATCCTGCAGCTGCTGCAGAGGTTAAAAAAAGTCTACCAAGAAAACATCCACGATGAACCATCCTGATTAGTGCCTCTGCGCACTGCTCCAGAGAAAAACAAATTAGCACTAGAAGGAAAATCTGTTCTGGGAAGTCCCACACTGCTGGTGTAATGGCCTATTCCCACAAGAGGATTGAATAGAATAGATCCATTGTGACTTCCCAAATGATCGTGTCTGGCAGCCTCTGGGGATAAGGAACAACAGCTGAGGTGATAGAGAAAATAAAATGTTCTGCTTGAACGCAAGTGATATTTGCCTGCTTTCCCCAACCCTCTTTCAGAAAACCTTGCCCTTTCAGACCAGGACACGGGCTTTTTTTTTGTCAAAGCTTTGTAGCAAAGGCTAGACTTGGATCAATGAGACTTATCTTCTCGGGTCAAATAATTTCCTGTTCATGGTCACTTAAATTCATCTCAAATATAAATTTCTTTCTGAAAGCTCTCCTATATACTAGGCCCCATTACATGTCTTCTTGGCAAGATAAGGGAGCAAGGAGGCCATGTCTCTATATGCCTTCTTCTCTGCAGGTCCCGTTGAGAAAGGGAGGATAAAGACAGGATGTCACATATGTTTTAATTCAACTTCCTTTCTGATAATTGAACTCATCCTTATGTCTCTCTTTCAGTTGTCATGATTTTGCCCTTACTGTTTGCTTCTTGCAGAAGGCAGGATTCAGATTTTCATAAATTGTTACAGTAGATACTGTACACAAAAATTATTTAGCATTGATCTCTATACTTTAAATAGCAAATTAAAAATTATAAAAATGCATAATTGTGACCATGCATTCATATAGCAGCTAGTTATAGGTGCTATCTGTAAGAACCAAATATAAGTGGCTAACTGTAATTATGTATTAGTAGTACCTGTGTACATTTGCAGAGAAAATGGGAAAAAGAACTCATACAACTATGATGAAATGTTTAGTACAATTATGGCTCTGGAAACTGCCATGACCTTTACATAAACTAGAAGCATCTTTTTAAAAATATATTTTGGAAAAAACACAGAATAATAACCAAAATATATTGTTCTTTAGACCATGTTTATAAAACTGAGAAATCTTATGTTTTGTTGAGATACTTTTGTTTTTTAGCTGACTTTAGGTATAAGAAATCAAAATACTAGCAGAATCTTTGCCTTCTAACTATAAACTTAGCTTGATTTCTTAAGATGTGATTGATCTCAATTTCTCTCTTTTTCCGCCTCTCTTCTTTCAGTCCTTAGTATAAGTTTATAATAGGATATATGGTAATTCTTTAAGTTGTCATTATGAAGTAAAAGGTTAATTATAACTTTAAAAAATCATCATGTATTATTTTACTGTTTTAAAAAAAAACATACAATAGAAAAGTTTTTTTTTAATTTAGATGAGGTTTTCTAATTTTCTAACCATTTCATTATCTTGACTTTCAAAGATAATACATATATAGTTTGACTTTCTCTCAACAGTTTAATAAATATGAGGAAAGTACCATCACAGAAGTGGGGGCGGGGGAGTGGTGGTGGAGTGTTAACTAACTAGAAGCAAGATTATCATTAATAGACATTTAAGCTGGCTTTTTGCCCAAACCCAGCAGTGCATTTGAAGGTCACCTCAATCCTCCTGATAAACAGCAGAAGCTGAAACTCCAGGAGGAGCTCTGATGCAAATGTGCTTTATAACTTTCCAAAAATTAGGCTTGAACAAGAGTTTCTATTAGAAATATTTTCAGAAAATGGTTCAGTTGTATGTGTGTATCTCAAAAGCATTTAATTAAAAAAAAAAAAAAAGCACCTTTATCTTGTTATTAAATGTAGTCCTGTTCTTGCCCCCTTTCTCATGGATGCATGAATGCATGTTCAATAGTGTCTGACTCTCTGCGACCCATGAAATGTAGCCTGCCGGGTTCTTCTGTCCATGAGATTTCCCAGACAAGAATACTGGAATGGGTTGCCATTTCCTTCTCAAGGGGATCTTCCCAACCTAGGGATTGAAGCCGTGCCTCTTACATCTCCAGCACTGGCAGGCAGGATCTTTACCACTAACGTCACCTGAGAAGCCCAGACCCTATCCATCTGTGTTTTTTAAATACAGACTCTGAGTATTGACTCTGTGTTAAAATTAGGCTTTACTGGTGACTCTAAAGCCAAGGTCCTAGTGTGGGAGTAGGGAGACCAGCTGGACAAGACCAGGTCCTGCCACCGTGTCACTGGAAAGGGGAGATTCCAAGTGATGAGGAAATCACAGGTCATTTTTCCATTAGGAGATACACGTGTTAATGGAATAAAACATCATTATGATAGTATTATATATTCTGGGAATCATTAAAATGCCGATATCTTATATATATTTTATATATTATATATATATATATATATATATATATATATACACATACATACATATATGTTGTATGTTGTTCAGTCACCCAGTGAGGTCTGGCTCTTTGCCACCCCATGGACTGCAGCATGCCAGACCTTTCTGTCCTTCACCATATCCCAAAGTTTGCCCATGTTAATGCACTATTGGCTTTTTCTTGGTTTCTTAATTTTTCAGTCATAATAAAATATTTTAAAAATAGCGCATTTTATTTCACTATTTTTTCTAAATGGTGCTTTGTTTTCTTATAGTTTTATTGAGATGTAATTGACATATAGCACTGTATAACTTTAAGGTATACAGCATACATGTTTTTACTTACATATACAATCAAATGATTAACACAGTATGTTCTGTCAATACCCATCTTCTCATATAGGTACAAAATAAAATAAAAAGGAAAAAATGTTTCTCGTGATGAGCACTAGGATTTACTCTTCTTAACAGCTTTCATATATAACCTACAGCTGTGTTAATAATGTTAATCATGTTGTACATTCTATCTCTTGTACTTACTTACAACTGGAAGTTTGTTCCTTTTGGCCATCTTTATCTAATCATCACCCTATACCCCTCAGGCCTCTGGTAAATAGAAACCTCATCTCCTTTCCTATGAGTTTTTTTTTGTTTGTTTTTTGAGGGATAATAGACCTACAACACTATATTAGTCCTGTGCACAAGAGTTATTTGATAACTCTTTTTGATATGTTTCAAAGTGATCACCACAGTGAGTCTAGTTACCATGTCACCCATACAAAGATAGTACATTATTGTTGACTGTTTTCCCCATACTACATTACATACCCATGACTCATTTATGTTGTAACTGAGAGTTTGTCACTCTCAGTCTTCCACACCTATTTCACTCATTTAATAATGTTTTTAAACAATTCCCCCCCCCCACCCAGATTGGAATATAAATTTAGAGAATACACAAAATAACTAGAACAATTTATAAATATTTTTTTTTTAATTTCATTTAATGAACAACTTTATCTGCTTACCATTTGCCAGATGCAACTTGTTGTTGAACATTTGCTAAGGTGTGGCCAACTCTTTGTGACACCATGGACTAAAACAAATCAATCTCATCTCTCCTCCACTATCTCCTGAAGTTTGCTCAAATTCATGTCCATTGAGTCAGTGATGCCATCCAAACATCTCATTCTCTGCTGCCCCCTCCTCTTTTTGCCTTCAGTCTTTCCCAGCATTAGAGTTCTTTCCAATGAGTCAACTTTTCACATCCAGTGGCCAAAGTATTGAAGCTTCAGCTTCAGCAACAATCCTGCTGGCTAATATTCAGGGTTGACTTCTTGTAGGATTGATTGGTTTGATCTGCTTGCTGTCCAAGGGGCTCTCAAGAGTCTTCTCCAGCATCACAATTTGAAAGCATCAATTCTTTGGCACTCAGCTTTCTTGATGGTCCAACTCTCACATCTGTACATGACTACTGGAAAACCACAGCTTTGACTATATGGACCTTTATCAGCAAAGTGATATTGCTGCTTTTAAATATGCTGTTTAGGTTTGTTATAACTTTCCTTCTAAGAAGCAAGGGTCTTTTAATTTCATGGCTGCAGTCACTGTTCATAGTCATTTTGTAGCCCGAGAAAATAAAATCTTTCACTGCTTCCACTTTTTCCCTTTCTATTTGCCATGGAGTGATGGGACCAGATGCCATGATCTTAGTTTTTTGAATGTTGAGCTTCAACATTCAAAGGAGCTTTTACACTCTCACCCTCATCAAGAGGTTCTTTAGTTCCTCTTCACTTTCTGCATTAGAGGGCCAGGCGTGGTCTGCTTTATTTAGTCCTCATGACCAACCTAGAAATGAGGTCTTCTATTAGATTGTGTTACAGATGGGAAAACTGAGCCTCAGAGAATTTTAATAACTTTGCTAAATTCACATAGTTGATAGTTTGGCAGAGTCAATATATGAATCCAGGCAGTCTATACTTCTCATAGCCTATTTAGTAAAAATGAATCATATGATCCAGAGAGATGAAAGCAGATTGGGGAATGTAGTCTCTGCCTCCCAGAGACAATTCCACAGAATTGTAGAAGACCCTGCATTTCAGGAGGGCAGCTAGCCATCTGTGTCACAGTCATGCTACCTAAACATGAGCCAATGCTTATTTATGTATAGGGAAATGCTACTGGACAGTTCATTGATTAGATTCGGTCTCAGCAGTATTATGAAAGATCAGTTAAGATTGCATGCTTTCATAGAACCATATGGTTTTAACAATAATCATGCTGTTCTCTATTTGAACAATGACTGTTGCCTTGGGAAGTATATACACCACTGATTACTGAATTTGTTAACAATCCATTTTCTGAAGAAGTCTAACCCTAAATGAATTTATTTTAATTAAAATCAGCATTCTTGTCTTGTAAAACATATTTTGAATTTCAAAACAACCATTTCCCAAAAAAGTACTACTAGCTTCAAAATTTGGCAACAGTTACACCTTGTTTAAGAGTTGATGGAATATATGTCAGACTCAGTTAAAAATAAACCCTGGTAAAACAGTTTTCTATATTTTTTATCTGGCCAGCTCACCAGGAGCAGTTTTGATTATCAATAATCACACATAATCCAACCCAGCTGAGGTATTTTACTCAGCACCAAGATTTCCAAATTAGAGAAATTATTTGTTGTTTTGTTTGGTTTTGTAGCTATGGAACAATCTTGAGCCTTAATTTAACAGATGTTCCCTGAGGTAAAAATATGTCCAAATTTAGTACATACTATATTCAAGAGGGGGTTTCCCTGGTGGCTCAGACGGTAAAGCGTATACATTTATTATGTACAGGACTTCTCAGAGATGTTCTCAGATGTTCTTGCACAAAAAGTATCACCAAGAAAACGATGTTACTGACAGATGTTTCAGTTCAGGACACACTACTCATCTTGAACATACCTGAATGTATTTTCTGTTATCAATTAATTATTTATTTAAATTGCATTATGTAGTTAGCTATTTTTGGCTGTGTGGGGGTCTTTATTGCTATGAGAGCTTCTCTCTAGTTGCAGCAGGTGGGGGTCTGTGCTTCAGTTGCGGAGCTCAGGCTTCCCATTAAAGTGGCTCCTTTTGTTGTGCGGCACAGGCTCTAGGGCGCTCAGGCATCAGTGGTTGTGGCTTCCAGCCTCTAGAACACAGGTTGCGTAGCTGTAGTGCACCGGTCTATTAGTTCCAAGGAGTGTGGGATCTTCCTGGACCAGGGATTGAACCAACTGCTCTTGTGCATTAGCAAACCAGGGATTGAACCAACCGGTCTTGTGCATTGGCAGGCAGATTCTTTACCGGTGAGTCACCCGGGAAACCCCTGAAGGTGTTTTAAATTCAGGGATGCCATCAAGAGCATTAAGGATGACTGAATCTACAATAAGTAATGTAAACTTCATATACTGTACTGTCCATTCACTCAGTGCTTCCCAAGTGTTTCCCTGTCTTGGCTCAGATAGAAAATAACAACATGTATATGACACGTGGGGTAAACAGATAAGGCTGCTGATGGCTGGAAGTTATGGGTGACAGGCTCTAGCTTACCCATAGCTTCCAGCCACAAGCATCCCTGTCTGGGGCTGAGGGGATTATTATCACTGTGTTGGTCAGTCACATTAGAACAGGCGGTATTTCCCCCAAAACTCAGGCAAGCTCTAGAACAGTGAGGCTGTGTGACTGCTCTCTGTGCTGCTGATGTGATTGTCATTTTCCTGTCATACGACGCATCAGTCATTGGATACTGCATCTGTGCCTTGTGTATACCTTTGAATTATTTCAATTCAAATGTGTGTGTCTTTGAATTATTTCAACTTGCAGAGAGTTGAATAATCATGAGTTCTTACTTATTTCATCTCGAAATGCTGAAAGCTCTTTTTTCCCCTTGCCACGTAGTGCGTGAACTGCACACGCCACAGACGTTCCCATAGTGTCTTGTGTGGCCTGAAGGTTCATCTTAAATACAAGTTTTATTTTAGGGTCCTGAGAAGCTTTGTGAAAGCGAAGAGTCCTTCCAAATATTCTGCACAAATGCGGCTGCTTGCTGCAAACCACTGGAAACGGAGTGTGGTTATTCTGTCTTGCTCATCTGAGTATCGGTTACTGAGGCTTCCAGCACATTGTAACAAACGGAGGGACATTGAAAATCCTTTGAAGAAAGGATCTTACTTCTAATTTAATCCAATGGAAAGGAGTCCTCTCTTCAAGAAAACTGGATATAGTGGCATTTCCAATATAACCCTGTAAATACTTCCTCCCCTGTAAACTTTTTAATAATTTCAAGCCCATTACTTTACAGAGTACATTGAAACATTTGGGTTGTGCTCACAATAAGATAATGGTTTGGATTATTTTATGGAAAAATTTATAATCAAATGAGCTATTTCATGTTTAAATTTAGAGTCTAGAAGACAGTTGTGACATTTTGTAATTGTTTCTTATGATTAATTGAAATAAGCATAGGGAGGCAAAGATTCTTCCCAGCTGTGACTTCTCTGTTGGTGCGATTTTTTTCTTAAATTACACACTGTTTTTCTACTATTTGTCTTTTCATGTAAAATAATTTTACAAATAAGGGGGACGGTTCAGTCACTTATCATATCTCCAGGTTGTAAAATAATTCATATCTCCTCCTAGCAACTAGAATAGATTTTATGAACAAATCCTGTACCACTTTATAAACTCCAAAGGTAACAAAAATACTCCTATCATTCTAGTTTATCATTTTTCATGAATTTAATTTCTACTGTAAGTACAGCTCAATATAAATTTCCTGAAATCTATATCCTACCATCAAAGGTTTTATCATATAGGCAAATGCAAATTTTGTTAGATATTCAGAACCCAGATACATATTAACAGTATTTGCAAAGCTATTCAGATTTTACAAAAATAATATTAAAAATGAAATCTGTACCTCTGACTATGGAACTCCAAAACCAACCATCTCGTTTGTATAAATTCATGTTTACTTATAGTGGTATGAACTGTTTCAAATATGAGCTGATTAGCAAGTTTAAAAAGTAAAAATAAAACCAAAATAATTCTAAAAAATAGTTTTTAAGTTGCTTCTAGTAAAGTGCATATTTTCTATAACCAAACCTATTTGTTCATTGCCAGTGTCATTCTGTTACTGCAGATTATTTCCACCATTACTTCAAAACTGACCCCTCCATTTCTGGGTATGTGCATTTATTTATTTTTTAATTTTTTTTCATTTATTTTTATTAGTTGGAGGCTAATTACTTTACAATACTGTAGTGGTTTTTGCCATACATTGACATGAATCAGCCATGGATTTACATGTGTTCCCCATCCCGATCCCCCCTCCCGCCTCCCTTCCCATTCCATCCCTCTGGGTCTTCCCAGTGCACCAGCCCTGAGCACTTGTCTCATGCATCCAACCTGGGCTGGTGATCTGTTTCACCCTTGATAGTATATTTGTTTCAATGCTATTCTCTCAGAACATCTCACCCTCGCCTTCTCCCTCAGAGTCCCAAAGTCTGTTCTGTACATCTGTGTCTCTTTTTCTGTTTTGCATATTGGAGACATACATAATATATATAAGACATACAGATGGCTAACAAACACATGAAAAGATGCTCAACATCACTCATTATCAGAGAAATGCAAATCAAAACCACAACGAGGTACCATTATACGCCAGTCAGGATGGCTGCTATCCAAAAGTCTACAAGCAATAAATGCTGGAGAGGGTGTGGAGAAAAGGGAACCCTCTTACACTGTTGGTGGGAATGCAAACTAGTACAGCCGCTATGGAGAACAGTGTGGGGATTTCTTAAAAAGCTGGAAATAGAACTGCCATATGACCCAGCAATCCCACTCTTGGGCATATACAGCGATGAAACTAGAACTGAAAGAGACACATGTACCCCAATGTTCATCGCAGCACTGTTTATAATAGCCAGGACATGGAAGCAACCTAGATGCCCATCAGCACATGAATGGATAAGGAAGCTGTGGTACATATACACCATGGAATATTACTCAGCCATTAAAAAGAATGCATTTGGATCAGTTCTAATGAGATGGATGAAACTGGAGCCTATGTTTTACCTTTTTTATTTATTCATTGTTTTGGTTACATTGCACAGCTTATGGGATCTTATTTCCCCAGTCTAGGATTGAACTTGGGGCCATAGCAGTAAAAGTGACAAGTCCTAACAACTGGACTGCCAGAGAATTACCACTTTTATTTATTTCTTTGTCAGGATTAGGGTAATCTTCTTAAAGAATTTTTTTTCAGATTATTTCAACTTCCTGTAAAATCTCCAAAGCCTTTTAAATTGCCTATTTGGTAAGTGCTTCATTCTACTTTTCCAGATTCTTTTTCTTTTTTAATCACTCAGGGTCAGTTTCACACCATTTTTCAAAGAAGAATCTCCTTTGTTCTGCTCTCCTAGGCTTTAATACCATATGCCTTCAGGGGATTATGGTTACTTTTGCTGTCCACTACTCAGACACCTTTCCTCCAATTTGTTCTTCAACCCTCATTCCTTTTCTTATTCCCAGGGTGTAGATTCACTTCTCAGTCATAACTTCTAGGAAGAACTTCGGCACAGGCTTTCTCTGACTTTTTATGGGAGTGAAAAGTGTGCATTTTTTGGTGTCAGTTCCTAATTTTAAATGTTGATGGCCATTTGCTCATTGAAAATATATTTATTGATTAAGTCTAATGTTTGAAATTGAGTACACAGGGTTGCAGATAAAGCAGTAGTGTTCTCTCCTTTCAACATGTTTACAATCCAGTGACAGAAAAACAATAAATACTCACCACAAGGAAATGGCAACCCACTTCAGCATTCTTGCCTGGAGAATCCTATGGACAGAGAAGCCTGATGGGCTATAGTCCATGGAGTCGCAAAGAGTTGGACACGACTGAAACGACGGCACACAAATAGAAACCTCTCACATAAAATGCAATTGTAAATTGTGAGAAGTGTTATCTTGACAAAGATAATGTAGCCTAAGGGAGAATTTGGCACAAGTAAGATTATTTTAAGAAATTACATTTAGCTGAGATCAGATTAAGTAAGAGCATTATTAGTTATTATTAAACTTGTAGCATCAGAATGGCAGAGGGGATAATCAGAATAAACAGAGATTTTGAAAATAGAATTTACAAATTTTGATGAATATATGAGATGAAGGGAAGAGAGAAATTGAAACTTTCTAGACTGAGGAAGTTATGTGGCTGGGGTGGTATTTAGTGACATAATAAAGAGTGAAAGAGAAGTGTGTCAGAGGTAGAGGGGAGGTTGAATATGTAAGTGGCTTGTTTTAGTTGTTTCTTAAGTTTGAAATTCCTGTAATATATATCTCATGGAAGTTTCAGGTAGGTTCATGAGTCTAGATGTATGAACTCTATCTTCAATACTCCAGTAACCTTCAGAATAGCTGGTATTTCTCTCCACATGTAATCTTTGTCATCTCCTATAATAAGTTAGATTTCCATTTCATCTATCCAGAGTGCATCAAATGCTAACTGTACTTGTTTGCTTATTAAGTACACTATCTATAAGTTTGACTGGCCTCTCTAACCTATTTCCTTGAAGATAAAAAAAATGTTGCCTATAACAGCTACAAGTATATAATGGACACTCAGTAAATGTTTGTTTCATGCATGAATGAGTGAATAGATAAATAGACTAAAGATTTCAGTGAGACATGTATATTTGTCTTTTCTTTCTCCAAAAGACTGATAGCTAGTTGCAGACAAAGATCTTGTCTTAATCTGCTTCCAGATCCATTGCCACGTGTCACACACTAATGGACATTAAATAAACCCCCATTGATTCATGGATATTCAAGTGAGATACACTGCTTCAGTTGAACAGTTCCAGAATCTGTCTGCAAAGAAAAGGCCATCTAATTTACTTTTTCATATTTCATACGAAATATGTAAAGAAAAAGTGTTAATATACAGGGATAAGACAAAGATACAGAAAAATAAAGGTAATGAACTCTAGGGACTGGCAATGTTAAGGCATAAAGACAAAGAGAAGTTTGTAATAATGTCTGTGCAAAAAATTGCATTTTGTGACATTTTGCTTCAGCTAAAATAATCTAATTACCATTATTCTTTGCACATAAGAACTAAACACTTTGTGCTCTACTTATTTGCTTATAGATAATTTGCACAATGGAGTGCAAATTACTACTCTCCTAGTCGCCCCAGCACATGGCATACAGCAGTCAATGAATAATTGTTTTTTTTTTCTGACTGAATTAGTGAATGCATACTGCCAGTAATTATTCATTTTCAATCTAAAAATTTAGTAAAAATCCTGGATACAGGTAAGAATTATTTTAAAATCCCAACTGGCCAAGTGATTTTAATTTTAAGCAATCTTTCTAAAAAATATTCTTTCTCTGCCAGCATTGTCATTAGAACATTAACGGTAATTAAAACCATAAGTGGAAGTTCCAGATGACTGGGCAGCTGAAAAAGAGCAATTAAGCATCATAGGCAGGAAGGAATTTACATTTTCCACATAATCAGTTGTATAGGTATTAAAAGAAGCTTTGGAGGCCAAGAGGAGCAAAACCCAAAAAATATGGAAAGAAAGACATAAAAAGTAATAAAAATGAATAGGATGCTTATTTTAAGCTTTTTCATTTTTTAAAATATACAATCCAAAATTAAAGGCAATTAAGCAAAATTTATATCAAAGCCTTAATATTATTAAGCTAAGAACATAAGCTAGATGATTCTCTTACCCTTGTGGTTTATGAAATTACTAGAATGACTTGATTAAAATGGCCTTGACACGCATGGTTACTTTTCTTTTATCCCTCTTGTAAACATGTAATACACACAAAGAGAAAGAAAAAAAAAAAATGAGTTACTTAGAGAAATATGAAATATTTCTTCAATGCAATAGAAACTGGAAACTATGCAGTGAGATTGAAATAAAAACTTGTACAAGTATATTTTTTAATTATGAGAGAATATACAGTAGTGTATCTAATATTTAGATATTTCAATAGAAAAATTTAAAAAGGACTCATTAGTAAAACAGGTAAACGTTATTGGTAGTTAGAATAAAATAATGCCTGATATTCTAGTTTTATAGAACAACAGAATATAATTTTCTGAGTCATTGCTCAAACACTAACTTCTCCAGGAACCAACCTCCTCTTTTAGAGTTGGCAAATTTTAAATAAAATAAATAAATGTAAAAGATACCATTCAGTGGTGCTGTCATTAAAGATCTTACAACCCAGTGAACCTAATGAAGGAAACAGATGCATACATGGGCAGTTGACTGTAGAATTACCTAGTTTCTAGGATACAATAGGAAATTATGTTTTATTACAGAAAAAAAAAAAAGTAAAGTGCTGCAGAAAAGTTACCTGTTTATTTGCCTTAGTCATTATGTAAGTATAAAGTGGGAATTTCCTCCCACATGCCATATTCCACTATCACCCTGAAATTAATTCTAAAATAATACATGTGTATATCATGGCTCTAACTCAGATATCCACCTACAGTCCTCTTTTTGTGGGGTGTCTTTGTTGGTTGGTTTGTTTGGGCCCCTTCAGTTCAGTTCAGTTCAGTTCAGTTGCTCAGTCATGTCTAACTCTTTGTGACCCCATGGACTGCAGCACTTCAGGCTGCCTGCCCACCAGGCCTTTGGCCCCTTAAGCATGTGAATATACCTTAGTAACTTCCCAGATTGGCCCAGACTGGTATACTTTATGAATGTATTGTGTAGAATTTACCAAGTATTTTGTAGTAAAAGGGGAGAAGTTTATGTCTTACACCCACGAGAAACATTTTATCAGATTCCATCAAAAGTCCTTTCCCTTTCATTCTATCATGAGTTTTTTTCCTGATTTCTAACCTACTCTCCCCTCCCACCGGTGCTTCCCAGGGGGGTCTGGTGGTAAAGAACCTGCCTGCCAATTCAGGAGACATAAGAGATGCGGGTTCCATCACTAAGTCAGGAAGATCTCCTGGAGGAGGGCATGGCAACCCACTCCAGTATTCTTGCCTGGAGAATTCCATGGACAGAGGAGGCTGGAGGGCTACAGTCCATGAGGTCACAAAAAGTCGACACGACTAAAGCACCTTAGCCTACCTCCCCTCCCATTACCACATCCTCTCCTCCACTATCCTGACTTACACAGTTTTATCTCATTAATTTCTTTCCTACTCCATTCAAGTTGCTACCCAATGGGTAGAATATAGTGAAATCACCACCCATAGCTTTCTCAAGCTTGTCCTTGGGTCTCTTTCCACAGCCCTAGCTGCTGCTAACTAAGTCTTAAAGATACGTGCTCTGCTCTTCAGAGGAGTCTGACAAATAAGATATGCACATGTCATTACATGCTGATTATGTTTCTCTTCTCTTATTAATTTAAAATTTCATATAAATCCAGAGGGTTCTGATTCAGTGATACATGGATCTCCAGCCTTCCCTTTTCGACAGAATGAGGGATTTATTCCAAAGGGATTTGGCAATATTTGCCATTTTTTTCATTCCATAAAGACTTCAAGGAGTTTAAAACAGTTATCATTTTTTCATTTTTAAGAAGGATTTTAATCTTAAGTAATCATATACTACTTAAATGCTGATTAAGAGAGAGATCAGTGCAACACATTACATTAGTTCAAACTTATCCTTTAATTTCCTGCTTCTCTTTTACAATTCTTGGAATTGAAATATATCACATTAATAACAGAAATTTTTAAAGAAAGCAAAAAAAATAATGGAAATTCTTTTCTCTTTGCTATAGTCTAGTTGTCATTTGTAGTGAAAAAAATATAAAGCTTGTGTACTTCCACTTAGTTGAACACTGTAAAAATGATATCTTTTTAAATGTAAATTTTTAGCCTGCTACTGCATCAATATTTTACATTCATTCCTTTCAGAAATCTGTTACTCCATTTTTTTCCAAATATACAGATGATAAACAAAATATTCTCTAATTATTATATAGGAAAATAGCACACATTTAGTTAACAACTCTGCTATTCAGTCACTCAGTCATGTTTGACTCTTTGCGACCCTATGGAGTGTAGCATGCTGGGCTTCCCTGTTCTTCACCATCTCCTGGAGCTTGCTCAAATTCATGTCCATTGAGTTGGTGATGGCATCCAAACATCTCGCCCTCTGTCATCCCCTTCTCTTCCCACCTTCAATCTTTCCTAGCATCAGGGTCTTTTCCAATGAGCCACCTCTTTCCATAAGGTGGGCCAAATGTTGAAGCTTCAGCTTCAGCATCAGTCCTTTCAATGAATAGTCAATTGATTTCCTTTGGGATTAACTTGTTTGATGTCTCTCTCTTTTTTTTTTTCATTTATTTTTATTAGTTGGAGGCTAATTACTTTACAATCTTGTAGTGGTTTTTGTCATACATTGACATGAATCAGCCATGGATTTACATGTGTTCCCCATCCCGATCCCCCCTCCCACCTCCCTCCCCACCCCATCCCTGTGGGTCTTCCCAGTGGGGAAGTGCACCAGCCTTGAGCACTTGTTTGATCTCTTTCCTGTCCAAGGGACTCTGAAGAGTCTTTTCCAGCAAACAGTTTGAAAGCATCAATTCTTCGGTGCTCAGCCTTCTTTATGGTCCAACTCTGAAATCCGTACATTACTACTGGAAAAATCATAGCTTTGACTAGATGGACCTTTGTCAGTAAAGTAATATCTCTGTTTTTTAATATACTGTCTAGGTTTGTCATAGCTTTTCTTCCAAGGAGCCAATGTCTTAATTCATGGTTGCAGTCACCATCCCCAGTGATTTTGGAGCCCAAGAAAATAAAGTGTCATTGTTCCATTTTTTCCCTATCTATTTGTCATGAAATGATGGGACTGGATGCCATAATCTTAGGTTTTGTGTTTTGTTTTTTTTTTAATTTTGAGTTTCAAGCAATCCTTTCCACTCTCCTCTTTCACCTTCATCAAAAGCCTCTTTAGTTCCTCTTCACTTTCTGCCATAAGGGTGGTCATCTGCATATCTGAGGTTATTGATATTTCTCCCCACAGTCTTGATTCCAACTTGTGCTTCATCCAGCCCAGTATTTCACATGATGTACTCTGCATAGAAGTTAAATAAGCAGGGTGATGATTTACAGCCTTGATGTACTCCTTTCCCAATTTTGAATCAGTCTGTTGTTCCATTTCCAGTTCTAACTTGCTTCTTGACCTGGGCACACATGTTTCACAGGAGGCAGGTAAGGTGGTCTGGTATTCCCATCTTTTTAAGAATTTTCCAGTTTTTTGTGATCCACTCTGTACTCTTTCATAAAAGATTTATTGTACTTTGGCCAGTTTCTATAAACTTCCTGTAAGCATGACTTATTTAACCTAAGGTGATGAAATACTCTCCCCACAGTAATAGATTACCTCAAACTGTATACAGCAGTCCTCAGTCCTTCTGGTATTAGGGACTGGTTTTGTGGAAGACAGTTTTTCTACAGACTGGGGTGGGGGGTGGTGGGGATAGTTTCTGGATGATTGAAGTGCATTGCATTTATTAGGCACCTATTTCTCTTGTGATTACATCGTGATAATGCAGTAATGTGAGGGATGGGAGCAGCTATAAATAAAGTGTAGCTGCACTTGCTCTCATTCACCGCTCACCGCCTGCTGGGCAGCCTGGTTCCTAACAGGCTGTAGACCAGTAATGGCCTGTGGCCCCAGAGGTTGGAGGTCCCTGCTGTATACTCCCCATTGTTTCCTCAGGAACATCATAAACTACTTAAGATTTTCTTTTCTGTTATGGTCTGTATCATTCACTCACTATTGGAAATGTAATCAAGGATTCCAGGCATCAACATATGCTTAATCATGAATTGTTTGGAAACGATTAAATGCAAAACTTTAGATGTTGACTTATGTTTTCCTCCTTCTGTGATGAGATGGGCAAAGCAGTGCCCTGAAGACTTTTTCTGAAGGATGTTGAGGTCAGAGGGCAAAATATACAAACCAAGCCTGAGAGTCAAGATTCAAGCCAAACTATGGTAAAAAAGTTCAGGGATTCTAAGATTAACATGTTAATGTTTGGTAGAAACCAGCACAATATTGTAAAGCAATTATCCTTCAATTAAAAATAAATAAATTTAAAAAATAAAAAAAGAAGGGGAGGTGTAAAGAACACTTACAGCTGAGTGCTCAGTACCAACTATAAATTCTTTATTTTCCTTATATACATACAAGGTTCTCTTGTATAGTGAGTGCCTAGTTTACTTAAAGGGAGTAAGAGAACAAATGGGGCTTCCCAGAGGCCCTAGTGGTAAAGAACCCACCTGCCAATGCAAGAGATGTAAGAGATGCGGATATGATCCTTGGATCAGGAAGATCCCCAGAGGAGAGCAAGGCAATCCACTCCAGTATGCTTGCTTAGAGAACCCCATGGAAGGGGGAGCCTGGTGGGCTACAATCCATAGGTTCGCAGAGTGGACACGACTGAAGAGACCTAGCTTGCACAATGCGTACAAGAGAACAAGTCAGTGCTAACGAGATGCAGTCAGTTCTTTTAACAATATTTCCATGACTTTGGAGCTTGAGAGCATTTTGACACTATTTTAGAGGCTCCTGGCATCAATGTTTTCTTGATCATTAAAATCTTTTCAATTTAATTAAATGTAAGTTTTACTACTGGATGGCATCACCAACTTGATGATCCTGAGTTTGAGTAAGCTCCGGGAGTTGGTGATGGACAGGGAAGCCTGGCGTGCTGCAGTCCATGGGGTCACAAAGAGTCAGACACGACCGAGCGACAGAACTGAACTGATCATCAGAGATACAGGTTAAAGGAGAATAAAAACCCTTGTTTACTTACACTTGCGTTGTCAGCCAAAACAAAACAAAAATGTCTAATTCATTTCCCTTATTTGGAAATTGTATTAAACTGATAATTAGAAAAGTATTGCCATATTTGTAAAATTCACCCTTTTCATTATACAAATGAATTTTTCACTCATTTATCTTTCCATTTTCATTTAACCTAGTCATGAATTAAATTTTGAAAACATATCCTGTTTCTCAGTGTTATTTGCATTAATATTTAAGTGAATATTTTATCTAATATATCTTGAATTAGATTGCTGTATTATGAATCTATAGACATCTGTGTATTTATTATGAAGTATAGAAACTTGGTTGAATCCTATATAATTTTAAGAGTTTCAGCATATACTAAGACATTATTTACATACTTAATAGAAAGTTCATTCATTCATTCAAAAATATTTCTTGATTATTTGTTGTATTACCATGCTCTCTTCTGGACTCAGGAGGTGTAGAAGTGGAAAGAATAATAAGGTTATTTATTGACCTTATCATTAAATTTCAGTCCTAATCATTTTACTTAGTTTTGTGTTAGTAATGAAGAAAAATCTGATTACCCATAGATTTGATATAAACATATTTCAGTTGAAAAATTACAGTCTGGAGCCTCACAATATCTATGACTTTAGATATGAGGGTGTGTCTTTCTAAGAGTGAAATCTTCTAAATTGTGAAATGCTTAACTGCATATGCTTGAGTGCCAATTAATAGAGCTTGTGTCATGATATTGTAGTTGGTAAAATATGCTGTAAGATAGATTGTTCATTAACCCCTCAGGATTTATGATTTTTGTTTACTCAATTATATTACATTTACCACAATTTTCTTGTAAAATGCCATCAGAGTGTCCATTATCATTTAGCAATTTAATGAAAATATTAATGGGCTTAAATTAGTAAAAGTCAATGGCTTTCCAAAGTAAACTAACACTTCAGAATTACTTTCCAAAATGTACAGAGCAGTTTTTTTTGAGTCTCCTACAAAAAAACAAAAAACAACAGTGAAACTATATTCAACTCATATATTTCATTCACATATTTTGCTTGTGTACTGCCCTGAGGAAGCCCAGATGGCTGAAATGTAGGCAGGTTTCTGCACCTGCAATGATAATAAACTACTCTGTTATTACCCAGTGTACGTGAGCTGAATAAAGTTACACCTTACTTGCTGCTGTATGCAACTTGGCGAGCCAACAGTTTATATTGTATTTTTATAGGATTGGCAAATGTGTCTTGCTGGATTCTGCTGAGTTCACTTTACCAATAGAATGCCAAAGGCCACTAAAGCATCTTCATGCTGACACATTAATCATGTGCTGAAGCATGACATGGTGTGTATTATCACCACTATAATTTATAGAAAAGAACAACTAAATGGGCTATTTGATAGGCCAGTAAACAAATGGATGCTCCAAAGGAATGTCTTGACTGTTATAGTTTTTATCTAATACCAATGAACAAGAAGAATGTATTTGAAGGTCTCAGCTGAAAAGCTTTCCATTTGTAACATTTTTAGTATAAAAATAGAACATGCATAGTGTATTGTATTTGAGAGGTACAGAAATGATAAAAGGAACAAACATCACCCACAATCCCCTCACTATGATACAACCTCTGTTCACATTTTAGTGTTTTTTTTTTTGTTTTTTTTTTTTTACACATAAGCATCACTGGGGATTTATATAGGTTATATTGTACTTTCTTATGTAACAAAAACATTTCCCCATGTGTTAAACATTTCTGCAAATCCTTTTTATGAGGAACCCTCCTTCACCCCCCAAACAATTCAACTTGTTGACTCTTAATTTTCTTTCTTCCAATCCAAGTTCAATCATAACTTTCTCAGGAGTGATTTTCCTGACTGCCCTTGCTAGAGCAGTTCCTTATATTAGATGCCCTCAGAGGAACTGAGACATTTTCTTTGTAGTTCTTGTGTCAGTTTTCATGTTATACTAATTTGTGTGAGTTTTAGAAAAATAAAATCAGACAGAATTTGGCTAGAATTGTGTTAAACTTTAATTAGGAAAGTATTGTCTTATATATGATATTCATTCTTTCTATTTCAAAAGTGAATTTTCCATTCAGCTTTTTTTCTGTTTCCACTTAAGCCAATCATAAATTAAGTTTTGAAGATAGATCCTATTCCTAAAATATTGTTTGTATATTTGAGTGAAACTTTTATTCATTTTATCTTGATCTTGTCTGGATTATTATCTTGTGAATCTATTGGTAGAAACTTGGTTGAATTCTATGTATATTTTAAGAGTTTATATAAACTCTTAGATATTAGTTACATACTTATTAGCAAATTCATTCACTCATTCAAAAATATTTCTTGATTACTTATTGTATACTTTGCATTCTTCTGGATACAGGAGATACACAAAAATGTTGTCTCCCATGAATATTACAGATAACTGAAGATGTCAGGTAATAAGACAAGTAATAATTATATGTGCTATAATGGTAAAAGTTTTATGGAGAAAATAAAGCAGGAAAGGGGAATATATACTTTTGGGGGAATAAAATGGTCAGGGATGTCCTAAAGGAAGGGAATGAAGTTGTTTTGTGGCTATGAGGGGAGAAAACATCATAGTATAGGAGAACGGGGAGTGCAGAGCTCTGAGATGGGAAACATACATACTGTCTTCTGGAAACAGCAGCAAAGTCAGTGTGACTGGAGCAGAATGAGCAAGAGGGTATGATGGAAGATCACAGAAGTAATGGTATGAAGGAGGCAGATTGTAGAGGGTCCAGTGGGCCTCTGTTAAGAATTTGGGGTGTTACTCTGAGTAGGACAGGATGCCATTGGAGGTGTCTGAGCATAAGAATGACATAAGCTTGCTTTGGCAGGATCATTCTGGCTGCTGTTTTGAGAATAGACCATAGAGAATGTATTAGTCAGGGTCTTCCAGAGAAACAGAACCAACAGGGGGTATTTATTTATTTGTTTGTTTGTTTATGTATGTAACATCTTTGAAACTCAGCAGGGCTCTGTGAGTGAAGTCTCTCAGTCATGTCTGACTCTTTGCGACCCCATGGACTGTAGCCTACCAGGATCCTCCGCCCATGGAATTTTCCATGCAAGAATTCTGGAGTGGGTTGCCATTTCCTTCTCCAGGGGATCTTCTCGACCCAGGGATCGAACCCGGGTCTCCCACATTGTAGGCAGATGCTTTACCCTCTGAGCCACCAGGGAAGCCAAGGACTCTGTGGGACCCTCCCATATACAGACGCCTTTTCATGTCCCGTCTTTCCTTTTGTAGGAAAAAGGATTCAACCTCCCATACTTTCCCTGAGTTCCAAAGAGTCAAACAAGTACTAATTAGAGGGGTGAAGGAATGCAGAAAAATAACAGTGCAATGATGGGGCCGGGTACTGTGTCCTCCTTGGGGTATGCACATAGCAATCTGATACGTTATCTCTGAGTTCTTCTATGGAAACTAAGGTCTCCACCCAGGTGGAAGATGGTAACTTCAGGCTGAACACAGGTGTGGACTTCAGACTGGTTGGATTGATGATTGAGATTCCTGGAACATCACCCCATTGCCTCACCACCAAGCATTCAGAAGAAAATCATGCATCTTGTAGCCGTACTCCAAATTTTGCCTATAAAAACCTTTCCCTCATTGGGAAATTCAGGTCTTTTGAGCATTTGCCACCTCATTCTCCTTGCATGGCTCTTGCAATAAGTCTCTCTCCATTCCAAACTCTGGTGTTTCAGTTTATTTGGCTTCACTGTGCTTGAGGTACAGGAACTTGGGTTTGAAAACATCTAGGCTTATGTAAATTGAGATTTATTTTAATCATAACAATTTTTTTGCATATTATTTTAATCTATTCTGTTAATTGTCCCATATGAGTGATACCAGACTTTAATCTTATAGAAAGTAAATAGGAGCCACTGGATAGCAAACTATTCTTTATAGATTATTTTGATTATAAGATGAAATGCAATATACATTATTGATTATTGATTATAAGATGAAATGCAATATACATTTGTTAACCTTGGTTTGGTTTTTCAGTGACTGAGAACCAGTATTCTCCTTTTTCTGTTTTGTTTTCCATATGTATTTTTAATTGAGGTGAAGTTTTTATTTAATTATTGTAAAAACTAGTCTCAGTTTATTGAAGGAATATATTCTGTGTTAAAAGAAAGAACAGCATTTTAGAGAAGCCAGAAATCAACAATGAATTGTTTTTGATGATGAATATAATTTCTCAGCTACTTTGTATTTTAAAAGGACCCAAAATATAGTGAATCATATAACAAATATCAGTATTTGCCCTATCCAACATCCAATAAAAATTGCTTTATTTTGTAATCTATTTCACATTTTATATAGAAAAATAAAATATCCCCAAATGAAGTTCCCTGTTTCCTCATTCTTCATTATGTTATTTTTCATTCTCTCCACAAAACAGTCAAAATTCTTTACATGTTTATCATTTCTTTGTGAGTTTTATGTTTTTGCTACATATGTATGTATCAATAAGCTCTATGACTTTACATCTTTCAAATATCACAAATAAAAGCACATTATATGTATTTTCCTGAAATTTTACTTTCTCATTTTGTTGTGTTTTTGAGATTTATCCACACTAATTTAGGTTTTACATTCATTAATTTTCACTGTCTTTATTCCTATAGAGAAAAATACCATATGTGCCTATAAATTGTCCATAAAATACTTTACACTAAAACAGTATTATAAGGAAGGTTCTTATACATATATATATAGAGAGAAGAATCTTATATATATATATATATGAATCTTATATTTAGAGAGAAGAATCTCTATAGCATATTTACTTGTATTTGGGAAATTGTTATTTAAAAAGTGGGACTGTCTTCAGCTTTTCTAGATATTCACTAGTTATTTTCTAAAGCATTTATATCACTTTACAGTCTTTCTAGCAAAGTATAAGAAACCAATGATTCTGTACTTTTGTCATTGTTTGCTTATATTGTTAATTCAATATTGCCAATCACAAAAGTGTATAATTGTTAATTTATATTTTGCAATCAGATTTAACAATAGTCTCTATGTTTTGTGCTTTTGTGTTTTAAGAAAACTGTTACTATCTTGAAATTACAAAGATATTTTCTACATTTTCTTCTAGAAGAAGTATCTCCCTCCAGGTAGTTTATTACTTATTTGCTCATATCTAATTATGTATGGACACCTTGTCTGCATTAAGTGCTATTTTAGGTACTTAGGCATTGTTTGTGAACATAAGCAAGATTTTGTCTTTTTAGAGCTTGAATTCTGCTGGATGTAGACAGAAAATAAAGGAGATAAACAATTGTCTGATGATAATAATACTAAGGGGGAAAAAAGACAAGGGAGAGAATGCTAAATGGGAAGGAAGGAATTGAAATCTTGGAAATGGTGACAAGAGAAGGCTTTACTGAAGAGGTAGAATTTGAGAAATGATTTGGAGGGCATGAAGGAGTTGCTGTTTCCCAGTACAGATCTAATGAGAGAGAAGGTAAAGTGGCTGCTGAATGAACAAAGATAAAGTAGCAAGAGAGAATAAAGCAGAACAAACAACGAGAGCCTTGAAGATCAAAAGAAGGACTCCTAAAATTCCTCTTAGTGAAAGTTCTTGAAGTGTTTTGAACAAAAGAGTAACATACTCTTGATTTATGTTTTAATGGAATCATTCGAGTTGCTGCATTGAGAACAGATGGAAGAGGGAAGGGTAGAATCAGACACGTGTTTAGTGATCCAGCAGAGATGTCAGGGTGGCTTGGTCCACGGTGAGAAGAGTTAAGGTGAGCAGTGGTGAATCTGGGACATATTTTGAGTATAAAGCTGTTAGCATTTGCTGACAGATTTGAAGCTTTGTAAGTGAAAAATAGAGGCAAAGGAACAGCTCAAAACTTTTTTTTTTTTTTTTGCCAAAGCAAACTGTTAACTGGAGTTGTTAACTGAGATGTGGATGACTGAAAGAGCTGGTTAGAGGAGGAAATGATTTCAGGAATTCTGCTTTGGACCTATTAATTCTAAGCAGATTTTGAGACATTCAGTAAAGGTGTCAAGTTAGTTGAATAAATAGGTTGTAGATTCAGGAAAATAAGTTCAGTTGGGAGATATAAATATGGAAATTGTCAGTGTATTAATGGTATGAAGTCATGAGACAAGATTAAATCATTTTATATGCAGATTATAGGCATGAACAAAGTAGATTGAATTCTACTCAAGAATCAACTGTGGAGATACTGAAGTAAACAAGACATGAGGAAGTTGTGGGTAAATAACAAGGGAGTGATATTGGTTGTAGATGTATCCCCAAAGACCCAAAACAGCACTTGATAATAGAGATTCGCAGAGTGAATAAATTAAGAAACTGACTGTTTCTTAAGCTAGGAAGAGGAGAAATGAATAAAATATATAACGATGAAAGCATGGTAGGATCAAAGGATTTAAGGCTCTGGCTAAATTAAAGGAGCCCCAGAAGGATGCACTCTCAGATGAGGAGCTTCCTTGGTGGCTCAGAGGGTAAAGCATCTGCCTCCAATGTGGGAGATCCGGGTTCAATACCTGGGTTGGGAAGATCCCCTGAAGAAGGAAATGGCAACCCACTCCAGTACTCTTGCCTGGAAAATCCCATGGACAGAGAGGAGACTGGTGGGTTACAATCCATGGGGTCGCAAAGAGTTGGACACGACTGAGCAACTTCACTTATCACTTATTATCAGAGGGATGCACTGGAGAAGTCATCAGAAAGTAGGATGTGTGAAACATATGGAAGGGCTGCATGTATTGCACATTATGGTGAATTGAAGAGCCCATCCACAAAGAGGGACTGAGGAGAAAGGAGGATGAGTTTTTCAGAAGGCAGGCGATCAGGGAACAATGAGGGTGATAGGAATGATCATCTATGTGATAATTAGAATCACCAGTTCCCTTCTATCTCAAGATTTATAAGTTTTACCATGAATGTTAATAATTTCATAAGCTACTCTTATGCATTTGAGGAGTTTTCCTCCCTTATATTTAATGCTATGGCTAAACACAGTGTTGATTTTTTCTATACTTACAAAGACTTTGCATTATTGAAATAAACCCAAATAGGTAAGGATATATTATCATTTATAAATACCAATAGACTCAGTTTGTTAATTTTACTCTATCTCTTTTTAGTATTCTTTGCACTTATGTTCATAAGAGATTAGCTTGTAACCTGTTTTTTAAAAGTATTGATTCAGTTTTGGTATAGAATAGATATACTATTAGACATATGTTGAAGTTTCTCAGTATAGCCTCTACTTGTTCAACTGCTATCACTTATATGTGTATATATCTTTGTCTTTCTGAGCTATTTGCCACTGAATTCCTCAAAAATAGCTACAAATCCAATAATTCCAGTTTTAAATTTCAGCGACTGTATCCTAGTAGTTTTTAAGTTACTATTCTAGTAGTTTTTAAATTATTTTTTTTCACATTGACCTGTATATTATTTTTTCATTTCTGCCTGTTTTTGTTTTGTGATTTCTTACTTTTTCTTCATGGAAATTATAGCTTCACTTACTATTAGCAGCATAATATACATACTCATTTTATATTCTTTATTCAACTAAGATACACTGCATATATGCAAATTTGTTTTGAATATTCTTTGGAAGAGGGGGATTTTTTTCCTCAACACCCCCCACCCCGCAACTTTCCCATCGGTGTTCACCCTCTCCAGTCTGGAGGTGATATCTTATCTCTTATCACTGATCTCCCTGGGCCCTCTGCTTAGAATCACTTTTTTTTTTTTTTTTTTAATTAAGGCATTTCAGGGTGTGGTGATCTAGTTAGAAAGCCAGCTTGCTCAGTTCTTGATTAAAAGGCTTTGTCTGTGTGTTCACAGTCTGAGACCCGCAGGTTATTTGAAGCCACAGCCCAGATGGTGATGAGTTTTATTTTTAGCTTACTTTAGAATTGGGGAACCTCACTCCAGGCCTTGGCTTCAAGAATTTTCTATTCCTAGTCCTGTTTGTCTGAGAGCACTTAAATCCCTTTTACTCCATAGGAGCAAGCTTCAAACCTGAAGCTGAGCCACCCTGCAGCTTCGCTAGCACTCTCCACTTTGTTATATGGTCCTTCTCTGCTTATTTTATTTGTAGGGCCAGGTTTTTTTTTTTTAACTATCATTATGTGCTTGCAATAAATATGTGTGTCAAAATATGAATCCCTGCACCATCTTACCTGGAAACCCTGGTGTATTTGAATCAGTTTTTCCTAATGGGTTATATGTTTGCTGGTAAAATATAAAAATGCGATACTAACAAATAACTTCTTAGTGAGCTATATTGATGAAAAACAATTTTGAGAATATTGCAGCGGGATGTTGAAAAGAAGGTTGATTTCTGTTGAAAGGAAGATTTATTATAATGATAAGAGGAATATAATATTTTTTAGTTGTTATAGAATATCTTTTTTCATGATTTTTATTAGGCTGTAGGTGGACATAGATGAATCAGGCACATATGAAATATCACTCTTAAGGAACTTAAAGTAAATAAGAGACTATATTAACATAGAATTATAATATAAAAATTGATAAATGACAAATTAAAACTACATTTAAAAAATAAGAGAAATAAAGCATCTTAATGAGATTGGGAAACATAACTTCTGGGCAGAGTTGTTTGATAGAGACAGTTTTTCAAGATAAATAAGATTTGGAATTGTCAGTTTTGTAGGGGGACACCCCAGACAGAAGGAGCCGTGAGAACAGGGGACCAGAAGAGGACAAGTTTGTAGATGTTCTGGTAACTATTTACATTTAGCTGAGAAGGCATGGATGAGCAGAATAGGTATGAATGAGCAAAAACCAGAATGTGTTTATGTTTGTAGAAATACTCTTTTTCTGGGCCTACCTACCCTGTACATTGAGACCGTCTTCCTTTTGCTGAAGCTAATTCTCTGATCTTTGTCCTCCTCTGCTTATAGCTGCCAGTCTATGCATGGCTCATCCCCATGTTCAAAGTTTCCAAAATAGTTTTCTCAACTCATTAGATTCCTATTTAATTACTTGCTCTACCCGGCTCTGATTTAAGAATTTTTCACTGCATTATTATTCACTTGTTTTCATGCTCCTTTGCAATTATCACTTACGTATTTTATATCTGTACGTTTAATCTCCTCCAAATAAATTGCAAGCTCTTAAAAATCAGTACAGGCACTTACTACTTCTTTGGAACTTCCTCTATACATATTCAGTGTTTTGAACAAATGTTTTAATTAATTTTGTATTTCGAAGACACATATACTAGAAAAAAGAATCCACATCTGAGGTTTTCGTTTTTGGTTGTTCTTCTCATTTGTCTCTATTTCTCCGAGCTTTCTCTCACTAGGACTCTTTTACTCTTTCTCTGCCTGAATATTTAAATACATATATAAACATATATACACACACATGCATGAGCACAAATATAACATGTTCACATAGCTATGTCAAGAAGGGATAATATCTAAGAGGGATAATGTATCACTTTTTATATAATCAAACTATCAGTTCCTTTATTTCTCTTTTTGGTAAAGACAGCATCTTAGGAAGCTAGAAAAATAAGGTGTCCTTAAAACCACCAATACAATAATTTTATATATGTATAAAAGGTAACAACTATGTGTCTAAGACAGTGCTTGTGTCTTTATGCCATCAATCACCTCCTCCTTTTATTAGTCTCAGGTTGAAGACAAACAACAAGACTGACAGTTTTGTGTCCTTTGCTGTTCTGTGTCACCATCACAGACAGAGGGTATGATGTCAACAGTTAAGTCTGTCATATTTGGTGTATTCTTCTATTTGTCTTAAAGACTGTTTTCCTCATAATCTTCATAAATTATGAAAACCTTTTATTATATATAATTTTGTTAGGGAAATATTTTCCTACAGTATGTTGTTTTCAACCACAGAGGAGAGCATTTATGTTGCTGCCAAAGCCTCAAGAATATAGAGGTGTTTTGTCTTAAATAAATATTTCTTAAATAAATGAAAGCCAAAATAAGACATGGATTTTACTTGTCAAAATTCTATCTTACAATAAAGTTGTAAAAAAGTTCTACATTTGTGTAGCATGTAAATCAAACAAAAATTTTAATACTTTTGTCATAAACCCACAAAATGTTTAATGCTACAACAAGACATACTTTTCTTAAAATTTAAATTATGTTTAATTTATGGGAGATGGGATATTTTTTTGAATAACGTATGTTTGTTCAGAAAATGGATATCTGAGTGGTAATAGTGATAAAACGGTGAAGTAGAAAGTATAAGAAGACTTTAATATGATTAATAAGATTATAGTAACTTCCTCCTTTTTTTTCTTTCTATTTTCTGGAGTGTCATCTACTTTTGTCCTGCTTCCACATATTGCAATGAGATTTTATGGTGTGTTTATTGTCAAAAAGCAGCCTAAATAAATGAAGTGGCCCTATAACTAGTTAATAACCAATTTCAATAACCATATAATAAAGTACCAAAATATAAATTGCTATTTATTCTGTATTTTCTAAAGTTTCATATTTTTAAAATAGATGTGCTAGTTGATGGAATTAAAAAATTCAGAAAAGTACAAACAAGAAGGAAAAAAGTCATCCAAAGTTCCAACATTCCATTAGGTACTTTTAAATTTTATTTTATCATGAAATTGATACCATACTGAACATTTAATTTTGCATCCTTTTGTTTTCAATTAGGCTTGTATAATTTATCTTTGTTAAAGGTCGTCATGTATATAATTTGAAAGCTTTTTCATACACCATCAAAGTTTGTTACCTAATATAGGATATTAAGTTTATTTGTACTTTTTCTTTATTATAAATAATGTTATGATGACTAGTTTTTGTGCATGAATCTTGGTTAAAATTGAAATGACTTTCACTTGGATGGAGAGACTAGGTCAATATTCCCCTATAATAGACAACTTGTTCTCTTGATTTTCTTCCTTTCTACAAAAAAAATATTTTCAAATGGTTTTCTTAAGAAAAGGAAATAGATGGTATTTTACTAAGACCTTGCATATCTATTGCAATTTTTTCTATTGCAATATCACGTGGGAGACAAATTGTTTGGGTTATACAGCTTTTGTTTTATAACCTTTCATTCTCAAAGTTGTGATGAAATTGCTCTTTTGTTTCAGGGATTTAATTACTTGTAGAATAAAAACACAGATTAATTTTAGCCACAGAAATTATTCTGCAAGTATAGATACAGTTGTCAGTGCATGATTTTTCTTAGTAATTTCTCTCTGCTTATATAGCCACACATATACACACACCACCAACAACAAAAAAAGCTATATGTTTAATTTCTCTTATTGCTTGGATTGCCTTTTCTTCTGCATTCTGATAGATCTCAAGATGGTCATCTAACATCATTGTTTCCATTTTCGCTATATTTTTAATAACTCACCTGCCAGAACAGGGGACATAGATATATGGGTTTGATCCCTGGGTCAAAAAGATTCCCTGGAGAAGGGCATGGCAGCTCACCCCAGTATTCTTGCCTGGAGAATCCCATGGACAGAGGAGCCTGGCAGTCTACTGTTCATAGGGTCACAGAGAGTTGGACATTACTTAACAACTTAGCATCCATGCATGCATATAAGTTTGACTGCTGTCTTTATTTTGGACTTGAATTCTTTTGTGTTTTAAATCTATCTTACTGCTTCTCAACCTTTTGGAGAGGAGCAAATGTATTTTAAATCCATCTTCCTTTTTTTTATTGTATCCTGTTTTCATTATATTTCATATTCTTTTCCCCAATAACTTTCTTTCTTTTGTAAAGTGTTTGTGTTTTCTTATAACCTACTGAGGTTTCTTAACATCTGTCTAATATTTTTTTCTGGTTCCTATAACAAATCCTGAAGTAATGCTTTGGCATTATGTCCCTTTCTTTTGATCAATAGTATTTTTCGTTGGAATCATATTATTTTTTTAAAAAAACTCACAAATATCAGAAGTTAAAGGCAATGGAATTTTAACTTTTCTCTGAAGTACTCAGTAGAAAAATTCTTTATCATCTGTGACCTTTCACTCTGTGAGGACTCAGGGATCCACAATTCTTCAGTTTTGTGGCATTTTCCTTTTCCAGGCTTTGGAAACATCCACTTCAAAACAGAAGGGATATTACCATATGTAAAATAGATAGCCAATGAGAATTTGCTCTATGGCTCAGGGAACTCAAACCAGAGCTCTGTAACAGCCTAGAAAGGTGGGATGGGGAGGGGGTTGGTAGGGAGATTCAAGAGGGAGGGCACAAATGTATTCCTATGGCTGACTTATGTTGCTGTTTGGCAGAAACTAAGACAATTCTGTAAAGTGTTATCCTTCAATTAAATAAAAGAAAAGAAGGAGGAATAAAAGAAGCTCTGCCAACTTCTTAAAAGCCTCAGCAATGAAGTGAAATATATCACTTCATTCACATTTCATTGGCTGTGCTGTGCTATGCTTAGTCACTCATCATGTCTGACTATGACCCCATGGACTGTAGCCCACCAGGCTCCTCTGTCCATGGGGATTCTTTAGGCAAGAATACTAGAGTGGGTTGCCATGCCCTCCTCCAGGGGATCTTCCCAACCCAGGGATCTAACCCAGGTCTCCCACATTGCAGGCAGATTCTTTACTGTCTGAGCCATTAGGGAAGCCCCTTTCATTGGCTAAATCTGGTCAAATTGTTTTAATCCAAAATAAGAGGTTGCTGAGACAGCAGCTGCACTGGGTAACTACCACCTTGATTTAAATATGCAAAGGAGAACACTTTATTTTGGTAGAAAACTAGTCATCTTAGCCTCTGTCATTTCTTCACAGGGAGAGTTCTACCCAGATTGAATGCATGAGGCCACTCAACATCTAAATAGTTCTCTTAATTCCCTTCTTATTCTACAACCAGATGGTAAATAAATATGTTATCACCTAACACATTTCTTAGTCTCTAACTTGCTTAATCACAGGTAGCCTTGTTGATCTTAGATGGTATCTCCACTGACCTAAGTTTTCTGGGATCTCAGTACCACTGCAGTCTTCCTGGCATATTTATAAAACTCTCCCTGTCTCTATCTTCTTCCTACATTTAACTTGTGAATTCTGAATCTCCTTGTGGTAACCCTGCTACTACCAAGTTGGATGTCAGGATATTGCTTTTAGTTTGCCAAGCTGGTTATTATAGCATAAGATCTCCAGGACTCAGTGGAAACATAATTCTGGTTGATTAAAAAAGTAGGACTTATTTAATAATTGAACACCATTTTGGTGTCTTCAGCAGAGAAATCCCAGAAAGCATTCTGATAGTAAGACTGCTCCAAGTGTGTTGTGGAAGGTAAGGGAATATAGTTTTGTAGCAGATTGTATCTAAAACGCATATTTTTCTTCTTCTCTCCTGCACTGGAAGGCTGTTTTATACACTCTTCCCTTTTATATGGTACTCATTATCTCAGTGAAAGCTCTCCAAGAGAGAGCCAGGATCTTTTCCACAGGGTAGGCTGGTTGTTGGGCAGCCTCAGTCTCCAAAGCCAAGTCAAGCTCAAAGCTGTAAGTCCAGATCTCAGAGCTTCGTAGGAAAGCTGGGGAGTCAGGAAGTACAGGAGTCTTTGAAGCAGTGCCTGTCACACTATGGATCTCCCTCCTGAGAATTAGCAAGAGTAATGTGTGGTTGTACTTTCTCTATGGGTTTCAGAAGGCACCTCCACAGTGTATCTCAATTCAACCCAGCTACAAAGTCGGAGTTCAAGGTTACTGCTGTACCATTGTATTTAATGCAATAAAACACAATGTGCTCTTTTATTATAGATTTCACATGATATGCCTAATTTGATGTATACTTTTTCTCATCTTTTCAGTAAGTAGTGGAATATTACTTGTATGAATTACTGACAAAAAGTCTCTTTCCATACTCACTCCTAAAAGCCTTTTATCAAATTAGCTTTCATCAGTCACTCCTCATGTGCCCTAGGCTTCTCAGCTTCAATCATTTTAGTTGTACAATGGATATTTTTCCTACTTTATTTTAAATTGCCTTATTTATTTTATGATTATTTATATATATATTGTATATCCCCAGAAGTGCATATGCTTATATAATTTGCATGAGCTTATATATACAATATAAATTATTGTGTACATATAAAATTATATATATATATAGTAGACTGTAAACATGTGAAAATTTTCTAAAATGTTAAACTTGTTGCAGTTACATGGTAAGATAAGTTGTATCTTATATTTTAGCCACAGAATTTTTCTGCCTTTTGCTAAAATCAATTACAAGCAAAATTTGAGTTCCATATATTGTTTATACATTACCAGACTTCTAAATGTTAGCATATTATTGAATACTAATTAGAGCTTTTCAAAAACCAATGTTCATACTGTTCGTGGGGTTCTCAAGGTGAGACTACTGAAGTTGTTTGCCATTCCCAGTGGACCACGTTTTGTCAGAACTCTCCACTATGACCCGTCCATCTTGGGTGGCCCTACATGGCATGGCTCATAGTTTCATTGAGTTAGACAAGGCTGTGGAACATGTGGTCAGTTTGACTAATTTTCTGTGATCATGGCTCTTACTCTGTCTGCCCTCTGATGGATAAGTCTAAGAGGTTTATGGAAGTTTTCCGATGGGAGTGACTGACTGTGGGAGAAACTGGGTCTTGTTCTGATGGGTGGGGCCATGCTCAGTAAATCTTAAATCCAATTTTCTCTTGATGGGCAGGGCTGTGTTCCCTCCCTGTTGTTTGACCTGAGGCCAAACTATGGCAGGGGTAATGAAGATAATGGCGACCTCCTTCAAAAGGACTTGTGCACACACCATTGTGTTCAATGCTTCTGACCCTGCAGCAGGCCACTGTCGACCCACACCTCCACAAGAGATGCCTGGACACTCACAGGCAAGCCTGGCCCAGTCTCTTGTGGGGACACGGAGGTACTGTTCCTTTCTCCTGGTGCGCACAAGGTATTGTTTGTGCCCTCCAAGAGTCTGTTTCCCCAGTCCTGTGGAAGTTCTGTAATCAAATCGCACTGGCCTCCAAAGTCAAATTCCCTGTGGGTTTTGGTCCTTTTGCTGGATCCCCAGATTGGGAAATCTGTTGTGGGTACTAGGACTTTCTTAACAGAGCAATAATTTCTTTGGTATAATTGTTCTGCAATTTGCGGGTTGTCTGACTCAGTCTCTCTGTGGTCTCTTGGTAGTGGTGTCACAACATTTTGTTTGAGCCCTCCTAGTGCCTCTGGCAGGTATAAAGTTTGACTCTAAAGGTGATTTCACCCCTCTGATTGTATGCTGTGAAGAACAATATTGCATAGAAACCTGGAATGTTAGGTCCATGAATCAAGGTAAATTAGAAGTGGTCAAACAGAAGATGGCAAGAGTGAATATCAACATTTTAAGAATCAGTGGACAAAAATGGACTGGAATGGGTGAATTTAAATCAGATAACCATTATATCTACTATTGTGGGCAAGAACCCCTTAGAAGAAATGGAGTAGTCCTCATAGTCAACAAAAGAGTCTAAAATGCAGTACTTGGGTGCAGTCCCAAAAATGACAGAATGATCTCTGTTCATTTCCAAAGCAAACTATTCAATATCACAGTAATCCAAGTCTATGTTTAACCACTAATCCCAAAGAAGCTGAGGTTGAACAGTTCTATGAAAACCTATAAGACCTTCTAAAAAGTGAAACTCACTCAGCTGTGTCCAACTCTTTGTGACCCCATGGACTATAGAGTTCATGGAATTCTCCAGGCCAGAACACTGGAGTGGGTAGCCTTTCCCTTCTCCAGGAGATCTTCCCAACCCAGGGATAGAACCCAGGTATCCCACACTGCAGGCAGATTCTTTACCTGCTGAGCTACAAGGGAAGCCCAAGAATACTGGAGTGGGTAGCCTACCCCTTCTCCAGTTGATCTTCCTGACCCAGCAATTGAACCGGGGTCTCTTGCATTGCAGGAAGATTCTTTACCAACTGAGCGATCAGGGAAGCCTGATAGCAAGACGTTCTAGAACAAACACCAAAAAAAAAAAAAAAAAAAGTCCTTTTCAACATAGGGTAAAGAAATGCAAAGTAGGAAATCAAGAGATAACCTGAAAATAGGCACATTTGGCCTTGGAGTATAAAATGAAGCAGGACAAAGGCTAACAGAGTTTTGCCAAGAGAACACACTGGTCACAGCAAACACCCTCTTCCAACAACACAAGAGATGACACGACACATGGACATCCGCAGATGGTCAATACTGTTATCTTGATTTCATTCTTTGCAGTCAAAGATGGAGAAGCCCTATACAGTCAGGAAAAATAATACCAGGAGTTTACTGAGACTCAGATCATGAATTCTTTATTGCCAAATTCAGACTTAAATTGAAGAACGTAGGGAAATCCACTAGACCATTCAGATATGACCTAAATCAAATTCCTTATGATTATACAATGAAAGTGACAAATAGATTCAAGGGATTAGATCTGATGAACAGAGTACCTGAAGAACTATGGACAGAGGTTTGTGACATTGTACAGGAGGCAGCAATCAAAACCATTCCCAAGAAAAAGAAATGCAAAAAAACAAAATGGTTGTCTGAGGAGGCCTTACAAATAGATGAGAAGAGAAGAGAAGCTAAAGGGAAAGGATAAAAGGAAAAATATATCCATCTGAATGCAGACTTTCAAATAATAGCAAGGAAAGTCAAGAAAGTCTTCCTTAGTGGTCAATGAAAAGAAATAGAGGAAAATAATAGAATAGGAAAGAATAGATATCTCTTCAAGAAAATTAGAAATACCAAGGGAATATTTCATGCAAAGATGGACACAATAAAGGACAGATATGGTATGGACCTACAGAAGCAGAAAATATTAAGAAGAGGTGGCAAGGATGCACAAAGGACCTACACAAAAAAGATCACAGATCTGTATAACCACGATGGTGTGATCACTCCCCTAGAGCCAGACATCCTGGAGTGTGAAGCCAAGTGGACCTTAGAAAGCATAACTATGAAAAAAATTAGTGGAGGTGATGGAATTCCAGCTGAGCTATTTCAAAACCTAAAAGATGATGCTGCAAAAGTGCTGTACTCAATATGTCAGCTAATTTAAAAAACTCAGCAGTGGCCACAGGACTGGAAAAGGTCAGTTTTCATTCCAACCCCAAAGAAAGGCAATGCCAAAGAATGCTCAAACTACTGCACAGTTGCACTCATCTCACACACTAGCAAACATGCTCAAAATTGTCCAAGCTGGGCTTTAACAGTATGTAAACCAAGAAATTCCAGATGTTCAAGCTGGATTTAGAACAGGCAGATGAACCAAAGATCAAATTGCCAACATCTGTTGGATCATAGAAAAAGCACGACAGCTCCAGAAAATTATCTACTTCTGCTTTATTGACTACACCAAATCCTTTGTGTGGATCACAAAAAAACTGTAGACAATTCTTCAAGAGATGGGAATGCCAGACCACCTTACCTGCCTCCTGAGAAATCTGTATGCAGGTCAAGAAGCAACAGTTAGAACTGGCCATGGAACAACAAACTGGTTCCAAATTGGGAAAGGAGTACATCAAGGCTGTATATTGTCACCCTGATTATTTAACCTATATGCAGAATACATCATGGGAAATGCCAGACTGGATGAAACACAAGCTGGAATAAAGACTGCTGGGAGAAATGTCAATAAACTCAGATAAGCAGTTGACACCACCCTTATGGTAGAAAGCAAAGAGGAACTGAAGAGTCTCGTGATGAAAGTGAAAAAGGAGAGTGAAAAAAGCTGGCTTGAAACTCAGCATTCACAACACTAAGATCATGGCATCCGGTCTCATCACTTCATGGCAAACAGATGGTGAAACAGTGACAGACTTTATTTTCTTGGGCTCCAAAATCACTGCAGATGGTGACTGCTGCCTTGAAATTAAAAGATGCCTGTTCCTTGGAAGAAAAGTTATGATCAACCTAATCAGTATATTAAAAAACAAAGACATAACTTTATCGACAAAGGTCCATCTAGTCAAAGCTATGGTTTTTCCAGTTGTCATGTGTAGGTGTGAGAGTTGGACCATAAAGAAAGCTGAGCACCAAAGAATTATTGCTTTTGAACTGTGGTGTTGGAGAAGACTCTTGAGAGTCTGTTGAACTGCAAGGTGATCAAACCAGTCAATCCTAAAGGAAATCAGTCCTGAATATTCATTGGAAGGACTCTTGCTGAAGTTCCAATATTTTGGCCACCTGATGGGAAGAACTGACTCATTGCAAAAGACCCTGATTCTGGGGAAGACTGAAGGCAGGAGAAGGGGAAACAGGATGAGACGGTTGGATGGCATCATTGACTTGATGGACAAGGGTTTGAGCAAGTTCTGTGAGTTGGTGATGGACAGGGAGCCCTGGTGGTCACCAAGTGTTGGACATAACTGAGCAACTGAACTGAACTGAAAAAGTACTTTAGATAACTAAAGGAAACAATAATCAAATTATATGATATAAAGACAGAAAACTCAATGCTTTAATTTAAACTTAGAATGTAGGATGTCGCTTTTTAATTCTACATAGTAAATTGTGATTTATTTTTTACTAGTCTGAGATTTATTATATCCCATCTGAATGTTGACTTATATAACAAGACATTTTAAAAGCAATATTCATGGTCAATATTAATTGGATGATTTTTTCAGAGACAGTATTTAATTTCTAAAGATTCACATAGACCTCCTCCCCACAAGAAGGGGAAGAAACAATAACAAGCAGAGAACCTGAGACCTCATAAACAGATGCAAGATCAAAGTTAACTTCTTAAACTTCCAGTAACAAATGTGCATTGAAAATGAAAACTGTTAAACATGTCTCATAGAAATATGTAGACTAGTATTAATGAAATATTTATTATATTGATGCTTTTTGTAACTGTGCCTGAATTTCAAATATACAAGTGATTTTCTTAAGTGTACCAACAGATTTCTAGATTTTCAAAGTTCATGTACCAAAGAATTTATTTCATTAATATTTTCCACAAAAGGAAGGCAAAGCTGAAAATTTAAGCCAAATTTCAGGTTATAGAAGATGAGACTTTGGGATTATTGGAAACATGCACAACATATTCTTGAGTCATTTTCTCCTCCTATTTTACAAACAGCAATGCAAGGCTTTTGCAGGGTACGGGGTCCCATAAAGTTGAAAGATGACAAATACTAAAGGCTAGTTTCTCTAATGACGACAGTATTTCCCATTCCCAATGTACCTTTGTGTATGCATTTCCATAATAACATGGCATATAATCTTGTCTCTTTGATATAAATGCTTGATGAGAGTAGTGTCACATGGCCACATATGGTCATTTTATGGTGGGATGTAAAAAATAAATTTCATATGTCAACGAGGAGACCAATATATTGTAGGCTGTTGGAAAGAATGAGAGCTTATAGAAACTGTTCAGTTCAAATACCACATCATTTTCGTATTCTCTGAATCCAGGCAAATAGTGAGCTGTATCAAATACTGAAAGATATTTTCTCAAGGAAAATAAGAAACAATGTGACAAACACCTAGAGAAACATTGTTTTGCGGAAGCAAACAAAATATTCACAGACTTTTATTTGTAGGAGACAGGGAAATAAGTTTGTATAAGACCTTTGAAAATGTGTATCAGAATATTGTAGTTGTTAAATTATGATGATTATCTATTAACAATCATTCTTCATAAAACTACCTATATTTTATATATGTTAAGTGCAATTGTATGGTATTCATTTTAGGATAAGGCTTCTAGTAAAGCCTTATGAATAAATGGTCTTTATTCATCAGACTCCAAAGTAGTTGAACATATATCAGCTTCTGGGCACTTGGTATTAGTAACAAATCACAGTTTATGATTTCAACAATCTCAGATAGGCAGATAAAACCACTTTGATGGCAAAAAATGAAGAGGAACTAAAGAACTTCTTGATGAGGTTGAAAGAGGAGAGTGAAGAAGCTGACTTAACACTCAACCTTCAGAAAACTAAGATCATGGCATCTGGTCCCAACACTTCATGGCAAATAGATGGGGGAAAAGTGGAAACAGTGACAGATTGGATTTCCTTGGGCTCCCAAATCACTGCAGACTGTGACTACAGCCACAAAATTAAAAGACACTTGTTCCTTGGAAGAAAAGCTATGACATATCTAGACAAATGTATTAAAAAACAGAGACATCACTTTGCCAACAAGTTCAGTATAGTCAAAGCTATAGTTTTTCCAGTAGTCGTGTATAGATGTGAGAGTTGGACCATAAAGAAGGCTGAGTGCCAAAGAATTGATGTTTTTGAATCATGATGCTGTACAAGACTCTTGAGTGTCCTTTGGACAGCAAGGAGATCAAACCAGGCAATCCTAAATGATATCAACCCTGAATATTCTTTGGAAGGACTGATACTGAAGCTCCAATACTTTGGCTGCGGGATGCGAAGAGTTGACTCATTGGAAAAGACCCTGATGCTGGGAAAGATTGAGGGCAAGAGGAGAAGGGGGTGACAGAGGATGAAATGGTTGGATGGCATCACTGGCTCAATGGACGTTAAGTTTGAGCAAATTCGGGAGATGGTGAAGGACAGGGAGGCCTGGTGTGCTGCTGTTCTTTGGGTTGCAAAGACTTGGATACAACTTAGTGACTGAACAACAATGACAACAGCAACAATGAATCATAGTTGATATACATTTATAAATTATTTAAATTTTGAGTTGTGAAGAGAATTCTTAAGACAAAATTGGACTTTGCCACTTATTTACAGAATTTTTTTATTGATATGTTAGTACTAGTGAGTGTATATTTATTTGACTTTTTTTTAAATACTTCATAAGCAAAGTGATTTTTTGGCATTCAGTCTGAATTTCATAAACTGAGCTTATATTATGTTCTTATGTCATCTGACAGATGGTATATTATTATCTCAATTTATTATTATTATTGCAGAGTGATACACTATTATTAATAAGAATGAAATACCTCTAATTTTTATCCAGCAAGATGATATTGGGGAACAGGAATCATCTGATATAATACATTTTATATATTGCCGTTTTATACACACACACTTATACACAAATATATAAATTGGGATATAGACACAGATAGAAAGATAAAGGCCCTCATCTCATCCAAAATGGATTATGTCATTTAGGATTTCACCATAACCAACTAGACATGTGTGTACACTCTTTCATAATTTTATGCTGCTCTCCTCAAAATACTTACTTTTGTATTTATTTAATAAGAGTGCTTGGAGAAGGCAATGGCACCCCACTCCAGTGCTCTTGCCTGGAAAATCCCATGGATGGAGGAGCCTGGTAGGTTGCAGTCCATGGGGTTGCTAAGAGTCGGACACGACTGAGCAACTTCACTTTCACTTTTCACTTTCATGCACTGGAGAGGGAAATGGCAACCCACTCCAGTATTCTGGCCTGGAGAATCTCAGGGACGGGGGAGCCTGGTGGGCTGCCGTCTATGGGGTCGCACAGAGTCAAACACGACCGAAGCGACTTAGCAGCAGCAGCAGCAGTGAGTGCTGACATCTAGGAGAAACAGAAAATATTTTGAATGTATACTAATTTTCTAAAGATGAAATTTTGAAAAATATTTGATTATTTGAGCAGTTCTTTGTTGAATAATTAACTTATAAATGACAATATTTTCAGCATAGAGGTCAGTCTGGTCACAATACATATTGAGCACAAAGTGTAAATCAGTGTCAGATGACTTTAAAATGCAGATTAGTAATTAATTACTAATTTATTAGTAATTAATAAAATTAAGATATAACTCACTGAAGGCAAATTAAAAATCCACTGAAGCTTTTTAATAGATAAAAGCATACACTGAGTATAATATACCATTGAGTTAGTGATTCCTGGTTACTAAAATCAGAACTTATTTGCCATTGAATAAATATATGAATTCAGTTTATGATTGAAAGCATTAACTGTTACTCCTAAGTAAATTTCAAAAATAGATTTTCTAAAATCATTATAAGAGATTTCAAAAGTCACTTAGGACATATTCTCATGCAATGAGAGAAAGACATTTAAACCCTCCTGGCAGGAGATCCAATAGCCATTAATTAAACAACTTTTTTGACAGAGCTCATATCTCATAAGTTTGCTCAGTACCAATTGTGAAGAACTCAATAAATAGAAAGACAGTCTCTATGTTAAACCCAAATCAACATCTCAGTAGCTTCTAACATTCAGTGATTTGAGCAGCATAAATATGATCTCATATTCAGGTGCCCGTAACCCCGTAGTCTATTCACTGTTTACTTTCTCAGTGAGAATGTTCCCAGAATGAAATATATATGTATATATATATACACACATATATATATGTATATTTTGAAAAATACTTATCTGATATATATATATATATATATAAATGTTTATCATATATGGTTTATAGATTTAGAACTACTTTTATTCTCTATCAAAATGTACTGTAAGGATTGGCCAAGAGATGAAATTAGTACTTATTGATAATATGGGTGAAGTATATGAGTATTTTCTTTTCCAGAAGTTATCTTAGCAAAAGTTTATTTGGAATTTTCAAGTAAAGTGTTCACATTTTAGATGATTCCATCATCATATAGAGAATTTGTAGAGTTTTTCTTTCAAAATTAAAGTGGAGTTATATTATTAGTTCATTTAAGAAGATGTATAGAATTTTATTTCAAATTGATGTCAGAAATGAAATGAATATAGAATACTTTAACTGTCAAATATATATGTATACATATATGGACCTAATTAATATACATTTATAATTTATATAAACCATCCTGAATAGTTTTTATTCTAAAAACATAATTTAGTAAATAATACACAATAATTCAGCTTCCATTTTCTAAAACTAGGAATATGCTTATCACTTTGAGAGGTAACAAAAAATGACTATAGTGTTGCTTCTATTGATATTGCTCCCTTGCTGAGTCTAACTAAGGTAGCTTTGAGATGTTCATAAAAAATAAATTGATAATTCTTCTTAATAATTTAGTAACTAGGTTTGAATTTTTGTACCAAACACACTGAAATTATAACTATTTTAGAGAAAATATATTATCTATTATTCTCTATCATTCCTGGATACATTAGTTTTTATATAGATGTACTAACATATATAGATGTAGTGGTACACATAAGCCTGCAATATCAAGGCAGGAGGTACCAACTGCTCACTAATATCTCTCCTTCCTACACATACAGCCAGACTCATTTACCAGTCTCCCTTGAAGCATGGCTGTAGGCCTGCACGTGGAATGGTGTGTGTGTGCTATGTGTGCTCACAGACCTCTGCCATTAAAATTTTGTACACATGCTTCCCCAGGCTCACTTCCTCCCAGAAGACATTCATAGTCTCAAGATGGCAATGTCAGCATATGTTACTGATGCTTGTAGAGTGTACATCGTAATCCACCAATGACCTCGAGTAGTCTTTTATTGTTACATGTTAAAGAAATGTCCTATGTTGTAAGCAACTGATTTGCAACATTTAATCCATGCTGTAAAATTGGTGGGAATAATGATAGCTAGATGGTTATCTAGAGATATAAAAGAAGACATAAGTGTTTTTGCTTTGGTTTTACAAAGTTCTTCTTGCCATATGACATTGTGAAAGTAGGAATAAGATAAGCCTAGTGAAAGTGAAAGTCGCTCAGTTGTGTCCGACTCTTTGTGATCCCATGGACTATACAGTCCATGGAATTTTCCAGGCCAGAATACTGGAGTGGGTAGCTTTCCCTTCTCCAGGGGATCTTCCCAACCCGGGGATCGAACCCAGGTCTCTCGCATTTCAGGCAGATTCTTTTACCAGCTGAGCCACAAGGGAAGCCCAAGACAAGTCTACTTACAATCTTAAAGACATAGAATAAGTTTTCAGTGTCTGAATCCATAGGTTTAGAAGATTTACAGGCATAGGCTACCATAGAGTTTAGCATGACAATTCAACAGTCTTAGATTATTTTAAATTTCAGTTACTTAAGTCAAGTTATATATTTAGGATGTGGTCTTAGAAAAATGAGTTTTATTTGAATTGTAAAATATCATGTAATTTTTTAAATTTTGATCCCTATTAATGACATTTTGACAGTACAAAATGAGAAAACTAATCTAAAGATTTAAAAACTAAAAATCAAAAGCTCAAACTCCTTTTAAGTCAAATTTTGCAAAATGAAATTTTATCAAGTCTGTGCACTGTGCTGTGTTCAATTGTGTCCAACTCTTTGCAGCCCCATTGACTGTAGCCAGCAAGTTTTCTCTATGAAATTTTTCAGGCAAGAATACTGCAGGGGATTGTTGTTTCCTTCTCCAGGCGATCTTCTGACCTGGGAATCAAACCCATGTCTCCTGCACTGGCAGGCGGATTCTTTTCTAATGAGCCATCAGGGAAGGCCAAAGGGTACATACGAGGAATGTACATGAAGTTCAACAATAATCTGAAAAGGGATACAACAGCATATAAATAATGGACCTTATAATGTTCATCTTTACTCTTTCAGTTTGTTCAGTCGCTCAATCATGTCCGACTCTTTGCGACCTCATGGACTGCAGCTCACCAGTCTTCCCTGTCCTTCACTATCTCCCACAGCTTGCACAAGCTCATGTCCATTGAGTCAGTGAAGCCATACCGTCTCTTCCTCTGTTGTCCTCTTCTCCTCTTGCCTTCAATCTTTCCCAGCATCAGGGTCTTTTCTCATGAGTCGACTCTTCATATCAGGTGGCCAGAGTATTGCATCATCAGCTTCATCATCCTTCCAATGAGTATTCAGGATTGATTTCCTTTAAGGTTACTGGTTTGATCTCCTTGCAGTCCAAGGGACTCTCAAGAGTCTTCTCCAACACCACTGTTCAAAGCATCAATTTTTCAGTGCTCAGCCTTCTTTATGGTCCAACTCTCACATCCATACACTGCTCTCTCATTAGCTCAACATTATTATTAAGTTTCATGCACATTCCTGCCTTTTGCATGAAGGAAGGGGTGAATGTGTCTGGAGGTGGACGGCATGAAAAATTTTATCGAGAAAGCAATATGTGCATCTAGGTTGCTTCCATGTCCTGGCTATTATAAACAGTGCTGCGATGAACATTGGGGTGCACGTGTCTCTTTCAGATCTGGTTTCCTCAGTGTGTATGCCCAGAAGTGGGATTGCTGGATCATATGGCAGTTCTATTTCCAGTTTTTTAAGGAATCTCCCCACTGTTCTCCATAGCGGCTGTACTAGTTTGCATTCCCACCAACAGTGTAAGAGGGTTGCCTTTTTGCCACACCCTCTCCAGCATTTATTGCTTGTAGACTTTTGGATAGCAGCCATCCTGACTGGCGTGTAATGGTACCTCATTGTGGTTTTGATTTGCATTTCTCTGATAATGAGTGATGTTGAGCATCTTTTCATGTGTTTGTTAGCCATCTGTATGTCTTCTTTGGAGAAATGTCTGTTTAGTTCTTTGGCCCATTTTTTGATTGGGTCATTTATTTTTCTGGAATTGAGCTGTAGGAGTTGCTTGTAAGGAAGCTGTGGTACATATACACCATGGAATATTACTCAGCCATTAAAAAGAATTCATTTGAATCAGTTCTAATGAGACAGATGAAACTGGAGCCCATTATACAGAGTGAAGTAAGCCAGAAAGATAAAGACCATTACAATATACTAACACATATATATGGAGTTTAGAAAGATGGTAATGATAACCCTATATGCAAAACAGAAAAAGAGACACAGATGTACAGAACAGACTTTTGGACTCTGTGGGAGAAGGCGAGGGTGGGATGTTTCGAGAGAACAGCATTGAGACGTGTATATTTTCTAGGGTGACACAGATCACCAGCCCAGGTTGGATGCATGAGACAAGTGCTCGGGCCTGGTGCACTGGGAAGACCCAGAGGGATCAGGTAGAGAGGGAGGTGGGAGGGGGGATCAGGATGGGGAATGCATGTAAATCCTTGGCTGATTCATGTCAATGTATGACAAAACCCACTACAATATTGTAAAGTAATTAGCCTCCAACTAATAAAAATAAATGGAAAAAAAAAGAAAGAAAGCAATATGTTAGATAGCTTGAGTGAAAAGTCTGATCTGGAGACTTGCAGATGGAATATATGCCTTTAGGTAAAGAGGTATGGATTACTCACCATATTTGAACAACATTTTATGTATTTCTAAATTGTTAGGCATTTTAAGGAGGGATGGGGAAATAGGCTAGAAAATTAAACATGTTTCTGATATTTAGGGCCTTACGTTACATGGCAAACAGTTTTAAAGTCATCTTACAAAAGAGAAAATTGGGTAGGGATATAGTTGTATAGAAGATCCCCTGGAGTAGGAAATGGGAACTCACTCCAGTATTCTTGCCTGGAAAATCCCATGAATAGAGTAGCCTGGCAGGCTACAATCCATGGGGTCGCAAAGAGCTGGATACGACTGAGTGCGCGCGCGCACACACACACACACACACACACACACACACACACACACAGATGTATTAAGGATGTGGTCTCTGTTCAGGGCTTTAGGAATTTAATAGAGTGAAAAAATAGAAAGGTTTCCCTCAGGATACGTCATGAGCAGGACTCTGAGGAAAAGGGACAAGCTTTACAAAGACAAGGAAATGGAAAGTAGAAATGCCATGGACTTTATATTCATCCCTCAAACATATTAATACATTTTCCATACCCAAGTTTATTAATTTGGGGTACATTTTAGTTAGGTATGGCAACATTTTTGCTTTTTTAAATGTTTCATCATAGTAGATTACAAATATAGAGAAGAGAGTAATGAATATTTGTTTTTATACATTTGAAGTAAGTAAAGCCGTGGTTTAAAAACTGAAATTCTACTGCTTGGAAAATGTCTTTCAAACAGTGATACAGTTTCCAGATTTATTGCTTGGGTTGTGTTCACATTTCTTTTCTAAAACTCCATTTACTATGGTTTCAGCAAAAATCTAGTCCCAGCTGAAACTTGGTATACCAAATATCAGCTCTGGAGCAATGGATGTTTTTACCAATTTTCCAGAAGATTGATTTAGATTGTTTTATGTTGTATGACTGTAAAAGAACAAAACAGAAAAGGATTCACTAGCTTGTGATTTATTCCATCTGTGTGTTTAACTCCTCTATTTCTGGCAGTCCAGAGTACAATTACAAATAACATATAATAAATGTAATCAGTATATTCTTATGTTCTTAAGAAATAAAACATTGTGGCTATTAACCAAAAAAAACACATAATAAGAGTAAGAATACCTCAATTTCCTTCTTTGTCTTTCCTGTTTGCAATTTCTAGAGGCATATTTTGACATCATATATGTCAATACACTAATTATGAGGTCTGACAAGAGTTAAGCCCTGAATATATGACCCATTTGAAACTTTACTAGAGCTTATTTGACATTTTTCTTTTCTGATTTATTAAGATACAGATTTAATATTAAAAAGCAAGCAAACAAACAAAAAAACCTCTTCTGGTATACCAAAAGCCTTGGTATTAAGGCTTGGTCACTGAAGCCTTAATTACTCATTCAATTCTTACCCTTGGGAACAGTAGATATTTCATCTGAAAACAAACAGGGTTGGCAGATTGCCCAAGCCAATTTAGCTAGTGATCAGTTCTAGAGAAATCAGTAGGGGCAAAGCCAGAGTAAGCAGTTAGCACAGGTCTCAGTGGATAATGTGCAGAGAGAACAGGCCTGTTGCAGAAATTGGGACACAAAGGTGAGTGCTGGCCCAGGAGAAGGAGTATATTATTAGTCAGCAGACAACAGTGAAGCTTGGTATTGAATCCAAGGCCATACACAACATTCTTAACATTTCTTTCCCTAGGCAGAACTTGGCTTGCACTGACATATCTAAACTCCCTCTAGGAATCAAATGGGGACACCTGGATGGTGAGGACTTGAGCTGAGAACAAGGAGAATGAAGAGTTACATATCTATGGTTCTTGAAATCTCATCACACCATTGATGTTAAAGTTACTCTACAAAATGGAAATTACTGATTGGAAAGTAACATGTTCAAAAATTTTTCTAAGTATGTGCAGTGATTGCTTTGAGTAAAGCCTAGTGTAGGGTGGTATGCTCTTGGAAATATATGCTTGACATTGAGAATTTAAGTAACCAAGTTGACACTTGAAGTGTGTTCATGTGGGACCATGTGTCTCCCAGCTGAACAGGAGGTGGTTGGAAAATATTCTATTTTTAAACTCTTTATTTCCCTACGACACCTAGCATGGTGTCTGGCATATCATGGATTCTCAACAAAAACTTGTCAGTTGAATCAAATTTGGTAGCATAAACTACACATAGAGTGAGACATTTTATGCTTTATTTCTCTAAATATATGGATAAGTATGTGTGCTCTTTAATGGCCATGCTGGGGAAATCTCCTGGATTTTTAAGAGATTAATAAACATCATTTTGATGTAGACTTTATCTGTTGGCACTTTTTCTATAAGATATAGTGAATTATAATAATAAAAATCATTCAATATATAATACTCAATGCATGGAATTTTCTAAATTGATGTTAATATGTATAATTATAGAACATTATTACATACAAAAGACTGATGACCCACATATTTAATTTAATCCAATAACACTTAATGGGCATCTATATATACCATGCTACGTGTAAAAACCTCTAGATAATATAAATATAAATACTTATAGAAATAAATATAAACATAAAGAGATGATCCTGATTTGGTAAAGTTTTAGATCAGATGGATGAATTAGGAAAAATGCAAACACGATGAAGTTGTTATTTGCTGCATTTTAATAGTCTCTTAAAAGTGATTATATAATAAAATATGCTTTTTATCATTATTTAAGCACCCTAAAGTTTGATATAAATTATTACTCACTGGGAATCAATTTAAAGATACTTGTAAATGTGACCACCTGGCAAGAAGTTATGTGACCACCTTTACAAATATCATGACACTGAAGGAAGGAGCACTATTAACACAAGTACACATGAATTTCTATTTGATTCTTAAATGAATATTGTCAGACTAATTCAATAGTACTAGGGTTATTATGTTGATTTGATTTAAAACTAATTAATAAACAACTTATTAGCTATGCCAGTAACTTTTGTCAGAAATCAATATAAAATTTGTCTAAAATTGTTCACATGATCATCTTAGGAATTTTTATTTTACTTAGTGTGAATCTCAAATATGCGTGTATGACTGATGAACCACTTAGAACCAATGGTATATTGGGAAAATAATTTTTACCCAGCATTAAGTCCTGTTTAATGATTCTTACTCATTTGTTACTGCTTCTTATTTGCAGCTAAAATTAGATTCTCCAGAGGTCAGGGTTTTGAACTGTTAAGTCAACTCACCACTGGGTGGCAGGCACCTAATGGCTGATGAGGTGTGACCTCAGAGTAGTTGCTTGGCTCATTGGCTCATTTTAATCTCTATGGTGTGTGAGCAATTACCTTTCTTTTATTCTACACACTCATTTGTTCTCTTAATTATTCCTAAGGTAATGTTCAACTATTTTTTTTTTCAATGAAATGTTTGAGCTTTTATTGTTTAAAAAAGATATTTGGATAACCATGAACATTCTGTGTTCCCAAACTTCTATTTTTTTAAAGATTGAATTCACTTCAACCAACAATATTACAATGCTTTATTCAGGTTCAGTATCAATGTATGGAATTTACTATGTAGAAAGTAGGGATAATTTCTAAGTATCTACTACCTTTTGTTTTCATTTGGAAACCATAAGGTAACATGACAATAACTTCATGGATCACTCATTTAGTATTTCAAATAATTGTTCAATGAATGATATTTTGTTAAAAAAATGTGTAGCATATTTCTAGATCTTTTATGCTAAACAGGGTCTAAACATGACACCCTTTTTCTTCTTTTTTGGGCTTTTCTCCTGTAAGGGATCCCATGGAGATTTATCGAAAAGAACTTCCTAATTCATTTCTTTTTCACCCTGCTCTTATCATAAACAGACAGTTTGGCTCTCAATTTCCATTCAATAGTCATTCACTGAAAACCTCCCCTGCAGATAGTGATGGTGCAGAGTGCTGAGATGAGCAAGACAAGGATCCTTCTCACGGGGAATCCTTTGAGTTATATGACATCCCTCTTTGGACTTTAAAAGGTTTCCTTTTATTCCTTCATACTTAAAGTGCTATGATAAAGTGAACTGCAGATGGCATCCTATTTACAAAATTGAAAAGATAAATGCTGTGGATGTAGGACTTGTTTACAATGTTCAGTCCAATGAAAATCTCCTCAGACAGCTCTTTGTGTTTTTGACAAATGAATTATAGAGGATATTTACATGATAAAAAGATATCTTTACTAATTGTGTCACTTTCTTCCTTTTTGGGAATATGTTCCCAGGTTTTGAATATATATTCATTTCTCTAAGACATATTCCTTATATTTTCACTCAATTATTATTATCTCCACTTAACACTCAGCAAACTGGGGTGCACAACAAGTGCTTCACCTAAATTCATATGGTAACCCCAAAACAGCTTACATTACAATATAGGTATTCTACTTTTCAGAGCCTAGTTTTTAGTCAAGACTGACAGCAATTATAAAGCAACTCAAAAAATTATATGATTTGGTAATTTCAATCAGTTGAGGCATTTCAGACAAAATATTTGGTTTCTCATCAGGATTCCAAATACAAAACATTTTAGCATATCATTGCAGATTTGTTTTCAAGTACTTTGTAACATGATATTAAAGTCCTCATCATAACCCAAAGATAGGAATGAATCAGGAATTATAATCCACAGGAAACCTAAGCTTATATAACTGCCTAAAGCAGATCTTTTGATACCAATACCTGTGCTTTTAGCCTTAGTCCACACAAATTATTTAAATATGAACATTTAATATCTGTATTTATCAGCTTGTATATGTAATTATATTACATGCATATGTAATATATCAGCTTGACTTTGATAATATTATGTAGTTACATAGCTTATATATGTATATATATTATTCAGTTTTACTACATATGTTGGTTAATGTATGCATCACCAGAGTCAAGATGCAAAACAGTTCTATCACAATGATCCCCTGTTCTCTGGTTTTATAACCACACTCACGTCCCTTCCACTTCCCCCCACCTCTTACTAACCTTAACCCTTGGGAAGAATTAATTTCTCCAGCTCTACAATTTTAGTTATTTCAAGACGCTATATAAAGAGACTTCATCTTAATTTATTTATAGAGTTTTTGAATGTATCACTTTGTATATTTTCTTAGTAGTTGCTCCAGATATTGAAATGTTATACATATATGACTTATCACAGTCTACCAGTTTTACCACTTCTAATAAAATATGAAAACATTACTTCTTTAGATCCCTTTGCCCTACCACTTTTTATGTACTTTGACTAATCCATCTTTACATGTTGAACACTGCATCAGTTGATGGTATAATTTTTGCTTAACTATCATATAATTGGGGAACTACAGAAAGAGTAGTCTACCTTGTATCTACCCATTTTTTTTTCCTGTCACTTATTCTTTCTTCCTTCTTAATGCTTCCATTTTTTTTCTTTTCTGTTTGAAGAACTTTAACTTTTCTTTAAGACAGATCTGCTAGAGGAACATGCTTTTTAGTTTTCCTTCTTCCAAAATACATTTATTTCCCCTTGGTTCCTGCATGGTGGTTTCATTGGATAAGAATTTACTATCGAGAAAAAAAAATAGAAAAAAAAAAAAGAATTTACTATCAATATTTTCTTTCAGCACTTAAAAAATGTGCCACTGCCTCCGACCTCCATAATTTCAAATGAGAAATATTAACATATTGTCATTTGAATTGGTTCTTATAGGTAATATGTCTTTCTCTGTGTCTACTCTTAAGGTTTTATTCACTTTCTTTGGATTTCAGAATTTTAATTTAGCTACATCTTGATATGGACTTTTGGTTTATCCTATTTGAATTTATTCTTCCTCTTGATTTTTTTTTCTTTTGCCTAAGTTGTGAAGTTTTTGACCATTATTTCTTAAATTCTTTCAGCCCCACTCTCTTTCTCATCTTTTGCAACTCATATGGTAACAATGTTGGATACTGTGTTATTTTCCCTTAGATTTCTAAGATTTTGTTTTTTTGTTTGTTTCCCAATCAGTTTTCTCTCTCTGGTTTGGATCAGGTGAATTATGTTTCTCTGTCCTTAAGTTCACTGATTATATTTTCTGTTGTTACCATTGTGCTGTTAATCCAAGCCAGTGAGTTTTTATTTTGATTATTGTATTTTTGACTTCTATAATTTCCTTTTAGTTCTTTTTTAAATACTTCCTTACTTTGCTGAGATTTTCTATTTTGTGTTGTTACAAGATAATTACTAATTAAATTAAATTAATTTGTCTGTTAAAATAAATTTATGATGACTTCTTCAAATTCTTTTTGTCAGATAATTTTAACATCCATTTCAACTCAGTGTTAGCATCTGTTGCTTATTTGTACTCATTAAAGATTTGATTTTCCTAGTATTTGGTGTGACCAGTAATTTTTCTTTTTTTTATCAAGTACTGGACAGTTTGGCTATTATGTTAGGAGAATCTGGATACTATTTATATCTTCTCCTCTATATAGATTCATCCCACAGATCCTAGCTTATATTTGTGGGCTACAGTACCACTGACAATTTAGTTTTCAGAGACTTTGTGGTGCTATTTGCTCAGTTTGAGCTGACCTGGGAGTTGTTTTTCCTGGTAGTTGTACCAGTCTTGTCAAAGACCCCTTCAAGGGCTGGGTAATTGCTTTAGAATCGTTATAGAATTATCCACTGCCTGGGCTGTCCAATTGACTGCTGTCTCTCAGTAGGAAAGGGAAGGGCTTCCCTGGTGGCCAGCCCAATGGAGAAAGAGACTGCTTTCCATGGCAGCAGTACTTCCATTTTATTCCCCTTGGAGGCGGGCTCGTCTCTCCCAAAGTTCTTCGTGGGAATCCCGTTTGACCTGAGATAAAGGCGAGTCCACCTAGGCCACCTTTTGTTGCTAGATATCCGTTAGGAGAAGCCGAGTCTCAATTGCCTTTTACAGATGGTTGGAGAGGCCCTGTATGTATTGTTCCTTGGGTCCTAGTTATATATATTATAGGGGACTGGAATGCAAAAGTAGGAAGTCAAGAAACACCTGGAGTAACAGGCAAATTTGGCCTTGGAGTACAGAAAGAAACAGGGCAAAAGCTAACAGAGTTTTGCCAAGAGAATGCACCAGTCATAGCAAACACCCTCTTCCAACAACATAAGAGAAAACTCTACGTGGACATCACCAGATGGTCAACACTGAAATCAGATTGATTATATTTTTCACAGCCGAAGATGGAGAAGCTCTATATAGTCAGCAAAAACAAGACCAGGAGCTGACTGTGGCTCAGATCATGAGCACCTTATTGCCAAATTCAGACTTAAATTGAAGAAAGGTCGGCGGGGGGGGGGGGGGGGCACTAAACCATTCGGTTATGACCTAAATCAAATCCCTTATGATTATACTGTAGAAGTCAGAAATAGATTTAAGGGACTAGATCTGATAGATGGAATGCCTGATGAATGACTTGACAGAAGTTCGTGACATTGTACAGGAGACAGTGATCAAAACCATCCCCAAGAAAAAGAAATGCAAAAAAGCACAATGGCTGTCTGAGGAGGCCTTACAAATAGCTATGAAAAGAAAAGTGAAAAGCAAAGGAGAAAAGGAAAGATGTATCCATTTGAATTAAGAGTTCCAAAGAATAGCAAGGAGAGAAAAGAAAACCTTCCTCAGTGATCAATACAAAGAAATAGAGGAAAACAATAGAATGGGAAAGACCAGAGATCTCTTCAAGAAAATTAGAGATACCAAGGGAACATTTCATGCAAAGATGGGCTCAATAAAGGACAGAAATGGTATGAACCTGACAGAAGCAGAAAATATTAAGAAGAGGTGACAAGAATACACAGAAGAACTGTACAGAAAAGATCTTCATGACCCAGATAATCACAATGGTGTAATCACTCACCTAGAGCCAGACATCCTGGAATGTGAACTCAAGTGGGCCTTAGGAAGCAACACTATGAACAAAGCAGTGGAGGTGATGGAATTCCAGTTGAACTATTTTAAATCCTAAAAGATGATGCTGTGAAAGTGCTACACTCAATATGCCAGCAAATTTGGAAAACTCAGCAGTGGCCACAGGACTGAAAAAGGTCAGTTTTCATTCCAATCCCAAAGAAAGGCAATGCCAAAGAATGCTCAAACTACCGCACAATTGCACTCATCTCACACGCTAGTAAAGTAATGCTCAAAATTCTCCAAGCCAGGCTTCAACAATATGTGAACTGTGAACTTCCAGATGTTCAAGCTGGTTTTAGAAAAGGCAGAGGAACCAGAGATCAAATTGGCAACATCCCGCTGAATCATCAAAAAAGCAAGAGAGTTCCAGAAAAGCATCTATTTCTGCTTTATTGACTATGCCAAAGCCTTTGACTGTGTGGATCACAATAAACTGTGGAAAATTCTGAAAGAGATGGGAATACCAGACCATCTGACCTGCCCCTTGAGAAACCTGTATGCAGGTCAGGAAGCAACAGTTAGAACTGGACATGGAAAAACAGATTGGTTCCAAATAAGAAAAGGAGTACATCAAGGCTGTATATTGTTACCCTGCTTATTTAACTTAAACGCAGAGTACATCATGAGAAATGCTGGCCTGGAAGAGGCACAAGCTGGAATCAAGATTGCTGGGAGAAATATTAATAACTTCAGATATGCAGATGACACCACCCTTATGGCAGACAGTGAAGAAGAACTAAAGAGCCTCTTGATGAAAGTGAAAGAGGAGAGTGAAAATGTTGGCTTAAAGCTCCACATTCAGAAAACTAAGATCGTGGAATCCAGTCCCATCACTTCATGGCAAATAGATGGGAAACAGTGGAAACAGTGGCTGACTTTATTTTTCTGGGCTCCAAAATCACTGCAGATGGTGACTGCAGCCATGAAATTAAAAGACACTTACTCCTTGGAAGGAAAGTTATGACCAACCTAGATAGCATATTAAAAAGCAGAGACATTACTTTGACAACAAATGTCCGTCTAGTCAAGGCTATGGTTTTTCCAGTATGGATGTGAGAGTTGGACTATAAAGAAAGCTGAGTGCTGAAGAATTGATGCTTTTGCACTGTGGTGTTGGAGAAAACTCTTGAGAGTCCCTTGGACTGCAAGGAGATCCAACCAGTCCATCCTAAAGGAGATCAGTCCTGGATGTTCATTGGAAGGACTGATGTTGAAGCTGAAACTCCAATACTTTGGCCACCTGATGATGCGAGGAGCTGACTCATTTGAAAAGACCCTGATGCTGGGAAAGATTGAGGGCAGGAGGAGAAGGGGAGGACAGAGGATGAGATGATTGCATGGCATCACTGACTCAATGGACATAAGTTTGGGTAGGCTCTGGGATTTGGTGATGGACAGGGCGGCCTGGCATGCTGCAGTTCATGGGGTCGCAAAGTGTCCATGACTGAGTGACTGAACTGAACTGAGCTGGGTCCTAGTATCCCTAACCAGTCCTGTTTCCTCTTCCTACTTTTCAAATTACTCCTTTAGTCACCTCTTGCTTAGTTACTGATTTTATAGCTGTATTTAGAGGAAAATATAATGATATTTAAACTTTTTAATGATTTTCCCAAAATGATTTAAAAGGAGCATAAATCAGCAAGTTGTTAAGAGATCTTCTGTGAAAACAAGTGTTCTGTGTAAGAAAAGGTGATTTGAACCAAAGTATATTTTAAACCCTGGTGGCTCAGACAGTAAAGAGCCTGCCTGCATTGTGGGAGACCCGGGTTCGATCCCTGGGTCGGGAAGATCGCCTGGAGAAGGGAATGGCAACCTATTCCAGTATTCTTACCTGGAAAATCCCAGGGATCTAAGAGTCTGGTGGGCTACAGTCCATGGGTCTCAAAGAGCCAGACACAGCTGAGCGACTAACAACAGCAACAAAACAAATACTACAGCAGAGGCAGAAACCAATCAGAGCAAAAAAATATCAGGTACCCTCTGGGTGGACCTCCCTAGTGTCTCAGTGATAAAGAATCCACCTGCCAATTCAGGAGACATGGGTTCGATCCCTGGGTCCAGAAGATCCCTTGCAGAAGAAAATGGCAATCCACTCCAGTATTCTTGCCTGGGAAATCCCGTGGACAAAGGAGTCTGGCAGGCAGCAGTCAATGGGTTCACAAAGAGTCACACAACTTAGCAACTAAACAACCACAACAACTCCCTGGGTCCTTTTCAGCTGAAAGTAAGCTCTGGATTAAAAAATAGTTTGACAGGTGTCTCTACTGCAGAGAAACTTTCAATATGCTTAGGTTCATTGTTGATTTCCTAGAAGGAAATGAGCAGTCATAGTTTTCCCAATTTTGTCTGTACACAGAAGTTAATGATTTTGTTTATAGCTTTTCTTGGTACTGGCAACTCATGAAAGACTTTGTGAAGGAAAGCCATTTTTATCACCATCAATATCTACATCATCCAAAGCATTATATATACTAGATCCAATCATTTAATTAAAAAGTTGTTTCTGAGAACATTAAGGAACACAATTCTACTTTGTAAAAAAAATCTGATTTAAAAATTCAGTATATGTAAACATTACTTTAAAATGTTTCATGAAACAATATTTAGACACACTCATGGCCAGGAAGTCTTCTCTGATAGCTCAGTTGGTAAAGAATCTGCCTGAATGCAGGAGACCCCAGTTCGATTGCTGGGTCAGGAAGATCTGCTGGAGAAGAGATAGGCTACCCACCCCAGTATTCTTGGGTTTCCCTTGTGGCTCAGCTGGTAAAGAATCTGCCTGCAGTGTGGGGTCAAGCCCTAGGTTGGGAAGATCCCCTGGAGAAGGGAAAGGCTACCCTCTCCAGTATTTTGGCCTGGAGAATTCCATGGACTGTATAGTCCGTGTTTGCTATATATTGTGCTAAAAGTATGTGGTCTTACAGGACTGACTTTGTCTACTGTTTTAATTCACATTTTCAATATTTTCTTTTTTCCAGCCTTAAGAGACAATAGAATCGAGCTGGTTCGGGCTTCCTGGCATGAACTGAGTATCAGCGTCAGTGATGTCTCTCTGTCTGATGAAGGACAGTACACCTGTTCTTTATTTACAATGCCTGTCAAAACTTCCAAGGCCTATCTCACTGTCCTGGGTAAGTGCAAGAGACTTACACTATGTGATCACAAGCCAGAGAGATGTGTACAGATATAGCAACATGATTCAATAACAAATCTCCACTTTGAGGGTTATCAAAAGGCTTTTAAAAAACTCACACAGTCATTTCCCCCATTTCACAAATAGGTACAAAGACGTGTGAAGGTCTGTAGGACTTCCTAAGAGCACACAGCCATTTTGTTTCTTAGCCAGAGATAGATAACAGGTTTTTTTATTTTTCAGCTAAGTTCCTTTGTGTCAAATCAGCTCTTTAGTGCATGTATGGTGCTCCTTTTATAAAGAGATAGAATAATGAGCATAATGAAGTCAATGTGTCTATGAGTACTCCTCCATCTTATCATCAGTCACCTGATGGGCTCCTCCTAATATCTTTTGACTTCCAAATATGACCCCTTTGTGTAACTAAGTACATTTAAATGACCCTGACATTTCTATTTGTCTTCTTGCTTTTTAACTTTGTACTTTTCTAGATTGCTGAATGAAATACATTACATTGCTTGTGTATGCAGTTTGCAACTTCTGTGTTTTTATTCTCTAAGTATTGGGCCATTTTTCTAAAGGTTATGGTGACATAAGAAAGCAATACATTCATAGTGTTTCTGGGGAAATAAAGTTGCAGCTCAGAGCTCTGTGATTCCACAGACGTCAGTAGCCCAATCAGCTGAAATTGCTGCAGTTCATTGAAACACACCTGTGTACTGAACAAGTTAGAGGAATTTAAAGATTGATTTTTTTTTCTTGCCTCAGTTTGCCTTCCTTTTTTTTTTTTTTTTGATAGATAAAAGCATAACACTGTATTTAAAGTAACTAATGCATGCTGGGTTTTTTTTTTTTTTTTTTTTGGTTTAGAATATTAAAGTTAATCCAGCTAGTAAATTTGTTTTATGCATAGGATATGAAATATGTTTCTTTGCAAGCCCCACTGGGACTATTGTATAAAAATCTTCACAAGTTTGCCACTAAGGACAAAATATATCCACTACATGGAGTATTTCAGGATAGCAGATGCCTAAGGTTAATGCTTTGTTCTGTAGAGAGCCAACTTGAGACCCCAAGAAAGAGGCAATTGCCTACTTTCAGTTTATTAAATGGTGATGTGATGTAATTTTTTTTAAGCAGTATGAAGGTGAACAGAAAATAAATAAATAAATAAATAAATAAAGCTAGCCAGCTAATGAAATATGTCAATTTGTCATTTATCTTTATTGTTCTTGTTGTTCCTTTAGTTTGCATTTCTTTTATTGGTGACTTCCAACATTCTTACATTTTATTCTTTTCAAACTGAATTAAATAGTACAATAAAGAAGATTCCAGCCTGCTTTTTTTTATTGAACACTTTTAGAAGAAATTTTAATAAATCTCTATCATGACAGCAGAATATTATTGCCTCCAAAATGTGTAACATTCTATTATTTAAGTCATCCATGTCTATCTCTGCATATTAGCTTTCTGTTTATTCACTGGATGATTTGGACTTGAAAAGGTAATAAGTGGCTAGCATTAACTAGCATTAAAAATAATACATATCATGTTCCACAAAACTGTAATTGTATTTCGAATACAAATGACATCAAGAAACATTCTTTCCCTCAGAAGAATAAGAAAAATAAGTATGGTTGCAATTATTGATGAATCCCTTATTCCAAAATGCATTTTCTAAAAAAATGTACACAGAGAAAAACAATATCTTTTAAGCTCTAAGAATTATGAAGTCAGGAATGAAAGGTGCTATTGTGGTTAAATCACAGTTTGCTAAAGAATGAAGAAATACAGTTTGCAGATTTTTTTGTTTTTCCTGGTGCAAGCAATCTACCTTCTGAAACACATACAGTGGTAAATCTTAAGATACATTGAATGGGTGTTTTTGAGATTTACAAAGAGTATTTTTGCTGGTAAAATTTAACTTAAAAAAACTACTTGGAATTAAATGCAGTTTAAATGCTTTCTGGATAATATACATACATATGCATATTTACACAGACACATACATATGTGTTTGCATGTATATATGTTGTTATTGAGTCACTAAGTCGTGTCCGACTCTTCTATGATCCCATGGACTGTAGCCCACCAGGCTCCTCTTTCATGGGATTCTCTAGGTAACAGTATTGGAGTGGGTTGCCATTTCTTTCTCCAGTATATGTGTGTACGTATATATATATATATATATATATATTATATATTTTAAGTAACTTTTATTATATAGCAGTTTTTTATTATTATATTTTATTTTATTTTTCTTGACTGAAATTATTGTTGAACACCCAGTTTGGCTTGTTTGCAAAAGTAATGGTCATGAAAACAAATCAACATTGGAGATTAAAGTTCACTTCATCCATTTGCCTACATTTCAGGTGTTCCTGAGAAACCTCAAATTAGTGGATTTTCATCCCCAGTTATGGAGGGAGACTTGATGCAGCTGACTTGTAAAACATCTGGTAGTAAACCTGCAGCTGATATAAGATGGTTCAAAAACGACAAAGAGATTAAAGGTAAGGATGGGGGGAAAGTCTCCTAATCCATATCAATGTGTTGAAACTGTCATGAAGTGTTAGATCCACAGAGTTTTACATCTCCTTTTTCAAATGTAGTCAGTTTCTGATTAAGTGTAATTTGAACCAGATTTACCTTAAATTGGGTAATTTTACAAGGTATGTGAACACCATTTCTGTGTGCTCCATTTTTCTCTCATATAAAACAGTTTTAGAATGATATATATCTAGTGGGAAAGTTGGAGAAATAAATGAGTTAATATACAAAAGCCACAGAGATTTGTGCTTGACAATAGTAAGGGCAAAGTATTTGTTAGATGTGGCCATTTTAGAACTCATCTATAGTATTTAGATTATAGACAGAGAAATTCCATGAATTATTACTTCAACTTAGTGGTTCTGAAAATACAAATTTCTGAGAATAAAACTAGCTAAACATTAATAAATTTGCTTTTCAGTAGTTCTCACAGAGGGCAAAAAATGTACTTGTCTCAGTAAAAATGCATAGAAATGTAAATGTTAACCATAGTTCTGCTCCTTCATGCCCTTAAACACACACGCACACACATGCACACACTCTTTTAAGGTGGAATAAGTTTATAGAGGAGATGGCTATTAAGGTTAGTAGTGATTTTTCTTTTTTACCCCACATGCACATATCTTGGACCTGATATCATATGTCTGTTAAAACCCAAGTTATCAGTTCAGTTCAGTCACTTGGTCGTTTCTAACTCTGCGACCCCATGGACGCCAGGCTTCCCTGTCCATCACCAACTCCTGGAGCTTCTTTTTAAACCCAAGTATAAAAATCATCTGGGCTTCCCTGATAGCTCAGTTGGTAAAGAATCCGCCTGCAATGCTGGAGACCCCAGTTGGATTCCTGGGTTGGGAAGATCCACTGGAGATGGGATAGGCTATCCACTCCAGTATTCTTGGGCTTCCCTTCTGGTTCAGTGGTAAAGAATCCACCTACAATGCAGGAGACCTGGGTTTGGTCCCTGGGTTGGGAAGATGCCCTGGGAAAGGGAAAGGCTACCCTCTCCAGTATTCTGGCTTGAGAATTCCACGAACTGTATAGTCCATGGGGTCGCAAACAGTTGGACATGACTGAGTGACTTTCACTTTCAAAAAATCATCTATTATGCTTGTTGAAAATGTTTCCTATTTATATAGCAATATGTATTATTCTCAGGGTAACCTTCTCAGTTCAGTTCAGCCTCAGTCGTGTCAGACTCTTTGTGACTCCATGGACTGCAGCAAACCAGGCTTCCCTGTCAACCAACTCCCAGAGCTTGCTCAAGCTCATGTCCATTGAATCAGTGATGTCATCCAACCATCTCATCCTCTGTCACCCCCTTCTCCTCCTGCCTTCAATGTTTCCCAGCATCAGGGTCTTTTCCTGAGTCAGTTCTTCCCATCAGGTGGCCAAAATATTAGAGCTTCAGCTTCAGCATCAGTCCTTTCAATGATTATTCAGGACTGATTTCCTTTAGGGTTGACTGGTTTGATCCCCTTACAGTCCAAGGGACTCTCAAAAGTCTTCTCCAACATCACAGTTCCTTCTAGGATATAGGTATATGCAAACCATTCTGATTATTTTAACTTGTAATTCATGTATCTTACTTGGACAGGGAGGTCTAACAGATAGAATTGTCTATATTATTGGGTTGGCCAAAAAGTTTATTCAGGTTTTCCCATAATTCTTGCCTCTTTTCTATTTTAGTTACTCTTTCTCTCTGTATATATATATATATATTTCCCCCAAACAAGGAACTATCTGTAATTTATCCATAATCACTGTCTTTGCTTTAAAACTTTTAGTAAATACATTTTATTTGACTAAATTTAGGGAAATACAAGCACCCAATTCACAAGTCAGATACATCAGTTTGCTAAATGAAACTTGCTCTTATAGTCTGCCAGGGCTCAGGACCATTCATTCTAATTCTACCCTTAGGGTTTATTTGTTTATGTATGTGTGTTAAATGTCTGGTCTTGATTAGATCTTTTCTAAATGAACCCTCTACACTGCTTCCAGAGTTATCTTAGTATGACAAGGCTCTAATCCAACCACTTTTTCTGTATAAGCATTTCTAATTGAAAGCCCTAACCTGGAGGATAAGTTTAAAATCTGATTTCTTTGGCCTATAAGAAAGCTCCAAGCAATGAATTCTTACAAATCAGATATTTTTCTATGTGAAAGACTCAGTTTATGCTAGAATGTTCTTCTTAAATACTCTCCTTCAATTAAATTATTACCTACATGCATCCTTTTCTGAATTCTGACACTAAATTAGCTAGTAAATTAGTCAGCTTCTCCTAATTTCTTACCATTTTGTGTTTTAGATAAATATATCCTCAGGGAAATCAGAGACTAACATACTAATCATTAATATTGATTGATTGTTTCTTAACATTGTAGCCTTATGAGAAATGCATGGTATTTTCATAAAATATTTTTATAAAATATCTTAATTTTTGACAAATTTGGTATCTGCTCTGAATACTGGATTTGCTCATAGACTAAGTAGAGAGAGAACTTTTATTTATATACAAAAACATGAAATTTTGATCTTATAAGCACCATAGTCCAAAATCATCTGAATCAAGACTAGAATGAAAATCAAGACAAAACAGTATACAGAATCAGCATATGGCTCTATGCTTGGTTCAGAAGTACTGAAGCTTTCTTTTTCCTATTCTCACCAGTGCATGGCCGTTAACAGAGCGTTTGTTGTTCCTATACTTGCATTTGTTTATATAGCTTTTTATTTGTTTATGACCCTTCTTTTGCATGCTTAAATAGTTTGTCTACACGATGATACAGTGAACTTCCTGAGTCCTCTAAGCTGTTTTAATAGGAGTATATGCAAATTATGCTGTATGCAGTACTCGATACAGAGTGCACATTCATTACTATTGCTTGCTCTCTACCTTGGGAGTGGAAATATACTCTCAAATCCCTCAGCAGACATGTCTCCCTAAAAGGAGTGTTCCATCCTTATCTTGCATTCTTGTCTTTTCAGAAATCAGAATTTGACTCCCTATTACCATATAGCAGTTTTTACTACAATATCACTTGAGACATTTTATAAAGACACTCCCTATCAACGTATGACAAAACCCACTGGAAAAAAAAAATAAAACAAAACAAACAAACAAACAAAAAAAAAAAATAAAATGACAACGACATTGTACGTGAAAAAAAAAAAAAAAAAGACACTCCCTAGTATAAAGAATGGGAATAGAGAGGCTAATCAAACCTAGCTAAATTCAATTCAATAAGAAATTTTTAAAATATCTCCCAACTAGAATTATGGCACATGAGTGAATATACAACTAAAGAAACCAAGAACTTTGACCTGGAGATGTTTAAGATGCCATTGGTATAATAAAACCAGATATGAGGAATATTTTCCTATAAACAGGAATGTGTAACGTCATATACAATAAATCCCAAAGTAGTTATATTGTGGGGGGAAAGGGTTATTTTCCATATGTTTTAACTAAGCATTGACAAGTTCAACATATTGACTCTGTGTTAAATTTCAAACTCTATTTAATAGAGTTATGAGCATTAAAAGTGACTTCTGATTTCAGAAGGAGTCATTCTTCTATACATTGTTTTGCCATTATTCCCTATCATATGAATTCAATTACCAAGTTTCTAGAGGAAAGTTGTTTCACACTCTTACCTGATCACATTTTCTTGGCCAGGGTATTTCTATATTAGATTATAGAGCCGTGGTCTTCAAACTTTAGCAGGTACCATCATCACCTCCAGGGCCTGTTAAATCTCAGGTTAGAGGGGTCTGACCCCAGTTTTTCTGATTGAGTAGGTCTGGGTTGGAGCCCAAGAATATATATGTTAAGCAATGTGCTGAATTTGTGAGTGATGATGATGCTCCCGTTTGGGGGCCACATTGCCATAAAGAACATAATGTTGAGAAGTATCAGTAACATATAGAAGTCTTGCCTCTGTCTTTGAACTTTAGTTTCTCAGCCAGTAAATGAGGATTATAAAACTTGCCTCAAAGTGCTATTGTAGGGATTTTATACAAACCAACTCGTATGACAAAACTTGACAGTGTATTAAAAACCAGAGACATTACCTTGCCAACAAAGCTCCATATGGTCAAAGCTATGGTTTTTCCAGTAGTCATGTATGGATTTGAGAATTGAACCATATAGGAGGCTGAGTGCCAAAGAATTGATGCTTTCAAATGATGCTGCTGGAGAAGACTCTTGAGAGAAGGGACTCTCCCTCTCCAAGGGAGGACAGCAAGGATATCAAACTTAAAGGAAATCAATACTAAAGGAAATTAACTTTGAATATTCATTGGAAGGACTAATGTTGAAGCTGAAGCTCTAACACTTTGGCCATCTGAGGCAAAGAGCCAACTCATTGGAAAAGACCTTAATGCTGGGAAAGACTGAGGGCAGGAGGACAAGGGGGCAACAGTGGATGAGATGGTTGGCTGGCATCATCAACTCAATGGGCATGAATTTGAGTGAACTCTGGGAGATAGTGAAGACACAGAGAGACCTAGTATGCTGCAGTCCAGAGGGTCACAGACATGACTTAGCGACTGAAGAACAATGATATGTATAAAGTATTTTCATAGTATAAGGAATCACTGCATATCATTTAGATATTATCGTTGTTATTGCTGTCATTATTATTACTACCTTGAGCAAACCATGATTGATGAGCTGTAACAATCCCTGAACTAGTCCTAGAAATATAACCAAAACAGAATTACTCCTTTAAGGTATTCATTTTGGGGAGATGGACATGTAAACATAAAATCTAACAAGTATAGTAATAGAATTATGAACTGGCTAGTTTTTTGTACAAAACAAGAAGCAGAAACAAGCCCTACTTTGTGGTAGAGGTAAAGACAAGTGTTCATTGATGAATATTGGTACTCAGTAAATGTCTGTTAAATAAATAAGTGGATCTTAAGGGATGAATGGAATTCACCATATGGTTTGTGGGTAAAAGTAGGTGGTAGAGCATTCTAAAGGAAGGAACGGTGTCTTTATAGAGAGTAAAAAGAATCTGATTGTTTGAAGGAACTGAAGCTTTCTGTGTGATACAGACATGAGAGATAAATGGGAAGATATGGAACAATTAAATCATGGATATTTTATTTCAGATTAAGGAGTTTGAAGTTTATTCTGTAGGCAGTGATGAGACATTTTTTGCCATATGCTTTGAACAGTGGAATGAACAAGCATAATTTTCCTCTAACTGTTTTCCCCCCATAAGTCTGACTCAGAAATCCTTTGGTGCCTCTGGGCAACTCCATATTCAAAACTGCAGGGAGTTTCACTGTAGCTTTTAATCTTCTGTGCAGCTTTGAAATCTGAATATTTGCCATTTAGTATAGGGAAAAAAAAATGTGTATTGCTTTCCTAAATCTGTCAGCATCCTGAGAACTTATATAAACTTTCCATTTCATGTATAAGTTTAGTAAGTTGTAATTTGAGCAGTTGTGATCATAAAATCTTAAGATTTTCTTTTCCAGCCAACTAGCTTTTACATGAATATGTTAGGCAGAATTCTATGAGACCCTCAGTGACCCACATTTTTGTATCATCTTTTCCCTTGGAGTGTAGAAAGAACTTGTGAAGACATGTGATATCACTGCCTTGATCATGTCACCTTACATGGCAAAAGGGATTTTACAGATACAGTTATGGGCCCTTTTTGAGTTCATCAAAGGGAGATTATCAAGGGAAGCCCAACATAATGAGTTAAGGCCTTTATAAAAGAAGGAAGAATCAGACATTCTCCTCCCGGCCTGCTGCTGCTGCTGCTAAGTTGCTTCAGTTGTGTCTGACTGTGCGACCCCATAGACTGCAGCCCACCAGGCTCCGCCATCCCTGGGATTCTCCAGGCAAGAACACCCGGCCTAGAAGACCACAAAGAGTTATGTGTGAACTGACTGTAGGGGCCATGTGACAAAGAACTGTGGTGACCTCTGGGAGCTGAAAGTTGTTCCTGAATGACAGATAGTGAGAAAATGGAGACCTTGGACATACAGCATCAAAGAAGTAAATTTGCCAACAATCAGTAAGTTTGTAGAGGATTTGAAACTTAGATGGGAATCACAGCCTCAGCCAGAACCATGATTTCAACCTGGTGACACTGAGAAGAGAATCACGTTAAGTATTATCTGGACTCATCATCCATAGATATTGTGAGATAATAATACTGTTTTATGACAGTAAACTCGTCATGATTTATTATGCATCAATAACAGGAAGCTGATATCTAGAAAGGCAGAATGATTTCTCATAGTCGTATATCTGACAAAGACTGAGCTTGAATATTCTGATTCTAAGACCCAGTACTTGAGTCTGGGAAGAAAGCTGAAGCCTAGAAGAATATTTAAGGGACATTTGAAGAATGAACTAATATGGCCCTAGAATAATGGATGAGATGGAATTTTTTAAATGGATGGATTTAAGAGAGAAGACAAATTTCAGGTGAACTTGGTGAATGAATCTGGGAGATGGAGCAAAAGCAAGAATCAGAGACAACAAAATGTGGGTGCCTGAGTGACTTTGTTAGTGAATATGTGGAAATAAGGCACTAGCAGAAATTACTTCAGAAATAAATGATGATATGTTTATAATTTGAGGTTGAAATAACTATATAAAATCTAAAAGTTAAGATTAGTAGGCTTTTGGAGTTAGGTGATTTATTATTTTTTTTTCCTTTATTTATTTTTTTTTCCAGTGGGTAAGAAGGGAATTTTTACAATACAAAGGTCTACCATCTCCTAATAAAGGACATTTTTAGTTTTAGCCTTTTTAAATAATCACCCTTTGTCTCTGCATCACATTCCCAATAAAAACCCACTCAGGTCATTCTGACCCTGAGAATCTTGCTATGTTTGCTATGCATATCCATCAAAGTCTAACTTTGTGGGGAGTCACTGAAGCTTGTCAGTTCCTAATAGTATTGCCTGCATTCTGCAAGTGTTATTTTACTTATTAAACAACACTTGTTTCAAATGTTGGACCATCAAGTGTAAGCTGATTTCAGCTGTGTTTCCCTGTGTGAACAGGGATTTTGATGTACACTTTAAATGTTAATCAAAAATAATGCCACAGATCATTTTCAAGTTGGCTACATATAGTGTAATTGTACCATAAGCTACTAAGTAAATAATTTTTCAGCATTTGGAAACATGAGAGTGAATTTCTGAAAGCTGTGTTTCTCAAAAAGTAGCCTTAAAACAGCTTAAATTAGAATCACCTCAGGTACAGTTAGAAAAATGCAGATTCCTGGTCTCAATGAAAACCTTTAAAATCAGAATTCCTGTTGTCAAGCCCAGAAGTGCTAATATTTATGAAGTACCTCTGGCTTGGCTGGTAAAGAATCTGCCTGCAATGGGGGAGACCTGGGTTCAATCCCTGGGTTGGGAAGATCCCCTGGAGAAGAGAAAGGCTATCCACTCCAGTTCTGGCCTGGAGAATTCCATGGACTATCAATGAGGTCACAAGGAGTCAGGCATGACTGAGTGACTTTCACTTCATTTCACTTCACTTCTATTGATCCTTAGGCTCACTATAGTTGAAGAATGCATAAGATTAGAAACCAGCTAGCCAAATATTAATCAATAGTTAAAGAAAGAAAGAGAGGAGACCTAATCCACTAAGTTTAGAAAATGATTTGATGTTCTGTGTTCTTTATGGATCTATTCTTAGAAGGAGATTCTCTAAAACTAAATGTACTTTAGTGCTTCAACATTTCTGAGAATAACTGTAAAAGTTCCATTAGCCAATATCTTAGCAGTATTCTCTGGCTGGATGATTTTTAAAATTTGTGTTTCTTGCTTTGAACTCTGTGGACTCTACTTTGAGAAATGGTAGGCTATATATTTAATTTAAATACTCTCTCTGGTATTGTAAAACTAGTTTTGGCCTAATGCTTCATTTAATGTCAGTTGCACAAAGCCTTAATTTAAATGAGTGAAATATTAACATATTATACAGAGATTGTGAATTCCCTGGAGCTAAACACAAAAGAGAATAAAAGGGAAATATCTGTGTGCCCTGAGTTTAAAGCTCCTGTATCATGTAGGATATGGATTAATTAAAAGTTTGCCATTTAAACTTACAGTGTACACCATCAGTTCAGTTCAGTTCAGTTGCTCAGTTGTGTCCAGCTCTTTGCGACCCCATGGACTGCAGCATGCCAGGCCAGGTCCCCGTCCATCACCATCTCCCAGAGCTTGCACAGACTCATGTCAATCAAGTCTGTGATGCCATCCAACCATCCTATCCTCTGTTGTCCCCTTCTCCTCCTGCCTTCAATCTTTCCCAGCATCAGGGTCTTGCCCAATGAGTCAGCTCTTTGCATCATGTGGCCAAAGTATTGGAACTTCAGCTTCAGCATCAGTCCTTCGAAAGAACATTTAAGGTTGATTTCCTTTAGGATTGATTGGTTTGATCTCCCTGCAGTCCATGGGACTCTCAAGAGTCTTCTCCACCACCACAATTCAAAAACATCAATTCTTTGGTTCTCAGCTTTCTTTATAGTCCAACTCTCACATCCATATGTGCCTGCTGGAAAAACCATAGCTTTGACTAGATGGACCTTTGTCAGCACAGTAATATCTCTGCTTTTTAATATGCTGTCTAGGTTGGCCATAGCTTTTCATCCGAGGAGCAAGCATCTTTTAATTGCATGGCTGCAGTCACCAACTGCAGTGATTTTGGAGCCCAAGAAAATAAAGTCTGCCACTGTTTCCACAGATAAATGAATTTTTGAGTTTTTTGTTTGTTTGTTTAAATTTACCACTTTGAAAGTGTCCTTACCATTTAAATCTGGATCATTCTGGACCCCATATTAAATCAGAAAAAGAAATAGCATTGGTAATACCTGTAAGTGAGGCATGTGTGTGTACATACAACTGGGGGTTTTCTAAACGCTGTTGATTATATTAGCTCAAGATTCTCTCAAGATACAATGAGAAACATAAGGCATCTTTATGGAAAAAGATAAAACAATTGTTTCATCTGAGTGTGAATAGCTAATGAAAGCAAATGATAACCAACAATCTTTGAGAAACTTTTCATTTTTAAAGTTTCTTATTTTTTAAAAGCAACTGTTGAGGTAGACAAAAAGCAATCTACCCATATTTTAAGTGTATATTTTAGTATATTTTCACCATGATCAAGATAGTGGACATATTCCTCATCTACAAAAGTTTGTTCACATACATTAATAATTCCTTCCTGCTGATCTTTTTTGTCCACCACCACCCCCCCGCCCACAACCCTGTCTCACTTCCAGGAAACCACTATTCTACTTTATGCAGTTATATATTATGTTCTTTAGAATTTTATATAAATCAAGTCATACACTCTTCTTTGATTTATTTCTCTCAGGATAAATATTCTGGGATTCATCCATATTGCATATAAAAAAGCTTTTGTGTGTTACTGATATGTATTCTATTGTAAGCATCTGTACTACAATTTGTTTATCCATTTATCTGGTATAGACATTTAGGTTGTTTACAGTTTGGGGCCGTTGCAATAAAGCTGCTATGAACATTTAGATACAAGTATTTGTATATAGCTCTACTTTTACTTCTCTTGGGTAAAAGTCTAGGAGTAGAATGGCTGAGTCATATAGTAGACACATGTTTAATTTTTAAAGGCATTCCCAAACTATTTTTCAAAGTGGTTGTACTACTTCATGAAATCCAAATTCTAAGTTGTATTATTATTATTATTTTTTTTTTTACTTTTATGAATCATGCTTTGGTATTATATGTAAGATGTTTTTGCCTAATCCAAGATCAGAAGAATTATTTCCATAAATTTTACATTCTTAGGTTTTGTATGTAATTTGAGAGATTTTATATTTTCATTGCCCTTGTCTTTTACTTCTCTCAGCTATATTGTTTCTAGGTCAGTTTCAAGAGACTGACTGATCTCATTATAAATAGCATTTTCCTGCTTCTTTGAAGGCAGACTTGTTTTTGACTGGATTAGGGACATTAAAATGTTCACATTTCTGGTGCTGAATATTCTTTTAATTCTATAAGAATTCTTAAGTTTTGTTCTGGTTAAGTAACTTAGAAAGAATTTAATGCTTTCAGAAGTGAATGTGTTACTTGCTCAGTCATATCCAGCTCTTTGTAACCCCATGGACTATAGTCTGCTAGGCTCCTCTGTCCATGGAATTCTCCAAGCAAGAATACTAGAGTGGGTACCCATTCCCCTCTCCAAGGGATCTTCCTGACCCAGGGATTGAACCCAGGTCTCCTGCATTGCAGGTGGATTCTTTACTGTCTGAACCACCAAGGAAGCCCTTTCAGAGGATCCTTTAAATTTCTTAGGAGGGACAGGGCAGCATTTATTGTAATAATTACTTAAATCCCATTGTTGTAGTTCAATTGCTAAGTTGTGTCTAACTCTTTGTGACCCCATGCACTGCAGCACACCAAGATACCCTGTCCTTCACTATTTCCCGGAGTTTGCGCAAACTCACATCCATTGAGTTGATGATGCCATCCAACCATTTTATCCTCTGTCACCCCTTTATCCTCATGCCCTCAATCTTTCCCAGCATCAGAGTCTTTTCCAATGAGTTGGCTCTTCACATCAGGTGGCCAAAGTATTGGAGCTTCAGCATCAGTTCTTCCAAAATCTTCTGAGTGCTCCAGGTACGAATTATGAGCTTTTTTTTTTTTTTTTTAATCATGTTAGTTAGAACAGGCACTATTTCTCTGTCCTATACCATCATATACCATTTCCTCTAATTTTTTCTGATAGTTCTTGTCCTAGCTTCAAATGCTTTCCTCACACAGATACACTAATCAATAATTAGGGATACTGCAGAAGTCTGGAGCCATCTCTTCATGTAGCTCTTTCCTTGTTGATATTCTGTCCTGTAAACGCTTAAAGGCTTCCCAAGGAATGACAACCCACTCTGGCAATCTTGCCTGGAAAATCCCATGGACAAAGGAGCCTGGTAAGCTATAGCCCATGGGGTCACAAGAAGTCAGACATGACTGAGTGAGTGAGCACACAACCCTGTAAACTTTAGCCCTCTGGGCTTCTTAGACACCCAGCTCTATCAGTAATACTCAGGGAGGCTGCCAGGTTATACATGATTTTCCCTCCATACTTCATTGCTTAGAAAATCTCTCAAGGCATTAAGCAGAGACAAATTTTAAGGTTCATTTCATTTGTTTTCCATCTCTCTGGTGTAACAGTCCATTATTATGATGTTCAATATCTTGGAAACTTGCTTTTTCCAGATAAGAGGTAAATCCAGCCTTGTTACTCTGCTAGGTTGAAAGCGAAAGTTATTTTACCTACATTTTTTAAATGTAGAAATATAATACTTTTATTTAAATGGTGTTTTAATTTTGTTTGATTGCTTATTTGTTTTAAGATTATACAATATAATAAATTTAAGAAGATGAACATGATTAAGTGTAAAATATATTCATACTCACTTTGGCGAAATATTTTAGATTAATAGTTCTGCTAGTTTTAATGTCAGAAGTTATTTTAAGTAAAATAGCAACAGAAATTCAGTGCTAGTATATGTGGTTCTGGGAATGGAAAAAGAAGTTCCAGCATGTATATAATGATATCTTTAACTGGATTTCACTTATTGTTAAGAAAGAGAATTATATCAATAACAAAAAAATGTTTTATTGCTTATTAATGCTTTTATTCACTATTTTTAACTTGTGTTAAAGAAAGTGCAACCCTCACTCATCCATGAATTATCAGCCAACAAGCAATGTTGAGATACTATAATAACATAAATATTCAGATCTACTAGCTTTCTAGCTCACATCTGCCAATGGAGAGACTTAATCACTGCTCACAATCTCCTCAGGTTCTTTTCAAAAGACACTTTATGATTTCTTCATGTGCTAAGAAAGATGCCTCTCCCATTAAAGAGCTTTAGATTTTTCATGAAAATGCAGTTTTTTATGATTTCTGTGCCATATAAGGAGAGATGGTCTCATTACCATCAGCTTTAGCAAATGATCTTCTTGGGGCCCAGGAAGATATTTTATGAAATTTATGAATCAAATCTATCTAAAAATGATTATTTAATTCTTTGATCAGACAGCATACAAAAACACAGACATCATTTTGCTGGCAAAGGCCAATATAGTCAAAGAATAGTCATGCATAGATGTGATAGTTGGACCATAAAGAAGGCTGAGCACTGAAGAATCAATGCTTTCAAACTGTGGCGCTGGAGAAGCTCTTGAGAGTCCCTTGGACAGCAAGGAAATCAAACCAGTCAATCCTAAAGAAAATCAATCCTGTATATTCATTGGAAGGACTGATGCTGAAGTTTAAGTTCCAATACTTTGGCCACCTAATGCAAACAGCTATTTCATTGGAAAAGATTCTGATGCTGGGAAAGATTGAGGGCAAGGGGACAAGGGGGCAACAGTGGATGAGATGATTGGATGGCATCATTGACTCAATGGACATCAGTCTGAGCAAATTCCAGGGGATATGAAGGACAGTGAAGCTTGGCATGCTGCAGTCCATGGGTTCACAAAGAGTTGGACACAACTGAGCGACCAAACAACAACAACAAAGAATAATGGACATCCTCGAGTGTGAGTCAAATGGGCCTTAGGAAGCATTAATACCAACAACTCTAGTGAAGGGGACAGAATTCCAGCTGAGCTATTTAAAATCCTAAAAGATGATACAGTTAAAGTGCTGCACTTAATATGTCAGCAAACTTGGAAAACTCAAAAATGGCCACAAGACTGGAAAAGGTCAGTTTTCATTTCAACCCCAAAGAATACTCAAACTACCATACAGTTGCACTCATTTCACAAGCTAGTATGGTAATGGTCAAAATCCTTGAAGCTAGGTTTCAACAATACGTGAGCTGAGAACTTCCAGATGTATAAGGTAGATTTAGATAAGGCAGAGGAACCAGATATTTAATTGCTAACATTCAATGGATCATGGAGAAAGAAAGGAAATTCCAGAAAAATATCTACTTCCACTTCATTGACTAGGCTAATGGCTTTGACTGTGTGGATCACAACCAACTGGAAAATTCTCAAAGAGATAGTAATACCAGACCACCTTATCTGTCTCCTGAGAAACCTGTGTGCAGGTCAAGAAGCAACAGAACTGCACATTGAACAGCTGAAAGGAGTTCAGCAAGGTTGTACATTGCCATCCTGCTTATTTAATTTATATGCAGAGTTCATTATGTGAAATGCCAGACTGGATGAATCACAAGTAAAAATCAAGATTGCTGAGAGAAACAGCAACAAACTCAGATATGCAGATAGTATCACTCTAATGGAAGAAATTAAAGAGGAACTAAAGAGCCTCTTGATGAGGGTGAAAGAGGAGAATGAAAAGCTGGCTTGAAACTCAACATACAAAAAACTAAGATTATGGCATGCAGTCACATCTCTTCATGGCAAATAGAAGGGGAAAAAGTAGAAGAAGTGAAAGATTTTATTTTCTTGAGCTCCAAAATCACTGCAGTTGGTTACTGCAGCCATGAAATTAAAAGACCCTTGCTCCTTGAAAGGAAAACTATGACAAATCTCAACAGCATATTAAAAAGGAGAGACATTACTTTGCTGACAAAGGCTCATATAGTCAAAGCTATGGTTTTTCTAGAGTCATTTATGGACATGAGAGTTGGACCAGAAGAAGGCTGAGGGCCAAAGAATTGATGCTTTTGAATTGTGGTGCTAGAGAAGACTCTTGGGAATCTGTTGGACAGCAAGGAGGTCAAACCAGGCAATCCTAAAGGAAGTCAACCCTGAATATTCATTGGAAGGACCGATGCTTAAGCTGAAGCTCCAATAGTTTGGCCACCTGATGTGAAGAGCCAATACATTGGAAAAGATTCTGATGCTGGGAAAGGTTGAAGTCAAAAGGAGAAGGGGGGAGGGACAGAGAATGAGATGGCTGGATAACATCACCGACCCAATGGACATGAATCGAGCAAACTCTGGGAGATAGTGGAGGACAGAGGAGCCTAGCATCCTGCTGTCCATGCGGTTGAAAAGAGTCAGACCCAACTTAGTGACTGAACAATAACAACAGAATAAAGGAAGAGTAAATGAAAAATAGTACTTTATTTATGAATATATGAATTTTATTGAACCTAATGAAAATTCCAGTGTGTAGTTAGAATTTAAAAATAGCATGTTTTTCAATAAACAAGATAAGCTGTGAAAAATAATCAGTGGTAGTGAACAGTGGAGAGAAACTTGTATTCAGAAGGGTGATGTCACATTACAGATGTTTTACTGATGCAAATGACTCATTTTCAAAATAGGTTGATAAGGGGCATGTTTATTTTTCTTACATTTTCTTAATGCTACAAGATTTCATAAACTGAATTTTTGATAGCTAGAAAATTACATAAGTGTTTCAAAGGAGTCACACTTGCCTGCTACTTGTTTTATTTCAGTGGATAGATTTTTAAAATTTTTCTTATAGAGTTTACTTTAGTGCATGGGCTTTTAAAAATTTTTCTGCCATCTTTTATCATCTTTTGGGCCTGCATTAAAACACTTTTTTAATAGAAAACAAAATAAATCTTTCAATCTTCAGTAGAAGGAAGGACATTTTAATCTATGCAATTATAGTGCCTACCTTAAGGCATCAAGCTTAGAATTGGGTAATCATTTTTATAACATTTTTCAGTCAGATGGTATTATATTTTTGAGTCAGCCTAAGGATATAGTGCACAAAATATAAAATCTTTTCTTAGAAGAGGTTACAAGTGATAGTTGACTTTTCATGTCTAAACTTTTGGTTAATGGCACTGAGATTCACTCAACGTACTCTCAAGTGAAAAGAGGTAATTTTAAGGTTTTTCCTGGCCACTGTCAAGTTAAAGGAACACAAGGGAGCCTGTTTATTACCATAAAGGTTATTCCCTGGATATAAATAGTTCGCTGATTGACTGGCTTCATAGTGACTTAGTTTCTTTCGTCTGTAGGAACACCCTGCTCTCTGCTTCTTCCTCTATTTTGCTCACATTTTCTGTACATCATTAATTATATTCTCTCATTAGATAGGCTAAATCATGGCTTCCCTGAAATAATTCCCTGTGGTATATGTGTGCCTGTGTGTGTATATGTGTGTGCTCAAGCGTGTGTTTTTACTTCAATTTCTTTGAACTTTTCAGGGTTTTAAATCACATTGAGATATATGAGAGAGATTCTGAAACAGCTAGTTAACTACATTAGTTCTGTTTGGGAGTAAAGTTTCAAACTTTCTACCCTGGATATTATGCACCTGGGAGTCAGGTACCTCTTCAGGTTTAATTACCTCTAACTGGGGGTCAGATGCCTCTTTAGGTTTAATCACACCTAATTTAATTATGCTACAGAGTATGGAAATTTCTAGGTAAGGAATATCTACAAAAGAAATTACATTGGAGAGGGATTTACTATTAAAAAGCAAAAATCTGATTATGACAAACATTATAAATTCAAATTCATCAAGTACAGACACTATAGAGGGTTATAGATTTATTTTCACATGTTAATATAACTTTTAGATTTAATTACTATAATTCTGTTAAATATAAAATATTAAGGAGTCTCTAATAAAAAATTATGCTCTGGGATTAAATATAAAAATGTTTCTATTTCCCCATACCCTACCTTCTTCTGAGGTTTTATTTGTGAACACTTGATAGGGTATAAACTAAGCCTAAAGTGCCCAAGATAAGTTCCACAAGTTATGCTGGGTATATTAATACATCAAAGCTCATGAACAAGGTGGGTAAGTCAGAAAGAGGGAAACTATGCTGAAACTGGCAAACTCTGGTTTTCAGTTCATTACATTAGTGGTACAGAAATAATAAGTAATGTTCATATTGCTACTGGATATTCAAAGAATGTACTAATAAAATTAAGATTTTCTTGAGAACCAGCTAATCTGTCTCTTGGGGTGTCACTGTTAAGAACTAATTTCCTAAGTAGCCATTTTTTCTAAAATAGTCGGTCTACCATACTTTTTTCAAAAGAGGTATCTGATAGGGTGAAGATCAGGGAGTGTATCTGATTATTATGAATCTTTAAACTGTTTTTCTCTTTGGTATTTTGAACACACTAAAAGTTCTTTAAAATATTTAAATACCATAGCTACATATCTGTCTCTCTCAACAGACTGGGATTTCTTTCTTTAAGCTTTCACATGCAAAATCTAGCATGTTGTTTAACACATGATATGAGCGCAAGGTTTTTATATGGAGAATAAGTGAGTCATTTAGGTTAAATTACTCTCAGTCTTCACCTTAATAACTTTAAAGGAGGTGACTCTCTTCTCTACTGAATCCTTTCCTGAACTTAGCAAACCAGTTCTTGGTATTTTTGTAAGGTGCACACCACTAAATAGGGAATTAAATAAATGTAAATATAGAATTAAATATAGAAATAAGCAATCACTTGGGGGAAAGTGATCTAAGACTATATACCTCAATAATCTTCAAGGGAGATGACTCTGGGGATTTCCCTGGAGATTCAGTGGTTAGGATTTTACCTACCAGTGCAGGGGATACAGATTCGACCCCTGGTAGGGAGCTAAGATCCCACATGCCTCACAGCCAGAAAAGCAAAAGAAATAAAAAATAAAACAAGCCAGAAGCTATAAAGTAACAGATTCAACAAAGACTTTAAAATAATGTTACACATCAAAAAAACTTTAAAAATAAAAATTAAATAAAAATTTAAAAAGATAACTCTTCTTTCATAATAATTCTTCTAAACTGAGCAGTATTCCTCTTAGTGATGTTCTAAAGTAACCTTAGTAGAAATTTTCTATTCAAATATTTAAATTTTCTGAGCCGTCAAGCAATGACTGAACAACATCCAATTTTTTTGAGGGAGAGTGACTCATACCTCATGTTATAGAAGGATTTGCATAAATACAAAAAACACTGATAACATAAAAGTTAATATGAATGAATCGATACATGAATATGATACAACCGCTAAATTATTGTAGAAAAATAAGATGAAACCTAAAATGAAATCAATAAGCAATCTTCTTATAAAACTGTTCACATTTTCACATTTGCCAAACTTTTGTTAGTACACTTTAGATGGTACAAAAAAGAAAGACATGATGAGTTAAATACTATGTTCAGAAACCATTTGTACCAGAGACCTGACATTTCATGGTTCCAAGACTCAAGAGCATTTCTCTCTGAGTTCATGTTTTAGACAAAAGTCTATGTATTGAAATAATTTGACAATAAGTTCAGTCTGTAAAGAATCTCCCTGCAGTGGAGGAATCCACCTCCAATTCAGGAAAGCTGCATTTCATTCCTGGGTCCAGAAGATCCCCTGGAGAAGGAAATGACAACCCACTCCAGTATTCTTGCCTGGAAAATCCCATGGACAGAGGAGCCTGGAAGGCTACAGTCCATGGGATTGCAAGAGTTGGACATGACTTAGCAACTAAACCACCACCAAGGTATATAAAACAAATATCATAGAGTGGATCTTTATAGCACCTCTGAATATATACCTGTGGGGTAATACTTAAGAGGAATTTGATAAAGACTGTAACATTTGACTCATCTGAATAAAGTTAAAGTGATTTTAGAATGTTTAGATAAATGAATTATGCTCCCTTCATCAATCCCCTGTAAATATTATTTTGCTCATCTGAGCTTCTGAAATCTATTAACAAAAACTGAGCTTCAATAAAATTCCTTGTCAAGTGAAACAAATATTTTGCATTGCTAGTGAATGATAGAGCCACAGCCTTACAAACCAGGATTATGTGTGGCACCTTCTAAAAGTAGACTATTGCAAAAGGGATTTATAAAACTCTACTGCATTCTAATCGGGGTTGGATGAAGGAATGTGTGTGTGTGTGTGTGTGTGTGTGTGTGTATGAGATAGTCACTCAGTTGTGTCTGACTCTCTGTGACCCCGATGGACTGCAGCCCGCCAGGCTCCTCTGTCCATGGAATTCTCCAGGCAAGAATACTGGAGTGGGTCGCCATTCCCTTCTCCGATGTGAATTTTAGTAGTAGTAGTTTAGTTGCTAACTTGTGTCCGACTCTTGCGACCCCACAGACTGTAGCCTGCCATGCTCCTCTGTCCATGAGATTCTCCAGGCAAGAATACTGTAGTGGGTTGCCATTGCTTTCTCCAGTATGAAGGAATACTCATAGGCATTACTGAAATTTGCTTCAAGAATTTGTTTTGAGGTCTCCAGTGAACAAATGAAAGTGGTTGCCAGACTTTAAAGTTTTACCATATAAGACATGGCCTCAGTATTTTTGGTCTGGAGAAAGTTTGAAGTAGATATAAAACCAAATGCTTAACTTGAATAGTTAAAAAAAAAATAATAAAAGATGGTTTGTAAAAAAAAAAAAAAATTCTGTTGTACACTTAAGCCATAAGAAAAGAAAAAGTACCAACAATCCCTTCAAGACAAATTAGTTCTAAAATATACATCTGTGTTATTGACTGAGTTAACTAGACATAGTTACATTATGTCATTTTTTTTTAAATGAAGAGAGCTTGATTGCCTTCTAAAAATGATGCATTAACTTTTATAAATTTTGATCTATACAGTTTCTTTTAAACAAGAATTGTATAACATATCCATTTGTCCAATACGGTCACTCCAAGTTTTTGACAATAAAAACAAATTATCTTATTTTTTAATGCCCACATTGTCTCTCCTGTATGGCAAGAAGACCACCTTTCAGCTTACTAAAAATGGTGTCATTTAAAGCACCATTAATAACAATGTATGGATTCAGAATAAATTTATTGAAATCTCTTATTGAAACTGGTATTTTATTCTTGGAAAAACATGTACAAACACAGACTCTGAAAATAATAACAGAGTTCGTATTCTACACAAGCATAGAAATTTGGGGTATACACTAAGATCTTGCAACTTTGCTCATGACCAAAAAATGTAAAGCCCAAATAGTTGTGGAGAAGTCACAAAATATACTACAAAATTCCAAGAGCTTTATCCCAGTTATGAGAAGGTAGTATTGGCAACAAGGCAGAACTATATTGAAATCCCAACCTTGTTCCAAGTGTTGCTTATTGGCTTTGCAATCGTTTAAAAGGAAACTGGTCCTCCTCAGGTGCAGGTCTGAAAGAAAGGGCTAACCTAGGATTCAGGACAAGATTTCCTTTTATAAAACTGGGATTATATTTGTTCTGGATCTGTTTAAAGGGAAGCAAAGTCACTAAAGAGCAGAAAAGAAATACATCACAGAAGTTCAGATTACAAAACTCAGGGTGATTGGAACCATTGTGGAGGCAAAGTAACATCTGAAGAAACTTCACCTTAGAAGGATATTCCTTCTAAAAGTCTAGTATAAAGGTGGCCAGAAGCTCCAGATGCAGAGGCAGGTAACCTAATTAGGGCTTCCCAGGTTGTGCTAGTGGTAAAGAACCCACCTGTCCATGCAGGAAACATGGGTTTGATCTCTGGGTCAGGAAGATCTCCTGGAGGAGAGCATAGCAACCCACTCCAATATTCTTTGCTGGAGAATCTCAGAGACAGAGGAGCCTGGCGGGTCAAGGTCCATAGGGTCACAAAGAGTCAGACACAACTGAAGTGACTTAGCATGCATGCAACCTAATATTATAAATCTGGGAAAAAAAATGGATCTAGAGTTATCTCCTGAGATCTGACTTTTTTAAGAGATTCGAATGTAAAAATGTCCAGATAACCTTTCGTTTCATTCCCTAGATAACTTGACTCAGATTTTTTATTTATTTAATTTTTAAATTTGTATTTAAATATAGCTGATTTACAATGTTGTGTTAGTTTCAAGTTTCAAATATTCAGGGTTGATTTTCTTTAGGATTGACAGGTTTGATCCCCTTACAGTCCAAAGGACTCTTAAGAGTCTTCTCCAGCACCACAATTCAAAAGCATCAATTCTTTGGCACTCAGCCTTCTTTATGATCCAGCTCTCTTATACAGATACATACTATAAATATTGAGAGAGAATCTTTATTTTAGACTTCACCATGAAAGTTTCATGAAAATAACTTTTTTGGGAAGCATACTTGAGGAATTTTCAGGCAGATATTTAAAAACAGTTCTTTATAGAAGATTTCTAAAGCATGCAGTATAAACACAGTAGTATAATGAGACAATTTACAACTGTTAAGTTCCTATGCTCAACAGTGATACACAGTGAGGCCAAACAAACTAAAATGTCAGAGTTTGGAGCAGAGACATTTTTATTGCATGGTCATGCAAGGAGATGAGGTGGCTCTGATCTAAAAAGCCTCAGGCTCCCCCAGGATTCAGCAAATATCAGTCCTTATGTACTCTTGAACTGTGATGTTGGAGAAGACTCTTGAGAGTCCCTTGAACTGCAAGGAGATTTAACCAGTCAATCTCTAAAGGAAATCAATCCTGAATATTCATTGGAAGGACTGACACTGAAGCTGAAGCTCCAATACTTTGGCCATCTGATGTGAAGGGCTGACTCATTAGAAAAGACCTTGATTCTAGGAAAGTTTGAAGGCAGGAGGAAAAGGGGATAACAGAGAATGAGACGGTTGGATGGCATCACTGACTTGACGGACATGAGTTTGAGCAAGCTCTGGGAGTTGGTGATGGACAGGGAAGCCTGGTGTGCTGCAGTCCATGGTTGCAAAGAGTCGGACACAACTGAGCCACTGAACTGAACTGACTGATGTGCTCTGGGTCGTCAAATAGTTGACGTCTTCCATTTGGTTGAGGTGGGTAGGAGTTTACATCTGCAAAAGAATTCAGAAAATTTGCATCAAATACTGTTATCTGGGTACTTCAGAAAGGAGCTAAAGCAGAGGATACAAAGGAAGACCTGCCACCCCACCTCCCCGGCCTCCCCATGGGATCCTACTCAGATACACAACCACCACCAACCAAAAGCAATCACATTTCTGATTACTTGAGAGCAAGTGCTCACATGTCCATAATCTCCTTTGGAAAAAGATAGAAGGGTGACTTCAAGGATTATAATGGAAAGTAATCCTACAAATTCCTGTGTTTAATGTTTGCCCTTTGCTTCACTGGCCATTGAACCAACACATTATATAATACATGACATGGCTATTTTCAAAAATGTAAATAAAGGAGAAATATATGTTGAAATAGTGAAGGAATGTTAAGCTTACAAAGAGTGGCAATAAAAAGAGAGAGAGGGAGAGAAGTGAGTAAAGTTAATTCCAGTATTCACTCACCTTTGGTCTTATCCCCTACAGTGATGATGTATACATTATACCCTTGCTCTTGAAAATAATTCTGTAGGCCAGCAACAGACTTTCAGGCTCTACCTCACCGCTATTGAATCAGAATTTGCATTTTAACAAGATTCAAATATGATTCAGATGCACATTGCATTTTTGAGAAACACTGTTTTAGATCACAAAGCGATGAAGTAATGCTGTGACTTACTTGCCAAAGAAGAAAAAAATAGAAACTCTCTAAAACAATACAGAACATGAAACAAGAATATATATGGAATCATCAGATTAACTGTGCCATATAAAGAAATTTCTATTAATTCTGTAACTATGTAATACATCAGTTACTTTATAAAGCTAGAAAGCAAAATGAAAATAAATTTTAAGTGCTATTTCCTGTTTGGTGAGGAGGATGTCAGCAGAAATATGGGCAAAGATATTACAACTGGCTCTTTGGTATACTTTTTCCTGTTTATCTTATGCCTTCTAGTAACCCTATAAGATGTCACATGAACTAATATTAAAAGCAACAAATTATACTTTTATTTATTCTGCTTGAATGATGCTCATTAATATTTTATGTTATACACAACTGCTATCAGATTTTATGTGTCCAATTAATATTACATAAAATGACATTTTTGTGAAGAATATAGCTGAAGGAAGCAGATGTGTGGGTTCTTAAAATGCAGCTGTTATTAAAATTAAAGAATATAAGCAATATTTTGGAATAATTTCTTACATATTGTGTAACATAATTATGCAAGAATTTTGTCAAGAGATCTAAATTTTCTTAAATTTCTACTGCTTGGAGCTTTCAACAAGAAAACATGGGCATAGATTTATAGGCAAGGATACAAAATATAAAAATGAGGCAACATTTTGTATAAATTTATGAGACACTGAAAAGTAAGAGAGCCTCATTTTTTTAGTATGCCAAAGAACTATAAATACATCTATATTATCTTGACATATTTTGACTAAAAGAAGATCGTTTCATCTTTCACTCTAATATTTTTTAACTGAAGTTGAATCTAATTTTCAAATGCAAAAATCTCAGAAATGACTTTGGTTAACAAAAATGAGATATTTCATAAGACACATGTTGATGGAAAGCCCTATACCCTGTGTGATTAATTTACAGTTAAAAAATAGAGTTAAGATACTGTGCTCCTTCTTTCCTTTCCAAATGTTGGAAATTCTTCTTCTTCTCAAAAACTGCCGAAATTTCATAGAGCTTTTGGTGGTAAAAATCCTAACTTAGATATTTCTGAACAAAATCCTAAACAGATATTTTCCAAACAAGACATGGAATGTTTATCTAGGCTTATCCTTTATCATGGCTTTCCTGGTGGCTCAGACATTAAATCACCCGCCTGCAATCCTGCAATGCAGGAGACCTAGGTCCCATCCCTGTGTTGGGAAGATCCCCTGGAGGAGGGAATGGCAACCCACTCCGTTACTCTTACGTGGAGAATCCCCACGGGCAGAGGAGCCTGGCAGACTACAGTCCATGGGGTTGCAAAGAGTGGAACATGACTGAGCAACTAAGTGTATCCTTTACTAATTTTACTTTATTTTTAAAATCAATAAGATAAAGACATTCTTCTCTGGAAATAAGTAAAACACAATGGACCATGCAAATATCTTCCCATCAAATATATAAAATTCAATATCATTTCCAAGTCAAATCTTTGCATAGAGTACAACAATAGAAAAGCTGAATTTATGTTAATTTATCATCGATATATTTTTAAATAGCTTTAAAATATTTAATACATGCTAGAATCAAATATTTCATGCAAAAGAACATGTTTCCTAAAAATATCATTGTCCACTTAAGTTGAAACATTAAGAAATTAGAGCAGTTTTCTCCCTCAACTATATTTAAGATCTTGTTAAAGTGATATTTTAACCTTAGACTATCATTTTTATTTCTAATCCATTAAAATTACCCTCTTCTTATCAGCTACTTTACATTTGAGAAATTTCAAATTAAATGAAAATCTTATTAAATCTCTTTTCCATAGAGAACAAATAATCCCTAAGTGCACCATTTAATGTTAAATCTGAAATCAGTGCACAATAAGTTTAAATACTGATATGTCAATTCACATCTTGAGGGAAGTGTTCTCATCAGGCTGAAACAAATTCTTCAGCTAAGAGAAAAGCATTTATTTCAACAGAAATTTCATTGCAAATATATATATAGAGAGATAGATATTTGAATATTCAAAATGTTCACATGACTGTCCTCCTTCTCTACCAAAGATGACAACTTTCCCATCTTAGCTATTTTTTAGCAATTATGTTGACCTCACATTGTTCATGTTAAAAATCATAACTCAAATACATTGTACTTCCTTTTAGGCATACCCAGGTGGCCCTTCTCACTGTGCTTGTGGTTCAGAAAATCAAGATTATCTTTTAGTAATATCTAAATCTAAAGAAAAGAGACTAATATTGTAAAACAGCTTGATTTTTCTAATGGAGTATTAAAAAGGGGGCTATGACTTGCCCTTTTATTTCTGTATTTAACTTTTAAAATATATATCTGAAGTAGTTTTATTTCTGTTTACTCGAAATGGGTTAAATGTCAACCTAACAAATATTTGCTTTTTATAATTGGATAAAGATAAGGAGAAAGCACTTCCAGTGGTGTCTTGAGTAAATGAGACCTGTTACATTTCATAGAGACTTTCACAGAATTTTAAATTTTATATTTTATTTTCAGATGTAAAATATTTAAAGGAAGAGGATGCAAATCGCAAGACGTTCACAGTCAGCAGCACACTGGATTTCCGAGTGGACAGAAGTGATGATGGCGTGGCAGTCATCTGCAGAGTAGACCATGAATCTCTCAATGCCACCCCTCAGGTGGCCATGCAGGTGCTAGAAATACACTGTAAGTAAATGCTGTTCCATAGCTCTCTATCGTGGTGGCAAATCTCCACATCTACATTTAAAATTATTTTAAAATTAACCTCCATAGTATTAACCACACTCAAAGGAAAGGAGTCCTTGCCCATTCTTGACAAAGTAGAAAAAGAAAGGAGATATCAAAAGGTTAACATTCCTAGTTATCTTCCCATTGTTGGCCAGGAAGATCAGGAATTTTGACAGTCAGTGAGAGGTGGAAATCTGAGAAAGCCTTGATGAACTTTCTAAATATAACATTATTATATGCAAATATGGCTTCACATCTGTTCTTTTAAAATTAACATTTTTTTTCTATTTTTAAAAGTATACTAAGTCTTTATGAACACAGGGATGTATCTATTATGTTTTCTTTATCAACATAATTATTGTTCACATTGATAAGAACATAAATTGGATGACTCTGGTGAGCTTGGGCAGTACTGAAATGCTTTGCTGGCCTTACCTTGACTCCTATTATCTTATGTTAGGGCATCAGCGTAACAGCCTGATGAAGTTACCACTCTCTTTACTCAATTTATGAATAAGATCACTGAAGATTATAGTGATTGAATCACTTGGCCTAGTTCACACAACTAGCAAATGATCAACTTACGATCATGACACTTTGGTAGTTAGCAATATCCTTGGGATATAGCAAGTGATCTATAAATATTTATTAAAATGAAGAGGAATGAATTGAAATATATAACAAAGTTGAAAAGTATAGCACAAATAATTATGTTTCTGAATCCTATTACTTTATTTTTTCCAATATTAGAGTTTTTTTTTTAATGGAGTTTGTTATCTGTGATAAATTATAGTTTGAGTTTAAGTTTTGCGTGTGTGTGTGGTATGAAATTACATTAAATCTTAAAAGTTGTCTAGGTACTAGTCTTCTAATATGTCTCATGTTTTGTTTGTGTTTATTTACTTAATAAGAATATATCAAGTACCTACTATGAAACAGGTATTCCTTTGGGCACTGGGGTTACAGAGGTGATCAAATAAGTACAACTTTAACAAAACATGTTGAGATTGTCTCCAAGTGTCAAAATCACCACTATCACAAACAGCAACAAATTCCAGTTACCTATAGCATCTGTTCTAGGTAGAAGTGACAGAAAAGCAAAATAAATACAACATATAGAAAGATATGTATTAAGTGTGAGGGAAAAAAAGGCAGGAAAGTGATGAGTGCAATTAGAATGGAAGTCAAGGATAGCAAATGTGTGTTTGTATTAGTATGTAACATATATATATTGCATTTAATTATAAATATATAATTTGTCACATATAATATCACATCATATTATATCATTATATACTATATCATAATATTATATGGTATTAACATGTCATTTAAATATAATATTCTAAATATTTATATGAATATATTATATGATATATAAAATTTATTTATATATAATATATACATATATATATTTAAATATATATATTTAAATAAAAATATTTTAACTGAATTAGTATGTTTAACTATTTAAATAAATACATATGCACACAATTAACAGAGAAGGGCGAGTACAAATGTCCTGATATAGGAACGTGTGTGTTGTTTTTATGTTTCTAGAAATAGCAACGATATCAGTGAGACCCGAGTAGAGAGTAAAGTAGAGAGTATCATGAGAAAAGGTCAGAGAAGTATCAGGAGGATGAGATGTTTTTAAATTTGTAACAGAGAAAATATCAATCAGATAATTATTTTTAATTATTGCTCATATTATTTTATTTATTCTTGTTTAAATAGCTATTAACTTATTAAAAATTTAAGACTACTTTCAAATGTATTAGTTTCATAAATTTTCCTCCTGTTCTCATTGAAGTGGATTTGAAGAAAAGCATATTTTAGAGCCCAAATTGAGATTATTTCCAAATTTCAACATTTATTTTCAGTGAGACCTTCTGACAATTACTGAAAGTGCTTGAGCTTTGATTATAAATTAGAGAATTTCCGTGAGGACCAAACTAGACAACTGAAGTTTATGGCATTCAGCAAGCCTTAGATAAATATCAATTGTCTTTTTTCTAGTTGGTTCAGGCTGCTGTAAAAAAAAATACTATTGTCTGTGTGTTTTATAAGAAATAGAAATTTATTTCCCATAATTCTGAGGACCAAAAATTGAAGATCAAGGAGCAGGCATTCAGTGTCTGATGAGGACCCTGACCTTATCTCGTAGTCGACCATCTTCTATTAGGCACATGGCAGAAGAATCTCTGGGATCTCTTTTGTAAGGATGCTAATCCCAGTCATGAGCATCCAAAGTCCTTACCTTTTAATAACATCACATTGGGGATTAGTTTTCCACATGTAAACTTTCAGTTCATTTCAGTTCAGTTGCTCAGTTGTGTCCAACTCTTTGCGACTTCATGGACTACAGCACACCAGACTTCCCTGTCCATCACCAACTCCCGGGGCTTACTCAAACTCATGTCCATCGAGTAGGTGATGCCATCCAACCATCTCATCCTCTGTTGTCCACTTCTCATGCCCCCTTCAATCTTTCCCAGCATCAAGGTCTTTTCAAATGAGTCAGTTCTTCCCAACAGGTGGCCAAAGTATTGGAGTTTCAGCTTCAGTATCCATCCTTCTAATGAATATTCAGGACTGATTTCCTTTAGGATGGACTGGTTGGATCTCCTTGCAGTCCAAGGGACTTTCAAGAGTCTTCTCCAACACCATAGTTCAAAAGCATCAATTCTTCAGTGCTCAGCTTTCTTTATAGTTCAACTCTGACACCCATACACGACTACTGGAAAAACCATAGCTTTGACCAGATGAAACTTTGTTTGTAAAGAAGCCTCTGCTTTTTAATATGCTGTCTAGGTTGGTCATAGCTTTTCTTCCAAGGAGCAAGAGTCTTTTAATTTCATGGCTGCAATCACCATCTGCAGGGATTTTGGAACCACAAAAATTAAATTCTTTCATTTAGTTTCCATTATTTCCCCATCTATTTGCCATGAAGTGATGGGACTGGATGCCATGATCTTAGTTTTCTGAATGTTGAGTTTTAAGCCAACATTTTCACATTCCTCTTCCACTTTCAAGAGGCTCTTTAGTTCTTCGCTTTCTGCCATAAGCATGCTGTCATCTGCATATCTGAGGTTATTGATATTTCTCCCAGAAATCTTGATTCCATCTTGTGCTTCATCCAGCCTGGCATTTCTCATGATGTACTCTGCATGTAAGTTAAATAAGCAGGGTGACAATATACAGCCTTGATGTACTCCTTTACTGATTTAGAACCAGTCTGTTGTGCCATGGCCAGTTCTAACTGTTGCTTCTTGACCTGCATACAGATTTCTCAGGAGGCAGGTCAGGTGGTCTGATATTTTCATTTCATTAGGAATTTTCCTTAGTTTGTTGTGATCCACACAGTCAAAGGCTTTGGCGCAGTCAATAAAGCAGAAATAGATATTTATTTCTGGAATTCTTGTGATTTTTCTATGATCCAATGGATGTTGGCAATTTAATCTCAGGTTCCTCTGCCTTTTCTAAAACCAGCTTGAACATCTGGAAGTTCGTGGTTCAAGTGCTGTTGAAGCCTGGCTTGGAGAATTTTGAGCATTTTTGCTAGTGTGTGAGATGGGTACAATTGTGCGATTGTTTGAACGTTCTTTGGCATTGCCTTTCTTTGGGACTGGAATGAAAAGTGACCTTTTCCAGTCCTGTGGCCACTCCTGAGTTTTTTAAATTTGCTGCCATATTGAGTGCAGCACTTGCACAGCATCATCTTTTAGGATTTAAAATAGCTCAACTGGAATTCCATCACCTCCACTAGTTTTGTTTATAGTGATGCTTCCTAAGGCCCACTTCGTACTCCAGGATGTCTGGCTCTAGGTGAGTGATTACACCATCGTGGTTATCTGGGTCATGAAGATCTTTTTTGTACAGTTCTTCTGTGTATTCTTGCGACCTCTTAATGTCTTCTGCTTCTGTTCGGTTCATACCATTTCTGTCCTTCATTGTTCCCATCTTTGCATGAAATGTTCCCTTGGTGTTTTAATTTTCTTGAAGAGATCTCTACCTAGTCTTTCCCATTCTGTCGTATCCCTCTACTTCTTTGCATTGATCACTGAGGAAGGCTTTCTTATCTCTCCTTGCTATTCTTTGGAACTCTGCATTCAAATGGGTATATCTTTCTTTTTCTCCTTTGCTTTTAGCTTCTTTTCTCAGCTGTTTATAAGGCCTCGTTAGACAACCATTTTGCCTTTTTGTGTTTCTTTTTCTTGGGGATGGTCTTGATCACTGCCTCCTGTACAATGTCATGAACCTCCATCCATAGTTCTTCAGCACTCTGTCTATCAGATCTCATTCCTTGAATCCATTTGTCACTTCCACGGTATAATCATAAGGGCTTTTATTTAGGTCATACCTGAATCGTCTAGTGGTTTTCCCTACTTTCTTCTATTTAAGTCTGAATTTTGCAATAAAGAGTTCATGATCTGAGCCACAGTCAGCTCCCAGTCTTATTTTTGCTGACTGTATGGAACTTTGGGGAAACATTAGCATTCATTCTATAGTTCCTTCATTTTTCTATGTCTTCTTACTTAATCAATAAATCATTCATAATATGAAATGTTATGTATTCAGTATATAAAGAATACCCTAATCATCAGTATTTCTATTTAAACTTTATTTTCACCTTTATACAAAGCCAAGTAAGACTGTTTAAAAATATTTGTGATTATTAGGCTAGCTGCGATTTTCAACACATAGTAAAAGAAAAATAATAAAAATTGTCATAAAGAATGTTAAAGATCACCAGCCAGAGATCACCAGAAACCTACCAACAGTCTAGAAAAATCATACAGAAGACTATTTTAATCTTTGGGTGTATATAAGAAAGAGTTAGGAGAGATTTGTTAGAGAATTTAGGTTTGTTCTAAATATTCTGAGGATGTCCCTGGTGACTCAGATGGTAAAGAATCCGCCTGCAATGCAACAGATCTAGGTTTGATCCCTGAGTTAGGAAGATAACCTTGAGAAGGAAATGGCAACCCACTCCAGTATTCTTGCCTGGAGAATTCCATGGTCAGAGGAGCTTGTTGGGCTACAGTTCAGGGGATTGCAAAGATTCAGACATGACTGAGCAACAGACACTTTAAATATTCTGAAGCGGGTTCTGAATTAGATTCTTTTGGGACTGGGGACAATTCAGTAATGTGTATGCTGATAATTTTTACCTACAAAGCACAAGTATTAAAGCATAACTAGACCTTCTATTATAAAGACATGTGGTTAATCATGCTAATTTCTATAATTGCTAAACATATTAGTCTCTGTCCTCTTTTAGAGCTGGTCATGAAATAAACTTGCCTTTCCTTTTTCACCCCCCAAGCATAGTTACTTTATCTGATTATTGTTTAGATTCTAGAGAATTGTTTATGACTGTTGAGATTATTTCAGGTGAGCTATGAGATGCCAGTTGTTAGCTTCCAAAGTCCTTTTCACTCTCCTGGGGGTCCAAAATGGAACTATTACATAAAAATGCCCAGAAAGTATATACTTAGCTGTTTATCACATTTCAGTGTACATTATTAAGCAAACTTCATCTTCATGGAGGAACACAATTGAGATTGCCTAATTTTTATAAAGGTTTACATGACAAATATACTTTATGGCAATTAAAAATAAAAACTCATCTGTCATGGTTTAATTTGTTAATGGCTAGAAGGCAGAGGCAAGATCTATTTAAATTATTTTTTCTAGCATCTCACATACTATCATTCAAGTATGTGAAGTTAATTAAAACTAACTGATGATAATACCAAATATTCCTCTAGGGATGCAGAACATTCCTCAGGGATGAAATGAAGAATGAAAGGTGAAGAGGGACATTTAATACTAGTTTGCATCAAAGTTAGAGCAAACTGGTCAGGTTGGGTTTGGTCTTCCTAAACACCTATGAATAGTGATTAAAGGATCTCAGTAAATACTTCCAGAGACAACAGATCTTGACTCTACATAAGTCCACATGTGCAGTATGCATGATGTGGAAATTCTGTAGATGCAAGTGGGGGAAAATAGAAAGAAGGATTGGAAAAGTAAAAAGGTGATGAGTCTAGAGTTTGTGGGACATAAATGTAGAAGTTCCGTACAATTTTACAATGTTCCTATTATGAGTAATTGCAAAGACTGGCCTGAATAGAGGAACAGCTTTTGGATTCCCAGAGCGGAAGAGATGTCATTGTTTTCTGTGGCAACTGACAAGAGTAAGTATGTATTCCTGCTCTTGGGAAGTTATGACTACACTTGAAATAAAAATTCTGTGTTATTGTGGAAAGGCAAGTTTGATGAGAAATAAGACATAAGCATTAAGCATTAAGTGTTAAGGAGCATAATGAGAACACATTGGACAAGGAATTATGTTCCTAGAGCTAAATGTTATAATTCTGTAACACTATGGAATACAGTTTAGTAGGACTCAGCCTATAAAATATGTCACAGCAGCATTCATTGCTTTATAAAATATTAATCTTAAATTTTAATGTCATATATGGAAAAGAATTTCTTTAAACTTGAAATTTAAGAAAATACAGACTTTTCACTGTGTACCACAAGTGCTTTCAAATTACAAATAACAGGTAATAGCATGTGTTGCATCCGAGCAGTGAAAAAAGTCACTCTCTTTTTTAAATGGAAATTCCAATTCATCTTACTATTTTATACAAATCCCCTTAAAACAATAATATTTTATTTTTCTGATTCAGTCTTTAGATGGACAGATTGTATGAGTCATATTTTGTTTAATTCTCAGTAAGAATATGTTATATCCACTAACAGAAAGAACTATGTAAAGGCACAGAAAATAAGAAAATAACTAAACATTCATTTTCTGTGTGTGATATTGACACAATTATGTAAAAATCAACTGTTACTGAAAATGAAAACACAAGAGACAGATTAGAATATTTCAGAATAATGAGTGTTTTGAGAAAACATTTTAGTACTGTGACACTGAACTGCCAACATGGATAAATAAGAGACCAGGTTTTAAGTGTTATGTGTATGTGTGTTGTAAGGGATAAATATACATAATCATTGAGCCATGAAATCTTATGCTATCAATAATAATTTTTTAGTACTTTTATTGTGTAACTGTACCATAATTTGCTTATACAAGAAGTAACTATTCACACATCCACGGGCATCAACTTTCAAAACAGTAGATAGTTTAAGTTATAGAAGACCTCCTGCTTGTGAGCCGAAACAAATTCAGTGTGAGAATTTGTGAGAAACCTTGTAAGGAAAAAAAGAAAAAGAGAGAGAGAGAGGAAGGGAGGGAGGAAGGGATGGAGGGAATGACTTAGGAAGATTCAGTGTTGAAACTGTGTGCTTAAATGAGGTCAATTAGGTTAATGACTAAAAATAAGAAACGCATTATGCACCTTTAATAGCCAAAAAGCTGCTGGATTCATTACCATAATAATACAAGGAGTTAAATGGTCAATTTACAGTCCTGATCTTTACCTTCTTGAGGCTTTTATTTCCATTCTAGTTAACATGCAAATAAATAATACAATTAATCCTTTTTCTTTTTAGCATGTTATATTACAAATTTGTATTTCTAAGGATTTTCCTTTCTTATTTTGGTCTTTTAGAGAGAATTACTTTGTTCCTAGAGGAACTGAAGTCTTGACTGTATATGTTTACTGTTTTCCGGGGCCATCTCTTGTACTTGATCAGTTCTACTTTGATTCTACTTGTTTCAATAAAATAGAATAAAAAATAAAATTCTGTTTATAGTAGGAGAGATTGAATACAGATGAGCTTGGAAGCTTTGATTATTTTTTTGTTTGTAACTTTATTTTTGAGGAGGGCATGGCAGCCTACTCCAGTATTCTTGTCTGGAAAAGACCGTGGACAGAGGAACCTGGTGGGCTACAGTCCATGGGAAAGCGTCTAACATGTCTGAAGTGACTTAGCGTGCACGCAGCATGAACCCAACTTCATTTCCACTATAGATATACATGACACAGAACAGAAATATTTTCAAACGTAGGCAGAGATTCTTCATTAAGTGTAGACTTTGGCATTTGTCCTTTTTCATTTGCAAAGTAATTAATTCCCACCAACTCAATCCTTCCTACGCAAACATATATCCCTTTAACCCAGAACAGTTTAACTTGTCCCATGTTAGTTGTAGCAATTATGCTTCCACTACATTTCTATTTATTATAGAGAGTGCTTGATTAAATGTTTCAGGCTATATAGGTTTATTAGACATAAAGGTGAATGTTACAAGTTGCATTTTAAAGTAACATCTCTCACTCATCTGGCATCTTAATCTGTAAAATGTTGGTTTTCTAATTATCTTATCTACCACACATTTTCTATGGTACAGAAGGACAGATATAAATAGAGGCACTGCTAAAGGTGAAATGAAAATTATCTTTAGATTAACTTTTCCACATAAAATAAAGTTATTTTGATTAACAAAATGCCACATTTATACATGAAGGTGCTTTGGAAGTATGTTTAATAGAGCCCAAAATATTTCACAAAGCTCATAAAACATGTACCTGCTAGAATCATGAAATGATCTATGTGTGTGTGTATGTGTCACTTAGAAAAAAATACATTTAATTATATTATTAAAATTGGCCTAATGTACAACCTCTATTTTTCAACTTTTTCAGGGAAAACACATTCATTTAGTATATCACCCATAGTAATACATTACTGGCACATGCTGGTCATGAGTTAATTTTTTATATATTTAATGGGAATGTTTTATTTAGTCCCAGCAATAATAAAATGTTAAAAGTAATTGGATCACAAAATATTTTAAGTGATCTAAGTGTAGGAATTCAAAGTGTTACTATAAAATTTATATTATGAATAGAATTAACATTTCTTGTGTTATTAAAGCCCAGTGAAGAAGAATATATGTATTTGCAAGTAGAGATTCCATAGTTTAAAAAGATAACAAATTCATAGGTTAGAATAATATAGTCTCAAGTGGTCTTTCTTGATCAAGCTTATGATAAAATAGTTATGTATAAAACTTTTTATAATGTTTAACATTATTTTAAGAAAGGAAATTAATTTCATAAAAATATGTCAAAAAGAATCCCCAAATGATATGATCCATGTATAGTATAGATGTCCATGTATCTTTTGAAGATAACTTTAAGTCATTTTAATTGAGAATAAAAATTTAATAATAAAATGAGACAGAAACGATTTTGGCAAGTAAAACCTAATATTGGGGAAAATAAATATAAATCATTACTACCTTGTATTTTAAATGTTCAATTTAATAACTAGTTTCATTTTATAAGTCTCTTTTCCTTTACCTTTTTTTTTTTAATTGAATTATGGCTAATTTGGGTTTCCCTGATGGCTCAGACGATAAAGAATCCACCTGTGCTGTGGGTTTGATCCCTGGGTTGGGAAGATCCCCTGCAGAAGGGCCTGGTGACCCACTCCAGTATTCTTGCCTGGAGAATCCCCATGGACAGAGGAGCCGGCGGGCTACATTCCTGGGGTTGCAGAGTTGGACACGACTGAGCGACTAAGCATAGCATGGTTGATTTATCATGTTGTGTTCGTTTCTGTTGTACAGCAAAATGATTCAGCTATATATATATACATACATATACATTCTTTTTCATTATGGTTTGTACAGGATATTGAATATAGTTCTCTGTGCTGTACAATAGGTTCTTATAGCTTATTCATTCTCTATATGATAGCTTGCATCTGGTAATTCCAAATTCCGTATTCATCCCTTCCCTAACCCCCATTCCCTTGGCAACCACAAATCTGTTCTCTGTGTCTGTAAGTCTGTTTGTGTTTTGCAAATAAGTTCATTTGTGTTGTATCTTATGTCCCACACATAAGTGTTATCAACTGGGAGATGGGGATTGACATATATACATTATCATGTGTGAAATAGATAGCTAGTGGGAAGCTGCCTTCAACACAGGGAGCTCAACTCAGGGCTCTGTGCTGACGTGTATAGACGGGATAGGGGGGTGAGAGTGGGGTCCAGTAGAGAGGGGATCCGTGTATACATAGAGCTGATTCACGTCGTTTTACAGCAGAAACGCAACACTGCAAAGCAGTTATTCATTGTAAAAATAGATATGTCTATTTTTAAAAGATAAAGGCTTACTTTTTTAGAGACTGCCTATTCAAGGTCCCAGCACTTTCAGATTATGCTAGCCCTATTTTCTGAATGAGTTATAATACACACACAGATAATTCTTAGAGAAAAACATGGTTAGAAAACTAGCACAACCTATTAATATATTCAGCTTTATTGTATTAGCTGCTAATATATCAGCAGAGATGGTTTTTACTATCTGGGTTCATAGACTTTTTTTTCTTCTTTTAAATCAATAGGCTTTATTCTTTAAAGCTGACTTTGTTTATCAGAAAGATTGATTGAAAAGCAGAGTCCTCATATACACTGGTATCCCACCTCCTCAGTTTCTCCTATTATTAACATTTTGCATTATTATAGTATAATTTTTACAGCCGATGAACTAATATTAATAGATTATTGTTAACTACAATTTATAATTTATTTTAGTGTTCATTCTTTATGTTGTATAGTTCTTAACCAATGTATAATGCCATGTAGCCATATTTACAATATCAGAGAAAATAAGTTTACTGTCCTTAAAACCATGTGCTTTACTTCTTGATTGCTCTTTTTCTCCCCCAGATTCCATGATAATCATTGATATTTTAATTGACAGTGGTTTTGCATTTTTCTAGGATTTAACATAGTTGGAATTATATAGGATATAACCTTTTCAGACTGTCGTCTTTCATTTAGCAATATGTATTTAAGATTCCAATATATCTTCCTGTGACTTGATAGCACATTTCTTCTTACTGCTGAATAATATTTCACTGTCTATATGTACCAGTGTTTCTTTATCCATTTGCCTACTAAAGGATATCTTAGTTACTTCTAATTTCTGGCAATTATGAAAATAACTACTATATATATTCATCAGTAAGCATAAACATAAATTTTCAACTCCTTTGAGTAAAGTTATTTGAATTTTAATTTAAATACATTTTAGTGAAATACAAATAAATTAAATGAATATAAAAAGTAATATGTTTATCTTGTACTATATATATATTATTATGGGAAGGCACACTTAGTTTTTAGGAAGCTGTGAAGTATCACCTAAAGTGGCTGAACCATTTTGCATTCCCACCAGCAGTGAATGAGAGTTCCTGTTATTCTAACTACTCATCAGCATTTGGTGGTGTCACGCTTTTGGATTTTGTCCACTCTGTATAATGTGTGGACTTCCCCGATGATTCTGTGGGCAAAAGAATCCACCCGCAGTGCAGGAGATGCCAGTTCAACTTCTGGGTCAGGAAGATCTCTTGGAGGAGGGCACAGCAACCCACTCCAGTATTCTTGCCTGAAGAATCCCATGGACATGAGGAGACAGGCAGTCTAGAGTCCACAGGGTCCCAAAGAGTTAAACACTATTGACTAGACTGAGCACACACACATAGGCAAATGATGTGCAGTGGTATCTCATTGTTTAAATTTGCAATTCCATAATGACATTTGATGCTGAGCATCTTTTCATATGACTCTTTTCCTTTTGTGTATATATTTGTTGAGGTGTCTGCTTAGATTTTTGATGATTTTTTTTAATTGGGTTGTTTTGTCTTTCTTTTTGTTGAGTTTTAAGAGTTTTTGTACATCTTGGAAAGCAGTCATGTGTCACATCTTTTCAAATTTCTAAAATCTTTGTTAAAAATAGAAAATCCATTCCACTGGATCAATATCTTTACTTTGATTCAAACACTAAATCATTCAAATAAAATAGGGGGTATCTTTACTTTTCAAGTTGATAACAATTTTAAATTTTTAAATAATAATTTAAAAGCTAACATTTTGTCCATTAATCTGTCTCTTGAAAGTAATTGTGCTTCTTTATAAATGAGACCTGGTAGCTCAGCTGGTAAAAAATCTGCCTGCAGTTCAGGAGACCCTGGTTCAATTCCTGGGTTGGCAAGATCCCCTGGAGAAGGGATAAGCCACCAACTCCGGTATTCTTGGGCTTCCCTTGTGGCTCAGATGATAAAGAATCTGCCTGCAATGCAGGAGATCTGGGTTCAATCCCTGGGTTGGAAAGATTCTCTGGAGGAGGGCAAGGCAACCCACTCCAGTATTCTGGCCTGGAAAATCCCCATGGACAGAGGAACCTGGCAGGATACACTTCATGGGGCCGCAAAGAGTCGGACACAACTGAGTGACTATGCACACACACATAAATGAGCCCTAGAATCTTTCATATAAGTAAAATAATTAATTCTTTAAAAATGTGTTTTTTAAAACATCTTATTAATTTTAAAGATGAATGCTAAAGTATAATATATTTTCCTATAAAAAAAAAAAAGCCTAGGGAGGAAAGAAACATTACCCATTAAAGTATCTGCATATTTTGCTTGTTAATAACTACTGAAAAATAATTTGTAGATGAATGACTCTATCTCTATATTTTATATACTTGTGCAAAACTTCCCCACTTGCTTGTATTTTGAAAGAAGTAGGAAAGAACTCATTCACATATTCATCTAAACTTTAAAGAACTCTTCCAACATAGCAAGCATTTTGTTAGGATCTGACAACATACAATCGAATAGGTTAAGGTCTTAGATTTTGATATTCAAAGTGTGATGAATGAAGAAGACATGCGAAAAAATACATATTTTACTAAGTAAAGTGTTTTATAATAGCAGTATATATCCTGAAATAATTTAAATCTAATTATTTACTGTTCTCTGTCATTCATCTGTGTGTATATATAGTAACATATTATAAACATTGCATATTATCTGCAATAAATATTCTATTACTGTATACATAAACTTATGGTTAATAAATATGATATTGTTAGAGTTGGCTTATTTGAAGACATCTTAGAAACATCATGGAAATTATTACCTTTCAAAAATTGAGTTTAACATATAGTATAAAGCAAGTGTGAATTAATAGTGGTAGTAATAATACATTTCTACTAACTCCCCATTTTTTAAATGTTTAATTGGTATAGTACAATACATTATATCAGTAATTTAAAAACAGAACATCATCCACATCCACAAAGTATTGAAGAAAAAGATAAAATATGTCATTCTGTTTTGTGAAGAAGTGGAGCAGGATGAAATGCATCTCACATCGTACCTAGACTGGAAAATAGATTCTTTCCAAAGCAAGCATGGAATTACAGTCCAAGTAAACTTTGGTTAAAATATATTCCCTATATTTTTGACATGAAAATGTACAACCAAGAAGAAAATCTACAAATAATCTAAATATGGACAGGGGCAAAAAAAAAATTGTAATTCTTTTTTTTTTTTTCTTGGCCACACCATGCAGCAGGTGGTATTTTAGTTCCTGTGACCAGGGATAAACACATGCCCCCTGCAGTGGAAGCATGTAGTCCTAACCATTGAACCACCAGGAAAATCACTGTAATTCTTTATACTAACTGGCAAAGACATGCATTTAAAGGTTTGGACTACTATTCACATCTGGATTATAAAAAAGATTAATGGCATAATATATGCATAAGTTTGAATACTATTTTGGAATATTACTATCTATTGTGCATTGTGTTGCTACTGAAAATTTCCCATTTATTTTAATATATAAATAACAGAAAAATATGTTTACATTGGGGTTGCAATTATTAAAATAAATATTTTGAAGAAATCCTGGAAACATGATTCTTAAAATTAATTCAATTTTGAGATGACTACAGTTTGTTTGTTTGTTTGTTTGTTTTCCTTTGGTGTTTTTTGTTGGCTAACAGATGTCTGAGTAAGAATAGGAGTTCTATACTAATTTAAAGACATTCATAGAATGTTATTGATAATTTGCTAGCAGTATTCAATCAGCTTCTTATGGACACAATAAAGTGAACAATGAAAATATAATAGGAATCATAATGATAGAGATATTTGTTATTAAGTAAAAATCTCATTAAAGCCCAAGTGATTTCCTGTCCTCAAAAAAGAATATTTGAGAGTCAGGTTTGGGATAGTAATCATATTACTGTAGTTTTGGTGTGGTAAAATTGTAATTTTGAATACATAGAAAACATGGTATGTTTAAACAGAAATACTGACATTTCATGGTATTATTAACTAGAATTTTGACTGATTATATAAAAAAATCTCTTCATAATTGAGTACTTCCCTTGTCAAAGTCAGATGAGGAGAGAGAATTCATTTACTTATGTGGTATATACATTAAAAACAAATTGTCATTTTTTAATCATGGAAAGTTGTTATCTAATATTATCTAATGTAGAAAATTTATACCAGGAAAATAATCAGCAGTAGATAATGAAATTAAATATGTGCTAAGAATAAAAGACAATCTAAGGTTTGTGACATGAGCATTTAAGATGAATTCTACATACAAATATAGAACTCAGTAACATTTCAATTAATCACTGTTTTAATATTTTAAAATTAATGAATTAAAATGATAAGGAAATAAATTTAATGTGTTTCTTCATTTAATAATTTATTTATTAAGCACAGATTCTGTATAAAGCACTATGCTAGACACTGAGGATACAGCAGTGCCTTTTAAAAATTACACATGGGTGAAAAAGAGAAAATGTAACAGAGATATCTGACCAAATATAAGGGTAATAAATGCTTGTCCACAGTAAATGATGTTTGGGTTAAGGTTTAAAAGAATTCAAAAGGCAAACAATCCTCCCCAAATAGAGCACTTCACACAATTTGTATAAAGTTAAGAAGAACCATGTTCATTAAAATGCATGGAAGAAAATATAATTACCTGGAATTTAAAGAATGAATTGAGTGTTACAAGGTATAAGAGTGAAGACCTGTGTAGGTCAGGATAGGACTAAAAGGTCATGCTGATTATTTTGCTTTTAATCTTAAGAGTGAAGACTTAACACAAAAATTGATATCATCAGGTGTATGTTTAAGAAAACAATTTTGTTTAGCTCCAGGATTATAATTTAGAGGTGTAAAAAGTTGACACAGGGGAAGACCATTCACTGTTTTTTTGTTTTTTTGTTTTTCTTTATTAGTTGGAGGCTAATTACTTCACAACATTTCAGTGGGTTTTGTCATACATTGATATGAATCAGCCATGGAGTTACATGTATTCCCCATCCCGATCCCCCCTCCCACCTCCCTCTCCACCTGATTCCTCTGGGTCTTCCCAGTGCCATTCACTGTTATAGTAGACTAGATGAAAGAAAGGTTGTGAAGCTATAAAAATGAAATGAGTAGATTTCAATATTAATTAAGAGATCAGTTAACCAGACAATGGGGTCCCAAAGAGTCAGACATGACTGAGCGCCTAAGCACAGCACAGCACATTATATGACTTGATTTTGCTAACCTAGAGATAATTTGGTGATCTTCCTAAAAGTTTCACAAAAATACTTGCTAAACATATCTGCTTTTACATTTGCCTATAATTCAAATTCTGTAATTTGGATCTAGAGGGAATGCTGAACCATTCAGGGGACTGTATTTATACAAATTCTCACCTCTAATAAACTATGCTGTGCTGTTCTTAGTCGTGTCTGAATCTTTGCGACTGCATGGACTGTAGTCCACCAGGCTCCTCTGTCCATGGGGATTCTCCAGACAAGAATACTGGAGTGGGTTGCCTTGCCCTCCTCCAGGGAATCTTCCCAAACCAGGGATTGAGCAGAGGTCTCCCACATCGCAGGTGGATTCGTTACCATCTGAGCCACCAAGGAAGCCCAAGAATATTGGCTGGGTAGCCTCTCTAGGGGATCTTCCCAACCCAGGAATTGACCCAGGGTCTCCGGCATTGCCGGCAGATTCTTTGCCAGCTGAGCTACCAGGAAAGTCCCTCTAATAAACTACTTAGAATTAAGAGAAATGAAATTATATTCTGTTTTCCTCTCTTCTAGCAGCTCCTTGCTACTATGTATTTCACCTCATAGAGGAAGATACTGGGGAGACACCCATATCCTTTTGATCCACACCATTCCTGTGCACTGAGTAGACCAGGGATGCCAGGAAAATAACACCCCCAGAAATCCTCAGACAACCTCTAATGAGTATCGGTCAATATTCCCTAAATACTCCTCTCCCTTATCCATCAAGTGGGATGACTTTGCAGGGTGCCCAAATCTGTCTGAGTTCCACAGCGGGACTGAACCCCAAGTGCCTATGGGGTAATGGGCTCAATAAAACACACTTAATCTACTTCCTTCTATTCCTGTCTTTCCAATGCACCCTGAGGTCACTCCCCATAAAAGAAATATCTCAGGGTATATTGATAAGGATTCTATATTTGTCAGGATTCTACAGAGAAACAGTACACATGCTGAGATCTGTAGGCTGAATTGGTGAGTTAAAGACCCAGAAGAGCTGATGACTTAGTTCTGATTTCGGGTGGCCTTGGCATGCAGTGGCTTGAAGAAGGGCTTCAGTTTCCAGTCCTGAGGTTGGGTCACAATGATAAGAGCACCTAACCCTAGCCAGTAGACTAGTAGTCAGTGACAAGGCCCTGACCCTTTGACTTAGCAGAAAAAAGAACTCCCACAAAGAAAAAAACAGTGAAATAAGTGAAATATTTATTAGGAGGAAAAAGAGTACAGGTGTGTGGACAGACACATGGGTGGACTCAGAGAAACAGTTGTGCCCTCAAGGTAGTTTCAATCACTTTATGGGGTCTTTTTTTCTGGGTTTCCTTTTCCAGTCATTTCGATTTGCCTGGTTGTGAGTCTGCATTTGGTATATCTTAGGAACCTCCCATTTATGGATGCTCATCTCTTAGCCAAGATGGATTCTAATGAAAAGGGTTATGGGTAGTTGACATCACTATGAGCTGATACCTCCTCCCTTTTTTACCTCCAAGGAGCTTTTCTGCATTTGTGTAGTCATGGAGGTCACCTTGACTTTGAGAATGAGGAATATATGGTCTTTTATCTCCTACTGAGGCAGGGCCCAGCCTCCTTCACCATCCCGCTTTTACAGAGTTTCTGCTATTATGGATTTCTGTCCACAAGAGAGAAACTGTTCTGTCTGGATCCCACCTATCTCCTGCCTCAATTCCAGTATGAGTCCAAAGAGAAACCAGTGTGAGATCTGGAGAAACCAGAAAAAATGATGCTATAGTTCTAGTTTGAGAGCCAGCAGGCTCAAGTTCCAGGAAGAGCAGCTATTTCACCTTGACTTGCAGAAAGAAAAAGACTGATGTGCAAGCTCAAATGCTGTCAGGAAAAATTTTCTATTTGTGGGAGGGTCAGCCTTAAAACACATCATTCAAAGAACTAAGATAATGGCATCCAGTTCCATCACTTCATGGCAAATAGATGGGGAAGCAATGGAAACAGTGAAAGACTATTTTCTTGGGCTCCAAAATCACTGCAGTTAGTGGCTGCAGCCAGGAATTTAAAAGATGCTTGTTCCTTGGAAGAAAAGCTATTACCAACCTAGACAGCATATTAAAAAGCAGAGATATTACTGTGCTGACAAAGGTCCATCTAGTCAAAGCTATGGTTTTTCCAGCAGTCATGTACAGATGTGAGAGTTGGACCATAAAAAGACTGAGCGCTGAAGAATTGATGTTTTTGAATTGTGGTGCTAGAGAGGACTGTTGAGAGTCTCTTGGACTGTAAGGACATCAAACCAGTTAATCCTAACAGAAATCAACCCTGAATATTCATTGGAAGGACTGATGCTGAAGTTGAAACTCCAGTACTTTTGCCACCAAAGTATGTGGTGGCCAAATACTTGGTGAAGAGCTGACACATTGGAAAAACCTTGATGCTGGAAAAGATTGAGAGCAAGAGGAGAAGCATGCAACAGAGGAGGAGATATTTGAATGCCATCATGGGTTCAATCCAGTGGACATAATTTTGAGCAAACTCTTTTCCTCTTTGAGGAAAGCCTGGTGTGCTGCAGTCCATGGGGTCACAGAGTGCTGGACCTAACTAAGCGACTGAACAATAATAGCCTTTTTGTTCTATTCAGGCCTTAATTTTATCAGATAAACTTCACCCATATTATGGATAGAAATCTGCTTTACTCAGTCTACTGATTGAAATGTTAATTGCTTCCCAAACACTCACTAGAATACCCAGAATAATGAATGTTTGGTCAAATATCTGGATACATCATGGTGCAGTCAAGTTGATATGTAAAATTAATCATCATAAATACACACAGAGGTACACTTTTCCAATAAAAGTTTTTAGTTAAACCTGTGGTTTTTCTAGTAGTCATGTATTGATGTGAGAATTGGACAATAAAGAAGGCTGAACACCAAAGAAGTTATGTTTTTGTACTGTGGTGTTGGAGAAGACTCTTGAGAGTCCCTTGGACTGAAAGGAAATCAAACCTGTCAATCCTAAAGGAAATCAATCCTGAATATTTTTGGAAGGACTGATGATAAAGCTGAAGATCCAGTATTTTGGCCACCTGGTATGAAGAACTGACTCATTTAGAAAAAAACCCTGATGCTGGCAAAGATTCAAGGCAGAAGGAGAAGGAGAAGGGGATGACAGAGGATGAGATCAGTTCAGTTCAGTCTCTCAGTCATGTCTGACTCTTGTGACCCCATGGGCTGCAGAACACCAGGCTTCCCTGTCCATCGCCAACTCCCGGAGCTTACTCAAACTCACGTCCATCAAGTCGGTGATGTCATCCAACTATCTCATCCTTTGTCATCCCCTTCTTCTCCCGCCTTCAATCTTTCCCAGCATCAGGGTTTTTTCAAATGAGTCAATTCTTCGCATCAGGTAGCCAAAGTATTGGTGCTTCAGCTTCAGCATAAGTGCTTTCAATGAATGTTCAGGACTGATTTCCTTTAGGATGGACTGGTTGGATCTCCTTGCAGTCCAAGGGACTCTCAAGAGTCTTCTCCAACACCACAGTTCAAAAGCATCAATTCTTCGGTGCTCAGCTCTCTTTATAGTCCAACTTTCACATCTATACATGACTACTGGAAAAAGCGTGGCTTTGACTCGATGGACTTTTTTGGCAAAGTAATGTCTCTCCTTTTTAGTATGCTGTCCAGGTTGGTCATAGCTTTTCTTCCACGGAGGAATTGTCTTTTAATTTCATGGCTGCAGTCACCATCTGCAGTGATGACTGCAGAGGATGAGATGGTTGGATGCAGGTGATTGCAGAGGATGAGATGGTTGGATGGTATCACTGACTCAATGGGTATGAGTTTGAGCAAGATCTGGAAGATGGTGAAGGACAAGGAATCCTGGCATGCTGCAGTCCATGGGGTTGCAAAGAGTCAGACACCCCTGATTGAATAGCAACAACAGATGCACATGCTAACAACAACTCTCTTTCCAAGGGTCACACTTTTCTGATCTTTCTTCTGTAATATTTTTCTCTGGAACTGAAGCTTTATTTTTATGTCAGGATGAAATTGAATTTTATATGTGTTACATATGGTCAAAGTTTAAAATACAATAGCCCTCATTTTCTCAGAATCATTCTGGTTCATACTTATTTCTCTGTATAATTAAACTGATATTTCCTCTTCACTTTTAAAAGTGTTCTATTTGGAAGGCAAAATTATAAGATCATCATGGTAACTGGTTCCATTAATATGATGATGATAATAAAACTTTGAGTATATTTCAATTCTTTATTATTTTTCTACTGTTTAAAAATATGACAATATACATCATATTTCTTTGAAGTAATTTTTCTTCCTGGGTTATTTTATGCTATAGTATTTTACCATGGTGTACATGGAATGCCTATTTATAAATGAGATATTATTGTTGATTATCTTGAATGCATTTTTTTCTTTAGAAGATTGAGAAAAAATGTATTTGAAAAGTATAAATAATTTATAAGTATGGTATAAGGCCTTCCACAGGATCTTGTTTACTGTTCTCGGTTCAGTTCAGTCACACAGTCGTGTCCAACTGTTTGTAACCCCATGGACTGAAGGACACTAAGCTTCCCTGTCCATCATCAACTCTGGGAGCTTACTCAAACTCATGTCCATTGAGTCGGTGAGGCCATACAACCATCTCATCTTCTGTCATCCCCTTCTCCTCCCACCTTCAATCCTCCCCAGCATCAGGGTCTTTTCAAATGAGTCAGTTCTTCGCATCAGGTAGCCAAAGTATTGGAGCTTCAGCTTCAGCATCAGTCCTTCCAATGAATATTTAGAACTAATTTCCTTTATAATTGACTGGTTTGATCTTGCAGGCCAAAGGACTCTCAAGAGTCTTCTCCAACACCACAGTTCAAAAACATCAATTCTTCAGCGCTCAGCTTTCTTTATAGTCCAACTCTCACATCCATACATGACTATAGGAAAAACCATAGCTTTGACTGTAATGCTATTACATTACATTATCTGTAATGTCTCTGCTTTTTAATATGCTATCCAGGTTGGTCATAACTTTTCTTCCAAGGAGTAAGCATCTTTTAGTTTCATGGCTGCAGTCACCATCTGCAGTGATTTTGGAACCCAGAAAATAAAGTCTGTCACTGTTTCCATTGTTTCTCCATTTATTTGCCAAGGAGTGATGGGACCAGATGCCATGATCTTAGTTTTTTGAATGTTGAGTTTTAACTCAGCTTTTTCACTTTCCTCTTTCACTTTCCTCTTTCTTCTTATAATTTCAGTTTATTGTTCTCTATAGGACAAATCTGAATAATACTTTCCTGAATAAGATAAATAACCTAAAAAGTACACAATTAATTTTGATTTAATTGCCATCAAAGTCAGAGGATGATATAACCTACGGGTAGTTCACACTAAGGGAAGGGTGAGAATAGCTGTGACTCGATGAAGCATTCATAGCTTATTTTGTTTGTTGTTGAAGATATGGAAACAAAAGGAGAGAGTTCCATGCTGACTGGGAGCCACACAAAGCTAGGGCCAGCAATGTCTCATAAAGGAATGAGCCTGTTTACACTTTTTTTTTTTTAGTTTATTTTCCTTTTTTTCTATGTAATATGATTGATTCCATAATGTAATTATGATGTAAAAACAGCGACTGATTGATTAAAGGACATTACATGACTTAACTTGATGGGTACGAGTTTGAACAAGCTCTGACAGTTGATGATGGACAGGGAAGCCTGGCATGCTGCAGTCCACGTGGTCACTAAGAGTCAGACACGACTGAGCGACTGAACTGACTGACATGACATGAAAGTTATAAATATAAATGTCTCAAGGTCTTTTTGTATCTTCTTCCGCCAAGCATGATTTTATTGTTAAATGGAAATAACTTTCTAACAATTATGTTATTGCACATACAACAAAATTTTGATTTTTATTAATGTTCTAAATAACTATTTCAGATGATTTGCTAGTGGTACTTTAAACCAAACAGTGTGTGGTAAGGTCTGCATCACTGAATTTTCAAAAAGACTTTGCATAATTCTTGGGAGACAGTGGTCTCAAGTTCTTTTAGGGTTCCTTATTGTTAGTCCTTGGTATTCCTGCAACAATGAGAGTGTTGTTATTCAAATGCACATAAATGCATTCAGTCCATAATAATAGTATTCATAGCCTTCTATAATAGTAGAAGAAACAATTGTATGAAATGCTTGATATTCATCTGAACTACTTTTGCAATTTCACTTTTAAATTCAGATTTCAGAAATAATACAGCAGTGGCCCTCATAAGATACTCAGATATTTTTGTAAGCTTTTCCTGGACAGGATGGTAGCTTCTTAAACTTCAGACCCTGTTTCACTAAGAGACCTTTTATAAATACATACAATTATAAGAAATGGCTTGAACATACACCATGATGTACAGTTATTAAATATATAGCTTTACATGTGTTTAATGACCTTTCTCAATATTCTTTTTTTTTCTAGATACACCATCAGTTAAGATTATACCATCCACTCCTTTTCCACAAGAAGGACAGCCTTTAATTTTGACTTGTGAATCCAAAGGAAAACCACTGTAAGTGATTTAATGAGCAATAAATTTTTTTTACTTTTTATTCTATCTTGCTTTGATTGCAGGCTTTAACTGCAGAAATCCACAACGTGTGCCTTTTATTGCTGGGCAAAATGATCTCAGAAAAGAAAGCCCCCTGAACCATGTCTTCATTAAGTGTCTGTGGAAGATTGGTCTTGTATTTTATCATTTAGTGAAATTTCTGGGAAGATTTCCAACTGCGATTTTTTTTCCCTTTTTCCCCCACTATTTCTTCTTGAAAGGAGTATAGACTTCATCAGTCACTGTTTTTACATCATCAGATTGATAGAAGTTACATATGCTGAACTTAATTCTCTCATGAAAAGCTCTGAAAATATTGAATCCTCAAAATATGTCCATGTTTTAGTTACATGGAAAATCATTTTCATAAGAGAAATCAAATCTACACTTCTAATATAACCCCCTGAAACATAATTTCTTGATGTGTTATAATTGGAGGTAATGTGAATGAAAGGGTCACAGACTGAACATTTTCAATTAAAAAGAGATTTCATTGTTAGAATACTGAGTTCTAACGTCACTGTGACTCTAAAATTTTATGTTTGACATTTATGTTTATAAACAGTTAACTCTTGGAAATATATCAATATATCAATAGAAGATATATTAATAGAAAATTCAAATATGGAGTATCAAATAAGGATTATTTCTTTGGAAAGTGCTTTGATCACTGTATGGTAACACTCTACTTGGAACTGAAAGTCATTTGTTTGATCTTCTAAGATATTTCCATTGATTTGCATTTTTGTTTAAATTTTAATGGGAGGAATTTAATTGTTCTCTGTATATAACTATAGGCTTCCCAGGTGGTAAAGAATCCACCTGCCAATACAGGAGATGCTGGTTCCATCCCTGTTTCAGGAAGATCCCTTGGAGAAGGAAATGGCTAACCACTCCAGTGTTCTTGCCTGGGAAATCCCATGGACAGAGAAGCCTAGCAGGCTTCTCAAAGGTCCATGAGGTCTCAAAGAGTCAGAAACAACTCAGTGACTAAACAACAACAACAAACATATATAAATATATGGGATAGTTTTTGTGCAAATCAAACTTATTTACTAAAAATTTGTTTCTAATAACATTTATATTTAAGTGTAGATTTCATAGTAACACATGTGGAACTTTTCTAAAGTAATTTTAATACAGAAGCCTGAAATTTCAGCTTCCTGAATTTTATTGTCTTATACTTTTTAACACACTATGTGAATTTATGCTTTTGTTGTCACAGCATTGATATTTTAGAACTGTTCTCTCTTACAGTAAATATTTTCTAGAGATTAAAAATATACTGACTTAAAGAGCATTTTGTAAATTTATTTATTTTTTTTTTCTTTTAAGAAACATTTAAGGCATTTTAGATCTTGAAAGGGAGGAATTTTTTTCAAAGGAGCTTTACTCTATATATCCTGTGCAATTCACGTTCATAGTTCTTACCACTGATAAACTTAAATTGCTTATAGAAAACACTTTTTGACTATCAACTATTTCAACTAAAAACTAACAATTATTTCAACTAAAAGTCACATTTAGAAATGTGACTGCATTTCAGTATTACAGCTAAAGCAGAACTTTTAGCTATAAGTTCAGTACTTTAGGGGCTTCCCTCATAGTTCAGTTGGTAAAGAATCCACCTGCAACATGGGAGACCTGGCTTCAGTCCCTGGGTTGGGATGATCCCCTGGAGAAGGGAAAGGCTACCCACTCCAGTATTCTGACCTAGAGAATTCCATGGACTATACAGTCCATGGGGTTGCAAAGAGTTGGATTTGACTGTGACTTTCTCTTAATCACTCAGTACTTTAAGTGTAGCAAATTTAATCTGCTTTAGATATACTGAAATCCAATTTCTTTACTCCCAAGTCTGTATTTCTCATACCAGAGCTTCTTTCCTCACTTTCCCTTCCATTTCCTCTCCTGTTCCTTTTTATTATTTTTTCCCAGCTTTCCCTCTTCCCTTCTCCCTGTCTCTCTCTTTTGCTTCTGTTTCTCCTGTAACCTTAGAGGTCAGCATTTGGAGATATGATAAAGAAACATGATCAGGATCAGGGCATAGCAAAGGAGTTTGACTTTTACCTTCTTTCCATAGTTCTGCCACAAAGTACATACGTGTACATGTAGAATATATGTACAACTTACACAATTAAATGAGGTGAAGATGGGAAGTATAATATATAGAATGCTTGGGAATTAATACATTCCAGCATCTAGTTACCTGTCAATGATCTTCTTTTTAACTCTATATCCACTTTCACTATCTTTTTTTTTTTTAGTGAATACTTATGTTGTGATCTAAGTAATTAGCTATGTAAGTAATCCATTTTCCTCAGCTTGGATATGGTTGAATAAAAGTGCCTTATTGTGGGTCTCTGTTTCAGTTATCTAGAAATAAGCTTGGATATGCAATAATCCTTTGCACTGCAGATGAATGAAAAACAGCAATCTCATATATTTATTTTATTTAAAAATACAAAGGCCCCAGAAGTCTAAGAAATAGAAAATGTCATCTTTCTCAGGAAGATCTTGATTAATAACACTTTGCTGTCGGTAATGGAAATAAGGCTTCTTATTTTACAGAAAGGAAAACTAAAGCTCAGTGTTAACCAATTTTCCCAATTCACCCAGATTTTGAATGGATGAGTCAGGATTTAAACTTAGTTCAATCATTGCCCAAAGATCACATATCTTCAGCTATTTTCTGCTACTTCAATTGCTGAGTCTAAATTGTCACTTATGTTAGTCAAAGTCACTTTTGAAAAATTAGGATCGGCGCTACAATAATGAGCAGCACTGACGTTGAAGCTCTAGATGCTTGAAGGTGAAGAACTGGCTCATCTCAAGACACATTTCACTGTTGTTTTTCTTTTTTTTTTTTTGTATCAGGCTTTCTTCTGTATTTGTGCCCATTCTGGAAACTTGCCGAATTCCTACCAAGCTGACCATTTCTAGCATAGTTTACAGTCATATAAAAAGTTCTCTAGTTAGTATAGTATCTTCTGAGCAATTAGCTCCTAAGCTCCATATGGGTTAAAGTGATTATTATATTCAGTCTTTATCATTATAGATCATACTGTTTTATTCTATATGCTATGGTCCAAAAGTAAATGTACATTGACTTATTCACTGTATTATATTCTTATTCCCAACTCTCTTTTTATGATCTTTCCTTGTGGGCCTCCAGGCCATTAACATTAAAGATATAGCCAAATTCTCTGACTCCTGTTTACCTTTAGACCACTACCTCCTTGTGTCCTAATTATGTTAAAATCCACTCTTCTGCATTTTCAAAGTAACTATCATTTCCAACAAATGAAGACATTAGCATCTTTAAAGACAGTCTCATTGCTTGCCTCTCTAGTTTACTTTCCATCTCCAACAATGCCAGATGAGGCAGATAGGACCAAACAAGCAAGAGAATGCTTTTTCTGATCATGAAGAAAACAAGTCTCACTAGAGCTAATAGAACAAAAGGCAAACTGAAAATGGATTAACCAGGGAGTTTTTATAGTCAAAGCTATGGTTTTTCTAGTAGTTACGTATGGATTTAAGAGTTGGACCATAAAGAAGGCTAAGTGCCAAAGAAGAACTGATGCTTTAGAATTGTGGTGCTGGAGAAGACTCTTGAGAGTCCCTGAGACTGCAAGGAGATCAAACCAGTCAATCCTAAAGGAAATCAACCCTGAATATTTATTGGAAGGATTGTTGCTGCAGCTGAAGCTCCAAAACTGTGGTCACCTGATGCAAAGAGCCGACTCATGGGAAAAGATTGTGATGCTGGGAAAGACTGAAGGCAAAAGGAGGAGGGAGCAGAAGAGGATTAGATGGTTAGAGAGCATTACCAACTCAGCTGAAATGAATTTGAGCAAACTGCAGAAGATAGTGGAGAACAGAGGAGCCTGGTGTGTTGCAGTCCATGGGGTCACATAGAGACAGATACAACTTAGTGACAGAAAAATAACAACAATCAGGGAGTTAGGTGATGGCAAGGCAAAGAAATTAAGACCACCCATTTCAGAAACTGAATCATGAACAACTGAAAAGGGCTGAGAAAAGAACGCCGCATCAAACAGAAGTTGTAAAATAAAAAATAGTAGGGAGGCTGTTCTTATTTTAAGATAGGATCGAAAGAGCCTGTAAAGAGTATGAGTAAAAATGAAGTTGTAAGGTCACATTTACCCAAGGGGCAGGTTCGAATTTCCTATTTTATTCTGTTAATCACAGTCAAAGTTCTCCAGTACACCTGATTCCTCATTCTGTTATTTTGGATTCACTGAGCAGCAACTCTGTGCCTTAGCTTCTAAGCTTCTAATTGACTCCTGAAGTACCTAATTTCTGCTATTATTACCATTTATCTGATCCCCCTTTAATGAGCAGGTGAGAAGCAGAAATGGATAATAAATCTATGATTTCTTCACATTTTGTTGCTGACTTCAATAATTTCTTTAACCCATGAACAAATCTTTATTGTTTCTTAAAAATATGTGACCAATATATGATTTCCTAAAGAATGAATCAATTAATGGTTATTAGGCAAGTTAATAGACAAAAAACACACTCCTGCTTTTTGTATAAGTCACAAAACGATGATGTGACTCATCTCATTCCGAGACTCATGTTCCTAACCTAGCCTCCTGTATGCTAATGCTGTTTTCTTTGTTCTAAATGTGAGGGCCCCAGTGACTGTTTATGAACAATCATGCCTTATTTGCCTGCTTTGGACTGAAGCCTTTTGCTATTTTCCTGTGGAACAGCTGCATAACTTGGGCCAGGATCAAATTGTTCCACTTGACATTACTATAGAGGCATTCTATTCTTTCTTTAAAAGAGAGATTACTGTACATGTCTGTCTTTTATTTTAATTTTAGTTTAAAGTGAGGACCAAGCTAATGCCAGCTACTTTTCTTTCAAGTCCCTAGAGTTTTTGCAACCTCTTCTTTCTTTGGCTGAATTCCCAGACAGCTTTCAGGCAGCACTGTTCTCCATTTACAGAAGTACAGGTGGAAAAAAAGCTGTTATATTATATTAAAATTATGACTTTAAATGGTGTGGGGTTGCCTTCTACATGCTATAGTTAATTATCATTCATTTTAATCAAATGTCTAAAACACTCTAATAAGTAGGTCAAATAAATGTATATTTTGTATTTATCCTATAAAAGAAAATAATTATAAGTATTGATAAATTTTTCCATATCTCCAGGATTATGTTTATGCTGTATTTGTTGTTTTATCCCTGGTAACCACAATTTTTTTGTGTTCTTGGTATAACTGTAGTATATGTAATTCCATTGCACTTACCATTGCTATTCTGTACAAGAGGAAAGATTTTAGTCTTTAAGAAGACAGATCACATGTTATAGTGAGGTGTTTCAGAGGAACACTTAGAGGATCACATCCACTTTTAAAACGATCTAGAATTTAAGAAGGAATCTGTCAAGAACATACTGGTTCATTGTCCTGTTACCATAACAGATATTTAAAAATGCGATGTACATTAAGGCAAAACAGTTTTATATCATCTGTTTTATTTTCTTCAGTCTAATATGCACCTTTTTACAAATCACAGATTATTTCCTGCCACACAATCCAATCACAGCCAAAAGAAATGAGGAAAACAACCAGGAGTTAAAGAAAGCAATTTATGCAAAGTGAAATGTTCTACCCCAAAACAGAACAAAATTTGAATTTGTCAACTGAAAAACAGTGCAGAAGGCTGCAAATAATAAAAGAGTTTACCTGGGGTCTTAGAAACTGAAATTCAGTAGACAGAGATACTGGTTAAACCAAAAGAGTGATCAGGTGAAGAGAAAGAATCAGAGGCTTCTAAAGCCAAAAAGCCACGAAGCTGTTAAAAGTTGCCTGGTGAGAATTGTAATTGATTCTGACATGAATCAGGAAGTATCTGTCCTTAAGGAAACACGTGTTATTTTAGGATAGTTGAATAAGTAGATAGGCTGCCACAAGTTATTTTAGGATATAGATCCAATAATTATCTTGAGTTTCTAGTGGATGATCTGTATACATTAAGTAGGACAATAATAGATCAAAAGGTTAGATCCCATTCAGGCTGAGATACGTAAAAGTCACACTTTTTAATAGCCTCCTGGCTCCGCTTTAGGGAGCTCTATTAGCAATACAGGCTCCATTTTTATTTTTCTTTCCCAAATTTTGAGAAAAAGAATATGATCTACAGTGATAACAATTTCAGATGATTTGACCTAATGCCTAATAGATGTTAATTACACAATGATTGTCTCTCTCCTTCCATCTGTACTATAGAAAGCCTACTAAATAATCATCTAGGTCTATGTTTATGTTCAGATATAATGCCTAAGCTATCATGCTCTGGGGCAGAAAAAGCTGGGTGAGTGGTAGAAAGAGAAATAGAAGTATGATAAATACTTTGAATGATAAATCTGTAGATATCTGTGGCCTGAGTGGTCTTGAAAAAGTCACATAATCAAATCAATTTTTTTTTTTTTAGTTAACAAACTTTATTTTTTAGGTTCACAGTGAAACTGAGTGGAAAGTGCAGATTCCCAAGCACCCTTCATCCCCACTCATGTACAACCTGTTCTACTATTGGCATCCCTCATGGCAGCGATACTTATATTACAGTGCATCTATATGAACCTATCATTTCTACCCCAAAGCCCATAGTTTACCAATGTAAATATACCAAGTATTTTTTATTCTCTAAAATTAGAAAATAAAACCTTATAAACAAATTGCACATATATTTTCACTTTTAAAACACTTTCTGCCTCCAAGTAATTTCATAATAAGTAGTAGCCATGAGGATGATAAGTTTTTATTTTGTCAAAAAACACATAGTGTACCTTCACCAACTTTTAAACTTAGAAGTCTTAACTACATGTTTAACAAATATGCTGAAACTGGGCTACTATGGCAACCCTGGGACCTGAGTTATTATCTTACACTTCTTCCATGGTTTTGAAATTCAAGGTAATAAGCAGAATAAACACATTCTAGGATGATGATCTGTGACTTTTCAAAGCATGTTTGAGCAGCAAAGAGATCCAAATTAAAGTCATGGCAAAACTTTCAGGCAGCATGACAATTTTGTTGAGGTTTAATAATACTAATAATGAGCTATAGAGAAGACAGACAGAGGCATGAATAGTTGTTAAGGAGTAAAATGTGGCTAGAAATGAGAAAGTCCTGGGACACAGGAATAGCCCCTCCATATTGTCATGGTAGGAAAAAACTTAGAAAAATTGGAAAGGACTAGAACGGGTAAAGAATGAGTTCTGGTTCCCCAAAGTGGAAAATATGCTATGAAGAAGTTCAGCTGGGATGAAAGAGATGAACCAGTCAGCTAGTTTAACAGAAAGCGGAAAAAGAGATCTGGAAGGTTTTCAGAAACCAAGACTAAGTGAATAACATGGTTCATGAGTGGTTGATATTCCAGGGTTTGCAATGTATAAAGCCTCGTTCTAGCATAGGTTTCCCAGTTCCCTTATTCCAATCTTTTAACCACAAAATTATCCTGTTGTAAAAGGTTTACAAAGACTCTTAGATTGTTTTCATTTTATAGATAAGGACAGTGAGCCTTGTGGAGGTTATGACCTTTTCTAGTCACACAGCAAATAAATGGTAGAATTGGGATTACAAAAACACTTTTTAAAAATTTTAACAACACTGATGGTTATGTTTTCTTATTTTCACAGTATTTTCACTTCTGTCATGTTGGCTTTTCAGGATAACCCAGTGAAGTTGACAAGAACGAGAAAGTTCTTATAAACTTTAGGAATGCCTATGTTTTAGTTAATTATAGAAGATTATCAGTTATGAATGAAACCTGCATTGACATATTCAAATACTATATAAAGAATTTCTAAATATATCTAAATAGTTCTGCCTAGATTTTATGATTATGTACATAATAATTATTCCATTATTAAATGTTTGTTTTTAAAAAGCTAATTATATTCTGCTCTTAATTTTATATATTTGAGATGATTAGGACTGCTCATTGTAACTACAAAACAATACCAATGCACACATAATACCAATGTATTGGACTACAATGAACAGCCTCAGGGGCTGACTATAATAAGCAGGAAGCTCAAAGAGAACACTCCCCCGAAGTGTGTCTTTCTTGCTAAAAGCAATGCTTAATATGTCGCCAAAATAATTGGTGGAATAAACATAATGAGGGACTCATCTACAAACTCTCACAAAGTCAGCCCTTCAGTGACAAATGTTACAGAGCATTTAAATTGTTTTTTTTTTTTTCCCACTTTGTGTCCTAATATCTAGAGAGATATAAACTTGTCTCAATTAATTAATTAAAAATTAAAGGCAGTATAATCAGTTTTTTTTCTAAAGTGTTTTAAAGGAATAATACTGGGAAATTAGTTCTAAGTGCTCATAATTAAAAAAATATATATATCCATGTGTTGTGCTTTTCATATGAGTTACTTTTCTGAGGCCCATATGGTCTTTTGCTTCCATCTCATGGCTTCAAAATTTAATCACACATTGACGCTCTAGAAACACACAAGTGGTTATCTTGGAAATGAGACCGAATATATTTGGTTTTGTTTTTGAAACAAGAAGCTGACTCCTGGTAATCTCCACTGCTGTTATTTAGGCTGGGCATCTGTGGTGTGCTGGGCACTCAATCATTTTCAATTAAATGCGCCTATGTCTCATGAAAGTCGCACGAGAGCTTGCAGAATCATGATTATAGATCCATAGAGGAAATGTACTTTTGAACATTTCCTGGTAAGCAATTTTCTTGCAACAAAAACCCAATTATTTTGAGGGATTATGTAAATGTTCAGTGGGAAACTCCAACACCAAAACGTCCTCAATACTTTTAAGACCCCATTGTGGAGTGATGTCGTCATTTACTTGATTAGATTTTTGAGCTCATGGACTTTAAAATCTGTTTTTTTGATATATTAATTATGAGATTGCATCTAAGCACTTTACGCTGTATTTAAAGCTCTGTAAACACTGCATTTGTGTTTATATAAAACAGTCATCAAAGTGGTAATTGTAAAAAAAAGTGTAGAAACAAAAATCACTCTTAATATATAAAAGTTGAAATATTATACTTCATCCTTGATTAAAAAGCATGTTAACCCATTGCTCAACAAATCCCATTTGATAAGAATTGCTTTTTCTTTTTGCATTTTTCCCCATAATATTATTTGTGTCATAAAGTTAGAGTTATTAATAATACCCTTCTGGTGATCACCAGTCAGCTTACTCTGAAGGGCATTACTTTGTGCTTGTGGTAAATCTCTTGACTATAATTTTTGCAAATAAATGTAGAGAACAAAATGTGAATTAACTCAGAATCACCACATATATTCAGTATTATTTCAATTAATGGTGCAACTGAGAAAATTTTTATACTGTGGAAAGCCATTTATCTAAATGACCTAAAGAAATTTTCTTGCATTATATGTGTTTTAACAAAGTATGGTATATAGTGATTCACTTTTCTAGATATAACTTCAATCATTCAGGAACCTCTAAACTTCAAAGTTTGAAAGAAATTTAAACAGCAAGTTCCCAAACTGTAGAAAATATGAACATGTACAAATGTCTCCAGTTAGAATGAGGAGAATCTGTCAGTGATTGTTGATAGCCTTGAAAGCTCAGCTCTTTCAAATGCAAAGCTCCAGAAATCTCTGGGAAATTTTAAGGAAAGGAGAAAGGAGAGAGAAAGAACATTAAAAAGGTGAGAGAAAAGGGGAGACTCTTGTGACTTGTGATCAGCAGATTTTTCTAAAGTGGTGAGCTGTGATGGACTTCAGCACCACCACTGAAAATTACAGGTACACAGATGAACATAGTGAGGTGACCATACAGAAACAAGATTAAAAATATATAGTTTTCCAGTTTAGGAACAAAGGGATTTTCCCAGGTGCCTCTAGTGGTAAAAAATCCACCTGCCAATGCAGGAGATGCAAGAAATGGGGGTTTCAGGGACAGAAGAGCCTGGTGGGCTACAGTCCATGGAGTTGCAAAGAGACATGATTGAGCAACTGAATATATTGCATACTGCACATAGGCACAAAAAGACCTAGAAGCCACAGGAACTCTCACAGTAGGTCACAAATTTGAAGTTTCAAATAGTGATATATTAATTAGTCATCAGATTAATTTTAACCACCACCCCCACTTTTAAATTCTGACAGGGGTACACTTGAAACTAACAGAACATTGTGAATTAAACGTACTTCAGATTTAAAAATTGGATTGCATTATGTCCGACTCTTTGCAATCCCATGGATTGTAGTTGCCAGGCTCTTTTGTCAATGGAACTTTTCCAGGCAAGAATACTGGAGTGGGTTGCCATTTCCTACTCCAGGGGATTGTCTCGACCCAGGGAATGAACTCATGTCTCTTTCCTGCATTGGCAGGTGGATTCTTTACCACTGGTGCCACCAGGGAAGCCTAAAAATCATTTTTTAAAGCCAAAAATAAAATGGAAAAATAATATTGGGCTGGCCAGAAAGTTTGTTTGGGTTTTTCCATAAGCTATTACAGAAAAATATGAATGAAATAGAATAGGAAATACTTATGCATCATGTAAAGTCGTAGAATATATATTTTTCCTGTAAGATTTGAAAAATGTTATGCTAACCCCAACTGTGGTGAAACTGGGTGTTGGAGACATTCAGGAAAAGAACGCTAAATCCTGATCACTTTAGCTCCTCTAAAACTATCAGGACACAAAAATGTGTGTTCCAACTGAAGAGATCTTAACTCCAAAAAACCAACTGAATGGCACTAAGTATGTTGGGATTAATAATGCAGAAAAATTTCATCCTTTGAGAAGGGTTTCATTCAAATGATTAAAATATACTTGCAAATGTTTTAATCTTAAATTTCAATTATCTCCAGCATTTACTTACATGGAGGATTTAATTCCCCAGTTACCAGATAAATGATGTGCTCTTTTGCTTTTCCAAGACCATTGGTTTTAATATTAGCAAAGAAATAAGTCATGGAGCAGAAGCAGTTCTGTAATGGTGACACAGTGTTTAACATAAGTATTAGATCTTATAAGGTTAATTAGCACAATTTTATAGTAGTGAAAGTAATGGATTGTAAAGTAACTCTTATATGGAAAATAGGACCCTGTCGTTGCAACTTGCCCTTTAATCTGAATGATTTTCACACATTTGACTGAATAGAAAGCTTATAGATACATGTCATATGGTATCAAATTGATTTTATAATGTACACAGGTTGAGAAAGTGACAGATTCTGAGAAACTCAGACTCATAAGTTCTTGATTTAAACAACATGAAAATGTTCCAAAGTCTGTCTTAGTAAAAGGAAGTTTCTAGGAGTTACTAAGTTTCAAAGACATTGAAATTAATATTTTCTTAAGAAAGTGTTTTTAAAATATCATAGTGATTTTAAGCTTAATATACATACACAGAGGGGCTTATTATTATTTGGATAAGGGAATGAATGTTTACTCGAGATTTCTTGATCTTTTAACTAGGAATTAATATTCTGTGTTTACCAAAGAGGGGGGGGGGGCGGGGGGGAAATGTTATGTGTAGATAAGGGATTGGTAATTGTTTTCCTTTAGCATAAAGTCCTTGAGAGATTAGCTTAAGTATTTGTCACAATCTTGAATATTTTTCCTTCAGTGTTAAAATCTGTCAGTCCTTCAGGATCATAGCAATCTTATCTTTTCTGGGGATAATATTGTATTTGTTGTGCCACAAATTGTCTGGAATTATACAGTTTATATTGTGAATTCTCTGTTTCTCAAAAATGTTACAATAATTATCGGTGAACACTACCTTATCAGTAAAAAGTGGTCCAGGATTTCACAGGCACTCTAAAAAATGTCATTATTTTTAAGTTGTCTAAAGAGCACTTACCTCTTGCATATAGGTTATTTTCTATTTCTACTGCAAGCCTCTAAACTTGTAGGCAAGAAGTACTTTAAAAAATCAGAATTAAGTAGCATATGCTCAGATTAATCAGGATGGAAGAAATCTGTGTCTTATTTTCTCTTGAGATTTTAAGTCTAATGATGAAGTTAACATTGATGATACTGTCCCATCTACATTGACTCTTTAATGTAATGAGACTCCTCCTACTTGACACTATACTAGTACAATCACTGGTTTCCAGAATTCACATGAGTAGATAACATTCAGAATCAGACTTTCAAAACTTGCAATTTAATGAAACAAGCAGCCTGGATTTTCTGCTTCAAACTGACTTCATTCATCACTGCATTAAACACCTTTAGCCCTATCAGGCAGAAGTACCGATGATGGTATTTGAGAGGGGACTTCATTGTTAAGTCTTTCAATGGGAATCACTGGGATTCTAAAACTACAAATAGAAGGGAAAAAAATCACTTTTCATAGAAAATAATTTTTCAACTATGGGAAATATCATGTTTATTCTGAGCAAGAATAAAGGATTATAGCAAGGATATAGCAAGAGATTGAAGAACACACCCAGAAATGTCTAAAATCAAGAGAGTAGAGACCAATGAAGAAGAAAACTACAGAACCCTTTTACTCTTTCTCCCTCTCTCTCTCACACACACACACACAAATACACAAGGACGTATTTATTAAATGAGATGCAAATATTTCAACAAGCTAGAAGTACAATGGAAATTTACATATTTTAAAGAGAAGCAGTTAAAGAATTTTCTTTAACTGTGTAATTTCATTTTTATTTTTCCCTCTTTGCTTACTGTTCAATTCCAGCCCTAAATATTTGAAATGTTAGGACAGAGCCAACTTAACAGTTGATGATACCAGTTGTATCAAAATATAGATTTTGAAAAAATAAATATTTAAAATATTATGTTAAAGTGTTATAAAAGGCAGATATGTGTAGATATAATCATATATTTTAAACAGTTATGATAATTATTGAGGCATATTTCCACACATCAGGAAAGCAAAACTTTTTTTTTAGTCATGAAATTCTCAAAGACCCAAGAATAAAATTTATTTTGCTTTAAAATTGCTTTTCATTGCTCTTCATGTGCATTCTTTCATGATGATTTCAAGAACAGTATTTTTAAAACAAGCCATTCACCTTCTCATTCTTTTTTTTTTTTTTTCAATTAGTTTAGATGTTCTGACAGAGAAGATGAAAAAGTTGGGTTCACTGGGGCTGATAGTTAACCATTTAAATACAATGGATGGGAAAGGAAAAAAGTATTAATAGCACAGTAATACTAATGAAAGACAGAAGTAAAATTAGGAAAGGATCGGAAAATAAAGGTAAATGGTGGACTCAGTAGATAGGACTGGAGGTTTTGATGATGAGCTGAATAGTGAGCTGAAAAGATGGGAGGTTGAGATAGAAAAAAAATGAAATATATAAGGAAGTGAAGGAATGATAATGACAAAGTTTAGTGTGGGATTACGGTTGAGTAGTGCTAACAAAAAGATTATTGGAAATGTGAAGTTTGGGGAACTGAGAGGTCAAGGTATTAGATGTGTTATAAATGTAAGTATGTAGGTCAATGAATATTTAAAGAGATTCTTTCTCATTCCTATGACATCAGTTTCTTTTGACTTCTCTAAGACATACTGGATTTCATTCTCTCTTTTCTCATTTCCTAAATAAAACTATTCTAATGTATCTGGTAAATCTGCTCTTTTGTTTTCTTTCCTCAGCTTGGGCACTTGTTTGGCTCCAATCTCTCTAAAAAACTCCAGTCCTGCCCTATGCTCAAATTTCTCATTCCCTTATTGCTGGACAGATATGCATTTCTTAACTATCTTCTAGCACTGGATTGGCTTTCCTCATATGGTGCTAGTGACGAAGAGTCCTCTTGCCAGAGCAGGAAACATAAGAGACACAGGTTCAATCCTTGGGCCAGGAAGATGCCCTAGAAAAGGAAATGGCAACCCACTCTAGTATTCATGTGTGGAAAATTCCATGGACAAAGGAGCCTGGCAGGATACAGTCCATGCATTTGCAAAGAGTCAGACACGATTTATGAATAAACAACAAAATAACAAATGAAATCATCAACTTTTCCTTTCTGCTGTACATGTTTGTTTCCAATCTGGTTTGTTTTTCTAGTTTGTCATTTATTTGGTTAGTTGGGTGGTCTTGCATTGTCGTTTTTTTTCCTATTTAGGACTAGGATTGTTTTTGTGATACAGATTAGGCTTCATGAAGAGAGTTTCTCCTCTCTTTTCACTCAGTTGCTTAGTCGCTCAGTTGTGTCTGACTCTTTGAGACCCCATGAACTGCAGAACACTAGGCTGCCCTGTCCACCACCAACTCCCAGAGTGTGTTCAAACTCATGTCCATGGAGTCGGTGATACCATCCACCCATCTCATCCTCTGTCATCCCCTTCTCCTGCCTTCAATCTTTCCCAACATCAGGGTTTTTCCAATGAGCCGGTTCCTTGCATCATGCAGCCAAAGTTTTGGCGCTTCAGCTTCAGCATCAGTCCTTCCAATGAATATTCAGGACTGATTTCCTTTAGGATTGACTGGTTAGATCTCCCTGCAGTCCAAGGGACTCTCAAGAGTCTTCTCCAACACCACAGTTTAAAAGCATCAATTCTTTGGCACTCAGCTTTCTTTGTGGTCCAACTCTCACATCCATATATGACTACTGGAAAAACCATAGCTTTGACTAGATGGACCTTTGTCAGCAAAATAAAGTCTATACTTTTTAATGTGATGTCTAGGTTGGTCATAGCTTTTTTTCTAAGGAGTAAGTGTCTTTTAATTTCATGGCTGCAGTCACCATCTGCAGTGATTTTGAAGCCCCTCAAAATAAAGTCTGTTACTGTTTTCATTGTTTCCCCATCTATTTGCCATGATGTGATGGGACTAGAAGCCATGATCGTAGTTTTTTGAATATTGAGTTTTAAGTCAGCTTTTTCACTCTCCTCTTTGACTTTCATCAGGAAACTCTTCAGTTTCTCTTTGCTTTCTGCCATAAGGGTGGTATCATATGCATATCTAAGGTTATTGCTGTTTCTCCGGGAAATCTTGATTCCAGCTTGTGCTTCATCCAGCCCAGAGTTTCACATGATGTACTCTGCATATAAGTTAAATAAGTAGGGTGACAATATACAACCTTGACACATTCCTTTCTCCATTTGGAATCAGTCTATTGTTTCATGTATGTTTCTAACTGTTGCTTCTTGACCTGCATATAGCTTTCTTAGGAGGTAGGTCAGGTGGTCTGGTATCCTCAACTCCTTAGGAAATTTCCACAATTTGTTGTGATCTACACAGTCAAAGGCTTTGGCATAGTCAATAAAGCAGAAGTAGATGTTTCTGGAACTCTCTTGCTTTGTTGATGATTGACTGGATGTCGCCAATTTGATTTCTGGTTCCTCTCCCTTTTCTAAATCCAATTTGAACATCTGGAATTCATGGTTCACGTCCTGTTGAATCCTGGCTTGGAGAATTTTGAGTATTACTTTGCTAGCATGTGGAATGAGTGAAATTGTGCAGTAGTTTGAGCATTCTTTGGCATTGCCTTTCTTTGGGTTTGGAATGAAAACTGACCTTTTCCAGTCCTGTGGCCACTGCTGAGTTTTCCAAATTTGCTGACATATTGAGTGCAGCACTTTCACAGCATCATCTTTTAGGACTTGAAACAGCTCAGCTGAAATTCCATCACCTCCACTAGCTTTGTTTGTAGTGATGCTCCCTAAAGCCCACTTAACATCAGACTCCAGGATGTCTGGCTTTAGGGGAGTGATCACACCATGCTGGCTATCTGGCTCATTAAGATCTTTTTTGTATAGTTCTTCTGTGTATGCTTGCCACCTTTTCTTAATATCTTCTGCTTCTGTTAGATCCATTCTGTTTCTGTCCTTTATTGTGCCCATCTTTGCATGAAATGCTCCCTTTTGTATGTCTGATTTTCTTAAAGAGATCTCTAGTCTTTCTTAAGCTATTGTTTTCCTCTATTTCTTTGCATTGATCATTGATCAAGGCTTTCATATCTCTCTTTGCTATTCTTTGGGACTCTGCATTCAGATGGATATATCTTTCTTTTCTTTTCCCATTTGTTGTTGGCTTCTCTTCTCTTATCAGCTATTTGTAAGGCCTCCCCAGACAACCACTTTGCCTTTTTGCATTTCTTTTTCTTGGGGATGCTTTTGATCACCACCTCCTATATAATATCATGAGCCTCTGTCTGTAGTTCAGGGACTTGTCTATCAAATCTAATTCCTTGAATCTATTTCTCACTTCCACTGTATAACCATAAGGGATTTGATTTAGGTTATACCTGAATCATCTAGTGGTTTTCTCTACTTTCTTCAATGTAAGTCTTATTTTGCAATAAAGCATTCATGATCTGAGCCACAGTCAGCTCCTGGTCTTATTTTTTCTGACTGTATAGAGCTTCTCCATCTTCAGCTGCAAAGAATATAATCAACTGGAATTCAGTATTGACCATCTCTTGATGCCCATGTGTAAAGTCATCTCTTGTGTTGTTGGAAGAGGGTGTTTACTATGACCAGTGTGTTCTCTTGGCAAAATTCTGTTAGCCTTTGCCCTGCTTCATTTTGTACTCCTAGGCCAAACTTGCCTGTTACTCAGGCATCTCTTGACTTCCTACTTTTGCTTTCCAGTTCCCTATAATGAAAAGGACATATTTTTGGGGGTGTTAGTTCTAGAAGGTCTTGTAAGTCTTCATAGAACTGTTCAACTTCAGCTTCTTCAGCATTAGTGGTCGGCGCATAGATTTGGATTACTCGTATATTGCATGGTTTGCCTTGGAAATGAACAGAGCTCGTTCTGTCATTTATGAGATTGCACGCAAGTACTGCCTTTTGGACTCTTCTGTTGACTTTGAGGACTACTCCATTTCTTCTAAGGGATTCTTACCCACAATAGTATGTATAATGGTCAGCTGAATTAAATTCACCCTTTCCAGTCCATTTTAGTTCACTGATTCCTCAAATGTCTTTTCATTTACGCCATATATTTTCTGGTTCCAAAAAGTTATGTTTATTTTCCCAAGGGTTCTCCTATTTTATCCTATTATTATGTGTTTTCCTTTATTATTATTCCAAAATTATGTAAAACTTTGGTTTCTATCTTCAGAACTCTGTATACTGTCTCTTCATTAAGTTTTTGTTTTTCAGATATTTCACAATGGTATATTTAAAGAAATTAATAATTTTATCAGATATACTATTTGATAACATAGATATCTCTTATCAGAAATATTTACTTCTTGAAAGTCTTAACAAAGTATTTTTATTTTTCATTAATATCTGGATTTTTCCACATAATACTCGAGGCCAGGGTTGAGTGCCAGGTTAACTAATGTACCATTCTAAATGTATTGTGTTTTTAACTTGCACATGTCTGTTCCAAACTTTTCTGTTTCTTTGCTTTTTTTGATCCTCTTTATGATCAGAATTTTCTCTACCACATTTCATTTTGTCTCTCATATTGGTGGCACTATCAGTCTTCTGGTCTAATACTAAAATAATACTTTTTCATGCTTAGCTTTATATCCTAGTAACTTTGTCTTGGACTAAGCTTCTTAGCATAGTTGATCCTATTCCTTAATGTTAACTTACATCTCGGCTTTTGATTTTATTACTTCCAACTCAGTCATTACATCAAGCACTTTTAATTTTGCCCTTTCTTAATTTGTTATCTTAGCCACTAACAGTATCACCAACTAACTCTATACTCTTTCCTGGAATTCACCATATTTAAATTCATCTCTTCAACAATATGGCCCCTGGAAGGCAAGTGTCCTAACCAGGATTCTGACTGCTCTTGAGTTGGCATCTTCCATTTTTAACACTTATCTTACTATAGTTTAAGACATGAATCAAGAGCTATATCTTTCATAAAGCCTGTTGCAGTACAGTGCTGTTAATACAGATATGATGAATCTTTGTTATGTTTTATAACTCATTTATGCCAATTACTATGCCCTGCCCAATATTATGCTTGATTACATATATCTTATATAAAGTACTAAAATATAATATCAGAGAGAACAGATAATATTTTATTTTCCTTATATCCCGCATAACTCCTGGTTCAAAACTTGCACTGATTTGTTTATGGATCCTTATTAGGTAATAATTGTGCAAACTTATGAAGTAACTAGTCAAGAATATGTAGGCATATGTTAATTAACAACAACAAAAATATTCATTGATTTCTTAGGTGTGTTAAGATGTAAGTGTAAGAATAGGAGATTTTCTGGTAATTAAACCTTTCGAGACTCATTGAAGATTACTCTACTATAAGCATGTCTGAAGTTTTGTTTTGCCTTAAGCAAAAACCATATCTATAAAGACAGACACATAAGTGTTTCATTGATTATGCTTTTAAATGAACCTCAATTGTGACAAGTAAAACATTCAAAGTTAACTTGACCAATAGTAAAAGTTATTTGATATTTTAAGAATTGCTCCCATGGAAAGTATAAAATCAATATCAGAAAAAAAAGGAAAACAAATTTCATAGTGATTAAGCTGCACAACAATCAAATCTGAGGAAAAATCACAATTTGATGTATTCTCCAAAGGCCTAGATCTATATTTTTACAATAATTAAGAATATGCCTTTGAATAAATATAAAAAGTTACTTCCAAACTATGTTCAGAAACACCTTGTTTGATCCTCAGTAACAAAATAACCCTTTATGTATCTTTAAATTTGAAATGATCAACATAATAAATAACTCCATAAGTAATCCTTTTCAGTCTCTTCATTCATATACCATGTCTTATGCCTCCAACTGAGACTCATTATAAAATTATATTTTGAATTAGTTTCACAGCTTCAAGAAAGGCTACTCCTTGAACTTCCTTTGTGTTTGTATTTTAAATTTAAAAAAAGGAGGAAGAAACCCCAGGGTCTAACTGTTTTCATATTATCTTTTTGTCTTTCTCTTCACTTGGTTGACAGAGTTTGACTGTGGTTTATGAATGTAATCTCCATGTACCCAACAGAGATTATCTGGGCTAGATTTTTCTCAGAAGACTCCCTATAGGAATCCAATAAAATTAAAATTCTAAACTTGAACCCAATTTCAAACCCAATTGTTGATTAATTTACATTTAATTTCTCTCCTTCCAGTTCTCTAAAAATTGGATAGCATGAACGCTAAGGTTTTAAAAACAGACTCTGTGGTATAATTTCTTGATTAAAAAGTTTATTTAAAGAAGAAAAAATGAATCAAGATGTTTATATAACTCTCACTACCTTCTTTTGCATTACAGTAAAAATATGATAAGAATTAGAGGGTAATTAGACTTTTTAAAAAAATATCCAGATTATTGAAGCTTCAATCACATTTGCTGCCACCTGCGAAATTTCTAAATGGAAATAAAAGCACCAGTCATCTTCATGTGCCATAGAAGTGCATAAGGTCCCAAGTTATTAACAATACATTCATGTTTTGTCTTATATTAAAGGAAATGTAAGATATATGTAATTGTAATATGTAATTTCTTTCCTTTCCTTTGAACCAGAACAAGACATTTACTTGAATGCTATTACAGTGACTTTTTTTTTTTTTTGCTTTCATCTAGAAAAAGTAAGTTGATTTTCACAGGATTAATTTTAAATTTAGAACCCAACATGCATTGTGCTTATGGAGGAAAAGCCACTACAGAATTCAAGGGGGGATAGCCATTTGGGAAAAAGAAGATACCAGAGCATATATCCATTCCAAAATCGGAAGATATTTTGCTACTGTCCACTTTTTAAATTTTTGTTTGTTTTTGATTGGACTGGGTCTTCATCGCTGCGTGGGCTTTCTCTATCTGTGGTGATTGCAGGGAATCACCGTTTAATTGCGATGTGTGGGACTCCTCCTGTTGCAGAACGTGGGGTTTAGGGTGCACAGACTTCAGAAGTTGTGGCTCATGGACTCAATAGTTGTTGCTCCTGGGCTCTAGAGAACAAGCATAATAGTCCTGGTGCAGGGCGCTTAGTTACTCTGCTCCATGGAGTATAGAATCTTCCAGGATCAGAAATTGAACCCATGTCTCCTGCACTGGCCTGCGGACTCTTTACCACTGAGTTACCAGGGAAGACTCCACCCTCGGTCCAAATTTGTAAGGATGTTAAAATTCTTTCCTTAGAAGGTCTGTATTGTGGGACGGATATTTCTATGACTGAACTGCTTATTCTTTATTCTTCTTGAGCATTAGAGTAAAGGGAACAATGGGAGCTTTGAAGGCAAAACTCATCAATAGTTTCAGCAATAGGTATTCTCATCAGTACCTAGGGAGATTATGAGTCCATGTACTGTTGGGAGAGTTGGAGAGATTGGTACTGTGGCATAACTTTACAGAATAAATATCCGAATGACTACCTCAAGAGTTTGGGTGGATATTAGTAATCATGTTTATATCAAGGTCAAATATTAAATAAACCAGGAGTCTGAGAAAGTTGTGGCAATTCCTTCCAACACTAATTTATAAATAAGAAATTGTTAAAGATATAAGAGATTCTCCTATTAGATATCTACAGAATAAATAGTGAATTAATAAAAGGTTTTTTTTTAAAGCCTGTTGAGATAAAAACAAGTTAATAAGACTTTAGAATACAAGATAAAAAATATACAGTCATATTTGGTTCCTTTTTTTTTTTCTAATTAGTTTTCTTGCTGTATTTCTTCTTACCCTAGGAAGAAACTGCTGCACACCCATCTATAGGGGTAGAAGAAAAACAAACATCTTTTCAGCCTTATAGATTTGGTAGGCATAACATAGATCTAAGTTTATCTCAGATGAAAAATTTCAACTTTTAACTGAAAGTTAACTGCTTTGAAAGGGGCAGCTCTCCAGATTGAGGCCCTTAATATCCTTGCCATGGAGTCACGCGTGTGGAGTTAGTTGCAGTGTTATCTCATGCCTGATACTATGTCGCTGGCCTGTGACTCCTGCGGTCTGGCTCCTCCTCTTTCTCAGCCTTATCCCAGAGTTAACTGTAGACTGGAACCACTTTTTAAATGATCTCCTTTGGTTACCTGAACAGCAGGGAGGATTTTTATTCTTTTGCAGCAAGAAACTCAATCATTTCTAGGTTCCAATTAGAGAAAGCCTAGGGGTCCTTTTTATTAAGATGAAACACAAATTGTATCAAGACTTGCTAAATCACTTAATATTGTTATTGTGATATTAAGTCGCTTGAGCATTTTAAATACTAATTTGAATATGTGTAGGCTATTTTTAATTGAGGCATAAACTCTAACCTCCATTTTGCTAAAATTTCATTTTATGGTGCTAACTTTTTTTTGCCACCTTGAAGATTTATGATACAGAGTATGATCGAGAATCCTGCAGTGTTTGGTGTCAGCAGTAACTTATACTGCTAGAATCTCCTGGAAATATTTCTCCAGGTGTTTGTTCATTATTTCCTAAAAGAGCGAATTATCTTTTTTAGAAGAAAATTTTTAAATAGTAACAATGAATAATTTTTCTAGATCTTTATTTTATACACTAATTTAAAATATATATCTAAATTTAATTACATATTTACGGGCTTATATGTTTAAGATGTGACTTCAAGCTTACAAATACTAAGAGAGAAAAAATTATGACAGTTTGGATTTGGGGAATATAATTTATTTATGGAAATGCATAGGTATGTGTGTACAATTATCAATGTGCTTAAAAATTCCAACTTATACATTACAAAAACATTGCTTCTTAATATAAAATACTTCTGTTGAGCAGTATTTTAAAGATTAATTTTCTAAAATTCAAATTATCCTTAATATAGCTGTTATTTTAATGTTGGTCTTATGTGGCTTTGTAGAAAGTACACAGTTTCTAATAATTTGTTATATGCAGTTAGTCATAATTTTATTGTGCCAGCCTTTTTCTTCAAAGAATGCTAAGAATGAGAATGGTTCAAGATCATCCCGTCCATCAGTTTTAAAATAAGAATTAGTAAACTAAAATAGCAACAATAAAATGTGGGATATATGAAGAAAGTTGAGAAGTATTAAGGTTTGACTTTTATTAAAGACGCTATCAGAGTAAGTTGTCTATATAACTAGATGGTGATATAAGTTAGTGTATTATTCTAACGTTTTTGGAGAACAAGTTTTTACTAAAAGACTAAGTGATTTTTCATCACATTGCTGATCTGCTTATTTTGATATAATTTACAATATTTATTCATTGTTTCACAACTTTCGTGTTTTTTGTGAAAGTTTGCAGAAAAAAATATATTCTTCATCCTAGAAAAGTGTTAGGGTCATAGGCACCACTATCAAGACCTATGTTCTATTAATAAATATATTCGCAACAATAAAACATAAGTTCACTTTTTCACCAAAATAAACAAATAGTTAAAGCTCTTTTGAAAATAATTTCCAATGGTAAGATGTTTAAAGTTGGAAATGTTGACATAGAAGAATTAGGAAAATATTCATCATGTTAGAATACAAGGGGTAGTGGACAAAGCATTGACTATGTAGTCAGACCAGGGTTTGAATGCATCTCTAATGTTCTATATTAGTATCTGCATTACATTTTTTAAAAACCTTATTCTTATGAGGATTATAGAAACTACTTAAAGCAACTAGGATAACTACCATTATCAAACAGTGATAGATACTAATAACTATTCCTATTATTAGTAATTATATAAGATTGAAATCTCTGAAGACAGAATTCATGGTTCATTTATCCTTTCTTCCCTAAAAGCAGGTTTTGAGAATTCTTTGCAAGTATTTGATTAATGGAGAACTGCCCGTTTCTATGAGCTCAGGTTTTTTAGATAACCCACATAAATGAAGTCATATTGAAGTAGCTGTGTTTCTCTGTCTGACTTTTTCACTTAGCATAGTGCCCTCAAGTTTCATCCATGTTGTTACAAGTGTCGGGATTTCTTTCTTTATGAATGACTGAATAATATTCCATTACATTTGTAATTTATTTTCTTTCTTTCTGTAACTACTCAAGTATCTTTTATTCTGCACTCAGGGGCCTCCCTGTCTCCTGTAATTTCTTTATTCATTCATTTGTCAGTGGATAGTTAGGTTGGGTCTATGACTTGGCAATTGTGAATAGTGCTAAAAGGAATATGAGTACAGATACCTCTTTAAAATAGTGATTTCCTTTGGATATATACTGTAAAGTAGAATCACTGGATCATATGGTAGTTCTATCTTTAATTTTTTGATGAATCTCCTGTGTTTCTTAGTTGCTAAGTGTTGTCCATCTTCTTTTGCAACCCCATGGACTGTAGCCCACCAGGCTCCTCTGTACCTGGGATTTCCCAGGCAAGAATACTGGAGTGGTTTGCCACTTCCTTCTCCAGGAGATCTTTCTGACCCAGGGACTGAACCCACATCTCCTGTATTGGCAGGCAGATTCTTTACCACTGAACCTCCAGGGAAGCCCTTGAGGAATCACCTTACTATTTTTCATGGTGGCTGCACCAACTTATATTCCCACTAATGATGTAAGAGCATTTCCTTTTCCCATATCCTCCTCAACAGTTATTATTTCTTGTCTTTATGAAGATAGCCATTCTAGTAGATGTAAGTGTTATCTCATTCAGGCTTTGATTTGCATTTCCCTGGTTATTAATGATGATGCACATTTCTTCATGTACCTGTTGTCCATTTGTATGTTTTCTTTGGAAAAATATCTTCTGATTCTCTATTTTTAATCAGGTCATTTTTTGCTATTGACTTGTGTAAGTTATTTCTTTATTCTGGATATTTACTCTTTATCTTATTTACCTACACATAATATTTTCAAATAACTTCCTTCATTCCATAGGTTGCCTTTTCATTTTTTAACTGGTTTCTTTTGCTATGCTGAAGCTTTTTAATTTAAAGTGTTCCCATGTGTTTATTTTTTTTTATTTTTGTTGCCCTTGCTTTTGGTGTTAAATACAAAAAAAAAAATCATCCCCAAGGTCAATGTCAAGGACCTTCTTTCCTGTTTTAGGTTTCCAGTTTTACATTCAAGTGCTTAACACATTTTGAGTTGACTTTTATGCTGTAAAACAGAGGCCCAGTTTTATTCTTTTGCATGTGGCTATTCAGTTTTTCCAGCCCCATTTACTGAAGAGACTGCCCTTTTTGCATAGTATATTCCTGCTTCCTTTGTAAAAAAATTAAATGACCATATATGTGTCAGTTTATTTTTGAACTTTCTTTTTCATTGATTTATGGGTCTGTATTTTTGCCAGTATCATACTGTTTTAATTACTATATCTTTGAAATATCATTTGAAATCAGAAAGTGTGAAACCTCCAGCTATTTTTCTCTGTCTCAAGATTCCTTGCTTATTTGGGACCTTTTGTTGTTCCATACACATTTTAGGATTGTTTGTCCTTTTTATGTGAAAAGTTGCCATTAGAATTTTGATAAAGATTGCATTAAATTTGCAGATTGCTTAGGGTATTATGGACTTTTAATATTAATTCTTTCAATCTATGAGCACAGATTAATTTTCCATTTATTTGTCCTCTTCAGTTTCTTTCATTAATGTCTATAGTTTTCAGTGTACAGATCTTTCACTTTCTTTGTCAGGTTTTTTTGCTAAGTATTTTATTCTTTTTGATGCAATTGTAAAATAGGTTGTTTTCTTAATTTCTGTTTCTGATATTCCATTGATAGTGTTTATAAATTTAATTGATTTTTGTATATTAATTTTGTATCTTGTAATTTTAAATTCATTTATTAGTTTTAGCAGTTCTTTCAGTGGAAGTTTTAGAGTTTCCTATGTTTAGTTGCTAAGTCATGTCTAACTCTTTGTGACCCCATGGACTATATAGCCCACCAGGCTCCTCTGTCCATAGGATTCTCCAGGCAAGAATATTGGAGTGGGTTGCATTTCCTTCTCCAATATATGTTCTTATGTCATCTGCAAATGAAGACAGTTTTACTTCTTCATTTCCAACTTGGTTGTCTTTTATTTATTTTTCTGCTTAAGTGCTCTGGCTAGGAATCCCAGTACAATGTTGAATAAAAGTGGCTGGAGGCAGGGGTGGGGGTAGGGGAAATGGGTGAAGATGATCAAAAGGTACAAAATTCCAATTATAAGATAAGTTATGAGGATATAAGGTATAGTATGCTGACCATAATTAATAATATTTGATCATAAAAGGTATTAAGAGAGTAGATCTTAGAAGTTCTCATCAAAAGAAAAAAATTATAACTATGTAAGGTGATGGGTATTAAGTAAATTTATTGTGGCAATCATGTTGCAACATTTATATATATATATCAAATCATTATTCTGTGCACTTTAAACTAGTTTAATGTTATGTGTCAGTTATATCTCAATAAAACTAAGGGGAATAAAAAGAGAACTTTCAGGGAAAACAAGCCTCTAGGGAGATGAGAAAACAGGAAAGGTAAGAGGGAGAAGTTTCAGGTGGTTTCAGGCAGAGTTGTGCCATTATGGCGGCCCCAGATGCAAAGGTATAATTCCAGGTACTTCTTTGGAAGGCTGCTCCAATATCCCAAAAACAGTCTTCCAGAAGCCAGTAGGCAAGAACCATTTAGCCACAGAATCTGGTCCCAGGACCTGTAGTCTATTGGTGACTACTATAATGATTCTACTGATTAGTTCCTTAATACATGTCTCCTCCGTTAAGGAGAAAAAATTAAATTATAATTGTTATACCTACAAATCTTCTGAGTGAGTGTGTTATGGTTCTTTCGGTATCTTACAGAAGTTAGCAGGGCTTCCCTGGTGGCTCAGATGGTAAGGAATCTGCCTGCAATGTGGGAGACCTGGGTTCTATCCCTGGGTTGGGAAGATCCCCTGGAGAAGAGCATGGGAACCCACTCCAGTGTTCTTGCCTGGAGAATCCCCATGGACAGAGGAGCCTGGTGGGCTAGAGTCCATGGGGTCACAAAGAGGCAACACGACTGAGTGACTAAGCCCAGCACAGCACAGAGATTAGCAAGCACATTGCTATCCACAAAGTGGGTATTAAATAAAAATTGGTTGATTTATTTGAGTCACACAATATGTAACATTTTGTGTATACATATACATATACATATTTTTTTTCTTTTTTTTTTTTTGTCTATATGCATGTTTAAATCCAATAGGCCAGAACCTGTTTTGTGGACAAAGGATGGTGGAGAATTACCAGATCCTGACCGAATGGTTGTGAGTGGTAGGGAGCTAAACATTCTTTTCCTCAACAAAACGGATAATGGTACATACCGATGTGAAGCCACAAATACAATTGGCCAAAGCAGTGCAGAGTACGTTCTCATTGTACATGGTGAGTACCTTTTTGACATTATTATACATGTAAGAATGAATGACCTGAAAAACTGCTAAAATTTATCAAAATCTTTAGAATAATAAACAAATTTAAACAGGTTTTCATTTTCTTTTGGAAGAACTTCTCATAAGTATAAATATCTCCAAGATTCACAATTAATATATTTCAAATCAAAATAATAACATAAAATTAAAGCATATATTAGGAAATAAAAACTGTTTTGTAAATGATTTTTTAATTGCAAATACACTGTGTATTATTTGATGGTGACTAGTAAATCATATTAATGGTTTTCTTTATGCTTTACAAATAAATGCTTTTAATAATAAATCAGAATCATGAAAACTTTCCTTAAGTTAATTTTGATAGAATTATCATAAAAGTATATTTTATAGTTACTATTAGTAGTTTTACAAAGAATGATAGTATATCATCAAGATGCAGCAAAGACAGAGGGGTACAGTACTAATGATAAGTGAACTAATTTCTTATGCATAATAATTTAAAACACCCACAAACTTTTTTTTCTCCTCTCATTAGTCTCATACTTTGAGTAAATATAGCAAAATGGCAAAAAGACATGCCAGTTCCCAAGATTAGAGAGAATTTCTATTTTCTGTAAACTCCAAAAGTCAGGACAAATGAAGATGAACTTTTATGAAACTGGTAAATATCACAATAAATGAAATTAGTCATATTTCTTTATTTCAAGACTTCTCAGAGTTTATTTACAGGGTACAATGTGAATCTCAAAGAGAAAAAAAGCATTATAGAGTGTAAGATTTTTCTCATATATTTCACCAAGAAAACATTTTCTAAGACTAATATGTTCTACATAGTATTACAGTATTTGAATGAGTATTGTGTAAAAGCTATACAAAGCTGTAATAAATCTAGTGGATCTTAGAAGTTACAGAGTACATTTATTTGAAATGTTACTCATGAATCTAAGTATAAAATAACTGTAAGAAACATGGATTAATTCTATAACTTTCCAAAAAAAGGAATTTGGGGGATAAGGTCTAACTGTTTGTAAAGTGATTTAATTTTAGGGGAAAAATAACCCCGTTTGTTTTTCCAAAGATACTTATGTTGTTATGATACAGGCCAAAATACTATATTAAATCAATTTACAAAACTTTCTTATTTTCAAATTGCTTTAGTGTCTACCATTTCTCAGTTCTTCGCAACAATTTGCTCTTGAAGGTAAACAACGGCTTGTGCTGAATAGACTTTCCACATATAAACATCTTGAAAACAGTAGAACTGAGAGAGTAATTTATGGTATCTCATGAATTGTGCACATTTCAGTTTTGGGGAAAGATCAGCCTGATCAAGTTAGACTGATAAATTGGAATTAAATGTGGTAACCCCCTGCCAGGCTCACTACCAGAGAGAATATAACAACCTTGAGTGTGTCAAGAAGATAAGTTAGATCCTTAGAGCAGGATCCAGGAGTCACTTACAGTTCATGCTGATCTGGATGTTTAGATACTACAGTCATGGAAGTGAAGTCTGATTCACCCTCAACTTTAAGTGCTTATCTCACCTAACAATTTTTGGGAAACTGGAGGCATGTTGCATAGCATGTCACATTGTGTCGAAAGCAATATGACATAAAAACATAGACAATTAGAAGGGAAGTGACAGAGGAAATAATATACTTTGATGAAAAATATGTCATTCATTTTTTTAAGTAATTCAAGTGGGGGAAAATTCATGTTTTCTCAGTGTTTGCAAGCTAGCCAACAGTATGACTTCCTAAAGAGCCAAGCCACCTTTAGGTAGTTGGCAGTTGACATATTTCTAATAAATATTTCTCTGAGCACTTTGTAAGAAGTCATTTTTGGCTTTGCTTTTTGAACTACAGTTCATGAAAAGCACCCCATAGATTAGTGCTATTCATGCTGCGAGATAAATGCTGTGAAGTTCAACACTGGTTTACCTAGGATTATTGACACATGTAATGCAAGGCTCGATGAAACAGTGAAACCATAATACACTGTGTTTTAAAAGGGCTCCAATTGGGTTCATTACAAAATAAAGTTTTGTTGTTTTTTTTCTCTCCTTTGCACACAGGGTATAATGTTTCATTAGTCACTGGTTGTATAAATATAAAATGCTACTCTCTTCTATTAATGGTTTGGCTGTTTCAAAACCCGACTAAATGATGAAATTTGAGTGGCATTTCGATCTATAATGAATGCTGTATGCATTTTGGAATGGAGTGATAAGTGATCGCTTGTGAGAACTTTACCCTTTTATCTTTTACACCAAGTTTGATTTTGCATTAGCTGTGATAATTTAATATAACTCCAGCACAGAAGGGCCTTTCATGAGCTGAGACCATCTTTGACTCTACCACAGTTACCTAAGTTCTATTGATTCTTAACTTGATGGGGGTCGGAGCACTTTGCTGTGAAATCATCTGCTATCTAGATGCCATCCTAATAGATTTATTCTTTGGGTGTCAGTGCAAGAGCATTATTTAAATGTTTTCACATTTAATTGTTAACAGCACTGACATTTTGTGCCATCAACATTGGAGGGTCCCCACCCCCCTCACTCCTTATAATGACCCCTTTGGAAATTAAAGCATTAGAACTACAGACAGTAATTTGAAACTACCAGTCTGAATCTCATTCTCAGTGAAAGGCCTAACAAAATTCAGTATACAAATACCTGTGAGATAAAACATTACACTTTTGAAACATTTGTACTGTAGAGATCCCATTAAGAAAAAAAATAGCATTTTTCATTAACAAGCTCAGCAGTGGAGACATTAATCTGTTAAATTGCTGGTCATTGTTATCCTATTAATTCCTGTGACCACAATTGCTTTGTGTTTTCTGCTTCTATGTAAAAATAATGAAGTTCGTCTCATATTGTTATGGTTATCATACTACTTATTTCTTTTGAATGGTTAATTACTCCCATATTAATGGTCCCATATTAATGGTATGTTGTTCTATTGCTGTTCTTGCTACCTGAAGAACTCAGATCAACAGAAATATTCCTTCATTAACCAAATACATATATAGCATCTATCCACCGAGTGCAAATTCACTATAGCAGCAAAAGTGAATAGCACTCAAGGACCTTAAGCATGGAAAATAAGCATTCAAGTAAGTATAGTACAAAAATCAAAGAGCTCTAGGAGGATGAATATACCATAGTGTAAATGTCAGGGTTTGTGACAACATGGTCCAAGTGTCTGGAATAAAAAAAATAAATAAATAACATGGTACTCCTGGATTATTCATAAACAAATGGCATACATCATAAATAGAAGTGTCCACCAGTGCCAGGTACATAATAATAAATCAGAGTTTTACTATTATAATATTACTAGTGGAACCAGAAATCAAATTGCCAACATCCGCTGGATCATAGAAAAAGCATGAGAATTACAGAAAAACATCTACTTCTGCTTTGTTGATTACACCAAAGCCTCTGAGTGTGTAGATCACAACAAACTCTGTGTGGAAAATTCTTCAAGAGATGGGAATACCAGACCACCTTACCTGCCTCCTGAGAAATCTGTATGCAGGTCAAGAAGGAACAGTTAGAACCAGACATGGAACAACAGACTGGTTCCAAATTGGGAAAGGAATACATCAAGGCTGTATATTGTCACCTTGTTTATTTAACTTATATGCAGAGTACATCATGAGAAATACCAAACTGATTGAAGCCCAGACTGGAATCAAGATTGCCAGAGGAATATCAATAACCTCAGATACGTAGATGACACCGCCCTTATGGCAGAAAGTGAAAGGAACTGAAGAGCCTCTTGATGAAAGTGAAAGAGGAGAGTGAAAGAGGAGTGTGGCTTAAAACTCAACATTCAGAAAACTAAGACCACGCCATCTCGTCCCATCACTTCATGGCAAATAGAGGGGGAAACCATGGAAACAATGACCAAATTTATTTTTGGGGGGGCTCCAAAATCCCTTCAGATGGTGACTGCAGCCATGAAATTAAAAGACACTTGCTCCTTGGAAGAAAAGCTATGACCAACCTAGACAGCTTATTAAAAAGCAGAGACATTACTTTGCTGATAAAGGTCCATCTAGTCAAGGCTACGGTTTTTCCAGTAGTCATGTATGGATATGAGAGTTGGACTATAAAGAAAGCTGAGCACTGAAGAATTGATGCTTTTGAACTGTGGTGTTGGAGAAGACTCCTGAGAGTCCCTTGGACTGCAAGGATATCTAACCAGTCCATCCTAAAGGAAATCAGTCCTGAATATTCGTTAGAAGGACTGATGCTGAAGGTGAAACTCCAATCGTTTGCCCACTTGATGTGAAGAACTGACTCGTTGGAAAAGACCCTAATGCTGGGAAAGATTGAAGGCAGGAGAAGAAGGGGATGCCAGGGGATGAGATGGTTGGATGGCATCACCGACTCGATGGACATGAGTTTGAGTAAGCTCCAGGAGTTGCTGATGGATAGGGGAGCCTGGCGTGCTGCAGTCTGTGGGGTTGCAAAGAGTCGGACACAATTGAGCAACTGAACTGACTGACTGACTGAGTAGTCTTATGATACCAAAGGCAATCTCAATCCAATCCTCTGGTATAAAATTTACCCAAGAGTTGTATAGTTTACCATCCATTATCTTCCTTGAGTGGTACCCAGAACATAAATTAAATTATCTCTATTAAAGAATGAGGAAATTCTCTATTTTTATTAGCTAAGCAATAGAGAAGATCATAAAAATATCAACACTACAGCAAATTAGTAATATAAAGAGAGCAGAGTGGAAGTTATAATTACTCTTGTTCCTCTGATGCAACATCAAATTCAGAAAGTATAGATAAAATATTCTCTCCCCAAAGAGAGACTATCCAGACCTGCATCTTTTTGTATAGATACGAAGATCATAGAAGATACCTATTCATCACATAAAGAACGGCTGCCGAGAATTGCAATTGATCTGATACCAGTCTTATTTTGTGCTTGGGAGCAACTTAAATTCTTGTATTTATTTGTCATCCACTGATTAAAAAATATTCTTTTGGAAGTGTCAGAAATATGCAGTACCTGGAACAGTTTGAAAGAATATCTATGAAGAGTGAAAAAACACAAATGACCACATCCTTCCAAGTCCTAAACTTCTTCCTCCTTAACTATTCCAATGCCTTTGACCTCCCTCCACATTCATGCTAGAGAAATGCATAACCAACATCTTAGAATACAAATGGAAGATGGACAAAGATGCTGGAACTCTTTCACTGTCATCTCTAGCCTCAAAACCCTTCCCAGAATTCAGAAGAAATACAGTATATTACTTATATTAAGTAGAAAAAAAAAAATGAGTAACTTATTTCTTCTTCTACCTGTAGCTGTACTAACTACGGCAGGCCCACACTGTAGAGGGGAGTAACGGGGATTCCAGTTTGAGTTTCAGTGGAGAACTCACTCCACCTGGGACCCAACTCAGTGCTGTCTCAGACAGTCATGGCAGGGCTGAGATGCACTATTCCAGAACGTTTTTCATGATATTCCCCATCTGTCTTTGAATTTACTTTTCACATTACCATAGTCACCCTTATGTGAAATTTAAAACCATTTTGCCATTGTTTTTATTCCACTGATTCATTGTTTATCAACTTATGTAAATAAGCTTTTATAACACTTCATTACTTCTTCATTACCTTAACTCTCGCTATTCTTATTTTGAGTAAAATTGCCCACCTTTCACCTTTCCACATTTTTAGTTTTCTCTATATGTACGTATTTTGCTTTTTCTAGCAAATTTCATCTTTATGACAAGTAAAACTCTCCATAACTAGTATTATTATCATAGTAGAAAATGAAATAGTGTAAAAAGCTTGTTTATGTAATCTCAACCAGTTTACTGACAGTTGCTGACTTTGTATCCCTAAAACACGACAGTTACAGTTTGTTTTATATATTTGTTCATGTATCTATTGAAATAAATACTGGTGAAAAGTCTGATATTGATTTTTGTTTGTTTTCAGGATAATTTACCTCAGAATAACACATATATAGAATAAGATCTATCACATTTTATGGTTAGCTAGTAAGAACAATTATAACAAAGTGTTTCAAGTTTTTAATTTTTAGAGTAAGAGAGAATATTACTACTAGAAATATCTATGTGTTTTGGTTTAGTGAAAGGCATCAAGCTATTAAATATGCCTTTCCAACTTTAAAAAATCAATACAACTGCTATTTTCCTTTCACTCTGCTTTTATTGTTAATAATAAATGTCAGAAATGCAGAGAGACAGAAAGTTGTACACCAAGATATTGCAGGTTTTTGCATCAAGACAAACTTTGAAGCTGTGTTTAGTTAGGTATCTGTTTCTTTCAGAGACTATAGGTAAACACAAGTTCACTTCTCATTTTAGGTGTTAATTCTTCCTTTCAGCCAGTTTGCTTATCATGGGAGAGAGACAAATTGAGTCATGGAGCGTAGCCTTTCTTTCACTTTAACAAACATTTCCAAGCCATCTGTTACCTCCTTCAAATATTAAAAAAAAAAAAATGTGCAAAGTATATGTTCAATTGCTTAAGAGTTATTAGTGCCTGATCCTAAAGTTAGCAAAATAAATAATACATATATAGATGCATGCAGTACTAATTATGAAACAGATTAGGACTACTATAAAGTAATATCTGAAATTTGTTTTTAAATTTGTCTTACTCTAGAACTGAGCAAGTATGCATACTTTCCTAGTCTTATGCTTCACATATTTCTGCTATGATTATCAATGTTTTGAGAGCTAGTAAGAACTCTCATCAATTAAAATTTAAATGCACCTCAGTTCTTCATAGTAAATATGTAGCTAGACTAAAAAGTCGGCAATCACACCTACATTTACTGTTATAATTACAAAATAATACAAAACATTTAGAAACATTGAGAATCTGCACAATTTTTTTTTTAAAACTTAACTGTTCTGTTAGGAAAGGTGATACAGATCAGAAAGAAAGTAAGAGAGTGAATCTCTGAGCTCAGATGAGTGGGTGGGGAGCAGGAAAGAGAAGACTGGATTATGGACAGATGTACAGCCTAACAAACATTCTAAAGGGATTCAGCTAAAATCTGTTTCCTCATATGGAAACAGACCTGCCAGTTGGTAAATTAATTCTGTGTGCTCGCAACGAGCATTTTCCTTTGGAGAAGTTTTCTTTAGAAGCATCGATGGAAAAATATACAGTGTAGGAAGCAAAGGGTAGAAAAAGACATCCATATGGAACAACAAACAGTGCACTAATGGAAGAGCGCTGTGGTTGCCGCTCTCATCTTCAGTTGAGAGTTTCCAGACAGTAAACTAGTCGGATCACTCTTAAAACAGTGCCTTCTTTAATCGCTGAGATAAAGCATAGCATCTCTGGACATGAAACAGCAGGGAGGGCTGTGATGCCTGTGGGAAAGGCGTACCTCTGACTGGATGAATATGCTGTTGAACTCTACAGAGAGACGTGGAATGGGATCAAATAGTGGAGGCAGGGGCACTACTTTCATTACAAAGCTTTTTGAAAGGTGGATTTGTGCAGGCGTACTCAACATGGAGCTGAGGCTACATTCCATCTCTTTAAGATGAACATAAAGTGAACAAAGTTTCACTTTTCAAGATAAAAATTCATTCAGAGATACCACTCTGCAGTATCAATCAATGTGTCTATGGTACCTAGATGGGTCACTGACTAAACTGGCCATGAGGAAACCCTCATTCCTGTCTGAAGGGATGAAAGACTTCACTACCCAACAAATGCAACATTTAAAATATTTTCTCTTGCACTCTTTATATATGATCTTTTCTGTCGATTGCAGTATGGTAAGCAGAAACAGAAGGATTATACCTGTGGTATTTAGGCTTTCTAGATTTTTTTATGTGCAAAAACGCCTAGATTATAGCTTTATAAAATGTATAGAACTCTTCTCCCTCAGTATATATGCATTCATTCATTAGCAAATTCAAGCAGTATTCAATAGTCCATGGGGGACATTTTTGGCATTCCTTTTTAGAAGCAATGGCATTTTAAATAGAGGAAGCTATTACATAAAACCTGCTTTGTAGCTTCTAACAAAAATGTAGTTTTGACAAATATTGTAACAACAGATCATGTACTTATTACAGAATCTAAGAATTATCCTGTAATTTTCTCTGCCTCTCTTTCCAATTCATCAGCATATCCTGCTAACACTATTTCCTGACCATCTTCTGAGTATGTCTCCTTTCCACCATCCTCTCTCACCTAGCCTATTGAAACATTGTTAATTGGTTCCTTGCTTCCCCTTCTCTAGTCTAGTTCCCACATGGATGCAATATATAAATATTTTATATGCATAGTCTTCAGTCTTACCCTGTTTAAATTTTGCCAAAAGCATTTCATCACACTTAGTATAAAACCCAAATATTATAGCTTATCAGTCCCTGATACTTCTTATTGCTGTTCAGTCGCTAAGTCATATCTGACTCTTTGTGACCCCATGGACCGCAGCACACCATGCTACCCTGTCCTTCACTGTCTCCAGGAGCTTGCTCAAAGTCATGTCCATTGAGTTGATGCTGTGTAACCATCTCATCCATCTGCAGTTGCCTTCTCCTTTTGCCTTCAATCCTTCCTATCATCAGGATCTTTTCCAATGAGTCAGCTCTTTTCATCAGGTGGCAAAAGTATTGGGGTTTCAGCTTCAGCATCAGTTCTTTCAGTGAATATTCAGGGTTGATTTCCTTTAGAATTGACTGATTTGATCTCCTTGCTGTCCAAGGGACTCTCAAGAATCTTCCCCAGCACCACATTCAGTGCTCAGCCTTCTTTATGGTCCAACTCTCACATCCGTACATGACTGTTGGAAAAACCATATATTTGATTAGATGGACCTTTGCTGGCAAAGTGATATCTCTGATTTTTAATAACTGTCAAGGTTTTTCATAGCTTTCATTCCAAGAAACAAGAGTCTTTTAATTTCATCACTGCAGTCACCATCTGCAGTGATTTTGAAGCTGAAGAAAATAAAATCTGTCACTGCTTCCACTTTTTCCCCTTCTATTTGCCATAAAATGATGGGACCAATTGCCATGGACCAGTTGCCATGATCTTGGATTTTTGAATGTTGAGTTTCAGGCAAGTTTTTTCACTCTCTTCTTTCACCTTTATCAAGAGTCTCTTTAGTTCCTCTTTACTTTCTGCCTTAAGAGTGGTATCATCTGAATATCTGAGGTTGTTGATATTTCTTCTGGCAATCTTGATTCCAGCTTGTGATTACATACATGAAAAAGTTTCTATTATTAATATACTTGCACAAAAAGTATCTGTAAATAGCTCTTTTTGGTTAAATTATAGGATAACTGTATAATAATGTTTTTGAAACATTCCCCAAATCTCCTTTAATTTTCATTTAAATAAGCTTCTATATTGGAATATTAAATATTATATTTGAATGCAGTTTATTCAGTTCAGTTCAGTCACTCAATCATGTCCAACTCTTTGTGACCCCATGAACTGCAGCACGCCAGGCCTCCCTGTCCATCACCAACTGCCGCAGTTTACCCAAATGCATGTCTGTTGAGTCGGTGATACCATCACACCATCTCATCCTCTGTCATCCACTTCTCCTCCTGCCCTCAATCTTTTCCAGCATCAGGGTCTTTTCAGATGAGTCAGTTCTTCCCATCAGGTGGTTAAAGTATTGGAGTTTCAACTTCAATATCAGTCTTTCCAATGAACACCCAGGACTGATTTCCTTTAGGATGAACTGGTTGGATCTCCTTGCAGTCCAAGGGACTCTCAAGAGGCTTCTCCAACACCACAGTTCAAAAGCATCAATTCTTCTGCACTAAGCTTTCTTTATAGTCTAACGCTCACATCCGTACATGACCACTGGAAAAACTATAGCCTTGACTATACAGACCTTTGTTGACAAAGTAATGTCTCTTCTTTTTAATATGCCACCTACGTTGATCATAACTTTCCTTCCAAGGAGTAAGCGTCCTTTAATTTCATGGCTGCAATCACCATCTGCAGTGATTTTGGAGCCCAGAAAAATAAAGTCAGCCACTGTTTCCACTGTTTTCCCATCTATTTGCCATGAAGTGATGGGACCGGATGCCATGATCTTAGTTTTCTGAATGTTGAGCTTTAAGCCAACTTTTTCACTCTCCTCTTTCACTTTCCTCAAGAGGCTCTTTAGTTCTTCTTCACTTTCTGCCATAAGGGTGGTGTCATCTGCATATCTGAGGTTATTAATATTTCTCCCGGCAATCTTGATTCCAGCTTGTGCCTCTTCCAGGCCAGCATTTCTCATGATGTATTCTGCGTTTAAGTTAAATAACCAGGGTGACAATATACAGCCTTGACATATTCCTTTTCTTATTTGGAACCAGTCTGTTGTTCCATGTCCAGTTCTAACTGTTGCTTCCTGACCTGCATACAGGTTTCTCAAGGGGCAGGTCAGATGGTCTGGTATTCCCATCTCTTTCAGAATTTTCCACAGTTTATTGTGATGCACACAGTCAAAGGCTTTGGCATAGTCAATAAAGCAGAAATTGATGTTTTTCTGAAACTCTCTTGCTTCTTCGATAATCCAGCGGATATTGCCAATTCAATCTCTGGTTCCTCTGCCTTTTCTAAATCCAGCTTGAACATCTGGAAGTTCACGGTTCACGTGTTGCTGAAGCCTGGCTTGGAGATTTTTGAGCATTGCTTTGCTAGCATGTGAGATGAGTGCAATTGTGCGATAGTTTGAACATTCTTTGGCATTACCTTTCTTTGGGATTGGAATGAAAACTGACCTTTTCCAGTCCTGTGGCCACTGCTGAGTTTTCCAACTCATTCATTTTATTACCTGTAAGCATTGATCAGACAACAAACATGTATGTGAAAATTAGAATTCACCAAAATTACTGCTGTGTAATAAACTCCAATTTCATGACAGCATTTTTCAACTTATACAAGTTGGTAACATAGGAGAGTAGCACAGTTTAGTTATGCCCTCAGGATATTTGGTTCAGGACCCAGAACCCATAGTTATTCTCTCATGGAATCTGTGTATTAAATAGGAAGAGGAATCAAGATAAAATTAGAAATGTTTCTACATGGTGAGAAATATACATAGTAAAATATGGGTGTGTGTGTGTGTGTTAGTCACTCAGTCTGACTCTTTATGACCCCATGGACTGTAGTCTGCCAGTCTCCTCTGTCCATGGGATTCCACAGGCAAGAATACTGGTGTGGGTTGTCATTCCCTTCTCCAAGGGATCTTCCTGACACAGGGATCAAACCTGGGTCTCCTGAATTGCAGGCAGATCCTTTGCCATCTGAGCTAACAGAGGTTCAGCTCTCTCTCTGTATATATATATATATATTTATAAACACATACATATGTAATATATATAGCTTAGTATGAGTTACAGAAATACTTTGCATAATAGCAAATAAACATTTCAAAAATAGGACCAAGCAGAGAAAGTTTGAGATATTTTAGTCATAAGCATGATATATTTAAATACCAGAGTCTTGATATGAAGAGTGATTTTTGTCTCCTGAAAGTTCACTTTTATGAGCATTTCTTAGTATTCCATTCTTGTTATCATTAATTTTTCAAAGCCCACATAAGATTATCTTGAAGTTTGGAGAGATATGATTTATGATATGAAGTATTATATAAGTTTACTTCCTTGCATTTTTAAATCTGTACCATCTTTAGAGATTGAATGAATCTCCTAAAGTCATACAAAATTTTTTCACAGCTACAAAATTTCCTGAGTGAAGATGTTTGCTTTTAGAAAATCAACTGTTACTCATCACTAATAAAGAAACTTGGTCCAAAATGATTTATATAAAAGACCAGATCTGAACTGTGTTTTTTGGATGAATAAGCATAGGCGCAAAGGGATTAAATTATAGGCAAAATGTCTCTATTATTTTATCACAGAACCTAAATGAAAAATCAAAATATCTTGATTTTTCAAGCACTACTTTTTTACTACATCACACCACTCCTTTTTGTATATTTATATTTAAGTTTTTTCTTCAAATGGGAAGCATTAGAAATACTTAATACTTAAAAAGTATTTGATCAAATCATCTGATTTACTTTTTGGTAAAGTAATTTTCCTTGAGAAGGAAATGGCAACCCACTCCAGTATTCTTGCTTGAAAGATCCCATGGACAAAAGAGCCTGGGGGGCAACAGTTCATGGGGCCACAAAGAGTTGGACACAACTCAGCGACTGAGCACAAAGTACTTTTAGGAAAGAGCTCCCAGTACGGAAATAGGTGGGCCTAAATAATATAGAATCATACATTTCAAAGGAATTTTCCCCCATTTTAAATTTCTCTTTCCTTTGTCAGCTTGAAATTTAAAAGATTATTTTTAAAGAAAAAAGCATACATTTTTTTCAATAACAGACTGATATTATTCATCAACTTTTCTCATAATTACATAAGACTGTTGGTTGCCACCTACAGTTTAAAATTGCAGTAGTTTTCATTTTTCAAGAACAGCCTTTTTTTTTTTCTTTTTTTAAATTGTATAAGGATTTCATTCAGTATGTGAAGCCAGTTGAAGCTCTCAGAGGAATGAAAAGGGATGCATTCAAATCTAATTTTTGAAAGGGTTCCTTTTTATGAAGCAGATGAGGTTACCATATGGCTCTGGAAGAGGAGGCAAGCTCTGGCTTGTTGAGGCCTTGTCAACCTGGAGATTGTCATTTAAGTAAAAGCCTTGGTGCTGTTATCCATTCTTATGCTATAATCCAAATAGGCTGTTACAAGTAGCTGAACATAATGGGAACAGATAAATGTCCTCTGCACAGGCAAAAAAATCAAATACAGTAAACTTTTCCTTTTACAGTTGCTTCCAATGGCACTGTAATTATCGATAAAGTTAAAGATGCCTTACTATTTTTTTTTTTTTAATTTTTTTATTAGTTGGAGGCTAATTACTTCACAACATTTCAGTGGGTTTTGTCATACATTGATATGAATCAGCCATAGATTTACACTTATTCCCCATCCCGATCCCCCCTCCCATCTCCCTCTCCACCCGATTCCTCTGGGTCTTCCCAGTGCACCAGGCCGGAGCACTTGTCTCATGCATCCCACCTGGACTGGTGATCTGTTTCACCATAGATAGTATACATGCTGTTCTTTTGAAACATCCCACCCTCACCTTCTCCCACAGAGTTCAAAAGTCTGTTCTGTATTTCTGTGTCCCTTACTATTTTTAAAATTAGGGAATGTGAATAATTTCTATCAGAAAGCTACTTCTTACATTAATATGTCAAATTCTGGTTAACAATATTCCACTAATAGCCTTTCATATCTCCAATAATAAACCTTGGTTTGGATTCGCTGTTGATTATCCCAGGACCACCTAGGGGAGTTAGTGACAGAAAGTGGAAAGGAAGTAGACACATGAGTCCAGACTAAATGGTAACAGTTTTTCTCCCTATTGAATACTGGTCCTTGGAGAGGAAACAAACAGCTTGGGCTTCTGGGACTCTTTAGACTTAATTTTGCTTCGAAAATCCAATCTGAATGGGCCAGAATGCCATTTTTAAAAAGAGAAACTGCCACAAAACAAAACAGGTTGACAAGTTAGAAATTATTGTACACTGCATTTGTAGAGAACAGAATATACCTTTAACCTGAAAAGCTCGTTATTGGAAAAAAGGTGCTGTAATACTCTGGAGTTTATTGTATACAGTGCTTGTTGGAAGTGATTTCATTTTGACAAGGTTATACAGGATCTGTTGTGCTCTAATAAGCTCCAATAACAAAATATAGTTGCGTTTTTTGAATTCCTTCATTAGGATGTGAAAAAGGGCTCTTTTTCTATTATTTTGAATTGAGTGTGATGATTTAGAGCTCTGACACTTTTAAAAACATTGAAAAGTTGCATTTGGAATGTAATATTCTTCAGTATGCTGCATTTTAATTTTTTAGACTGGATGATTCTTAGCAGAAATTCCTAAAAATTACTTCATGAATGGTAAAAGGAGGAGGAAGGATAATTTTTTTGCAGAGATCAACCATGTATAAGGTGCAATTACTGATCCATGTCTTTAAAATTGATGCCATTTCCTATGTACTGATAACATTACTATTACCACCAAAAGATGCATTATTTATAAATTATCAGTCAAACTCAAAGCCTAGAGCTGAGTACCCTAAGGAGTCACAAGGGTACCATGGATTTGATACCTATTTCCTCTGTTATCTTATCATCTTTTATATTCATGAAAAAAAAACAAACTAGTAATGCATTAATTGCCAAGTAAATGTGATAGCTTCCCAGATTTCAACCATTAATTTCATGAGGAGCTATGGTATGTATTCTGTTTACTGTGAACTTTATTATTAAGAGAATAGTTGAGTGTATTAGTGACTATGTTACTTAAAAAAAATTTAAAAATTTTACCTTAATGCTACTCATGTATTTTGATAGATATTCTCCACTGAAGGAAAGATAGAGAGAGCAATATAACTAGTGAGAGGCACATAACTCTGGGTGGGATCACAATAGTGTGGTCATGAATGTAAACAACATTGTTATGGCAATACATCAGGCTCCTCTGTCCATGGGATTCTCCAGGCAAGAATACTGGAGTGGGTTGCCATGCCCTCCTCCAAGGGATCTTCCCAACCCAGGGATCAAACCCAGGTCTCCCTCATTGCAGGCAGATTCTCACCATTTGAGCCACCAGGGAAGCCCTTAATTTTATGGTAGAGGGGTATAGGTAACAAAATGCAGGAACACTAGATAAACTCAGAAAGCACAAAAAGTGTTCAGAAAAAGGAAATCAGTTGGGGTTTAGTTGATCAAGGAAGTCTTTACAGAGCAGGTAGGAATAAGGCTGAAAGTTGAGGGTAGCATTTTACTAGGCACATCAAAAAAGGGGAGGCTACTTTAAGATGAGACTAGGTGATACCGATGGGTTGGATCAGAGTAAATTTGTACCAAGGCAAAGTTATATTTTTAAAAGCAAAAACATGCTGATTTCTAAAGATTGAGCTTACAGTTTATTAGGAACATAGGTCCATAAATATATGTGTCATGGTAATATGGAAAATAAGCATGTGTAGAGGTGAATGTGAAGTGCTTGAAAGCACGTTGAGGGAAGGAATTAAACATGAAAGAGAAAACTAATGTGAAACAGAATGTAACTCCGAAAACATGCAACAAAGAGAACAGAAAGAGCTGAGTCTAAAACTTGGGGAAGTCACTTGTGTCAGGGCAGATGTCTTGTGTTCCAGTCTTTGGCTTTTCTGTTTAAGCTAACTGGCATTATAAGAAATAAAGAAAAGAAGCCAGGCATACATGCGCTGAAGACCTCTAGCCCCTGTTGTTCCAGAAAACTTGAACAGTGAGGCAACTCAAGTGGGTATAAGTTTGGAGCTCAGATGAGAGTCATAGAGATTAAGCAGGAGACATGATGGACTGATGAACTGTCATAGCAAAGTTTAGCCGTGGTCCCTGGGAACACAGATTTTGGTTTCCTGATTCAATAGCTTTGTTGTATGAGTAGAAATTGTGTTTCTGCAAGTGAATAGGTTCTTATAGAAGTAACCCACAGTATTTATACTGCATTAATTTGTACTCAACATTCACTCACATGAATAACTTTTGCCGCTTACTCAGATTTTGTCTTCATAATATACAATTGCACAATTGACTAGATTTGGGGTTTTATCTGACATTATTGAAATATTCCTGAATTTTCCTTATATGTTAGGGTAACTCTTTATATATGTTACAAGTAAGATGAAAATTGTAATTTATTTTAACTTAACCTCTTTGTGTAGGTAAAACTATAGGCAAATATTTTCATGCTTGGACCTTTATTTTTCTCAGCTCCCCATCAATACAAATTCTCAAATTTTTTCTTTAAAGGAAATTCCTGATTTTATTATGGCTACTATAGTTTTCTAAAACAATAACATTTTATTAATAAATAATAAATAATGAATCTTGGACCTCTATGAATTCATTTAAATATCTTATTTAAACCACAAAACCATTTTAGCAAGTTTTACCCATGTTAGTATATAGTAGGAGAAGGCAATGGCAACCCACTCCAGTACTCTTGCCTGGAGAATCCCATGGATGGAGGAGCCTAGTAGGCTGCAGTCCATGGGGTCGCCAAGAGTCAGATATGACTGAACGACTTCACCTTCACTTTTCATTTTTATGCACTGGAGAAGGAAATGGCAACCCACTCCAGTGTTCTTGCCTGGAGAATCCCAGGGACGGGGGAGCCTGGTGGGCTGCCGTCTATGAGGTCGCACAGAGTTGGACACGACTGAAGTGACTTAGCAGCAGCAGCAGCAACAGTATATAGTAAATGAGTAGCTCCCTAAAATTTAATCTGCTAAGAAAGGATTTAAACACATAATCACAATTTTAGAGATCGGTGTTACACATTTGTATATATTGTGATAACAATTTTTAACAACTTGAAGATACTATTGTTTCACATTCAAATTTCTTACTTACTAGAAGATGTTTTGTTATTTATGATTTTGAAGAACTTTATTGAAATTTCTCTTTTTGGTTTTAAATTTTATCTATATACTAATTTCTCTGATCAGATCTAAATTAAAATAGGCAAAATCTTAATTATTTTCACTTTGTTCATTTTTAAAAATACCTATTTACATAAACTACATTTTTTATCAGTTGTTAGCTTCATCATTTTTATGTTAATATCTAGAAAATATATTATATAATACAGTAAATTTGTAAATTATAAATGCTGAACTTCTTAACTTAGCCACTTTTTTTTTTTCAGGCAAATTCAACAGTATTTAATTAGATTAACATGCTCTCCAAGGAAAATGACAATGAAAAATTTGAACCAGTCTTTATATTGTAGAAAACAGAGATGAAATATCATGTAGTTAATTGGTTGATCTATTAGATAGCTGCCATTTCTGAATGTTAATATCCACAAATTATATACTATTGATTTTTTCTGTTTTTCATTTATAGCTATTTTTGTATCCATTTAAATACCCTTTAATCATAGGATGTGAACATGTAAGGCAAAATCTTCTAAATTGATGTCATATTTAGCAGATTACTTATAATATTAATATGACTGCAGATTATGTGGCTTTATGAACAGAATTAATAAATTGATGTTGAAGCAGGATTAAGTTACTTTTATTGTATATGTGCACATTTTTAATTCTTCTGCCTATAAATCAGTGTATTTTTATTCTACACATTGTATTTTATTCAACAAGGAGAGAGAAAAAATGAATGTGTTGTAAAAAAGGAGACAATGATCTGCATTTTATATCCTGTGCTATATTTGATTGAGTATGCTTTATGTTAATAGCATAATGGTTTTAAAACATACAAGATTCTAGATACCTCAAAAATAAGGTAACGACTATTACTTGTGTTTCCAATTTTGTATTTCCTTAAGGAAATATAGCTTCACTCTCATTATCAATGTTTAAATAAAAGGCCAAAACCTTTAAAATAATTGCTGAATGATGTTAAATATTGGTGCTCACTTGTAGGGGTAAAAACTAGAGAGGTAGATGTTTGGACTCAGGAAGACAGCTCAGAATTTCACTAATTTCTGCTTTGACAAGAGTTACAGTCAGGCAGGTAAAATAAATCATCTTGAGATGGAAATGTTAGAGAAATTTGTCTCTCCAGTATACTTGTATATTTAAGAAAATTATCTCTATAATATGGCATATGTATGTATGATTTTCAAGGCAAGGAAACTATCTCAAAATCTTCTCATCCATTAAGTGGGGATAGTAATAGATAACTCACAATTTTGCTGTGATCATTTACCACTGATCACAATGAGTTACTCAGTGGTCTTTCCTAGCCTTTCACCCTTTCTTGGAAAGTCTCAAATCAGGTGAAAATGGAGGGAGTTCCCAAGGAGATGCGGAGTGCAAGAATCTCAGGTCAGGCTCACACAGCTTTCAGAGTAGCAGAATATATAGACAAAAACTCAGTCTGTTTTGTTGTTTATTGTTGTGGTTGCTTAGTCACTAAGTCTTGTCAGACTCTTTGCAGCCCCATGGACTATAACTCACCAGGCACCTCTGTCTGTGGAATTTTCCAGGGGAGAATTGTGGAGTGGATTGACATTTTCTTCTCCAGGGGATCTTTTTGACCCAGGAATCAAATCCGCATCTCCTGCATTGGCAGGTGGATTCTTTACCACTGGGTCACCAGGGAAGTCCTCATTTTGTTAGCAAGGATATTTACTGAAAGGACTTTCAGATTGTAGTCTTGAAAATGTATGCTTCAGGAAATAAAAAGTTTCTGTATTAGTAAGCTGTAATGTTCTTTATCTTTCTGGCTTACTTCACTCTGTATAATGGGCTCCAGTTTCATCCATCTCATTAGAACTGATTCAAATGAATTCTTTTTAATGGCTGAGTAATATTCCATGGTGTATATGTACCACAGCTTCCTTATCCATTCATCTGCTGATGGGCTTCTAGGTTGCTTCCATGTCCTGGCTATTATAAACAGTGCTGCGATGAACATTGGGGTGCACGTGTCTCTTTCAGATCTGGTTTCCTCAGTGTGTATGCCCAGGAGTGGGATTGCTGGATCATATGGCAGTTCTATTTCCAGTTTTTTAAGAAATCTCCACACTGTTTTCCATAGTGGCTGTACTAGTTTGCATTCCCACCAACAGTGTAAGAGGGTTCCCTTTTCTCCACACCCTCTCCAGCATTGATTGCTTGTAGACTTTTGGATAGCAGCCATCCTGACTGGCGTGTAATGGTACCTCATTGTGGTTTTGATTTGCATTTCTCTGATAATGAGTGATGTTGAGCATCTTTTCATGTGTTTGTTAGCCATCTGTATGTCTTCTTTGGAGAAATGTCTGTTTAGTTCTTTGGCCCATTGTTTGATTGGGTCATTTATTTTTCTGGAATTGAGCTGCAGGAATTGCTTGCTCAATTATTTTTGAGATTAATCCTTTGTCTGTTTCTTCATTTGCTATTATTTTCTCCCAATCTGAGGGCTGTCTTTACTAACACATATATATGGAATTTAGAAAGAGGGTAATGATAACCCTATATGCAAAACAGAAAAAGAGACACAGATGTACAGAACAGACTTTTGGACTCTGTGGGAGAAGGCAAGGGTGGGATGTTCTGAGAGAACAGCATCGAAACATGTATATTATCTATGGTGAAACAGATTACCAGCCCAGGTTGGATGCATGAGACAAGTGCTTGGGCCTGGTGCACTGGGAAGACCCAGAAAGATAGGGTAGAGAGGGAAGGTGGGAGGGGGGAGTGGTATGGGGAATACATGTAACTCCATGGCTGATTCATGTCAATGTATGACAAAACCCACTACAGTATTGTAAAGTAATTAGCCTCCAACTAATAAAAATAAATGAAAAAAAAAATTTCTGTATGTGGTAAGGACGGAGAACTTTTTGTAATCAGTAGCAATGAAATCAGTTCGGTCACTCAGTCGTGTCTGACTCTTTGTAACTCCATGAACCCCAGCACACCAGGCCTCCCTGTCCATCACCAACTCCCGGAGTCCACACAAACCTATCTCCATTGAGTCGGTGATGCCATCCAACCATCTCATCCTCTGTCGTCCCCTTCTCCTCCTGCCCTCAATCCTTCCCAGCATCAGGGTCTTTTCAAGTGAGTCAGCTCTTTGCATCAGGTGGCCAAAGTATTGGAGTTTCAGCTTCAGCATCAGTCCTTCCAATGAACACCCAGGACTGATCTCCTTTAGGATGGACTGGTTGAAACTCCTTGCAGTCCAAGGGACTCTCAAGAGTCTTTTCCAACACCACAGTTCAAAAGCATCAACTCTTCTGCACTAAGCTTTCTTTATAGTCCAACTCTCACATCCATACATGACTACTGGAAAAACCATAGCCTTGACTAGATGGACCTTTGTTGGCAAAGTAATGTCTCTGTTTTTCAATATGCTGTCTAGGTTGGTCATAACTTTCCTTCCAAGGAGTAAGCATCTTTTAGTTTCATGTCTGCAATCATCATCTGCAGTGGTTTTGGAGCCCAGAAAAATAAAATCAGCCACTGTTTCCATTGCTTCCCCATCTATTTGTCATGAGGTGATGGGACTGGATGCCATGATCTTAGTTTTCTGAATATTGAACTTTAAGCCAATTTTTTCACTCTCCTCTTTCACTTTCATCAAGAGGCTCTTTAGTTCTTCTTCACTTTCTGCCATAAGGGTGGTGTCATCTGCATATCTGAGGTTATTGATATTTCTCCTGGCAATATTGATTCCAGCTTGTGCTTCCTCCAGCCCAGCATTTTTCATGATGTACTCTGCATATAAGTTAAATAACCAGGGTGACAATATGCAGCCTTGACATACTCCTTTTCTTATTTGGAACCAGTCAGTTGTTCCATGTCCTGTTCTAACTGTTGCTTCCTGACCTGCATACAGGTTTCTCAAGGGGCAGGTTAGGTGGTCTGGTATTCCCATCTCTTTCAGAATTTTCCACAGTGTATTGTGATCCACACAGCCAAAGGCTTTGGCATAGCCAATAAAGCAGAAATAGATGTTTTTCTGGAACTCTCTTGCTTTTTTGATGATCCAGTGGATGTTGGCACTTTGATCTCTGGTTCCTCTACCTTTTCTAAAACAAGCTTGAACATCTGGAATTTCATGGTTCACGTATTGCTGAGGCCTGGCTTGGAAAATTTTAAGCATCACTTTACTAGCGTGTGAGATGAGTGCAGTTGTGCAGTAGTTGGATCATTCTTTGGCATTGCCTTTCTTTGGGTAATGAAATATTTTAGTTTTATATTAACTTGTCAAAAAATTGACTTTTCTATATCCCCTAAAATACATTATATGCTTATAATTCTATGAACAAATTCATTTAGTAAATTTTTATTGGCCTTCTAAATTGTGCTAGGTACCAACAAAAAAGCAGGCAGAATTTTTCCATTCAAAGCTTCATTGCCAAGTGGTGAAACTGAGTAAAATCATAGCAATAGAAAGTTTAGGTACAAGAAGTATCACTCGATTCTCTTGGTCTTTCTGAGAATTCCAACTAATTCCAGCTAATCTTACATGGTTGAGTTGTAATTGATTCTGATTACTCTCCTGGCATTGAATATTAAGATTAAATGTTTGCTATTTCACAATAAAGTTGAAAGAATTGAATGAACAGTGTGGTGAGAAGAAAGAACAGAATAAAGAATCCCTCAGTTTTTTGGTTTTTTTTTTTTTTTTTCAAAAACAAAAATGTTTCCAAACATGTAAGCTGAAATAATGTTACTAGTGATTAAAAATATGTAAGAGTGCCTGGGAGCGATTTGTTATTTGACAAGTCATTTTCTTGACCCAGCTGTCATATCAGCCAAGGTGGTTCCCATCAATTGCTTTCAGCCACTTTCTTTTTAGGTGCATATGAAGTCAAGGGGAGAAGATGAGAGAAAATGATGATCAGATAAGCAAGAGCCAGATTGTGAGTCAATAATGACTAGTGGTGGACATTGTAAAAGACTCTAGGGCAGGTCTCTTAAAGTAGATTAGCAATTATTAAAACTACCCACTGTTTTTATATTTTTTGAATATTAGCATGGGGATGGAAGCCCCTATATATCATGTATCTTCACATGGAAAAAAGAATATTGCTTGGTTTATAGAAGAATGTGCATGAAAATATGTAGATTGTCTCCAAAACAAATCAGAGTTAGTTATTGCCCATCTTTGTTGATACACAGTAAGGTAAAGAAATCTAAACAATGTGAGATTTTTTGCTAAACAAACAAATAAATAAAAACACCAAATCCTGTTATTTGCATCTGAGAATCAAATGATATAGATGATTTTGAAAAACTGCTTTTCAGAGCCAATGAAATTTTCTTCTAATCCAGTGTCTAATAGCAAATAATCTAATATTTTATAACCTGTGATAGTTTGGTGATATCAAGTTCTTTCCACTGAGTTTTAAGGGACTTATATTATTGTATATTCTTATATTTGATAGCCCTGGAAAATATTTCCCTTTTCACTAATTAAGTACATATATTTGGAGATTCTAATGAGCAAATGATTTTGCTGACAAAAATTCTATTATTTTCTAATTTGAATATTTGTAAAAATTCGAATTACTTTTTTTTTTTTTAATTTAGAAAATGTCTTTCATTTATCTCCAGCATGCCTAACTATTTAGGAAGGCTTATAATGAAAATAAGAAGGTATAACAAATTAGTAAACAAGAGATGAGCGTGCATGTATACATAGTATTTATTCATTTATAATGTTGTTAAAGTCAATTCTACTTCATGATCATGTTAATTGCACCCCAGGTAATACCCATTTTCTCTAGTGACTAATGTAGCACCATTGGATTTTCAGGAGGTTATTTTCTTAATTTGACTAGCCAGGAAGTATTTTCCCTGTTGAAAAACAGGTGTAAACATCAATACCAAAGATAAGAGAATGATCTCATGCTGTTTTCTGATGTCTCCAGCTTAGACAATTCAGCAGGTTAAAGTCTGAGGATTGAGTAGGGCTATTTATCAAAAGTAAGGAACTAGAAAAATTTTAGTGTAACTCACAGACTTTAACTGAGGGAATGACAGGAAGCCTTTTAATAGCAAAATAATCTATCAAATGCTCTGAATATATAGGGGCTGTGTAACAAACATGTGAAATCAAATTCCAGCACAGTAACAACAGGTAATTTGTGAACTGTTTCTCATTTCCTCACTGTGTAAATTATATGCCTATACACCTGAGACAAGAGTTGACTCTCAGGATCTTAATGAAATTCTCATTGCTTGACACTGGCTGTATTGTTTCAGTGTTTATGCTGCTTTTCCAAGTTTCAGCTGCTTTTGAGTGAAAGGAAGGAAAATCTTGTTAAACTCTCAACTATTTTTCAGTCTATTATGTCCTCTGTACTTTAATCTACTGTCAACTTTTGCCAGCTTTGACTATTTATGGACTAGAGGTTGAATATTATGGTTCAAATCTATGTTCAATAACTTCTCCTAGGTATGCCAAATAATATGAATCATAAACATTTCAGATATTGAGTTCCATGCTAGTTGACCCAATACTTGTTAAAGACTTCTATGTACTGAAAAATTGTTAGAAGGCGTTGCCAGCTAATCAGGGTAAGAATTGCAAGATTCTAAGCTGTGCATTAACACCATTTGTGAGAAAAGGAAAAGCAAAATAATAGTAATAATAATAATAATAACAATTGGCTTTGTTTTTGTTTGTATCTAAAGATTGCTTTCATCCTATTTCCTATCATTGTTTGCCTAAAAATATCAAAAAGTATTTAACATGCATATACTCATCCATCGTTAACGTTTCTTTAATCTTACATGGTGGTGTTATTTGTGTATATTTTCTGTTGTGTTGTTTCTTTGTTTACTTCTTTGACAAAGCATGTCAATTTTTGTTTTACCTATCTGTATTTTGCTACTGCATGTCAAACATTTTAAATGACTCAATGAACAAATGAATTCTTGTCATTTTAAATTTCACTCAAAATATTGCAAGCCGTCTGCTTATTCTCAAACATTGCTCCAGGTTTTTGCTTTGTGTAAGAGCATGAAAAATAAGTGAACAAAAAAATGACAAGAACTGCGTGGTACAAGGAGCTTTGTACCAGATAATCTGTTTAAGCCTGTTAAATTTAAACCTAAATAAGATATGTGTATTTATAATTTGAATCATTTATGTTTCTGTTTTGTTTGCATGATATGATTTTGTTTTATATTTTGTTTTTTTCCACTCACCAGATGTTCCCAACACTTTGCTTCCCACTACTATCATCCCCTCCCTTACCTCTGCAACAGTCACAACCACTGTAGCCATAACAACCTGCCCAACCACATCTGCAACAACCAGCAACATGAGAGGTACAGTATGCTTCTTTGTTATGGCCTAGAAAACACGTTAAATAGAAATTTATAGGGCTCACTTTTTCTAAAGAGTAGAAGAATTGAGATCCAATTTTACTTAATTATACGGAATAATTAAATCAAGTCAGTTACTGTCAGTTAGGGTTATTGTAATAAAATATGAGACAAGATGGTATATTTTAATTTTTCTTAGTGTCATATGATTCATGAAAATGTCCAGAATATAGGTAAAAAAAATATGGTGCTCTGAAGCACTGACATATTAAAATGTGAACATGGGAGACTTTTTTTTTTACCTTATCTTATAGAAACAAGCAAAGAAATAAGATGTTCAAAAATGCAGAGGTAGTTTTTGCTTTCTTATGACCCTACATTAGTGTTAATGATTTTTTATTTCTCTGCAACTAGATTAAAATGGCTGCAGTGTTGAGTTTGTTCTAAAATTAGCATGACAGGGGTCATTATAAGATATTTACCACATAGAACTTTTAGGTAAATATTTAATATATCATTCTAAAGTGATTTTCTGAGTGGAGCTACTTCTTGTACTTAGAGAGTGTTCCAAAAGCAAATGTTCTAGGCTTATCCAGGATGACAGGAATTGATGGTTGGCTCTAGGAATAATTTCTGGTGTCTGATTACTAATAAGTTGTTTTTCTGAAGCACAGCAACCAAAAAGATATTGAAGCAATTCTTAAGGGCAAAAAAAAAAAAAAAAAATCATTATGTCATGGTTCAAAAATATCAAAAAACATTTCTGAGTAGTTAAGTGGTTGTTAGATAATGAAGAAATGAAAAGTTTTTTTGAGATTTTTGAGCACATTATAGAAATACACATTTTAAACTTTATTTCTATGTTCAGAGACAATGTGTCCTATTTAAGTCTGTCATTTACTCTTATACATGCTTGTACTTGTTTTATGTCATGTTGGCTATACTAATATGTGTTAAATGTAGCAATTTAATTTGAGCTCATAAGGACTTTACAAAAATATGTATCTAAAGTTTCATCAGGGATACACTTAACATTGTTTTCCTTCACTTGTAAAGACTATTCAATTAGACTTCTTATGTTTCTTAGAATTTTTATTAATTCTCAGTATTGCATTGAGTTGCTGCTAGCTTTTACTTCGTGTTTGTAGTATTTTTTCTCTTGTTCCAGAAAAATATTTTAGTATCTGGTAAGTGTTCATTTTTAATAATTAAGTTCTGTTATGCAGGGTACACGATTGATAGCTAAAACTTGATGGTGATAACAATAAAAATCATTAAAAATACCTAGTATTATTAAAAAAAAAACTCTATTTGATTTAAATCTAAAAGTAGAACAGTTTAAAGGTCATTCTTATAACAGTGTGTATGAAATGGGTGGAAAAACAATAAAAATGAAGAAAAAAACACTTTATGATAATATATGGAATGTAAAATATCTAATGTTCTACTTTGCTTTACTTATTGTTTTTTTAAAGATTTTTACAAACAGTAATTCAGATGAAATGTAGCTATTGCTTTCCCACAAAATCTCTATGGTAATGTTAAGTTCTAAGTGTACAAAGAAATCACTTTGATGGAAAAGGATATGTTGGTTTAATTTTTTAAAAAAGACCTACTTATAACAAAAAAAGCCTAATTAATTTCTTCTTCAATATGTACTTATCAAATACCTGTTATATATATTATATAAACAGCACTATGCCAGGGCTTGAAATTATGCATATTAAGCATATTGTATCTAAAAACACTAGCAAATTAATGCATTTTCCCCAAATAATCAGTGCCTGGGCTTAACTAGTTAAGGCATTCATATTTTTTTTTTTTCCTCTCTATTTTGGATGCCTTTTTATTTCTTTTTTTTTTTCCATTTATTTTTATTAGTTGGAGGCTAATTACTTTACAATATTGTAGTGGTTTTTGCCATACATTAACATGAGTTAGCCATGGATTTGGCATGCATAGTTTTTGTGAGCATATATACATTAGGCTAAAATAAGAGAAAATATTTTATTTCAATGTGAAGTGCTTAACAACAGTTTTTTATATTTATTCACATGCATCTTAAGTGAATCTTACTGGTTCCATTTTAATCAGCCTGCTAAAATGAAATCAGTTTTCTGCTTTTTCAAGTAAATTCATTTTTTAAAGGTTTCCTAAAATGTTTTGTAAACTTTACACCATGAAATTCAAAAATAATAAAAAAAGATATTTTTCCTTCAAAGAATCACATGAATAAATAAACTTCAAAGAAGACACACACACACACACACACACACCCCGTTCCATCTTTCTTTACTTAGCAGTTGAAACATCATTTTTCAAATGGCATCAAGATATATGAAAAGAAAACATTTTATGTGTTAAGCAATTCATAGCAACTATTTTATACAGAAAAAATAGTAACACTGACATCAAATGTTAGTATAACGTCTATTTTTCCTTGCTAAGTTCAACAAATAACTGGGAACTGAAGAAAGTCACTAAGCTCACTTGCATGATTAATGTTCTAGTCCATGTTTGAGGGAGTTGGGAATTTTGTCAATATATAAATATTTTATGATTTTTGTACTCTGCCACTTATAAGTTATATGATATTCACTTAGCCATGCATTACCTATTAAATTAGAGCTTTCAGATGCAATTATATTTTAGTGGAACTCATTTTTTTTATAAAATGGCCAAAGATGTTACACAATTATCATTTAAAAGATATAATAAAAATATGTTGTCTAAGAAAAGCTAAGGACTAAATATTTTCAATTTGTCAATTTTTTTAAGTTTATCTGCTTCATCCCTGTCTGTCATTCAGTCATCTTAAGTAAACTAACTATATTTAATTTTATTAGCTTTAAATATCATTTCTTCAGATTTCACAAATATAACATTTATCTCTATCTGTACATACATATTTAATAAATTACCACAAATAAATCACCATTCATATCTCCATTTCTACTCTTTCACCACCCCTGCGATTGCTGAGTTTTCTTCTCTAGGTTAACATCTGGTTTAAAAATGAAGACTCATAGCTGCAGCTGGATTAAAAATCAAGATAAAATAGAACAAAAGAAGCTACTCAAATTGCCAGTTATAACCTTGAGAATCTGCACATCTCTTCAGTTTGGATGTGAAATGCACCCTTGTGTGCAGGAAGAAGGGCTTCAACCACAGGGAAGAAAGCTGGCAATTAGCAGTATCTTGTGAGGAATAAGTGTGCTAAAAGACAGAGAAAGGAGGAAACTTTACCAGAAGTGGGAAAGACAGAGAATAAGTGAGTCCAGGAGACATCTGTAGGTGTGAGCTGTACTTCTTCTGTTTGGTCTGTAGTCTTTGGTCTTAGATGTTGAACCAAACTTAGCACCTGCATTTTCATCAGAAAAATGAGAAACACTCAATTCTCCAATTGTCTTGAGGACTGAATAATATTAGAATTCTGGCAACATAATCAGCACTCAATGTATGACAATTATTGCTTAGTTCTTTTGAGTAGAGTGAATATATTCACATTTGCATCATACAATTAATGAAATTGTATATTTTTCCTATAATAATTCTAATTTTGACAAAATTATTTGGTGTTAATGTACCGATTGCATTTTAATTTCAAGCCTACTTTTAATTATGTCAAAAATTAAATAATAAAATGGCATTAAAACATATGGAACTTACCTATCCTTGAATATAGCAACAATTAATAAATTGTCTATGAAGTTTATAGTATTATTGATTTATATCATATATCTAAAATCTGAACATTTTGTAGATCTCTCAAACATTTTTCTTTACAAAATGTCATTGCTATAGCACATTTTCTGCTAACAGAAGTTGCAACTTTTTAAAGCTAGTGGCCTGATTAATCCTATCAACTAATTTAGAAGATATATACCTATATATCTGTATCTGTATCTATCTACCCATCCATCTATCCATATATACTTTTTTATGAATTTGGGGTTTTCTTATCACTTTAATAAATTTTTAATGAGATAAACTTTGATGAGTTAAATATGATCATTTATAAAATGCTTCCAAATGACTTGATGTGATTTCTAGAATTAATATTATTTTTGCATGGTATGCTTCCTTTGAAAGCATTTTTTTTTAATTTTTTTTCATTAGTTGGAGGCTAATTACTTCACAACATTTCAGTGGGTTTTGTCATACATTGACATGAATCAGCCATAGATCTACACCCATTCCCCATCCCGATCCCCCCTCCCACCTCCCCCTCCACCCGATTCCTCTGGGTCTTCCCAGTGCACCAGGCCCGAGCACCTGTCCCATGCATCCCACCTGGGCTGGTGATCTGTTTCACCATAGATAGTATACATGCTGTTCTTTTGAAACATCCCACCCTCACCTTCTCCCACAGAGTCCAAAAGTCTGTTCTGTATCTCTGTGTCTCTTTTTCTGTTTTGCATATAGGGTTATCGTTACCATCTTTCTAAATTCCATATATATGTGTTAGTATGCTGTAATGTTCTTTATCTTTCTGGCTTACTTCACTCTGTATAAGGGGCTCCAGTTTCATCCATCTCATTAGAACTGATTCAAATGAATTCTTTTTAACGGCTGAGTAATATTCCATGGTGTATATGTACCACAGCTTCCTTATCCATTCGTCTGCTGATGGGCATCTAGGTTGCTTCCATGTCCTGGCTATTATAAACAGTGCTGCGATGAACACTGGGGTGCACGTGTCTCTTTCAGATCTGGTTTCCTCAGTGTGTATGCCCAGAAGTGGGATTGCTGGGTCATATGGCAGTTCTATTTCCAGTTTTTTAAGGAATCTCCACACTGTTTTCCATAGTGGCTGTACTAGTTTGCATTCCCACCAACAGTGTAAGAGGGTTCCCTTTTCTCCACACCCTCTCCAGCATTTATTGCTTTTAGACAGCCATCCTGACTGGCGTGTAATGGTACCTCATTGTGGTTTTGATTTGCATTTCTCTAATAATGAGTGATGTTGAGCATCTTTTCATGTGTTTGTTAGCCATCTGTATGTCTTCTTTGGAGAAATGTCTGTTTAGTTCTTTGGCCCATTGTTTGATTGGGTCATTTATTTTTCTGGAATTGAGCTGCAGGAGTTGCTTGTATATTTTTGAGATTAATCCTTTGTCTGTTTCTTCATTTGCTATTATTTTCTCCCAATCTGAGGGCTGTCTTTTCACCTTACTTATAGTTTCCTTTGTAGTGCAAAAGCTTTTAAGTTTCATTAGTCCCATTTGTTTAGTTTTGCTTTTATTTCCAATATTCTGGGAGGTGGGTCATAGAGGATCTTGCTGTGATTTATGTCGGAGAGTGTTTTGCCTATGTTCTCCTCTAGGAGTTTTATAGTTTCTGGTCTTGACATTTAGATCTTTAATCCATTTTGAGTTTATTTTGTGTATGGTGTTAGAAAGTGTTCTAGTTTCATTCTTTTACAAGTGGTTGACCAGTTTTCCCAGCACCACTTGTTAAAGAGGTTGTCTTTTTTCCATTGTATATCCTTGCCTCCTTTGTCAAAGATAAGGTGTCCATAGGTTCGTGGATTTATCTCTGGGCTTTCTATTCTGTTCCATTGGTCTATATTTCTGTCTTTGTGCCAGTACCACACTGTCTTGATGACTGTGGCTTTGTAGTAGAGTCTGAAGTCAGGCAGGTTGATTCCTCCAGTTCCATTCTTCTTTCTCAAGATTACTTTGGCTATTCGAGGTTTTTTGTATTTCCATACAAATTGTGAAATTCTTTGGTCTAGTTCTGTGAAAAATACCGTTGGTAGCTTGATAGGGATTGCACTGAATCTATAGATTGCTTTGGGTAGAATAGCCATTTTGACAATATTGATTCTTCCAATCCATGAACACGGTATGTTTCTCCATCTGTTTGTGTCCTCTTTGATTTCTTTCATCAGTGTTTTATAGTTTATATGAAAGCATTTTTAATTTTTTAAAATAATTTCTTTATTTACTCACTTAGTTTTAGCTGTGCTGGGTCTTCATTGCCATGCAGGCTTTTTCTAGTTCCAGCAAGCAGGGCCTACACTTTAGTTGCAGTGCAAGGACTTTTTATTGCGGTGGCTTCTCTTGTTGCAGAGCATGGACTCTAGGGCATGTGAACTTCCTTAGTTGCAGTGGACTCAGTAGTTGCAATTCCCAGGCTATAGAGCACAGGCTCAGTAGTTGTGACACATGGGTTTGGTGCTCCACAACCTGTTGGATCTTCCTGGATCAGGGATGGGACCTGTGTCTCCTGCATTGGCAGTCAGAATCTTCACTACCGAGCCACCAGGGAAGCCCTAAAATTTTTTATCATATTGTACCTTTTCAGTTTTATATAAACTATCTCATAATCTAAGAATCTTTAACAGCACCCTCATTTATAGATCATGATATGAAGATATTGAAAATTCAGGAAATATCTATGAGACATAGTGAGATAAATAAGTGATTATGTCTATTTATCATGATTTTTAAAAGTAGAATTCACCATTCAAGCCTTTGTGCTTACCAAGACAGAAAAACTCTTAAATGCCTACTTGTTACCTGTTTCTGCCTCTGTAAGACTGTTAAGTAAACTACAGGTGCAGAAATGAAATGACATATAGGGAGAAAAGGTATAAAATATCTAATATACTCCCTGTCCTGTTCAAATACTTCATGCATTTCAATGTTTGAGATAGGAAAAAAAAATCCTAAAAGTGATGATGACATCATTTATACAATCCATATAAAAATCCAAATGAATTATTGGTTCAAGTATTGATTTATTTTACATCAGACTTAAAAATGGAAAAATAATTTTTTGTTAATAAAACTGTACCATTTTGCTTATAATCACAACCAATTTATTAACTATAATGAGGTAATTGGAGTGGAACCTTACTTCAGAATGGCACTGCAAATTTTTTCTTAAGAAATATATTTTTTAAATTTACCAAATCAATTATTATCAAATTATCTATAACCAGAAAAATATGACCAATATCAAAAAATTTAGAGATGAGTTATGGCTTTGGTCCCAGCCTATTGATAATGATGCTTTTGGCCATGACTCCTTGAGGCAGTTGCCTCAGCTCCTATTGCTTTTAGGAGCACCTACAGACATTTCCTCCACTGAGGCCAGTATGGTTGGACCAGCCCTTGTTCTTAATATGGTCATTGGATGCACTTCAGCAAAAAAACAACAGGGAATGTAGAGGAACAAAATTACTACTCACAGATTCTAAAGGACCACCTAGAGAAGTCACAGTCAGAAAGACAGAGACAGTACACAGACTTGGTCTCTGGCTTTATTAGAGTTCAAAGGTTGGGTGTCTAGAGTTTTGTGGGCTCGCATCATTACTGCTAAATTTGAATTGTAAGAATGGGAATTAGGCATAGGAAGGGAGAGCCAGTTTCTCAATGTGATCAGTTGTCTGGGTTACTCAGGGATTTCTGAAAATAAGAAGTTTACAGGTGGGGCAGCCTAGTTCTTACCTGGTTGTTTTGCTAGGCTGACAATACATTTATTCAAGATGGATTTCTTTTGAACTGTATGTCTCTGTGATCAAAAGCTTAATTTCAAACATTAACTTAATATAGGGTTTCTCTGGTGGCTCAGAAGGTAAAGAATCTGCCTGCAATGTGGGAGACCTGGGTTTGATCCCTGGGTTGGGAAGAACTCCTGGAGAAGGGCATGGCAACCCACTCCAGTATTCTTGCCTGGGAAATCCAATGGCAAGAGAAGCCTGGTGGACTACAGTCCATGGGATTGAGAAGAGTCGGACATGACTGAGATTAAGCACACAGCACAATTTAATACAAATTCTTCACAATTAAATTACACATTAATTTATTTATGCCTGAAAATGTAATATTAAGTAAAATATTTCAGATTATTCAGGTAGAATTGAATGAATTTTAGCATACATCTGCAGTGATTATATCTCCACTCTAGAATTAAAGGCCCATAAATTTTAGCCCATATGCTGCCCTTGTAATTTAAAAATCATACAAAAATTGACTACTTAAATGTTTATAAATCTAGGAGCATATTTGGCCATTAAGTATAATCCTATTAAGTGTAATCCCCAAATATTGCCATTTGAAAGATCTCCCTTCTCTAACGATTTCTTGAAGCAATCTTAGTGACTTGTGGAAAAAAAATCATATGCATGAAGCTAAGCTGTATTCAATGAAAATAAATTGCTGAAGTATTTACTTTGTGCCAGCATAGAGAAATTGAGATGAATTATAATACTCAACTCATATTTAATGTGGGCATTTTTAATGAACTGTAATTGCCTACAATGTTGTTTGTGACATAATAGTTTTGTATGCAGATTCCGTTACTTCAACTGTTGTTTCATTTCTCTGGTTTCAAAATAAAATATGCTAACATAAAATAAACACAAAATGCATACCTGAGCACATCAAACTACTGTCTGAATCATCTATTTAATTAAATCAGGTTAAAAAGCAATAATGATCTGACTTGTGCTTCTAAAGTTTATTTCTTTTATGTCAAAAAATCTAATCTATATTTTGTTTTATTTGGTTTCATTAATGTGAGCCCTCCTCCCTCTTTTGGCACAGATACCTAAAAAATAGAATACAAAGAGATAAAGAAACATCTTTCAGAATAAAAGAAAAAAGAATGCTAGCACTGAGAAAGAATGAGTGGAGTAAAATCATTAAAGCTCTGATTTGTCAGAATAAATGCATTCAAATAGAGCATTTGCAATGGTAAAATATATCATCTTGACACAGTTAAATCCCTAAGTGTGCAAATCAAGAAATTGTTTATGAGCTTGTATTATGAGTGTTTAGCTATTAAAAATGTTTCTGATTTTATTGGTGGTAATAAAACACAATTTGCATGGTGTTGTGAGCTTTTAAAAATTAAGTGTCAATATGTTGGGCTTTTCTAAACTTGGAAAAAATGAAGTAATAGTTCAGTTTCCAGATGGTCCATATAGAGGGACCTGCTTATCTGCAAAAAGACAAGGTTCCACATTTAAACTGCTGCTGCTGCTGCTAAGTCACTTCAGTCGTGTCGGACTCTGTGACCCCATAGATGGCAGCCCGCCAGGCTCCTCCATCCCTGGCATTCTCCAGTCAAGAATACTGGAGTGGGTTGCCATTTCCTTCTCCAACCAAGTAGCTAAATTTCCACTAGTCTTTTACAAAACAATAATTATTATATAAAGTTGACTCTGTTTCAAAATTAAATATGTGAAACATAGTTCTTAATGGAAATAGATATTTAAAATGCTTCTTGCTTGGAAAGAATAAGCACAGTATATACTCTGGAAAGAATAAGCAGGATGAACGCTCACGGTCAATCTTGCTACAAGTACCATATTGTGAGTGACTACAGGTCAGACATGGGTGGGAGTGATGACTTGGGGTCCTGGTCTCTTTGTCAGCTAAGGACCCACACATTGGAATAGCAACAGTGTTTCAGATTAGGTTATTCCAAGAGAGCCCAAGATGCTAAATTTATTCTTTCTATTGTAGTAGCTCTTCCTTGGAATAAGAATCCCTTGTTATGTATAACCATTTCTGTAACTAAATAGAACATTTGCCTTGGACTTGGGTGAAGTTGAACTCTGGCAAAGTTTGAAAATCTTTAAATATTTTCTTATTCTTTATGGCAGTGAGGAAATATTTGAAGAAACTGATATTCATATTTTCTTTCCCATACCACCTAGTAAGGGAAGCAGAACACTCATGCTCTATTCTATTTTCCAAGGACAATCTTGTGGCTTGTGCAATTTAAAACATCAAATATTTTTAAGAGCTTCATTTTAAACTTATTTATTTCTTTGGCTTCAATCAATTTAAACAGAAATCTTTGTACCATTAATTTATATTTCTTTTAAATAATCAGTTCTATTGTTTCTACTTCTATGACTGTGGGAGTGTCTTAACTGATTTTATGGTAATCTAGATTTAATATAATTTAATAATGTATACATTTCCTGCAAAACAACTTCCAAGAAGGAAAATGTTCCATAGTAGAATATGTGCCATTTTCATTTTTATATAATATGCAAGTACATATAAATATTAATTTAAAAATTTCCATAATTATTATATTCCAGAAAGCACATCACATAAAATATTAAGACTAAATGAGTTACTTATTATTAGGAGGATAATTTGTCTTTTATTTTAAAATTTTGCCTACATATATGAATAAATGTATTTCCAGAACATCTCTGAAATTATTTTTAAAATCATTAATAAAATAAACTGGTTGTATCTTTCTTACTAACCAATGAATTAAATTTATGAGCTGTGCCTTTGAAGCTGAAAAGATTGCCGGCATTGCCCTTGCTTCTTTGACACTCCACATGAAACACAGTTAATAACCTCCTGTATAAGCTTGGAGAAACACTGAATTGGTACTAATTATACCAACTTTGGGATAGAAGGTGACCTTGACTTCAGCTGGAACTTTCTGCCAGGACAGTAAATAAGAGCAAATGCCACAAAGCATGATTTCTGAAAAGGGTCTAACACAATCTATTAAATATAAGTTCATGAAATTGCAGTAAGTATTGGGATAATTGTAATATTTTGAAACACCTCTTGCTTCAATAATAAGTGGTTTCTTATTTCTTTAGATTTCAAATAATCTCCCATTAATGTTCTGTACTCATTTAAATTAAGCTATGGCCAGAAAATTAAAAGCTACTTGATGCAAAGTATATGTAAGATGATCGCAGGGCAAGGAGACAGATTTTTCCAAACAGCTTCTCAAATACATACATAATATTTATACGATTTTAGTATCAGAATTGCTTATGCTGAAGTTGTGATAACACTGACTCTTAACTAAAGGAATGTCTTTATAAAACTATTAAGAAAAATGACTAAGAAAAAACAAGTGTCTCAGTTAGGTGCACAGGTTTAAATTATTGCCAGGAAACCTGTCAAGACAAATGAAATATAGCAGTTTCACATAAAAATCTGAGTTCATAGTGTTAAAAGAGAGTCAATAAAGTTACTATAAATGCTAAGAGATGAGTAAGAACAGAAATTAAACTTTCTTCACCAATACTGTTTAAAGAATTACATTAGTGTAAAGGGAATTCTGTTCAAAGCATTCAATAAAATAAATGGGAATACCCAATTTAAAACCAGTTATTTTTCACTTTAGAAAAAGAGATGAACTCAAATATTCCCGGGGCCCTTTTATTTTATCCATTAGTATGCAAGGAAAGCTAATCAATGAAGGTTGAAGTAGGAAAGGAGAAATGAACTTTGAATTAACATGAAGAATTGCATCAGATTCCCTAAGAAACATTTTTTTTTTTTTTTTTCCAAAAGCATTTGAACCATTTTTGATGTGTAAGTCCAAGGTTTTGTAGTAAAGAAGCACGGCGCTCTTCGAGGATAGTCTGTGTCAAACTAGGAAAATTACGATGGTCTTAATAATTTTATTTCCCTTGAAGCCATGTTTCCTAAATACTGATTATAAGATTATTATTTCTTACTCATTTAGATTGTGTGTAGCTCAGATGTCAACAGGAACTGACAGCAGTCCTGAAAGGTAGCTGAAGGGTTTTTAACGAGGACACTTTCACAGAAGCATAGGCAGAATTTGAAGAACTCATAAAGGAGAAGCACAATCGATTTGCTATTTTACAACAGCAAAATGTTGTTAACAAGTCCTGGGCCTGAAAGACCAAAGAAGTGAACAGGTTATCTTGGTCAGAGTCTTGGCCAGAGAAGAACTGGAGCCAGAAAAGGGGTTGTATTTGCAAAGAGAGGTAGTCAAAGGATACAGCACAGGGATAAATTTCAGATCTCCCTGTCTTCTCCTGCCTTCCAGTAACTTCCCATTAATTGAATCCTTCTGAAATATCAGAGATTGAGTAACTTAAGTGAAGCAGTGCAGGGAAGTCAGATTTCTAGAGCACAGCTGAAGGCAAAAAAAAGAAAAAAAGAATGGAGGATGGATTTGGGGACCAATAGCATAAAGAGGGGAAACGTATTTAGAACAGCATCTAATTCGCTTAGAATAATTTATCTAATTTGTCCACTAAGGGTGATTAAATGTCAGATTTTATTTTAGGTTTGGATTTCTCTCACAGGCATGCACAATACAAGTACATAACAGAAAACAAGTGATGGCGCTAGAAATGGTGGTAAAACCAGCCACCTTCCCAGTTCACTTTAATATGTGATTTTCCTCTCCAGGCTGAAGTTAGAAAGAGACAACACTTTAGGTGATAGAGGGCAGATTATGAAGCTTGATAGAGTTGGCTTTGTTATTAGACACAAAGAAATCTAAAAATAGATATGTGTGTATTATTTAAATAACTTACTTCAAAAGAGAAAATCATTTTTAATCTTGGTGTAAAGAGTATCCATTTTATTCATTGAGTAGCAAGAGATTCCTCATTTGAAATATTCTCAAATCTATGTGTATGGATGCAGACTATTTCTTTTGCTTGAATTAAGAGCCTTGAAAACACTAGTTGCAAGAGGAAAGTTCTAAAAATGAGCTAGCCATAAATTAACAATAAGCTGATACAGATATGTCTTATTAGCTTTCTATTTAAGGTATTTTCATGTCACATAGACAAATAATTTTCTGTCCTGAGATAATAGCTTTTCAGAATAGAAAATCATTTTCTTGAGAGAAGAGTTTAGAAAGAGTAATCACAGTTTTTAATATATAATGTTATGTATCTCCCTTTGATGTCTTTAAAGTATGTGTACATTATTAATTTAGTTAAGTTCATAGATTGGAAGCATGTAAAATAAAAACAATTCAGCTTGTTTTTACTCTAACCTAAACTGAACTGAACTGAATACTCGTTAGCCCAGGCTATAGCTTGTGTCCCTCGGCATTTTACCACCAACAGGCCAGAACGTTTTGTTCAGAGTAGGATATTAGAATAGTTTTTCAAAAGGACCAACTATGACAGTCTAATTCTTCTGGTATTTCTAGTTTTTCTATCACCAAGTTTTGAGAGTTAGTTGACTGGCAATTGAGCACTGCATCTTAAAATGCTGCTTTAGGGAACCAAAAATGAATCTTCATATATATACACATATATTTTTTTTTCTCTTACTCTAACAACTTAAATCCAGATATATTTCATCTTAATTCCAAGTTGGAAAAAAATGATATGTAAATGAGAAGGAAGTTCTAAGGGCTCATTTTACTACTTCATATTCATACTTCTGGACTTCCCTTGTGGCTCAATGATAAAGAATCCTCCTGACAATGCAGGAGATGCAAGAGATGCAGTTCAATCCCTGGGTCTGGAGCTATAGCCCACGTGGTTGCAAAAAGTCAGACATGACTGAGTACACATTTTCATATTTCTAATTTTTCTATTCAGTTTGGTAATATATCAGTGTAGGATTTTTCCTTGATAATTCATCAATGTGGGGTTTTTAAAGTAATAATTTTAAAGAAATGATTCTTTACTAAAAACTGAAAATAGTGCACGACCCAATATTGATGACTAGGTTAACAAGATATGCCGCATCTGGACTCAATGTGGGATGGTAAAAGTAACTTCTGAGCACAGAATATTTTTCTGTGCCCCTGACTTGACTATGGACATGCAATCTCAGGCAAATAAATTCATTTCTTCTTACCCTAGTGGGCACTGTGAATTCTAAGGTGTTTCTCAAGTTTGGGTCCTCCACCAGGATTTCAGGGACCAGTACAATTTCTGGTATTTTAAAATGAGAACTTGTAGATAAAATTCCTTTGCTACTTGAAATAGTGTCAGTAATTTACTTAACCTAATTCTTCACTTCCAATTTATTTCTGTTTGAATGTTCTGAAAAGCTTAAAGATTAGAAATGAATTATCAGACTCTGACCTTAGTTCAGAAAACTAAGATCATGGCATCTGGTCCCATCACTTCATGGCAAATAGATGGGGAAACAGTGGAAAGTGACTGACTTTATTTTTCTGGGCTCCAAAGTCACTGCAGATGGTGATTGTAGCCATGAAATTAAAAGGCCCTTGCTCCTTGGAAAGAAAGTTATGACCAACTTGGACAGCATATTAAAAAGTAGAGACGTTACTTTGCCAACAAAGGTCCATCTGGTCAAGGCTATGGTTTTTCCAGTGGTCATGTGTGGATGTGAGAGTTGGACTATAAAGAAAGCTGAGCACCAAAGAATTGATGCTTTTGAACTGTGGTGTTGGAGAAGACTCTTGAGAGTCCCTTGGACTGCAAGGAGTTTCAACCAGTCCATCCTAAAGGAGATCAGTCCTGGGTGTTCACTGAAGGGACTGATGTTGAAGCTGAAACTCCGATACTTTGGCCACCTGATGCGAAGAGCTGACTCATTGGAAAAGACCCTGATAATGGGAAAGACTGAGGGCAGGAGGAGAAGGGGGCAACAGAGGATGAGATGGTTGGATGGCATCACCAACTCAATGGACATGGGTTTGGGTGGACTCTGGGAGTTGGTGATGGACAGGGAGGCCTAGTGTGCTGCAGTTCATGGGGTTGCAAAGAGTCGGACATGACTGAGCGACTGAAATGAACTGAACTGACCTCAGTATTTGGTCTTTTGGCCACTGTTTCTTAGCCATATGCCCATTTCTACTCCCATCACTTCAATTTGCACACTAATTTCCCTCCAGTATTTTCTCAGAAACTTTTATATACCTGAACATTGTCCTATCTGTAAAATTTCTAACATCACGTTATATTAGTAAAATAAATATTGAGTTCTAGCTGTAATGTCCATAAAACTAATGTATATGGTCCATTTTCAAGTTCTTCAACTGATTTCAGGTCTCTCATGAACAATCACTTTGTAGCCAAAATCCACAACTTAGACAAACTTTCTGATGCTCTTTACTATTGCGGTTTGACATCCATGTTCATTTAATTAAAATGATTATTGAAAAATGATGAAAACCATGGCTTCTGGACTCACATTATCTGGGCTCTTTTTTCCACTTTGCTGTCCCAGGTATGTGACCTTCCTTAAACTCTCTGTGCCTCAATTTCCCAATCTAAAAAGCATGGTAAATTATAATAGCATCAACCTTATAATGTAGTTTTTAAAATTAAATGTTTATACACTTAATGTATTTCAAAAGTGCTTTACTCATAGCAAGTACTCAGTAACTGTTAGATTTTATAATGTTTATTAACAATTTTCTTCCAATTAACCAACTAAACAACATAGGACAAAAATGGCTGCACATTTGTGAATAGCAATGAGATTAACTGGCAATTGCTAAGTGAAGGCTATGATGTATGGTAGATAGATCATCCTTTAAATCATGTAAATCCTCTTCAAAATCTAAAACTTAAGGATTTGCCATGTGATTAAAGTGAATAACATAAAACAAGAGTCCCACTGCAGTTCCTTATTATTCAGTTCGACCTATCAGTTGTCAAATCAGAAACATTTTTTAAATAAAAGTAATTTAATTTATAATTAGATTTCTAAAAAAATATTAACAGGCATTTAAATGTTCTTCAGTAGCAGAAACATCTAGGTTTGATACCTGGTCCATGGTGTGTGAATTATACTTTAAGTTCCAATTTCCTTATCTCTAAAATGATTACATTATTTACTCATAAGGTTACTGAGTATTGATTTTCTGGTATTGTTACAACATGGATGATTTTCTAAATATGGAGGATGTATCATTACAATTTATGTTGAAGTTATATACCATTAATCATTTTTAGAATCCGGGCTTGTTAATTTCAAGTGATACCATTTTCATGTTAAAATACTTTATTACCATAATTAGTACAACTTAATATTCATCTTTGATATATTGACCTAATGAAGCCACTTAGCTTAAAACAGCCCATTAATGAATTCAGTTGATTAACATATATTTAACCTCCTCCAGTAAATTAGTCTATAAAATGTTTGGGAAATTACCTAAACACATTCAAGATTAGCAGACTTACTTCTCATTGATTACTTAAATTTCAGTTTTTTCTTATCTTCCTAGTAATTCTAAAACATTTTTCTAGTAAAGTTTCTTACTTTAAACAAGTTTATCACAGATAAATTAGTTTAAAAACTGTTACACAAAATTAAGGAAAAGACTGCTTTTTATCTCAGATGCTTGAGACAAACTGCTACATTTTATAAATATTATCCTAGAAATTAAAAAAAAATATATATGTTTAGTATTTATTAAAAATTGTTTATGTGAAACCATTTTGCATTTTCTTCATCACTTTTCTATTATTATTATCCTACTATGTGAATGATTCTAATTCGACATCTCTTTTGAGTTTTTGACCTTCATGTAAAAGGACAAATTTTTTTTGAAACACCTATACCTGTGTAGAGTTCTTATTACTATTCTTTTAGGAATACACAGATAACAGACATGCTCAGCTGCTTCAATCCTGACCAAATCTTTGCAACTGTATGGACGGTACCCTGTCAGTCACCTCTGTCCATGGGATTCTCCAGGCAAGAATATTGGAGTGGGTTGCCATTCCCTTCTTCAGGGGATCTTCCCACCCTGGGACTGAGCACACGTCTCTTGTGTCTCTTGCATTGGCAGGTGGGTTCTATACCACTAGTGCCATCATATTCTGAGATAAAATTCTTCTTCATAAAATTTAGCAAATACATTTTATATGTTAGTTTCTGTACATCCCTACCTCAACCTGACAGGGACCTCATTTTTAAATCTGAGCAAAACATTGTTGGGTTTAGTTATTTTACTGGCTTTTCCTAAATATCTAGTTTTAGCAATGTATTAGTTAAATCTTAAAACAATATAAAGGATTTCTTCTGAAAATCCTGTCCTTACACTGTTGATCATTCCTACTATTCTTAATCTCTCCTTTACCCCATCCTAGTCCTGAAAGCCTCATTTTATTATCAAAGTGGAGCAGTAATTGTTTTATCTTTCTTCCATAAATGACCTCTCTAGAGTCTATCCAAGGCCTAGGCTGTCACGTCTTCTCTCAGTGCAATTTGACTTTAAAATGAAAGTGTTCTTTGAAATTACACCTAAAGGCTTAAGTGTTCAAAAACTAAGGGGAAAAACTTTCAAAGTTTGATCAATGAGACACAAAGAAGATAAAACAACATAAATATAATTACCTGAATAAAGAATTAATTTAAGCCTCCAGGATGAACCCTCAGTGAAAGCTCATTGTATTATTTTCATAACTACAACTTGATTTGCTAGAACCATTAAATTTAACATCTTCTTGACTATACAGCCACAATCTGCAAACCAGGAGTCATAATTATAAATGTGAGACCCGTCTAGATATGATAAAGTACTGCAAATATATCTTTCTCATCACTGTTCTATTTTTTTAAACCTTATTTCAAACTGCCATTGACCAGGAATCAATCATTAATATTTTTAATTGGGAAAAGAAAAAACATTAATATTCTAAGAAAATCCCAAATAAAATATATTAGGTTTTTTTAAAAATAGGATATTTTTAAAATTTAGTCAATTGAACTTTTGCCTCCATAGTATTTCCTTAATATAAGCCATCCATGTAGTATTGAAATTGTGATATAATAATTTAAAATGGAGTGAAGGTGATGTTTTCACACTCCTTAAGCCACTCATTGCTAGTTTTGTTTTTTGCTTTTCATGTACTTTTAAAAATAGTCATCAAAGTCCATGATTTGGTCTTTATTTTGATCAGTAGGAAAACTAGTATATCAATGAATCCAGGGAAATCAAGCCCTTAGAAAAAAACAAATATATAATTTTTTGTTAATTCATTCTTTATGTATTTGTTTGAACCTTTATTTTACAATAAGCATTCAGTAATGATAAGTAGTATACAAGGTCTACCTTTCACTGAAAAAAACACATAACCTAAAAGAAGAGAAGGGTGAGGTGAATATTAAATGAAGAGGCTTCTTAAATGAGTGACCTCACCAGATATAGACAGGATAAGCATAATTTAAATAATTATGAAATGGTAGTAGAGAAGCATACATGTGTAATTCATGCAGGTGATACATATATGTATCACTTCTGTTTTGAGATACTCCTGTTTTCGTAGAGATAAAACAAACAGAATGACAATTTAGATTTTGTTATTTCTGCAGCTGATTTTCTAAACTGGCAAGTGCAATTTGAACTTCTCTGAGAACCTAGGGAATAAGGCTTCCTCATTTCCTTCAACAATGTTTTTATCTGGAAGATAAATGTCTTCAAATGCAACTGGATATGCATTTGGATATGTAAAAGATGAAGGGAAGAGTAGAATGTGCAAAGCCACATTTTATAGATACAGTGTTACACACTCAGTTTGGCTAGCATTAAGCATAAACAGGAAGCACTGGTGAAAGATAAGTCTTCAAATATTTATCCATGCATTTATTGATTCAATAAGCAGTTATTCTATGACTAGGAAGGAGCAAATTATAAGAAATTTTGTAGGCCATGCTTAAAGTTTAGAGTTTATTCATGAGGTCATGAGCAGTAATTTAAAATGAAAAAAGTTTAGATTAGATTTTTGAAAGATCAGTCTGAAGGGTGTGATAGTAGCAGATTGAGGAAGACAGAAAAGGCAGAAAGTCATTGAAGAAATCCAGGTAATTAAAAATGAGAACTTGAAGAAGAGAAGGTGCCAAAGGCATGGAGGAGAGGGAAAGGCCGAGAGATTTGGGAAAGTAAAACTGATAGATTTTGTAAGTGATGAAGTAAAAGACTTTATGTAAAAAGGTAGGAAATACCAAAATGGCTCCCAGGATTTCAACTTGGATTCCAGGGTATTTGGTGCACTTTATCAGAGTAAAGAATAAAAGATAGGTGTTTTAAGGGGAAATGAGATATGTTCCTTTTTAAACATGCAATTTTAAAAATACCTTTCCAAGAGCTAAGTGAAGTTGTTTAATTACTAACTAGAACATAGGATATAAATTATCCAGGACAGAAATACAGATTTTAGACAGAGTTTTCTGTAGAGGAAGGGTAAGCTTTTGATTAAATATAACTTTTATTAAAATTATATTCTATTAAATGTATAAATTAAAAAAGATACTAATGCTAAAGTTTATACTCTGATATTTAAAAAGCAAAATGAACAACAACAACAAAAGGATCTAAAGGTTATGTTAAGGAATACAAAGATGCAAAGTTGTGGCCAGGGTGGTGAGATGATGTCTGATGAGCTTAGGGTGTGAAATTCTTAGGACTGTCAGGGAGGTCCATAGTGCCAAATGATTCAGTGAAGCCAAGTGTGATAGCACATGAAAACTGTTTTTGTTTTTTGTTTTTTTTTTCTATTTACTGGGAGAATTTGGTGAATTTTGAAAAAGCAGTTTTAATGAAATTATTGTATAAAAGTCAGATTATAGAATTTGAAAAGTGAATGGGAGGTAAAAAGTAGGGAAAGTCAGTGTAATCTATCAAGAGCATTGTCTGAGAAGAAAAGTAGAGATACAAAGCAGATAGAAGGCAGCATAAAGTCAATTATCATTTTTGAAGAATAATATAGTACTCCTTTTTAATGGTTAAGAAGAGGGCTAGGAAAAAAAAGAGGTTGAAAAAATTTATATTTTTTAAAACAGATAAGCAGATAAAATAAATCCCCAAATATTCAAAATGTCATGATTTTATATAATATATTTGTAAATCTATTTATAAAATCTAACATTATTTTAAAATATAATATACTTTATATAAGTTATATCTGACTGTAAGCATTAGTGTTGATCACATAAGACTCTCTGTACAATGAGACTGAGAAGAGAAGGTAATAATAATAATGGGCAGAGACCAGTTTGCCAGCAATGGGAAGTGTGTTCAGGAAAAGTAAAGAGAGACCTTACTTAATGGCGTGTGTTTTATCTGTAAAGTAGGAGAGACAATTTTCCAAGATGGATAAAAAAATTTTGCATACAAGGGATCTTTAAGAAAGCAGTGAAGTTTTGAAATGAATGCCTTAGAAATAAAAAAAAGAAAAGACATTGGAGAGGAACACATTGTAATTTCTGGGAAACATGTCTTCTTTCTTTCCACAAATAATTATCATCTATTTCTGTCAGACACTATGCTAAACTTTGGAGACTGAATAAAAACAAGGTAGAGAGTCAGTGTCTTTTTTTTTTTTTTCCTGACCACACTGCATGGTTCGTGGGATCTCAGTTCCCCAACCAGGGATTGAACCCAGGTCACAACACTGAAAGCCCCAAATCCTAACAACTAGGCTACCAGAAAGTCTCTGTAAATGCCTTCATAAATGCTACTTAAAAGATGCACACACACACACAAAAAAAAAAAACACACACACAAAAAAAAATTTAAAAAAATTAAAAAAAAAAAAAAAGATGCACAGCACTCTCTTGCTTTGCTCCAAGAAGTTCTCATAGGTAATCTTCCTTGGGAAGTGCTATTTGCTGGATATGAAGGATTTGTGAAAGATGTGATGTTGAGGAATGAATGAAAAGACAAGGATGAAGAAGAGTATTTCAAGAATAGGATGTAGCCAGTACACAAGTCCTGAAGTGAAGAGGAAGGTGGCTATTAAAAAAATCCAGAAAGGGTACCATTGGGACTGGAACACAGATTGTCAAAATAGAATGAAAGTAAACGGTAGTTAGTTGGGTTAGATCCTGCAGAGCCTTAAACTTATTTTTAGGATTTGAGCTTGTATCCTAAGAATAACAGAAGAAGAAAGTAAAAAATGAAGAAAAGAAGTATGAAAGGAAGGGAGCATAGGAGGGAAGAAAGAAGGAAAAAGGAAATTAACAAGTTTTAGGCAAAAAATAATATTGATACTATAATCAGATATGTATTTCTGGCTATAGGGGAACAAATTTATGAGATGGGCAAGAGAGGACAGTGGGAGAAAGGTTAAGGACCTATTCTAACAAGAGGTGACAATGGTTTAGACAAGGCTGTTAGAACTACTGACAGAAAGGTGGAATAATTTAACATGTAAATCAGTTTTTCTAATTCTTTGGTTCTATGGACTAAAGAACAGGATGTCACAAGCTAGGTTACCAAACATATAAGTTTTTAGAGAAACACTATTAATAGATGGTGGAAATATTTACTGAGATAACAAACATTGGTGGTAGAAGTGGAATTGTGAGCTTGTTTTAAGTATATTAAGCTTGTATATTTGATATTTCTAAGTAGAGACATAATATTGAACACATGATTAAATATACAGATTTGGAACTCAGAGTAGTTATCAGGTGTATGTGCGTGCATGCTAAGTCACTTCAGTCATGTCTGACTCTTTGCAACCCCATGGCCAGTGGCCCACCACGGGATTCTCCAGGCAAGAATACTAGAATGGGTTTCTATGCCTTCCTCCAGGGAATCTTCCCCACCCAGGGATCGAACCTATCTCTCTTACATCTCCTGCATTAGCAGGTGGGTTCTTTACCACTAGCAACCACCTGGGAAGCCCATTGGGTGTATATAATGAGTTAAAGCTGAGCTTGGGATCATGTAGAAAGAGTATATAATGAGCAGAAAATTCAGTGTTCAACTGAGATTGGATTCCATGAACTTGTAGCAGTTCAAAATTACATTTTTTTTATTGTTATTCTTGGATTTCTGAATAGGTCATGTTTAAATGAATGTACAGATTCTTTGATTGAAGAAGCAAAGGCACTGAGATAATGCAAGCAAAGTGAAAGGAAGAGATCAAGGGTTCTAATGAACAATGATTTTTAATAAAAAGTAGAATAATGGACTAAACAAACAGATGGACTTAAGAGGAATAGAGAGTGAAAGGCCATATGAATGGTTTTCCTAGCTGCTATTAGGTCAGAATGGGAAAGGTTTTAAAGCAATGAGATAATAGCTAGATTGGAATTTAATATTTAATACTAGGATATGCAAGTCTGGAGCTACGAGTTTGTAGCCATTGGTATAGAGCTGTGGACTTCTGAATGTCTCTTTCAGTTGGATATGGGAATTTCCCAAGGTCATTATAGGATTTTGATTAGAAAAGTAAATTGTGAACTTGATAGAAAAATTGTTCAAGAAAATTGGAAGATTTATCAGTGAGTTAGGAAGAGATATGAGTGGATGGCAGCGTGAGTCACAAAGAAGGAGAGAAAGAATCTAAAATATTTATGGGTCTTGAATTGCTTATTTATTCCAGGACACTTTCATCTTAATGGCAATGTATCTGGGACAATTAATTATTAATCACGTAAGCGTGGATACAAAGATATAAAAAACATAAGGAGTCAATTTCGTCAGCCTGTATTTGCCTGATGTGCTGCTTCCACAACTTATACCTTTTGAATAAACAAGTACTTGAGTCCCCAAGAATTCATGGTACATTTCTGAATTGACATAGAAGAGTCTATTCTTTGGGCTGTCCTTACATTTTGACACTGCACTATTTGTTAACACACATTTTTCACAGTGTAGAAAGATGTATTAATTTTATGCTTTCCTTAAGTACAATCATTATTCCATTGTACTTCCTGGAGGTGATACACAAGTCACCTTGATTCAACTTCACTCTTCTACTTGGAGATCATCCTTCAGAACCACATGATCTCCATGCTCTCTTAAGACTACAAATCAGATTCTCCTGGGGAACTTTTTAAAATTAAATTTTAACTTTATTTTTAATATGTAGACCTATGGTTGACTCATAGAAACTGTGGTTTTTAAAGCTATCTGGAGCAGAAAGATTTAGGAACTACTAGTTCAGAACCAAAATCACTGCAAATTGTGATCACAGCCATGAAATTAAAAGACGCTTACTGCTTGGAAGGAAAGTTATGACCAACCTAGATAGCATATTAAAAAGCAGAGACATTACTTTGCCAACAAAGATCCGTGTAGTCAAGGCTATGGTTTTTCCAGTAGTCATGTATGGATGTGAGAGTTGGACTGTGAAGAAAGCTGAGTGCAGAAAAATTGATGCTTTTGAACTGTGGTGTTGGAGAAGACTCTTGAGAGTCCCTTGGACTGCAAGGAGATCCAACCAGTCCATCCTAAAGCAGATCAGTCTTGGGTGCTCCTTGGAAGGACTGATGCTGAAGCTGAAACTCCAATACTTTGGCCACCTCATGCGAAGAGTTGACTCATTGGAAAAGATCCTGATGCTGGGAGGGATTGGGGGTAGGAGGAGAAGGGGATGACAGAGGATGAGATGGCTGGATGGCATCACCGACTCGATGGACATGTGTTTGAGTAAATTCTGGGAGTTTGTGCTGGACAGGAAGGCCTGGCGTGCTGTGATTCATGGGGTCGCAAAGAGTCTGACACGGCTGAGTGACTGAACTGAACTGAACTGAGTTCAAAGTTGGTTCATAAATGGGATACTTTAAAATAATGTTTCAGTGTTCTCACTTTATTCTCAAAGTTTAGGCTTCCATTAAATTTTATAGATGCCTTGTTCTCCCCCCGCCCCCATCTACTGCCTACAGCAGGTTTCTACTTGCTTGTCATCAAATTTATAATGTTATCATTGTTTAGTGCAAGAAAATTGAAATGTTATTTGAAAACAAAATGTTTAAAGCAATATATTAGTCTTTATTTCTCCTCTCTGTCTCAGACCTTTGTAAAAAGATATTCTTCCATTTAAAGAATGTTTGTTTAGCCAACAGCTTTAGAAGACAAAGACAATATCTATCTCTTGGCAGACGGCTGGTTTACTGACCAGCTCAGTCAAGATGATGTCTGCTTCAGGGCAAATGGCAGATGTGGGGCAGTCTCCTTGTAGTCCATTACAAAGACTAGGGACATCTGACCTCAGCGGATGAATGCATACTGTGTGCCAGAGCACCCAGGAATCCACTGCTCACTGCAGCCACGACACTTAGAGTGGAAGAGAAATCAGGGCAAGCTGCAGTGCTTGCAAGCTGCTGAATCACAGAGCATTCCTTTGTCTCTAACCCAAGAGTCTCAGATCTTCTGCCAGCATCTATGAGGCTGTGACAAGCTAACTTGTTAGCTTGTGAGAAGGATACAATCTGAGAACATTCATAGTTCTCGACACAATCGTAATTAAAAAGTGATGACACCACCTTGTAGAAGTTTTGTGACTGTAATATTGCTATGAGTATACTGCAATAATAAATGTAAAGTGTTTAGAATAATGCCTATTATATGTGGGATAATATCAAAACACCTTATCAACTAATAACACTAGTATTAATAGCTGCAGAACTACCTCCACTCTCTGAGTCACCCACAGATACATGGCTAAAATACACTAAAATTTCATGTCTTAAATAATGAACCCTAAGTTAAAACTCTTTTGTCGCATTATATTGGGGCAAACTCCAGTAACTACTAAGACCAGTCCCATAAAGTAAGTTAGTAGGAACTGTGCCAGTGAGGAGACAAGCTTTCTTCAGAAGGGAGCAGCCTGTGTTTTCTGCTGATTGTTGCTAGGCAGGAAAACTGTAAGTCACGTGTTGTCAAATTATCTAACTTTAAAAGATAGTCCATAATATTACAGTGTACAATCTTTATGGATAAATTTACTAGTATGTATATGTTCAGCCCATGGGTTCAAGATAAAATATGTCTATGGGCCAGATGCAGACCATATATCCTTTGCTCAGATCTTTGCTCAGATCCAGCAAGAATCAAACTCATAGAAGATGAGATCTGTTGTTACCAGAGGCAGGGGTGAGGTGGAAGGGAAAATGGATTAAGGTAGTCAAAAGGTACAAACTTCCAGCTGTAAATAAAGAAGTACTAGGGATATAATGTACAACATGATAAATAAAGTTTATACTGCTTGGGCTTCCCCGGCTCAGCTGATAAAGAATCCGCCTGCAATGCAGGAGGCCTGGGGTCAATCCCTGGGTTGGGAAAATCTCTTGTAGAAGGGAACGGCTACCCACTCCAGTATTCTGGTCTGAAGAATTCCACGGACTGTATAGTCCATGGGGTAGCAAAAAGTCGGACATGACTGAGTGACTCTCTTACTCACTCCATTATTGATAAAACGAGAGTAGATCTTGAATTTTTCTCACAAGGAAAAATTGTATATTTTTTTCTAGTTCTTTAATGTTTTATCTATATGAGATGGAGGGTGGTCCTTAATCTTATTGTGATCCTCTTTTCATGATGTACATAAGTCAAACTATTATGCTGTACATTTTTAATTTATATAGTGCATGCCCAGTCATTAAGTTGTATCTGATCCTCTGCAGCCCCATGGACTATAACCTACCAGGCTCCTCTGTCCCTGGGATTTTCCAGGCCAGGATAGTGGCACAGGTTGCTATTTCCTATTCCAGGGGATCTTCCTGACTCAGAAATTGAACCCAATCTCTGGAATCTCCTGCATTGGCAGGAGGATTCTTTTCACCTCTGAGCCACTTGGGAAGCTCCAAATTTACATAGTGCTGTATGTCAATTATATCTCAATAAAACTGGAAGAAGAAGAAAAAAAAAAAAAACAATGACAAGGAGTATCCAAATTCTCTTATAATTGAACTGGTTAGGAAGGAAGATGATAGTGAATCTTGCAAAAAACAGAACAGAACAGAAATAAAAACCCAAAAAGTTCCTTTATATTTTTTTTAATGTCAAAATAAGTAAGATTCTAGAAAAAAATGGCATATGATTTCCACATTGTTATTTACATGGTACTTGTTTTTTATCACAGCAGTTACTGAAACCCCAGATTCACAAAGTAATGGCACCACAGAGAGGAATGTGTAGCGATCTAATATTGAAACCCTGAACTATCGCTGGCTAGTAGTTCATGTGGTGTTCAACAAATACTGCTCTGACTCTCTGACGAATTTAAATTGTTCCATAGCATTCTTGTGAGGGCACTGTGGTGCCATGGGGTGCTTCAGCTCACAGTTAGGAAATGAAACCATGGCACTATGCCATATTCCAGTGTACAGAGAGCAAGGGATGCAAGGTGAACGCCATGCTTCATGAAGAGTTAAATCTTTATCTAACATTTGCCTGGAGTTAGGTCTTCAGGTTAATTTTATCCTATTCATAAAATAAACCTAGTCTAATTCTTAGCAAAATAGTAATAAACATAAGAGAAAAAACTATCCTTGCTGTTGACTATTTCTGCAGTAGCCACTTTTTTCCCCCCTGATTCCAATTTTATTTCTTCTCTCTCATACTCCACAAAGCATTTAGAGACATCTTCATAAAATGTAAGTTTATGCAAAACCCATCAATATCTCACCAATGACCTTGGACTGACACAATCCCTCTCAGGGCATTTTCTACCCCACAGGAACGCCCTCCACTGACCAGGAGAGACCACCTTTCCTGGTCCTTGAGATGCAGAAGGATTTTAAGTTTCTTCCCAAAGTCCCTCTCATGCCTAAACCACATGCTTTCCTCTGCAAAGAGCACCCTTCTTCTTCCATCTTGCTAACTCCCAGTAAAGGCAGGAATCGTCTCTTGCTCCATCTACTGTCACTTTTTCTCCCAGCACCACAGTCAGGACAGTACCTGGTGTATTCATAGTAATAAGACTCTAAAACAGTCATAAATGGCTTCTACTTATAGCTTTTTTTTTTAAGCTTTTGCTTTTAATAACTTGCTGTTAATGTTTGGTTCAGTACCAAATCATATAATCTTCCCAGGAGTATTTCAGTATCCAATTTTTGCAAATTTTTGAAAACACTACTCTCTGGTTAACTGACATCCTATAAGGAATTAATGTGGGATGTTGCTTTGTCAAAACATGTCCCCTGAAGTGGTCAATCACAAGCCTTAGTGCGTTGACACAAAGATTTTCATCTGTGATGACAGAATTGTCAGCGTGTTGGCAGGAATCAGAGGAAAGGTTCTGGGTTTAGAAGTATGTACCTCATCCCATTACATGGGTAATCCTTTCCCCACCAACAGGGAAACTCTGCCTGACCTGATGAAGTTGTGAAGAAGCACTTGACCTGTTGAATATTTGATTTTTATTTTAGAGAGTAATGAATGAGAAAAGGATGAGATTTTAGAATCTTGAAGGCAAGTTATCTTTAGTCTTGAAAGTTTTTCACACTAGGAGTAAGCTGCCAATTGTAACAAGTGAGGATTTGCTAGAGATTCAGGTTGCCTCTACCTGGAGGCTACCTTGAACCTATTGAAATCATGAGCAGAATGTTTTGAGGACCATTCTGCTCTAGGAATTCCTATGGTGGTAACCTTTCCACCACAGGGAGTTTTACTAATTTGAGAATATGAACAGACCCCTTTGTTCTGCTTCTCCTGTCCTCCTCCTGCTACACGCTTTATCTCCTAAATCTTTGTATCTTTGTCAGAGCAGAGGAACAGGCTGAGCTTCACAACTTCCCAAATTCCAGCAATTTAATAGTATTTATTTAAACTTTGCCTGTATTCAAATACTTAATATAATACATATAGTGCAAATAATAGCAACAGTTATACTAGATAGTAAAAGTAATAATAAATGAGGATGTACCTGGGTAGGGGTGAATGAAGGAAGGGAAGAATAAAGTGACACTGAGAATAATGTTAATAGGCTGCTCTTTCTCATGATCCAAGGGCTTCCCTGATGGCTCAGATGGTAAAGAATCTGCCTGCAATGCAAGAGACCCAGGTTCAATCCCTGGGTGGGAAAGATCCCCTGGAGAAAGGAATGGCAACCCACTCCAGTATTCTTGCCTGGAGAATTCCATGGACAGAGGAGTCTGGTGGACTAGAATAACAAAGAGTTGGACACAGCTGAGTGACTAACACTTTCACTAACGCTTTTCATGCTCAGAGTTCTACACACTGTTAAATCATGAAATAAAAACTTAAAGGGAGTCTCCTAGTGGCAAGCAAAGAAACAAATCTAGTTACATAGTTTGTTCTATTGTATCAGGCTGTGAAGTACCAGAGTTAACTCTTATTGCCTCATCCACACTTTTCTTTTGCCAAGCAAATGACACTTTCCTGAAAGAGCAAATGACAGAGAATTTAGCAGATTATCAGCTTTGGCTAATGAGCTGAATCTCTCTAGCTTACACACTCCAAAAGCGTATAATGCTATCAAACCCAAGGAAATGTTTAAGTTGCTACAAAGAATTTTTGTCTCCCCTAAGACTTTGAAATTTCATGTCCTGTTCAATAAGTGTGGGAAAAATAATGAAAGACCATGACATTTTTATACCAACTGCAAAAAAAAGATATTTTTATCTTACATTTTAAGTGAATAATGTCTTGCTCTTTCTACTGAACATATCCTGCAAATTAATCTCAGACAGACCAAGACAGAGCTAAGAGGAAAATGTGAGCTGTAACTCAAGAAATCAGAAACAGATTTTTTCTGACATGGCCTCATGATTTGTAACTTGAAAGTTCCAGGTTCATCATATCATAAAATTCCAGCTAACCATGGCATTCTAAAACATCATGTGTAAGATAATTTTGAATTTGAGAATCAATTTTGTTTCCCCAATTGAGGATATTCAAAAGGCAGTATGCCAAAATATAAAAATTAGTATCTTTCCTAGTCAAATGAAACTTACTTTGTAGACTGGGAACGAAAGAGGTGGGCAGCTTTTTCTCACATTCTTATCAGGAGTGAAACAAACTGGGTATTAGTTTTCTATTCAGTTACATATCCATTGAGAAGGAAAATAGGACACCAAATCTTTAGTTTAGAGAGTACATTTGAACATTATGCATATCTGATTACAAATTGTGAAAAAAAATATCAATCATTGTAGAAGCATTATAATAGATTTTGTAATTTGGAAACATGAACTGGAATTGTCATCATTACCTTCTCTTTGTATAAATGTAATTTTCAAACAAAAAATACTAACCTTATGTGATGCTTCATCCAATGCTTGGGTGAGGTGGAAGAAGTCAGTGTGTAATCTGTGCAAACTAAAATGACAATTTCAAAAATCCTTAGTCACCCAAGAGGATTTAAAGGGCTAAATTTTGATTTGCCATCTTGATCCATAATAATTAAAAAGCAAACAGGTTCATTTTGATGTTTTTCTAGTTCAAGGACAATTTGGCTGTAAATTGACCCAGATGAATTTTATGTAATTTGATTAATAAGGTTATCTTCTCACAAATTTATGAGAATTATACCTTGAAAATGCTATTAATTTTAATCTTTTATTTCAGTTTTCAATTATATGGAGTATCATCTACCAATATTAAATTATCTAGAATCTTCTCAATACAAAAATGCATTTGAAATAAAATGTCCCTTATTTTTCCCAAATATTCTTTTCTGTATGAGAACAAGAACCATCAGTACAGCAATACAGGGTATTTGGCAGTAATGATTTGCACTGTAGATATACATGTAATGATGTTTATTACACATTAAAGGATAAAAGCTTGAATTCTAACAGTTTAAGGAAAGCAGACCTGATGCTATATTATTTATATTCTTCCTTGTATTTGAATAATCAAAAGGAAAATAGTGTGTCTGCTGTAGACATTCTCCTCAGTCATGACATTGCCCGCATACATGGATAGCAGAAAACGTTTGTTTCTCAAGACCCTGATCTTCAATTATCTCAGAATTTTAGGGCAGAAAACCTGTTTTTAAAGCTTTGACAAATTTATTTTTTTAGTTAGTTTTCTTGCTATTTTTTTTTCTTTGACATAAGAAGTTAATTGTATTTTTGGAGCTTGTTCACTCTACTTCTGATAGGTTGTTAATTGTATTTTTTAAAAGGGAAGATTTAAATGATATTTTGTTAAAACTCCAAATTGTGTTTATGTGACTTATTTTGATAAGGTTTAGCCTACTTTGGCATTTTCATCATATGAAGTAGTTGACAATATAACTATTTAATTACAAAAGCTGGTGCTCCTTTTTCACAACATAAAAGCTAATATTTGTTTCAAGAGCTATTCAGAAACGTTTTTTTTTTTTATTGTCACATGAAGATTCTGAGACAAGTTCTTAATTGGATTTTATTTTTATTACTTTTGAATTTTACATTTTCTCATTAAATTTTATATTTAGATAGTGCCCTAAGTGATGGACTTGTTCCCTGTTGGTTGCTTGAGACTTGGTGAACTTTTTCCTCCTTTCAAGATCACCTGGAAAATTTTTCATTAACTGCTGCTCTATATAATCTTTTCAATCCTTTAATTTGAATTCAGGTAGCAACAATAAATGAAATAAAAATGGTCACTTCAAATTGACAGTAGTAGGAAGAAGAGGAGGTTCTCAGATGGTGCAGAGGTAAAGAATCCTCCCGCCAACGCAGGAGATGTAAGACACAGGTTCAATCCCTGGGTCAGGAAGATCCCCAGAAGTAGAAAATGGCAACCTGCTCCAGCATTCTTGTTTGGAAAATTTAACAGACAGAAGAGCCTGGTGGGCTACCATTCATGGGGTTGCAAAGAGTTGGACACAATTGTGCAACTGAGCACACACACACACACACACACACACATGGATTGCAAAGATAATTATCTAGAAATTGTGTATGTAATATTACCTGTTGTAGAAACATATTTGACCTTGACAGGTCAAATAATATTAACTATATACATAAGCTGAATAATAGAAAAAATATAATTGATCTGAGAGACAGATATCAAATTATGCCTTAACAATAAGGATTTTTTTTTAATATGACTAAACTTATTTTTTAATCAATTACCTATTGAGTAGCAAAGAAAACAGCAATCAGTAAAAGATAATGTAAAAGCAGTATTATAAATTATTTTCTCTGTCATGAACTCAATAATCCCAGAATATAATGACAATGGAAGAAAATATTTAAGTGGCAATATAAACAATATTTAGAAATAAACTCATGAGTCAAACATAAAGAAAAAACCTTTGATTAAAATCTAACTTGAAAACAAAAAATCTATAAAATATGTAAGGACTGTCTGAAATCTTATTAAAAGGAAAATTCACAGTGCTGAACATGATTGGGAGAGAGGGGAGGGAGGAAGGGAGGAAGAAAGGGGAAATAAAAACAAGCAGATATAAATCTTAAAAATATAAATAACCAGAATATTTTAATGTAAAAATCTAGAAGAGAGGAAATAAAGATAAAAGCAGAAATTAGCTAACTAGAAAGCAAACTACAGAATCGGTAAGATCAGCAAAGAAATCAATAAAGCTTTCAAATGCCTAACTAATCTTTCCTAGAAAAAAAGAAAAGATCAACAACATATAAAATTAATCAAGAGAGTAAAGATTTCCAATAAAGAAGAGATTAAAATAATTAAAAGGCATACCATAACTCTAGGCATAAGGATTTGAACATCTATATGTAATAGATATGTTTCTAGGAAGATATAATTTCTAAAAATATATTTATAAATAGGCAAAATTACAGATACCGTGTAAAGATATGCTTTATATCACAGGTCTGTTAACTATATCAAATCTTAAATAGATGCTATTTTAAAACAGATCCCAAGCATAGAGGAAAAACCAAAGTTTTCCTTTTTTTTTTTTTATATATAATGACATCAAAACATCAGTAGTTAAAAGTCTTATAAAGATAGCAGGGGTAAAAAGAACATTGGAAGTCACTTTGTTTAATTGGATGATAATTGCTTTACAATGGTGTGTTACTTTATGCTATACAACTACAAGTAAATAATCAACTATAAGTAAATAAGTATCCCCTCCTTCTAGAGCCTCCCTCCCATTTTCCCCCATCCCACCCTCTAGGTCATCACAGCACGCAGAGCTGAGCCCACTAACTGTGGGAATGTCAATGCTATTCCTTCAATTCTTCCTATCCTCTCCTTCCCCCATTGTGTCTATCATGGAAATCACTTTTAACTTACAAATACTGATGGAAAAGTCCTAAATGAAATACTAGCAAATACAATACAATAACATGTTAAAAAAATCATGCTTTATCAAAATTAATTTATTACCAATAATTAAACTATGATTCAATATTAAGAAATTTGCATTTATATAGTTATAAATTACTTATATAATTTATATATAATGTATTTATGTATAATTAACCACACTTATATAATTTTTATAATTAACCACATTGATAGGTATAGTGAGAGATTTTGAAAAGTGGAAGATAACAAACTCAAACTCAAAATTTAATAGCTTAGAAAACATAGCAAAAAGTTTCCAGCCTTTTAATTGTAACAAAATCTCTACATAAAAGCTTAGAAAAAAATATTAATGCCCTATACATTTTAGAGGAACTCAAATGTAGAATTGAATAAATAAAAAGATATGCTTTAATGTTGACTAGAAATATAAAAAGTTGTAATATATAAATGCATGCATATATTATTTCTTATTTTTAGCTGTGACTGTATAAAAGACATACCAATCAGAATTCTGTTAAAAGACATATACTCTTCACATAACTATAACTCATACTAAAATAAAATATGTAAGTGCTGAAGTTTTCTCCATTTTTAAGTGTTGACAGATCAATTTTAATATTAAATAACTTTTCTCTTAAGCATAAAGATATATATATATTAATAAATTCAAATTTACTACAAATATGTCATAATTTAATATGATTAAATATATAGTGTGTTTGGTTCTGTATAGTGTCTTTATTACACAGTGAAACGAAATGCATATTGTAGTAGAATAACACAAAAGATCCTGGAAGCCATCTTGCTCAATTTATTTGATTTAATTCATACTCAAGTCCCTTACCTGTCATAGCTGTGGTCTCATACAATGAATTACAACATTAAAGAAAAGTTAATAATTTCATTATCTAGCTAAAACAAATCATTTTATAATTACTTTGAAATTTCCTTAATATGTAACAACTCATGTTACTGTATGGCTAGACATCACTTCTTAAGTTTTATTACTTTATAAAAGGTCATAATTTATATATTGGGATAGAAAAAATAGAAGTAATATATAAAACATGTTATGAAGCTATTCCTTATATATTTGTGCAAACACCTACTATGTTATATACTATATTTTTCATATTTAATTACTAATAAGTAACTTTTATGAGATAAACTGTCATATCTTTGTAGCAATCTATCATTTAAAATTTTTGTAGATAATATGTAAGAGAAAATTATGTACACATTTTGTCATTTTACAGCAAAAACTTATTTAGAGATTGGGGTTAATGACAGATAAGGAAAAATTTCTGGTGAATGAGGAAGAAATATAATTAAATGATGGTATGGTAATATTAACATTGCTACCAGTTGCAATTCCCACTTCTTTCCCTGAAGCGTAAAAGCTAGCATGTTTTGTTAATCATAGCCTACCAAATTATCACTCTCATCAGCCTGGAACTACAAATGTGAGGAGATGTAAAAAACTTAAATTTACTCTTTTATTGTCCCTGCAAATAATTTCTAAAATCTTAACATTCTGAATTGTCCTGGCACTTTATGATAATGTTAACACTTAGGAGAATAATTATGTTTTATTCTTATTTAATGATGATTAATATGTCTTTACTATATAATCAAGATAAAATAGTACAGTTCCCCAAAATTGTTCTTTTTTATAATAAAGAAAACAGAAATTACCAAGGATGCAATTAGGGATTTAAATAAATTTAAATGTAACAAAAGGATTTATTTTAAGACTTTCACCCATATCTACTGAAGAGACAAAGTTGGAATGGGAATATTTAGATAGAAAAAAAAACTACAGTTTTTTCAGAATAAAATTAATTCAAAAGAAATGTACAGTAATTATTTTCTAACCACAGTATGTCAAACACTATTTTGATTACTTTCAGCTGAACTGCAGGCCTCTTTCTGTCCCCTAAAGTTAAGGTGGGCTCACATCACCCTAAAAGGCTGAAAGAGAAATTGTTTTACAAACTTGTACCTAAAGACTTCTGTTTGGAGTAACATATAAAAAGAACAATTTTAGAATAACATAAGTAGATCACAACCAAGAAAAGATATCCATTTGTGTACTCAGGTTCTTATGACTTGATCAGATGGATATCATTCCCTATTCCTATTCTAAATATGCTTTGCCAATTAACTACATGGCATCTCAACATTGTCTTTCGATTTCTTAAAGAAAAGTTACAAAATATTTTTCTGCTGTTGTTCAGTCTCTAAGTAGTGTCCAACTCTTTGCAACCCCATGTACTATAGCACGCCAGGCTTCCCTGTTCCCCACTACCTCCCGGAATTTGCTCAAACTCAAGTCCATTGAGTTGGTGATGCTATCTAACAATCTTATTCTCTGCTGCCCCCCTCTCCTTTTGCCTTCAATCTTTCCCAGCATCAGAGTCTTTTCCAATCAGTTGGCTCTCCACATCAAGTGGTCCAAGTATTGGAACTCCAGAGACAGTCCTTTCAATGAATATTCAGAGTTAATTTCCTTTAGGATTGACTGGTTTGATCTCCTGTTGCCCAAGGGACTCTCAGGAGTCTTCTCCAATGCCACAGTTTGAAAGCATCAATTCTACTCTCAGACTTCGTGGTCCACCTCTCACATATTCACATCAGTTCAGTTCAGTTCAATCGCTCAGTCATGTCTGACTCTTTGCAACCCCATGAACCGTAGCACACCAGGCCTCCCTGTCCATCACCAACTCCTGCAGTTCACCCAAACTCATGTCCATCGAGTCAGTGATGCCATCCAACCATCTCATCCTCTGTCATCCACTTCTCCTGTCTCCAATCTTTCCCAGCATCAGGGTCTTTTCAAATGAGTCAGCTCTTTGCATCAGGTGGCCAAAGTATTGGAGTTTCAGCTTCAGCATCCATCCTTCCAATGAACACCCAGGACTGATCTCCTTTAGGATGGACTGGCTGGATCTCCTTGCAGTCCAAGAGCCTCTCAATAGTTTTGTCCAACACCATAGTTAAAAAGCATCGATTCTTTGGTGCTCAGCTTTCTTTATAGTCCAACTCTCACATCCATACATGACCACTGGAAAAACCACAGCCTTGCCTAGACGGACCATTGTTGACAATGTAATGTCTCTGCTTTTCAATATGTACATCCTCACATGACTGCTGGAAAAACCATGGCTTTGACTATGCAGACATTTGTCAGCAAAGTGATGTCTCTGCTTCTTAATACATTGTCTAGGTTTGTCACAGATGAGCCTGGCAGGCTGTCATCCATGGGATGACTCAGCAATTGAGCACAAAGCAATGTATTTCTTCCTATCAGAGGGTATAGTGATGTACCCTAACTTAAAATTGGAGAAGGAAATGGCAACCCACTCCAGTACACTTGCCTGGAAAATTCCATGGACTGAGGAGCCTGGTAGGCTACAGTCCATGGGGTCGCAAAGAGTTGGACACAATTGAGCGACTTCACTTACTCACTAACTTAAAATAATGTATAAAATATTGTGTAGACATGGTTCAAGCAGTCTCTGTTTTTTTTTTTTTTTTTTTTTTTTTACCATTGTCTCATCATTTCTTGTATACTTACAAAAATAATTGTGGAAGACATCTTTATTTGGACCAAAGACAGATTCCATTTAGGTTAAGTGTCTTCCAAGAAATGATACAGTGTACTGTGCTGTTTAGTCGCTCGGTCGTGTCTGACTCTGTGCGATCCCATGGACTGTGGCCTGTCCAGGCAAGAATACTGAAGTGGGTTGCCATGCCCTCCTCCAGGGGACCTTCCCAACCCAGAGATCGAATCCAGATCTCCCCTGTTTCAAGAAGATTCTTTACCGTCTGAGCTACCAGGGAAGTCACAAATAATACACTACTGAAGTGTAACCATTTATCATTTGAAATATCAAATTAGTCTTAATAGGTCTGAAAAACTCACGTTCTCTTTCTGGAACTTTTTTGTGACAAGTGAAAATTTAAGGGACTTTTTGAGACTGTATCAAGGTCTGATAAACTAGACAGTCTTGTGTATTGGTACAGAAGCTTAAACTGCTTGCAGTATTCAATTATGTTGTCCCTTTCATCATTATAGCTTTTTATCTTTGTCAGAAAATATAAATGATGACATAGTTCTCCAACTTAAGTAAAAGCTGACACCTCCACAAGAACTCATAATAGCTGTTTTAAGTTTTAATTTTTTCCACATGAATATATGTGTGCACACACACACACTTCGTGCCAGAATCTCCCGATTTTCTTAACTGCAAGTTCTATTTAATAAACATAACCTAGAGAACTGATTTTTAGTAACAATAGAGCTCAGTCATATCTGTGGTCGTTACTTAAAAATTCAAATGCAACCCACTCCAGTACTCTTGGCTGGAAAATCCCATGGACGGAGGAGCCTGGTAGGCTACAGTCCATGGAGTCGCAATGAGTCGAACACGACTGAGTCACTTCACTTTATTCTTTTTTCATTTTGGCTCACATTTTACAAAAAGTATCATAGAAGTATGCAGACTCACAAAATAGAATAAACTTTCTCTTAGTGACATTGATGAAAACATTCATATATAGGCTGCTTCTCAGATTCCCTCATAGTTCAGTTGGTAAAGAATCTGCCTGCAATGCAGGAGACCCTGGGTCGATTCCTGGGTCAGGAAGATCCACTGGAGAAGGGATAGGCTACCTACTCCAGTATTCTGGTCTGGAGAATTCCATGGATTATACAGTCCTTGGGGTCTCAAAGAGTTGGACATGACTTACACTTTCACTTTGTCAGATTCCTGCATAATTGAGACTTTTCTTCAAGGAGATGGAAATTTTTTGGCAAAAATTAAGAAAGTGATACTTTTGATAGAAGTCTTCAAATTGTTGACTTCTGTTCTTTATTTTATCCACAATCCCCTTTTCCTAGTTTGTGGGCAAGGAAACCAGGTTATGGCAAATAATGTAAAACAGAAAGAAAAAGGAAAATCCATCTCAGAAACTGAACATTCTTCATGCTTTTAAACAACATTGGCATATATTAAGAAAAAAATGTTTTCTTTCAAGTCTCAACATATGTTTAAAAATATTTAGCATATTTTATATAGGTATAAATATGCATAGATATAGATATACTCTCTTGGGAGAGACAGTATTCATCCTGTGGCCAAGTCTCTTACATTATTAGAGAAAATCCCATAGCTCAAGAAGACAATTATCCTGGATGAGTTTTTAGCTCTTTTTTAATACCCTTGAGAGAATTTCTTGCATTTCTGCTTTACTTCTGAAAGAAATGTAGTGACTATCTTCCAGGATTACAGTTCTTCTAAAAGTTTGTTCACCACTTTTAAAGAACAGCATTTATCTAAAAGCTGTTAGGTTTTAGAATTACTAACTCTTCTTTAATTTCAGCCCCAATCTCAGTTTTTTTCTGAAATAGGAATCTGTATTAAGGTCAATGATGAATTCAAAGTAAAAGTTTCTCAGTCCTGTCTGACTCGTTATGACCGCATGGACTACACATTCCATGGAATTCTCTAGGCCATAATACAGGATTGGGTAGCCTTTCCCTTCTCCAGGGGATCTTCCCAACCCAAGGATTGAACCCAGGTCTCCCGTATTGCAGGCAGATTCTTTACCATCTGGGACAACAGGGAAGCCCAAGAATACTGGAATGGATAGCCTATCCCTTCTCCAGAGGTTCTTCCTGACCCAAGAATCCAACTGGGGTCTCCTGCATTGCAGGCGGATTCCTTACCAGCTGAGCTACCAGGAAAGCCAGTCTAATTTAATTCTTTCCTTCCATTAATTTCTCACTAAGTCTTGGGTGACCCAAAGAGGTAAATTAATAGGCATACCCCATATTCTAGTTCTCTCTTGTCCATTCTTCTGTTTCAATTGAAATTTTCCCTAAATTTTCTCACCAGCCTTAAACTCTACTTGCAGCTTGCCAATGTAAACTTCACCCAGCTTGCTAAACTAAATCACATTAGTATGTAAATGGGACACTTTTCACCTTAGAGTCTTCTTTTTCTCAAATAGCATCATTGAATTGCAGCCTTTGGGGAGCAATGAACTTTTTTCCTTACCTGGTTGATGCTATAGTGTTAGATTAGCCCCTTTAACAGGCCTAAACTTTACTGTATAAATTCTGACCTACTTTTCACTTACAGCAGGACAGACCACCTCTCTAAATTTATCACCTCAATGCATATTCATATTCTGAACTTTATTATTTTTTACTTATCCTGGCTTAGAGCATCATTAATTTTAATTTCTACTGCTGGAATATACATTGGGATTTTCATATTGAAAAGTAGTTGAAATAAAGGAAAATTACATTCCTTCCAAAAGATACTTTATGAAACATTATAGAACTTAATGCATCTACATGTAAATTATATGAGACCAGAGGTCTACTTAAATTAAGTCATTATTAGTAATTGGGAGCAATTATATATTGCTGTAATATTAATACATTGACACTACAATTGTCCATGTCATGTGATAATAAATCTGTAATAACACAAGTCAAAATTGGCTTGATTAGATACCAGCAAAACTTGGATCATGTTAAGCACTTTTGCAAATATTTCTCTCAATAAGCATATCTGGGCTTGCTTCAGTAGATATTGCAAAATTGACTCTATATTTAGGGGTCATTATAAAAATATATGATGCACTATTTGTGTCAGTATTAGTCTCCACTAGGAGCTGAAGCAAGCATACTCACCTAAATTTTATCTTTATCTTTAAGATATTTATACAAATGATTGTACTATATCTTCCTTCAGTCTTCATCTGATAAACTCTTCCTTCATCTTTAAGGGCAGATTGTGGGATAATAATGATGAGAAATATAGTAAACTAATTTGCTTTTTTGGGGCATGGCAGGTAGATGTCAGATCTTAAGTTTATAAAGTAAGTCATCATCTAAATTAAGAAACAAAATAAAACAAATATAATTTATACTGCACACCTATTATATGACAAGATTTTGTTTATTTCCCTCAATTTCTTTTTTGTCTCAGCCTTGCAATAACAGTGGAACTAAACATCAGGAGTACAGAAATAAATGTTTACTTATTCACAAGATGTTTAGAGGCTAAAAATAAAGGAGACAAGATAATTTAAACAGACAAATGCAATATAACATAGCATAAAACAAGTTTGAAAATATTTCTTAGCAAACCAAAACAGTGATTATTTTTGAAAGATATGTATATCTCATGTAAAATAAAATAACAGTGATAGTGATAATCAAATAACCATCAGTTCAGTTCAGTCACTCTGCCATGTCCGACTCTTTGAGACCCCAGCGACTGCATCACACCAGGCTTCCCTGTTCACCACCAATTCTGGAGCTTGCTCAAACTCATGTCCATTGAGTCAGTGATGTCATCCAACCATCTCATCCTCTGTCATCACCTTCTCCTCCTGCCTTCAGTCTTTCCCAACATCAGGGTCTTTTCTAATAAGTCAGTTCTTTGCATCAGATGGCCAAAGTATTGGAGTTTCAGCTTCAGCATCAGTCCTTCCAATGAATATTGAGGACTGATTTTCTTCAGAATTGACTGGTTTGATCTCCTTGCAGTCCCAGGGACTCTCAAGAATCTTCTCCAACATTACAGTTCAAAAACATCAATTCTTCTGTGCTCAGCTTTCTTCATAGTCCAACTCTCACATCCATACATGACTACTGGAAAAATATCTTTGACTAGATAGAACTTTGTCTGTAAAATAATGTCTCTGCTTTTTAATATGCTGTCTATGTTAGTCATAGGTTTTCTTCCAAGGAGTAAGCGTCTTTTAATTTCATGGCTGCAGTCACCATCTGCACTGATTTTGGAGCCCAAGAAAATAAAGTCTCTCAATGTTTCCACTGTTTCCCGAACTATTTGCCATGAAGTGATGGGACTGGATGCCATTATCTTAGTTTTTTGAATGCTGAGTTTTAAGCCAGATTTTTCACTCTCCTCTTTTGCCTTCATCAAGAGGCTCTTCAGTTCGTCTTCACTTTCTGCCATAAAGGTGGTGTCATCTGCATATCTGAGGTTATTGATATTTCTCCTGGAAATCTTGATTCCAGCTTGTGCTTCATCCAGTCTGGCATTTCACATGATGTACTCTGCATAGACATTAAATAAACACAGTGACAACATACAGACTTGATGTACTCCTTTCCCAATTTGGAACCAGTCCATTGTTCCATGTCTGGTTCTAACTCTTGCTTCTTGACCTGCATACAAACTTCTCAGGAAGTGGGTAAGGTGGTCTGTTATTCCCATCTCTTGAAGTATATTCCATGGTTTGTTGTGATCCATACAGTCAAAGGCTTTGGTGTAGTCAATAAAGCAGAAGATGTTTCTCTGAACTTCTGCTTTTCTCTATGATCAAACAGATGTTGGCAATTTAATCTCTGGTCCCTCTGCCTTTTCTAAATCCAGTTTAAATATCTGGAAGCTCTTGGTTCACATACTGTTGAAGCCTGGCTTGGAGAATTTTGAGCATAAATTCCTTGCATGTGAGATAAATGCAATTGTGAGGTGCAGTTGAACATTCTTTGGCATAGCCTTTTCTTTGGGATTGGAATGAAACCTGGCCTTTTCCAGTCCTGTGGCCACTGCTGAGCTTTCCAAACTTGCTGGCGCATTAAATGCAGCACTTTCACAGCATCATCTTTTAGGGTTTGAAATAGCTCAGCTGGAATTCCATCACCTGCACTAGCTTTGTTCGTTGTGATGCTTCCTAAAGTCCATTTGCCTTTGCAATCTAGGATGTCTGGCTCTAGGTGAGTGATCACATCATCATGGTTATCTGTGTCATTAAGATTTTTTTTTTTTTTGCAATAAACAATAGCCTTCATTAACTGAGTATTTATTATGTGTCAGTGAATGTTCTGTTTTATAAGATTAGAAATATTTTCCAACAAGTTAAGAATTACAATCAAGTTCTTTCCACAAGACCAAGTCTGTGATTCAAATCCAGGTCTGCCTAATTCTCGAATTTCTTTGCCTTTCATTACTTTGCATTTTTGTGTCTGATATTTAAACATGTAAGAATGATAACTACAGCAGAATTTTGTTGTAGGGAAAAAAAAAATTAGACCGAGAGCTGGGGCACCTGAAATTTTAGCCACAATCATGTTATTTCCTTGCTGTATCTCTTTAGGTAAGTCATGCTTTTCACTGAGCTTGATAAATTAGAGATAGTCATACTTGCACCCAGTGTTTCATGTTTTATTTTGTGTGTGTGTGCAGACAAATAGAAACCATGATGTAAGCAATAAAGTCCTACAGAAATTAAGGTCTTTCACAACTTCAGCTAAAATCACTCTCCTACAGACATATTTTCTTTGGCAATTTATTGACCATTCCATGCTTTATTGGGTTATGCTACTGGGTATGTCTTTTCCCTGCCTTGCCACCTAGAACGTTTCTACTTATTCTTCAAAACCTCCTGAAGATGTCAGTATCTCTAATATACCTTTTCTGTTCTCATACTGTGTGTTTTCACAGCACCAGTTAAAAGAGAGAATTAGAGCACTTAACGACTCTGTATTGTTGTGATTGCTCTTGGTCTGCCAGATTCTGCCACTAGACTATGTATATTAATGACTTAAGGCATCTTTAGATAAAAGGATAGAAAAAAAATGCTCCTTAAATTTGTGTTGATGTGAAATCAAAATATTAAAATTATAAACATTATCTCAAATATATGCCTTCTTACAATTAATGGTTATGCAAGGACCTAGTCTCACAGCTTGTAGACAATGAGAATATCTTGCAAGAGGAGAAAATGGCCCGACTGATTCTTCTCTACAGAATCAGATTTGTAAATCTCAAAAATACAAGCCAAAAGAAAGAACAGAATTCTGACTCTCTTTTCTGAAACAAATAAAAAAGAATGAATTAATAATGATTAAAAGGACTGTGTTGTTACTGTTTGTTGTTTGGTCACTAAGTCCTGTCTGACTCTTCTGCAACACCAAAGAATGTAACCACCAGGTTCCTCTGTCCATGGGATTTCCCAGGCAAGAATACTGCAGTGAATTGCCACTTCCTACTTCAGAGGATCTTCCCAATCCAGGGATTGAACTCGTGTCTCTTGCATCTTCTGCATGGGCAAGCAAATTCTTTACCACTGAGCCACCAGGGAAGCCCAAAAGGACTGATCATCATTCATTTCTAAATGTGTTAAGAAATTTTTCAGTTTGATAGTCCAATGTATTCACCTTGCTCCTCACATTTCACTTTTTTTTTCCAAAGCATTAGTTTATTCTCAGATTTTCTTGAACAACACAGATATTTATATGCAATATACTTCTTTCTGTTGAGTTTAATGTGTCTTCCCAGCAATGCATATCACATATTGGAGTGGGAGAATATGATATGTGATTTATAATTGAAGGCAAAATGGGAAAACAAAACAAAAAGAAACCTCACACCCACAGCAGAGAGATGATAATTTCTCATTTATCTTTTCCGTGCGTTTATCATAAATCATTTTAGGACACACCTTTCAACGCATAGCTGCTCTTAATTAGATCCATATTGTCATAGGAAGTAGGATTCTCTTTTTGAGTGTGGTCACCAGCAGCAAAACATCCATTTGCCTATAATTGATTTTCAGGTTTATTTAAAATGCTCCATGAAGCATAGCATATTGAAATGACTCATCATGTTTACTGGAATATCTTGAGGATAAAAGTTATCTTTGAATGATATTAGCATATTAAATGTAGTATAAAAAGACAGTTCTTTAAAAAATTATTTTAAAATAGTTTTACTATTCATCTTTTAATTTTTTTCCCCAATTTTTAAACTACTGCTCTTTATGAGAATATGAGTAGTCAATTCCAAATGCATCAGTGGGAGTGTCTACATGAACTCCCAGCCTTTAAGAATAGATAAGAAAATGACGGTTGACTTGTTCTCTTAGAAGCATCCCAGGGCAGTTCAATAAATATCCATATTATCTTATTATTGCCTAGAGGTTCGAAAGACCTGGGATACAGGTTATACAATCTAACTTACTTTAGAAAATTCTGATATCTCTTTTCTTTGAGAAGAACTCACAATCTATTTTGAAAAGTTAACATCTAACTGCCAGGTTATAATCCAATGAATTGTCTTTCCTAGAGATACTGAGTAGCTCACAGTTGAATTTCATTTCATTAACTTCATATAAAAGTGTGTATTTTGTATTCTGTTTTTAGCAGCAAAATAAGATTTTATAATTGACTTATATAGATGATTGTAGAGAAGCAACTGGAGAAAGAAATGGCAACCCACTCCAGTGTTCTTGCCTGGAGAATCCCAGGAATGGGAGAGCCTGGTGGGCTGCCATCTATGGGGTCGCACAGAGTCGGACACGACTGAAGTGACTTTGCAGCAGCAGCAGCAGAGAAGCAACATATGGAACCCCATGTGGAGAATAAAGGGTGATGGCATTATTTGAGTTAACATAACCCCTTTGTGTAAAATTATATACTTACTACAAAGGTAGACTCATGTATTAATTTAACAAATATTTGAGTTGTCAATATTATGAACAATAGAAAATGAGAAAGACATTGTTAATTACTTCCAAATAGCTTCCAATCTAGTAAAGAAAACTGTGGCTGGCAATTGCTATAAAAGATTATTTTAAAGTATCAAGAGACATAAGATAAAAGTGTTGGCAAATTTCATCATGCAAAAGAGGTTCAGCTGTTTTCCAAAAACTGTTTCTCCAAGTATATATTTTTCTTTTATCCTTCTTTTCTTAAGAGAAAGGGAGCCAGGGCAATGAGGCTTACAACCTGCATATTTTACTTTTTACTATTTCATTGTATATCTTAAACTACCTCCTGGTACTTGAAAATCTATTAAATAGCTTGAAAACAACTGCTATGAAGGAAAGCACTTGAGGTTTGAAGCCTAACACAGATGGATTGAAATCTCTACTTTTAGGTTGTAGCTAAATGAGTAAATCATGCAATTTTGTTAGTTATCTGTATGCTCCTTTGTAAATTAGGGTAATAATGCCTCACTTAATCTGTATTAAATTATAGAATGCATCTATAGTTCCTAGACTACTTTTCTACTAGATTAATAGCTGTTCTTATAGCTTGAGTTCTACTCTGGGGAAAAAGGATTAATAGAGTGCTTACAACTACAGTGGGAACTAACTCTAGATAGATTAGGATACAATGAATTGTGGGAGCCATGGTGAAAACCATGAAAAAAGAACTAGAAGGTGAAATCCCCCCTATGCCATCTCCACTGGAAGATAAAAGCTTTGATACTGAGCAGAGGGAAATAAGCCTGCAGAGTATGAGTTCAGGAACATTCTTGTGATAGGTCTTAAATGCCATGCCAAGAAGAAACAGATATTTAACATCCTAGGCAATGGAGAACTAGAGAATTTTTTGGTTGGTGAAGTGACATGATCATAATTTTGCTTTAAGCACATTAAAATTATACTTGGCCTTTGAGCAAAAGAAAGTGAAAAAAGTCTAGAGGCTGAAAGACAATTTAAGAGATATTTGTCCAAGTCAAAGAAAAGGAGGACATAAAAGAAAGTGTAATATAACAGAAAGGAGGAAGTTGATAATATGGGCATTGGAAGAATTTAATGCTATTATTTCCAGAGAGCAAAGGAAAATGAATATATATATATATATATATATATATATATGTGTGTGTGTGTGTGTGTGTGTGTGTGTGTGTGTGTATTAATGTAGTGAGAAGTAGGAGAGATTTTGTATTGTAAGATAATAGGCTTTATTTTGGGAAAATATTTAAATAGTGCTTGACATGTTTTTCTGAGCACTTTCATCTCTTTTCTTGGGCCAAGGACAGTGGGATCAGGGGAAATGTTCTTTGTCTCAATTTATCAACTCATCAATGAGTAAACAAAGGTTAAGAAGATAACTGACTTGCCCTTGTTCCCACAGCTAATAACAAAGACTTTAAATTTCTGGCTCCTAGACCACAACTCTATTCACTACTCTGGATTATATATTAACATTTCAGGGAACATCTCAAGAGAAAATGGTTAGCATTATACTGACATTTGAGACTTCTATTTGTACACTGGTGAGGCAAATTATTATGTGAGTCACCAACACAAACTCTGCAGCCATAAGGATGACATTGTTAAGAGAATGGGTAATAAAGGAGAAATAGTTTAATCCCTGAGGAATATGAATTCTTAGAAAGTAGGCAGAGGAGAAAGACAAAAGAAATTCAAGCTGGTTGACAAAAGGTAACTTAAAATAAGACAGATATCTGTAGGCAAAGGAAGGAGAAAAACTTTTAAAAAGAAAAGAAAATAGAGTGGTTTAGTGGAAAAGGATTAGGAAATACCACTTATTTGGGACAAGTTATTCAAAAAAGATGTTTGAGAAGATGCTTTTTTATTTCTCTAATGGGAGATGAAAGCAAAATTAAAGTTCTACTGTAATAGCCTGAAACCTGGAAATAGAGAATGGCTATGCTGAGATATAATAACAGCTATTGAATTTTGGTGTTTTTGTTGGTCAGTTGCTAAGTTGTGTCTGACTCTTTGCTACCCCATGGACTGCAGCACACCAGGCTCTCCCATTATCTCCTGGGGTTTGCTCAAATCCATGTTCATTAAGTCAATGATGCTGTCTAACCATTCTCATGCTCTGCTGCCCCCTTCTCCTTTTGCCTTTAATCTTTCCCAGCACCAGGGTCTTTTCCAGTAAGTTGACTCTGCACATAAGGTGTGCAAAGTATTGGAGCTTCAGCTTCAGTACAGTCCTTCCAATGAGTATTCAGGGTTGATTTCCTTTAGGATTGACTGGTTTGAACTCTTTGCTGTCCAAGGGACCCTCAAGAGTCTTCTCCAGCACCACTGTTCAAAAGCATCAGTTCTTCAACACTCAGCCATCTTTATGGTCCAGCTCTCACATCCATGCATGATTACTGGAGAGACCGTAGCTTGGTCTATCCAAATCTTTGTTGGCAAAGTAATGTCTCCGCTTTTTAATACACTGTCTAGGTTTGTCACAGCTTTTCTTCCAAGGCGTAAGCGTCTTAATTCCATGGGTATAGTCATCGTCTGCAGGGATTTGGGAGCCCAAGAAACTAAAATCTATCACTACTTCAACTTTTTCTACTTTATTTGCCATGAAGTGATGGGACAAGATGCCATGATCTTAGTTTTTTAATGCTGAGTTTCAAGCCAGATTTTTCATTCTCTTCTTTCAGCCTCATCAAGAGTCTCTTTAGTTCCTTTTCACTTTCTGCCATTAGAGTGGTATAATTTGTACATCTGAGATTGTTGATATTTTTCCTGGCAAACTTAATTCCAGCTTGTGATTCATCCAGCCCAGCATTTCATATGATGAGGTATGCATATAAGTTAAATAAGCAGGGTGAAAATATAGTCTTGTCAGATGCCTTTCCCATTTTTGAACCAGTCAGTTGTTTCATGTCCAGCTCTGTTGCTTCCTGACCAACATACAGGTTTCTTTGGAGACAGTAAGGTGGTCTGATAGTCCCCTCTTTAAGGACTTTCCACAGTTTGCTGTGATCCACATAGCCAGAGGCTTTGCTATTATCAATAAAGCAGAAGGAGATGTTTTTCTGGAACTCCCTTGACTTCTCTGTGATTCAGTGAAAGTTGGCAATTTGATCTCTGGTTCGTCTTCCTCTTTGAAACCCAGCTTGTACACCTGAAAGTTTTGGGTTTACATACTGTTGAAGCCTAGCTTGAAAGGTTTTGAGTACAACTTAGCTAGCACATGAAATAAACACAACTCTATGATAGTTTGAACTTTCTTTGTCATTGCCATTCTTTGGGATTGGAATGATAACTGACCATTTTTAGTCCTGTGGTCGCTGCTGAATTTTTCAAATCAGCTGAAATATTGAGTGCAGCACTTTAACAGCACCATGTTTTAGGATTTGAAATAGCTCAGCTGGAATTCTGTCACCTCTGAGCTTTTTCAGGAAATCATAATGTTATATGAGAATTATGTGTGTGTGGTGGTGGTGGGGGGGGAGGAGATTCACTGACGAGAAGAGTGAGTGCATGAGCGCTAAGTTGCTTCAGTCATGTCCAACTCTTTGTGACTCTGTGGACCATTGTCCACCTGGCTCTTCTGTCCATGGCATTCTCCAGGCAAGAATACTGGAGTAGGTGCTGTGTCCTCCTTCAAGGGAATCTTCCTGACCCAGGGATTGAACCTGAATCTCTTACATCTTCTGCATTAGCAAGTGGCTTCTTCACCACTAGCGTCACTTTGGAAGCCCCAACAAGAGTAAACTTAAACAATTTATTAACTTAGATATTTTCTCTTCTCTATATGTGAATGAATAATCATTCTTCTATTGTTCCTGGGTTTGACTAAATGCATAGTTTTGGGGTGGATATTGATTAAAATTCACAAATGAAGTGAGCAACATATAGACCCTGTGACACTTCACAAAGAAATCTCAAATATGCATTTCATCTAATTTGAGATAGAGAAGGCCACTTTTTTCCTGGCTAAAACTGTTGGTAATTTGTCTTCCAGTTATCAAACAGGTACATAAAGTTTAAAAACAGCTGGTGTTTCAAAAAGGACATCCCTGTTATGGCTAGAACAGACATTAAGCATTTAGTAAACAATGCTATAAAATATAAACTAGGCTTTTAAAGGATAAAAGATTCTTCCTTGTCTTAACAACTGATACAGTAAAATATAGCAGACAGCAATAACTAAAAGGAAATGTTTTAATGCATTTCAGATATGCCTTTCCTTATGTAGCTATAAAGTATATTAATAGCTTTGAAGAAATTAAACTCAATGAACTATATATATACAACCTTGTAGTAAGAACAGAAGATGGAATTGTTTCAACTCTTTCCTTGTAACTATAAATGATAAAAAATTGTTATCGTATAATTCATATGATAATTCAGATGTGACTTAGGATGATATTATGACTGATTGCTGGTTTGGAACTACACATTGATATGAAGCTTACATGCAGTTGATTTTACATTTCAAACTTAGAATTTGTAGGAACTGGGCAATTAAACCTATTCAAATATTTTGTGAACCATTTGTTCAGAGCTAACTATGATTTATATGAAATAGAGATTTTTTTTCACTCAAATCACTTTAAGACCAACTCTGCCTTTCTCATTATCCACATATTACCTCATCTCTTATTTTTCTGAAAATATTGAGGCTCTTTTAAAAACGATTTATTTTCTTTATACTTAAGGTCATATTACATCAATCTTTTTATTTAATCTTATCTCTGCTTTAAAACGAAAAACCTCTTCCCCTCCAAAATCCCTCTTTTAATGACTCCTTCATTCCTTAAATCCTGTGGCCATCTCATTTTTCTCTCCACTCTCACAGTGAACAAAGTTAGTAGAGGTGATGGTATTCCAGCTGAGCTATTTCAAATCCTAAAAGATGATGCAGTGAAAATGCTGCACTCAATATGCCAACAAATTTGGAAAACTCAGCAGTGGCCATAGGGCTGGGAAAGGCCAGTTTTCATTCCAATCCCAAAGAAAGGTAATGCCAAAAAATGCTCAAAGTACTGCCCACTTGCACTCATCTTACACACTAGCAAAGTAATGCTCAAAATTTTCCAAGCTAGGATCCAACAGCACATGAACCAAGAACTTTCAGATGTTAAAGTTGGATTTAGAAAAGTCAGAGGAACCAGAAATCAAGTTGCCAACATCCATTGGATCATAGAAAAAGCAAGAGAGTTCCAAAAAAATATCTACTTCTGCTTCATTGACTACTCTAAAGGCTTTGACTGTGTGGATCACAACAAACTGTAGAAAATTCTTCAAGATATGGGAATACCCAATCACCTTACCTGCCTCCTAAAAATATGTATGCAGGTCAAGAAACAACGATGAGAACCAGACACGGAACAATGGACTGGTTCCAAATTGGGAAAGGAGTATGTCAAGGCTGTATATTGTCACCCTGCTTATTTAACATATGCTCAGCACATCATGAGAAATGCTGGACTGGATTGCTGGGAGAAATATCAATAACCTCAGATATGCAGATGACTCTACCCTTATGGCAGAAAGCAAAGAGGAACTGAAGAGTCTCTTGATGAAGCTGAAGAATGAAGATCATGGCATCCAGTACCAACACTTCTTGGCAGATAGATGGGGAAACAATGGAAACAGTGAGAAAATTTATTTTGGGGGGGTCCAAAATCCCTGCAGATGGTGACAGCAGCCATGAAATTGAGAGATAATTGCTCCTTGGAAGAAAAGCTATGACCAACCTAGACAGAATATCAAAAAACAGAGACATTACTTTCACAACAAAGATCTGTCTAGTCAAAGCTATGGTTTTTCCAGTAATCATATGTGGATGTCAGAGTTGGACCATAATGAAAGCTGAGCACTGAATTGATGCTTTTGAGCTGTGGTGTTGGAGAAGACTCTTGAGAGTCCCCTGAACTTCATGAAGATCCAACCTGTCCATCCTAAAGAAAATCCTGAATATTCAATGGAAGGACTGATGTTGAAGTTGAAGCTCAAATACTTTGGCCACATGATGGGAAGAACTGACTTATTGGAAAAGACCCTGATGCTGGGAAAGATTGAAGACAGGAGGCGAAGGGGATGACAGAGGATAAAATGGTTGGATGACATCATTGACTCGATGGATATGAGTTTGAGCAAGCTTCGAGAGTTGATGACAGCCCAGGAAGCCTGGTGTGCTGCAGTCCTTGGGATCGCAAAGAGTTGAACACAACTGAGTGACTGAACTGAAACTCAGGGGTATGTGACAGACTTGGGGACCATTCCACAAAAGCCTGCCAGGCTCCTCTGTCCATGAAATTCTCCAGACCAAGAGTAGTGTAGTGGGTTGCCATTTCCTTCTCCAGGGGAGCTTCCCAACCCAAGGATGAAACCTGGGTCTCCTGCATGAAGGCAGATTTTTTCACCTAAAAGTATGTGGTTAGTAAATTGCCTAGGTGACATTCAGTCCATGCCTTTTTGATATTCCCATCATACTCTCCTGCCTCTAGTGACAGATATTTGGAAATTAGTATTAGAACAAACATTTAAAAGGAGAATATGGAAGGTAGAACAGCAGTGTTAAAATTGTTCTCTGCTCTCCTCCGTAATTGTCAGTGCTTCCATAAGCTCCTGTTAGTCTTTCTATCACTGTTTGAAGATAATGTAAATGTGCTTGCATGCACAGCAAATGCAAACTTATTATTTCCATAGGAAGTCACTTTGGGGAAGGGGAAGAATACCTAATAAGCTTGGGTGCTATTCTTGGTGATTTCAATTGATTGACTGACTTGTTCTACCAGTCTTCCTAGAACTCAAAGATAATTATATTGGTCTTTAATCTCTAGAACCTCCCCTTTTCTTTTTCATTTATAAAGGTAGAGATCCCAATGGCTCCTTTCTAGTTTCCAGGGATTCTTAGTTATTAAGAGTTATAAATGTACTCATAATCCAATTCTCAACTACTCTGAATATGTCACTATGAGCTACTAAATTGGGCTATAAACACACGTATTCCTTGAAACTGTCTTCTCATTTTGTTTCATTAGAAATTGTCTTTGTTGTACCTTCCCATCTATCAGAAATGGAGTGGGAAGACCCACTCCAGTATTCTGGCCTGAAGAATTCCCTGGACTGTATAGTCCATTGGGTCACAGAGTCAGGCATGACTGAGGGACTTTCACTCACTCACTTACACAGTAAATACTATTTTTGTCCTCAGTTTACACTTAAGGAGACTCAGAGGCAGAAAGCTTGTATTTGTCCTAAGTCACAGCTTGAAAGTGTCAAAGTCAGACTAACTCAGAAGTTTAAGGCCAGAATCCACATTCTCCACTCTTTTGCTTTTCTTCTAGACCTCATTTTCTTGCTCAAAGTTCAACTTAACTCAAAGAATGCAATTCAGTTCAGTTCAGTAAATACTTATTAAGGCCAATTATATTAAAAATGTTTAATTCAGTTTTATATAATTCCATTTTATGTTTTATGTACCTAGTTGACCTAGGTTATGTAGTTTTTCTTTTCTCCTTTAGCTTTCCTAAACACACCCTAGTTAATATTTTGTTTGTATCTGATCTCTATAAGCATATTTTCTCAAATTTAGTAGTATTTTCAATTGTGATCTTTTATTCTTAAAATATGTAACCTCTATGCCATCTACATAAATTAAGCATTAAGGACCTTAGTAATTGATAGTTTATTGTACTTTTTTTTTTTAATCTTTCATAAACCTTCTGTCTCTATTCAGCAAATTTACATAGATAATTGGTCTGGACTACCACAGATTTGGCCCCATAGGGACTATTTGGAAATGTCTGGGGAAACTTTTTATTATAACCACTTGGGAAATACTGGTATCTATTGAGTAGAGGCCAAGGATACTGCCAGCCATTCTATGATCACAGACTAGCACTCCACAATAAAAAATTACCCACCTCAAATAAATTAGACTGAAAAATTCTGAGTCCTAGACTATTCCTGAGGCCTTTAACATTAGCATAAGAACTAGGAATGGGCTTTTTTTTTTTTTTTTTAATCTCAGGAAAATATCTGTGGTTTGATTCTCTTTATTTACACCCTACTCCAGAATACCCCCACCCCAAAGCCCCTCACCATTTCTGTTTATCAGTATTTTTAACTAGAAACCAATATACTAGGTTTTTTTCCTTTAAAACAGAAACATATTGTTGTTAACAGTGACTGACACAACATCTGTGAAATTTTCAACCAAAACTTTGCTTAGCCCAATGCTTTTACTATGCTACTGCCGTTGTTTGCTAAAGTAAATATCCAGACTTCATTCATTTATCAAAATTTCAGCATCTTACAAAGCAACCAAACATTTATCTAGTATCTTAATTTCCAGTCTCTATAGATATAGTCTTCTGTCATCAAGAACAAGTTTCTGGCTGATGTGATACTGAGTTTGCCTTTTTCAAATAGTTTGAGCACAATTGTCATTTAATAAAATAAACATGGCTCCATTATTTCTTAATATCTTCCTTAACAAGTATAAGATTAGACATCTCAGAAACTCCCATTGGGCAGCACTTAAGAAGTGAATAATATTTCTGTCTGCCTAAGTCAAGTAGTCCCAAATGTAAGTAATTTACAGGAAGGCATTAGGGACTGTTACAATAGACATATTGCAATATGTCATTGGAAATCAGCATCTCCCCACATGTTTGATCAACAGCCAGATGGAAGCTTTTATCACATTTATTTAATCTGAAATACACATGGTAATTACACTGGACCTTTGATTCAGGGCCTTATTAGTGTCTCCAGAGAAGTTAGGAAATGAGTTTGTCAGTTGCAAACTGATGTAGTCATGACCCTCTGGGTAGAATTTAACATCTATCACTGCCTAGACTAGAGTATTGCTACAAATCACATTGTACTTCAAGGAAGTAAGATAAACTAAGAGCTTTGTTAACATATGTAACATGAGGAAAGGACTCCTGATCAGTCCAGAATATCACTTATCCACCTTTCACTCATGTTACTCCAATTCATCTCCCTCCATTGAGTAGTAAGTAGTGAGAATACAATGTAATATAAACTATATGGCCAATGTCTTAAAAAAAAATTAAAGCATAAACCAAGGCATGTTGAAGTAAAATGCTCTCACATTTCTCACCCCAAGCCCAGGATCCTGATTATGTGTAACACTAAAATTAGTGGACATAAATGTATATGAGGTTTTCTTTGTATAAGCTATAGGAAAAGAAAGATATCACAAAACCCATTTCTCAGAATTTTTTAGCTAAGAAAATTCTAGACAGAATAACTTTACTCCTGAATGAGTTAATCCTGACTATTCTACTTCAGTATATTTACATAGCACAAAAACATGAATAAGTAACACTGAACCATGTTACTATGTATAGAAAACATTGCAATATATAACCTTAAAAAGTAGATGGAGGTTACTGTAGGGTGGGAGTAATGGAAGACTTCAGATTAACATTACATTTTTCTTTATATTTGGAAATTCATATTATGGCTATGTTATTTTATCTTGAAAGTCAGGAAAAGGAATTTTGAAAAAGAAATACACAAACAGAGTCTTTCAAAAGTCTTCACAGAAACTATGGCACTTTCTAATATATTTATGATGTTTTTCAAGGCAGAAATGTAATTAAGACTTCAAAATCCATAAAGAGATGATTATTAAAAAATAATGTGTCTATTTATATATGATGACATAGCTAATTAAAATGAGAAATAGCTAATTAAATCATATGTACATTCTGAAATGAATTAAAAAATTGTATAGCTTGATCAAAACATTTAATGATTATTACTATTGTCCTAATAAACTTTCATAGGAGTTTTTAATTCTAATTAAAATGTTAACTAAAAAACAAAATCATTCTATCAGCAAATTATCTCTTTTTTTTTCATTGTTAGCCAATATGGTATACACCACAGCTATTTTGTGATCCTCTCACATCTTAGTTAAGAATGTCTTTAAGTTTGGTCACTCATTTCGATTGAAATCACTACTATCATCTCAAATTAGGGTAGATCTTGAAAAGTATCAATTATATAAACAAGACTAACACATATTGACTCTACTGGGTGCTATCCTAAGAACTTTCCAAGTCAAATCCTGTTTCACTTTCACAGTAATTCTGTAATACAAGACAGATGATCAGTAAAGATAACAGTTAAAGAAAAGTAAACCAAGTTGCAGTGAGAGTAAGTATGTAAGTTGTTCAAGATCATTCAATCCATACTTGACTGAATCCAGTTTGAACTCTGACTGACTGTAAGAGAATATGTAATTGAAACAGTGATTCATTTAGTGTCACATTTTTATTGTATCTTTGGTGAAGAACACTCTTAAGACTCATTTTTTCCCTTTTTTATACTTACAGTAACATAAAATATTACAGGTAATATATACTGAAAATTCTTTTCATATATAAAGTTAAAAAGCATTGAGTCAGTGGACAAAATGGAGAAACAAATATTGACATTCTGTTGTTGAGCAGTCTGTAGCCTTACCAGATGACCTTGAGAAAATAACTTAGTTCTTTGCTGTTTCTTGATATCTTGCTGGTTTCTTGTTATCTTGGAAGGCAGTTTGAATCTTAGTGAATGACAAATTCTGCTAAAGCAATGCAGAATAAATTATTTTATATGGAGATGGCAGGAAGAAGGAAATGAAACAGCATTCTACTTATTATAGAAACAAATAATTATGCTAAATTTGGAAGAATAATTATGACTACATTAGATTTCTAGTCACATTAGAATATGCTTTATTTTAGGTTATATATTTAATAATTAGGTTATATGTTTAATGATAATGAAGAGCCTAATCTCTTCATCTAAATTGTATGGGTATTGCTTAAGTAGAGGAAAGATATAAATTTCTGTCATTAAAATTCTAAGAAATTGTTATGTATTAGGTACCACTTTGAAAATAGTTTAGAAATCTACTCTTATGACCCTAACACATAATTTATAACATAAAGTACAGATATTTTAATGTTGCCATCTAAATTTTTCTTCAGCTTAGTTTAAATGACCTCAGCAAATTCATCTCAGAGCTTTCAGTGAGGTTTTCATTTGTATGCTTGGACCACAAGTGCTGTGTAATAATTGTTAAAATGAATAACTATATTTTATGCATAACAGGGATTTAGACCCACTACTTTTTAACAATAATGTAGGACAAAATTTACATATAATCATACTTCATATTAACTTGTAAGAGCAGAATTATTTTATAGGCATATCTGCTACTCATTAATATTTAAGTTTCTCTAAAGAATTAGTTTAGTTAGTTTTGTTTTGCGCACTTGTTTCTTAAATTTAAAAAATAATGATCCATTAATTCATAAAGTATGAAAATTTCATGTATGCTTAAACTGAAGGTATTATCATAACTTAAGCATGCTATTTTTTTTATTCATTTCTTTTTACTCACTTTGGGGACAGTGGAGCTTATTTCTTATCCACAAACATGAAAACAACTATTTCTGCCATTACATCAGTGTCTAGATCTGCAAGCTAATAATCTGATTGTGAAATTATTAATGATAGTGAGGATAGAGCAACTCCTGATAGATATAAAGTACATAAATTATGTGCAATGGAGCCAGATCTCTGAGAGTTAACTACACTGATGTTTTATAGTAATATTTTTCTCAAAATTCATGTTAGAAGAAATTACTAAGTTTGATGTAGCCCTCATTCAATTTTGTTCCATTTAAGTAAATCTACTCAATAGATCCAATAATAATAAGTGACATTCTGAATTGCTTTCTATAATATAGCATTTGAGATATGAGTTTTTTGTTTTTTTTTTTAACTGTAACTCACCAATTAAATTAAGAAACTGAATTTTTCTTCTAAATCAATAGACTGAACTCTAAACATATTTCTCTATATTACCTTTTGGATCTAAGTAGTTTATTTGTGATCTTACCAAATTTAGCCACCATTTAAAACTCTGGCCATTTTGGAAAATAAATTCTAAATTATGGGATGAGGATAAAACTCAATGATGCTTGATCTTTGACATTTATCTTCCAGTTCCTCATGAAGTGATCTCAGAAGAGAACACAACACAGACCAAGGAATCTCTAGAAAGGAATCCCTTTGAAACATGGGAAATGTGTTCACAATCGAATTTCTGTTTAGATAATCATGTCAGGCAGACAATTTTCAGTACTTATTAGTCACGGTATATCCTCTTGATAGTGCTTCTCCTTCTGTGAAGATATTTTCTTACAAGTCTAATACAGCTTGCATTAAGTTATGCTTTCCATTTGGAGCTTATTACCCAAGTTATAATGAAAAGAGCATTTATCTACTGTTGGTCCTTTAATGGACCGGAACCTGGTGGTCCGGAGTCGACGATAAGAAAGTCAGAGAGAGAAAGAGGCTGCTCTCCCCTGGTTTACAGGAAAGCCAACAGAGCCCTGTTCTCAGGGCTCACGCTGCCGCACGGAGGCACCGGGCGCCCTCTGAGCGGGTGAAGGCACAGGGCGCCTTCTCGAGAGGGTCTCAGAAGCCCGGGCAAGAAAGTGAGCTCAGCGGGCCTCCGCGCTCCAGGGAATTAGCCTGAAAGAGAGAGAGAAGGAAAGAAAGAAAGAATAGAAAGAAAGACATGGGGACCCAAGCTCTGATGGAGCAAAGGTGTTTTAATCTACATGTCGTGGGCATATATACTATTTTACAAGGTGGTTATTCTCAGCAAAGATAAAGATTAAAATTCCAGACTTACAAACATAAGATGATCCCTATCAAAGAGAGAGTTGCAAACAATCACCTTTTACCATATGGCTCATAAAAAGGAAGAGGGTACTTATCACCATAATGAGAAATGCCTGGATTCCTCAGCCCCAGGAAAGGAGTGCCTCTCCTCTTAATTCCTGAGTATTCAGGAATCAACAAGGGCCAGAGGGTTCCTGAGAGATCCAAAACAGCACACAGGAAGCCTCTTTTTAAATGCTTCCTGACAATCTACTAAATTTAGTATAAGACTAGTAACTATATGGTAAGATTGACTTGTGGATAAAATTAATTCATATTTTACAAATGTAAAGTAATATTGATTTTAATAAGTATTAATTATAATTTTTGTCTTATGGAACAGGTGTGTACGAAGAACTTGTGTTACCTCATAAAATTCACACAAAAGTTCTGTGTGATTCATATACTGTTATATTTGTTAATGTACCTTATATATGGAGCAGAGAGAGGTTTGGTAATATATTAGTTACACAGTGTATAAAGGACCAACAAGAAGAGATTTACTATCTATTTGAACATGATTTAGTATATTTTAAAAAAAAAGGTAAGATTCCAATAAGCTTAAGATTTTAATATTTAGAATATGCACAAGCCTTTCCCAGTGTTATGTGATGGTCTTTCCTAAATGGTGAATATCAGTTCAGTCACTCAGTCGTGTCCGACTCTTTGTGAACCCATGAATCGTAGCACACCAGGTCTCCCTGTCTATAACCAACTCCCGGAGTCCATCCAAACCCATGTCCAACGAGTTGGTGATGCCATCCAGCCACCTCATCCTCTGTCATCCCCTTCTCCTCCTGCCCCCAATCCCTCCCAGCATCAGGGTCTTTTCAAATAAGTCAACTTTTCACATGAGGTAGCCAAAGTATTGGAGTTTCAGCTTCAGCATGAGTCCTTCCAATGAATACCCAGGACTGATCTCCTTTAGGATGGACAGGTTGGATCTCCTTGCAGTCCAAGGGACTCTCAAGAGTCTTCTCCAACACCACGGTTCAAAAGCATCAATTTTTCAGCACCCAGCTTTCTTTATAGTCCAACTCTCACATCCATACATGACCACTGGAAAAACCATAACCTTGACTAGACTGACCTTTGTTGGCAATGTAATGTCTCTGCTTTTTAATATGCTATCTAGGTTGGTCATAACTTTCCTTCCAAGGAGTAAGCGTCTTTTAATTTCATGGCTACAATCACCATCTGCAGTGATTTTGGAGCCCCCAAAAAATAGAGTCTCATACTATTTCCACTGTTTCCCCATCTATTTCCCATGAAGTGATGGGACCAGATGCCATGATCTTAGTTTTCTGAATGTTGAGCTTTAAGCCAACATTTTCACTTTCCTCCTTCACTTTCATCAAGAAGCTCTTTAGTTCCTCTTCACTTTTTGCCATAAGGGTGATGTCGTCTGCAAATCTGAAGTTATCGATATTTCTCCCAGCAATCATGATTCCAGCCTGTGCTTCTTCCAGCCCAGCATTTCTCATGATATACTTTGCATATAAGTTAAATAAGCAGGGTGATTTACAGCCTTGATGTATTCCTTTACCTATTTGGAACCAGTCTGTTGTTGCATGTCCAGTTCTAACTGTTGTTTCCTGACCTGCATACAGGTTTCTCAAGAGGCAGGTCAGGTGGTCTGGTATTCCCATCTCTTTAGAATTTTCCACAGTTTATTGTGATCCACACAGTCAAAGGCTTTGGCATAGTCAATAAAGTAGAAATAGATGTTTTTCTGGAACTCTCTTGCTTTTTCGATGATCCAGCACATGTTGGCAACTTGACCTCTGATTCCTCTGCATTTTCTAAAACCAGCTTGAACATCTGGAATTTCACAGTTCACGTATTGCTGAAGCTTGGCTTGGAGAATTTTGAGCATCACTTTACTAGCATGTGAGATGAGTGCAATTGTGCAGTAGTTCGAGGATTCATCAGTGAAATGGTGAATATAGAGGACTAGTTTATATTCTTCTGAATATATATTCATTTTCGTTACCAAGAAACTGGTTCAATGACCATTTATAATGGGTTTAAAATATTATATGAGCACAGTCAATATGACTATTATAATTGTCACTAGAATGATCAATCAAAAATTATAACCTGAGGTGTTTTGGCTGAATTGAGTATTGATATTGACATACACATTTTAGAGCTGTTGGTTCTAAAGGGAAATTATTTAGTAGCAATGATATTATGTTTCCAGTGTATTGGCCCATAAAAGTAAACATGTTAAAACATGTTTAATCCACCATTTTATAGATGTATTATTCCATCCCAATTATTCTTGCGTATGGATAGATGTCAAAAACAATGGGCACAGAATGAACTTTTTAGAATATTATTGAGCACTGTATTCTTACTGTCAAACATTTATTCTTTACATTTTTTTAAGTATTTAAAAAAATAAACCTGTCATATTAGGGTTGTTTCCTCTAGAAGCATATTTCACATAATTATCAGCAGGTCAGCTGCCTTTTTTGTTGCTGTTGTTAGTTTAGTTTAAGAAGAAATGTAATTGCCAAGATTTTACTTTACTGCAGAAATCATTGCATATAATTTATTTAACCTCTAGTCTACTTAAAAATAGGCTTCCCAGGTGACTCAATGGGCAAAGAATCTGCCTTTAATGTAGGAGACTTAAAAGACACGGGTTCAATCCCTGGGTCAGGAAGATCCCATGGAGGAGGGCATGGCAACCCATTTCAGTATTCTTTCCTGGAGAATCTAATGGACAGAGGAGCCTGGCAGGCTACAGTCCATAGGATTACAAAGAGTAGGACACAGCTGAAGTGACTTAGCATGCGTGAAAAATACTTTGTCATCCTCTTAGATTTGCAGAGAGTGCATGAGTTAGTCGCTAAGTCATGTCCAACACTTTGTGACCCCATGGACTGTAACCCACCCTGCTCCTTTGTCCATGGGATTCTCCAGGCAGAGTACATTGTCAAAATAGAAATATGCCAATGTCATATACTAGTCATTTGTCTTCCTTCTTAATGGTTGTTCCTATTTACTCATCTTATGCATACAGGCTGAGACTAATGGTATGCAAAGAGTTAAGTATTGTTAACAGTGAAGGCAGAACAGTTTCAAGTTAGAAAGATATAGGCAACAACAAGAAAAAGAAAATCAGCTTATTCAGATCACATAAATATAAAGGAAATTGGACCCTGTAGACCGAATTTCAGTACATTTTTTTTCCTGAAAAAGAATAAAACTACAAAATACAAGATTTTTTTAATAGCCTCTAACTTTATTTATTATAGTCTCTAACCTCATTATTTTACTCATATATGTGAAAGTGAAAGTTGCTCATTCATGTCCAACTCTTTGGGACCCCATGGACTATACAGTCTGTGGAATTGTCTAGGCCAGAATACTGGATTGGGTAGCTTTTCCCTTCTCCAGGGGGTCTTCCCAATACAGTGATAGAACCCAGGTCTCCCACATGGCAGGCAGATTCTTTACCAGCTGAGCCACCAGGGAAGCCCAAGAATACTGGAGTGGGTAGTCTATCCCTTCTCCAGGGGAGCTTCCCAACCCAGGAATCAAACCAGGGTCTCCTGAATTGAAGGTGGATTCTTTACCAACTGAGCTACCCACTTATTAGATGTGACTTATATGTACAGATTCCATATTAGCTGATTTTATTAGTGACCCTTTGAGGAAGGCAGAGCAGGTGTATATACTTAGAAATATAAAAACTGAAACTCTTAGAAGGTCAAACTTATGGTTCTGAGTCTGATACTATATCAAATATTCTCTGATCTTAAAGATAAATTATTGTCTTATGAAAATAAGTTATACTCTGTATCACATGCCTAATGGATAATATAGCAGACTTTTACAAACAGCACTGAGAGAGGGGATCAGAGGGGAGGCAGACTGAAACTACAATCACAGACAACTAGCCAATCTGATCACAGGACCACAGCCTTGTCTAACTCAAAGAAACTAAGCCATGCTATGTGGGGCCACCCAAGACAGATGTGTCAGGGTGGAGAGGTCTGACAGAACGTGGTCCACTGGAGAAGGGAATGGCAAACCACTTCAGTATTCTTTCCTTGAGAACCACATGAACAGTATGAAAAAGTAGAAAGATAGGACACTGAAAGATGAACTCCCCAGGTCGGTAGGTGCCCAATATGCTACTGGAGATCAGTGTAGAAATAACTCCAGAAAGAATGAAGGGAGGGTGCCAAAGCAAAAACAGCATGCATTTGTGAGTGGGACTGGTGATGGAAGCAGGGTTCAATACTGTAAAGAGCAATATAGCATAGGAACCTGGAATCTTAGGTCCATGAATCAAGGCAAATTGGAAGTGGTCAAACAAGAGATGGCAAGAGTGAACATTGACATTCTAGGAGTCAATGAACTAAGATGGACTGGAATGGGTGAATTTAACTCAGATGACCATTATATCTACTACCGTGGGCAGGAATCCCTTAGAAGAAATGGGGTAGCCGTCACAATCAACAAAAGAGTCTGAAATGCCGTCCTTGGATGCAATCTCAAAATCGACAGAATGATCTCTGTTCGTTTCCAAGGCAAACCATTCTATAGCATGGTAATCCAAGCCTATGCCCCAACCAGTAACGCTGAAGAAGCTGAAGTTGAACTCTTCTGTGAGGACCTACAAGATCTTCTACAACTAACATCCAAAAAAGATGTCCTTTTCATTATAGGGACTGGAATGCAAAAGTAGGAAGTCAAGAAACATCCAGATTAACAGGCAAATTTGGCCTTGGAGTACAGAATGAAGCAGCACAAAGGCTAATAGAGTTCTGCCAAGTGAACGTACTGGTCAGAGCAAACACCCTCTTCCAACAACACAACAGAAGATGCTACACATGAACATCACCAGATGGCCAACATCGAAATCAGATTCATTATATTCTTTGCAGCCGAGGATGGAGAAGCTCCATACAGTCAACAAAGACAAGACCAGGAGCTGACTGAGGCTCAGATCATGAACTCCTTAATGCCAAATACAGACTGAAATTGAAGAAAGTGGAGAAAACCACTAGACCATTTGGGTATGACCTAAATCAATTCCCTTATGACTATACAGTGGAAGTGAGAAATAGATTTAAGGGACTAGATTTGATAGACAGAGTGCCCAATGAATTATGGATCGAGGTTCGTGACACTGTACAGGAGACAGGAATCAAGAACATCCCCCCAAAAAAGAATGCAAAAGGCAAAATGTCTGTTTGAGGAGTCCTTACAAATAGCTGTGGAAAAAAGGGAAGTGAAAAGCAAAGGAGAAAAGGAAAGATACACCCATTTGAATGAACAGTTCCAAAGAATAGCAGGGAGAGATAAGAAAGCCTTCCTCAGCGATCAATGAAAAGAAATAGAGGAAGAAAATAGAATGGGAAAGACTAGAGATCTCTTCAAGAAAATTAGAGATACCAAGGGAACATTTCATGCAAAGATGAGCTCAATAAAGGACAGAAATGGTAGGGACCTAACAGAAGCAGAAGATATTAAGAAGAGGTGGCAAGAATACACAGAAGAACTATACAAAAAAGATCTCACGACCCAGATAATCATGATGGTGTGATCACTCACCTAGAGCCAGACATCCTGGAATGTGAAGTCAAGTGGGCCTTAGGAAATATCACTACAAACAAAGATAGTGGAGGTGATGGAATTCCAGTTGAGCTCTTTCGAATCCTGAAATATGATGCTGTGAAAGTGCTGCACTCAATATGCCAGCAAATTTGGAAAACTCAGCAGTGGCCACAGGAGTGGAAAAAGTCAGTTTTTATTCCAATCCCAAAGAAAGGCAATGCCAAAGAATGTTCAAACTACTGCACAATTGCACTCATCTCACATGCTAGTAAAGTGATGCTCAAAATTCTCCAAGCCAAGCTTCAGCAATACGTGAACTGTGAAATTCCAGATGTTCAAGCTGGTTTTAGAAAAGGCAGAGGAACCAGAGATCAAATTGTCAACATGCACTGGATCATCAAAAAAGCAAGAGAGTTCCAGAGAAACATCTATTTATGCTTTATCAACTATGCCAAAGCTTTGACTGTGTGGATCACAATAAGCTGTGGAAAATTCTGAAAGAGATGGGAATACCAGACCACCTGACCTGCCTCTTGAGAAACCTGTATGCGGGTCAGGAAGCAACAGTTAGAACTGGACATGGAACAACAAACTGGTTCCAAATAAGAAAAAGAGTATGTCAAAGGCTGTATATTGTCACCCTGCTTATTTAACTTATATGCAGAGTACATCATGAGAAACACTGGGCTAGAAAAAGCACAAGCTGGGATCAAGATTGCCGGGAGAAATATCAATAACCTTAGATATGCAGATGACACCATCTTTATGGCAGAAAGTGAAGAAGAACTAAAGAGCTTCTTGATGAAAGTGAAAGAGGAGAGTGAAAATGTTGGCTTAAAGCTCAATATTCAGAAAACTAAGATCATGGCATCCGGTCCCTTCATGGCAGATAGATGGGGAAATGGTGGAAACAGTGTCAGACTTTATTTTTCTGGGCTCCAAAATCACTACAGATGGTTATTGCAGCCATTAAAAGATGCTTACTCCTTGGAAGGAAAGTTATGACCAACCTAGATAGCATATTAAAAAGCAGAGACATTACATTGCCAACAAAGGTCCGTCTAGTCAAGGCTATGGTTTTTCCAGTGGTCATGTATGAATGTGAGAGTTGGACTATAAAGACAGCTGAGCACCGAAGAACTGATGCTTTTGAACTGTGGTGTTGGAGAAAACTCTTGAGAGTCCCTTGGACTGCAAGGAGATCCAACCAGTCCATCCTAAAGGAGATCAGTCCTGGGTATTCATTGGAAGGACTGATGTTGAAGCTGAAACTCCAATAATTAGGCAACCTGATGTGAAGTGCTGACTCATTGGAAAAGATCCTGATGCTGGGAAAGATTGAGGGCAAGAGGAGAAGGGGACAACAGAGGATGAGATGACTGGATGGCATCACCAACTCGTTGGACATGGGTTTGGGTGAACTCCAGGAGTTGGTGATGGACAGGGAGGCCTGGCGTGCTGCAGTGCATGGGGTCGCAATGAGTCTGACATGACTGAGTGACTGAATTGAACTTACAAGCAGCAAATCACTCCATGTGTACCTCAAAACTTCATTGTTCCCATTTTGATGACTCACATAACCTCAAAAACCATTCCTTTCCTTCACCTCCCTTACGTTCTCACACAGGTAACCTCCTTCTGGCAAGTTCTCTCCCGTTTTGTATGTCAGTGCTAAATGAAGTGAAGCATTTTGTGAAGGCCCCGGTCCTACTAGCTATATTACTCTGCTGATTGAGAGTCCTCTCTGGATTGTTAAAATTCTTCAGAGTTGAAAATGTTCCTCTTTCAAAATAGTCAAGGAAATATTATCTTGGTTTTACCAGAGGATAAAAGACTGGCAAAGTGAAGAGAATTATGCTAGAACCTACTTTATCCAAAAATATGATCACATATGGAGAAAGTTTCTACTTAAATTTTTATATCAAGGATAGATGAAGTATTTTACTCAAGTATATATTTTGTTCGGGCCTAGCACACTATTTACTATTTATAAATACAAGCTAATAAAGTCAGTTATTATGTAACTGGGTAACCTGTAAGTCATAATGAATGAGGACTGGATCTGGAGGGGGTGTTCCTCAGAAGAGGAAATCTATTGCTTAATGTGTGAAATTACTCTAGGATATAACATCACCTCACTTCTGTACCTCTGACAGTCACACTTCACTTACTGAAACATTTTATAAATCGATTATATCTCTAAGCGAAACAACCTTGAAACACCAAATTCAAAATGAAGCAAACAAACAAAACAGTGACTTTATAATTATGGTAAAAACTTTCTGACTAGGAGGTCTATGGGCTACCAATACATAGAAACATGTGATGGTGTTTGTTAAGAGCTTTGTATGCAAAGAAATTTATAGCACAATAAACTTTTATGAGGTGAAAGGCTTGCTGAGATTTTTTGTTTTTTCCTTATTACTGAAAACCTGTTGTATGATATAGCATTAATTTAGAACCGTTGGATTTAGAGTCTGAGTACACATTGTTTATATGTATAAATCACTATATGTATAAATCACTATACACACAAAGAAGAATATATTTTAATGTTTTATAACCTTCAGAGTTTTGTTTTAAGTGTTTCTGTCAGAAACAGTAACTGTACATAAAATTTAAAAATAATATATGAACTTTGAGTGAATATGGTGATTTATTTTTTGCCAGGGAATTTCCCAATGTCATATACTGCCAAAGGACAGTATTTAAATTATGTATAACTATTTTTAATGTTTTACTGTAGTGACCCTCTTTCTGAAGCAGTACTATTATATTTAAGTGGGGAAAGTAGAATCTTAAGTGCATGACAATATTCTAGTTTATGTTAGGATCAAATTATCCAATGCATTAGGTACAAATCTAGATGCGTCATTATTGCTAAGCACTAATCTCTAAAATATTTAGATATCAGCAGAATTATTATATTTAAACAAATAATTTAATACCATGAGAGTGGCCATCTATTGGTCAGCAGAACAAATTGGTGTCTAAAGATCTCAGTTCTGTCTGGAACTCAGTATAAGTATTGAATATTATCTACTGTTCACTCAATTTGCTTGGTTTCAAGAACTGTGTAAAAGTGCTGCTCCAACTATATTATGAGTGTCGCTGTTGCTCAGTCACTCAGTTGTGTCCAACTCTTGTGACCCCATGGACTGCAGCAAGCCGGGCTTCCCTGTTCTTCACTATCTCCTCGAGTTTGCTTAAACTCATGTCCATTAAGTTGATGATGCCATCCAACCATCTCATCCTCTGTCACCCCCTTCTCTTCCTGCCATCAATCTTTCCTAGCATCAGGGTCATTTCCAGGGTGTTTGTTCTTCACATTAGGTGGCCAAAGGATTGGAGCTTCAGCTTCAGCATTAGTCCTTCCAATGAATATTCAGGGTTGATTTCCTTTAGTTTTGACTGGTTTGATCCCTTTGCTATCCAAGGGACTCTCAAGAATCTTCTCCAACACCACAGTTCAAAAGCATCAATTCTTTTTTGCTCAGCCTTCTTTATGGTCCAGTTCTCACATCCAACCATGACTACTGGAAAAAGCATAGCTTTGATTATACAGAGCTTTGTCAGCAAAGTTATGTCTCTGCCTTTTAATATGCTGTCTAGGTTTGTCATAGCTTTTCTTCCAAGGAGCAAGTGTCTTTTAATTTCATGGCTGCAGCCACCATCTGCAGTGATTTTGGAGCCCAATAAAATAAAGTCTGTCACTGTTTCCACTTTTTTTCCCCATCTATTTGCTATGAAGTGATGGGACTGGATGCCATAATCTTGGTTTTTTAAATGTTGAGTTTTAAGCCAGCTTTTTCACTCCCCTCTTTCACCTTCATCAAGGGTCTCTTTAGTTCCTCTTTGCTCTGGTAAGACCCAACTTTTATCTTCAAGAAGCCTTATATCTTTGGGGGAAGATAAAACGAAAGCAAGTGAATTAATTCAAGATAAAAAGCTTCTGAACAAAGTAATTCATGGCTGATTGGCATGGAGACTGCTCACTGTTGTTCGGACTTTGCATAACTAAAGGGAAAGAAGACTATCTCACTGAACGAATGCACCAGCGGGAAGAGCATTTAGCATGGGCGGGCATTGAATTCCTCTTCATGACCAAAGAAAAGAGAATGAAATTATGTGAAAAGATACAATGCCTGGAAAAATTACCACAACAAACTCTTGTTCTCAAAATAGGAGTCATCTGACACATCTTAAAAACTAATTTTCATAATAATTTCAAAAAACTCTTCAAAAATTAATCCCCAAACTTGCTTAGGCAAGCTGTTCCAGAGTTTATCAATCTTTATATTAACAATAATTATGAGTCTCTAAGTCAACATCTTACATGTATTGAATAAAATAAGCCACACAGAACCTGGCACAGATTAAATATTCAAGAAATTATTCTCTCATTTAATTCTCCATCGTCAGACTCCCATAAGATTCATTTTATCCATGCTCTCATGTTATACAAATCTGCTATTTCTATCCCCCGATCTTTCAAACATTCAGAAGCTTAGAATGCTTCACCGTTACTGCATAAAGTCAAAGTCCTAAAATAATCTTTTTAAAAACTGAAAAAAGAAACATGTAGTTTTCTACACAGAAGTTTATACTTTCTAAGTTCTTCTCCCTCATTTAACTAGCATTTAGGTAGTGCTTATATTACAATGTGTTAGATATCCTTCTAAGCCCTGTATGCAAGATAGCACATTTAGTCTTTGACAATCCTAGAAAATAAGAAGTATTCACATTCTAAAGATGAGGTTAAGAAAATTGCCCAGAGCCAATCTGATAGTAGAAAGTTCTCTGGGGTTTGGTGTAAATGATTTGTAAATCCAGGAGTTTGTGAACAATATCTTCTACTTGAAAAAATTTCACTGACTTTTCTGCTTAATTTACCACTCTCCTTCTATTTGTGTACAACATAATACAACAGAGTGTCACCCCAATTCTGATTTCATCTGATATTACTGACATCACTCACTGCATCTTAACCACTATGAAACTGGTGTGTGAGCACAGAGAAGGCAAGGTTTGTAACGTAACTCAGTGCAGCCCTAATACAACGCACACCTGAATTACGTGTAGGTCACATAAAGGAATTGATCTGTGTAGTCTTGGGTGTTCCACCTGTCTGTAGGCCATTGGCTGGAGAGAAATATATATTTCCAGACTTCCCCAAATCTATTTTCTATCACCTTAAATTTCCACATAATTCAACTGAGCCAATACATGAAAAACAGCATACTACAGTTTCTGTATTAGTGCAGGCTGTAACAAAATACCATATATATATATATATATATATATATATATATATATATGGCTTCCCAGGTGGCTCAGTGGTAAAGGATCTGCCTTCCAATGCAGGAGATGCAGGAGATGGTAGTTTGATCCCTGTGCCTGGAAGATTCCCTGGAGGAGGAAATGTCAACCTACTCCAGTATTCTTGCCTGGGATATCCCATGGACAGAGGAGTCTGGTGGGCTATAGTCCGTGGGGTCAACAAAAGTAGGACATGACTGAGTGATCGAGCACACATAAACTCCAAAACAAACATAAAATATCAACAAAAGTGGCTTATATTGTGAGATCTATGTGAGAGTTGGACCATAAAGAAAGCTGAGAGCCAAAGAATTGATGCTTTTGAACTGTGGTGTTGGAGAAGACTCTTGAGAGTTTCTTGGACTGCAAGGAGATCCAACCAGTCAATTCTAAAGGAAATTAGTCCTGAATATTCATTGGAAGGACTGATAAGCTGAAGTTCCAATATTTTGGCCACGTAGTGGGAAGAACTGACTTTTTGGAAAAGACCCTAATGCTGGAAAAGACTGAAGGCAGGAGGAGAAGTGGACAACAGAGGATGAGTTGGTTGGATAGCATCACCGACTTGATGGGCATGAATTTGAGCAAGCTCCAGGAGATGATGAAGGACAGGGAGGCCTGAGGTAGTGCAGTCTATGGGGTTGCAAAGAGTTGGACATGACTGAGTGAATGAAATGAACTGAAGTGGCTTTATTGTTCAAGTGACTCTTATATTCCAGTATTATATTTTGTTTAAACTTATTCTACTCTTCTTTTGTTTAAATTTTGACATTCCATGGCACTGGTGGTTGTTACTAGGAAACTAGATTTGGTGACTTTTGCATAAGAGGCATTTGCTTCTCCTCACTAATTTATCCTTTTCTGGTCATCCTAGCTTTTCCAACTCTATTTTTCAATATTTAATTAAATTCCAGTCCTAAACTCTGAAGTTTAAACAATTTTGTAGTTAGTTTTTATTAGATTTTAGTAAGAAAAGAAACATAAAAATGTCTTTTCAAATACAAAGAGATGAATTAACATGCTTGTTATAGTGTATGTCCTTGAAGATTTACCAGTTTTAAAAATTATAACTGATAATCCAAGTTTGTCTTTGAAAACATTTATTTTACTATATAAGGATGATCATTTTCTTTTAAAAATGGTCTCAGAACCTAATTTAAAAATATTTACATAAATTTTTCATTTCTGTTACTATTTTATTAAAATGAAAAATCATGTATAATAAAATATGTTTTGTAAAATAATTCTAATACTTGGATTTAAATGTGTGCAGTGTTTTTACTTTCTCCTTGCTTGACCTTGGAAACTTAGATATTCTTTCATGTTTTCACTTCTTATTCATAGGAACAAAACATGACAGACTAGACACATGAAGGTAGAAAACCCCAGCAAGGATTTTAGAGATGTAATTAAATAATTTAGTGCAGGCTGTGTGTGCTAAGCCTGTTCTTTGTGACCCCGTGGACTGTAGCCTGCAAGGCTCTTCTGTCCATGGGATACTCTGGGCAAGAATACTTGAGTGGGTTACCAAGCCCTCCTCCAAGGGATCTTCCCACTGAGGATAGAACCAGCATCTCCTAAGTCTCCTGCAGAGGCAGATGGCTTCTTTACCCCTAGAGCCACCTGGGAATCCCCACATAATTTAGTACTTCTCCATTTTATGATTTTTAAATATAACTATACTTTAAGGTTATTTTCTACTCTTCTAAATGCCAGAAATTACTAATCACAAATATTGTTATTTAACATGATTCTCTTTGGAATCCTCTATTGAAAGTCCAGTGACCCTAACTGAAAGATTTGATGCTCAGAAAGTTTTTGTTTGTTTTTGGGTTGTTTTGGTTCTCCTGCGCAGCTTGTGGGATTTTAGTTCCCAACCAAGGATCAAACCAGTGCCCACTGCAGTGGAAGCATGAAGTCCTAACCACTGGATCTCCAGGGTTTTACTCCTCAGAAAGTTTTAATTCCACAATATTCATGTTCTGTGCATTGTCTCAAGTAGAAAAGATTTCTAAAATATTGCCAAATCTATTGGAATTTACTGACTACCATATATATATATACATATATATAAAACAGGCTAACTCCAGCAAGTCCTAAGGTCAATGCTTGATGATGAATAATGGTCTTTAAAGATACAGGATATTTTTATCTGAATAATGACACAGACTCTAAAACCTATACAGAAACTTCAGAAGGTTATACTTCATCTTTTTATTGCTATGACAGTAGGAGAGGCACGAGAGAGAGGATGTATGAGAGATTCCCACTGAGACTTAGCCATTTCTGTTACATATTATCTCTGCCTTGCTCAAGTGATATTTATTTGATCCTCAGTCTCAATCACTTGTTTCAGTTGCTAAAAATAGAAATTAAGGATAGACTTTTAGTTTAACAGTTATGGGGGAAAAATAAAGAGCATAACCAAAAGTGTTAGCTTGAAAAACTACATTTACAAGTAGACATGCAAAGTAGCAGTCTCTGTAACTACTAACTTTGAAATCTTAAAAATCCTAGGACTATATGTTGACTTATTTTGTTTGTGAGATGAAGGCTAAAGGTTGAAAGCTTTCTTTTATAGATTATAAAAGTATATGCAGAACACTCATCAGTAGGGTCAAATATACATAAATATTATGTTTTTTTCTGCCTTATTTCTATTTATGTAAAAGCATTTGAAACCAGTGAAAATATTCAATAATGAACATAGTAAATTTTAATTGATTTAAAATGAATTCTAATCTATCAAGTTTTTTTGTATAAATTGTACAAAAAAGGGGTGAAGGATTACATGTTATTTGAAACTTTAATATGAAAGTGAAGATTTTAAGCAAAAGTGTTTAAAATCAATGAAATCTTTCACAAAGAGTGATCTACATCTCAGGGCTCTTTCTTCAAACCATTCACTAGGTACAGATGTCATATGATTCATCTATCAGTTAAAAAAATCATTTTTATAGCTGCAGTGGTCCACGGCATTACAGCTGACCAGGAATGAACACCAGCCTCAGGAAAGAGAATCCCTCTTCTGAACATGTCAACATTAAGAGTGAAAATAAGAAAAGAAAATGCAATGATGTGTAAACAGAATTTCAAAATTCAATCTGCATCCCATGAAAAATGAGTGCAATAAGAGAAATAATACATGCTCACCAAGAAAAATCATTTTCCCAGATATTTAAGTAGAATTATTTTACTAAAATGAGGAAAATATTGTCAAACTATCACTTTTTCTTGTCAATCATATAAAACTGGTTAAAATATCTACTACGTAAAAACAGGGTGATATTAAATAGATGGTGTAGATAAACCAAAGTCAGTCAGAACAAAATCCTTTAGGAAGTAATAAGGAAAAATTGTGATAGAAAGTAAAATCATCTAAACAGATAATAAGCTTGGAAAACATGATAAAGCAAAACATAAAATTAGTAAAATGGTTTTTAAAATAGGAAAGAGGGGAAGACATACATGCAGCATAAAATATGGAATTTTATTTTTATTTTTATTTTTTTATTTTTATTTTATATTAAAATTTCTACCAGTATGTAATTTGATTTTCCAAGAAAGGAAATGGAAAGAACAGTTGTTAATCAAAAATAGAGTAGAAGAAAAAATTCATAAGTCTAAAGCAAATGATCTTAACTGATTTTAATAAAAAAAGTATGTTTGCAAGTAAAGCAAAATTCTGACTAAAGACAAACCACAAAATATATTCAGCTAAAATATCCAAATATAGTGGAACAAAACCCAAATATTGCAATAGCAATAATGTGAAAAATGCAGGTCACTTAAAAAAGTCAACAATTTCAGATTTGCCTTGGAGGAGAAGGTGGCAAATGATTTCTGAGTTATTTGGTAGGAAAGGGAGTCAAAACAAATTGTCAAAATACTGACAATGACAATTTGTTTTTCATTATTATTAATTCAAAAAGATAAAAAACAGGGATTCTTTAGCCAGTTCAGTGTTTATTGACAATACAATAATTCTCAGATATTCAAGAATCAAAGATGCTGTCATCATGAAATTTTCTTTTGACAAGATGTGTGCTTCATATGATCAAGGGGTGATGATATGAATATCTTTTTTATCTAATTTTAGATCAATAAAAACTGTAAAAGTAACTCGATATTGATATAAATAGAGTAAACAATGTCAGAAGGAGGATTGCGGCTAGTCTATTTAAATTGTTGATGCATTTCTGAGGTCATCAGAATCAGAATGTAATTGTCATTACTGTTCACAAAGTACTAACTAGTTCAGCAGAAAAATAATATATAAAACTAAGTGAGTTTGATGGTGAGGAAGTAAAAATGAAAAATATAACCTTTACAAATGCTAGATATAATGCTTTAGAAAACAGAGTACAAAACCATAAATGGAATAAAAAGAAGGCTTGCATTTAATGAAAAAGTAATAACATTTAAAAATATTATAATCTTTCAAAATACTGAAAATAATATTTTTAATGAGAAATAACATTAACAAAAATATGTAGGTCCTATATCAGAAAACTATACAATTTACTAAAAGACACTAAAAACTTAAATAATTGAAGAGTCATGCCATGATCCTGGAAAATGCACTATATAAAAGGAAAAATGAAAGTGAAAGTGTTAGCTTCTCAGTCATGTCCAACTCTGCAACTCCATGGACTGTAACCCACCAGGCTCCTCTGTCCATGAGAGTTCCCAGGCAAGAATATTGGAGTGGGTTGGCATTTCCTCTCCTCCAGGGGGTCTTCCTGACCTAAGGAGTGAACCTGGGTCTCCTGCATAGCAGGCAGATTCTTTACCAACTGAGTCACTAGGGAAGCCCATATAAAAGAAATCTACCTGTAAATCAGTACAATTCCAATAAGCAATCTGTTGTATTTTTGTTTCTTTCAAAAGTTTTCTGACCTGAGACTTCTTCTCCAAGACAGCAAAATGATTTTTAAAAAACAACAGTATTAGCATAAGATTGCATATATATAGATCCCTCACATAAAATAGACAAGAAGATGCAGAAACACACAAAATAGGTAGACATTTAGTTTATGATAAGTGACAAAAATATTGATGGAAGAAATAATGTGGGATACAACTGTCTGTCACAGAAGAATTAAAGTCATATTGTATGCTTCAGCCTCAAATCACAGACCAAAATACATTTTAGATAGATTAAAATAAAATGATAAAAGTGTTAGATGATAACAGAAATCCTTATGTGTATAATATTATCATGGCAAAAGCATTTCAAATCAGGATCCACAAGTCAGACATCATAATACAAAACTTTGATAGATTTGATTACATAAAATTGTAAGATGTATCTATGGATGAAAAGACCATAAAATGAAGGTACATAAAAATAAGCTGCTTAAAATGTTCATCTTTCTTATGGAGAGAGCCATTAAAACAGAAATTTTGAATGGAAAATAGATTTCATAAATAAACAGTACAAAATTAATGCAGTAATGTAGGAAATATATATATTTAGACACATTTATGTTAACTTATAATTTAATAATACTAAATATTTAACACTTCAATATTACACGAGACAATTTTTTATTTAATTATAGTATGTGTGTGTGTGTGCTCAGTATGTGTCTGACCCTTTGTGACCCCATGAACTGTAACCTGCCAGGCTCCTCTGTCCATCAGATTGTCCTGGCAAAGATACTGGCGCAGGTTGACATTTCCTTCTCCAGAGGATCTTCCCAACCCAGGGACTGAACCCACATATCTTGGGTATTCTGCATTGGCAGGCAAATTGTTTACCCCTGCACCTCCTGGAGTATCTGCTGCTAATACTATATGGGAATTCATGCGGCATTGGTGAAGGATGAATTTATACAATTTTTCTACAATGTAATTTGGCAATGTTTATCAAAATTCTTTTAAAATGCTTACATTCTCTGATCCAGCAATACCACTTCTCAGAACCTACCTTCAGGAAAGAAGACAAGCACAGATGTACTAGCAAGAGTGATTTCTCAGCTCCCAAAAAGGTGCTCAGTTCTGAGAGAGATTCAGCAAATAAAATGGACCTAATTTATGACTATTTGTATTTGGGAACTTGAGCAGGAGGTGGAATTTGAAACTAATTCTGATATATCTAAGCTAGGAATAGGGTATTCAGAGGCATGGCAGATTTATATTTTGCTCCTGTGTAATAGAAAGCTAAATTAACAAACAGCTGTTGTAACAATTTTACTTTTTTTAGTGTTCAGTGTTTGAAAATAAAGCTTTTCCTTTTCCCCTCAAGCAGTCTGATGATGCCTATATTATTAGTTGGGCAACAATTTTCTTCCAGGTGGAGATTCAGTGACGTATGACCTGACTTATTCTTGTGGTTCTTTTATTTTCAACTCGTACCTCCTGCTATCACTCTGGATGGTTCCACGTGGGAGACTTTTATTCGCTGGGCCTTCTTTCACCTGTCTATATCACAAATCGTATGGTTAACATGCAACTGCCAATGAAGTTGGTAAATGTCTAGCTCTGTACACTGAAAAATAAAGGAAGCAAATTTGTTAGCAGCTGGAAATCTCTGCCCATAATAGCCTTCTGATCACCAAATATTTTTTACCTTCTTTTTCTCATATAAACCATTGCCCTACCCTGTCCAAGAGATAACCTAGAGTCCCAGCAAACTAGTGTACCCAACTCAATGATCAAGGTCCTCAAATATGCACAATTATCTTCATCGTCTCTGGATGCATTGGCTCAGAGATAAATGAACCAAAACACGTTTCAGTGCTCTTTTCCACCCCATGCACAAAATACAGTGATAGAAAGAGTCAGGAAAAGCCCCGTGCTGAGTTTACTCACTCAGTTTGTGTCCGACTGCAACCCCGTGGACTGTAGCCCACCAGGCTCCTCTGTCCATGGGGATTCTCCAGGCAAGAACACTGGAGTGGGTTGCCATGCCCTCCTGCAGGGGAACTTTCCAACCCAGGGATCAAACCGGCGTCTCCTGCATTGCAGGCGAATTCTTTACCAGCTGAGCTACCAGGAAAGCTCCAGGAAAAACCCTCCTTAGTATAAATGTTCTCTTTTGGAAATAAGGAACAATGGGAAACACCGAGTAGTCACTGATCCATAATTATTATGAAAATATTTCAGACTGGCATGAAAAGTTCCCTTTGCCTTGGCAACAGTTATAGTCCCTAAAGAAACTAGCTTCTCTTCTGATCATTCTTTTTGCCTTCTTCCAAGGCTGTCTCACAGAAGTTCAGCCTTGTCAGTCACGCTCTGTGGCCACACTGGAAGTGGGTGTTTGGTCATATGCTGTCATGGGGACTACACAGGTCTTATAGGCCACTTCTTGTTTTCACCACATTTGGGAGTCTAGAAGTTTTTGATGTTTCAATTATCAGACTTTTCTTTCTTTTTATTTCTTTTCTAACTAAGTACGTGCTTCTTTGGCACAGTAGTTCCATTAAAAACAAAGTAGACTCCTAATCTATTTGTCAGATTCTTGTACCTATAACCATATTTCAAGACTTTTTGAAAGCAGAATTGCCAGACCTAATTTATTTATTTCCTGTCTCCCTCTGAAACTCTCTTGTAGATTGTGGATGGTAGGCAGTATACTCAATCTGACTTTTGCAACAGAGCTGAGCCTTAGTATATTTTGTTGCTCAAAACTTCATTTAGTTTTATCTCTTATTATGCAACTTTTATAAATAGTTGATTTTCCAAACTTTTAAGCACTCACATCTGAGCTTCCTTTGATCTTTTTATTTCTGCTTGAAAACTAGCCATCCTCTACTAGGCTCAGCTCTTTCCTATAATATCCTAACAAAAGCAGAACATAAAAATATATCAGTAATCTAATCTTTCCAACCACTTCCCTTAAAGCTACGAGTGCAACAGACATTTAACCCTCAATGTTGAGTATTCATCTTCCTTCTTCAATCGATAATATAACACAGCTTGTAACACCCCCCTCTCCTTAAAAAATGATCTTTCCTTTAATCAATTACTGTTTGTGCACCAGGATCTCTTCCTATCCCACTTTTCTCTCCTTCTCAATCTACTCTGCTGGAAGCAACTTCTGTCAGATTTTAAATATGGGAACTTTTCAGGTCTCAATTTTCACTTTTTCTCCTCTCTATCTAGACTCTCTCCCTTAGGGAGTTCATCAGTTTCCTCAGCTTTAAATAACATTTGTATAATGTATTTGTATAAAATAATAATATTTGTATAATTTGTATAATATTTATATTTGCATAATTTTTATAATCTCTAATCCCAGCCTTTCCTATGCATAATTGTATTTTTAAATGATATAGTTGTGTTTGTCACATTTAAAAATACACATACTTTCAGGTGGAGAAGAGGAGAAAGAAAAGGCATATAACTATAGAAAATCATTTATGTGTACTTTTTACTGTCTCTCCCTTAAAATGTAAACTCAGTGGCAATGGTAATTTGTGTGTCAAATTTTATATGCTCAATATCTGTTGAGTAGATGATTGATGTAATACAGGTTTAAAAAAACTTTATTTTAATGTGCTACTTTCCAAAACAACTCATTCTAACGCAGATATGTACTCCATGTCTAAAATCACACTAACTAAAACAATATTTTTTCTCTTTTCTCAAGATCCCAATGCTCTGGCTGGCCAGACTGGCCCTGATCATGCTCTAATAGGAGGAATTGTGGCTGTAGTTGTATTTGTCACTCTATGTTCTATATTTTTGCTTGGACGATATCTGGCAAGACATAAAGGTAGGTTATATATAATAAGGCATTCTTAAATTTGGCAAAAAAAAATTCTAAAGACTAGCTTCATCATGAAATCTTATTCTGTGTGTGTGTGTATGTGCGTGTGTTTTGTGTGATGAGTGCTGAAACAGAGAGATCTGAATACTAAATTATTTCAGAGAATTCTTAATTATTTTACTCAACATTAAAGTTGGATTGGCTTAGCAAAATAATACTTGGCCAATAGCAAGAAGTCACAGAGTGAATCATTGGTTCAGAAAAAAAAAAAAAAGATATATATATATATATATATATATATATATATATATATATATACACACACACACATGGGAGCAAGTTTGTAGTATATCTCTAGGACTGAAATTCAACTCTAATAGTAATCATTTGGTAATATTTCTGTTTGTAAGTTTATGGACACATATGTGGCTATATTAATGAGGAAAATATGTGATTTTTTTGCAATGGGTTAGGTAGAAAACTATTGGTATAAGCTACTTTTAAATGGAGTTACCAAAATGCATGTTGACACATTTGATGTGACCATTATCAACATCTGAACAAAGGGCCCTGATTGCTACAGCGGAGTGGATCACATGGTCTGTAGCCATCATTAAATAAATCAAAGTACTCATTACCCATGCCAGTTTGGCAGTTGCGTCTAGTTAACCTAGACACAGCTTCATCTGCAACATACACCTGAAAACCAAAAGAAAGTGTACAGCTTTAGAAGAGTGAACTGTATGGTTTCTTACACCTCAGAATATGTTTCAACATATAAGAAATCTGGTGTAAGTTTCTTTCTAAATGAATGTGACTTTAATACTGGTTATTTTACACTCTGACAAAACTAACATGGTTTTCTTCCAACACCCACAGGAACATATTTAACAAATGAAGCTAAAGGAGCGGAAGATGCCCCAGATGCTGACACAGCCATTATCAATGCTGAGGGCAGCCAAGTCAATGCTGAAGAAAAAAAAGAATATTTCATTTAAAATGCAGGCCAAGATTCTGAATTTTATGTACCAGGCTGGCTGCTGGAGAAAACTGGCTATCATCTTTCAGAATTCATTTCTACCATCTTCTGCTACCTTTATTAACTTCCATATCGTACTGCTATCTGTAGCCAGTGTATGCCAACAATCAGCTGTCGAAAGCATCATTCTTTAATTACTGTACCATCCATAATGCAGGACATTTATTACTGCCTAAATTCCACACCATTGCTCTTTTAACATACAGTGCTTGAATATACAGCCTTAACAATGTTAATCATCTCCTTGGATCATGATATTGAATTGTTTTTGTATACTGAAAAAAAAAAAGTATGCAGAGCTTCCCCCACCCCCTCATTTTTGGCTCCCTTTAAATCAAAGATCTTGTAAACCTACCACTGGACAGCTTTCACAAGGAACAGGATTAGGTAAAGACGTAACATGCTTAAGTTCAATTCAGATGTGAGAGGTTTATGATGTTTTCTACATGTCTATCTTCAAAGACATGTTTTGGAAGCATATGCCCTAAAAAACACAAACTGAAATAAACTACTGTAGAATAGATTCTGGAATATTTGAGATTATACTGATAAAGCTGTATCAATTTGCTATTTAAAAATATAGTATTTGATACAGGAGCCATGAATATGGATTACAGTCATGACATGCTGTCTTATATAATTATATAGATCCTACCATTAGCTTATTTTAGCTTCATCTACCAATAAATTGTTACAAATATTTTACGATTTTGGGAATCACAAAGACTTCATTCATTTCTCTAATTTGATTCTGTAATTTATTTGCTCCATAAAGACTCACCTGCCTAAACAAAATTGAAATATCCATAGGGCACAATTTTGAAACATTTTAGTATCTGTATATAGTGCATATAATAAATCCAATTAAACATTATTTGATACATATTTAACTTTTTTGGCTGTAGGTAATCAGTCATGAGTAAGCATTTTCTAATGTCCATTATATCCCTTTAGATATTACTTAAACCAATATTATAAGTAGATAACATGTATTAGTATTTTTGTCTGTATGTCCTAGCACTGTTCACCAACAAATTTTTCTAGTTCTTGTTAATTTTTGTTATACAATGGAAGCACAATGTTATAAGGAAAGGTAATTTTAAGCTAACAACCAGTGCACAGCCTCAGGTTTTAAATTACAACCACAGTTGAATAATAATCTAAAATAAACTCTTAGTTTGCTAAAAATTTACAAATTTTAATTTGGCAGTTCCAGAGCTGCTTACCTATGTTGGTTTGCCAAAAAGAAGTGTTTGAGATATGTTTTCTGTATAAATGAACTAATTCTTTATATTAAATTCCTGTCTATGCATTTTGTGAGGTATAAACATATGAAACAGTGAGTGATAGAGAATTCCTGCCATAATTTTAACTCCAAGGTGAAAGTCTCTTTCTCTGGATTATTTCTGAAATTTTGATGTATTTAACCATTAAGAAATGCTGTATTCTTAAATATGACACAGAGTCAATCTGAAGTCATATTATTTCTCCTAGTAAAAGACAATAATGCTAGATTAGTTGTCATTAGATTTATTGATACTCTATGCTAAAGATTAAAAATCCAGTTAGATAAAAATTATTTTCCCATTGACAAGAATTGCACCTTTAGGAAGAAAAAGAATATGACAATATGGTAGCTATACTTGTGATGTCTGAAAGCATGATGGCCTATGGTTTTAAGAATAATATCTTGGAATTTATTTTTGGGAAATGAGAATGGTTGAGTATGACATCATGTATTAATATCAAATGAAAGACAAGGGTGCTGTATCTTAGATTATTTATCAGAAAAGTATAAATCTTTTAAGGACAACGTTAGACTTTTAATTTTTTTGATTGTTGAAGCATTTATCTTGTTGATTTCTTACAAAAGAAAAAGGACGATGTCAGTCAAGCAGCACTTTTTCAGAATATACAGAACATAAATAATATGATGTGGTTGAGTGTTAACATAATAAATCATATACAGTATGACAATTTTAAGGAAATAAGTCTGCATTGATGTGATTGCATGCTTGTTTTTACAGTTCACTCCATACCATCTGTGGAAAAAATGCAATAATATGTTAATATAGTATGGTAGTTTGAGAGAATCAGGTAGGTGCTACTAGACACATTGAAACTAGAATAGGTTTATAAACTGTTCATATCTTTCAATGCATAATCTTTAGAAAGACTCCACAAAGCAAAATTCATTCTGTTAGTACAAAATGGAAAGGTTCTTATTACAGAAGTAAGTTGTATAAACTGCATCATCAATTACTATTTAAAGCCTAATTTCAGGATGCATTTACAAAATTGCTACTCTCCATTGATGCTGTATTTACATCCCTCTTCATTTCATCTGTATTCTACTTGGCTCCAACTGCTAAACTGTTGCCTAAATAACTCAATCATTATTTATAGCACTATAAAATTAGAAATCCAAAATTGGTTACAATTCAAGACTTTTGACTCTTTTAACCCTTGACAGTAATATAAAAACTCATTGGAAGCCTGTAAAAGAAACTAACTGGTGTATTATGATTTGTGAGCTCTAATCAAATATTTTGACAGCTAAAATAGATATGAATTAGATATCATTTCAGTTACTGAAAGTAAATAGCAATGGAGTTATATTTTCCTATCTTAAAAAAAATTATTTGATTTCCACCAATGAAAGAAATTGTAAAAATTCTGTTCATTTCTATAAAAATCAGAAAAAATGAAATAAATATATAAACGAACCATTTCAATTGCCATGACTGAAATGTGCACATTTTATGCCCAGAGAGCCAAATTCGGTCATTGCTTAGGGAGCACCATAGCCACAGAACATAATGAAAGGAGTGCGCACAGACACACCCCCCAGTAGAATATGGAACATTATTCTTTACCCAAAGTAACTCTTCTCTGCCAGCGTACTGTTTACAGTGTAAATTGTCCTCCATCAAAAAAGTGTAAACAGCATTCTTTTTTTTTTTTTTTTTGGTTTCCATATTTGAATGTCCTAGATAAAACAATTATCAAAATTAGGGAGAAAAGGAAAGTTTGTGAGTGAAAGAGCAAAGACAGAGAGCATGAACATAGTCGTGTGTGTGTGTGTGTGTGTGTGTGTGTGTGTGTGTGTGTATGTGTGCATGAGAGACAGAAAGAGATTTCAACTTGTTTTCTTTTACCAGAGAATCCAAGAAGCAGTTTAAGGAACCTGATATTGAAGTTTAATCTAGACACTGGATGATATCATGTTGATTCAAGATGTTTAATCTTGCATTGAAACCCCACAATTAAAGACACAAATAGAGAAAGAAAACTAACTTTCCTAAATATGGCAAAGAAGCTAACACCTCATTTATTTTTATTTCTTTGTAAAAATATAAATATCGCAATTAAAAGGACAGGCTCACTTGTAATTACGCACTCATGATTGTAATGGCATTGAGATTCCATACAGGCCCATGTACAGTAGCTGTTGGATGGTGATGGTTCTTCCATGTAACATAGCAGTTATCGTGTAATTTAGTGCCACTTATTGCAAAGTGTTACCAAGGGGAACATCTAAAAGACCTTTTTGGATATAAGGATAATTGAATTATAAGTATGAAATTTCATGTTCCTTTTTTTAAATGTGGAGAAACTGCAGAACCTCATGTCTTACTGCAAAGTCCCCATCACATGGCTAATGACTTAGCGCCCTCTAAAAATGCTCCCTGTAATCCCCCTTTGCACATGGTGGTCTGTGATGAACATGCAAAACAAAGCAAACAGAACACAACTGGCAACTTCAGAAGAAGGAAATAAAACACCTAATGAGAATTACGGAGTAATGCTTTTTATTAAGTGGCACAAAAGACACACAAAAACTATGCAAATATAGGTAACTACCGTGTACGTACATGTAAGTATCTTGTACTTGCTGTGTATGGATGTTGGAAACCCATGTAATTATAATATGCATTTTGAATATTGGGAAAGAGGAAATCTTAGTGTAGATAATAGAACTTGTTTTGAAATATACGCTGGCAATATTGAAATACACTCAGTGCAATATCTGTAATTCTATTGCTGGATACTTCATGCAAAGGGATTTTAAAGAACTCTTCAACAAGATCTAAGAGGTTGCTAATCTTCACTTCCCACATATTAAACCATTAGTTAAAAATACAATGGACATAACACCACGTTAAGCTTTTCTTGCTTAATCATTAACATTACACAATACAATTATCTGGCCTAGTTTTTAGTGTTACTGGAGAGAAAGACATAACCTGAGTTTTCAACTTCGATTCAGAGCTAATTGAATTTGGAGTTCTTATACTTTCTTTGAAGTGTATGTATGTTTTAATGGGTTGTGGGACTTTTATTACAAGTACAAATCTACTCAAAAAAACATACATTACCTTTAATAGTTAGAGTCACTATAGCTTAATGGAAATTTCTTATGATAATTTTATTTTTCAATTCATTTTTCTCTTTCTCTCTCTATTTCAATCCAAACATGCCCTTTGCACTTCACTTATACCCTTCCAAAGGCAATGGATTGAAGGTAGCAAGATTATAAAGAGAGCTAAAGGGGACAACATGTAAAAATGGGTTCTAAACTCATCAGCATTTTTATGTATTGAGATTATTAATATTGAATGCAATAGTTATTGGATAGAGCTGGTAAGTTCTCTGCCATGCATACTTACAATAATCCTTCTACCTCTCACTTTTAACATGGGCTATGATACTTCGATATAAATAGAAGAAATAATTACAAGATATCCCAGGAAGCACTCTTTTGGGACTATCCTAACAGTCCACTCCCCACCCCCTGGGACATCTCAAAAGCCAACTTTACTTTTAGTGTAACTCAGTGGTGTATGGATCTGCATTTGTTTTCCTTTTTCTGTCATTAACTTTTCCTATAAGCAAACTATAATAACTTTAAAAGGATAGTTCCTCTCATTCTTATTTACTATTTCAATGTGATATAATTGTGCTGATTAAAAAAATCAAATGGCAACACTTTGCAATCCAACCTGACATTTCATTTACTGTTTAGAATGAAACAATTTCTTATAAATTAATACTATGCTTTTAAGTAAATATCATATATGTAATTTTATTTGCCCAAGAAGTGTTATTCTGTAAGATAAATATTTAAGTATTTAAAACTGCCTCCTTATTAACAAATAATCCCAGAATGAGTGCAAAGTATTGCCACAAATACCCACTTTATTTTGCCTGCATAGAAACAATATGAATTCTTCAAATCATATAATTTAATTGTTCTAAAAGGAAATGGCATTTTAAAAGCAGATTTTTCTTTAGGAAAAAAATGATACAAAAATGATCTCAAAGTATGATGCTTAAAGTAAGATTTTTCTATGTTATGTGGTTATGTTATAAATAATATTTGCTGTATTTTTACCATCATATATATATATGTACATACATATATATATATATGTTTCAGAAGAAATGTATGGTTATTTTGGAGAGAATGGGCCCAAATGTGAAAACGATGTAAAGCAAAACCACTATTTTCCCCTATGAATATACTGTATATTTCAAAAGAAGAAACTTAAAAGATATTTGAAGATTGCAGGGGCAAAAGAAAAACCTACCAGGGCTCAGCACTTAAGCACTTTTCCCACATCCAGGGTCGGAACAACAGTGATTCCTACATGAACTTTTAAGTGAGGTATGAAATGCCACATTACACTTCTCTTCCACACAGTACTGTCAAACCTCAAATGTTTTCTTTCTTCAGATACTTTTCCTTGTACATGAAACTAGGAGACACTTTCTCTTTATATTTGCTGATAGTGAAAGTTATATGCAATAAAATATTTGATGGTTGAAAGTAGTGTTCACCAGTTGGTTAAAAAAACTATGAAATGTAAACTGAATTGTTATCTCTTTATCCTTTTTGCTTTTCTCTGTGTTTCTAATGTATGGAATGAGTCTCATAAATAGAAAAATAAGTTAGAAAATTTTCAAAACTAGTACTCTTTCTCCTAACAAGTGTATAAAACTAATCTCTTTATGAATTTATTTAACTGTACCTGCTGTATTTGTTGTAGATTCAATGATGGAGTTAACTAGTAACCCAAGGGTTTATGAGTTCGGGATTACTGACATGTTTATTTTCATATTCTGTTCACATCAATATTTGTGAATTGTTTGTTTAGCTTTTCATTCAACCAAAAAATATTCCCTCAACAAAGCTCCATTTTTATCATAAATATTTCAACATAACTAACATCAGAACAAGTCTGCCATGTTAAAAAGAATTTAAAGACTTATCTCTGAAAATGGTACCCAGAAACGCGGGTGTTCCCGGTAACGTAGCTTCCAAAAATAAAATGTTCTACTTATGTGACATGAAATTCATAGCTTTTGGAAGGGTATATTTATGACAGCATAAAAATAAATTCTGTGCTGTAAAGAAGATGCACTGAAATAAAACATATTGCACAGAAGATAGAGAAACACAATTATTGAATCTACTGTTATCATTAACATTTTCAAAAACCAAAATGCATATTGTAATATTAGGTACATGACACTTGCATGTTGATATGCCTATATACTTACAAGTATTCAATGTGTACTCAGTGGCGCTTAAAATATGTCATGTACTACTCTTATAAACATTCTTACAGGGTTCCCATTTGCACCTCATCTTTCAGTAAAGTCTTGTCAGAAAAAAACTGTCTGATACATATGGAAAAATAAAATTTGAATTTTAGTTATCTGTTGGACATTACTGAATTGTCTATTCATTTAGTTCATTTTCTTAGGCTTGTTAACAGAAAGGTGGAAATTTCTTTTCTCCCACTGACAGATTATAAAATATACCACAAAGCATATTCTTTTATGCCAAGACATTATTTTGCATACCTTTTTTCAACTGCATACATTATCCATTCATTTTATACTTCCTCAGTGATGCCCATTTTCTTTGTAAGTTCCTAAATGGAAGTTTTAAAAAGTTAAGCAGTAGTAAAATAAATGTTATATTATTTGTACAACATATAATTGTTACTCTTTGGAATGTGTGAACCTTGTAACATGCTGACTAAGGGTTAAAAAAATGTTGCCGACTTAAGGAAATTTGCTTGAGATTGCCAAAATTCCAAAATCCTGTAAAGATAATTTTACAATCACTTCCATGTGTTTACTAATGTTGACTAGGAACAGAAGCAAAAATACTTACATCCTTTTAATTTTCACACTCTAACCAGTATTATATATTTCAACTACCTAAGATAATGCAATTAATAGCATATTCATCCTAAGCTTATGCCAATAAGAATTTGAGATAAGCTTTTAAATTTATGGAGGATTTTCTTTGTGTCTTTGGAAGTTCACTTACCATAAGGTATTTTATAATCTACTTTAAATAACAGATTTTGTTATACAGGGTAAGCCAAAGGCTGTACAAGAATTAGTCAGGTCTCCAGAGTCGCAGGCAGATTCTTTATAGTCTGAGCCACCACGGAAGCCGCCTTTTAGGTTCTCTATTCTTTGTCAAAAACCAAAAATTAACTTTAAAGGAACTTTTGTTATCTTTGCTCAAAACTGATAATATTCTTATTAATCCTTAATTCACTTCTCTGTTCTTTGTTGATATAACTGAAAATGTCAGAAAATGCTAAAGTATTACATACCATAGGACGTGTTCAAGTCCAGGAGAATAGCATATACTGAGGTTCTTGGGGAAAAGCAGAGATTCTGGATATCTTAAAATCCAGTCTCTTTCAATAAATATTTATTGAATGAGTGAATGGTTCATTCACATTATTTTCTGTATTTCTGAAGGATGATACATTCATTTACTCACTTAACAAGAGTTTATTAAATGCTTCCTATAGTCCAGACACTCCTCTAGGCACTGATTACATATTTATATATAGGATTATATTTAAATTAGATTTTTGTTTTGTTGTGTGTGGTTAATTATGTAATTTAAAGACCACTTTATAGAGAAATGTTGTGGGACCAACAAAATAATGATATTAGAGGCGTGAAGGTCCGAGGTGTGGGCGCCTAGAGGGATTGGGTTGCCCAGGGGCCTGGAGCCCTGCCCAGACGTGGGCATCCATCTGTCTTATTTGGAGGTCCGGAGCAGAGCCAGGGGCTAGATGCAGAGCTGGATGCTCTCATGTGGTGAGGGGTTGGAGACAGGCTTGGAGAGTTCAGGGAGGGTGAGCGGGAGCAGACCTGCGTGGAGCACTTGGTATTGTAAGTACCAGGTGTAGATATCCGGCCAGGGAAGCACTGACTCCTCAAACCGCAGACTGGCCCAGGGGCTTCCGCTCCCGCCCCCAGAGCGCGGGCAGAGAGCAAAGCCCCTCGGGACTCAGCTCAGCCCCGGTCCCCCCGCACCTCTGCCTCTTCCCCCGGCCCCCCTCTGCCCGAGCTGAGCGCCGCAGGTCCAGGCGACCCTTGGCTTACACGGGAGCTGTCTGCCCTCCTCACCAGATCCCCACGGACCAAGAGTCCCCAGTCTGCACCTACTCGCTGAACTTCCCCTTGACTGGTTAGTTTCTTTTGAAGTATGAGTACCAAGACACTTGGAAGAGGCTAGGAAATGGACAGATACTGGCTTTAAACAGAGTAAAGCGTTTACTAACTATGGTACCCAAATTGTACAGAGAAGAAAGGGAATGCATAAGACATTAAATTTAATATGGGCTTCCCTGATGGCTCAGTTGGTAAAGAATCCGCCTGCAATGCAGCAGCCGCCGGTTCGATTCCCGGGTCGGGAAGATCCCCTGGAGAAGGGATAGGCTACCCACTCCAGTTTTCTTGGGCTTCCCTTGTGGCTCAGCTGGTAAAGAATCTGCCTGCAATGAGGGAGACCTGGGTTTGATCCTGGAGTTGGGAAGATCCCCTGGAGAAGGGAACGGCTACTCACTCCAGTATTCGGGCCTAGAAAATTACATGGACCATGGGGGTCACAGAGAGTAAGACAGTACTGAGTGACTTTTATTAAATTTAATACAGGAGACGTTAAAATGTGGTAATATCAATGGGTTATAACTATAACCCTGGATCCCTGGATCAGGAAGGAGAGGAAATGAGATGGAAAAGAAAGCTGGGTATTTGAAATTCTGAGTTATGGGAGTTCCCAGCTGTTGGTAATGATAAAATCTACAATGGAATCCTCAGCAGAGGGTAGGTGAGGTAAGGTGGAGGGTAAAAAATCACTGAAAATGGGATACAGTGTTGTCCGTGTGGGGGTTGGAAAAGAATTTCCAGACATAAGGCAGCATGAGAGGAAAATAGAGTTTATCAGAGCAGTATTTTGACACTGTTTTTCTGTGTCTTGGCTATTGTAAATAAGGCTGCAGTGAATATGGGGGTACATATATTGTTTCAAGTTAGTGTTTTTGGTTTCTTTGGATAAATACCCAGAAGTGGAATTGCTGGATCATAGAGTAGTTCTGTTTTTATTTTTTTTAAGAAACTTTTACACTTTTCCACAGCTGCTATATTAATTTGCATTGCCACCAACAGGGTGTGACTGTCTCTTAACTCCATATCTTCCCCTCCTTACTTCTCATCTTTTTGATGATAGCCATTCTGGCAGGTGTGAGGAGATAACTCATTGTGGTTTTGATTTGCATTTCCCTGATGATTAGTGATGTTGAGTCTTTTTTCATATACCCATTGGCCATCTGTCTGTCTTCTTTGGAAAAACGTCTACTTAGCTATTCTGCCCATTTTAAAAATCAGAATTGGTTGCTTTCTTGTTACTAACTTGTATGAATTCATTATATATTTTTCATAGTAACCCCTCATCATATACATGATTTGCAGATGTTTTCTATTCTGTAGGTTGCCTTTTATTTTGTTGAAGGTTTCTTTTGCTGTCTAGAGCTTTTTAGTTAGATGTCCTTTATTTTTGCATTTGTTGCCTTTGCTTTTTGTGTCAAATCCAGAAAATTATCACTAAGTCCTATATCAAGGAGGTTGCCACCCCGTGTTTCCTTCTAGGAGTTTTATGGTTTTAGGTCTAATGTTCAAGCTTCAATCCCTTTGGAGTTAAATCCTGTGTGTGGATAGTTACCTGTCTTCATTGTGCCATTGTATGTGGCTCTCTAGTTTCTCAGCATCATTTATAAGAGACTGTAATTTTCCCTATTGATATTCTTAACTCCTTTGCCATAAATTAATTGGCCATATATCTGTGGGCTTTTTCAGGCTCTCTATTCTGTTACTTTGATTTATGATTCTGTTTCTACCCTAATGCCATACTATTTTGATTATTAAAGGTTTATGATGTATTTTGAAGTCGGGTTGTGATTCCTCTAGCTATTTTTCTTTCTAGAGATTGTTTTGACTATTTGGGATCTTTTGTTGTTTCATTGTTGTTGTTTAGTCATTAAATCGTGTCTGACTCTTTGTGACCAATGGACTGTAGCACTCTGCCCTTCACTATCTCCAGGAATTTGCTCAAATTCATGTCCATTGAGTCAGTGATGCTATCTAACCATCACATCATCAGCCATCCCCTTCTTTTGCCTTCAGTCTTTCCCATAGGGCTTTCTTGGTGGCTCAGATGGTAAAGAATTCACCTGCAATGTGGGAGACCTGGGTTCGATTTATAGGTTGGGAAGATCCCCTGGAGGAGGGCATGGCAATGCACTCCAGTATTCTTGTCTGGAGAATCCCCATGGACAGAGGAGCCTGGTGGGCTATGGTCCATGGGATCGCAAAGAATCAGACAAGACTGAGAGACTAAGCATTTCCCAGCATCAGGGGCCATTTTCTATGGAAAATGATAATGGGATTTTGATAGGGATTCAGTCAGTTCAGTCGCTCAGTCGTGTCTGACTCTTTTTGACCCCATGGACTGCAGCCGGCCAGGCTTCCCTGTCCATCACTAGCTCCTGGAACCTACTCAAACTCGTGTCTATCATGTCTGTAATGCCATTGAAAATCTCATCCCCTGTCATTCCCTTCTCCCCTTGCCTTCAATCCTTCCCAGCATCAGGGTGTTTTCAAATGAGTTGGTTCTTTGAATCAAGTGGCCAACGTATTGGAGTTTCAGCTTCAGCATCAGTCCTTCCAGTAAATATTCAGGACTGATTTCCTTTGGGATGGACTGATTGGATCTCCTTGCAGTCCAAGGGACTCTCAAGAAGGAAAGGAGTAAGGAAAGGAAAGGAGTAAGAGAAGAAATAGAGGAACTATTTCTTGCAGTCCAAGGGACTCTCAAGAGTGTTCTCCAGCATGACAGTGCAAAAGCATCAATTCTTCAGCTCTCAGCTTTCTTTATAGTCCAACTCTCACATCCACACATGGCTACTGAAAAACCATAGCTTTGACTAGATGGACCTTTGTTGGTAAAGTAATATCTCTGCTTTTTAATATGCTGTCTAGTTTGGTCATAGCTTTTCTTCCAAGGAGCAAGCATCTTTTAATTTCATGGCTGCAGTCACCATCTACAGTGATTTCGGAGCCCCCAAAAATAAAGTCTCTCACTGTTTCCATTGTTTCTTCATCTATTTGCTATGAAGTGATGGGACTGGATGCCTGATCTTAGTTTCTGAATATTGAGTTTTAAGCCAGCTTTTTCACTCTCCTCTTTCACTTATATCAAGAGGCTCTTTAGTTCTTCCTCGCTTTCTGCCATAAGGGTGGTGTCATCTGCATATCTGAGGTTATTGATATTTCTCCCGGCAATCTTGATTCCAGCTTGTGCTTCATCTAGCCTGGCATTTCACATAATGTACTCTGCATATAAGTTAAATTTGCAGGATGACAGTATACAGCCTTGACATACTTTTTTCCCGATTTGGAACCAGTCTGTTGTTCCATGTCCAGTTCTAACTGTTGATAGGGATTATATTGAACCTATAGATGCTCTGGGTACTTTTAATTCCCAAAATGGACATTTTAATAATAAGTCATCTAATCCCGTAGACCTGAAATATCTTCTTTTTAAATTTATGTCTTTTTCAATTTCTTTCATCAGTGACTTACAGTTTTCAGGGTATAGGTCTTTTACCACCTTGGTTTAAATTATTTTTAGGTACTTTATTCTTTTTGATGAAAATTTAAATGATTGTTTTCTTAATTTCTTTTTCAGATTTTTTTTGTTATTAGTGTATGGATATACAACATAATTGTGTGTAATGATTTTGTATCCTGTGATGTTAATGAGTTTGATTATTAGCTCTAACAGCTTTTTAAAGGAGTTTTTAGGGTTTGTTATCTATAATATCAGGCCATCTGCAAATAGTGACAGTTTTCCTTTTTGTTTTTTTATTTGGATATCTTTTTATTTCTTTCTTAACTATGTTGCTCTGGCTAGGAATTCCAATACTATGTTGCATAAAAATGGTGACAGTAGACTTTCTTGTCTTTTTCCTGATCTTAAAGAGCTTCTGCTTTTCACCATCTCCTACAATGTTAGCTTATCATACTTGATCTTTATTATGTTGAGATACATACCATCTATAGCCTCTTTGTTGAGAGTTGTTATCATAAATGGATTTTGAATTTTCTCAAATCTTTTTTCTGCATCTATTGAGAAGTTCCTCTGATTTTTGGGCTTTGTTTCATTAATGTGATTCCCTGGAATAATCCCACTTGATCATGTCCTATGATCCTTTAAATGTATTGTTGAATTTGGTTTGCTAATCTTTTGTTGAGAACTGTTGCATTTACTTTCATCAGAGATGTATATGTGTTAGTCGTTCAGTGGTATTTTACTCTTTGCAACTCTATAGACTGTAGTGCTCCAAGTTCCTCTGTCCATGCAATTCTCCAGGCAAAAATACTGGAGTGGGTAGCTATTTCCTACTCTAGGGCATCTTCCCAACCCAGGGATTGAACCTGGGTCTCCTGTATTGTAGGCAGATTTTTTACTATCTGAGCCACCAAGGAAGGAGATATGGCCTGTAATTTTCTCTTTTGTAATGTCTTTGGTTTCGGTATCAGGGTAATGGTGACCCTGTAGAATGAATTTGGGAGTGTCTCATCCTCTTGTTTTTTGCAATAAATTGGGAAGGTTAGGTATTAGCTCTTTTTTATATGTTTGGTAGAATTCCCCTGTGATGCTGTCCTATCCTGGCCCTGATAAGTTTTGGCATGTTGTATTTTCATTTGTCTCAAGGTATATTTTGATACTTTTGATTTCTTCTTTGACCCATTGGTTTTCATTACCACGTTATTTAACCTCCACATATTTGCATTCTTTTTTAGTTTTCTTGTAATTAATTACTAGATATTATCATTGAGGTCAGAAAATATACTTTGTATGATATTGACCTTCTTAAATTTATTAAAACTTGTTTTGTGGCCTAAAATATATGATCTGTCCTAGAGAATGTCCCATGCATGCTTGAAAACAGTGTGTATTCTGTTGCTTTTAGGTGAATGTTCTCCATGTCTGTTAAGTCTGTCTGGCCTAACGTGTCCTAGGAAGTCAATATTTCTTTATTGATTTCTGTATGGATGATTTATCCATTGATGAAAGTTTAATATTAAAGTTCCCTACTATTGTTTTTATTTAGTTACTAAGTCATGACTTACTCTTTGACACCCCATGGACTGTAGCCCACAGGACTCCTCTGTCCATCAGATTTTCTAGGCAAGAATAGTGGAGTGGGTGGCCATTTCCTTCTCCAGGGCATCTTGTTGATCCAGGGATCGAACCTGAGGTTCCTGCTTGGCAGGCAAATTCTTTACCACTGAGTCACGAGGGAAGCCCCCCCCCCCCATGATTATTACAGCATTGCTCAAATATTTAGTATTTCTCTCTTTAGAACTGTTAATATTTGCTATACATATACATTTCTCTCTCTCTGTCTCTCTCTCTCTATATATATATATGTTCCTAGGTTGAGTTCATAAATATTTACAAATTTTATATCATCTTGCTTGATTGACCTCTTTATCATTATATTCTGTTGCATGTTCAGCCATGTCTGACTTTTGAGACCCCATGGACTGTACTACGCCAGGTTTCCCTGTCCTTCATCAACTCCTGGAGCTTACTCAAACTCATGTCCATTGAGTTGGTGATGCCACCCAACCATCTCATCTGTCATAACTTTCTCCTGCCTTCAATTTTTCCCAACCTCGGGGTCTTTTCCAGTGAGTCGACTCTTCATATCAGGTGGTTGAAATATTGAAGCTTCAGCTTCAGCATCAGTCCTTCTAATGAATATTCAAGGTTGAACCCCTTTAGGATTGACTGGTTTGATCTCCTTGCAGTCCAAAGGACTCTGAAGAGTCTTCTCCAACACCACAGTTCAAAAGCATCAACTTTTTGGCACTCGGCCTTTTTTACAGTTCA